>NC_135486.1:27315848-29715848 GCF_052094955.1 Ictidomys tridecemlineatus | reverse complement strand
CCCCTGAGACATCTGATGCAGTTAAGAAAATTAAAGCCAAAAGGTGAACTGTTTTTCTACACTGGCGCAGTTCCCCAAACTCTACACCCAAAGCGCATGTGCAGAAGTAGGAGTTGAGCCAAGAGAAACAGAACACAGCGAGGACCATGCATGCCACGGTGCCGAGAGAATGTTTGCTGGAAGAATGCCCGGCATGAAGCGGGCCTTGTTAAAATGTGTGGTGTGTTTTACTTATGTCTGTTCGTAGGCATAGCAGACTGGCGAGAGTTTATGTCATTTATGAAACTTTGGGTGGAATGTTTTATTCCAAGCTTTGTCTAATTAAAGTATAATTGTTCTGGTTAAATGCTGCTTAGTCAGTTGATGTTTGGAGCTCAGTGTATCTGTGAGGAGTCAAGTTTGGGAACTCCAGGCAAAAATAAGTGTGCCTGTCCAGGCCATCACCAAGTTGGAAGAGGGTGCTATATAGCAGGCCCCCTGATGCCCTCAGCTCTGTGGCCCCATTTCCCTGATGCTTGAGAAACCCTGCTTTGATCAGAGCAGGATATACTCAGGGTATCCAAGGAGGATGTTCATCCCATTTCAAGGAAGTGCCCAGGTACCTTGATCTGCCATCTGCGGGCAGAGTGGTAACTTTCTATAACCCATAGGCCAAAGGCTCCTTAGTATCTCAAGTTATTGCTCCTTTGAGTCTCTAACAAATGAACAAATCCTACCACTTGGGCTTTCTTCTCTGTTTTGGTTGGGTGATCCTTTATCATAGCTAAAGCGTAATTGCTAATGCAAAACTTAGGAAGTTCATCATCTCCTAGGAGTGAAAGGCTATGCAACACGGAACAGATAAGGTTTGCTGGGCATTAGCAGGAAAGCAGGAGTATATAGTTGATTCCAGGAAGGGCAAGCACAGTTTGGAGGTGATGACAGCTGTCCAAGAGCATCAGGAGTGGTGGCAGGGAGTGAATAGGAAGCCAAACCCTCAGTGCTGGTATGGATGCCAAGACCTGGCCTTACAAGATCAAAGGTGGGATTGCTGGGTAAAAGCTGGTACAGGCCAGGGGAATGGATTTTGGTCTCAGTCTTAAAACTCCAAACTTGTGAGTGGCAGGATGAAGATTAATAGTTCTTAGAGGAAAGGACAGAATGTCCCAAAGCTCCATTTGGCCTGTCTCCTGTGCTGGAGAGAGTACATTCCCAGGGTTACCTGTCCCCAACCTGTCAGGAGCTCCAAGCCAGTGGTTCCTGCCCACTCCCTGGCTCACATTCTGATCTCCTGAAGTCAGGCAGGTTTGGCCCATCTTCCCGCCCTCTCTTCTTGTTCATTTGCCCTGGTTGAAGCCAAGCTGAGCCATTTGCTCTTTTTCTACATGCACTTCCCCAGAGCCAGCTCGCACTTCCTAGGTCGTCTTCCTCTAGCATGCCCTCCTCACCATCACCCTGCTCCTGGAATCTATCCCAAGTCTCAGCAAAATTTCCTTTTGCTGCTTATAACAAATTATCACAAACCTTGTGACTTAAGTGATACAAATTTATGATCATATTGCTTTGTAGGTCCTAAGTCTAACACAAGTGAAACTGAACTGAAATCAAGTTGTCTGCAAAGCTTTAAAAAATTCTAGGAAGAATCAATTTCCTTGCCTTTATCAGCTTCTATCACCATGATTCGATGGTCATAAAAATTCCTCTTTTAAGGACTCATCTAGTTATACTGGGCTCATCCGGATAGTCCAAGACACTCTCTCCATACCAAGAACCTTCATTTAATTACACCTGCAGAGTCCCTTTTTGCTACATAATATGACATATTCACAGGTACCAGGAATTAGCATGTGGACATTTTGGGGATAGGCACTATTCTGCCCACCACACTGGCCCAATTTATGTAGCCCTTCACCCACTCAAGCCCACCACCCAGGGCTCCCTGACCTTTGATCTATCTAGGTTTCTCACCTGCCTCCGCAGTCTTCCCTAGCAAAGGTTTTTCCACCTTGAACTATAATTGTTGGTTGTCATTACAATTCAATTTTTAATAAACTTCAAGTTCCATGACAACATGGGTAGGATTTACATCCCTAGCACCTAGCTCAGTGCCTGGCACAATAGTGCTCAAAATAATACTTGCTCTTCTATGACACATCACTTTCTATATTAACTTGCTGCCCACATGGTTGCTCCTCGAGTGTGAACCATATTGATCCACCCTTTAAAAATTCCAAGGTATCAAAGGTGAAGAGAATCTTAGAATCTTAGCAAACAGCTTGTCTAACAGCTAAAAATGCTGAAACCTGGAGGAGTGAGGTGGTGTCTTTTCAGTGTAACATAGCTACTTACCGTCAAGGCCAGAACAGAAGCCTGGCCACCTCACACCAGGTCTGGTGCCCTGGACTCTTCTTTCCTTCATATTTGCCCCTCAGCAGCCTGGGACTCCCACCTCCATTCCTGAAGCCTGTCCTTGCACACCTTGCCCCAATTTGCCAGGGCTAGAACTTGCATGGAGGAGAGGGGACTAGGCTGAGGGTGCTGCCCCCGCCACTGCCTCACATTTTCTACTCTCAGGTGCAGCTGTTTGTCTGTCTATGTGTAGAGGGACGAGCTGGTGCCGCGAATGTCCTCCCTAGCATACCCATATTCTTAGATTCCTAAAAAACATTTCCAGTTTATGACTGTGGACAAAGCCCCTTAAATCTTTTTTTTTTTTTTTTAATTGGGGATTGTCTCCAGGGGCGCTTTACCACTGAGCTACATCTCTAGCACTTTTTAAAAATTATTATTATTTTTTTTTATTTTGAGACAGGATCTCGTTAAATTGCTAAGGCTGGCCTCAAATCTGCAATGATTCTCCTGCCTCAGCCTTTGAAGACTGGGATTACAGGCGCCTGGCCATCGCTCCCGGCCTCTTAATCTGTTCATCATTACTGTTATTGCTAGTTTATAGCTATAGTTTATAACGTGCTTTCTCTTTAAAACAGCCATCTGAGTGGTATAACACAAGAAGCGCTTAGGGGAAAGACTTCTACGGACCACGTAAAAGCAAGACCCTTTCCGGTTTCTAGTACGGAAGCCCGACGTTTCCTTTCCTGGCTAGTTTGAGAAATGCAAGTCTCTCCCAGGAGCTGGAGTCTCCAAACCGAGGCGAAGGTGGGTCTTGTTACCTTGGTGATAGCGAGGCTGGGCTGAGCGGCTGCTCCGGCAGCCAATAGAAACTGGGCAGGGGCGGGGGCACTAGGTCTGGAGCGGCTGCGGCGGGCTTGCAGGTTTGTGGATGCGGCGTTGGGGGAGGGGTGTGGGGATTTACTGGGGGCTCTGGGGGAGTCCCAACCCGGCCCCAAATTCCTGAGCGCCGAGAGCACTGGCTTTCGCCGCCGGATCCGGGCTCCCAGACTTTACACCTGGAGTTCCAATCGGGCCTGAGCTGCCGGGGCGGCGGAGGCGGAGATGGCGGAGGGCGGTGGGTCGCGACGTGGAGTCAGAGCCCGGCCTTGACGGAGCATCCGGGGCTCCCGAGGGCTGTATCCTCAGGAGGTCTGTTGCCTGACACACCAGGTGGCCAGTGGAGAGCCGGAGTGTTGGGTACAGAGGGAAAGCCGCGTTTGGCGACTGGGCGTAAGAGGCCTGGGAATCCTGGAGCCCAATCTCCAGCCCCATTCAGGTGTCCTGGCGAGATGGTTAGGGGCAGAACTGCTGGCTGTGGTGTGGCCACTTCCCGACTGCATCCTATCTTTTTTTTCAGGTGTCCGATCTTGCTGGTTCGGCAAGCCTGATAAGCATGAAGCTTCTGTCTTTGGTGGTCTTGGTCGGGGGTTTGCTGGTGCCCCCAGCTCAAGCCAACAAGGTGAGGGAGGTGAACCCGCAGCATCTCGTGCACGACAACCCCGCCTACAGGGTTTCTCCAGAGGTGGCTGCTGCAGGAGCCCTGCCCCTCACTTCTATGGATCATAGTTGGGGTGTCCCCTCAGGCCAAAGCTGCAGTTCTTCACTAAGGGTGAAAGGATGAGGGGAGAGGGGAGGACAGTGCACCCAGAAAGCTTCTGGATCAGAAGGACCCGTGCTGGAATTCCAGCAAGTTTGGGGAAATTATCCATACTTTTGTCCTGGGTAAAATAGTAGTGTTTATATTTACTCAGGGAGAATCAAGTCACATGAGGATATAAAAATGCTGAGTGTAAAGTCCTGTACAGATGGAAGTTTCTTTTATAAGGGGAACCCTCATAAGTGATAGATTGCTGAGATAACTCCCATTCCTTAGGGGTAGAGGACCCCCAGCAGCGTTTGATGTGAGGCTGTGGAATCTGAGATTCCAGTGATCCCTAAGACTTTGGTTCAGTCAGGTTTGCTTTTGTGCCCTCCAGGGAATTCCTAATTGGAGTGAAAATATATGTAGTGCTGTCTTTTACCTGTCCTAGAGGGGAAGAACTTTCAGAGAGGTTGTTTGGGTATTCCTATGTGAACCTTTTCTTTCCCCCATTCTTAACCTTGAAGGTTGGAGATGGGATTAGGGGAAGAGGCTGGCCACCCAGCCTATTGGATAGAAGTACATACATAGTGTGGGTTTCAGGATACAGAACAGTCACTTGGTTTGCCTCCCCCCTGAACACACACCCCAGTTAGCGAATGGCAACCTCAGCTACTTTCTGGATCTCATTTGCCAGCTGGACAATTTCTGTCTTGAGGATGCTGTGATATTACATCCTTAATACAGAAGCAGTCCTTGCTGAACTCAAGCATATGGATAGTTACATTGAAGAATAGGAAACTAAACTTTGGCAGGTTTGCTAGAATCTGAACCCAAGCAGGTGTCCTGCCTTCCAATATTTGTTTTCTCTTCCAGAGTTCTGAAGATATCCGGTGCAAATGCATCTGTCCACCTTATAGAAACATCAGTGGGCACATTTACAACCAGAATGTGTCTCAGAAGGACTGGTAAGGCACCTCCATGGACTGGCCCTTGGCTGCTATACCATTACTACACCTATGGGTGTTTACTAGGGTTTGTGGACTTCTTGAGGAATGAACTTGCTCCTGTTTCTATGGAGAGCCTTACAAAGGAATGTCTTTGTCTATAACCAGTTGGAAACAGGACCCAAGTGTCTTGCATTTCATCTGAGGGGTTCCTTGCTAGAGGACTAGATTTTGTTGTTTTGCTTTTATTTTGGATCTTTCTTGATATATGCAAAATAATAGGGAAGTTGGGAGAGAGATATTATGGCCACATGTTATGCAATGTTCAATGCTTTTGCAAAACTCTCTTACTTGTGTTACTCTGTGCTGGTCTCATAGCAATTTTCTAAAGTAAATAAGAAGAGTATTGTTCCTATTTTTATTATTGCATAGGCTGAGGTTCAAAGAAAGAATTTAAATTATATTTCTAGAATCTTGAATTTGTTTCTTGCTGCCTCAGTTTTTTGTTTTTTTGTTTTTTTTAAGAGAAAGAAATAATTCTGGGCACAGCGGTGCACTCTTGAAATTCTAGCAGCTTGGGAGGCTGAGGCAGGAGGATTGCAAGTTTGAAGCCAGCTTAAGCAGTCTATCATGGCCCTAAACACCTTAGCAAGACCCTGTCTCAAAATACAAAATAAAACAAAGGACTGGGAATGTAGCTCAGTGGTAAAGCACCCCTGGGTTCAATCCCTAGTACCAAAAATAAACAAGTAAATAAATAGAGAAATAACCAAGAATTCATACAGGTAAAGGACACCAACTTGGTGAAAGGAATTTTCAGCTCACTGTTCTAGAAGGAATGGTATAAGGGACTAGAGTTAACCTGAAGAGGAGAGAACCAGGGGTACTCTATGGCTGACCAAGACTGGGAGAAGGGCTGGCATGCTGTAGGAGTTGGGACATATGGGGACCAAGTAGGTACACTCTGGTTTCTTGGTATAGAATTGGGACTAGTGGATGAAAGCTTCAGGGAGTAGACGTGAACATGATAAAGGAACGTTACTAATCTAGGTGTTTCAGGACTGGGAAACCCTATCCTTGGAGGGATCTGTGCAGACACATTGTGGGGGGGATAATATCAAATGGGGCCTGGGTCAGTGCTTCATCTGCTTGGTGGTTGTTAGGATCATCAAATAAGCTTTGAGAAAATACAGATTGCCAGCCTCCTCCACCCCAAGATTCTGACTCAGCAGTCACCTTTTCTTCAAGTTAGATGCTTATAATACAGCTGATACAGAGCAGTATTTGAAAATTTTGGAACTGGTTGAATTTTCAGGTCTGAGATGGTTGGACTGTAGTTTTCTAAGAAGCAGTCTAGGTGGATGCCCAGGACTCTGGGTCTGGTCTTCCCGGTTTTCGGTTTAGCTTTGCCACTTGTTAATGATGTGACAAACTACCTAATCTCTACTGTACTTTGATTTCCTTACCTATAAAATGGTGGCAATATTTTGAATATGAAGAGTGTGTATGTGTGTGTGTGTATACAAAACTTAGTACTTAGAATGACACCTGGCACATAGTAAGTGCTATGTAAATGTTAGCTGATATTATGAATATATTATGCTTTTTTAGAGGCCACATGGAGAGTCATCATCAAACTTATACCATAGCCCTGGAAAACTTGGGCTCCTCCCAAAGCACCAGCCTGTTTCTTCTGCTTCTGCTGTCCTGATGGATTTACAAGCCCTATGCATGAAGGCCTGGGAGGGACCTCAGGACCTCTTTATATGTTATGGTCATAGTTCAAATAGCATCAGTAAAGACACCAATGAACTCTCTTAGCCCTACACTAGATACCAAGGCTGCATCTCATGCCTTTTGTGTAGACAGACACTGGCAGATTTTAGTAGCATTATCTTTGTCCTGGGACTATGGTGTTGCCTGAAAACTGAAGCTTGGATGCCTACAGTATCCTCTGTGGACCTTTGGGCTATAGTAGTTAATCTCTTCATTCCTCTTAAAAGTCAGAATTAGGGAGCTTCTTGAAGAATAATCTTACATAAAGAACCTCAGGACAGTTCCATTAAGGGTGTTGTAAGAGTATAGGATTCTAGGACTCAGCAACATTGGCCTTGTTTGGAAATCATCAAACTCTTGCTTGGAGCCTCTTAAGGATTGGCTGGGGTCTTGACATTGATCCTAGACCTCAGTGCTAGGGCTAGAATTGGGGATCACTTTGATTGGGTCTTCAGGTCTCTGCCACATTTTCTTTTTTTTTTTAACTTATTTTTTATTCTAAATTGTTATATATGCAGCAGGGCGCATTATACTTTATGTTACACATTTAAAGCACAAGTTTTCATATCTCTGGTTGTATATAAAGTATAGTCACACCATCCGTGTCTTCATACATGTACTTAGGGTAATGATGTCCATCTCATTCCACCATCTTTTTTACCCCTATGCCCTCTCCCCCTACCCTCCCTTCCCTTTGCCCTATCTAGAGTTTGTCTAATCCCCACTAGAATTAGCCTCCTTATATCAGAGAAAACATTTGGCATTTGGTTTTGTGGGATTGTCTGCCACATTTTCATTCCGGTGCTGCCTTTATCTCCTGCAGAAAGAGTGCTTGCCCCCTCCTCTTGATTGTGCAGAGTAAAGCCAGAACCTTCAGAGCTCAGTCCTTTGATTTAATGGTCAAGCCAGGAGTACTCCTGTGTTGCTGGTATTCTGCCATCTAGTGTTGAGAGTCTAAAATCACATACATATCAAAAAGCCCAAAGCCCTGTTGGTGTGTCTGGCAAGATGAGTTACAGAGAGAGTCCCAGAGCAGGAAGGAACATAGTAGGCTGGCTAGTTCATTCCTTTTTGGACATGTTAAAATACAGCCTTCTTCAAACAAAATCTGTTGTGGAGACACCAAATGTGTGAGCCATAAAATCAAAATTGCTCTGTTTGAGAGGTCCGTCAATCACACCTACCCCCTCCTGCATAGTGTTTCCTATGCCACCCAAAAAGCCACAGTTTGAAAGTATGATGGAGTTTTAGTCTCCATTGTAAATGAGGAAACTGAGGCCTAGAGGGAGTAAATAAATTACAATTATGAAATAAGTAGACGAGCAGAAAAGTTAAATCTAGTCTGTCTTTTTCTTTTACCTTCTGTCTTTAATATCCCTTGACCAGTCCATGAAATCTCTTATCACTAATCACAAAAAGCCAGCAGAGACCCTTAGGAGAGCAAGAAAAGATTTTGGTTTCACTGATTGCCAGGAAAGCCAGAGAAGACAGAAATATTTCAACTCCTGGTGGCACATATGTGTAATCCCAGCTACTCAGGAAGCTGAGGCAGGTGGATCACAGGTTCAAGCCAGCCTGGGCAATTCAGTAAGATCTTGTCTCAAAACAAAAAATGAAAGGCTGGGATGTAGCTCAGTGGTAGAGTGCCCTGGGTTCAATCCCTAGTACCACAAAAGAAAAATTCTGTTTCTTATTACCATTCCTCTTATTCACTTACAGCCTGCTTTCTTGGCCAGTAGGATCCCAAATTGAAGGGCATAGGTTGGCCCTTCCTGCTGCCCTGGTGGGAAACCCACAGATCCTCCTGTAGCACTAGAGCAGCTTTCCAAACCCAGAATTCCACATAGCTGAGGAAAATAAAGGATCTTGTCCTTAAGTGGCTTGTAGAGACTAGATGGTACAGAAAAGTCAGTGTTGCCAGGAATGGAATGAGGAACAATTGAAACTGGCCTTGTCCCTTAGCTCCTCCCAGAGACAGTGTGCAGAGCCTAGAAGGTGCCTTTTGATACAACTGGGAGACCAATTCCTACACTAGGGAATAGTGTCAGTGGTAGCTACTACCCAAGGATGGAACTGGGATCATCAGAGATTTAGATAACTTGTGCCACTTACACTCCTTTCAGAGGACACCCACTGTTCAACACAGGATCTTCCCATTGCACACCCTTGGTGCCTCTGTCAGAAACCCAGTTAAGAGCCCAGAGGTCAGCTCTGCCTTTTCAGGACTCTGCTTGACTGTTGCAGGACTTCTTCACAGCTGGAAGAGCCTTTTAAATGTCACCCGGTACAATCATGGCCTCTCACAGAGGAAAGGACAGTCCAGGGCAGACACTTAGTGGCAGAGTCAGAGTTGAGCCCAGGCCCAGGCGCCTATTGCAGGCTGATGCCTGGCCCACTTCTGTGATCCTCTGCAGGTTTTGTTTGATTTTTGTAGTGGTGTTTCTGTGGGGCCTTTTGCTTGTTCACCGTGATCTATGGACCAAGCAAATCAGAAACCTGCTGATCCAGGAAAGGCTGGAAACAAGAGGCTAGGTGCAGAGCCCAGCACAGGCACAGGCCCCACCCAGGCTGAGTCAGCTGCCAGGATGTTGGGGCCCAGGATCTGGACTGGGGTCCCCGCCTTTCCATCTTGATGAAGAGCTGCCACCTTACTGTCCTGAGCCCGCTTCCTCAGTTTGAGGCCTGTAATCTTAGCACCCTGACCCCTATTCATTGAGGATCACTGCTAGGTGACACTGGGTGGCAATGTATACATCTGGCAGTCACTTGATCATAGCCCTGCTCTGGCCAGCACCATGGCCAGCACACAGGGAGTATGGAGATGAGTAAGATGTGACCCTTCTTCTAAGGGACTTCATGTCCACTGGGCAAGACAGTACAAGTGAAGACAGGGTGGTGTGGCCAGGTTCATGGTTGAGATGGGGAACTGACTGGGGACAGAATTCAGACCTTTTAGCTGAAGCAGAGTGGAAGAGGAGATAGGCAGAGATTTGTGTTCCTGGTGGGGGTGTGGGATGTGGCTGCACAGAGAAGAGTCCAGCAGGTCAGCTGGCTAGAGGGTGGGGAGTGGGTCTGGGAATGGCATGGGCAGCTGGGCAGGTGAGGGGACCAGGACTGGCAGGACAGTTTTGTCAGCCCTTGCTATGGAGGCATTGGCTGGTTGAAAGCTGACTTGACAGGAGTTCCATTTTGGTACAGTCACTCAGCTGCCCTGTCAAGGTAGTATCGGGCAAGGCCAAACTAGAGGTAGGAGAGCAGTAGGGAGGCTGGGCAATTGTCCAAGGGCATGATGATGAGGGCCTCGGCTGGGACACAGCACTGGGAGAGAGTGGAAAAAGTGTTTTCCATTCTTTCTTTTTTTATTTTTTATTATTTATTTTTTCTTTCTTTATTCCATGATTTTAGGAATTTTTAAGGAAGTAAAATTGCTGGCATTTGGTAAATTTATGGGTGGGGGCAAAAATGTTGTTGAAGGTGATTCAGGGGGCATGATTTGGTTAGCAGGGTGAATGCTAGAGCTATCCCCTCTGTCACTGGAAACAGACCACAGAGCCAGCATGGAGGCCTGGGGACCTAGGGGCAAAGAGTACACAGGCTAAGTATGGAGTGTATGGCCCCTCTGGGACACTAAACAGCACATCCTCTGATTGTTGGCAATATTGTCCAGCTTAGAGGATCCGGGGCATCTAAGAAACATCAACTTCGGACTAGAAACCTTGGACAAATGATGAAGCCACCAGGGACAGCATAGCATGGGAGGAGAGGGCAGCTGGGCAGAGCGTTGGGGAGCAATGATGGGTTTTGTTGCTGGTCTGAAGATACAGTTTGGATAACTGGCCCTGATGGTGGGGCCCATGAGACTAGGGACTGGGAAGGGACTTCTGCCAGCCTGGCCCTTTGTAAGCCCTCTGCCCTCCCTGGGAGCACCCTTCATCTATGCCCACCCTATCCCTTAGTTCCGCTGGCTGCCTGCCTCCTGCCCTGGGACTGTGGGGGCTTCCCATGGCCCCACCTTACTGCCCTGTCTGTGTTCCAGCAACTGCCTGCACGTGGTGGAGCCCATGCCGGTGCCCGGCCACGACGTGGAGGCCTACTGCCTGCTGTGTGAGTGCAAGTACGAGGAGCGCAGCACCACCACCATCAAGGTACCTCCGGGGCCCGGGGAGCCCTGCCCCTAACTGTTCTATGTGCATAATTTTTGCTTTATTCTGGAACATTCCAAGTGGCAAGTGGGACTGGCTTCTGGGCCCTCATACAGACACAGGGTCTCACTTCGCATATCTTTGGAGCTGGCTCTCCTCTCCAACATCTTTCTAGTGGCTCCCACACAATGACAGATGAGAGTGTCCTGGGAGAGCAGCTGGAGTCTCCCCTTCCCCTTCCATTCTTTCCAGTTTTATTGTTCCTCTCGCTTCCATTTATTTAATTCATTTCTTAAAAAAAATAATAATAATGACTGAGCCACATCCCCAGCCCTTTTTTAATTACGTTAATGAGGCTGATCCTCATTGTGAACTTGTGATCCTCCTGCCTCAGCCTCCTGAGCTGCTAGGATTACAGGCGTGAGTCACCGTGCCCAGCTTGTTCAGTACATCTTGTTTTGGATGTCTGCTGTGTTCTGGGCCCCATATACCATGCTGGGAGTAAAGCTGCCTTCTCAGAGCTTAGGGTCTCATCAGACTTCCAAAGTGACGTCAGACTCCTCTAATAAAACCTTAGATCTGTGGCCAGTGCTGGGTGCCGGGTGCCAGTACCAGAACCTGGGCTTTTTTGTTTTTTTCCTGAGCCCTGTTTTCAGTAATCATTTGGGTGAATTCAGGAAAAAAGTGGTAGACTTCACCTGTGCTACCATAGAGAATGAGGAAGGACACCACATTCCTCTGCCACCAGGTAGGACTTGACCACATCCCATCTCATAGAGGCCATGAAGTCACCTTTCCTTTTTGAAGCTTTCATGACAATTCTAGATAGCATCAGAAAATAACTCTCATGAGTTTAAAGACATTGCTGAGTCCTCCCTCAGCCTCCTACTTTTGAGGCATGTTGGAGTGGGAGTGGTCTTCAACCCCCTTTACTTGCTTCAGGGAGCCACAGCCTCTTCCTGTTTTATAAGGAGAAAGTAACTGTCACCCTGTCCAGTCATCCAGGCCACACACCTTTTGTACTTCTCTCCTGGAGCTTCCCCTTTCTGTCTCTGAACTTGCTCCAGTGGGCCTCACTTACTGGGAACCAAATGCCTGAGACTTTTATTTCATAGCCAGATGTTGCCTCTCCTATTTGGCAAGGAAGGGACCTCATGCTGCGAGGACACCACTGCCTAACCCTCTACCTGAGGGTAGAAGTATCTTTATACCTCCAGAGTTCCCTGCTGTGGGGCTCCCTGTGGCAGGGGCTGTCCCTTGTCCTTCGTGGCCCTCCTGCCCTCTAGGCCCATGCCACTTCCCAGTGCAACAGTGGAGGAGTTGCTGGCAGCCAAGCACAGATGGCCTGTGACTCCCCTGGCCCTGGGTGTTATTTCACAGTGTAAGCCGGGTCTCTTCCTCAGGTCATCATTGTCATCTACCTGTCTGTGGTGGGGGCCCTTTTGCTGTACATGGCCTTCCTGATGCTGGTGGACCCTCTGATTCGAAAACCAGATGCTTACACAGAACAACTGCACAATGAAGAGGAGAATGAGGTAAATGAGGCCCTGGACTTGCCCACACAAGTCTCTAGGACAACCCAGAGAGCCTCCTCTGCACCTGGTGGGAATCAGGGTCTACCTGCTTCCCTCTGCTTCCCCATGCTCTTCTCCTGCCCATTTTCCTATACATCACCCAGACTCAAGCAAGGAACTGCCCTTTGCCCTCCCAGATGAAACAGGAGATAGCCCCAACTTTTCCTGACATGTGGCACCAACCAGCCTCGGTGTACAAGCTGGGGGAGCCTTAGCTCCGTGTCATACTCTTTCTTGGCACAGTGGAAGTAAACCGACCAGGGCCTGTCACACGTAGATACACATGGTATCTTGCTAGCTCAGGCATTGGTGACATGTCAGTGGTGGCCTTGGAGGCATCAGGTTTATCCTTTGGTTTGGTGATTTCACAAATGTCTGTTGAGTACTCAGTGCAAACCTCAGTCCTAGGAGCTCTAGAGTCGGTGGAGTTGGGTGGCAGTGCCATCGACGCTGTGCACATGTGAGGAATTTGATCATCCCAAAATAAGGTGGGTACCTAGGCATAGTGGTAGGTCGAGCTGGCTAGGGAGTTTAGGTCAGATTAATAAAGGTCTCAGAGGTCAACTTTATATGACAAAGAAGATGGGGAAGCACTGATGCCAGGCAGCCTGCCAACCCTGTCTCCAGACTGTCTCTGAGGTTTGTCCCTAGGACCTTGCTGGTGGAACATACCTGTTGGTGCGGTGGGTGTAGTGGTGAGCTTGCTCCCATGTCCACAGGAATGCCTAGAGGGGAAGTGCCTCAGTCATGTCCTGGGGGATTTAGTTGAAGAAACTGGGAGATGTTTAACTTGGTGAAGAAAAAAACAAACTCAAGAAGGCACATGCCTTAGGTGTTTGTAGAGTAGAACTTGACCTTCCCCTGGGAACAGAAGACCCCAAAGATGGGAGTTGGGGAAGGAGATTTGACATGACAATGTAAGAAGGATTCTCCTTGCAGACAGTACTGTGAGCAGGCTCCCTTGTAAGGTGTGGTGAGGTGTAGGTCACCATGGGTTCCAGGCTAGGCCAAACTGCCCCCTGGGCAGCTCTAGTTCAGAGCTTTTCAAGTCTTGGATTAGAGGCAGGTTCCCCACCAAAAAGAGGATCTGGAGGCTCAAGTCTGTGTGTGAAGCTGCGAAGGTGATCTCATGAGGGTCAGCATGGGTGGGTCAGGCAGGAAGACAGGGAAGCCTGGCCACTCCTAGTGGCCCTGCTGCTTCTGGGTATGGGTCTATTCCCAATCTGCCCCCAGCCTCCTGCTGGCATGAATTTGGCTAAAGGTGGAGCAGAGGTGATGAGCCTGGCCCCGCTGGAGCTGGGGCCTGGGACGTGGTGGGGCTGGCAGTTGGGTGGTCTGTGTTGGAGAGGAAGGTTGCCTGCCCACCCAGTTATTAATGTAGAGTAATAGCAGCTCTGAGGGGGGAGGAGCATCACTAATAAACACTGGGCGATTAGGGGTAATGTGGTAATTGCAGCCCTGGCCAGGGAGTAATTGAGAGATGCAGCCGATGATTACACAGCCCAGGCTACGATTTCCCTGGAATGTGTGGCTCTCGGGCACGGCCTTTTTGTGTCTCTTGCCATCTTAGATATGGAGCCAGGGGAAGGGCAGCTTGCCGTCTGCGGGTCTGAGCCCAGGTCTTTCCTATAAGAGACCTGGTGTTTCCCACTTGGAATCTGTCTATGGGAGGACCTTGGGGAGGAAGAAGGGGTTAGATTTGGTCAGTCCAGTTCCCAGAGGTGGGACCTGAATCAGAAGGTGGACATCACCTGGGCACAATTTTGGCTGGGTAGGAAGGAGGGCTCTCTAAGATCACCATCCAGCCATATATAAGGGGTGCCCCTGAGCGCACCGGGCTGTCACAGGCAGCACTCAAGTCAGGGCTGGTGAGCCTGTACCCCACCTGTAGAGGTGACTCCTGCCCTCAGGATAACACCCTTGCCTCTCACCCCAAGGTCGGAAGATCATCAAAATTGTCTTCAGTTTCTGTCTGACCCGAGGTGGAGCCAGCTCTGGCTAGTCCAGCACTAATGCAAGGTCCAGGAAGGATGGGTGTCATCAGGGGTCCTCTAACCCCATTATCTGGCATCGCCTTCCATCCCTCGCCTCCCGATTCTGTGTGGTGTCCTAGTTGTAGGTCCTGTGCTCAGCAGTTCCGATTCTCTCCTGCTGCGTTCAGACCCCACAGGGGTCTGATTGACACACACCCATGTCAGCCCTCAGGGACTCAGTCCCACAGCAACCCAATCCAGGCATTTAGGTAACATGGAGGGCATCAGTAAGATCTGGCTTGTTGACATGATGGTCAGGTGAAGAAACTGGCTGTTCTAGGAGGGTCCCCTTTCCTAGGTCTTTCTCTTCATGTTAGTCATGGAAGGAAGGTTCTTGGCAGAAGGGGACTTTCAGGGTCAGCTCAGGTGGGTGGGAGACATGCTAAGCTGCTGCAGGGCGGATGGAAGGGCATTGGCTAGAGAGGCCCAGGGACAAACCTCATCCCTACAGATACCCAACAACTTAGTCCTGGACAGTGAGGGATTGTCTGCTGCCCCCAGCCCCAGCACCCGTGAGGAAAGGGATGTGCGGGGTTGGGAAGCAGGGAGGGAAGTCCCATGGACGCCCCAACTGGGCAACAGCAAAGCCAGGGCTGTGGCCATGTCTCTGGGCTGGAAAGTATTACCCAAGAAGGTGACAAAAAAGGCCAGGCTTCCCTGGGCCACATCCCAAGAGAAGAAAAGTGGGAACCTGGCTTCTTGAAGTTCCTTTAGAGGTTGTATAGGTCTAGACAACTGGGTGACTTTAGAAGGAAGGCTTTTAGGCTCCAGCGGCTTCCAGCCCCTCTCTCAGGAGCCTGGAACCCAGAGCTGAAGACCAGAGTATTTCTCAGGATTGGGGCCCCTCAACTCCATCCCCCCAATTCCTGTGACCAGGAGCTTTCATCAGGGGGCTAGAGGACTGGAAGAGGAAGGGGAGCCTTCCCGCACAGCTCAGCCCAAGGCTGTGGCGGGAGATGAAAGCTTGTCATGCTCCCTTTGAACGGCTGGCAGAGCCTCAGTGGGCCTGAGTGCTGGGCACTGCCTCCCCTGGGATTCCAGAAGCATTAGGCCTAATCCCTGGGCTCAGACGCCCTTTGAAAGGAGGAAGCCAGCATGTTTGCTGGGATAGAAACGGCAACAGAGCTGTTTTAGATGTATAGGTCTGGCCCTCTTTGAAGAGAAAAACAAGGGTTTGTCTGTAGCTCTAACTGTCTCCGCCACTCCCAGCATGGGCTGCTGAGCTCTCACAGGGTCCTCAAAGGTCTTGGTAGGCCAGTGGGTATAGTTCTGGCCCCTGTGGGAGAGGGGTGTGCAGGGGAGTTGGAAGGACTATGAGAACCAAGGGAACTGGGAACATGTAGGGCCTGGGAGAAGAGAAGGCCGGGGCCACTCTTGGAGTGAATCATAGAGAAGACATGCATCAGTGAGGGCCATTGATAAGGTCTCTCCCCCTGGAGAGAATAAAAAGGTGTGCCATTCAACAGACATTCCTAGAACATTGCGGGGGGCGGGGGGGCGTGGAGCAGCACACACAGCACAGTAAGTAGTTCAGGGCAGGGCTATGACATCCTAGGCCTGGCTTGGACTTCCACCTGTTCACTCACTGTCCTTGGCGCTGACCTCATGGTTTAGTTTTCCAGCCATGGAGTGGAGGTAATAGATCGTTCTCCCCTCAACATGACTGTTGTGGGATGTGCAGGGAAGCTTTACAATTGCTTTTTCATCCTTAACAATGAGGTATTTCATTCGAGTCTTAACGTGTAAGTAGCCTCCTGGTTGTTGGAGGGGACGCCAAGGGGCAGCACAGGGGTGAGGTCAGAAGTGAAGTGGCCACTGAGGGTGGAAAAAGGGTGCAGGCCAGTGTGACTGATGAACAGGGCCACATGTGGATGGTGAGGTGGGAATGGGCTCAGCCAGCTCAGGGGTCTGGGTTCTGTGGTTAGGAGCGATTTACCTGTGAGTAGCTGGTTTCCAGCCCAGTGTCCAGCAGGGGAGTGGCATGATTTGTTTGGTTGGTTGGTAGGGTAGGTTTGGGTTAAATTTGTAAAGTGCAGGGAGACTCTAATCATCTTTGCAGAGGGCTTGACTGAGGGTCCTTCCTCACTATCTGGCTGGGTAGGTTGGGAATGGGAAGGGGAGGCAGCAAAGGGGGCGGATCCTGTCTCTCCCTTCATCTGCTTATCACCAGGGAAACAGGCCCCACTGAGAGCCAGAGCTTCTGGTGGACTGCAGAGGGTGCACCTGCGACAGTGCTTTCAGGTCAGGCTTACCCGCACAGGTACCAGGGTCCTCCTGCTTGGAGACCAAGACCTGCTTCAATTCCCAGTCCCTGGTTCCTGCACAGGCCTTGTTCTTGCTGTAACCCTTGATGGGGGCGGGGTGGTGGGGGACCAACCCTCCTCTTTGGGTATCCATGGTGGTCCCCTCTTATGAAAAATCAGCCAAAGAAGGACACGGTTGAGCCTTAGGATAAGAGATATGCAGACATGGGTACAAGTCCTAACTTGGTCCTGAACAGCATTATGATCTTGGATAGCAAGAGTATTTCTCCTTCAGAGCCTCGTTTCCTCATCCTTAGGATGGGAATGATATTACCCATCTGCCGGTGCTTAAGCCTGGGAGTAATCATATATAGTGCCTGGTACATAGTGGCCTAGCCTCAGTCACACTAGTCCCTTGAAGACCTTAGCTGCTCCCACTTGATTGGCAGGAGCTTCACCTACCCACTCTTCTGACTTCCCTCTGTCCCCCTGAGTTCCTCAGAGACTCAGCCTCCGAGGGACAAGGGTAGAGACTGGTGGCCTTTCCCTGCCTCCATCCCATTGCTCTGTAGAGGAGGCAGCGATGGCGGCCCTGCTCTGGGCCGTCTTGAGAACAGATGTGGAGTCTCTAATACCTTTTAATCAGATTATTAGCACTGGGAACACGGAGCCTCTCAGCAGCAGCTTCCTCCACTTAGGAGCTGTTTGCTAAGACTTTACATGAAGGGCTGACAAATGACGCTGTGGTAATGCGGTGAGTTGCAGCCTGTTCCTTTAATGCTCTGCTCTTGGCTCTCCCTGGCTTCTGCTCCTCCAGATACTCTTGAGCGGAGCCTCGGAAGGAGGGCAGGCATGACTGACACTTTTCCAACCCTTCTTGGCCGGCCCCCAAGGACCCCAGCCCAGGCCTCCCCAGCTCACATCCAGGCACCCTGACAAGGCCCTGACATGAGTCACTGGTCTCAGAATGGATGAGACTGGGAATCAGGCAGAAGAGAAGCCCCTGTGGGCCCCTGAGCCAGATTGGCCAAATCCTGGTGAGCCAGTAGCTTCCTAGTCTGGGGTCTTCAGGGCCCACTTCATCTCAGCAGCCATGCAGAATTGAAACTGGGTGGGGCTGTCCACAGCGTAGCCTGCTCAGGGGTACGGCAGAGCTGGGAAGAGCAGAGTTGGGAGATGGTATGGCAGCCACTTTCTAGCCCTTTGCATACCTAAGTGGATCCTGGATCTGGGGTCTGACTGACCACTGCTGCCCTTGGTGTATGCTTGCTGCAGACAGGCACTGCCAACAGCTCCACATTTATTGTCTCACTAAGAAGCTGAGACTGTGCCTGTGGGCAGGCGGGTGGTTCAATATAAGGTCACTTGCCCAACAGTCGTGTATCTGGTAGGGTCAGAGCCAAGAGTCAAAGCCAGATTTGTTTGATTCCAAAGCCTTCCTGACCATTAGGCTAAACTGCCAAGGCAGAAGGAAACCAGACATTTCTGAACTACTACTCTGGGACTGTAGTTTACCGAGGGCTTGCCATACGTACTGACCTTTGCTGTACCTGGCCACTAGTCATAAACCAGAGTTTTTCAGACCATGGGTCATGATCCATTAGATTACCAAATGAATCTTGGGAGTCATGACCAGAATTTTTAAAAAATGAAATGAAATAGAGCAGAAAATATGAGGACATCATAGTCAGTGCCGTTTGGGGAAGTGTTTTTCCTCCGTGTGCGTGGGTCTACTAGATCATCAGGTAAAGAGCATTCTGAGTGACAGCACAGGAGGAAGGAATCTCAAAGACTAGGTTTATTATGCTGAAGCTTGGAGAAATGAAGTGACTTGCCCAGGGACCTCACTGCCAAGTGGCCGAGGCCACACCTCCTCCTCTACCTGCCGAGAATGGACCTGTGCTTCCACCTGGGAGATGGGCCCAGGAGAGTTTGAGGCTGGTCCCAGCACAGAATCCAGGCATCCTGATTCCAAGCTTCAGCACTTGCCCATCAGGCATTTCCTGAGCCTCACCAGCCTTCTGAGAATCTTTATCAGAGTCAGGGGTACCCGGAGGGCGGTGTCCAACTCAAAGTTGCCCTAGAAATGAGTGTGCATGAGACAGCTTTCTCGGATCCCAGTGATCAGGATGGTGAACTCCCAGCCCCTTCTCTAGACAGCCACCTCTCTGCACCGCTAGCTCATCTCTGCTGCCCCTCCCCTCACCTCACCCCTCACAATCCCTCCCTTCCCCCCAGCCTGGCAGCTGTGTGGTGACAGAAGCTGTGCCAGCTCAGGGCATTAGAAGCAAAGTTGCATTTACTGGGCGGCTCTGGGCTTAGAGGGGTGCGCTAATCCCTTAAGAGATGTATGGCAGGAGATGAGAGGCAGGGAGAGCTAGGGAGGAAATCCCCATGGGCTCTGGGCCTGGCCCTGGGCTCTAATTCCCCCCAAAGATCAGGTTCGGGTCCTGCAGGAAATGCATGGGCTCTGGAGCTTCAGAGATAGAGAAGTGGTAATTAGAGGAGGGCTTTTGATGACAGAAACAGGTCTAAGAGCACAGGGGCAGGGGGAGCACCGGGAGCTGTCAGGGAAGGTGCCATTAGGGGGAATGTCTGTGGCCGTTAGGAGGGAGCAGGTCACAGCAGGCCCTGGATAGAAATACTAGATGTAAGCCCCAAATTTCCATCTCTGCCAGACTCTGAGTGACGTCACATCCCCTTTTTCTTAGGGAAGGTAAGTTTGATGTGCTGTGTCCCCTTCCCAGATGCTGCAGTCTTTGCTCTGCAGTTTTCTCAGGAGGCCCCTCCCCCCATCTGCCATTCCCTGGGCAACAGGGCAGGGCAGGGGGTTCTGCAGTGACCAGGTTGCATGGTCACTGGGGTCTCGAGGCCAACATTTAGTATTCCTCTTGCGAGTTGGGCCTGTGGGGTTCCTGCTGGGAGCATGACGTGAACTAGCTTGTGTTGAAGCTGCGGAACACACTCCTTCTGGCTCAGGAGAAGCAGGGTTCCCCATCTTGCAGATCTACAGACACTAAGGCCTCCAGCAGGCCAGACATGCTGCATGAGGTTCTGCAGGTGACAAAGCAAGGTCCTCAGGAACCCACAGCCCCTGGGAGTGTAGGCTTTAGGATTGCTCATGGTACGTTCAGTCCATGGCAGGCTTTCAAGGGCCCAGACCCTCTGATTAATCATCTTTTTGTTCCCACTACAGGATGCTCGGTCCCTGGCAGCGGCTGCTGCATCCCTCAGTGGCCCCCGAGCAAACACCGTTCTGGAGCGTGTGGAGGGTGCTCAGCAGCGGTGGAAGCTGCAGGTGCAGGAGCAGCGGAAGACAGTTTTTGATCGGCACAAGATGCTCAGCTAGAGGGGCAGCACCGTCAAGTCAAGGACCCAGGCCGGGGCTGCCAACTTCCAGAGCTGGAAGGAGCCGGGGGCCGCTTCCTCTTTTGCCTCAGCCAGTCTTCCCTGTAAAAGCTCATGGCATTTTCCCCTGTCTCCCTGTTTGGAAATGTTATACCTGACTGTGTTAATTAGGGACTGTGATGGGGTCTCTGATCTCTTGTCTCAGATCTTTGGGCTAGAGGGGCAGGGGGAAGGAAGTCCAGAAAGGAATGGAGAATATCCAAGGTGGCCTCAGGGTTGGGTGGCATCTGTCCCTCTTGGCTCCACCTTTGCTACCCCTTCCAGCTCCACATCATGGAGATGTCATTGCCCTTTGCAAGATGAGGCTGTGTCATCAAGAACTCAGTGTTTGGGAGGGAGCAGGACCCAGCATTCTGCAGGTTCTTCTGTCTGCTGCAGCTCTTCCTCCCACCTCCCTTCCAGCCCCGGTACCTCTGCCCTGGCTTAGTTGGCCCCAGCCCTCAGGATCGGCACTGGTGGACAAGCCCATGCCACTGAGCTCACAGAGGTCTTCAGGGCATTCTGGAAGCTTGACTCCTTCTCCCTGGCCTCCTTGTCCCCAATGCATGGCGGCCCGTGCCTCCTGCCTGCTCTGCTGCCTGGCTCCCTGCTCCCCCTCAGGAGTCCGGGCAGGCTCTCAGCCTGTGTCTGCAGTTGCTGAGCCAGAAGTTGGTTGGACCACGTGACAGGCCAGACAGTGGACTTTAATACCAAAACTCCTATCCTTGGATTGCCAGTTTTTCCTGAATTTCATTGTCCCAGTGCATGGAGAGAAACTTTGTCCCTCTGTTGTCTTAGAGTTGTGTGTACATCAAGGAAGCCATCATTAAATTGTTTTATTTCTCTTGTTTTCTGGATTTTAAGAGATTTGGGGAACATAAGTGTTTCACCTGTAAGGATGGGATCCCAGAGAGGGGGACAGAAAACTTTGTCCTTGGTAGGTCCAATCCAAAAGGCAGAGCCCTGCAAGGCCCAGTAACTGTGGCTGAGCCATGTAGGACTTAGGCAGAGCCCAGGACTCAGTGGAAAGTCCTTTCACCTCCTAAGGGAAAAGACTGGTAGGCTGGAGTGCTGCCACCCTTGGGCTCCTTCACTGCTAAGGAATTTTTGGATTGAGATTGGTACTAGGGATTGAATTTATGGGCACTTAACCACTGAGCCACATCTCTAGCCCTTTTTATTTTGAGACAGGGTCTCACTAGGTTGCTTACAGCCTTGTTAAGTTGCTGTGCTCCTCGTTAAGTTACGTTCCTGTGCTCCTCCTGCCTCAGCCTCCTGAGCTGCTGGGATTACAGGTGTGTGCCACCACACCTGGCATGTCCTGAGATTTTGTTGGCTTCCTCTTGTGGGGAGAGATCTCTGCTCTGCATAGTGCCTGCTGTCATCTTCATGCACTTTCGACAGTAAATGGCACTCACTGCAAAGTGTCCCCAGATGAAAACTAGCAGGTGTTGGGAGAGGGGTGGGAGTAGGCAGCCCAAAAGGAAGTGTTAGCAGCTTCTAGAGAGGGCCTCACAGACCTGGACAGAAACAGGGACCTACAGAGACAGTCTGGTGGGACCAGAGTTTGTTATAGAAGATAGTCCATGGGGACATAGATTGAAAACCTTTGTGTGGAGACCATGCTGGGTTTTTGGTGAGGGGTGGGATGCCAGAGAACTTGTCAGGTTTCAGTTTGCCATGGTTTGCCCACATTCAGAGCCATGTAAGGTGCTAGAGGGGGTAGGAGCAGAATGGTGTGCAGGTGGGGCTTAGGAGGAGCAGAGACCTTGGAGTTGGCATTGAATGCAAGTAAGGGATACAGCTGAGGGGGCACCAAGCCGATCGTGGGATCCTGAACAAGTGTGTTTAGGTGGCCTGAGCTTTGTGATGGGGTTATCCAAAGACACATCTCATAAATGCATGGCTGGGACAGAGGGACCAGTACTAGTTACATTTCTACTCTGTTCATCTGCCTGACATTTTCTTAGTACATATGAGGGACAGATGTGGCTTTGGCAGCTGCAGTAGGCCATTGTGTCTTTTCAAGTCAGGATGTGATATGCTCTGAATCTTGGGTAAGTTGTTCAGAGATCCAGCCAGGCTTTGTAGTTTTAAAGATTTGGTTTGAAGAAAAACTACTACTAACTATAAATTAACCCAAATCTAAATAAGCTTGGTATATGCAAATCCACAAAATATTAGGAATGAGTGTTCCCTTTACATAGGATACTACTAGTAACCACACATCTAAATGGATTCCAACTTCACACACCAAAGCCTGAATTTTCAGACATGGATCCCAGAGCACAACTTGTTTTCTTTCTGTGAATAATGAAGGAACAGGGAGTACCTAGAAGAAACGGTAGTGATCTCTCAGTTATTCAGCTGGAACAGAGATTAGAACCTCTGTCCAGTGATGCAAAAATCAAAAGTAGCATTCTTCGTCCATGGCAGAAGAACATAACTTTAGTGTCACACTCAGAAATCCTTTATCTCTCAGCAAACTGGCCACCATGATGTTGTGCAGTGGATTAGTCCCACCAGGAAAAATAAAAATGGTTGAGTTTGGCCTTGATAATCAGAACTTGAAAACTGGGATTTAGAAGCCAGCACGCTGCCCTCTGCCTAAACGAAAGAGAATCAAATCGAGGGGTAGAAGCAGCTCACTTCCTCTCACACCGATTCCATCTCCCTTGTGCTCTTGCCAGCAGAACCCCAACCCAGCCCAGCCTGACTTCTCTAGTCCTCCCTGGGCTACTCAGGGCTGCTATAAGAGGCTGAGTGGGGACATGCCCCACCCCCCATGGGGCCATTCACCATTTCTTGAGGTTCACTTTCAAGACCACTGGGAAACTTTCCAGTATTTTCTCTTCACCCCACCCTAGAACATCTTGCATACTACTTCAAGAAAAGAGGCCCTGTAGGTGTGACCTCAATTTCCTTACCCCCGTCTGCAAACTTGTCATTCACATTCATGACCAATTTTGCTATGATCTTGGCGATAGTGTGTCTCTCCTGCCCAAAACAAACCCACTCTCCCATGGTAGTCCCTGGATCACCATCATCTCTTCAACCTCACCCCATTCCCCACCCCATCCTCAGCCTATTAACATGCTCAAGTCTCCTGCCCTGAAAAGAATCTCCTAGGGCTCCACACCCAGCTCCAGCTACAGAGTGTCCCTTCCCTGTCCCCACGCCCTCCACCATCCATTCCCACTCACTCACCCAGTGCCCTCTGCAGCTTGACCTCACCCTCTGTGCTCCACTAAAACAGTTCTCAGCAAGGTTACAGATGGCTCTGCAATTGCCAGTCACAGAGGACGTCTCTGGTTCTCATCTGTCGGAACCTCTCTGCTATATTTTACTGCTGAGCCTTCTCCCTTAGCTTCTCCTCTGTGGTTTTGGCCTTCAGGCCTCCGTGCTCTTTCTGACCAGCCATCACTTGCTGAACATTGCTATTTCCCAGACTTCCTTTCTCAGCCTGGTTGGCTCAATCTGAAATTTAACATCAAAATACTCTCCCTGGGAGTTTGTTCTCTTTTGTCGCTTCGTGGTGTTCATTCCAGACTCTGTCTATAGTGCAGGCCTGACCCAGTGCCCCAGATGTGTCTCTCTGGCTGTCCATTGGACAGTCCCCCTGGGAGCCCCACAGCCTGCTCCCTTTGCCCCCGGTCAGCTCCTGTTATGTTCTTTACCTTGGTTGGCAGCGTCGTCACCCACCAAGCTGTTCCAGTCAGAAACACGGAGCCATTCTTTCTCAATTCTTCCCTGTCTGTACCTGTCAACATCTAGCCACTCACTAAGTCCCACTAACTCTTCTTCCAAATAGTTCTGGAATCTCTCTCCTCCCCTGCCCCATACTGTCACTGCCCCAGCACAAGCCTTGGGCAATTCTCATTCCCGATATTGCAGTTTTGTTAGGAACCCCTAGAGACCTTGCCCTTAACCTGACCACATCACTTCCTCTTTCAGAACTTCCTGGGGCCCCTAACTCCTAAGGCACCAGTGTTTTATTGAAGACTAACAGGCCTCAAGGCCATGATCTGCCTGCCTCTTTGGCTTTGGTCCAGAACCAGTCGGAAGGAGTTACTGCAAGCCCTCAGAAGAGGGGCAATTAGATGTCCCTACAATTACATGCTTACTAGGTGGGTGCTGGGTCTTTGGTCTAGGCAGGCCACTGGTCCTGTGCTGCCCTCTGAGGCTTTCGTTTAGGCCTGGGCCAAAGCTGGCCCAGGCTTCTCACCAGCTCCCCGCTTCCATCCCTGCTTGGTGTGGCAGGGCCAGGGGAGAGCAGAGTTGCAAGAAGTAGCTGAAGGCCTGGAAGAGGGAGCCCCAGCCCAGGCTTGGTGACTGCTGTGACTGTTGCTTTTGGCAGCACAGCACCTCCTACAGGCTCCGGGAGTCAGTAGGTGGAGTAAACAGACAGTGTGGGCGCCCGAAAGCCAGCATCAGCCTGTGTTCCCAGCCCAGCTGAGCCCTTTGGCAGCCCCTTAGCCACTCTGAGCCAGTCCCCTTGTCTGTCAGTACCGTGGCCCAGGCCTGGAGTAAGTGCTCATCAGATGATGGCTGCCAGGTGGGGGGGCGGGCAGATGCTCCCCAAGAAGGCCAGGCCTCCACTCAGGGAAGCAAGGGGGGTGGCTAGACCCCAAGCTCAGCCCAGCAGCCGGGCTTGAACCCTAACTGTTCCTTACTAGCTCAGCAGCACTGAGTCAGGTTTAACCCTACCCGTCTCCCCCTTCCTTGCTGCAAAACGGGGATGCCAACTAGCTGCACGCGGGACTGTTGTAAGGAACATGTTAAAGTGTCAAGGACTATTTCAGCAGCCCTCACTGGAGGCACCCAGCCAGGGCTGGCTGATCTTGCCCACAGCACTATGACACTAGCACGATGACACTGTCATGGCGTAGAGTCCCACCCATCCGTCAAGGCCCTGTGAGTTCAGCAGAGTCCTCCTGCTCACCTTTATCAGGGGCCCGTACACTCCAGAGCCCCTGTCCCTCAGCTATACCCCACCTTTGTTGAGTTTCAGCTCTGAGCTTCCCAGGGGTAAGCTCTCCTGGAGCCCCCTCAGCTGGCAGAAGGCCCTGCAGCCCCTGGTCTTCCCTCCCAGGGCAAGGAGCTGAGTATAGAGCAGGTTAGAGGCAGGCCCTGAAGGTGCTGAGCTCTGGAGGTTTAAGGGCTCCTCAGATTACTGCATCAATGGAGACATGAAGGGTCAAGGCTCCAAGCTGGGACTCAGGAACCCTGGCCCTGGCGCTGGCTCTGATACCTGCTGTGTGTCCTCGGGTAGGGTAGATCTCGTCTCTAAGCCTTGCTTCTCCAGATAATTGAGAAGCCCATTAAACCAGCCAGGGTTTCCAGAATAGAGTTCACATGAGCAAGGCAATTTGAAGTGGTACATGGAAGACTACTTTTTACTCAAGTATTTATGTGATTATTTTAACGTGTTTTAGAAAAAGCATATATGCTTCATGATTTTGTGAATATGGATGATAGAGACAAGTGAGAGGGGCAGGGGAGTGAGAAATGTAAAGAAAAATACTAGGTGAACCATGAGTACAAATGGCCCCATAGATGTCAGGAGTTTGAGAAGGAGCATGGTGTCAATACTGCAGGCCTGGGCCCTGGACAATGCCACCCAAGGCACCTTCAGGGCAACATCTCTAGGCGACTGGCTCTCTCTTAGATTTTGGGCCCTTGGCTGGTGAGATGGGGACAAAAGGGCCAGGAGAGGGTTTCTTGAGACTGTGCTGCTGCAGAGGTTCCCCAACCCAGGTTCCCTGGACCTTCCTGACCCAGCAAGGAACTGTGGGGGCGTGGCTGGGAGTGTGGCCACAGAGCTGGGCTGCCCAGCGACAAATCCCAGCCCTGACCCTTCTTGTGTGTGGCCTTGGGCACATCAAGCTGTCTCCATTTTCTCCTCTGAAAAATGGGAACAGTAACTCATCTCATGGGATATGTGTGTGTGTGTGTGTGTGTGTGTGTGTGTGTGTGTGTGTGACACTGGCTGCAGGCACAGTTGTCTATCATTCTTAACATGTCTTGGGGGGAGGGGGTCTGCCCACGGCTGCAGAAGGATCCTGTTGGTGCCCCCACCCACTTCACAGGGCGCGCCTGTGGACAGCGGAGGCCGGACCCCTGTTCTCGAAGTTGCTATCATGAGGCTTTCCGGAGATCAGCGGTTCCCACCAGAAGGAGCTGGGACTTCTTTGCAGAAGGCTACACCAGCTATCTGCTGCCCCTGGACAAGTCCCTTTCCTCTCTGGACACCAGTTTCCTCAGCTGACCCTCAAGGGCCATGGCCTGGGTTGCCTCCAAGGGCCCAGCTGCTCCTGCTTTGGACAATTCTGCAAATGTGCCTCTCTGTGCCCTGCAGTCCCCAGCTAGTGCTGACTATGCAAAGACCTCCCGACCCCAGCCCTGGATGGAGCTGTGTCCTAGAGAGCCACAGCAGCCCTCTTGTCCTCCATTCAACCCCAGGAGTGTTCAGTGACCACCCAACCCCCAAATTGGTGTCCTGAAAGCCATGCCGGAGTTGTCCTCCCCCGCCACAGAGACCCTGTGTTCCAGGCCCTTGGGCTACACAAGGGCATCGGAGAGTACCTGGGCTGCCCCGATCCCTGGGCCACACATGTCCTCCCCCCTGGCCTCCAGCTGGGCAGTGCCTGAGGACATCTCTGCTCTTCCTAGGCGCCAGCCCAGAGCTACATGTCTCCTGCCTGGACTTGGGGCAGCCAATCACAGCAGGCCAGGAGTGGCCTTCTCTCCTCCTTGGGAGCCGGTCCCAGATCAGAGGCGCCCCCACCCCTCCTCCCTCCTCCTCTGGGTGTGTCGCCGTTTGAAACTTAATCAGGTAAAGTGTACCTGGCTCCTGGTGCTGTGACAGGGAAGCCGGGCCAGAGGCTGCCAGAGGCCCTGCAGGACAGTCGAGCAGCACGGGAGCTTCTGCCGTCCCCCTGGAGGCCCAGGAGCAGCGGTGCTGGAGGAGGGAACCCCAGGAACCGGTAACCATGCGCGAAAGTGGTAGCTGAGGGATGAGGCCCTAGAGTTCCGTCCTGAAATAGAGATGTCCCTCAGCTGGAGGAGGGAGGCTGGGAGCACTGATTATGCAGGGCTTAGTCACCCGATGGCTTTCCTACCCAAAGGAAAGGAAAGCAGAGCCGAGCCACCTGCTGGCTGGGGTTGCTGCGCCCACCTCCCAGGGGGGAAGGGGAGATTAGCTGTGCTGCCAAGGGCATTGCCACCAGCCAGGAATTTTTCCATGGACTTGTCCTCTGGAGAGCCCACTGGGTTTGGCCTGTCAGTGTCCAGAGATGACATCATGGATTTTCTGGGTAGAAATCTTCTGGGGAAGGCTTTCTTGGTAAGGAGCTAAAATGCGAAGGTTCCAGGTAGGAGAAGGCTGAGGTCTAGTCTGAACTTGGGAGATGCCAGGCAGTGGTGAGGGGTAAAGCCTCTGAGCAGACTGTCTGGCTCAAAACTCAGCTCCATCACTGCACAGCTGCGTGACCACAGGCTATTTGCTTATCCAGCATATGTTAAATGGGTTAATAACAGTATTTTGCTTCATAACTCTATTGTGAGAATCCCGTGGGTAAAGTGTTTGGTACCTAACATAGTATGAAAACCATATATTTTATTATTTTAATCCTGCTATTTACTAGAAATATGATCTTTAGTTCTCCATCTGTGAAATGGGATAAAAAGTGACCAGAAAGGGAAGTTAAAGGGATTAAATAAATTGCTAGGATATGGGTGATGCCCAATAAGTGTCTCTCTCCTTCCAAAGGATCTTCCCTGTTAATACACCTCCCCTTCCAAAGGGTCTTCCCTATTAATCTCCTCCCCTTGAGCCGGTGCTTTTTATCCTTCCCGAGAAAGCAGTTTGCATGGCTGAGTTTTGTATTTTCAGGTCCCTGACCTCGGCATAGCTGCTCTGCTGCAGACGTTAGGCCAGGCAGACTCAGTTTATGGAGAGCGCCTCCTTTGCTGTAACCATGCACGGATGGGTGTCACAGGCCCAGGACCACGTGCCTGGCCACTGAAGCACGTGTGCTCTTTGGGCAGCTTCTTGGGCACCTCCAGAGTATCGGGCACAGTGTTGGGTCCTGCAGGATGCAGAGGTGCATAAGGTCAGCTCCTGCCCTTCCAGAATGCCTTCTCCTTGAGAGAGACCTAGACGGCAGTGTGTGGCAAGGCCAGAGGACACAGCGGGAGTGCCCCAAGTCAGCTGTGGTCAATGAGGGACCAACATGCAAAGGATCTAGGATTTGGGAGAAAAAGAAAAAGAATAGACACAGGAGCGGGCAGGGAGGCTCGGGGAGCATGAAGCGACCCACACAGGTTCCTAAAGGGGGGGGATTCGGTGGGTGGAGAGGTGAGGCTCATGCTCCCGGAAGAAGGGTCTCCCTGAGTCCATGCTCAGAACAGAGAAGGCTGCTGCAGAGAGGGGACAGCAGTGGTGCACCGTGGGGCGCGGTGTGCACACCTGCAATCCCAGCAGCTCAGAAGACGGAGGCAGGAGGATCACAGGTTCAAAGCCAGCCTCAGCAACTTAATGGGGCACTAAGCAACTTGGTGAGACCCTGTCTCTAAATAAAATATACAAAATAGGGCTGGGGGTATGGCTCAGTAGTTGAGTGCCCCTGGGTTCAATCCCCAGCCTGCATTTCTGGGCAAAGCCTATTCTTCTACAGAACAACCTGGTTCATCCCGACCAGGCCTCCAGGGTATCCACAGGGTGATTTTTCTCTTTTTTTGTCCTTTTTGAAATGAGCATTGGCGAATTCAGAAGTGCTGCAGGCAGGCAGGGATCCAAGCAGGATGCACGGGGACAGCAGGAGGCAGCAGCTCCCCTGGGAAATCAGGTCAGATGCTGGGCTTCCTCTCAAAGCCTGCCCAGCGCCGCCCTGTCCTTTCCCTTCCCTTCTCCTGTGTCCCCTGCCAGCCCGACACCAGTGGGGCATTGAGGCTGATGGCCTCCTGTGGAGGTATTTCTGCTTTCTGAATGGCAAGGAGCAGTTGCATCTTAAAAGATTCGTCCACTGAATCACATTAGCACACTTAGGGTGGCTTTGAGACAAGAGTCCAGTTGTCCTGGCTTCTAAGCCACAGCCTCTTTCTCCTTCTTTTGAATGCATCTGACAGCAGGGACAAGGGTGTGATGGGAGCAGTAGGAGTAATGTATGGGGCACATTTTCTCCTGAATTTCAGTCTTATTCTTTCTGGCCCAGGAAAACTTGTGCCTGAACAAGATGATGATGATACACTGGTACCAAAGGGTATATATATCAGGTTCTCTTGGAATTCAGGTTCAACACTTATCAGCTGTGTGGCCTGGAGAAAGTTGCTTTATCTCTCTGGGTCTCCATTTTCCTATCCATAAAGTAGTACCTACCCTGTAGTGAGAACGAGTGAATGAATGAGTGTATGTAGGCACATGAGTGTGTATCGTTTAGAATAGTGGCTGGCATGGAAGGAGTTATATGTGAGGGTTAGCTATTGTTCTCTGATCCAGGCATGCTCCAAATTTCAAGTTCTCAGTGACTCCTGAGCCAGTAGTCCTCTGTTTCTGAAGGTGAAGGTAGCAGGTCTCCTGGTGATAAACACAAGAATGGATTTTTTTCTGCAGGCTTGAAATGATACTGGAGAAACGGTCTGGCACTTTCTGCTTTCATCTTTACCCAGTGGCTGACGGCTCCTTTTAAAATGGCAATCACAAAAATTAATAATGATAATCCTTTGATATTTGCCTGGAACTTTAAAATTCACAAGTGACTTAGCCAGCTTACTCATTTGGTCATAAAACGACTCATGGATCTATTGGGCACACAGTACCGCCACTCGTGCCAGCTCTGGGAACTCAGGAGCACAGTACCCTTCTTCACACGGTGCTCGGTGGCTTTACTCTCTCCTCCTGACTCCTTCTGCTCTCACCTCTCCAGTGGATTGGTCTCTCTCTGCCCTGCATACAGCAAGCGGTCTTTAATAAGGAGCCCACTTGCCTGGATTTGAATGCCAGCTCTGCCCTGTTCCAGCTGATGACCTTTTGCAAGTTTCTTAGCCACTTTGTGACTTGGTCTCCACTCTGTGTGCTGGGGACACCATCAGTCTTGACATCACAGTGTTGTGGTGAGCATTTCCTAGCAGGCCTGCAATAGTTAGTGTGGCACGTAAGTGCCAGGTGTGTGTGGGGCCCAGCAACTGCCATGTGGTGTCCTACCTTCTTCTAAGCTGAAGGCTGAGGCTGTCAGCAGAGCCCCAGCCCACAGCAGAGGTCCTGGACTGAGCTCTGGAGACATTCGGTGATTGACAGGCCAGGAGGGGTATGGCCAATACCTTCAACTTATTAGAATTATTGGAATTCAGTTCCTCCTTTCATTTAAACATTTGAAGGGGGGAAATCAAGCTTTTAATATATAAACATTTCCTTTTGGCTTCTATCAGGACAGCTGTGACCATGGGAAGGTACTAGAGGTGGCCATCAGGATCCTGACCAGCTGCCACATTGCTGGGAGGCACTCGCCATCTTGGGGTCTTTGCAGCCACATCCAAGAGTCTTAGAGCTGCAACTCTTTCCAAAGTCACTCCTGCTTGATGGACAAGAGCTGCAACTCCTGGAGGGTGCCACGTGGTCTCTGTACATGACCTTTATCTTTATAGTCACCTGTGCAGTAGGCACTATACCCCCATCCCCATATGCAGATGAGGACGCCCGAAGAGGCTGACAGAAATCAGCAGCTGTGCTGAGGCTCCTCCACCCGCACAGGCAGAGGTGGGATCCACTGGGAGCAGTGTGACCTGACTCTCTGACTCCTACCTCCAGATTTTTCTGTCATGGGGACTCCGGGCAGTGAGATGCTCTTAGGCCCTCCTCCAAGCATCCTGAGGGGCTCAGAGCTGGAAGCCTGGTAAGGGGGTAGATATCTCTCAGAATGTCTTTCTGTGACTCCCCAAAATTGCAAATCAGGTGACAGAGAATTAAGAAGGACCAAGTCCCTCACCCAACTGTGGCTCCCAGGAGATCCTGTGGTAATCACGACTCCTATAAAAGTTGAGGACCCTTAGCAGCCAAGAAAGTCCTCATGTGGCAACACAAACAGACCCTGGAAAATTGCAATCAAGCTGTGTGACCCTGAGTGGCTCTCTCAGCTTCTCTGAGCCTCAGTTTTCTCTTCTGTAAACAGAAACAGGGATGCCTACCTCCTCCCAGGTGTGAGGATGACATGAGGTGAGGAAGCAGAGTTCCAAACAAAGTGGCAGACCCCAGAAGGCACCGACTGACTCCACACTAGCCTTCCTGCATCCCTGCTCCTCTTCCTCGAGATTCTCACCAAAGTGACGCCATGTTTGAGGGCTTGACTTGGCCAGTCTGTGCCAAAGCTCTGTGATTCTTTTTCCGTGATTTTTTCTTTCTGGTGAAAGAAGTGGCTTGGGACCAACCAAAGGTTTCTAGACCCCGAGGCAGGAGAGCAAGCGCAGAGGGCAGTGTGCAGGCCGTGGGCTGAGGCCCTCATATACCACTTGCCTTGTTGGGTGCAGGTCAAGGGGCAAGTGGGACTGAACACACCTGCCCTGTGTCCACCCAGAAGCACCAGCTGTTTTTAGCCCCCAAGGATACATATGAATTCATGGCCATGGGGCCTGGCTGTCCTCCTTCACGTGACCGAAGGAGGTAGACACTTCTCCCCATGCAGCATCATCAAGAGTCTGAAATGACTGCGTATGTTGCATTGTATTTTGGGGTGTTAATGTGTATATGGTGGGAGTGGCAAGTTACCCAAGAAATATTTCAGTCTGTAAGATGCTCAAGGAAGATGGTGGTATTTCTTTAAAAAAAATGATTCTGGAGATTTTAAGGTAGAATCTCTTGCAGTACATTCTGTATGATGTTCGTAGGCTTAAAGATTTCTTATTTTATTTTATTTTTTGGTACTGGCGATAGAACCCAGAGATTTTTACCTTTGAGCTACATCCCCAACCCTTTCATATTTTATTTTGAGACAGGGTCTTGCTAAGTTGCAAACTTGTGATCCTCCTATCTCTGCCTCCTGAGTCACTGGGATTACAGTATGTGCCATGACACATGGCTGGGATTTTTAAAAAAATAAAAAGTCTGTAGTCTATTTAGAATTTCTAGGTTAAATATAAATAGGTTTCTTTACTGCAGGGTTTCCAAGGCCTCTGAGAGGCTAATGTGCCCCTTTGATCTCTGAGAGTGGAATATAGGCAGCTTTTTCCAAATTATTTGATGGAAGAAAGGTTTCTGGGAAAAGATTTTTGGGAACCAACTTACTTGGAGGCAGGAAGTTGGGTGAGAGGATGCCATAAAGCCGGAGTTGTCATTTTGGGTCCTTCTCCAGGTATTTGGCAGCAGGAATAGAAGGGAGGGTGGGGGGTCCTGGAAGCAGTTTTATTGCTGCTGAAAAGCACCACTGTGAACTGAGCACCTATCAGGGGTGTCCCCAAGTGATGGCAGAAGCAGAGGAACCATGACAAACACTTAGCCTCAAACCTCTTTGGAACCTCAGTCTTCTGCTGGATATATTCAGCCAACTTCTGATCTCAGACACCTAATTCTTGTCCCAGCAAAAACAGCAGTCAGAAAAGTGAGGAAGATAGACCTACGGTGTCTGCTCTGTGAGTGACCCAGCCTGCCCAAAGTTCACCCCTGCCTCTGCCAATTCTCACCGTGTCCATCAACAATATCTACTGAGCCTGAACTCTGTGGGTCCATGATGAAGTTTAAGACGAGAGGTCTTGTGTTTACAGTTTACAACCTGGGCTCGGGGACAGTGTCAGAAAGACCTCTAGAGAGAGGACGCTAGGACTGCCCACTGGCCACCAAGAATATAAGGCTGGAGAAAGGATGAATGGGGACCCAGTGAATACTGGGCACCAGGGAGGGTGTTGGGACAGGGATCAGCAGGTGAGATGTGATGACCAGCCAAAGCAAGTTACAATGATGTGCCATCTGTTCCTGGCTGGTGTGCACAGTTAGGGCCTCTGGAAGCATGTAACAGGAAGGGGCCCATGTTGGCGGGGCACAATTAGAAGCAGCAAAAATTGGGACAGAGGCCCAGGAGACCCCCAGTGACCACTTCCCCTCTCTGTTGCAAGTTGGACTTAAGATTATAAAGTTCTTTACACATTATCTGGTGATAGCTGACCCTCCACTAGCTGTATGGGATAGCACTGTCACACACCATGGACATAAAAGGGAAATTTCATTGGAGCTTGCCTTGTAGAAGAACTTCAGGTACCTCTTGCCAAGCACATCAGCTCTCCTGCTGCCAGGGCAAAGTAGATGAGAGTAGAGCAGAGCTGGGGAGCTGGGGAGGTGCCCCCAATCCTAGAGGAGACTCAAGTCCCCTTGAAAGAGTAGATAGCACTGTCTGCAGGTAACAGTCCATGGCTACTTGAGGCAATCAATGGGTTCACTCCATAACATTCTTTTTAAAAATATATTTTAAAATTCATTTTATTGGTGCATTACAATTATTCATACTAGTGGGTTTCATTGTTGCATATTTGGACATGCACATAATATAATTCAGTCAATTGCATTCCCTGTATCAACTATATTCTTTCTATGATAGTTAACATGTGGAGGAGAAGCTGCTATAGGGAATATAAGAACCGCCCTTTTGCCTAGGAAGTTGCCTGTTACAATGCACTCATTTTAATTCAAAATCAATAACTAAATACATTTATGCAAATTTTACTGAATATAATGAAAGTTTAAGTGTTGAGAATTGCTTCAAAAACTCAAGAAGAAAATTAATACATCTTGGCAAACATGAGGGTTCTTGAGGGTTCTTCCTTGTTCTGATTTTTCTAAAAGATCTGGAAGGAGATTCAACCCCTAAAGGGAGCAGTAACAGGGACTTCCTGCAATATTCTCCCATTCGCTACTTGCATTTTTCCTTGCCACCACACTGTGGCGCTGTTGACGGCTGGTTCTGCCCAGTGTAGGAAGCAGTCCATGGGAAAGTTGCCGCTCACAGCTCCTCCTTGGGTTTTCTAAGCTTAGGCAAGGGACCTCCTCAACAGGCTCCCAGGGCTAAGTTCCTGGTGCTAGCCTCAGTCATCTTTCCAGCAACAGAACTCCACGGGCAACATTGAAGAACATCTTTGAAGGCATATTGCCTTCCCAAGGATGACCAAGGTGTCCTTCAGTACCTCTCTCCAGAACAGAAAAAAACATAACAACAATATAATTTTAATCTGCAGCAAACACCCCTCCAACAGAAATCATAATTTAATAACATCCTTTCTTTAGGTCAGTGCAAGCCTTTCTGATCCTTCGATCAGATGAGAGGCAGTAGGAGAAATACCAGGAGAAGAAGAAAAGAAGCTGGATAGAGTCAATTAGCATTTACTAGTTCAAGATAACTAGGCATTCAGTTTTCTCACCTATAAAAGTGAATAATGTTAACAGTTACTTCAGAAGAACGCCGTGAGAATTCAAATATGATTCACATGCATCCCTTAGCACAGTGTCATAGGTAACAATTGCAGTAATTATCATTATTTTACTATAATCTATCCCAATACCTGTAGTCATCCCTGCATTTAGAAGTTCCTCAGTAAGTCTTTAATGAATGAATATCATGCCCCTTCATGGTAATGGTCTACACCATGTAGCTCAGTTTCTGCTTTGGGACAGAGGATTTATGTTAGAGAACAACAAAATTCACTCACAGGTGTGTCCTACCTGTACTTCTCTTTCTAACAGTAAAGACAGAACAGGCTATGAAATAGTCCTGCTGTGAGGTTTCTTGCCTGAATCATTTTTCTGTATAGTTTTAGGGAAAAAAAATATAAAGAATATGTAAGCTGTTATTTTAAATGAATGTTATGAATATTGATTCAACCTGAGCAAAAAGTAAGTTGAATTTATTAATAATCATTAAGATAAATTTCCAACCTGTATCAGATAAAACTTTGATAATAACATCAACTATAAAGAGATGGGGATCATGGGAGGGCATACAGTATGGGACACAAGTTGTTACAGAAGAGCACTTCTAGCCAATAATTTGAGCACCCTTTATGTGCCCAGCACTGAGGGACAGAGAGGATTTTCCATGAAAGTGAAAGCCTAGCCCCTACCCACCCTGGTGCTCACCCTGGGTGACGTCTCAGAACACACAACTTTGAAAACCTACGTCAAGAGCTGGAAAGCCAGGCTCTCAGGGTGGGAGTGGGTCTGCACCTCCCCTTTGGATGGCAAGATTGAGCAAAGCAGAAAAGTGGACAGAGGCCTCCAAAACCCAAGGAGACATTAGCCAAGAAGTGAGTCAGGAATGAGCAGTGTATCAGGAGACTGTTCTGGTGGAGCCAAGAATCAGTTTGGGAGAAATTTTCTAGAACCGTGTCTTTAAAACGATGGGGAGAGGGGGAGGGATAGACTAAATTGTCTTGATGTCTCATGCATTTGCTTCCACTTAAAAGCAAGTGCAAAAAGAAACATAAAAACAAGTGCAAATGTGAGTTTCTATGATGGTTGTTTTTGTTTTTTGAGGGTTTTTTTTTCCATACTAGGGATTGAACCCAGGGGTGCTTTACCACTCAGTTATATCGCCAGCCCTTTTTTATTTTTTATTTCGACAAAGCATGTTACTAAGTTGGCAAGGCTGGCCTTGAACGTTCAGTCTTCCTGCCTCAGACTCCTGAGTCCCTGGGATTGCAGGGATGGACAGCCGCACCAAGCCCCAGGATGCTTTGAGTCCTTGTTTATTCTGGGGGGTGTGGGAGTTGAGGTTGGGGTTCTTGTTCAGCATGGAGGACAGTCCTAGACTTGGGCCTGCAAAAGAACAAGGCAACAAGGTGCAGAAGACTCTTGAGAAACTGAGTTTGCCTCCCCAGCTGGGAGAGAATTGGTCCCTCTGTCTCATAGAGAAGCCTTGCCCACTGTCCAAAGCCTCATGACACTCTGTGAGAGATGCAGCACCCACTGGCTCACTCATTCAGTAAACCAGAGAATTCCTGTGAAGACAAGATGATGTGATTAGTGCTTAGATCACAGATAAGGACTCTGTAGACACACACAGGAAGGGACAACAGGATCAGAGACTTCTAGAAAAAAAAATGACACTTCCTTGGATCTGATAACCACAGGTGATGGGCTTGGTGGCACTTAAACCCAACACAGACCAATTATTTCTGAAATAACAGCTTTCTAAAACCTTGGAAAGGCTACATGTAATTAAGTCCCACCCTGATGAGCCCAGCTTTCTGCCTAATCCCCTCTCGGGTATTCCATAGGCTTGTGCAGCACGTATTACATTGCCTTCGGCTGGGCTAGGCTTTGGGCACACAGAGGTGAAAGAATAGGCACCTCTGTAAAGTGCCATGAAGGAGAAACCCAGGATAGAGGGAGATGGCAAATCCTGGCCCCAAGTGGACACAGAAAGGGATTAGTGGTTGTGTCTCTGCTGGACAGAGGGCTTCAAAAGTGCCAGTGACTCCTGAGTTTGTTGTAATGAAAGATGCACTTCCTTCAACAAAGAGTGATATCCTGTGGGTAACTTGTGATTGCTTCTGGGCTCCTACTGCTAATTCAATAGGCAGTTTCTGAGCCACTTTTAAATGTAAGGCCCAGGAAATAATAAATTTGATCCCCATCTTCAAAGGAAATAACATTATGGGGCATTGTTATATTTGATCTTGCAAATGGTCTGAAAAGTGGTCACTGGGTATTTTTGTCAGTCATACACTGTAGGAGGGATTTTAGGATATATATATTTTCTCATTTGATTCTCATTTCTTACTAATCTTCTGTGAAGGATATTTTTAATGTCTCCACATATGGAAACCATGACCCAACTATTAAGGGGCAAACACAAGATTTTTAACCCAGATTTCCACCTCTGCAAAAGCCTCTGTGGCTTCCCTGCATGATGCTACAATCCCTTCTGAAGATGAGTGTGTCACAAAGAAGTCCCTAACGCAGACGTTTCCTAACTGATATTTTCACTCTTCCCCTTTTTAGAAACGTTTCCCGGGACCCCTCTGCTGAGCCGGTGCACTTCTGACAGTTCGGGCCCCTAAACAGTCTGGAGATTCCTGAGTCCAAGAAAAATAAGAACCAAGCACTAGGGGATCCCTGGCATGGAGGCTTGGAGCTAGGGCCAGTGGAAGGTGCCCATTCTGGATTGCAGAAGGAGGCAGAGCGGGCAGCTCAGCTGCCCTACCCATGGGTGCAGGGGAGAAGGGCCAGGGCCCTCGGAGATCCACAGCACCATAAGCTGGATGGGAAAGGATATCCTCTGAGCCTCTGGGAGTGGCCACACTTGTCCCAAGCAATGGATGGCGTTAGGGAGTGCCCGGAAGCCACCTTGAGGCAAAAAGAGGACCTAATAAATCCTGGTGCTCCAGAGCTCCTGCTGCTGATGTGACTTGTCTACCGTGTCAGGACCTTGCAGACCCCACATAGGGGCCATTCAGTGAGGGTATCACTCTGGGTCCAGCTCCACGCAGCACCATGAACGATAACTTCTGCAGGGCCCTGGTGGACCGGAGGCCCATGGGACCCCCCAGCTGCATGCAACTGGGTGTTGTGCCCCCTCCCAGGCAGGCGCCACTGCCCCCGGCCGAGTCCTTGGGTAACGTACCCTTCCTGCTGTACCCAGGCCATGCGGAGCCACCTTACTACGACGCCTACGCGGGAGTGTTCCCCTACATGTCTTTCCCCGGAGCCTTTGGGGTCTATGACTACCCCTTCGAACCCGCCTTCATCCAGAAGCGCAACGAGCGCGAGCGGCAGCGCGTCAAGTGCGTCAACGAGGGCTACGCGCGCCTCCGCGGCCACCTCCCGGGCGCGCTGGCCGAGAAACGGCTCAGCAAGGTGGAGACGCTGCGCGCCGCCATCCGCTACATCAAGTACTTGCAGGAGCTGCTGAGCGCGGCCCCCGACGGGGCGGCCCCAGCCTCCACCCGCAGCCTCCCGGGCATCGGGCCAGCTGCTCTCCAGCCGGACTGCCCCGGCGACTGCGGGGCCCGGGCGCCCCACTCTCTGGTGCCCGAGTCGAACGAGTCCTCCTGCTTCTCCTCCTCGCCCTTTCTCGAGTCGGAGGAATCCAGCCATTGATCGGACAGTGGCTGCTCCTCCGCAGGCACCATCCCATTCTGGGAAGGTCACCCGCTGTGCCGTCATCCTCGTACCTGCCTCCCCCCTCTCTGCCTCGGCCCGCATTTGGGAAAGTTAGTTGGGGCCAGCTTGTGGCTCTGTGGTCCATACCGCAGCGTAGCCTTGTCTCTGAGAGTGCGCGGGAAGCGAGCCGATTTGAATGCGCCATGCCCCGACCCTCCGCAAGATGGCCTCAGATACTAACGACCGGTTACCACTTGGGAGAGGAACCCAGAGGGAGGGGAGGGAGGCCAGACTGCTTTTGCACTCAGCCTGGATGGAACAGCCAGACTTGGAAGGATGGGATGTGTGTGCACCACGGGTGGCACTCTCTGGCTTCCTTGATGGAGGGCCATCACCCCGCCTCCCCAAATCCTCAGTGTAGCCTTCTCAGGTTTTCCCCAGGTTGAATGAGAACTGCATTTCCCCCCTAAGACTTATAAAACTCTGGGGTCCATTAGCACTGTGTTTGCACCAAAAGGCTAAATAAATGCATTGTTGACTTTTGTGATTCCTGGATCATTGCCTAGACCCACCCCCACCCCCACCCCATGCCCCTTTCTCACTGGCCCACCCAACCCAAAGACCTTACTGTGATGGAGGGCTGAGTTTTCTGCTAGCTCTCACAGTCCATAAACTTTTTCCAGAGATCTTAGTATATGCCAAGAGACTGTGCACAGGAGGGGCCAGAGTCCCAGAGAGAAAACACCCTGGTACAGGTAGGGGTGGGAGAGAGTGGGGAAGAAAGGTAAAAAGCCAGGGTCACTACACAGCGTGCGGGTGCCATACCAAAGGTGTGCCCATTCAAGGTCGTCCCGGAGACGTCTAGCCCAGTGAGGAGGGGTTCAATGTTTCCCTGACAAGAGGCAGGCCTGGTGATGTTGAAGGTGGGTGGAAGGGGTCTTGGCCTGATCCCTGCAGGTCCTGCGATGGGAGTGGAATGCTGGGGAGGATCACGGAGCTAGGCTGCCTACCATTTTCTCAGAACAGTGTCTTGGGACTGGGGTGCGGAAGTCCTAGGGTTGGGGTGGGGAATCCTAATTTTGGTATGACAGGCCATTCTGAAGGGTGACACTCCATGCCCCAGGCTACCCCTCCCTAAACTCTATTGGTCCAGCCTCGAAACCTTCCATCCTGCCTCCCACTGGGCCTGCCCGTCTCAGATCTGTGTATAAATTCCTCCCTTCACCATCCTACCCTCCTGAGAGACAATCTGGGATGTCACTGGCTGGTCTCGAAGGAATGACAGCTGCCTGGCCTCAGGTTCTCAGGCCAGGCAGCAGGGAGCTGAGTGGAGGCTAATTTTACTCGCTGGGAGCAGGGAGAGAAATCCTCCACCCTCACTCCCGCCCCTGCTTGGCTGGCTCAGCAGGACAGGCTCAGCCAGGCCCAGTCCCCAAGGCGGGGGGCATTGGGGACACAGGGAAGCAGGGAAGAGAGGGCAGTGGGGTGGGGGAGCAGGGAAAGCAAGTTTGCCAGGGAAGCCATGGAGCCCTCTTCACCCCAGGATGAGGGGCCGAAGAAGAAGCAGCCCAAGAAGCCTGTTCCTGAGATTCTGCCCAGGCCACCCCGGGCCTTGTTCTGCCTGACCCTCCAGAACCCCCTGAGGAAGGCCTGTATCAGCATTGTGGAATGGAAGTATCCTTCAAGGCCTCGAGAAGTAGGAAGGGGGTGCATGATGTGGGGGAGGAGTGTGTGGTGGTCACAGAGCTCAAACTTTGAGGGTTAGAGTGACTGGGGACTTGAAATGGGGTAAACTGCCACAGAACAACCTGAGACACCCTTGGGAAGGAAGGTCTCCCCCACACTGGAGAAGAAGGCAGGAGTGGGAGGGCTTCCCACTCAGGTCCTAGATGACAGTCAGAGAGGCTATTGGCGACCCGTGGAGGTGCCTGTTTCATAGGGACTGTGCCAGCTATGCCCAAATCCATACTTGGGACGCTACTTAGAGTTTTGAAATCATTGTCTCATGGTGGATTAAGAAGGTGAGGGGGAGCTACAGTAGCCCCCTTGAGAAAATCCAACCCTCCATGAGAGGGGGAAAGAGAAGATCAGGAGTGGTTGTGGGAAGGCTTCTTCTGGGGCCCAGGCCCAGCTGGGGATGAAGCAGGGAGAAATGGGTTTGAAGGGAGGCCTGCTCTCGGTGCTCCAAGCCTGGCTGCTTCGGCTTAGACATACCACCCCAGGGACAGGGATTTCGAGTCCCTTTCTGCTTACATGAGCTCTGGGAGGAAGAACGCTGAAAATATCTGGACTATTTGGGGAAGGAGGAAGAAGCTGCAGAGAGGAGGGGGCCTGGGTCAAGTGGATTCCTAGGGAGAGGGTCAGGAGAATTTGAAATATTCTGAAGGGCCCTGGAAGTGTAGGCTCCCACCAGCTGTTCCCTGAAGATAGGAGCTTGAGGGACAACTGGAAGGGCAAGAGGGACATGGGGCCAAGTAGATATTTAGAGTGGGGGTCAGCCCTGCTCCCCACAGCTACAGTTGCCCGGCCACGTCAACCCTGGCCTCTCTCTCCCTGCCTGTCTGCTGTCGGAGCAGACTACTGGGCAGCTGCCTCCTTTTCTCCAGCCTTCTTCCTCTGAGCCTTCTTCTTTTGCAGGCCTCTGCCCTGTGTCCCACCTCTCTTCCCCAGAACCACACACCAATGACCCACAATGCTCCTCTTTCACTAACTCTTCCCACACGCTTGCTTCCTAAGGTGTGAAAGTCAAGATAGGTAGGGGCCCAGGCAGACCTCTGCAAATGGCCTGGAGAGTGGGGTGGTTGTGGGGGGTGAAGCATGTGCCCCCTGGTTTGCATGTCTCTGTCTTCCCTCTCTCCAGCCCCTGTTCTGTGGGGGACGTTGTCTGAACCTAGAGCAGCCCCCAGCCTCCCTTGCCATTTCTCTGGATGAGCCCCCACAAGTTGTCAGGACAAAAATCTCAGAAGCCACAGCACTTTGGGGCAGGGGGTGGGCACTGAGGGTGGAACAACCAGAAGACTTTTTAGCCCTTAAAGCTCAGTGACCCTCAGCTGGGCACCAGCCTCTGCAGTCCCTGAGAGTCTAAGTGGAAGTTACCTGTTCCTGATGAGAGGGAACAAGGTCTCCGGGGAACCCGGCTGGAGAGTGGGGAAGGGTCCCCAGGAGCCTGTCCATCCCCCTGGCATTATAACCCTAGTTCAGGCGCTCCTTAACCCTGGCACCAGACCCTTCGAGACCATCATCTTGCTCACCATCTTTGCCAACTGTGTGGCCCTGGCTGTGTACCTGCCCATGCCTGAAGATGACAACAATACTCTGAACCTCGGCCTGGTAAGATAGCCCTCTGTCCCCTTTCCTGCAGACTGCAGTCCCAGGCAGGGTACACCCCCCTGGAGGACTCTGTCCTGGTGGGTCACACCAGTGGTTCAAGATCCTGCAGATGCACTTGGCCTTCCCCACCCCCTGCAGGGCAGCAGGGTAAACTGCTCATCCCAGATTCTGTGACATCATCAGCCTGCACCGAGCAGGGCCTCGCTATGCCCAGAGAACACTCATGACAGCCTCACAACAACCACACTGAGATTGACACCCAATTGACAGAGGTGGAAACTGAGCCTCTATAAGGTCAGCCAGTGAGCCATGGAGGTTGGATGTAATTCCCCTGCCCTGGATATAATCCAGAAGGAATTTGCTTCCATGAGCTTGCCTAATGGGAGTGTTAGACCTAAGAATTTGAAGAAAGAACATGCTTTAAGAGTTCTATAATACCACTGTTTCTCCACCCCTCCCAATGATACAATGAACTGTCCAATTCTAGAGCTGGATGGAATTTTCCAGAATCAGGCCATCCTACCTCCCCCCACCTTACTCTGCTTTCTGCCTGTGAACGCTGAGGCTTATCTCTAAGTTGACGCACTTTCTTACCCAAAAGTCAGCTGATAATAAAGATGGCTCACATTCTTTAAGTGTTTATCAGCTGCCTGACTCTGTGCTAAGTAGTTTATATTATTGCATTTTTTTAATCTTCATAATTACTCTTGTGGAGTAAGTAACATTATTAGGCTTGTTTAAAAGACAAGAAAACTATGGGCTGGGGTTGTGGCTCAGTGGTAGAGAGCCCTCACCTAGCACATGCGAGGCCCTGGGTTCAATCCTCAGCACTACATAAAAATAAGTAAATAAAGCTATTGTATCCAACTATGACTAAAATAAATAAGTAAATATTTTTAAAAAATAAATTTAAAAAAAGACAAGAAAACTAGCCTAAGAACATTTAGGTACCTTGTCCAGAGTCACCCCCATCCAAGCCTTGTGGCAGGGCCTCAAACCCAGATTTCTGACTTTGGACTCTGCTCCTATACTGGCTGAGTTGCCAAGGTGGAGACAGCAGGAGGACTTCTAGAGAAACCCTCAGGGGCTGGAGGTGGTAAAGTGTAAAGCCTCACCTCACAAGGGTGGGGCCCTGGGTCCCAGGAAGCTGCCATCTCAACGTGGTGTTTCTCTGCACCGAAACTGTAGGGGACAGGAGGGAGGGGCCCATTGGCCTGCATCCTCAGTTTCTCTCTGCCTCTCCTCCTGCTGGTTTCCATGGGAACCTATCTTGAGTTGGGGAGAGGCTGGGATTCTAAATATGTGCTTTCTGTGAGTAGAAAAAACTGAGCCCCTGAAGGTGGAAGAAGAACAGGATTAAAGGAGGCAGGGCCTGTGCAACCTCAGTGGGCGGGGAAGGTCTTGGTGCAGCCGGGTCCTTCCACAAGGTAGACTTAGTTCTCTGTGTGTCTGAATTAAGCAGGACTCTGGGTCCACCGTCCCCTTGGGAAGTCATACTTTTGGGCCTCAGTTCCATGTGCGCTGCTTAAGAAGTCGACTGCTTTTGCAAGAAATTCTGCTCTCCCCAGAGAATGTCAAATTGCACCCTAATGGTTATGTCATCTCCTGTCTTGAAACACCATGAGTTAGGAGTGCAGCTCATAGAAACAGGGTGGTGAGGTCCATGGGAGAGAAAGCTGCCTGGAAGCCTTTCCAGAGCCACAGGCGTCACTTGGCAAGTCAGAGCTCCTGGAGCTGTTAGCCTTCATTGTGAAGCCCAGAGACAGCAGGAGATACTCAAGATCACACAGCCAGCTTCTGCCTGAGGCCTCCTCACTCCCTCTTGTCAATTATTCTTTCATTTCCACAACACCCAGCAAGAGGGACATGAGAGGGGACAGGGCAGAAGAAAGGGAGGTTAGGTTTTTATCTCTCTCTCATCTTGCTGGCCTCTTTGTAGATATCTGAAAAAGGTTGAGGACTTCCTGTTATCCAAAATGACCCATAGCTTTTAAGAGGGGAGACCTAATTCTGCATTAACTTTCTCATTTACTCTACAAATATACATTTAGTACCTCTAATATCCCTGGCACCTACTAGAGATATAACTATGAACCAAATAGACATAGTTTCTATCTTCAAAACTTAATTAACAAAATAAGTTAAACAAGTAATTACAATTAAAACAATTAAAGACGTAGTGAAAATGAAATGGGCAATATGTGAGGTCTGGGGACACTCTGATGGCCTACTGGATACTAGGGGTTGGGGAGGCTTCCCAAAGGATGGGACAGTTAGTCTGAGACCTGAGGGATGAGAATGGGGCCAGCTTTGTGGCCATGTGAACTGTGGAGGGCCCCAGGCTTCAGGCTTAATGCTCTGTAGACATACAATCAAAATTTTAATTAAGTTTATCCTTGAATTTCTATTTTGTAAGTAAAGTCCTTGTAGACAGTAGCACACACTGGGAGCTTGGGACTTGCTCACACTGTGCTCCTGCGTCTTGCCACCTCCCTGCCTCAAAGATAGACTTTCAGCTTGCTTCCTTATGCTCTGGCCCCCTGAACCCCTGGCAGAGACCTGGGTGCAGGAACTAGGGGAGAATCAGGGTTGGGTCCTTTGGTATCTTAAGGAAGGGTAAAACCATGGTTGTCCCTGTAAGATCAGGTGAGGCAGGTAGTAACCAAAGGAGGCAGATTTAAAAAGGAGGCTTTATCGGGATATCACTCCCGGGTGGAATTCAATCAGACCGGCAGAGTGGACGGGAGGAGGATCCGAGGAGAAACCTCGAGGGAGCTTTACCGGACTGGACTTTTATGGGGCTTACAGTAGGAAGGGAAGGGCTTGGGACAGGAAAAGGTATTTTTAGGGTTCCTTGTCCATCTGGAGTTGGTCAGGGGAGCTGGCTAAACTCCAGGATTGGCCAGGGAGTCCTGCTGATTGATAGGCATTAGCCAGGAGATCCTGATGATTGACAGACCTTTCCACTGGCGCCTGATTGATGTTCCTTACCCACACGGGCTGCTTTGTTCTAAGTCACTGCCACCGATCTAACAGTCTCCACCCTAGGGTGACTGTGCCATAGCTCATTCGGTGAGCAGATCTGCCAAGCTGAGCCATCTGCCATTCAAGTACCCAGCATCTCTCAGAGAGGATGCTGGGATACCCTTGGAATCATAACCTGTCCACTGTGGGTTAAGGTGATAGGTCCCTGTTAAGGGGGAAAGCCTGGCACTACTTCACCTGTAGCCAGGGCACAGGATATGAGGTGTCAGGTGTGGGGAGCCTGGAAGCCATTACCTGTGACAGTCTATGCTGGCCCCATACAACATTTCTGCAACTAAAAAGAGAGGTGGAGAGTGAGAGGTGGAGACTATGTTTTATGTTTTAGTGCCTTTATCAGCACTGATTTCCTGCTCTTTGAACAAGAGATTTCCACATTGTCATTTGCCCTGGGTCCCCCAGTTGTGCAGCAGAGCCCGGACAAGGTTGGGGAGTGTGACGGAGAGTGTGGTGGAGGAACCGGGCAGGAAGGGGGTTCCCGGTGGAGGTAGCCATGTGGCAAAGGGCTGGAGGCAAGAGATAGAGGTCAAGGTGGGATGTAGAAAGTGAGGCCACCACATGGAGCATGGAATGTGGTAAGATGGGGAGGCAGCAAGAGGGACAAAGAGGCCACTGGGACTCTGAACCCAGAGGTGGTGGAGATGAATGAAGAGACAGCATTGAGCAACCTTAGTGGCTTTGGTGACTGACTGCATGTGGGGTGGGGATGGGGGTAGGAGGGGGTTAGGGGTCATGCAAGGGTGACACTTGGGTTTCAGGGTGGATGATAGAGCAGATGGTGGTGTCACTTTGCAAGGCAGTTAGAGCCAGTTCAGCTGTGGACCCACCGGGGTGCAGGTGTCTGTCCACTCATGGGCCATTGGCTCTGCAGGCTGGAGAGTTAATGACAGAGGTTTCCTCGCTTTGATAAATGCCAGGGTAGCCAGGGTGAGAAGGGGTGGGGATGGTGGTGGCAGGCACAGAAGTCTTCCTGAAGTTCAGGTGTGTGAACAGAGACAGGGGTGCTAGCACGCTTGACTGTGGGAGGGACATCCCCTCCAGGTCCCTCTCCTGCTCTTCTTCCATCCAGCATTTGGTGACAGTGGACCTGGATTCCCTGGGGCTGGGAGACCCCCTCTGACTGACTGCTCTATGTCAGTTAGAAGGGCCTAGATCTTCCCTGAACAGAAGAGGAAACTGAGACCCAGGGAGGGCAAGGAGTTCCAGGATACATCGTAGGGTAGGTGAGAGGGTAGCAAGAAGAGAATCAGGGTGCTGGCATCTTGACCAAGTGAACGACATCACACTGGGAGGAGGGTGGACGTGGTGTCTGAAGTCAGCCAGGTTGGAAAAGCAATGTTGTGTGGTGGTTAGGAAATGGTCTTCCAAGCTAGGAGGTATGCTTCTGGGGTCCATGTATGAGGTGCACAATCTTGGACAAGTTGTACAACCTCTCTATTCCCTCGGTACCTTCATTTGGATAGCACTGTACACTTGAGAGAAGTTTCTGGATGAGTCAAGACTTTCAAGTTTGTAGTGCCTTATCTTTCAACCTGAGGAACTTCATCGTGCAGGTCCCAGAGTGCTTCAGAGCCAAGCCTCAGTGCCTTTCCATCCAGAAAGCCCCTGGTCACTGAGATGCCCAGATTGTCCCGGAAAGGGTATAACCCCCCAACAGCTACACCAGAGGATTATTTAAAATAAAATAAAAAGTCCTCCTCACCCCACCCACCACCTGTCCCTGTTTTCTCTTTAATCCTTCACCTTCTCCAAAACATCCAGTTTATCTGAACAGCTTCCCTAGTCCGTCCTCCCACTCTGCAGTAAGTCACCATCATCCTCGTGAACAGCAATATCCGGGATTGGTCGAGGGCTGGCATCATAGTAGGCCTTGTTCAAATGCTTTCATGCTTACTGTCCGTGAGGAAGGTATGGTATTCTTCTCATTTGTAGAGATGGTAAACTGAGGCTCAGGGCGGTGAAGACACTGCACATGCTGCACACTGTCCTTGGTTACCTTTCTGGACATCAGAAGAGGAGAGAGGAGGAAGACCCTCTGTGCTTCCCTGGGGCCTAGCATAGTCCTTGCCATTCAAGGCAACCGGGTTTTCTCCTGGTTGGAGTTGCTGCCTGCCCAGGGCTGGAATGGACACTCAGTGACCAGCCTCAGCCTCTAGGCCTGCTTGTACTTGCCCAGGAGGGAAGCCTGTCTTGGGCCTGGGGTGGTGGTGGGGTGCTGTGGCTAGCACAGTCCCTCCTAGAATTCTCCCAGGAGATTGGAGGCTGGGGGAAGAAATCACAAAGGGGACGCTGTCTGTCAGAGAAGCAGGAGGATGGAATGGACACAGGGAGTGGCCAACAGGAAGGGAAGTGATGCGTCCACAGGCAGCTGGAAGCCCAGACTAGAGCCCAGAACCTGCCCACAGGCCCAGTCCCAACTCTCCAAAGCCCCTGTCTGCACCCCAAGGTCTGAAGAGGTTCTGCACCTCTGAGGGCCCCTGATTGAATTAAAGGAGACTGTTGGGAGGGTCACCATTCCAGCCAGCCTTGGCCAACCTGAGAGGACCTGTGTGACCAAGCAATAGCAACTATGAGGGCTACTGGCTCCTGAGACAACACTGGAAATGGATTGTTTGGGGTCTCTTCTTCCATCCTTAAAGCAATCCTACATCAAAGGATGAATTTCAAAAAGTGAAAATGTAACTCTGACTAAAATATAGAAGGAGCGTGTGTCAAAGATAAATTTGACTCATCAGGGAATGAGCAGGAGAGTAAAGCTGGTTTACAGAGAACTAGAGGAGCAGAAGTTTTATGATAGTGGAGAAAGTGGAACCCAGTAGCCAGGTTAGACCAGCAGCCGGTTAATGCCCCACAGGGCAATGAAACTGTCACCACATGAAACTGTCACCACGGAGTGATTTTCTTTGGGGGGTATACCCCCAGGTCAGTGGTGTTGTGGGAGGGGGCAGGAGGGGATCTGCCCACCAAGGGACTTTTGCAAAGTCTGAGATCACACAGGGGGTAGGGCTGTGCACTTCTAGCATCTAGTCAAAGCCAGGGACTCTGCCAAACATCCTGCAATGCACAGGACAACCCCGTCCCCCATCACAGAATTATATGTCAATTAGGGCTGAGGTTGAGAAACCCTGCCTTATTTAAATAATCCTTGGCCAGGCCCGTTATAAATTGTTCCAGTACGACATCACAGAAGATCTGGTGCCCTCCTCTTGCCTTATTTCCAAGTTCTGGAAAATATTTTTTTAATGCCATCAATTGGGCGTTGCCTGCTGCCTGTGTGGGTGGGTGGGCTCAGGATTGCTGCCCAGTCAGCCCCTCCCAAGCTCCAGAGCAGCCACCGCCCCTAGGGCATCACTGAGCCCTCCAGGCCTCTGTGACATTCCTGGGCTTCAGGTTGCTGCTGAGCGTCCTCCGCAAGGCTGGAGCCTAAGCCCCGGGAGCCAGGGCGTTTGTCTTTTTATAGGGTCTGGAATGTGCCCACTAGCTCCTGTGGCCTGTGGCGGGCTCCACCTCGCCATCTGGAGAGACTGGGGCTTCAGGAGGATGTCAGCTCTGGTCTTGCACTTCAGAGACCTGCAGGGCACTGGGTGGTCAGAGCCTGGGCCACCATGCAGAGAACTGACCATGCTTAACAAGGGTTTGCCAGGGGCTCAGCTCCCCCTTTGGGACACACTTAGCATCCCCCTAACCTTAATAAGGCTGAACGTGATTATCACAATTACCCAAGACAGCACTGGCCTGACAGCTCCGCTTTCCCCCGCCTCCCCATTTGACCCTGAGTGCAGAACCCTCCTGTGGCTCTCAGCCCCCCACCTTATCTAGACCCTCTCTCCAAGCTGAGGGGCCTGGAGGAATGAAGGCCCCACTGGGGAGGTCCAGTGGCCAGAGAGGCCCACTCCAGGAGCGTCTCTTTGGCCTGGGTTCATTGGGTTAAATATAGTCACTTTCCTCATTCCTCAACAGGTCACTTTCCAAACCTGGAGGCTGAGGGGTGAGGGAGATGCCAGGTGCTGGACACTCAGTGAACAGTGTGGCCACAGGGGTCAGCCCGTCAGGCCAGCGGGTGGGGTGGGGACTTCACAGCCGAGGGCACCTCACATCCTCTAAGTGGCACTTACCTCATCTGTAAAATAGGAAAAGAGGCTCAGCAAGGTCGAATCCCCTGCCCAGCACTGAGGTGTGCGAGAAATGTCTTGTGTCCTCGAACCCCTGTCTGTTTGAATCCTGTACCCGTTTCCCCCCCGGATGCAGGGACCTTCAACAGCAGTCAGTGCTTGCAGTCACTCTTCCTGCCTGAGGTGGTGCCCAGGCCCTAGGTCTCTGGTAGTGCCAGAGTGCCCAGGTCACAGGTCCCCTGCACCCTCCTTAGGTCAGGAATCCTGGGCAAGGCTGGAGCCTGCTTTCTTGGGAGCCCCAGGTCTCCTCCCACACCTGGTCACATCTGCAGGATACTACGCGCTCTCTCCTTGAGACCTCCCACCCTGAGGTTAATCTTAAGACACACGAGACCAAATGTCAGGGCCCTACCACTCCCCAGACAAGGAGGCCCACCCAGTAGCCTGCTGTCTGCTCCAAGGAGCCAGAAAGGGGAAAAAGACAGGAGGGGAAAGTCCTGATTGTCATAGAAGTGTCTTCTGATAGTTGTACCTGTCCAGCCTGCCCAAGTACCTGCTGGGAGGCCCTGGGAATGCAAAGATATGTGGGGACCACCATGCCAGCCCCTGCTTCACCCACAGTTGAAGCTCTACCCAGCACCTGAGCAACCCCCTCCCCTCAGCCAAATCCCCTTTGCTTCCTTGAAGCAAATGGCCTCAATGAGTGGACCACAGTGTGAGTCTAATGGCCCCACCCGCCAGCCCCAAGCCCTAGCAGGAAGGTGTCTGTGCAGGTCACATGCCTGGACTCTAAGAGAGGGGACTTTGAGGCCCAGGGTAGGGAGCAGGCACATGGTGGCAGAGTACCCGCCCAGAGGACCCTTCTCCCACAGCCACCCTGATGCTGCCATCTGTTCTCTTAAACCAGTCCCATTAGGGTGCTTTCTGTGGGCTTTGTAGATTCAGAGCCTCCATGGGCACATGGATGGCCTGGGAGACAGGAGTCCAGACCAGGCCATAGTGCTTGAGCAGAGACACAGGGGAAGGAGGTGGGGTGACAGCTGCCTTCATGGTCCAGACAGGAGTCTGGGGCTGGGCGGGTCCCTTTGGAGGGGAGCCAGATGGCTTCCACTATCTTCCCATAAAGCACAGTGCATGCCGGGGGCAGGCGACCCTTGGAGTTGAAAGCTGGCAGAGGGAGGGTAAGGGACGTGTGGTCAGTGCCCTGCTTTTTTCAGTCTGGGACTTTATGGCTACCTGGCTTCAACATCCCAGGGAGGAGGTGCAAGGCCTGTGGGCCAGGGTCACACAGTGGCCTGCCTCCAGCCACGTGTGCCCTGGAGAGATCCAGTTAAATGCTGTTTGTGGAGGGGTGGGTCCCTTAAGCAGGATGTTGGTGATGAAGGCTCTTGAAGGGAGTGGAAATGGAGTTCTCAGTCCATAGGCAGGCACCTCCTGGTCCTCCCCTGAGCTCAGGAGTTCAGCTCTGGTGCTGGCCTGAGGTCCAGCATCTCTTCTTGGGAAAGGAGATCCCAAGGCTGCACCTGCCTTTGAATTATGTGGTGGCAGAGATCACAACTTTCCAAGTTCATTCATTCATTTAACAAACATTCCTTGAGCACCTACTATGTGCAGGGCAATATGACACATTCTGGAGTCCAGCTTTCAGATGACAATCTATGGGGAAGAATGCGTTTGGGTTTAGAGTTTTTGTTGAAGTGGTAGGGATGGACCCCAGGGCCTTCTGCATGCTAGGTAAGCACCCAGCCCTGAGCTACACCCTAGTCCTGGTTTGTTATTTTTAACTTCCAGACTACCATGAACTGATACATGGCCCTACTGTGACTTGTGGAACCTGCCATGTGATGGACAAACCCAGATTTTTCTATAGTTCACCCATGTGCTTGGATGTTGCTCCAAATTGCCATAAAATTTTCCAAATGCTCACTCAATGCCTATACCTCAATTCCCTCACCTCGGAGAGATGGCAACAGTCTGCGGACCAGCCCTGGGCAACAGCCTGCACCCGGGCTCCAGGGCCCTAGGACACTGACTAGTTGATTCAGCCACAAATATGTATGTGGTGGGCCCTGTTCCAGATGCAGGTATGAGCAGTGAATGCAGCAAACTCCCTGAGCTTGAGCTTGCGAACCTGATATTAGGTCCAGAGAGACAGTAAACATAAATAAATAAATAAACAAACTGTAAGTCTTGACAACTGTTCAAAAGAAATATAAAGAAGGATAAGGCAATACGTGGAGGAGCGGTGGCCTCGAGGGTCTGACTAACAAGCTTTCAAGTTAGAATCTGAAAGAAAGAAGACAGGGAGCCATGTGAATATCCAGGCAACAGCATTCCAGGCAGAGGGAAGAGCAAGGGAAAAACTCAAAGCCTCAAAACCCTTTGAGCTGGAGATCTTGCACCCTGGGAGAGGGGCATTGGAATCCTCAACAGGGGGCTTTCTCCAAAAAGTCCTCCCCTCACCTGCCCCCAACAACCTTCTGTTGGGAAACCCAGGCCCCATATCCAGGTACTATTGCTACTGAAGAAATGTTCCATCTCACCTGTTCTTGGGGCAGTGAAACTAAGATGACACATTAGGTTGATTCCCAAGTATCTTTTTTTTGTTTTTGAGGTTATTGCAAATGAGGTAGTTTTTCCTCATTTCCTTCTCAGAGGATTTGTCACTGATATACAGAAATGCCTTTGATTTATGGGTGTTGATTTTATATCCTGCTACTTTGCTGAATTCATTTACTAGCTCTAGAAGTTTTCTGGCAGAGCTTTTTGAGTCTTCTAGGTATAGAATCATATCGTCAGCAAATAGTGCTAATTTAAGTTCTTCTTTTTCTATCTGTATCCCTTTAATTTCTTTTGTCTGTCTAATTGCTCTGGCCAGTGTTTCAAGAACTATGTTGAATAGAAGTGATAAAAGAGGGCATCCCTGTCTTGTTCCAGTTTTTAGAGGGAATGCCTTTAATTTTTCTCCATTTAGAATGATGTTGGCCTGAGGCTTAGCGTAGATAGCCTTTACGATGTTGAGATATGTTCCTGTTATTCCTAGTTTTACTAGTGTTTTGAACATGAAGGGGTGCTGCATTTTGTCAAATGCTTTTTCTGCATCTATTGAGATGATCATATGATTCTTATCTTTGAGTCTATTGATGTGATGAATTACATTTATTGATTTCCGTATCTTGAACCAACCTTGCATCCCTGGGATCAATCCCACTTGATCATGGTGCACAATCTTTAAAAACTGTGGCATATATACACAATAGAATTTTACTCAGCAATAAAAGAGGATAAAATCATGGCATTTGAAGGTAAATGGATGGCATTGGAGAAGATAATGCTAAGTGAAGTTAGCCAATCCAGAAAAAAAAATGCTGAATGTTTTCTCTGATGTAAGGAGGCTGATTTATAGTGGGGTAGGGAGGGGGAGCATGGGAGGAATAGACAAACTCTAGATAGGGCAGAAGGGTGGGAGGGGAAGGGAGCAGGCAGGGGCTTAGCAAGGATGGTGGAATGTGATAGACACCATTACCCAAAGTACATGAATGAATACATGAATTGGTGTGAATATGCTGTGTTTACAATGAGAGATATGAAAAATTGTGTTATATATGTGTAATAAGAATTGTAATGCATTCTGCTGTCACTTATTTTTTTTAAAAAATCAATTAAAAAAAAAAAGATGACACATAAGGACACCATGATCTCCAGGAGGCTGCAGCTGAGCAGCAGACAAGGAAACACTGCACAGTGTCACAGGGAAAACCGAGGACACACAGGACCAATTCTTCCTGTGCAATGTTGAGGGACCTTAAGAGATGAGAGGTCCACTTGGGGGGCAGGACTCAGGGACACTCCAGGCAGAGAACCCAAATGAACAGAGGCACTGATATTAGAGCAGCAGGGAGGCCTGGAAATCATTCTACCTGACAGGCAGGTGGCCAGCAAGCCAGCGGTGGGTCAAGAGAGGTCAAGGTCAGCAGAAGTCCATGTCATAGAAGGCCTTGTGTGCTCAGGAAGGCATGTGGGGGTTTATCTGCCATGAAGACATTGCTGAGCAGTAGGAGAGAAAGCGGCCAGACCAGGACAGAGAGGGGGCAGAAGGAGGAGGAGTCGTGGCAGGCAGCAGATGACTGAAGATGGGGGAAGGAGCCAGGGCTATGGCTGTGTCCATGGGGACAAGATGCACACAGCCGGCATTCAGGGTAGAAAGGCCTGGACCTGAAAAACCTGAAGGACCTGAGTCCAAAAAGACCCCTGGTTGTGGTTTGGGCAAATGGGTACCATTGGCTAAGGCAGGAACGTGTGAGTTACAGCATGTTCAAAGGGAGAAGTTCAGTTTCAAACCGCATGAGTTCAAGGTCAGACAGAGTCAAACCTGATGAGTTCAAGGTCAGACAGAGCCAAGCCCTGGTATGCCACCCACAGCTGCGACCACATACAGCAGCTCTATGAACACAAACAGAATAGCATGGACAACAGGACAGTGCAGGTGGACAATGTCTTCCAGGGCCCAAGCCTCTAGTAAGACTTCCTGAGCCCATGCTTTGTCCAGGCCACAGCAGACCCTTCCTTACAGGGAGTCCTTTAATCCTGAAGACGATTCTTCAGGGTAGTTTTCATTGTCTTGATTCTGCAGAAACGGAAACCGAAACTCATGGTGTCTTAGGAACTTGAGTAAATAAATAGAGTTGGTGAGAACCTGTCTGCCATAGACCTACTCCCTCCCACTCCCCAATGGCTGACTCTTGGGGGGGTGCAGATGGAAACTAGTACTTTGGGAAGGTTGATGACTTTGATCTCAGGAAACAGCCTGGCCTTGCCCAGGACATCCAGTGCCAAGCTTAACAAATATCTGTGGAATTACCATCCTTCGTTCCTTTGTGCAAGGCTCAATCCAGGCTGGGGAGGCTACGGGGCCAAGGCAGTGTGACATTGATGACATTATTCCTATGACACAGAATGGACACATCCCTCTCCTGTGTTCCTGTGGGCAAGGGCCATGCCGTGTGTGCACACCAGTTTCCTCTGGCTGTGCACGGTCACCCAGACACTCACAATCAGGCTGCCAGGAGGATGGTGGAGAGGGTTGGGCCTTGGAGCTCATGGACTGTGGAACCCGAATGACCCCATCTGAGGCCCACAGCTCCCGACAAACTTGCTCTGAGCCAAGCAGCAGCTGGACAGGCAGCAACAGGTGTAGGCAGCACTACGGTGTCCGTGGCTGGCATCCCAGCCTGTGGACACAGAAACTATTTTGGGTCCTGTTTTCCCTCCCCTCAACCTGACTTCTGTCTGTCCCCCTAGAGTTTTCAGCAATCTGAAAGTTTACATGCTGACTTGACTTTCCTCTTCTCCCTCACCCCCACCCCTCCATGGTGTGCTTTACTGTCAGAAGCCTGTCCTGAGACAGGGAGAGACTGGTCACCCACTCCAAGGAGACCCCGCCCACTCTCAACAGGGAGGATTCCAGACCCCCCTTTGCAGTTCCTGGGCATGAATTGGGTTGCCCAGCACCTCTGCCTGATGCCAAGCCATCTTCAGCAACAGACCCTTCAGCAGAATGGCACCGATTTGCCTTCTAGTCCCCATTCTATCTTTTCTGGAAGATGGAGAAAGCTGTGAGGTTACACATTAAGGGAAGGGGTTAGCGGTAGGTCAAGGAGACAGGTCTGTTCATATATGCCTCTGTTTACCCTTCTTCCTGGAAGGAGAAATTATGGTTTCGGGAAAATTCTCTCAATAACCTGTTTGGAGATTTCTGCAGTCACAACTACATTAATGAGTCATTTTAGAGATCTTTTCCCTTGCCTCCCACATCTATCCAACTGGAAATAGAAATGGATGATCTTTCAAGTTATGAATGGAGTGGCCAGTTCCCCAGTCTGGCTCTGCCAGGGTCAAGGAACCATGAGTCCATAATATGAGTTAGGCCTTCATGGTGAACTGCTCCCCAGAGTGCTTTCAAGGGTTGAATGGGGGTTGGCCTCTGGAACATGGAGCCCTGTACTGGTCAGCTCCATGGGGCACCTGTCACTGTCACCTCCTGGAGCTGTGCAGTTCTGCACCTGGACCAGGCAGCAGGCCAGGTTGACACTGCTTAGAGACGGGGCTTCTTTGGGGAGACGTGGGGACCAAAGCTCTTAGAAGCCACCAAACCAGGGTTCAGATGGTTGCAAGGAGAGCAGTTTCAGCCTGGAGCCCTGACAGAAGGGACCTGCTTTCTCAGTTAGAAATAGCTCTTGCCCGAGCCCAGAGGAGGGGAAGGGTGACCTAGCCAAGCCTAGGGTGACCCAGAGGATCAGGCTACAGGGACAGAGACCAGAAGAGTCAGCATGGCCTCCTGTGGGGTGCATCTGAGCTGAAACCTGAGCCTCTTACCTGCAGGGTCTCCCCCATACACAGAGTACCCCACATTTGGATCACCTTGCCTAATCATGGCTGCCTGCAGACAGCTCAGGTTAGGTGGGCCGGGTGAGCAGGGAAGTCACAGGAAAATGAGCTAAAGGGCGACACCCTGAACAAAAATGGGGAGCAACTCTGGAGTTCTGAGAAGTCCACCTCCTCCTACCATCCGCCCACTGGATGTGAGAGAGGGCTGCCCAAATGAAACCACCTGGGGACTCTCGTCTTGGGGGCTGGCCCAGATTATTCCAGTTCTAGGCCTCGGAAGTAGAGTCACCGGGGGAAAAACGGACTAGAATCTTCCCACTTCATGGAGAGAAAGAATGAACAGAGAAGAAGGTGCATATGGTATTTTAGCTAGGGACCGTGCTGAGGAGACTCAATGAGGGAGAAAGAGAAATATGGAACATTGGAGACGGCTCAACTTGCAGCTGGTGGCCAGGGAGGGCCTCGGTGACGGGACAGGTTTTGAGTAAAGACTGCCAGAAGCGAGAGGGATGGCAACGTGGGGCTGTGTGGTGTGAGGGGCTGGGGTGGGGTCCCTGCAGAGGGAGCCAGTGTCCTGAGGCAGGGCGCTGAGGACCCGTGGGGCCAGAGGGGCTGGAGGGACAGGCGAGGCATGACCGCCTCTGCTCCCACAGGAGAAACTGGAGTATTTCTTCCTCATCGTCTTCTCCATTGAAGCTGCCATGAAGATCATCGCCTACGGCTTCCTGTTCCACCAGGATGCCTACCTGCGGAGCGGCTGGAATGTGTTGGACTTCATCATTGTCTTCCTGGGGTGAGGCCTGGCTCAGGGGGGACTGAAGTCACTCCTTGGCTAAGGACTCTGTGCCCACCGCTGACACCACTGGCCCCCGGGGATAGGGTGGAAGCCCAGTATCATACCAACTGCTGCCATGGGGTGGCTTCTGCTAAAGGCCAGAGCCCAGGGGTAGGTAGGTGTGGTGAAGAGAAAGGACTGCCCCCCACCACCCGCCACCTGCCAGCAGGTCACCAACTGCTCCCCAGCTAGGCACAGTAAACTCTTCATCTCTTTCACACCATTCGACAGTAGAAATCATCTGTGAGGGCCCGTGGCGGCCGGCAGTCACTGGGGTTCATGTTTGTCTGCCTCTGTCACCTGTCCATTGATTCCACATACCTGCATTATCTGCCTGTCATTCAGGTTCACAAAAAGGGACATTTCGTAACCTGTAGTAGTTTGCTTGGGCTGCCATGACAAGTGCCTCAGGCTGGAGGCTTGATGGAGATTTCTTTTCTCACAGTTCTGAGGCTGGAAGCCCAAGGTCAATGCACCAGCAGGTGTGATTTCCCCTGAGGCCTCTCTTCGGGGCTTGCAGATGGCCGCCTTCTCCCTGCGTCCTCACACAGTCTTTCTGGGCACACGCACCCCTGGTGTGTCTTTGAGTGTCCAGATTTTCTTTTGTAAGGACACCGGTTGATTGGATTAGAGCCCACCCTAGTGACCTCATTTTAACTTAATCACCTTTTTGAAGGCCCTGTCTCCAAAGTCAGTCCTATTATGAGGTACTGGAGGTTAGAGCTTCAACACAGGAATTATACTCAGCTCATAACATTACCTTTATTAACCACTACCTAATTATAACAGCAGCAGTTATTGAGCACTTTTTGTGCTTCGCATATAGCATCTTATTTAATTCTCCCACCCACCTCCCCCGCATTTTGTAGATAAGGAAACTAAGGCACAGAGAAGTTAAGCAACTTGCACAAGATCACATAGCTAGCTGGTGACATTGCCAGGATTCAACCAAGGAAATCTTGGCTCCATAGACTTCACCCTTAACCACTATGCTGCCCTTCGCTTCCATAAATACCATGTGGCTTATCTGCTAACCACCCAGTGCTGCTTTCGGCACAAGGAGGAAAACAGAATTCTGTGAATCAGCCTTGGCCCTCATGAGCTGTCCTGTCTGGGAGCTGAGACAAGGGCCTGCAGAATGACGTGTCCAAACAGGATGCCACAGGCGCGTCACGGCTTCACATGCGGTGTGTCCAGGGGTGCCTGTGTCAGGGTCAGGGTTTATAGGAAAGGAGGCTTGAAGGAGAGGAAATTGAAGTAAACTCAGAGAGAAGGAGGTGAGCAGGAAAGAACAACCCGGGGAAGAGCTTGCCCCGGGGTTTCCTGCTCTAGGTCACCATGGGGGTTGTGCCGATCAGCACAGCACCCTCTGACCCCCATGGTGTACTCAGTGGACACTGCGATTGTGGCTCAGGGCAGGGGCCGTGGCACACACCCCTCAAGAGCAGACACAGACATCACGAATAGATCACTGAGTCTGAACCTGGCCCCAGAATCCTTTTTAATGAATTCTCCAGGCAGCTCTTAACAAATGCCCAGTTAGCAGTAGATGATGGCATTTGCCATCTCCCCCCAGATACTCTGAACACGGATGAGACACAGACCATGGGGACGGTGGCCTACCTGACCCCTGGCCCCACCCCCACCCCTGTCCTCTGCGTTCCAGGGTCTTCACGGTGATCCTGGAGCAGGTCAACATCATCCAGAGCAACACGGCCCCCATGAGCAGCAAAGGCGCCGGCCTGGACGTCAAGGCCCTGAGAGCCTTCCGCGTGCTCAGACCCCTCCGGCTGGTGTCGGGGGTGCCCAGTGGGTGGCGGTGCCTCAGCAGACCCCCTCCTCCTCTCCCAATCTGCTCCCCTGTCCCCTTTGACCTTGGCGTCCCAGAGGCTTCCCAGGGATCATAGAGAGGGAGGGTCCTGGGACCAAGCAGGGAGGTGACTCCCCTTCCCCGCTGCCCGCCCTGGCAGGCCTGCAGGTGGTGCTCAACTCCATCTTCAAGGCCATGCTCCCCCTGTTCCACATCGCCCTGCTCGTCCTCTTCATGGTCATCATCTACGCCATCATCGGCCTGGAGCTCTTCAAGGGCAAGATGCACAAGACCTGCTACTTCATCGGGACGGGTGAGCCCTGGGGGACCGTGGAGTGGGACGACTCAAAGTAGGGGGACACCAATGCTAGTGAAGAACTCCAGGGCAGGCCATTGCCTCCCACACCTGTTGGCCTGGGAAATGGGTTTCCCCTGGACAGGAGGAGTTGGAAGAAGGACAGCTCTGCCACCGTCAGTGAAAGGCAGTGACCCGCCCCACGCCTGGCGTCTTCCAGGCTTTGTGGGCCAGTCGTGGACTGAGGTGCAGGCTTGGGATGAGCCTGGATTTCTCTTCCACTTTCCCTGCAGCTGAAGTTTTTGCTTTCCCTTGAGATTCCGCAGAGCAGGGGCCCACAATGTGGACTCCGAAGGAGACCTCGAGAAAACACTCAGGACTCAAAGGGGTCATTTGTCCAGTTGCCAGACATAACCTACACTGAGGCCTAGTCACCCTTGAACAAAGTTTTCGAAACCAACATTCCTCCAGCTTCTTGGCTTCATTCAGGACCCCTTAAAACTCTTACAAAGTAAGGAGGACCCAGAGAGCTTTCAGTTATGTGAGTTTGATCTATCGATATTCATGACATCAGAAATGAAGACTGAGACAAATGATAGTAACTTGTTAATTCATTTTTAAAGGAAAGGAATAACCCTGTGAAATGAGATAATATATGGATGATATAGTTTTATGAAAAATAATTATATTCTTGTAAACCAAAAATATTTAGTGAGAAGAGTGGCACTGTTTTGCATTTTTTTTTTTTTTGCAACACTCTTTAATGCCTGACTGGACAAGAGTCTTCAGTGCACAACCCCACTCTGCATTTGTTGAATGAGAGACGAAGGGGACAGTGACATCTCAGCATTATTGCAAAAATAGTTCATAGTTTTCGTGAATTTGGAGGGCCTTATTTGTTTGATATTTGTGGAACCCAGGAAGCCTGTACCATTGAGCTATATCCCCAGGCTTTTGTTTGTTTGTTTTAATTTTTCCTTTGAAAATATTTTGGGGAAGGCGATGCCCTGAGAGGGTCTCTGGTCTCTCGTGCTGTGACTGGCTGCTCAACACTGGCAGCAGCTTGCTGGGACTTAGCCTCAGCCTTGGCTGGTCGTGGCCTGGACATTGCTTACACGGGAGCCTGTGGGGAATTGAACATGGCAACAGAGAGGTGCCCTCTATCAGGACAAACCCTGCCCCCAAACTTGGGCTTCTGACTCATCAGAATAGCACACCAGGACCTGCTGCATCTCAGGGGCTGGTCCCCACCTCCTCACATCCCTTGACAACAAGGGGACGATTGATGCTGGCATCGAACTCTAAGAAAGCTCTCAGTGGGCTCCTCTCTGGTCCTCTCCCATGCCAGCCTCTTCTCATGGCCATGACGGTCTGCAACCTAATCAGCCCTCTCAGACAGACAGACAGGAAGGGGCCATCTATCACAATCTTCAGTCCGAATCTGGAGGTCTTAAAAGCCCCTGCCTGATTGGGGTTACTGATTTCGTGGGGTCAGGGGCCCTGCTCTGACCATCAAGGTCCTCGCTGTCCCATTGCAGGGCACTGAGCCCACTTGGTCAACATGGGTAAGGTAGGGCGTTCTGGTTCCGATGAGCTAAGTCAATCTCTGAACACAGGGAGACTGTGAAACACCCTAATGTGATCCAGAATGTTCTCAAATTTGCAGGATTTTAGAGACAATAAAAGCGCCATCCAGGGAGGGAAGAGAGTGCAGGCTGTGGCCTGTTGGCTGCTCCCTGGAGAGCAGACCCCTGCCCCGCAGGTCAGATGTCTCAGCCCAGTGCTGTTGGAACATGCCCAACTTAGCCCCCAGATAGGCCTCTGAAGTCAGAACACGCAAGTCCCTGTCCCCAGCCCCATGCCCCACTTCAGCCGGGCTGCTCCCCCTCTTTGGGAGCAGTGGACACAAAGACCACTCCTACTAGTCCTGCTTCATGGGTTGCACCTCTTTGGATGATTAATCCTAGAAGCAGACTCTCCAAAGAGGCCCTGGGGTCTAAGCACAGTCACTTCTGCCCATAGCCATCCACGGCCAGTCCTCAGCCTGGGCCATCCCTTCCTCTCCAGCATCTGCTCCATGGGGGGGGGGGGGCGTCCTCTGTATCTTCACCCCCAGTGTGGTTTAGACCTTTTGCTCTATTCCCTGAGCATCCTATCTCCTGTTACTGACCCCCTACTAGCATTGCCTGGCACTGACTCTGCCTTCTGCCTCCAGATATCGTGGCCACCGTGGAGAACGAGAAGCCATCACCCTGTGCCAGGACAGGCTCGGGGCGCCCATGCACCATCAATGGCAGTGAGTGCCGGGGTGGCTGGCCAGGGCCCAACCATGGCATCACCCACTTCGACAACTTTGGCTTCTCCATGCTCACGGTGTACCAGTGCATCACCATGGAGGGATGGACGGATGTCCTTTACTGGGTGGGTCTGAGCCTGTGCCTACTGCTGCTTTTGCCCATTTAACAGATAAGCAAACTGAGGCTTGGAAAGGGTACATATCTTGCCCACGGTTAGGAACCTGATGAGCCATAGAACCCAAGAACTGAACTCTAATCCTTCCGGCTCCACTCCAGCACTCTTAATCACAATGTGGCCTGGAGCAGGAACAATAGTAAAACTGTCAAATGTTTGACAAATATAAAGGATTAGTGTGAATGCTTCTTGTGAGCTCAGACTAGGAAGCAAATGATTGAACTTATCAAAGGAGTGTCACCCATGTGATTTCACCTCTGCTGCCAGCCTGTGAGGACAGAGCACATACCACTATCCTCATCAAATTGATGGGGTAGTTAATGCTCAGAGATGTTGCATGACTTGTCTGGGGTCACAGAGGTTATTCACTTTGAAAAATCTTGGTCATAAAGAAACCAACATCAGGGCACAGTGGTGCATACCTGTGATCCTAGCAACCAGGAGGCTGAGGCAGGAGGACTGCAAGTTCAAAGCCAGCCTCAGCTACTTAACAAGGCCCTAAGCAATTTAATGAGACCCAGTCTCCAAATAAAAAACAAAAAGGGCTGGGGATGAGGCTCAGTAATTAATCACTCCTGGTTCAATTCCTAGTACAAAGCAAACAAACAACACCACCGGACATGGCATCCACAGAGCCTAGTCCAGAGGCACATGGGAGATACCTTGGTGAGGGAAAATGGGTAGATGGCCTAGGACAGGCAGACAAGCAAGGCCCCCTGCAGTGTGCAAGGAGAAAAGGTCTCCTTGTTGGGCCCAAATGGTGTCTCTCCTTGTGCCCAGGAGTGGCTAGATTCTGAGTGGACAGACCTGGGGAGAGCACTTAAATCCTCAGGGGTCAGAGGATGGGACTCACACCTTTGTCTGGACTAGGTCAACGATGCCATCGGGAACGAGTGGCCCTGGATCTATTTTGTCACCCTCATTCTGCTGGGATCCTTCTTCATCCTCAACCTGGTGCTGGGCGTCCTGAGTGGGTAAGGAGCCCAGAGGCAGCTGGGGCGGGGGTGGGGGGAGGAAGGAGCAGAGCAGGGCAGGGAGGTATGGCTAGCACCTGGGCTCATCCCTGGGTCCCCGTCAGTCCACTGGGCCAAGAGCACTCTTCCTGGTTAGCAAGGAAAAGATAAGAGATGGCAGCAGGACCCTTCAGGTTTTCATTTTCCTCCCCTTTTCTCCTCAAGCTTCTCCCATTCTTGCTTTCTTCTGTCCTTCTGCATTCACACTTCTGAACAAAGCCCCTTAGACCCCAGCCTCCTGCCCCAGGGTGTGCCTAGGAGGCAGTATGTCCCCTCATTAACACAGACCGTTCATTTAAATTCTCACACTACTGCTTTGTCTAATTACCTAACCTCTATGTGCCTCAGTTTCTGCATCTGTCAAATAGGAATAATGTTAGTATCTATTTCATAGGATTTATGAGGATTAAATGAGCTAATACTTAGAGTCCAACACATATCGCGCACTAAGTACTAACGGTCATAATTAATGAGGGCTGTTCCCTCTGAGATAACCCTGCTGGGGTCCCTCCCCAGCCACAGTGAAGAGATTAGCAGTAGCCAATCACCCCACCCTAGAAGCTTCCCCGACCCCAGGCAGTCTGTAGATAGAATTCAAAGGGTCTGTGAAGTTGGTTAGGAGAAACTTATTTTTATTTTTTTATTATTCCAATTAATATTGAGTTCCGTTTAATGATGAACATAGGTGACAAACCACAGCGTTATCAGCAGTAGCTGTCACTTGTCCTAACAGAAATCCCAAGTCACATTACAGTTGCTGTAAACAGTGATACTCATTACTACCTTGAAATTATGGTAGTTATTTAACTGACAACTAGATCTTCATAGTAATGAATTAATGAAGAACTACATGTATTCCTCTATCAGAATGTTTCGTACAAAAACTGTACTTTAACATAATTGGTCCCTTTGTAAACTGTGGTTTTAGTCCATGCATCTTGCACAAAATAATAGTTCTAAGGAGGGATCAGCATGCTTTGCTGCACCACTAAAGGTCGGAGACAGAGCCCCGGCCCGGACACCACCCTGACAGGGTGTGGTGACTGTCTTAAGAGCAGACTCCTCCTGGCCCCCGGGGCCCATCTCAGCAGCAGATCACTGCTGCTGTCTCTTTGGTCCACTCAGGGCTCTGCCCTCTGCTGCCTAGGGCTGCCCTCTGCTGGTCTGCAGATCCCTCTCTCAGGTCCTTTGCTTCCAGAACTGGTGCCTGCCTTTTGGCCTGGGGAGTTTCCTCAAGGCCTTGGGTCTGTAAGTGGAAATAATTTCTAGGATACCTGAAAGGGTCAAGCAGTGTCCCCTTCATGCCAGCCACTCTGAGGATCCAAGGCTGATCCATCAGGGCAATGCACTATCATGTCATTAACCCCCAACCTTCAAAGGTAACCCCAAAATAAGGTGGGAGAAAATGAAACAGAGTGGGAAAATAGATATGGGAGGCTGAGTGGTCCTCCAAGGTGTTCTGGAGGTAGGAAGGGGAAGGGAGAGAGGTGCTACCCTGAGCCACCTGGAGGGCCACCTCAGACCCCAGGCAACACCACAGCCAGAAAGGGGCACATCCAGGCACAGAGTGAGCCCGCTGTCTTCAGGAAGCTCAGGCTTCCCCTCTTTTCTCTTTCCTCCCCTCCTGCCTGCCCCGTCCCATTTCAGGGAATTCACCAAGGAGCGAGAGAAGGCCAAGTCCAGGGGGACCTTTCAAAAGCTCCGGGAGAAGCAGCAGCTGGAAGAGGACCTCCGGGGCTACATGAGCTGGATCACGCAGGGCGAGGTCATGGACGTGGAGGACTTGAGAGAAGGTTTGGGCCCCAGGGCCGCAGTCAGATTCCTGTCCCTGCTACTGAGCCACACCCCACCATCCGCTCCCACAGAGCCGTGATGCCATTATATATGCCCAAAAGCCTGGCAGGCCCCCTGGGCAGGGACAGCATTGGCCCTGAGGGTGATGACTTGCCGAAGCCCCTGCACCCCAGGTGGTAGAATCCAGGGGTGCCCTGGGCTCTTCCCAAAGTGCTGTGGCCCACTCACAATGGCAGATGAGGGCTCTTGGGAATCTGAAATCTCAGGAAATCCCAGGAGGACCCAGGCTCACGATTGCACCGTCCTTCCCAGAGGTACCTAACTCCGCTGCGTCCTTCCTGTGGCTGACTTTCTGGATCTGTCCTATCCCTAGGGCGGCTGTCTTTGGATGGAGGTGGCTCTGACACAGAGAGCCTGTATGAGATAGAGGGCTTGAACAAGATCATCCAGTTCATGTGAGTACCTGACCATCTCCCAGCTTCTGGCCCTCTCACTGAGACACGGGGTCAGAGTCCAATTAGTTACCTTCCCCTCCAGTCACCATCCCAGCCCTTAGAAAGGCAGATTTGCAAGAAAACAGGGCCAGTTCTTGCTCTGAGGACTCGGCAGTGTCCTGCTGCTCAGGGAACAAGGCCCTGAGCAGGTGACCTATTTATATACCATTTAAGGAAGAAGCAGGGAGCCCTTGGGGCAGCCAGCACATCTGGCTGCTGCTCTCTTAGGAGGTGGGCTTGGGTGAGGCTGCAAACCTCCACAAGGGAAAGGGGGACCCACAACATGGGCTTCCTAAGAATTGGCCCTGACCAAGCGTCTGGAGACAAGGCGACGCTCCAAGCTCTTGCCTTTGTCTTAAGGAGGGTTTGTTTGATTGGTAGGCTGTCTTTTACAAATTCACACATAATCTTGGTTTTTGAAAGATCAAACAATAGGGAAATACACTAAAGAAATGATGAAAGTCCCTACTGCCCTTCAAAGAGGTAACCATGGCAACAGTTAGCCAAGTAGCCCTCTAAGATCTTTTCTGTGCTTTCATCTCTATTACACACACACACACACACACACACACACACACACACACACACACACACACATGATTTTCTGCTTTTTTTGTTTGCTACATAATGGAGTTATTTATGTTATAAGTTCTGTGTGGCCTACTTATAATGGCAGATGAGGGCTACTGTAATGACTAGAATAATGTCCAGCATATAGAAGGTGTTGACAAACATTTGTTAAATAAATGAATACAATATGCATATCATCTCATGACATAATTTTTACTTAAAATTATCTATTTTTACTTAAAATTATCCATTTTACACCTATGTATACATATAATCACAGATCTATGAACACACACACACACACACACACACATACCTTTTTAAAAACATATCTTTGAATATAAACTATTCCTCAGTACAGTTGTACCAAAATGTATCTAATTAGTCTTTCTTGTGTTGTGCAAAAGCATGACCATTTCTTCTGGGCAGAAGTCTAGAAATGGGATTTCTGGGTCAAAAGAAATATAGATTTTAAACTTTGATAAATGGGGCCCTATTGCTCACCAAAAAGGCCATATAAATGGTGAAAGTGGCTTTTCCTGACCATCCCAGACATTTTTACGTTATTGGGACCATTCAGTGTTGCTTTAATTGAAGTTAAAATGCTTGCAACTCCTGTGTGAAGCTCAGGGCTGAGTATTTTCCTCGCATCAGCTCATTTAATTGCCTCAGGGGTTGGCATCTTTATTATTCTCATTTGCAAGATGAAGAAGTTTGCAGTAAGAGATTTTCAATCAGATTTTCAATCATCCGGGCTCTGGAACTCATGCCCTGAGCTCTCTTGTGTAGCAGGAGGGGAGAGTGGGTGTTCTGACCAGGTGTGGCTGGAGTTCAGCTGAGTATCACTGGAGAAAAGTGGACTCCAGCAAAGTAGCTCTTGGCCCCCATCTTCCTGTCCCCTCCCTCAGCCGGCACTGGCGGCAGTGGAATCGTGTCTTTCGCTGGAAGTGTCACGACCTAGTGAAATCCAAGGTCTTCTATTGGCTGGTGATCCTGATAGTGGCCCTCAACACCCTGTCCATTGCCTCAGAGCACCACAATCAGCCACTCTGGCTGACCCATTTGCAAGGTGAGTTGGAGGGAAGGAATTCGGGAAGGGAGCACATGGACTTGATGCTAAAACCTGCCAAGGGTATCATGGGGTTGACCAGAAGAGGTCAATTGGATGTTGACTTCACTTTCTAGGAATTATTGACTGCTGGGATTGATCATGCAATTCAACTCCCTCCTTTTACATGGGAAAATAGAGATCTCGACAGGCAAGGTGACACACCTAACTTTCCTCCTCAAGGCTTTGCTATCCATGAGGACCCGTGACAGCAACACATTGGGAGAGCTTTTAGTGCTTACCCAAGTGACTGGGCAAATTATTTCAATCAAAGATCATTGCATATAAGATTACTAGTAATTTAGAGCACCAAGCATCTGAGCTCAAATCCTACCACAAGGAACAATCTTTCACCAACTATTTATTGAGTACATACTAAAGCATAGAAAAAGAACTCAGGATACAAAAGAGTCGATTCACTGCTCTTTACTTCAAGGAGTGGACTTAGCCAGAGGAGAGGACATGGGAATAGTTTCAAGGCCATCCAGGAGGCCACTGATAGAGTAGATGGAAGGAAGCTAGAGGAGGATCACAGAAAAGATTCTGGAGATCCATGATTTTAAAGGAGAAGTAGACATGGCCCAGGAGGTCAAAGGTTGGCAGGGATTCCTGCAGGAGGGACCATGCAAGCAAAACGGTGAAGATGTGAACTTGGGGATCCATTGAACTTTGAATGTGACCAAGAGTGGCAGAGTTGCTTTTGCTTATAACAGACCTCATATGCTGTCATAGGTGTTGGAAGAATAATTTTGGGGCAAAGGAAAGCCAGTGAAAAGTTATAAGGATGAATGTAACAGGATGGGACTTGAGTCTTTGCAGAAGATAAATGAGCCTCATCCATGCAGTCAAAGTCCTCTGTGTGCAGAGCTAAGGACTGTGACCAAGGGTTAGGCAAGACAAAAGAAGAACCAGTTCTAATATGGTGGACAAACTAAGTGCTCTCCCATTACAAACATGTAACAATGCTGCCTGATTTATAATAACACCATTTCAAGTTATGAGAAGGAAGTCTCTGGGTGGCAGAAACAAAGAGACGGCCAAAAGCCAGACAAGTGAGCTCATGAGCTAACTTCCAGGGACATTTAGACCTAGACCTAAACCCTCAAGGGTAGCAGCTGGGCTTTTAATGTCTAAGCAGGGATACGAGATGGGGTCTGATGGGGCCCTGGGCTGGTATATAGCATAGAACCAAGGCCCTAGCAAAGCTGCCCCCAAGTAAAGTAAGTAAAACTCTCCCTGCCCATTGGACCACACGAGGAGCTTAGAAGTTTTTCCCTGCTGGCGCCCTGGGAGGAAGAAAAAAAATGTCTCAAGTGAAAATATCGAAATTGATCTGTGCCCTATGGAAGCATGGGGTCCAATTTTCACTACCTGTCATGGTGCCAAGAGGGCAAGCTAAGACACAAACATAAAAAGCCTCTGTGACACTGGCTGCAGAGAAGTGAAATCCCCAGGGTGCCCAAGAGAAGCAAACACAACTGCTCTTTAAAGATGCTTCAAGGAGCCAAAGCACACAGAATCCCCACAGGGAAAATGTTTCCTGATGATGAGTTCACAGGAAAAACTTGCAAACCAAATAAGGGACAGAGCTCCCCTGAGGAGGAGGCTTCAGGTCCAAGCAATGGGAGCTAGAACCCCAGGAACCTCAACTAACAGGACAGAGCAAGAGACTACTATATTATGTGATGAAGGAGATTAAATTTCTTCAAAGAAAGAAATCGAAGACTTGGGAAGGAAATAGGAAACCACGCTACTGATCAGATGCCTGCGTGCATCTGTTCTTATCTTCATTCATTCTTTTGAACCCCCATCTTTTGAACACCCTATTAAATGTACCACACATTGTCAGTGACCAAATGTGGGGAAGCTGGGAACACTGCCTACTAAGTGGAGGCAGAGGTGAACTCGAGGTTCTTGGCCTATGCCAATTAGTGGATGATGGTAGATGGGGAAGATGGTCAATGACCACATGTGCTTGGTGAGATAGGAGGGGATCAGCTTGGCCTTGGGCATTTGAGACCTCCCATTGAAGAGGTCGGGAAGCAGATGAAAAGACACGACTGGAATTTGGCACAGAGGTCTAAATCTCTTCAAGAATTAAATCTGGGAGTCATTGGCAGGAGCAGCGTTGAAGTAACAATCCTAGAAGATTGCCAGATCCCCAGGAGATTGTGTCCACCCAAGTGCATAGCTCAGGTTCTCATTCAATGTCTAAGTAAAGAATACATCTGCCGAGGGGGCTTAGGAGGAACCAGAGGAGAAGAGAAATCCACAAGGATGTAGTATCACAGAAGCCAGAGAGAAAGAGAAAGAATGTCTGTAAAGGCAGAAGGATGTTCAACAGAGCCAGGGCTGCTGGGGACCAGAAAGAAAGAGGATTAAAACATCCAGCAATTGGGCAACATGGAGGCGATGGACGATCCTGGAGAGCTTGTTGGTGAAATGATGAGAGTGGATCCAGATGGATATGGGTTGAAGAACAAACGGGACAGAACCAGTTGGGAAGTGAAGAGAGCAGTGTGGACCTCTCTTTCAGGAAGCTAGCTGGGATAAGGATGAAAGAGCTCAGACAGCACAGACAGAGTGAATGGGATGGACTTGAGCTTTTTCAATGGCCATGCAAGGGTCCACTTGAAAGAAAGAAGTCAGACATATAAGGAAAGACAAAGGAGCCTTGGTCAGGGGCTTCCCAAGGAGGATGGGGCAAAGTACAGGAGGACAGATTGGCTGTAGACCCTGGAGGGCTCCTCTATGGGGTGGGGTGGGGTGGTGTACGTGATAAGGAGGCAAAAGCAGAGCTGAATGAACATAAGTGAAACTAAAAGTGATGAAATTCTCTTCCTGTTAAATATGGTACGACTTAGCTTGTTGGAAATTTAGACTAGGTTTCCTTCAGTGGGCAAAATTCACCAGGTTTTACTGAGTTTTGAAGGATAAAAAACCATCGTGCCTTGGAAACCCGGGGAGGGTGTATGGGTGGAGGCTCCGTCCAGGGCAAAGGATTGGAGATGGAGATGGGAAGGAGCATGATGGGAGGCTGTGGTGCCTGCCTGCAGATGTCGCCAACCGGGTGCTGCTGTCCCTCTTCACCATCGAGATGCTGATGAAGATGTACGGGTTGGGCCTGCGCCAGTACTTCATGTCCATCTTCAACCGCTTTGACTGCTTCGTGGTGTGCAGCGGCATCCTGGAGATCCTGCTGGTGGAGTCGGGCGCCATGTCGCCCCTGGGCATCTCCGTGCTCCGCTGCATCCGCCTCCTGAGGATCTTCAAGATCACAAAGTGAGCAAAGAGCCAGTGTTCCTGCGCTGGGAATCCAGGGCTTCTGGCCCCCAGGCAGCCCTTCCCCTGTGCATCCCATCCCTCCAAGCCATTTTCCCCAGGCCCACCCATCCCCCTGGGAGTGCTGGTGAGAGGACTCTGCCTCCTCCCCACCCGGTGCACTTCCCCTAAGGTACTGGACATCGCTGAGCAACCTGGTGGCCTCCCTGCTCAACTCCATCCGCTCCATCGCCTCCCTGCTGCTGCTGCTCTTCCTCTTCATCATCATCTTTGCTCTGCTGGGCATGCAGCTCTTTGGGGGAAGGTACGACTTTGAAGACACCGAGGTGCGGCGCAGCAACTTTGACAACTTCCCCCAGGCCCTCATCAGCGTCTTCCAGGTAGGCCGTCCGTCTGCACATCTCTCTTCCTGTGCAGTTACTGAATCCTGCTTCCTGTCCGTAAAGATCAGGACAGGCACCACCTTCTCTGGGAATCCCTTTTGGATCTGCTGGTGTCCTCCTCTGGTCTTTCCCATCCCCTGTACTTCTTGCCACTGTCATGCTGGCTGGCCTGTGTCCTCAGTGGGGCTGGGCCCAATCTGTCTGATATTTCTTGGTCCCTGGTCCTTGCAGAGAGGTAGGTAGGTTAGGGTGCGCTGGGAGTTCAGAGGTGTGCAGCTCGTGTCTCTGAGGACAAAGCCAGACAAGTCAGGTACTCCCTGCCCACCCTGGGAAAGCCCGAGGGATGCATGAAACATTGCTCACTCGGGAGGCATGGCTCTGCCACCTGTTCCCTAGGAGCCACCAAAGGGAGTGTGTCTGTAACCCAGTGAGAAGCCCTCAGAGCCACTGCCTCCCACAGAGCTAGCCCAGTGTAATGTAGGAAAAACTCCTTTCAGTTATAGCTGGAACCTCTCAGGTAACACCTCCTGTTGTGCCAGCCAGAAGGGTGGTGTGTGACAAGCAGTTTGTCTTTTGGACGACTCCACTTTCTCTTTCTTCCATTCACCCCACTGGCTGGTCAGACATCACGGCTTTCAAGGGACCTGCTATTTCACACCATTTCTGGGATGACAGGGGGCCTGGCTGGTGCCATCCAGTTTAGCCTGGAGGTTGGGAACAAAACTGGGAAAGGGACCCCTTCATCAAACTCCCTGGCCCTGCAGAACTGGACGAGATGCTATTAACAGAGGCAATGGGGAGGGCAGGGACCAGTCACCTGTGCCCTGGGATGAAGAGGACAGACTGGGGAGAATGATGGAGCCAGAAGAGGCCTTTTGAACCGTGCAGTCCCTACGGAAGACTCTCAGGTCTGCATGCCCACCCTCGCATCTCCTCGCTCCCCCTCTCCCCCTAGGTCCTGACAGGAGAGGACTGGAACTCTGTGATGTACAACGGGATCATGGCCTATGGGGGGCCGTCCTACCCCGGCGTGCTTGTGTGTATTTATTTCATCATCCTTTTCGTCTGTGGCAACTGTATCCCCTTGGGTGCAGGGTGCAGAGAACTTAGGGAGGGGTCAAGAGTGCCCACTTACAAGGCAGCCAGGCCCTTTGGCTGGAGGGGAGGTCCTAGCTCATGAAGTGGGGGGATAGGACAAAGCAAGGGCAGGTGTGGCTATGGGATGATTCCTCTCAATAGAAAGGTTTGAGGACCATGGAAGGAATGATTGGTCATGGGGAGAAACTGACCTCAACCAGCCTGGAGCAGGTGGGAGGAAGCACAGGGTTTAGCGGAGGAGCAGTACAGATGGTGGTCCCCAGGTAGTAGCCTGGTGCAGGAGCTGAGATCAGTTATGGCAGGAAATGGATAGGATTTAAAGGCCGTGGTGGATTCAGAACCCCTCATGGATACCCTCTGCATCTAGGCTTCTCAGAGGGCCCTGACCTGTGTCCCTGAGCTCACACCCTCTCTAGCAAGGGACATTCCACTACCCCAGCGGGCGTTAGGTCCTGTCAACACAGGCAGAGGCTTCCTTTCACCCCAACCCAAGGTTCTTTAGCTCGGCTCTCTCAGACATACTGCTCAACGTCTTCCTGGCCATTGCTGTGGACAACCTGGCTGAGGCGGAGAGCCTGACTTCTGCCCAGAAGGCCAAGGCCGAGGAGAGGAAACGCAGGAAGATGTCCAAGTGAGTTCTGTGTCTTCAGCAGGAGGGAGCTGGAGCGCTGGGCCGCGGTACTGGCCTCCATCTGGGGGAGGGGGTTTTCCCTGGAGCCAAATGATGAGGGGCCATGTGGCCTCTCCCTTAGGCCCACTCCTACAGCTAGGACAGCCAGGGCTGCTGCAGTCCTGTGAGTCATTTTGGGGGCAGGACTAGAGGCGGGATGGCCTTCTACACAGGCCTCAGGAGATGTGATGGCAGAACCTGGTGCATCGGGCCAGGTGACCCGCATGAGGGCTTCTGGGATTTCTCCTCCCAGCCCTACTACTCTGAGTCACTGTACCTCTTGGAGGGAGTCGTCCTTTACTGAACCTCAGGCACCTTCCATCTGTGAAGTGGGTGTTGGCTTCTCTGGACCTCCTGAGGTCTCTCCATTTGGGATGTCATGTCACTCTCTGTAGCCTGGGACTCTCCTCTGGGGGTGGAAGTAGGACTGGTCTAGACAGCATTTCTCAAACTCAAACTACAAATGTACCACCTGGGAATTTTGTTAAAATTCAGATTCCGTTTCAACTGGTCTGAACCAGGTTGGGTGGGTCAAGGTTCTGCATTTCCAGCAAGCTCCAAGGTGGTGCCAACCCTGTCTGTCCCTGGAGGGCCACACTGGAGTAACTAGGTTCTGGATGGAGCCCTGCTTCTCCCAATGCCCATGCCTGCTGGAATGGAGTGCCCATTCCTGTGGACAAAACATGGGAAGAGGAGGGGAAAGAGAGACCAGCAGTAGAGTCCAGACATTTAGAAAGCTTAAAACCATCTTGGACAAAACACTTCCATGAATTTTGTATGAACTAAGTACAAATCCACTTTCCACCCATTCACTATCAACAAACACTGAATCTAGCTGACCAGTGAGCCTCAAGCCTGAGCTGTGGATCATGGCCTCTCATCAGAGAAAGGGCTTGCCCAGGTCCACCACCATCCCACTTGGTAGCCAGTCCTTCACCTTCCTGCACAAAGACCCCCTGAGCCCTTGGTGTGGGATCCTTCCGAGGGAATTTTCAGGCTGAGAAGACCCCTGACGACTGTCTGGTTGGGACTCCACCTCAGGTTTCCTTGGTTTTCCAACCCAGGGGTCTCCCAGATAAGTCAGAGGAAGAGAAGACCATGATGGCCAAGAAGTTGGAGCAGAAACCCAAGGGTGAGGGCATTCCCACCACCGCCAAGGTGAGACCTCATATGAGGTGCTTTACAGGCTACGTGGAGGGGTTGTGAAAGCCCCCTGGTTTCCTCGATGCCTCAGGGCATTGGTGGGGCAGGAAGGGGAGATGGAAGAGAGGTAAGGGCTCCCCTGCATTCTGTTGGGGGGAGGACTGGTGGATGCATGGGCTCCAGGGAATCCTGTACTGAGAGGCCGGGGCCTTCCAATCAGGGAACCAGGCTTCCTCACAGTTCCAGCTTCCTGTCCTAGAGCAAGGGGTTTCCACCTCCCTAAGACACCCATGCCTCCTGAGAGGCTGGACTGACTCCCCACCAGTCCTGCCCTGCCCGTTTCAGCCTGGCATGGTTTGACATTCCCAGAGACTAAGGAAATGGAGTTCAAGGAGTTAGGGAACTGGGCTCAGAAGGGCTGGGAAGCCTGGTCTGGGGAGTCCATCTCCACTGTTGAACCCAACAGAGGACACAGGCTGGGACAAGTGTGGGCCTTGACTGTGTCTCATGGAGGCAGGACAAGTTGCCTGACCTTGCTGGGCCTGGGCTCTGGTCTGTAGGTCAGGGATGACCACAGTAGCGCCTGTCCCTCAGGCTACAGAGGATTATGGAGGTTGAATGCTACGCTGGTCCCCAGCATGTGCTCAGGACATGCAACTGCAGCTGTGCTTTGCCATCTTCTTTATTATGTTCCTTCCTACAGCTGAAAATTGATGAATTTGAATCTAATGTCAATGAGGTGAAGGATCCCTACCCCTCAGCGGACTTCCCAGGTGAGGATCTTCGAGCCTAGGCTGGAGCAGGGTGATGGGATTAAAGAGGCATATGCTGGTGCCACCTTTTCCCCACTTTTCCCCATGGGCAATATTTTGGGTGTCCCCTACTCGAATTCCTCCATATGGAGGTCAGGACCAGGGAGACGTCCCTTCCTCACCCAACCTTGCAAATAAGCCATCTATCTGCCAGCTCACCTCTCCCTACAACACACACAGTAGAAAAATTCACACGTCTTATTTGTGTTTACCTCTGCAAGTTTTTATTGAGTGCTGAATGCATGCTTCAGTGCTGAGGACCTGGTTTGGAAAGCACAGAGACTGGTGGGTACATATGACCTTCCTAGTAGTCACACAGAATGGACCCTCAATGAGAGCACGCACACCCATCCATGTGTGGCACTGTGTGGAATCCAAAAGGAAAAGATGAAGGGAGGATGGGAAGGGTGGATTACACACAGCTATGGATGAACTTTGAGCATCTAAATGCACATAACCAGAAATCCTATTCATCTGGACCAAGGAGAAGACACATGGAGGAAGCTGAATCAGGCTGGATTAATCCTAAAAGTCCACCTGGAAGAGTCTTGGTATCCAAAAGCTCCCAGGCTTTGCTCAGCTCACTCATGGGTCCTATAGAGCACTGAGTCATGGGTGCAATTTTTTGTCTCTTTGTGGAATCAGCCAATGACCATCTGCTCCAATGACTCTATGCTCCATGGGGAAGTTTTGGGTTCTGGGTGGCACAGTGTTTGACACAGAGTATATGCTCAGTAAAATGAATGAGTGAATATATGCAAGGATTTTGAGAAATGAAATGTGGGTTGAATGGAGATGGTATAGTAAGACTGATAAAATGTTCTTCCAGTATCTACCAGAAATAAAGATTGGAGTTTTAGAATAATTCATCTGGAGTTGTCTCACCTCACAGGTGTCATCTATTAGAAGTGGGTGGCTAGAGAGCGGGTGGAGACTGGCTGACATAGGAAAGTTGAGGGGAACTGCAGAGGAGAAGGAGGGCAGGGAGAGTAGGCTGGATGCTTGGAGGAGAGGTCTTAGCAAGAGGAGGGATTGTGTTTATATCTACCTTCTTTCTAAAAATAATTCAAGCTGGGCACCTGCGATCTCAGGGGCTCAGGAGGCAGGATGCAAGTTCAAAGCCAGCAACTTAGCAAGGCCCTGAGCAACTTAGGGAGACCCTGTCTCAAAATAAAAAAAATAAAAAGGGCTGGGGATGTGGCTCAGTGGTTAAGCGCCCCTGGGTTCAATCTCTTGTACCAAAATAATTAATTAATTGATTTTAAAAAGAATTTGAAATGGCCTACAACAAAAGATACGTGCACTAAAGGAAATAAGTTGGGCACAGACAACAGAAAAGAGAATTAGAAGGGAGAGGAGGCAAAGATGCTACCAGATGCCAACTCTAAGAATTAATAGGTCTCTATAATTAAGCAGAAAGTGTGCCCCTGGGGTCCTTGCCAGCCCAGGCAGGACAGGAAATGTCAGGTTAGGACACACATTCAGAGGAAGAAGCAAGAGTTCTCTCTAGTTTCTCAGGAGTGGAGGGGAGAGAGAATCGGATTTGGATGGTCTTCAATGGGGAGACCAGAATCCAGAATCAGGGTCTCACTGAGTTGCACTGAGGGTTTTTGCCAGGGCGGGTGGGAAAAGAGAGAAGGTGGAGGGTGAGGCAACCCCTCTTCCAGCACTCTCCCTGCTTAGCACAGCCCCAGCGCCATCCCTGGGACCTCCTGCCCTGGAGCAGAGGACTTCAGGCCCTCAGCTCCCCCTAGAGGCCGTGAGACCTTGGACGTGCTGTCAGTATCTGTATCCTCCTCTCCCTCCCTCCCTCCTCCACCCCAGTACCTGCCCTGGTCCTGAGGTTGTGCTGCAGCTCAAGAAGTGTTGGTTGCTTTCTTTCTTTCTATTTTTTTTTTTACATACAGGAAGTTCCTCTCTCAAATTATTATTTTTAGAATCCTAGAAGAGAGACCGCTGACTCCATTTATTCTAACAACTTTCCACTCCCTTGTCAATTTCACAAATTTTTTTTTTTGTTATTTTTTGTTGTTTCGATTTTTGGTCCTGAGGGTTGAATCCACTGAGCCACATCCCCAGCCCTTTTGATTTTTCATTTTGAGACGGGGTCTCACTGAGTTGCTTAGAGCCTCGCTAAGTTGCTGAGGTTGGCTTTGGACTTGTGATCCTCCTGCTTCAGCCTCCCAAGTCACTGGGATTGCAGGCCAATTCCACAAATTGGAAAGCCCCTGGGGATGTAGCTCAGTGGCAGAACACTTGCCTAGCGTGTGCCAGGCCCTAGGTTCAATCCCCAGCACCATGAAAAAGAAAATAATAATAATAATAAAAAGAACAAATTGGGAAGCTGAAACTCAGGAAGGGCACAGATTTGTTTAGCACTGCACAGCAAGCCAATGGCAGAATGAGGACAGAATTCAAGTCTCCTGAAGCAGCCCCTCACCCCGTTCCCAAGCTACTATGCATTGATGGTGTTGATCCAGTCTTGAGACAGAAAGAGCAGCAAAAAAGCTCCTGGGCCTATTCCTGGATCTACTCCAAGAATACTCTGGATCCGCCCCACAGACCCCTGCTCCCTGCAGAGCAAGAGAGATACCTAGGCTAGTCCCTGCTAATGTCCTAGAGTCCCATATTGGCTTGCCACCCACTTTGCTTGCTGGCTGCAGGGACCCCTAGGAGGGCTCTGAGCACAGAAGCTAAAGATGAAGCAAAGTTTGGGAAGACACCCCTAATATCTCCCCCTCTCCCCACAGGGGATGACGAGGAAGATGAGCCTGAAATCCCAGTGAGCCCCCGACCACGCCCCCTGGCCGAGCTACAGCTTAAAGAGAAGGCAGTGCCCATCCCAGAAGCCAGCTCCTTCTTCATCTTCAGCCCCACCAATAAGTAGGTGGTCCCTTGGCTGCTGTGTGGGGTGACCCATGGGACTCCCAGAGAGAGCCATTCTCTGCCCTTAAAAGACCTTTTCTTATTTCTCCATGCCTACAGCTGCACTGAGAGAAGCTCATTCCTTTAGCTTAACATCTTGTGCCCTGTTCAGGATGCTGGGGTGGGCATCAGTGGTAGAGTGCTTGCCTGGCACTTGCGAGGCCCTAGGTTTGACTCCCAACACTGGGGGTGGGTTGGGAGGAGGACTTAAAAAATAAGTGACCACTATCAGTTACACCTAGAAGAACCGCGTTTATTGGCTCCTTGCTAAGAGCAGATTTAGACATTACCAGTGCATGAGCTGAGAAATGCTATGGTTTGTATTGGCTTCATAATTTTACAGCTTTAGGATACATATATTCTAGGGCTGGGGATATAGTTCAGTTAGTAGAGTGCTTGCCTTGCATGCACAAGGCCTTGGGTTCGATCCCCAGCACCACACACACACACACACACACACACACACACACACACACAAAGATATACAGACTCTAGATCTCACAGAGTGTCACCTGCCTGCCATCATGGATGGAGTTCAGCCTGCCCCATCCTTTTTGCAGGGAAACTTCAGTGAGGTGGTGCTTTGGGAGAAGGGGCAGACGGTGGAGGGATTGCATGGGAATATGGGACAGAGACAGAAGGAACTAACTGGGAGGCAGAATCCCCTCCTGTTCAGTCAGGGTACCATACAAATGCAAGGCTATCCTTCTCTACTGCCTGGGGAAAAGGGAGAGGAGCCATTGTCCCTCTTCAGGATGGTGGCTGATGGGGCTTAAACTGCTAGCAGCTCACGGCACCGCTGCCCCCCTACTCTGTCCTGCCAGGATCCGTGTCCTGTGCCACCGCATCGTCAATGCCACTTGGTTCACCAACTTCATCCTGCTCTTCATCCTGCTCAGCAGTGCTGCCCTGGCTGCTGAGGACCCCATCCGGGCCGAGTCTGTGCGGAACCAGGTGATGGGGGCCCCCATGCCAGGCCTCGGCCATCCCCACACTTCTGGTGCCCAGAGTGCAAGTGCATATTCTCTGTGGCTAAAGCAATGTTTCTTAGCTTAAGCTCCTAAAGATCCAGACTGCCTTCTCCGCCCCTCCTAGACAGTACTGTCACAGCGGGAGTAGGATGGGCTGTGGCTACTGAGTGCTTTAGATGACAGTAGTGGTGACAGTGGTGGTGATGGTGGTGATGGTGATGATGATAGTAATGGTAGTGATGATGTGAATGGTGGCGACAGTGGTGGTGGTAGCGACAGTGGTGGTGGTGGTGGTGGTGGTGGTGGTGGTGATGGTGATGATGATAGTAATGGTGGTGATGATGGTGAATGGTGGTAATGGTGGTGATGGTGGCGACAGTGGTGGTGGTGGTAGTGGTGGTAATAGTGGTCATGGTGGTGGTAGTGGTGGTGGTAATAGTGGTCATGGTGGTGGTGGTGGTGGTGGTAATAGTGGTCATGGTGGTGGTGGTGGTGGTGGTAATAGTGGTCATGGTGGTGGTAGTAGTGGTGGTATCATTGCTCCATCCCTCCTCTCACTGCTGCTTCTCCCCCACCCCATACCCAGATCCTGGGGTATTTTGACATTGCTTTCACCTCCGTCTTCACTGTGGAGATTGTCCTCAAGGTGAGTAGAGGCTGCTGGACAGCCAGCCCTGGGCTCAGGGCTTCTCTGGGCCAGGGAATGGGACACCCTCCCTGATGTGAATCCAATTTTCTTACGCTGACCTCACTCAGGGCCTAGACTAAGGGGCGGGAGAAAACAGGAAGAAGGTAGGTCACCACAGGAAAGCCTCACAGGACCCAGGAAATGGGACAGATCTTCAGCTCCCAAGCGGGGGGAAGGCTGGAGACAGGAAGTACAACCAACCTGCGGCCTGCCACCCCACAGAGTACAGCCCGCGTCTGTGAAGCCTGTGGCACTTTCTTCCACACTGAGGCACACCGAGCTTGAGAGTAGATCAGGGAAGCTGGAATTTGTTCCTAGACCTTGGTTACTATTGACTTCCCAAGAGTCCCCAGGGGAGTGACCACTGTCCCAGCCTGGAGTTCTGGCAGCCACACGCTGTTCATGTCTTATCCACAGCAAATCCCCACTTGCCCACTTGTTGAGGTGGGCACACTGAGTTGAAGCCATCACAGTGCAGTGGGCTTTGGGGATGCAGGCAGAGGGAGGGCTCATCCCGGCCTTTACCTTCACCAACAAGGAGAGGAGAGGCAGCCATCAGAGCAGACTGTGGGATGGCCCTTATTTCAGGGCCTCAACTAGTGAATGAGTTGAGCAGAGACAGTGGATTCCCAAGGTCAAAGAGGACTTTGTGGAGGTGGGGGCATAAGAGCTAGGCCTTGAAGTTGGACAGGACTTCATTAGGAAGAGAAAACCAGGGCAATCCAAGAGGACAGAGAGCAGCAAATTCATTGTAAGATTTGGGGACATTCTTGGAGAGGACAGTGTGGCCTCTTTGGACTGGAATGTTCTGTCAACACAGGGAAAAATCTGGTTACTGGGGCTGAGAAGACAAGATAAGACAAAATCATACAGGGCCGTGAATTGGACCTTAAGGGAGTATAATATAAGAAGTCGAGAGGGGAGCGAGAAGGCAGGGGGTAGGTAGGGGATGCAGAGAGAAGGGGTTGGTAAGTTCTGGGGACCTCAAAGGGCAGTTGAACCCAGCATAGCAATCCCTGAGCAGAGGAAAATTCCCAGAAAGCTTTCCAGGGGGAGGAGGATCTGGGTCCTGCCCCTCAGAAGGGAGGAGGGTCACAGGGGAGGAGCCTGGACATGCATCGGTATGTGAAGTCAAGGACTTGTGCTCAGAGAGGCAAGCCCAGCACAACCACCCCTGAGAAGTCTGGTGCTTCCGCCATGAGCAGAGGGTGCGCTTAGGCCTCGCCATGAGCAGAGGGTGTACTTAGGCCTCGCCATGAGCAGAGGGTGCGCTTAGGCCTCGCCATGAGCAGAGGGTGTACTTAGGCCTCGCCATGAGCAGAGGGTGCGCTTAGGCCTCGGGAGGGAGTGGAGTGGCAGAGACTCCCAGGCAGGCAGGCTGTCTCTGTACTCACTCCTCCTGAGCAGACAGAGGCAAGGAGCCCTTCTTTGGGAGGCAGGGCAGGGAAGTCTCTGACCTGCTCCCCAAGCTCGCGACCCAAGACACTGCGTCTCTCCCCTCAGATGACCACCTACGGGGCCTTCCTGCACAAAGGCTCCTTCTGCCGCAACTACTTCAACATCTTGGACCTGCTGGTGGTGGCCGTGTCCCTCATCTCCATGGGACTAGAGTGAGCAGGGCAAGGGTCAACCCTGGGCATGCCCCCAACTTTCTCTGTGCCAGGTTTTTGAAGCAGGAATACCACCCCATGCTGCAGGAGGAGGGTCTCTCAGGGTGGGTGGGGGGGTTCCTGGTTGTCCCCAGCTGAACTGAAGGGGCAGTGCTCTATGAGCAAAGCCCTGTCCTGGAAACTGAGAAGGGAGGCAGAGAGGAGAAATTAGCCCCTGTCTCCCCATGGGGAGCACAACCCCTGCTGGCCCAATGGGAGAGACGGAACCTCTAGCCACCCAGAGAAAGCCTGTGTCCTGCTGCCTGGCCCACCAAGGGCAGCTGTGTGGAGAGTAGAGGCAGGAGGTGCATGGAGGCCCCACTGGCTGGAACAGGCTACCCTCAGCCCCACCCCCTGTGCCTCCCCCAGGTCCAGTGCCATCTCTGTGGTGAAGATTCTGAGGGTGCTAAGGGTGCTCCGACCCCTCCGAGCTATCAATAGAGCCAAAGGGTTAAAGGTGAGAGAGGGACCCTAGCAGGACTCCAGAAACCCTGTCCAGCCTGGCTGGACATCAAAGGTCCATCTCTTTGGCCAAATGGGGGTTAAGGAAGAGGCTGGAGCAGCCATGCTTCCCTGGGAACTGTTCCCCCAGCCGACAGTAGGATGCAGTTGGTGTAGGCCTGGCCCCACATCGGCCCCTCTCTCCCCAGCACGTGGTGCAGTGTGTGTTCGTGGCCATCCGCACCATCGGGAACATCGTCCTGGTCACCACACTCCTGCAGTTCATGTTCGCCTGCATTGGGGTCCAGCTCTTCAAGGTGAGGCCCCCCTTCCTGGGCAGCCTGGCCCCTCCCCACCTGGGGCCTCTCTCAGGCCATGGAAAGCGCCAATGGATTTCTTTCCCAAGCAGAGGGAGCCCCAAATTGTGAAAGCAAATGTTCCCTAAATGCACAGTTTGGGGGTTAGATCCAGTTTCCTAAGTGATGCCCATGGCTGGCCTGTGGCTCTGCTGGCCACCGTTGCCTGTGTCTTCTCTTCCCTCTGCGGTCACTCTTCCCCTCACCACCTCAGCCACTTCTTCTTACCCTGCCAGGCCCAGGTTACAACATACCACCTGCCCCGCCCCACCACCTCCAGCTCTGTTGGTGCAGCAGGGCTCTGCAGCCCATGAACCCAGCCGGGAGGTTGGCATCAGCCAAGCCTCCCAGGAGCTTCTGAGGTGGCTGTCCTTCACTTCATGCCTGGAGCTGGCCTTATTCTAGTCTCATTTTCCTGGGTAAACACAGCTACTCAGCTCCTCCCTAGGAATCAGCCCCACAAAGATGTCCCCTCCCACAAAACTCTGGCTTCCAGATGCCTCTGGCTCTTAGGTCACCTGCCATACTCAGAAACTGACATCTGAGTGTTCCACTGACCCTTGATACTCCTTGTCATGACGCCACCCACTCCTGTCCCCAAAGCATGGTCCTTGAAAAGTCATGATTATATAACCTCAGTGAGTCTTAGGTACACAATGGTATTTATGCTTTCAGCATACGAAGCGTCATCCCATACATGGGGCCAGGGCCTCTGTTAGGGCTGAGGAGGTCACAAGACAAACCACATGTTCCTCCTTGAGGGCAGGGAACAGGATTTGGTGAACATAGTTAAGGTGGGGCTCCTAGAGGACCTTCAGGGGCAAAAAACTACACCATCTAGACATCTGGACAGCCACGTGTGGTCTTTGCCTCCAGACGTGGCAAGGGGCTACCCCCCACCTTCTCCTCTGTTAGGCTTGGGGGTTCCCAGGACCCACTAAGGGCAGAGTCCATGCCAGACCCATCCCTTCCTGTGGAGCCCCACCTGTGGCCTGGCACATAGGAGCCCACCAGACACTGCCCTTAAAGGAAGGTTGGGGGAGGGGCTGCCCTTCCTTTGGCTGCCATGTCCCTTCTGGGCAAGAGCAATGGCACCTCAGTACCACAACTTCTGCGCTTTCATCTCTCATCAAAAGCCCTCAGCTCCTGCCTGCCCAGCTAATAGGAACACATTGGTCACACACGTCACATTTTACTCTGGAAACCTGTCCCATGCATTTCATGTTATTCCACTCCCCACATTTCCCCCACGAAACCCCCGTGTTATCCCAAGCTCTGCTCCAGCAATCCTCAAGAGGGGGTGTGGTGGGAGCCCCACCACACACAGGGGCAGGGCAGCTGGCTTCAGCGAGTCCTGCGTCTTCAGTGATGGCATTTCCTTCTCTGGGCCTTGGAGGGCCTAAACGAGAATCTGTGGGTTTCAAACTTCATTTGAGCCACATTCAGACCTAGGAACCAACTCCTCTATTCAAACCGAGTCTTTCGCAGGTATCCAAAGGTGACATAGACAAAAAGAGAAAGTGCTCTCATTGATGGTAGGGGGACCCCAGAGTCCCCTACTCAGGCCTTAGGGTCCCCTGTCCCACTCTGAGGACAAGTTGAATCATCAGAGCCCACCTAGGGTCCATCTCTCAGCTCCTGTTTCCACAGCGGCCCTAGGGGCCAGCCTATGGCAGGAGAGGGGAGGCGGGAGGTGGGGAAGACCTTTTCCCTGCTGCTCACTGGGGAGAACACAAGGGGCTCCTTCTGCAGTGAGAGGCGAGGGGCTCTGTCTCCCCGCTCCAAGGGAGAGGAGCAGGACCAGGGCTGCATTTCTATTTCCATCACTTGGGGCCTCAGCAAATGCTCACTTAAAGAGCTGGATTCTCACCTTTGAGAGCAGCTAGTCTGGGCAGGGAAGCCAGGGAGAGCCCTGGAGACAGAGGATGGTGGAGGAGAAAGACCACCCCTCTGAGAGGAAGGGGAGGCTCCTCCTTCCAGATGGCCTTACTGTATGATTCTGTAGCCCACTTTCCTCTCCTGTTTCCATGACAACATGTCTCCATCTTTCCCTCCTCCTGGATGTAGGGGAAGTTCTTCAGCTGCAATGACTTATCCAAGATGACAGAAGAAGAGTGCAGGTACATATGCTCTGCTGGCTGAGGGGCACCGTGGGAGGGTCCTGCTGCAGGGACCTCATATATGGGGCACGCTGGCCCTTCGGGCTGGGAACTGGAGACAAGTTCATAGACGCCCCCTTCCTCGGGCAGCTGTGGGGAGAGGGTGTCCAACGGTGTCTCTCCTGTATACGAACTGCTCAGGACTCAGAAGATTCGGGTGGGGCAGAGGAAGCCCAGCCACACTCAGTGGAGTGACTGGGCCTCCCTGCACCAGGGGCTACTACTACGTGTACAAGGATGGGGATCCCACACAGATAGAGCTGCGCCCCCGCCAGTGGGTACATAACGACTTCCACTTTGACAACGTGCTCTCAGCCATGATGTCACTCTTCACGGTCTCCACCTTCGAGGGATGGCCCCAGTGAGTGAGGCCTGAGGCTCAGGTCCAACACAGGCACTGTCAGGGCAATGCCAGGAACCAGCTATCATTCTCCCATAGCCCCCACTGCACCTCGCAGACCTGTGATAAGGCTCAGCAAACCCACCAGCTCCTTGATGGTTTGTAGGACTCGTGTTGACTGGTCACTACAAAGGGTCTCTGACCAGGAGACACCAACAAAATGTGTCCAATGCCCCAATAGGGATATGCTCTCCTGCCCACAGGGGAGTCCTAGTGATTGATTAGCCATAGATGGAGCATTTCATAGAAGGGTAGGACTATTCCCAGATGGTTCCAGCCTCCTCTGGCCCTGTCCTTCCTTCTCTCCCATCACTTGACTGTTCAGAAAGTTCCCTGGGTTCCCTGTGGCCAGTGGGGTAATTCCGACCCTTCCTGGGTAGCTGGCTGCCTCATTACCCAAGGCCCTCATCCTCTCCTCTCTGTCCACCCCAAGGCTACTGTACAAGGCCATAGATTCAAATAAGGAAGACACAGGCCCCATCTACAACAACCGAGTGGAGATGGCCATCTTCTTCATCATCTACATCATCCTCATTGCCTTCTTCATGATGAACATCTTTGTGGGCTTTGTCATTGTCACCTTCCAGGAGCAGGGGGAGACCGAGTACAAGAACTGCGAGCTGGACAAGAACCAGGTGCCTGGGTTTCCTGCTAGAGATGGAGAACAGAGCCCCAACAGGCCCTGAGCTCGGGCTCTGGCCAGTCAAGAGGGTCCTAAGAGTGACCCCAGAACCTCCACTTAAGGCCCAGCCCCAACTCCATGCACTCCACACCACATCCAACCTACATACTAGTTGACCAAGCTGGAGATTCTCTCGTGGAACCCCCATGATGCTCAGAGAGAGGAAGCCCTTCAGAGCCCCTAGGCTGAGCCAGAGCCATGGTTACAACTGGTACCTCTGTCTCCAGGAGACAAGTTCATAGGAGGCACCTCATGGATCCCAGTGAGATTCTTCCCCTAAATAGTCCATGCAGTCCCCCAGCCATGGTTCCTCCTGCCTTCACAGAATTTAGAGTTCCCTCAAGCCCATGGATGTGCATTGGGGAGGGGGCTCCTGGTGCTAACCCACCCTGTGTATTGTGTCCCAGCGCCAATGCGTGCAGTATGCCCTGAAGGCCCGCCCACTGAGATGCTACATCCCCAAAAACCCATACCAGTACCAGGTGTGGTATGTCGTCACCTCCTCCTACTTTGAATACCTGATGTTTGCCCTCATCATGCTCAACACCATCTGCCTGGGCATGCAGGTAAGGAGGCCTCCCAGGACACAAGAGATCTGGGCCCTAGGTAGGCCAGGATATGTAGGATGGGATTTCCTGGTTCCTCCCAGTAGACATTAACATGCCAGGCACTGCGTGGTGAGGGGCTGGGCAAGACACAGAAGTAAACTGGTCACAGGATTCGTCACCAGGCACTATGGTTTATTCAGGAACTAATTCAGAACATACAAATAGTGTGGTGATCCTGCAAACAGGAGGAGGAAGTGTCGGAAGTAGAAAGCGCTTTCTCTGTTTTTCTTCTGAGGTTGCAAAGCTAGATGGTTGAGTTGGTTGGAATCTTGGCTCTGGTCCCAAGAAAACTGGGTTTAGTATTCACAGAACAGGTGTCTCTCTTAGGAGTTGAGCATTCCTTATAGACAATATCCTAATCAGCAGCAGCCTTATCAAATCTTAATTAAGCATGTGATCCTTATATAAGTCTTATATAAATAGAATTGCACAGCCAGGCTCCCCGCCCCTAGGAGCCCAAGACACACCGGATGATAAGACCACACAGTGCCTGGTCCTGAGAATATGGAGTCACTGAGTCAGCAGGCCCCGACCACACAGAGGATCATGAACAGTGGCTTGGGTTTGGGGCTGAGTCAGGCAGCAGACTTGGGCAGCACCACCAAGGCTGGAGGGGTGGGGACAGCCATCAGATCCTTCTGACCAACCTGGGAAGGCCTTGTGGAAGAGAGGGAGTTTCATCAACTTTCTAAGAAAGAGGGAAATCTCTAAGACCATGGATTTACGGTGGCGGGGGGGAGGCATAGCAGTGGGTTAAGGGGGCAAGTTGTTGATTTAAATACTCTGACACCACTAGGGACAGAATGCAGGGACAGCAAGCTTGGTGAGCTCTGTCTCCCACCAGCTAGTGACAATGCCAACCTCAGGACCCAGGGGTCTTGTCTCCTAGTCCTATGCCCAAATGCCTATGTGGAGCCTATCACAGAGCCCTGCCTGGAGGATAACCAGGACACCCTGGTCACCCAAGACAGATATATGAATGAGCTCTGGCCTTGCAACCCTGGAACACACTCAGCTGGACTTGAACTTGCAGAACCTCCCCTCCCCCTCTTTTGTAGGCAGGGAAAGGGAGTGTTCCAAAAACTTGGTGGGATTCAGGGGATCACTAAAGCAGGCTCCTAGTTTTCTGAGCTAAAACAAGGTAGAAAGGGAACCCAAGAAAGGGTGGGGGGGTGCTCCCAGGAAGGATGGATGCTCTTAAAATGGGATCGGCAGGCTGTTTTGCAAGTCCAACCCTGTGGCCCACCTCTCCCTTGTCCCTTCTGCAGCACTACAACCAGTCAGAGGAGATGAACCACATCTCAGACATCCTCAACGTGGCCTTCACCATCATCTTCACCCTGGAGATGGTCCTCAAGCTCATGGCATTCAAGGCCAGGGTGAGTGCCTGCCCTGTGGCCAGTCTGGGGGGGCTTCCCGTGGAGCACCGTCCCCGTCTCCTCACTGCTGAAGCCCCTTGGTCCAGCACCTCTGCTCCCTGCCTGCTCACCGCTTTGCCCACAGCCACTGTCAGGTACAGGCCATGGGAAACTCCAGGCCACCAGAAGCAACTGATGACACAATAGGTGCCCATTTCTGCCCCATCTTTGAGCCTGTCTTAAATTCCTCACCTTCGCTTCAGCTTCTGAAGCACGGGCCCAGGGTCGCGGAGCATCTTGCCCTGGTTCTTTGGTTCTGGAGTCCACTCCCACAGCCAGCAGCCCAGCCCAGCCCAGCCACCCACTGATGGTTCTGGTTTCCCAAACCTGCCAGGACTTTAAGAGGGGCTCAGGGATGTAAGAGTTCCCCATCTGGATCAGGACCCCAAGTCCTTAGTCCCCAACAACTCTCCCAACCACTTGACACTCTAGGGGAAGAAACTAAAGTGCCAAGAGGAGAAGGGAGTTGGCTGGCTTGGCCCACGCAGCCCCCGAGGGAAGCAACACCGTGGACATTGACCTTGGTCCATCCCAGAAGATCTCACTGGACCACTGCCCTGTGCAGGCCACCAGAGTCCCCGCTTCACAAAATTTACCCCTGTTTTCCTGTCTTTCATTCCCAGGGCTATTTTGGAGACCCCTGGAATGTGTTTGACTTCCTGATTGTCATCGGCAGCATCATTGATGTCATCCTTAGTGAAATCGATGTGAGTATCAGCCCGGCAGAGCCATGACTGGGGTGGGGATGAAAACACTTGCTCAGTCCACAGATAATTGTGGGGTACCCATTGCGTGAGCAGCACAGCACCCTAGGGTTACAGGAAAGCAGAGGCCATCTCTGGGTGGGTGGTCAGGAAAGGCACTCCACCTGAAGGAGGTGGCCACTGGAGAGGGGAAAAATACCAAGGCAGGGCTTCTGCAGGAGGAGCACAGCCTGGGCCATACAGAGAAGGTTCAGGCTTTGGCAGGAGCACATGAACATGCAGAGGGTGGGGATCGGTAAGGCTAGAGTGGGGGCATTGAACTTTACCTAGCTGGCAGTGGGATGTCACCAAAGGTTTCTGAACAGGGTGGTGGATTTTAAAATTCTGAGCTGAGGGTCGGGTACTGCTTTTGGTGCTAGAGATACGGCAGTGAGAAAAACTGTGGAGGAAACAGACAGTAAATAAGTCTATCACGTGACGGGTTACAGAATGGAAAATGTAGGCAGTTAAGGATGCGGAATGGGAGGGAAAGGGGGGATGATATCAAGAGGACATTGGAGCCAGTTGCAGCGGTGCAAGCCTATAATCCCAGCAATTCAAGAGGCTGAGGCAGGATTGCAGGTTCAAGGCCAGCCTCAGCAACTTGGGGAGGTCCTATCTCAAAATTTTAAAAATGAATAAATAAAATGGGCTGAGGATGAAGCTCAGTGGTATGAATCCTTGGTATTGAAAAAAAAATTTTTTTAAAATGACATGGAGATCAGACCTGAATAAAGCAAGGCGTGAGTCAAGCAGGTATGAGAAACAGAGTGCTGAAGAGAGCAAGAAGAGTGTGTGCAAAGGCCTAGAGCCAGAGCATGTTTGCTGAGTTTGAGGACGAGCAGGAGGCCCTTGTGGCTGGAATGGAGAAAAATGGGGAAGAGGAGAGAAGACGGGGGTCAGATCATGGTTATGTCCTTACTTTGAGAAAGACAAAGAGCCCTTTGGAGGGTTTAAGCATATTCAGACTTTAGTTCTTAAAGGATCATTCTAGCTGCTAGGTTGAGCAGACACCAGGCTGAACCAGGAAGAGCAGTCAGAGCTGCAGATAAGGGGATGGTGGCTGGGGTGCTGGCCGTGGCAGTGCTGAGCAGTAGCCAGCTCTGGATCTATTTTGAAGACTTAGCCATCAGGAAGGCGAATGACTCTAGGAACTGGACCAAGAGACTCAGCATGCAAGAATGAGGCCCTGGAGGAGAAAGGGAAACAGCAGCAGGATCTATGTTGAGGGGTAGGACTGCGGGTCAGGGAGGGGTTTCAGCCAGAGAGGTCCCCTACAAGGACTTCGAAGTGGAGCCCTCTGGTGGCCTTGCTTCAGAGTAAAGAAGGGGAGAAGATACTGGGAGGAGGAGATCCAAGACTTAGTGGCTAAAATCAATACAGCTTCCCTCTGGGTAGGTACCCAGTGATCCCAGGCCAGGCAGGGGTCAGCGCAAGAGCAGGAGGGAAAGGGGGCAAGAGCAGGTGGAGAAGGGAATTCCTCTTTCTAAGCTACCCTAGCCAGGACTGGGGTGGGATTCTACACTAAGAGTGGCTGATTTGCTCATCAGGGACCCCAGTGAGTGAGGAGCTCATCAATATGTAAGGCCTCTTTCTGAGCCTCCCACTGCTCAGTGAAAAGCACATTAGGTGGTGCCAGCCACAGGAAGCCTGTCGCTGAGCGGGGGTGAGGTGGGGAGGATCAACCTGGGAGATGCCTGGGTGGGGTGGGCAGGGATGGGGTGGGAATGGGGGGCTGCAACTGAGGAAGTCTGAGTCTGTGCGGAAGGAGCCCTGGACTGAGGCTGGAAAACTGAGCCCTGGCAGGCAGCTGCAGTTTCTGGGGACTTGGCTGCCACACCGCCTGTCTGGTGTGCAGGGCTGGGGGTGGGCACTGGGAACCCTGTTCAGCCCCATGCACAGAACAGACAGGGAAGACAGAGCTCCATCTGCTCAGGGCTGGCGAGGGGCGGGGTAGGCTGGGGGCAAAACCAGTGAGTCTGTGTGTGTGTGTGTGTGTGTGTGTGTGTGTGTGTGTGTGTGTGTGTTGTATTTCCATCCATGCTCAACATTTGCTGGAAAAACTGCATCCCCAAAGTCCCTGTGGTTAAAAGCAGCACTAGTCACCAGCACAGTCAGAGGAGACAATCCTACACGATCAATATAACGAGCCCAAGTTAAAAATAACTACTTCCTGAAGACCGAGGCCTGGGTAGGGGAGGCCTGGATAAATTCAAACGGTTTTCTTGGTTGTGGAGGACATACACACGAGGGAAAGGCCTGGAAGCACGTGTCTCACAACAATAATAGAGACGCTCTGTCCAGTTCAATACAGTAGCCACTAGCCACATGTGCCTACTGGTGACTTGAACTGGATCGTGGAGCTGAGGAACTAGGTTTCTAATTTTATTTCATATTCCTGTCATTCAATAGCCACACCTAGCTAGCCGCCACCCTGTGGACATCACAGATCTAGAACACGGTTGTCATCCCCTGGCTACACATTAAAATGACCTAGGGTGCATCCAAACCTCTGACTTCATTGGCCTGGGTGGGGACCCAGAAAAGGCATGGAAAACAATTCTTGGGGTGATTCTGACATGCAGACAGGACTGGGACCTGAGTGGCCTGGGGTAAAGCTGCCCAAGACACTGTGCTCGACTGGCACAACCAGGGCGTGGGGGGTCACCTCCCTGAAGATATGTGCAAGTTCAACAATGACTTCTTTCGGCCACGAGCTCCAGGACAGGGTTTCTCATGAAATGTGGCCTAAGGGAGAAGCTTGGAGTAAGCAGGAAAAATGTCACCCCCACGAACCCAACCACCAGGTCTTTAAGGGCCTAGCCACCGAGATGGGAGCGTTGGTCCTGGGCCTGGGCCAAGGAGCATCCGCTGGGGAAGGGGGGGCGTCTCAGGCTCCCACAGAGGAGCTTCGCCCCACAGGAAACTTCCATAAGAGCCACAGCCCTGACCTCAGGGATCTAGGGGCCACTTAAGAGTGACGAGCAGGTGTTTTCCAGTGAGCCCTCGGCAGGCATGTCCCCAGCATTATGTAACCCAGACGTAGGAAGGACCCGAGCCCTGTCACCTGTGGATGCATCTGAGAGTCCAGAGGGACTGTGTCCAGTCTTCCCTCCCTTCTTGCTCCCGTGGCCCAGCCTGTTCCCTCATGTACCCACAGAGCTTCATTTCCACTCCACCGTCCCCTGCCCCTGACTGCAGCCACTCGGGGTCTCACTCCTACCTCTCTGTCTTTTTCTCTCTTTAACTCTCCTGTGTCTGTCCTTTCTGACACCTCTCTTCACCTCCCTCCCATGTGTCCCTCCTCTCTCTCCTCTCCTCTCCTCCCCCCCCCTTCGTCTCTTTTCTCCACAGACTTTCCTGGCCTCCAGCGGGGGACTGTATTGCCTGGGTGGAGGCTGCGGGAACGTTGTAATTCCAGGCTGCATGAGCCCGCCCCGCACGCGGCTCGCCCCGCAGCGCGCATGCTTAGGCTGGCTGCATGGTCGCATGGGGTGCATCCAGCACTCAGGGCCCCCTTACTAAGAGCAGACCCTCTGAGGGTCGGGGTTAGGGGGGAGGCGGGGGCTCTGTGGGAGAATGTGCATGAGGCAGTGGCTTCCTTGGAGCCCTGGGAAACCGAGTGAGGGTTCTCTCTGGCACCCTCTGTGCAGATTAGAGTCCAGTCCAGAGAGGACTATGCTGGCAAAGGACCTCAGTGATGATTCATTAGGCACAAGGCCTTTGGAGCCACAGGAAGCAGGGCAGGGAGGGGTCTCCCTTCCCGAGTTATCCTTGTGTCTAAGGCTGGCACAAGGGCAGGGGCTAAAAGTAGGGTGGAGATCATAGGGAGCGACCCTGCTGAACTTATGGCCAAGCTTTTGGGAATCTTTGCACTTTAGGACATTAGGGCCAGGGGCCCAGAAGGGCCACCAGGGCACTAAGCTCAGTGGCAGCTTGAGGCAAAGGAGAAATAAACAGAAAGCCCTAGAAGGGCTGACAGTGGGCCTGGCTGCAGCCTCGCCCCAGGGCAGAATCCCTGCTGCTGCTCTTGAGCACTGGCTCACGCACAGCTTGGCGTCCATGCCCACCCCTTCCCCCAGTCCAACAGCCCAGAGCCATGAGCCCCGGGATGTCCAAAGATAATGGACAGCAGGGGCCATGCGGAGGGTGTGGAACCACTCCCCTACCACGGACATCTCCCCAACACACACACACACTGCACCTCCACCTCACCCCGCCCCGACCACCTGAAGGGGCAGCCCCCAGACTGACCTCTGGGGCTGCTGCCCCGCAGGACCCAGATGAGAGCGCCCGCATCTCCAGCGCCTTCTTCCGTCTGTTCCGGGTCATGAGGCTGATCAAGCTACTGAGTCGGGCAGAGGGAGTGCGCACCCTGCTGTGGACATTCATCAAGTCCTTCCAGGTGCAAAAGCCCAGCCCAACTGGCCAGGAAACTGCTCTTACCTAAGGAGGCCACTTGGGGCATCAACCTGAGTCCAGGGTGGAGCTCTGGGGATCCTGGGGTCAGGCAGGGCCCAGCAAGCTGCTGACGGGCAGGGTGGCAAGCAGGTGGGTGCAGCCCACGCATGACGCCGATGCTCCCTCCCTGCCCTGCAGGCCCTGCCTTACGTGGCTCTGCTCATCGTCATGCTCTTCTTCATCTACGCTGTCATTGGCATGCAGGTGAGAGGCAGGTGGGCCCAGGCCACAGAACGGGTCTTGACCAAGTTAGAGGGGGCATCCGTGGACCTCGGGAGGCCTAATCAGCATGCGGGCTGGGCCCTCCACCTCCTTGCCTTCTCCACCCCAGTGGTTCAACTGGTCACCTGAGAGGCTGAGAAAAGAGGCTGCACTTCTTAGCCCAGATGCCACAGTGTAGGAGCCTGGAGGTGACCCAGGAGAGCCCTCGGCAGGCAGATGGGCAGCAGCGGCCAGATCTCAACCCTAAGGCCTTGGCTGGGGCCCTTCCCCAGGAGCCCTCTGCCGTGCCACAACACCCTGGGTCTGCCTGCAGTTGGGAAAAAATGGTTCACTCTCCTACTTTTCTTTGGCCTGATGGGAAGAATGTTACTCAACTGAGAAAATAGTCCCATTTATTTGGCTTCAGACCTGCTGTGGACCAAAGTGAGCAGGGCTCAGGAGAGGTAGGGGTGAAGGCAAGGAGCAGGTCGGGCAGGAGAAGACGTGGGAGGTGAGCGGAGGGGACGCTTGTATCTAGGTTCCTAAGCTACAGCCCTTTGTGACTTGCAGATGTTTGGGAAGATTGCCATGGTGGATGGGACCCAAATAAACCGGAACAACAACTTCCAGACCTTCCCACAAGCTGTGCTGCTGCTTTTCAGGCAGGAGTCCTCCACTACCCCCCACCTCACTGACCCTCTGGCCTTGGCTCTGTGCTGACTGCCCTGGGGACAGCATTAGCTCCACACAGCCAAGCACTCAGAAAGGTCCCCTGCCTGGCGTAATGCCTTACTGTCACCGTCTTGAAGGTTTTAATCATTTGTGAACAAGTGGCTTCACACGATCGTGTCTCACGCAGCCTCCAATAAATGGAGGGCTGCATGTTCCTCTTTCTCACTCCACTGGAGGAGATGACAGAGGCCGATGCCTCTCCCAAGAGAGTAGTGAGGCTTCGACGGCCTCTGAGCCTGCCTCGCCTTAGTCAGTGTGCTCACTCTGACTGTTCCCCGTCTAGAGACTTGAACCATGGACCGATTTTGCCTCTCCATCCAAGAAACCTCTTTTCTATAATTGAGCTCCAGGTGGTAGCACCCCACGATGGTAGAGCTGAGGGGCTCCCACACAGAGAAAAACCACAGACGGGCTTGCAGGGACGGTGACCTAGGATCTAACCTCCTCATCTCTGTGGCAGCAGCCCCCATCTGCTCATCACGCCTGCCCTGGCTGGGCTGGCGGGCCCCTGACGGACCACACAAGAGTGCACAGGCTGACCGGAGCCTCTCTCCTCCAGGTGTGCCACAGGTGAGGCCTGGCAGGAGATCCTGCTGGCCTGCAGCTACGGAAAGTTGTGTGACCCAGAGTCGGACTATGCCCCGGGCGAGGAGTACACTTGCGGCACCAACTTCGCCTACTACTACTTCATCAGCTTCTACATGCTCTGCGCCTTCCTGGTGAGACCTGGGGCAGGGCAGAAGGGACGGACTGAGCTGAGGGTGGTGGGCCCGGCTTCTTCCTCTCCATCTCTCCAGGGGTCCATCTCCGGGACACTGAGGCTCTGGTTAGAGTGCCCTTTGTTCTGGTCATCTTGGGGGATGGTTTTGTTTTGAGAGCACTTTTTCCTGCTCTAGAGGGATTACCAGAAGTTTCTACTACACCCATAAACATGCACGCATATAGACACACATTTAGTTAAGCACAAGGAATTTAATGAGGTCATACCCTCCATAGGTGGGGGACTTCCTCTAAAGATATTTATGCCTAATTATTCCTTGGAAGAGAAAGTTGTCCAATTATGAGGAGGCTGAGAATCTGGAAACAGGATCCCACAGGAAGTCCCAGTTGGCATTAGAAAAAGTATGAAGTCACTTTGAGACGGCAGGGTCGCTGTCTGTGAAGCCATCATGGGGACCTTGTTCCTCTGTTCCTTTTTCTTTCCTACTTTCCCTCAAAACTATTATTTGAGCATCTGATATATGTCAGGCCCCGGGTCGAGTACAGGAGAGAGAAAGTTGAGTGAGACCCAGTCTTGGCCTTGATGGAACTCACAGGGACAAAGGAGTTCAAGTACCTTGTGATTCAAAGGGACTCCCCCCAACTCTGGACAGAAAAGGCAGAGGCAGCAAGAAGGCCACAGATTAGGATGCAGAAGAGGGCAGAGCGCCTCGCAGGTGCAGATGGCAGGCTGAGATAGGATAGCTCCCAAAGAGGCACTCAGGTTGGGTTTTAAAAAAACAGGCACTGGAACCCTAACACAGCACCTGCCTGCGCAAGAGAAGAGATAGAAACCGTCTTGTGTGTGAAATGTGGGACGAGGGCCATGGGGAGGGAGAGCCCGCATCCCCCCACCCAGGGATACCTCCCACCTCCGCCTGCGCCCGCATTTCCTGCCTTTCCGGTTGGGAGCCCTTGGTCCTCCTCTTGCAGATCATCAACCTCTTTGTGGCTGTCATCATGGACAACTTTGACTACCTCACACGAGACTGGTCCATCCTGGGCCCTCATCACCTGGATGAGTTCAAGGCCATTTGGGCGGAGTATGACCCGGAAGCTAAGTAAGTCCAATCCACAGGCTCTGTGCTGGGCACTCCCTAAACTGTCCATCCTCCATCCTAGACCCTAGTGTCCCCGAAGGACTCACTCTCTGTTCCTTTATCCAAGGTCCCAGCCCAGAGGATCAGAGTGTCTCAGGGCTGGAAGGGGTCCCACAAGCCTCCCAGGTGAAAGGACCCTTGACTTTCTTGGGAAAAGGTCATCCAGCTTCTGCCTGGACATTCTTAGGGGTGGGGAACTCAACATCTCACCAGATACCCTAGTCCTGGCTACCCAAAGTGGTGTGTTCCACTGACCATCCACACCTGAGTTTGGTTAAAATGCAAACCCTGTCCAGATTGCCTGAGTCAGAATCCTCATTTCTGTTGACCTGATCCTCAGGGGATTTGTATGCACATTAAAGCTTGGGGAAGTGCCACTTTCTTACATTCCTTTTAAGAAAGGTCATAAATTCGCATTTATTGGATGTTTCCCAGGTTTCAGGCACTATACTAAACACTCTATGTATTATCTTATTTAATTCCTCCAACCTATAACATGGGTTTTCTGATCAGCTTAATCTCACAAATGAAGAAACTGAAGCTCAAAGAGATTAAGTTGCCCTGGCTCATGCAGTTGTTAAGAAATGGCCCCACAATTCCAGGGAAGTCTGCCTGGTGTCCTTAGCAACTGTGCTTTAAACTGCTTACCTCAGGGGAACCGAAACCTAACTGTCTCTGCCAGCTATCCACAAGTCCTAACTCAGCCCTCTGGAGACAGGCAGAAAATGGTCAACTTCCATCCCAGGCAGGACCAGAGAAAGAAGGAAGTCAATAGCATCCTCAAAAATGATTTTTTTTTTCAAGGCGACACACATCTGCTGCCCTTACCTTGGTCATTCCCGGCTGCTGTGCTTTATGCCTTTTCTGAGATTCATGGAATATGGTTTCCAGTTCTGGGGACCAGTCTGCACCTCCTTTGCCATATACTCTACTTCTGATAATATAGCCCATCTTGACCAAAGCCTAACAAGGTCTTAGTATACATCCAGCCTCCGGGCCTGGGGATCCCCTCTCCAAGAGAATCCCCTCAAAAAGAGAGCCTCTGTCTTCCCCAAATGAAGCCTCCATTCCTGATACCGGGCAACAGTGGATCCCAACAGGGTCTCTTGCTTTAAAAGGGTCCTAGGCTCCCGCTTCCTAAAGTTGGAAATTAAGGAAGTGTCCCATGCTCCCTGCCCTTTGCTCTCTGAGCAGGGGAGGTCCTGGTGGGGCTACTTGGTTTACAGATCCCGTGTCCTCCTGCAGGGGGAGAATCAAACACCTGGATGTGGTGACCCTGCTGAGAAGGATCCAGCCCCCGCTGGGCTTTGGGAAGTTCTGCCCACACCGGGTAGCATGTAAGGTAACCAGAGCTGCCAGAGAGGGGCGGTTCCAGGAGAAAGGGAGCAGGTGATACAGGGCAGGGAAACTGAGGCCCTGAGGGAGTCATTTTAGATGAGCATTTTCCTGTGTTAGATTTCCGTCATTATAACAAATACCTAAAGCTAGATACAGTGGTGCTGTCATCCCAGCGGCTCGGGAGGCTGAGGCAGGAGGATCGCCAGTTCAAAGCCAGCCTTAGCAACTTAGCGAGGCCCTAAGCCATTCAGTAAGACTCTGTCTCTAAATAAAATTTTAAAAAGGGGGAGTGGGGATATGGCTTAGTGGTTAAGTACCCCTGAGTTCAATCCCTGGTACAAAACCAGAGGTAATCACATTATGAATAGAAAAGGTTTATTTTGGCTCACAGTTTGGGAGACTCCAAAATGATAGGGCAGACCCTTTGCTTTTAAGTCTTAGGTATGTGGGGAGTACCACACAGCATGGTGGGAGCTGGAGGCAGAGGAAAACTGCTCATGGAATGAGCAGGACCCAAAAAAGGAAGAGACTAGGATCTGCCCGCACCCCATCTCGTGTCCCATCCCCTCTGGGCCCACAGATGGGGTGAGCATGACCTCTGGTCCCAATTCAACAACAAACCACTGCCTCTGCTTGTACAGCGGCTGGTGGGCATGAACATGCCCCTGAACAGCGATGGCACGGTCACTTTCAACGCCACACTCTTTGCCCTGGTGCGCACGGCCCTCAAGATCAAGACGGAAGGTGAGAGCCCTCAGTGGGCACCAATTCTGCCAGATTCTCAGTGCTCAAGACTGGAATCAAGAACCATGGGGAGAAGCAGAGGGAGCCTGGAGTTCTCTGCAGGGCAAGTTCACCAAGGATCTGCCCCCAGACTCCTTGGCTGTGTCTCTGGGCTAGAGAAGTGCCAGGGCTAGCAGGGGCTGGGGCACCTGAGGTCAGCTCTGGACAGGGGCAGAGGAGGGACTCAGCTAGTTGGGAGAGTGACAGGAGTCCACACTCAACTCCACTAGACCTGGAGGTCCTCACTCACCTAGCAGAGGGACATGGTGGCAGGGAAGGAATCGAGTGTGTGTGTTGGGGGCGGGGGTTGTTCCTGAGCCCTTGCTCAGGGTTCTGGCTGCATCAGGGCCACCCCTGCATTAGGACCATTGAAGATGTCTGAGGCAGCCACAGGGCAGGTTCCTTGGGAGAACGAGAAGAAGAGAAGTCAGAGGGGAGCAATTTGGAGTTACAGGAGGGGCTGGGAATTGAAGGTCTGGGGAGAGAGCAGGGGTGACAGCCTTGAACACTAAGCACTCTGGGCACTGGGAGCCAAGGCCTCTGAGGAGCAAACATGTGACCCAAGGGTTGGATGCCCCATTGCCAGCCTCTAGCACAGCAGCTGCCACAAAAGAAAGCTGAGCCAGGGTTGGCTGAGTGAATGAGTGGCCCTCAGAGGGGCTCAGTGAGTCTAAGGTGGCTTTATCACAGGCAGTCAGCCTGGCCTGGATGGCTTTGGGGCCACTCCTGCCTTTGCCTTGCCCCAGGTAACTTTGAACAGGCCAACGAGGAGCTGAGGGCCATCATCAAGAAGATCTGGAAGAGAACCAGCATGAAGCTCCTGGACCAGGTCATCCCTCCCATAGGAGGTGGGTGCTACTGTAGGAGACCAGAGTCCGGAGGTAGAAAGGGGTAATGAGCTTCTCCGAGAAGTCCCATGAGAATCTGAGAATGGCCCAGACCTCAATAAATACCCTTGATAGACCCCCATGGGCATCTAGTAAGGCAGCCACCAGTATCAAGGTGCAGAGTACCCGTCGACCAAGGCAGCAAGGAGGACCTGGGTGCTGGACCTAGCTGCACCTGGCTCCCACTCTGTGCCAGATTCCCACCAACCTTCAGGACATCCTTTGTTGGCCCCTCTGCAGATGATGAGGTGACAGTGGGGAAGTTCTATGCCACATTCCTCATCCAGGAACACTTCCGGAAGTTCATAAAACGCCAGGAAGAATATTATGGATATCGGCCTAAGAAGGACACCGTACAGATCCAGGTAAGTCCAACCCAGGCAAGTTCCAAGGGACTCCTGCCAAGTTTCCAGTTCCCTCTGGAATTTAGTCTGGGGATGGAGGAGTGAGGAAATGAGATGATAATTCTGGATGGTCCTCCATGAGTCACATATCAATTTCAGGAGAACCAGGAGCTCTTCACCTCTGGATGGTGGAACAGAATAAAATGGGATTTGTTCAGAGGAGAGATGAGTTAGACAAAAGCAATAGTCTCCAAAGAAAGAAGATTCCCCCAGGGTACTTAAAATGCTACATAGTGTATGAAAAAGAAAGCTTTAGAACTTTGTTTTATCTTATGTGGGTTTTGTTTCTATTTTTTGTGTTCATTGTAATGCACATAATCTATAAAATCAAAAATGTGCATGCATTTGTGCTGTATGCACAGAACATTATTTAAATTGCTATTTCTATACTAAAATAATCTCATACTTTAAAAAGTTTACTAGTAAAATACAAAACCTTTTTTTCTGAACTGTTGAGTAACATTAACATAATGTTCCCTCAACCCTTGATGTTCCATGATGTACACATGAAAAAGTATATTCCTGCACACATGAGTCTTCTCCTACATAACCACAATGCAACCATCGAAATCAGGAAAATAGGGGCTGGAGTTGTAGCTCAGTGGTAGAGCACTTGCCTAGCAGATGTGAGGCACTGGGTTCAATCCTCAGCACCACATAAAAGTAAATAAATAAAATGAAGATATTGTGTCCATTTACAACTAAAAAATATATAAAAAAAGAAATCAGAAAATAATGTTGATATGTTACTGCCATCTACTCCTCAGACTTCATTTGAGTTTCACCAGTTGTCCCAATAATGTCCTTTTTAACAAAAGGAGCCAATCACACATTGTATTTAGTTTCCATCTCTCCTTAGTCCCTTCCATCTGGAACATTCCTTGTCTTTCCTTGACATGACCTTGACACTTCTGAGGATTATAGGCCATGATGTCCCTCAGGTTGGGTTTGTCTGATGTGTCCTTATATCAGGTATAAGATATGCATCTTGTCAGTTACAGAAATGTTACTGTGTCCTCATTGCAAACTACCAGGTGACACCAATTTTGATTTGTCCCTTTGTGGGTGATATGAACTTTGATCAACTTATGATAGATACATAGATAGATAGATAAATGTATAGATATGTAGACATATAGATATGACGATACATTAAATTTTCCTATCTGTATGCCTGTGTCTCTTCTGTCTATCCCATCAAATTGACACCTTTCTGAAGGTGAGGATTCTCTTCTCCTTCTGGTCTCAGTACTCTGTTAATTTCTTTATGGCATACACACATGTACACACACACACGCACATACAGTAAAAAGATTGCTCAACCCAGAGGCCTGGGGCAGACACAAAATCTCTACCAATGGAATTAAGACCAGACTCTTTGGTAACTATTAGAGTGTGGACTATCACTGCCACCGGAGAAGGGTCTGGGAGCTTCACAGAGCCCTGTGATCTTGAATGAGACAGGAGGGAGAGCAGGCTTCAGGAGACCCCCCAGGTGCAGGGATAAGAAATGAGTGGGGAAAGCAGTTCTAGTCTCTGCCCCTGGTCTAGAAGGTTCACCAGGTCACTTCTCCATCCTCAGGCTGGACTGAGGACCATAGAGGAAGAAGCAGCCCCTGAGATCCACCGCACCATCTCAGGGGACCTGACAGCTGAGGAGGAGCTGGAGAGAGCCATGGTGGAGGCTGCAATGGAGGAAGGAATATTCCGGGTGAGTGAGGATCATGGCCACCCCTCATGGTCTAGACACAGTGAGCAGTAACAGAGAGAATGGCCAGGAGTCCAGCCACACAGGAGGTGGACATGAGAGCTGATGGGACGAGGTGTTAAGCATAACACACCCTTTCCCACCTTCCCTGCAAGCCCTCATCAACATTTCATGTTATGCCAGTCCTTGATCCTGAGCTCTGTCCAGTTTTCTTCTAACACTTTCAAGGTGGAAGATTCTTTATGAGCACCTTGTTGAACCCTCTCGGGTTACTGATGAGGAAATGATGGTGTGAGATGTGCAATACTTAACTTCAAGGAGGCTAGAACCCAGTTCTGCAGACTCCCAATTCAGGGTTCTCTCCACCACACAACATTTCCCTATCCATGTGTCGGTGTATCCTGTACATGTCCTGAGCCATGTCCTGTCTGTCCCATCACATTGAGACCTTTCTGAGGGTGGGATTCTCTTTGCCTGGTCTCACTGCTCAGGCCATTTCCCTCTGGCCTCATGGGATTTGTCTCCAATCCATAACTTGTTTCCAGCACCATCATCCTGGGTGACAGCCCCCAGTCCCCTTCCAACCCTCATCCCTCAGTCACTAATCTCGGTCCCTTCACTCTTCTCCTTGCCTCTAGAGGACTGGAGGCCTGTTTGGCCAAGTGGACAACTTCCTGGAAAGGACCAACTCCCTGCCCCCCGTCATGGCCAATCAAAGACCCCTCCAGTTTTCTGAGATAGAGATGGAGGAGCTGGAGTCCCCTGTCTTCTTGGAGGACTTCCCTCATGATCCAAGAACCAACCCACTTGCTCGTGCCAATACCAACAATGCCAATGCTAATGTTGCCCATGGCAACAGTGACCATAGCAACAGCTCTGTGTTTTCCAGGTAATGGAAGCAATTAGATACCAGGATAGGACTGAGGAGTCAGGGTTAGCAGGTTGCAGGCTAGATGGGAAGAGGGAGCCCTGAGATTTATGAGGTGTCCTTTGCTTGCCTTTATGCCCTTGGGGATCCTCTGCACCTTAATGCAAGGGGCAGATTTGGGGTGCAGAGATGCCTGTGGCCAGCAGGGGGCAGTTTCATGTCAGCATTGGCCCAAATGCTGAGGGGACCTTTGGTTTCATCCTCTGCAGCAGGTCTTAGAGCTGAGATATATTATAGGGCATATTACGGGTTAGAAAGAGCGGGCCTACCTCAGCAGCACAGACTACAAAAGGCTGTGGGTGATAAGGTTCAAATGTTGGAGTTGGGCTCCACCTCACCAACCCCAGGCTAAAGACTAAATATAATCGGTGACTACCTGAGTGTCATGGAAAAAAAGGGTAGGATAAGGGAAAAAGCTGATCAGCCAACATGACCCAGGAGCTGGGCTCAAAGCGGAGCTCCCGTTCTAGGCCGAAAGCCAGCTGAGCTTTGGTAGAATTCATCTGAACAGCTACTTTCCACAGCCAGGGCTGCCTACACCCCATCCCAGCTGGAGAAGCCCCTTGAACTCATCCCAGAAGCCTTGAAGGGCACGCCGGACTTTAGACTTTGGTGCAAAGTGGTGTGAAAATAGAGATGCATCTGACCTAGGCCAGGCTGCTCGGGGATGTGTCATGTGATATGACTCATGTCCTGAGAGTACAGAAAGGATATTGATCACCACGGACTAGAAAGGTCTAGAATAGTTCTCAGTTGCAGCTGCATGCTTGAATTATATAAGGAGCTTTCCCAAACCTCCATCATCTGGGAGTGAGACAGTCACTACTATTCCTTAAAGCTCCCAGAGGGTCCTCTGTGCAGCCAAGGTCAAGAACCAGGGTCCTAAAGGTTGTGAGGCTGCATGAAATGTGGAGAGGGTAGAGGGGACCACTGAACAGGAGTGGAGGTGGGGAGGCATTAGGCTCACACCCCCAAAGTCAGGGATAGCTGTGCAGAGAGGTGAGAGCATCACTAGAGTCAAGGCCCCTGTGCTATGATGGGTCCAGACCCTGAGTGAAAGGATTTGGGGCCACAGAGGAGCAGAGATGTCCAGAGACCCGGAAGCCTGCTCTGGTTCACTTGGCCTTGTTTCCATTTCAGTGTCCACTATGAAAGGGAATTTCCAGAAGAGTCAGAGACACCTGCTGCCAGAGGAGGAACCTTCAGCCAAGCCCGCAAGGCCCTGGGTCAGTCTTCTGCCGACCTGAGAAGCTGAGCCTTCTCCTGAGGAGGCCTGGGGAGCCTCCCTCCTTCCTTGGAGTCTGGCAACCCAGCTGGGAGGGCTGTCTTGGGGCCTGTGGCAGTGGGAACCAGCTGGGTCCTGGGGTGGAAGAGCACGAGGCCAGCTCCTCATCCAGGCAGAGAAGCTTCTAGGTAGAGGCGGGTAGGGGAGCCTGCATTCTTCCAGGTCTGCCTGAAACTCACCCAGCGTGGGAGTCTGCCCTCTCCCAGGTCCTACGGAAGGGCAGCTCCCGGACTCACTGTTACCTTGGTTCTTGGGCCCTTTAGCAGGTCATCTTGGAGTCTGACAGTGGGTTTTGGACCACTGTGTAACAGTAGTAACCCTGAGGACATTGCAGATCAGTGTCCCTGTTCCCTGACACACACTCCTTCACATGCACAAACACACTGAAGAATGGCTTAGCTAGAGACTTGGCCCAGAGCCCCTCTCCCAAACCCAGAGTAGGGTAAGGAGACCTGGGCAATTGCAGCATGTGTCCACCCTCTAAGCCGCCCTCCACACCTGGCCAAGGGAGTTGGTACGGGGTTGCCTGCCTGAGCCAACAGTCCTCTTGTCCTTGCTCACAGGACCTCTCAGCAAGCCCCATGTGGAAAACCTGAATGGATGGCCGACTTGCCAGACACCTCCTGCCCCCTGCCAGGTAAAGGGGTGGAGAACAGGGAGCAAACTCCATATAGAGACCCTACCTGATGCAGTGCTAGGAGCGAGCTATGATAGGGGAAGGGCCTAGCGCCAGTTTGCCCACCCATAACAGAAAAAAAATGAGGTTCCTGGATCTTCTCCTTTCCATGGATCTTGCTGGAGACCGCTTTGGATGTGCTGGGATTTCACTGCATCTGTGGGTTCCAGCAAACCTGTTGGGGTCTTTGCTTTTGTGCATTTGAAACAGCGCCCCAGGGCAGAGCTTCCCGTTCGAGAAGAAAGGAAGCGCTCCATGCCAGGTTCTCTGCACGCGGAAGCATCTCGCAGCAGGAGCTCCCAGGAGAGCCATTCCAGGTGCCCAGCTCCAGCCACAGCCCTGCTGATCCAGGAGGTGAGGAGAGGCTGGGACAGAGCAGCTGGCTACATTGGCAGATGGCCCTGTGACAGCCTGGCATGGAGAGGGGGTAGGGTCAACAGAAGCAGACCTTCCCCCACCAAAGACCACTCCCAGAAAGACCCTGCCTAGCCCCCTCCTCTCCCTGCAGGCTCTGGTTCGAGGGGGCCTGGACTCCTTGGCGGGTGACGCTGGCTTCGTCATGGCGACAGGCCAGGCCCTGGCAGATGCCTGCCAGATGGAACCAGAGGAAGTGGAGGTGGCAGCAACAGAGCTACTGAGAGAACGACAGTCCCCAGAGGGCCCGTCTGGTGCCATGGGAGGCCTGAGCCTCGGGTCTTCCCTGGGCAGCCTTGACCAGCATCAGGGCTCACAGGAGACCCTGATTCCTCCCGGGCTGTGACGGCCGACACAGAATCAGCCTGGGCTTAGAGCTGACATGACCAAGGGCGGGGGGAGACTGCTGGAGGGACAAGTGTTAGCACCACAGCAGCCTCCCTCCCTTCAGTGGCTAGACGCCTGGCTGAACAAGGGTGGTCAGGAACCATCTCCAAAACTTGGGAGGAAGTAGATGGGCAGGACAGGCCCTTCCCTCACCAGCAAGAAGCATGATTGGCTGGAACTTCTAAGGTCATTCTAAAAGCCCTGGCCAGTGGTAGTGTCTATCTGTCGCAAGGCCACTCCCATCAGCAGGACATTAAAGTCTCAGGCCTATGACACTGGCACCTGGCCTCTGCTTGTCTCTTTTTCTGGACCCTCTATACTTTCTTCCCCTCCCCAGGAGCCCTCAGGGAACCTGGGCCTAGGAGTCTAGAGGGGCTCTCTGGGTTTTATTCTGCATGAGGCAGAGGCGCTGTGTGGAGAGTGGGGTTCTTCAGCCTGGAAGTCTAGGGCTGGCCCCATTGACTAGGGCGGAGCAGTCCCAGAGAGGACTGGTGGCCTCAGAAACAGCCCCAAGCCCTAGTCACACCATGGCCAACCTTCTTTGGAGCTCTGATAGTGCCTCTTTGGTCAGAGTTCACTGCCAACACCACCCTCCCCTCGTGCCGTTTATGGCCTTGGTTATCACAGATCTGCGGTCTCCATGGTTCCTCTTATCCACCCCAGGAGTATGGATGTGACGTGTAACGGCAGTTACTGTTTGCTGAGTGTCTCCCGTGTGCCAGCTACACACAGTCTCACACCAGAGGTCTTCATGTACTGTGTTTACAAAGCACCCTCACACACAATATCCATTTTATCCTCACCAGAACCATGTGATGTAGGTATAGGATCAAGATGAGGAAATGGAGGTACAGAGAGGTGATAGGACATCTCTGAGATGTATAGCTGGGGAGAGGCAAAGCCGAGACTCTGCACCGGTGTCCTCAGAATCCCTACAGTGCCCCTCCCCCTACCCTGGATATTCTTTTTTTCTTCTGGCCACTCCTACATTAAGCTAGACGGGTAAGCCTGCTCTGTGGCTGTTGCCATGGTAACCAGGTTGGCTTCCCAAGCAGCCTTCCTATTACATCCTGCAGCAGGATCCCTACATCTGGGTTCTGCCCCAAGATGCAAGCAGCACAGGACAGGGACATTCACACCCTCAGGGTGCTGTACATCTCTGGTCCCTGCTGGACCCAAAGCTTCCTGGTGCCTGGTCAGAGCAGGTATTCCAACTCATGTTTCTCCTCAAACCTCAATGCCAGTAGCTAGCATTCACAGCAAAAATGGAAGCCACCAGAAGGTCCCTCCTCAGCTCCTCTCACCACACTGAGGAACCTATCTCTACCTTCCCCCTGACCCAGTGGAAACCAAGCCAGGTCTCTCCTTCTGCCAAAATACTCCTTCTATCTAGCCATTCTCCCCTCTCGGCCTCTGCTGGCTCCTTCTATCTACGTGGGGCACATTCTAGGTGCTTCTAGCTTAACATGATCTTGCAGCCATCTTGTCTGTGGATTGATGTAAATACTGTGTATCATCTATTTACCTATTTATCCATCAATCGTAAGTCCATTACAGGGAACCAAACTTCCTACCTGGGTGGCCTCCTTGCCTGGGTTTCCACTTTCCATTTCTCTGCCCCACGAAGCCAGCCTGCATTCCTCCCCACCCTTTCTTCATGAAAACCCATATCACTAACAATCTGTTATTAATCCAGTGGATTCTTCTCTACTTGACTTCCAGGCAGATTTGATACAATTTATCTTTCCCCACTTCCTGAAAGGCCTCCCATGTCTCAGATCTCCTGAATTTCCTGCTAATTCCCAAGGGCCCTCCCACTTGAAACTTTCTTGGGCCTTCTTCCTCCACCCCCAGCTCTCAGGTGTGTTCTGTCTGCTTGATTTTCCACTGCACTCACTAACTCTTGGGCTGATCACATTCGTGCTCATATCCTAAGACACCCATGTGTTGCTGATTCTCAAATCTGTATTTCTGGTCTACATCTCTCCTAAACTCTATCCAGGTCCCTGATTCCTGCTCCTCCTACAAAATACGACCTTCTGTGTCCACCATGTCTAAACCCACCTTGTCCCAGTATAACTTCTTATCTTCTCCCCAAGGCTGCTTCTCCTCTGCTGCTGCTGGGAAACCTACTCCTCATTCTCAGGGAAACCTACTCCTCATTCTCAGGGAAAGCTGCTTCTCATTCAAACTGAAAGGTCTGGCTGATATGCCCCATAAGCTAATCTCCAAAGTGTTTCTCACACCTGTCTCCACCTCCCTTCACCCCACCGCCACGTCCTGATATGTCCCCCATCACCTCATGTCTTGTCCTTTGCAACAGCTTCTGAACTGGCCTCCCAATCTCTCGCCTTCCTCCTAATCCATCTCTGATCTTTCTAAACAGAGAAATCAATTATTTGCTTACTTCAAACCCAAACAATGTTCCCAGAGCCCTCAGAATCTCAGGCAAACCCTGGCCTCAGTTCCTAGTCTCACCCAGATTTGCCCCACGTGAGTCTCCTGCTCACCTGGCCAGAGGGAGTTGCTCTCATCTCTGAGCACCAATGTTCTCTCTGGAAACTTCCTGAGCCCTGAACCTGATGGACCCCTAATCAAACTTCATCTTTCCTATTACATCCTGCACAGAGCTTTCCCCACAAGCTTTCTGTTGTCTGACCCAGAAATTTAGCACATTGCTTTCCCTGTTCCAGCAGAGATTGTGACCTTATTGTATCCGCCTTCTCCCCCAGCCAGATGCTAAGCTCCATGAAACCTGGTGCTATGGCCTCCTTGTTTGCACTTATCCCTCCAGAGATGAGCGTTTTTCAACACTCATTGGTGGCTCAACAGTTACTTGTTGAATAAATGCAGAAAGGAGCTAAGAGGTGTGGACCCTGCCCTCAGCAATCATACTGCCCAGTGCGTCCTGCTCAGTCCTGCACCCTTGGCCACCTTATCTGTCCGTCTAGGCCAAGGGAAGCCAGGGAGGAAGAACTCTGCTTCCAGAGGGTGACATGCCAGACTCCACATGCAGAGGGAGCACCTAGACCCCTCCTGGTCCCCTCCTCTGCCCCTCCCCTTCACAACCACTTACACTATCTCCCATTCAATTGACTCATCTACAAGAGTAAGATAATGTGCAACTAATGGGATTGTTGCTCCTGTGCTGTAGAATTCTATAAAAGGTTATCTTTACTTGCAACAGGAACTTGAGCACCCTGTACTATGTCTACCATATTTAGATTGCTAACTCTATGGTAAGCCCTGTGCCAAGTGGTTTGTATGTTAATTTATTTAATCCTCTTAGCAATTAAGAAAGGTATCATCATCCTCATTTTGCAAATATGACCCAGAGAGAGATAAGTAGCTTGTCTAAGACCACAGAGCTGGTAAGGGAGCCAAAGTGAGAGTCAGACCCAGGCAGTTTAGCATCAAGTGTCCTTAACCACTGTGCAATTTGTCAAATCTATGCCTTTCCTTCCAGCCTGACTGACAGGTATGTATGTATAAAAGTCTCTGAGAAACTTTCCTATTAGCTCTTCGCCCTTTTGAAAAGTTCAGGCAGTTTCCTTTGTAACATATAAAGTGTTATAATTTATCATCAGAATGGGTGAAATTCTGCATCCATCTCAACTCCCCTGGACAGAACGGATGGCTTTCTCCTAATGAGGCTGCCAGGCTACTCAAATAAAGCCAGGAGGACCCAATTAAGGAAGGATAAGGGCTGAGAAGGGTGTGAGGGGGAGTGGGCAGATTTCAGATGAGACAGATGCCCCTCTCAGCAAGACCACCTGACAGAGGGAGTGTGCCCATAGGGGAAGGTGGGGCCACCTTCTGTCACTGGGGGGCACTGGCCAGGGGCAGTGTCTGCCAGACCCCATCTTTTCCCTGACAGTTCTCTGCAGATTTGGGGCCCAGCTGCTGGGGGGAGAATCTGCCAGAAGAGGCGGAGTGCAGCTAGCAGGAGAGATGAGCACAAAGCTGCATGTGGGGGCTCTGAGGACCAGGGCAGCCGTCCATCTGGACAGTGCAAAGCTTAGATGGAGGGTCCCTGGGAAGACCAGAGGGTGGGCCCCAGTTCTAGTCCATTCTCAGAAGGGTTAGTGTTCCTGGCCCCAGACCTGGAGAATTTCCCACTCTGCTCTGGATAGAGCTGAGTGACTCCTACGGAGCTAGCCGCCTCTCCTGGAGATGTAACACAGGGCCTTGCACATGCTAGGCAAGCGCTATACCCCTGAGGTGCACCCAGCCCACCTCCTGGGACTCTATTCAATTCTTCTTTGTTTGTTTTCTCGATTCAATACTAGGGATAGGGCTGGGGTTGTGTCTCAGTGGTAGAGCGCTCACCTAGCATGCATGAGGCACTGGGTTCCATCCTCAGCACCATGTAAATATAAAATCAAGATATTGTATCCACCTAAAACTAAAAAATAAATATTCTTTAAAAAAAATACTAGGGATAAAACCCAGGGATGCTTTACCCTGAGCTACATCTCCAGTCCTTTTTATCTTTCATTTTGGGACCAGGTCTCACTAGGTTGCTGAGGCTGGCCTCACACTTGTGATCCTCTTACCTCAGTGTCTTGAGTAGCTGGAATTTCAGGCATAACATGCACCATGGTCTCCCTCACCTGGGGTTCTTAAAGGAAAGGTATGACTACTACTCTCTGCAAAGTGTTTATGAGCAGAGTCTTAAGTGGGAAATTCTTAGGATCTAAACTCACTTCCTCCTTCCACTCATGTGAGGAGTAAGGAGGGTCGGGAAGTTCACAAAACCCTTCTAAGTTCCAGCTCCTCCCTCTGTAGAATGGAATAATTCCTGCTTCAGGGTTGTCGCAGGGCATGAATGTGGCAGTGTAAGATCTTTGCACTTGGTAAGAAGCTGTTTTGATCCTTCAGGTGCTGGCTAGTGAGAGGGCTGATTTCTAAGAAGGGAGGAAGCTGATAGGTGGTGGGGGGTCCTGGGCTTTTAGGGGTAGTTAGGCAGCAGTGACACTCAGCCCACACCCCTCAGCTCCAGGCCGAGCCTCTGTACAGGCCTTGACAGCTCTGACCATCGTGGACGTGGATGGAAGGTGATTCCTGCCGCCAACCATTGCCAACCCAGGGCTGACCTTGACTTCCACCCCTTATTATATTAGGGTCTTCCCCTAATCCTGTGGCAACTGATTCCAGTAATTCGTCACTGCTGCCCTGGAGCTGATAGCTCAGAGTGCCAGGTGACCTCCCTCTCCCCATTTTACTGATAAGGCATAGAGGGGCATCATAGCTGGTAAGTGGCAGAGCCAGTATTGGTCCTCAAGCTTTGGAATTCCATTGCTTCGTTCCCTTACATTAGCACAACTGTGCCCCTAAATGGAACTTAAAATCCCATCAAGAAAACCGAGGCATTTTAGAAAGAAACTGACCATAAATACAGGGGACAAATAATAATTCTGGCAACTAAAAACATGAGGGTGTCCACAGGCACTCCCCAGGGTTCAGAGGAGAAAGGCTTGACTGGTGTTAGTTTAAAGTAAAATGAGTAAAAGAAAAGATTCCACGGTGGTGAGAAATGAAACCAGGACCCAGAGAAGGGAGGAGCCATGGGCAGCCAACATCACTTGAGGCAGCAAGAGGAGCCAGGAGGAGACCCCAGCTCTTCAGAAAGGCAGCCTTGAAATAAAAGTGGAGCCCTGGACATGGGGAAAACCCATTCCCATTTCTAGTTGTTTGTTCTTTTGAAAGTGCCTCTGCCCCTTGATTTGCTCATCTGTCGAACAATAGTCAACATTCACCAAGCCAGGTTCATGATGTGCCTGAATTTAAACATCTCATGTAATCTTTGCAGCAGTACCTATAAAACAGGCATTATGGCTAATCCCATTTTGTGATGAGAAAACTGAGGTTCAGAAAAGCCAAGTGAATTATGTGAAGTAATTTGGCCACAAAATGGTGAAGCCAGAGTCTAACAGGAACCTGGACACTATTCCTAAGCTGCTTATCTCCTGCATTATCATGAGGATCACAGGACAATCTCTCACAATCCCCAACTCAGACTCAGCTACCCTGCCCTGAAACCCCTTCACATCCTGCCAAGCACCAGCCTAACGGTGGTCAACGGCACCCCTCCCTCTTCAAACAGGCCAAGCTCCCTGAAGTGTCCAGGACCATGCCCTCTATACCCAGCAACCCCTCCTCCCATCTCTACCTAGCAACATTTCTCAAAAGCCTTCTCTTACCCCCTGTGTTAGTTTTCTGTCACTGTGACAAAATACCTGAGAAGAACAACTTAAAAGAGAAAAGTTGGCTCACAGTGTCTATGGTCATCTGGCTTCCTTGCTTTTAAATCTGTGATAAGGCAGAAAGGTCATGACTAAATGGGTGGCACCAGAAACTACTTGCCTCATGGCTTCTGGGAAGGCAGACAGAGAGAGGACAAGATATAGTTCCCAAGGACACACAGCCAAAGACACACTCGCTTCAGCTAGGTCCCACCTCCTAGTTTCTACTACCATCCAATAATCCACTCAACCATGAATTCATCAATGGATCAATTCATTGATGAGGTTAAAGCCCTCATGATCAAACACCACGCCAAAGCCCACCACTGAACATTGATGCATTGAGGACCAAGCCTTCATCATGAGCTTTGGGGGCCATTCCAGGTCCAAACCTTAACAACACCCTCACAAGCAAACTTAGCTGCTAGCTCCTCAGGGCTTGTGCAGCACTTGATAACTTGTGTTATGGCATTTATTACACTGTATCATAATTAGGGGTATCGATGTGCTCTTTCCAAATGCTGTGAGTTCTCAAGGACAGGGACTGGGACTTAACTTTGTATTCCCAGCAAGGGAAAAAGGAAGGAAGGGAAAATCAAAAGCCTACACCAAGCAAACTGCTAAATAGTAGGTATTAGTTGATTCAACTAAAATTGTCAATATTCTATTCTTTTTGATCTATAGAATGGCAATTTTCTTGTGTGTGTGTGTGTTTTTTTTTTTTTTTACTACTGGGGATTGAACCTAAAGGTGCTCCACCACTGAGCTACACTCCCAGGCCTATTGTATTTTGAGACAGGGTCTCACCGAGTTGCCCAGGCTGGCCTTGAGATCCCACTGCCTCAGCCTCCCAAGTCCCTGGGACCACAGGCCTGTGCAACTGAGCCCAGCTACAATGGCAATTTTCTAAAATTTGACCTATTCTCACGAGGGCGGGTTTCCCCACTGTCTGGCACTGCCCAAGTACCACCATTGCCCGTCGGCAGTCCCTGCTCCCAGCCTTTTGTTTGGGGCCAGTTTACAGCTATTCTAACCATAAAAATTGGTTTGGATGGGGGCTTACCAAGGTGGGCACCCTATGCAGGGTGGTCTTCACACAGTAAGCAGATTCCATCTGATGGGGTGGGGAGTGCAGTGGTGTGTTTCTATAATCCCAGCTGAGGTAGGAGGATTGCCAATTTGAGGGCAGCCTAGGCAGCTTAGGGAGACCCTGTCTCTAAATACGAAAAGGGCTGGAGGTGTAGTGCAGTGGCAGAGTACCCCTGGGTTCAATCTCCAGTATACCCCCCCCCACACACACACACGTGCATGCACACAGTACACATAAAAAAAATTGGTATGGGGCTTTCTGCACCTGTTATCAGTAAGCTTGGTCCCCGGTCTCCCTTGAGTAGTGAGCAGAGGCTCATTCATAGCAACAACTTGGGGTATGACCTCCGCCAAGTCCCCCACGTCCTCTCTTTCCCTTTTTCCAGCACAAGAGACCCACATCAGTCTGGGTGGGGGAGATGGAAGACAGAGGATGAGCCTCTTCCTCTAGGCTCTTTCTAATTTGGGTTATGACCTAAACTCTGCTCCACCCAGTTCTGGCCTTCCCATTTTGGGTTCTCCAACTAAATTTGGAAGTTAAAGAGGGAAAAAAAAAATGCTTACATCTTTCCATCCTCACTAGACCCTTCCTAATTCCCCAGTCCTCCTCAAGGCAAGGCCTCTCTTCTCTCTGCTGCTACCAGTGTCAGGAAGTACAGGCGTCAGGAAGGGAAGGCACAGAGGAACTTTTCAAGAGTCATTTCACCTCAGGTCAACTTGACTGTCTTACGTCAAAAGGGCCTTTGAAATGCTCCTAAAACCACCCCATGCGTTCCAGCCTAGGGTGCTGGCATCCTCTGCTGTCCCTTAAAATCCTCAGTCAGGCTACGTTTCTGGAGAGTTGGCACCTGCGAGGTTAACCTAGCATGACTCCCTGCCCCTGCTGTTGCTGCCAACCCCTCTCCCCTCCCCCCATTTTTAAAGCGCTAAATGTTCATTTGCTGGCAGTTTGCTCTGTGTGGTCTGGCCAAGGACATAGCTATTCAAACCCAGTGATGCATCCTGGGGGACTGAAAATCAGCAGCTCGGAGGGGTTGGTGGAAAGGGATTTGGGAACTTAATTGGAGGGAAGGGGCTTATAAAGAAGGCACCTGACAAAAGAGGGGGGTGGCTGCTCTGGTCCTGGCTAGGAGTCTAAGAGGCCTTCCCCTCACACCAGGTCTCCCATCCCCCTCTTCCCTTGCCCCAGGCCTGTGGCTTGGTCTCTTTGTTTCCTCCTCTTCTCTGGATCTCCCAGCTGGATCCCCTGTCTGCCTCTTTCCAGGGCTCTCTATTCTGTTTTATGTCACTTTACCCTTTTTGTGCTATCTACTTTCCTGTCCCTGTCCCCTTTGGCATGTGGAGATCTCTCCATGAGCCCACAGCCTCCATGGTACAGACAAGAGGCCCACTCAGGTAGCTGGAATTCCAATTCACTGTCCCTGTGACCCAGGCTAAGTCATAAGCCATTCTGCCTCTCTGTTTGGGCAAAGAAGAAATTGGAGCAAGTTACTTTTTTCTAAGAAACAATTTTATTGATGAGTAATTAACATACAGTATTTGATTAATTAACATACATATTTGATTGATTTTGACAGACGTACACACTCATGGAATCATCACCATCATCGATATACACATCACGAAAAAAATTTCCTCAAGCCCCTTAGTAATCCCCCTTGTACCACTACACCCAGCCCCACCCACTGCTCTTGCTTCTGACATTTATAATTAGTTTATTTTCCAAAATTCTTACATCAATGGAATTATGTGTCACTGTGCTCTTTCTGGTCTGCTTTTTTCATTGAGCACAATTAATTCTTAAGATCCATCCATGATGTACTTAGTATCAATAGCTCTCTCCTTCTCATTGCCAAATAGTGTTCCATTGTGTGTGTGATGTGCCCGTTCTGTACCCATTCACTGCTGAGGGTCATTCAGTTTGTTTCCAGTTTGGGGCTATGTGAAACTGCTCTGATCATTTGTGTATGAGTCTCTGCATGGTTACAAAAAGCAGATGACTTCTCAGATGCTCTGACCACTTTTGTTTTTCTTTTCTTGATACCTTGGGATTGAACCCTGGAGTGCTTATCTATTGAGCCATATCCCAGCCCTTTTTATATTGTGAGACAGGGTCTCATTAAGTTGCTTAGGGACTGGCTAAATTGCTGAGGCTGGCTTGAACTTGCAATCCTCCTGCCTCAGCCTCCTGAGTCTCTGGGATGATAGATGTGTACCACTACATCCACCTTCTGATCACTTTCTTAGCTCAGTAGATGCCAAGGCCCAGATCCAGTCTTTTCCTTGAAACTGAATGAAAGTGGCCATTGACTTGCTTGAGTTTGAACCCTGCTCCTCACTTGTGACCTTATAAACTCTTACTGTCCTGGTTTTTCATTTGTTTGTTTGTTTGGTACCTGGGATTGAGCCCAGGGGCACTTAACCACTGAGCCACATCCCCAAACTTTTTTTTTTTTTTTTTGTATTTTAATTGGAGACAGGGTCTAACTGAGTTGCTTAGGGCCTCACTAAATTGCTGAGGCTAGCTTTGAACTCACAATTGTCCTGCCTCAGCCTCCTGAGCCAGTGATTACAGGTGTGTGGCACCACACCCAGCTCCTGGTTTGTTTTATGGAGATAATTGTTCCTACCTCCTAGGGTTACCATGCACATTACCTTATAGTATACATCAGAAGCATTTACCACAAGGCCCGGCACAGAAATGGTGCAATAGTAGCTGTTATCATTTCACATGTGCCACTGAGATTTTTAATTTTTACATTTTATTATTTATTTATTTACCTAGAGGTGACACATACCAGTATCACATTTCCTTGATTAAAGTTGGCAAAGCCCCACATTTCATTGGTTAAAGTCACATGACCAGTTACCATCAAAGAAGACTGAGGACTTGCAGTCCTACCTAGCGCAGGAAGACAGAGAGCAGGAAATATGTAAACAGCACTAATGACTACTACACCAGCCAAATGACCTTTGAGCTCATTTCCTCCTCTGCAAAATGAGGATGATAACAGTGTTGACCTCACTGTTATGAAGGTTTAATGAGAAAACTTAAACAACACTTATGGTCCAGTGTGGCCATAGGATGGATGCAAGATCTCCTTATCAGCAGCCCCTCTGTGTACAGCACAGATCCCGCATGCCAAGGCTCCCTTCTGACTGCAAACTTCCCTTGGCTTCCTAGGCTCCACCACTGAGTGGTTGATAGAGAATGGATAATTTCCTGCAGATCTCTGCCTCTGCCGTTCCGGGACCTCACACCTATGACCTAAACCAAGCAAATCTCATTGCCATCACCTCCTCCTCCCCCAGCCGCACCTACACTCACCTCTGAGACTCCCTCTCTCTCCCGGAACTTTGTTATGACAAATCCATTGGGGAAGGAATACAGAATCCAAGGGAAATGCAAAGGAAATTAGTATCTATTTTGTGCTGACTGCCAGCCTGGAGGCTTGACCCATGTTACCTTGTAATAGCCCAATGAGGTGACTGTTCTAACATTTTGAGATGCAGGAGCTGATGCTTGTTGCAGTTACATCACTAGAACAGGGTTATATAGCTAATGAGTGGCAGAGCTAGGATTGGAGCCTAGATCTCTATGTCTTAAAGACCACAGTTCAGCCTAGGGGCTGTCTTCTGTTATTTCATTCAGACTGAACTTCTGTCAGGACTATAAACTCACTGACAGCCCAATTTCAGATGTTTGGCTGTTGGGTTCCTATTGTGCTATCATGGAAACGGCCCTGCTTTGGAAGTATAGGGACTAAACTTTCAGTTTTACTGCTCAGCCTCTGACCTGTCTAACCTAAATCTCACTCTACAATGCAACTTTGGGTAGTCCCTTTCATCTGTGGGCCTGTTTCTTCATCTGAAAATAAAGGAATGCATTAAGTGACCCAAGGGGTTCTTTCCAAGCTAAGGATTTGGTGACGTGGACAATTACCTTTGGCCCCAATACTGTGTCAGAAAGCATTGTAAAGTAGAAGGGATGGTGGTGAAGATTTCATGTTTGAGGTTATATGGAGCATTCATTAAATACTAATTATCATTTGAAACAAAATAAGTTGTTTTTTTTTTTTAAGACCAGTGGGGTGTTTGTAATCCACAACAGTTCTCTCCTTCCTTGCTATTTATAACAACCTCTGGCTTCCTTTGTGGCTAAGTCTGTCTCCCCCTATAACAGAGGAAGTGAGGCTGAACCCATGCCTGAGCTCAGACCTTCTTAGACTACAGCCCTGTGGACACTCCCTGGGGTTCTGAACTCCTGCTAGCAGGCAAAACTGGGTTCTTTCTCTCGGAGAACACTGGAAGTTGTGGCTGGACATCTGCCGGAGGATAGGTTAAGGCCCATTCTCCTAGAATCTAGCACAGCTTGGTGGGGGGAGGTCCAGAACTCTATCTTCTGCTCCCAGAATTTGAGGTCAATGCTCAGATTTTGCAAATGCCAATGCCCAGTTCTAACACTGAAGAAAATAATAAAAGGGAAGATGGCTCAAGGTCAGGCCATCCTTGGAGACATTTCTAGGGCCTACATGTATCTCTTAGGTGTTTTGATTTGTTCCTTTGGGGTTGCTGTTGAGAGCTGAGACGTGCCTGAGCGAAATCTCGGCCAGATGGCTGCCCCAAGTCGCTGCTGGAGTATTTTAACTACAGTAGCGTGGGAGCTTCCTGACTTGGAGAGGGCTCCCCACACCTCCCCCAGGTTCCCATCTGCCCAGACGCCCACAGCTCATGTCAGGAGAAATGATGGAGGCCCCAAGATGCCTGGGGGAAGGGCCTCAGTTCAGGATAAAACCTGGGACTCAAACTCCAGTCCAATTTTCTACTCAGGGCCAGTGTGTATGTGTGCATGTGTGTGTGTGTGTGTGTGTGTGTGTGTGTTTCTGTCAGGCAGAGAGGAAAGTACTGGGGATGCTATGTGTCTTATGTAGCTGATTCTAAGAAACTTCAGGGTTTGGAGAGGAGGGAAGGAAAGAAGAGTAGCTGAAAGGAGACAGAAGGAGTGGGAATAAACCAGAGAGGAAGCAGGGGCTGTGCTGAAGCTGGACAGAGACAGAAAAGGGCAGGGATTGTCCTAGGCTTCTTCTGACCTGTCTAACCTAAATCTCCCAAGCTGCAGTTTAAGCCTCTTTTCTGCCTTGAATCCCCGTGTTAGCTTCTCACCTATGGGAGCGGAGCTCAGGAGTCAGTCTGGACCCTGGGCTGTCCTGCTGCTCCCTGGTGGCCCAGGAGGGAGTTGCTTGAGGTGATCAAAGTAACCAAAATCCTGAGGCCCTGATTCTAGGAGGTCTGAGTTTGCAGCCAATGTGTCTCTTTGCTTGTCCTAGCTGGACACTCTGGATTGTGGCCTGGAGGATTGCAGAGGGGGTGGGCAGTGGCTCTGGTAGCATTTCCCAGCAGTTGAACTGTGAGTCAGAAGGGTCACCTACTGTCGGAAGTTACAGCCGACCTCCTGCAGGCAGGAAACCAGAGTTGGGCCCCAAAGAAGCCTAGAGATGGGTGGGTGGGAGAGCAGTTTTGCAAAATGCAGCATTGCCATCTGGGAGGGCTAGGCCTGGAGGCTATTGGACCTGCAAGAAAACCCTAGGCTAGCCCAGCTCCCATCCTCCTGGCACTTGCTTAGAGGTGATCTGGGGAGTCCAGAATCATATGCACAAATTCAAATTCTGAGTCTGTTGCTTATATGCTGGGTGAGACTCAGTTTCCCCATCTGCAAAGTTGAAAAAGAATATTGAAGTCTAGCTCAGGGGTATAACGATTAAATAACATGCCCATGAAGTACCTTGTTTGTGTTACGTTGCTCCCTATCGCTAATTTTGGTTGGAAGATGGGGAGAGAATGTCCAGGATCTGAGTCCTCAACTCTGCTGGTTACTGGCTCTGGGAGTGTTCAAATGTTAGTGAAGGGTGCAAGATCTCACCAGGAACCCCCTACCACAACCTTGGGGGTACTCCTGCTGATGGCAGCCTTCTATTTGCCCTGAGGATGAGAGGGTGTTGATTTGACCTTGAAATCTGCTATTGAAATTTTCTGTTTTTTTGGTTTGAACTTAACAGGTCAAACTACACAGGGATCTGGGCTCCTAGATAGAGTAGTTATCTGGGGTGTTAGAGGGACGGTAGAGGAGACAGGACAGGAAGATGGCACTAACAGATAAATTCTCCGACCCTAACCCAAATCCTTGCCAAAATCTCTGACATGTTTCATCATCTGAGGGTGATGCAAGAGGCTTGGAGTCAGACTCCCCTTTCTCCCCTCCCCCAGAGATCTCAACTCACATCTGGAGTTGCAGCTGGGTCGCCCTCTTGGGCCCTATCCAGGGGAGGGAGCTGGGTGAAGTGAGGGAAGGGAGGGCAGCTGGTGAGGGGCCCTGTGAATGGCCCCAATGTTGGGAGTTGGAGGGCAGGAAGGAGGAGTCCAGTCTCAGCGGGAGGAGAGGTGGACTGGACAGGGAATTGTGTCTCCACAGCACTGGTCTCCTCCTCCATAACTGCCCTGTGTTAAAGTCTCCATGGCACCCCCTTGTCCTTTATATCCATTCCTGCAGGCAGCTGCACTCTTTGGCCTTCCCTTCCCACCCACTTCCCAACCCAGCCTCTCCATCCAGGTGCCCTTGGAGTTGAGTGCCCCCTTTGTTCCCTCCTCTTCCTGGGGCATCTCAAGCCTCCCACACTGACCCTTCTGCCCCCACTGCCACAACAGAGTGTGAACCGGGCCTGATGGGTCATCCGTGGGTCATAAAGGTCAATGGGACTGTGGTCTAGACGTATGGAGAGCCCAGTCTGAGCTAGCAGTCTGGCCAGAAAGCTATCGAAAGATGGACTTAAATGCTGCAGGGTGGAGGTGGGGGGAATTTTACTTAGACATCAGCAAGAATCCCCTTCACTAAAGGTTGGCGAACTTACTGGAATAAATGCAGAAGGGAAGCTTTGCTGGCCTTTTCAAACTGTAAACCGCTAATCGCTGTGGGATGCTTTGAAGCAGCGCTCTGCCCCGAAGGCCAGGTTTCTTACCCATGCTTAGCCACTAACTCGCTGTGTGACCTTGGGTAGTTCCCCTCTTTGCATGTTTCCTCATTTTTGAAAGGAAGGTCCCAGTGAAGCTGAGGTTCTGCGACTCTGAGGATCCAGGCTTCTGCGTGGTTGGCTTCTCCCGGCCGTCCCAACTACCCCCAATTCTTCCCGCCCCCAGCAACCCGGTGGACCCGAGCCAAGAGATCCCTTTAAAGGCTCAAGATCCGCCCCTGCTGATCTTTCGGGCCTTCGATTGGTGGCTGCGGGGTGGGGCGGGTCCTGGCGCGGCTCTGCCCGGCTCGGGGGCGGGTCCTGGGCCGGGTCGGCCCCCGCCCCCTTTGTTCGCGCTGCGGCGGGAGGTGGTGGCCAGGGTGGGAGGTGTGTGAGCGCGTGTGTCGCGCGGTGGGGAGCAGTGGGTCGCGCTGCCGGCTGTCAGCTAGCTACGCGCCGCCGCCCGATGGCTCCAAGAGGTGTGCTGGATCGACCCCGGGGGGCCGGCAGTGGGTAAGCCCCTCTGCCTGTCGCCCGCGAGCATGACACCTCCAGCCTCGGCGACAGCCTTCGCCAGCAGTGCCCGCGCTCCCGCCTCCGGCAGCCGCAGACGCTGCCTTGGGCATTGGCCCCCGGACCCCCGCCCTTGATCCACGCCCAGACCCTAGCGTCAGAAGACCATGGCTGGTCAGGGGGACTGCTGCGTCAAGGTGGCGGTCAGGTAGGGACCGACAGCGGGAAAAAGGAGCGTGAGCGGCGGGGCTCGGGCTTTGTCTCGGGTGGGCTTGGAGCCGGGGCCACGGACATCGCTGGAACTGGAGCCCGCACTCCCGGAGGAGGGGCCGGCGTGGGCCGGGCTGAAGGGCGCCGCGCGCTGGCCCCGCTGCCGCAGGGGAGCGGCGGCCCGGCGGACTGCTGGAAGGTGGCTTTGTTTGGGTGGTTAATTTCGGGCCCCTCTTGGGAGCCCTTAATGATCAGAATATCGAATAAACAAGGAAATCCGGTATTTCACACCCAGCCCTGGCCCAGGCCGGGCGTCTGTGCGTTTCCTCTTCGCCTCCCCACGAGGCTGCTGTCTCATAGCGGGATATTGGAAGGGAAATTTTTTTCGCCCTCATCTACCCCAGTCAGCTAGTTCTGTGCTCGGTCCTGCTAGCCAAGGCAGCACACCCTCCCAGAGCTCGTTCTGCAGAGATCGGTTCTAAGACCACGGAAGGGCTGGAATGGTGCTTTGGCCTAACGTGGAGAGTCAATGGAAAGAATCCTGCAGGGCCTGCCCCCAAAGGAGATGGGGTGAGAGGAGGGGGGATTAGGTATATTTGAGAGGCTACCTTTGAGAGGACAGGAGGGTGTGACACTGGCCCATCCTCTGGCACTCAGGTGAAATTGAACAGGGAAGGGTTGGGTAGATTTTTCTGGGGGTTCCATTCCTGACAGCTCTCAGATGTGAAGTGATCTGACAGAAATTAGGCTGAGAGAGGACATGGCTGGGTAGGTTCTGTTGGGAGGGGCACACAGAGGTACAGGGACAGGAAATACTGCAAAGTTGAACCATCTGTGTTCTTTGTGCTGGGTGGAGATGCTTTACACCACACTGCCTCTCCCTGTTTTTATTTGGGGGTTTTCTCTTTGAGAGGGTTATTAGGAGAGTACCAATCTGGGACTTCACCAAGGCAGGGAGGTAGAGAGGCTTTGCCCCAGCTTTGTATGATAGGGGGAGTGGAGGGTCTACGGTGGGTCCCTGAGACAGGTCTCCAGATCCCCTGGGTCAGAGATGACCCAGATTCCAGGGGTCCTGGGAAGTTGCTTCTAGACAGGGCCAGAAATGATAATGGATGAAGGCCCCACTTCCTGTCCCAGGGCAGATGCCCCTAGCCACCTGGACAGTCCTCTGCATCCTAGAGAGGAGGCATTGAGGCTGATCCCAGATCTGAGGCTGAGGGAGAGAGATTGAGGCCCTGCACCCTGTACCCCAGGAAGCATTCAAAGCATCACTTGAGTACAGCCTTCCTGGCTCGGAACAGCCTGAGACAAAGAGGAGCCCTGCAGGTGCCTGGTGGGCTGACTGGGGCGGGGCCAGGCTGTCGCTGGGGCTGACATTGCAGCAGGAGCCCTTGGAGGTCGAGAGAGGGAGGTGCACGGGTGAGGAGTGGGAGTGAGAAATGTAAATATGGCATCTGCTGCAGATGGGGAGAGTCCAGCGCCATAAAAGGGAAATGAAGCTGCAACCCCCAACCAGTGTGAACCAGGGCTGGGAAGGAAGGAGCTTGGGGTGCCCCTTCCAGGGGGGCTTTCCTTTAGACTCCATCTTGCAGGAGAGAGTCAAACAAAGGCCCTCCACATCTGTTCAGGGTCCCCAGCCTGGGCTGGGACATGGTAAGATGAGGGGTTTCCCGGGGAGCGGGGGGAGCCTTAGGGGACAGCACATTATGTCAAGGGTGAGAAGCCAGTGCTCCCATCACATTACCAGAATAATCCTGGGGCCCTGTCCACAGAGAAAGGATTGTGCCTGCTCTCTGCAGCCAGTGCTTTAGGGTGATCTTCCCAGTCAGACTGCCTAAGTGAAGTCCCCATGCCTTGCCTTGAGTGGCTGATCTGGAAGGAAACGTGTAAGGAATCCTGCATCAAAAGAGCCAGGGCTTTCAGGGGCTGCAGGAAGGTAAGGGCCCCGCCCACTCCTCTCTGCCATGGGCTCTAGCTCTCCAGCTCAGCTTGAGCGCCCAGCCCGGCACACGCCAGACCTCAATGGGCAGCCGGCCGTGGAAGGCAGACAATGCCTGGACAGAACCCAGTTTCTAATCAGAGAACTGAGGGTAGGACTGGGCCAAGGCTGGGCTGGGAGGGGGAGCAGATGGTGCCAGTAACGAGCCATAGGGGGAGTTCTCCTTGTTTGGGATGTCCTATCTCCTGCCCCCAGAAACCACTCATGCCACCTAAAGGACTGGGTGTGGGGCTGCAGTCAAGTACTGCACTTATGAGAAGGGTCAAGGATTTGGAATTGCCTATACCTACTGCTTCCCCAGGGCTTACTGCCTCCTGCCAGGTTCAGCTATCTTTCTGACTTCCTGGAACTCCTTTGTCCCTAACTGAAGCCTTTCTGAACTCCCATGAGATTAACTTGTGAACCATGGAGTCCAGCTCTTGGGACAGGGAGGCCAGGATTGAGACAGACTTGGGCTGATGTGTGTGCTTGGGAAGAGAGGCCCAGGCTGTTCCACTAGGTGAAGTTCCAGGCCCTGGGCTCTTGGGCTCTAATCTGGGATGAGGATCAAAGCTGGCCATCTGCAAAGTGCTGCTGGGAAGGTCTGGGCTCCGGAAAAACTGGAGGAAATTTGCAGGACCTGGGGCTTCAGGATTAGGGGGAAATGTCCAGGTGTATGTAGGCTCTCAAAGCCCCACCCCATTGCCTCCCCAGCTAGGTGGAGTCAGGCCCATCTGCTCCTGGGGGGCTAGTCCGTTTTTTTACCAAGAGATCCCAGGACAGTCCCCTCAGGCCTGCCCTTTGATCCCTTTATCCATTAATCCCCTTGTACTGTAAGGACTCTCAGCTTCTTGGGCTGGACTAGAACTGGCCTTTACCTGGGGGTGGGGGAGGAGGACATGTAGCACAGCTAGAGAGAGGTGAGGCTGAGCTGTAACCTGCGCCAGCTGCAGAAATACAGGCCTGACAAATGTTAAGAGATGCAAGTTGGCAAAGTTGAAATTGGGGAAGGAAGCCAAGTCACATGGTGAGTTTATTTAAGACCCTTTCAAGCCCCCAGCTCTGAGCCCCCACCATGAGGGGAGCCCATAGTGTTGCCTAACCCCCTCCCGCTTATCTCTGCCTAGCTTCCCTAAACTTCCTTCCTTTAGTGTGCAGGGGAGGGGGAGGTGCCTTGGCCAGTCCCACATCCATCCGTTGAGAATACAGGGTTGAACAGTGTAGCGAGGGAATTGAGGGGAGCCCCAGCTGGGGACCCAAGGGACAGTGTTAGAGTGGACCCCTGTCTTCTCCCATTGGGCTTCTCTAGCTGCAATTATTTCCCTGGTTCCAGACTAGTCTGAAATCTTGGTCCATAGCTATCTAAATTTTCAATCAAGAGCACTGTGGGATTGGGAGAATGAAGAAGACTGAACTATGGGGGTGGGCATGTGGGTGCCTTCAGGGTCCCAAAGCCATTCAGAGCCAACTGATGCCAACTGCATCTCATGCTTCCCAGTTTGCAGAAACTGAGGCCTGGACAGGAGCTCTGAGGGTTGTGTGGAGACCTGAGAGTCCTGGTGGTGGCCTCCTGCTGCATTGACAGGGCTTACATCATCACAAGGAAGTGGAGTGTAGTAACCACAAGCCCCGGAAACCTCCCCTCCTCCACCACCCAGCCAGCATGCTTGATTGGTTCTCAGCTTTTGTAAACCTAAGGGTGGGGCTGGGGCTGAAAGGTAACTGAGGTGACACATGCCTGACACCTTTACTCTTATAGCTCGGGGAGCAAAGGGCAGGGCTGGACCAATGCAATGCATCTGCTAAATGGGTCATGGGTCCTCTTTCTTGATTGTCCTTCTGGGCCTCAGTTTTACTCACTGGGGAATGGGGACACCTGGTTTGTTCTGATTTTTTCATTTATGCAGAGCAGAGGTTTGAATGAGGTAGAAGGCATTTAATTCTTGGAGGGAACAGATACCTGCAGAGTCAAGTATGAATAAAATGTTTAAAAAATAAGCCCTAACTTAAGTATACCTAAGAAGTATCTCCCTAATTTTAAGCCACAGTGAATTATTGGGTAAAGTGATTCAAAGTGACTCCATCTATTTATTTATTCAGAGCAGAAAGCCTGCTGTGGTAGAAAGGAGAGTGAACTAGGAAGTGGCTTAGCACTATGATTTGTTGAACACTTACTTTGTGCCAGGCACTGTGCCTGCATTATCCTATTACACCCACCAAGAAACTGAGGCTACTCTCCTTTTATAGACGAGTGAACACAGCAGCAGATGCAGGAGGCTGGATCTGAACCCAGAGCACTCCTCTTTGCAAGCACGTAGCTCCTCAGACTGCTCTAAGCCACCTCCAGTCCAGCTGCTAATTGGCTAAGTGTTCTGGTCTCTGTTTCGGTTTCTTCAAATGCTTTACTTCTGTACACAGTTGCCCTGGAGGAGAATGTGGGAGCAGTGCGCCGCGCTGTGCAGCTGTGTGGCAAGGGATTTGCCTTACAGGGTTACTTGGCATAGGGCTGCCCATCCCCACTGTGGCCCTAGTTCCTAAATCCTTGTGGTTTCCTTTTGGTTTGGGGGAGTTCCTGCCTTCCCATTCTCTTGGCACTCTCTAGAGGAGGAGGTTCTGGGGCTTCCAAGTCTTCTCCTGCTGCCACCCCACCTCCCTCAGCCAGAGGTGAGAACCCCAGGCTTCCTGGGCCTCTTGGCCTTTCATTTTACCCTCTGGACAGTCTTGCAATTGAGGACATTAAGGAGGAAAGCAGTGTCCTCCTACCCCCGCTTAGAACAGCTGGAAGGAGCAGGGCTAAGACAGATCCACGCCCCCCCCCATCCTATGGAGGGAGGAGAGGGGAGGCTGGGGCGGGGGCAGTGAAGCCCCAGGCTGGCAGCAGTGTGGACTGCAGTGTTCTCTGGAGGACTCCCCTTTTTACCTCCAGCTGCTCTGAAGCATGGAAAGGTGGGCATGCCATGGTTCCTGTCCCCAGATGCTTAAGTCCCTGTACCTATATGATAGCAGGCCACTATCATAGCTGGTGGTGGAAGCTGCCTGTCAGTCCTTTCACAGGCTGGGCTGGGCTTACCTAGGTGGAATGAAGGAGCACCAAGAGAACCTACTGCGCAGGCTGGCAGTGGGGGCAGGGCCAGGGCCAGCTTGGCTCCTGCCCTCCACAGCCAGCCCTCCACAGCCAGCCAGCCAGCCAGCCAGCCAGCCGCCTGTTGCTCTGCATTCCTCAGCAGGGGAGCGTCCCCAGGGTCCAGTCCCCACTGAGCTGTCCCCCACCAGATGCAGATGTCATCACAGCTCTGGGCTCTGGGCTAAGCCAAACTGCAGCATCTCCTGTCTCCCAGGAGGTCATGGGAAACCTCTGCCAGATGCCCCATGGTGGGGGTGGGTCTGCAAGAGCACAGCTGAGTGGCACTTCCCTGAGCTGGGCTTGCCCTTCCCAGGCCCCAGAGCCAGAGGAGTCAGTCCATGGCTCAGGAAGCTCCTGGTGCTGCTCACAGCCGGGTCTGTGCAGCCAGCCTGCCAGCACAGGGCGGGCTGGGGGTACATGCAGCTCAGGACAGGGACTGGCCCTTTCTCTCAGCCTCTGCATCCCACTCCCTGCTGCTGACACCACATCCTGTCTTCTCCTCTGTCCTCCCCAGTGCCTGGTTTCAGCCTCTCTGGGGAGTACTCCTGATGGCCTAGAGGGTGAAGGGCAGGGAGACCCTCCCCAGATGCCTCATACCATACACCCCTCCCGTTTGCCAGCCTTTCCCCAGCATGATTCAGGAGACTGTGGCCAGGACTCTGGGATGAACTGAAAGGATGGTCAAGCACATCCCTGGGGCGGGGGTGGGGTGGGGCGGTGAGAGTTCTGAACCCTGTTTGTGGGGTTGACACCCCAACACTTCCTGTAGGTTTTCTTTGAGTATTGCTACCTCTCCATGCTCTCAAGACCCTGTTCAGGGGCAAAAGTCAGGCAGAAAGGATTGACAGACCCCTTTCACTGGGCCCGCCAGGGCCTCATAAACCCATGCCCTTTGGCTCCACTATACAAAACCTTCTTGTGAGGGTTCAGAGCGAGCCCCAGTCTTTTCCCTGAGGCCAGCTGCAGGAGGGCTGGGCTGGGGACAAGTCTGAGAGGCCAGGGAAGCTCTCTGGGGAAGGCAACAAGACCCTCAGGCTGTTACAGGGCTCTCTGGTGGCTCTGCTCCCACTTTCCCAGTTCAGCTAAAAGGGTCAGCACCCCAAAGTGGATCTTGCCGCCCTGACTGATAGAAGCCTGGCCTCTGTGGGGAGGTGCCTTGTCTGGGCTCAGTCAGTTAAATCCCCCCTGGTGTCTCGGAGCCAGACTCCCCAGAGAGAGCAGGGATTTTGCTTCTAGCCGCCTTCCCCAGAACTGGCAGGCTGCCAGGGAGAGGAGGAGGAGGAGGAGGAGGAGGAGGAGAGGGTGCTCAGTAAAGGGGGGTGCGGACGTCTTCTTTCTGCTGCCGAGGAGCGCTGCTGCCTTGTTTTGGCAGGGAAGCAAGCTCCATGCTTCCCAGGCCCCGGGCCGCAGCTTCCTTAATGACAAAATGGGGAAATACTTTCCCAACAGGCCCCTCATGGCACTGCTGGCAGCTGTTGGTGACATCAGCCAGGGAGATTCTCTGAGGGGATCGGTTTTCTTCAGTCCAACCTCTCTCCTGCCCTGGTGCAGAGTTGCTTGGGGGATGCAGCCAGACTGGGCAAGGGTAGGATTCGTTGGAATTTCATCTCCACCATTACAAATTGTGTGACTCTTGGTTGTTAAATCTCACCTTCCGCGCCTCCCTAAACATATCCCTTGCTTCCTAGGGTTGTCACGACACAGTACCTCCTCTCATGTGCATCAATGAGCTGGGAACCCAGGTTTTCAACAAATAGTAGATATTGTCCTTATGGGATGAGGCCTGGGAGGCAGAGGATGCTGGAGGAAGAAGACTCCAGACTCCTCCAAGCTTCCCTGTTCAGTTTAACAATCATTGCAGGCAGGAAGTTCTTTTTGCTAGCTTATCTAAATCCCCCCTGCTGTAGCTAAGTTCCCCTTTGATCTTGCCCTGTCACTGATGAGGAAGAGCTGGCCCCTGGCAGGTTACAACATGGCAAAGTGACCCGGTGTGCCAGCAAATGAAAGATCATGGGGGAAAAAAAAAAAAGAAAGATCATGGGGTTCCTCTCTGTGTCCCTCCCCTACCTCTGCCCCCAAACACACATACATTTCCACCATGGAGGATGCAACACTTGACTGTCCCTCTGCCCCTGCCATCCTGGTTGAAGCCAGGTGTGCTGATTTGGGCCTGGACATGAGGAGGGAAGCAGTAGAATCTGGGCCAACTTTACTTTTCCCCTCAGGCTTTGGTGCTGCATGCCCAGAAACTGACTAGCCTCTGGGGCTGCATTTCAGGATTCCAGGAAGGCATTAGGGATTCTGTTGGAGCAAAGAGCAGGTATGCTCTTAGCCCCCTGAAGCTTTTTTTGAAGGATCTAGTCATGTTGGTTATTTTGGTCATTTAAGAGATGAGTCTAGTCCAGGTTTCTCTTCTTCTGAAAGTCTGTGAGGTAGGGCCTAGGGAGGAGAGGGTGTCCCTCTGCCTGGAAGTCCTCAAGTCCAAATTACACACAGGTGGGCAGCTGCATGCATGCTAGGTGTTTCAGGTACTCCTCTGGATGGAATCTTCAGGACTGAGGGCTAATGAAGGTAATCTTCATAGAAGATCTTGTTTCTTATTAGCTCCGTGACCTTGAGCCAAGTTTTTGCCTCATTTGTGAATCAGAGGCAAAAAAATTCCAACTTTAGAACTCAATGGTATGTGATAGCCTAACTTCGAACAGCATCCTAAATAGCACCTAGCAAGAGGGGGCCTGTTCCCTGAGGACCATGGTGGGTACAGTACAGAGAAGATGCATCAGGAATCACAGACCATGCACCATCTTTGTAAGAATCTTGTAGAATTCCGGAACAGTTCATAGATATCTTAAGGTCACAGCTTGTTACTTCTCCTCAATGAGAAATAAGACCAAATGCAAAGAGCCAGGGGCCCTTGGGGGCCTCAGGATAAGATTTGGTTGGCAGGTCAGTTGGAAGTGGGAGCAGCCCTACTGATGGGTGGGACTGATTTCATCTAAGAAGCTAAACTCACTCCTGGGAGCCCAAGGTCACTGGGAGGAGTTCCTGGGAGGGGTGATTGGCCGGCTTCGCGTGATGTCACTAGAGAGGGTTGGAGGTGAGGCTGGCAGTCCCCATCCTCCCCCTCCCACTCGGCGGGGCTGGGTGTGGGGCTCCAGGCACGTGCCCGGATGTGCCCAGTTGTTACCTCTGCAGAGGAAGTTTTCCATCCTTGGCAGCCTCTCAGCAGCCACCCGCCCCGGCCTGCCTCCTCCCTGTCTCCTCTGTCCTGTCCTCCAGGCTCCTCAAAGAGCCGAGGAACCGCTGAGCTCAGCTCTTCCGCAGCCCCGGGCCCGCGGCTCGCAGCCTTTGTCCCCCGCGGGCGGCGGCACCGAGCGGCTGGGGGCGGGCCCGGGGGGAGGGGGCTCCCAGCCGCCCGCGCGTCGGTCGCCGCGATGGCTCGAGTCCCCGGGGGCGGGGGACCGCCCCCCACATCACACCAGCCCCTGCTCAATTGTGAGCGGAGGAAGCTCTGCGCCCTCGCCGCCGGTGCCAGATCCTGCCTCTGAAAAGCCCCGGGCCCTTTCTCCTCGCGCCGCCGCTCAGCCTGCGGCTTGCCAAGTGGCAGATAGTCAGGCTCTGTTCTGGGGGGTTCCGGGGCCTTTCTGAGCAGGGCAGGATCTGCAGAAGGGGGAAGCGGGAGGGGTGGGGCTTGGGGGTGAGATGACCCTGGGTGAGATTCAGGCGGCCCTGGGCAGAAATGTCCCAGGTTCTTTGGGCCACATACCATGATGGACAGAAAGACAAGCAGCTGGCCCGAGGGCCATAGTTTGCCAATTTGAGGTTTTTGGGGTTTTTTCTGTCTTTTGTTTTAATTTATCTGGATCACTGAGGGTTTGTCTGATTCCCTTGCCTGCTTAAATTTGGTGCTTAAGGCACATGCTTCACCCTAGTCCTGGCTCTGTCCATAGCTCCTAGGGCCCATGGTGTGGTCAGAAGAGCCCAGAGACACTCCTGACTTCTCCCCATGCACCAGGGTTAAGTGGTTCCCATCCTTGCCACCCGGCTTTAAGGGGAACTCTCTTTTCTGGGGCAGGATGGGTCACTGCCACTAGACAGCAACCCAAAGAAATGATGTCATTCACAGTGGGACCAGGTGAACAGGCTGCTGGGGGCTGGGGTATGCTGTTCTTAGAAAGTTAAAACTGGGAAGATCTCTAGATAACCCGGGCACAAGTCCAGAGTCACATGCCACAAGAGGTCAGAGGCTGGACAAGGACCAGCCCTCCAGGTTTGAATTCTCCCTGAGACAGGGTGTGGTGAGGAATGCTGCCCCAGGATGGCGAGCGGTGGAAGGCATCTGTGTGGATGAACATGTAGGACTCCTGCCTCTGATGGTGGTGCTGGGGAGGAAATTTCTTTAGTGATCTGGGGATTGAGAGTTTTCTGGGTAGGATGCCTTCAGAGAAGTGCAAGGGCATTTGTAGTTAGCTCGAGCCAGGATTGATGCCCTGCTTCACTGTGTACTATACATGCAGCTTAACCACTTTGAGTCTCTTCTTTCCTTTCTGAAAGCATCACTTAAGTAAGGTAACCTGAGGGGGCTGCCTGGCCCTGAACTAGCACAGGGAACGCATCCGGGAAGTCATCCTCCCTTGCTTCCATCCATGGCTACCCATTCAGTGCCATTCCTGGGACTGTCAGTCTCTCCCTCTCCTAGTCAGTTGCTTTTAGAATAGTGACTCATCCAGAGCCCATGTCCTCTCTCTTCCAGCTGGTACCTGTTTTTCTAGGTGACACTGCTCACCCACCTGTGCCCTAATAAAGCACCTCATGCTTAGAATGGGCCAGCATGGGGCTCTGTTGCTCTCTCTAACCACAGTGAACCCCACATCAGAATGTGCTGGGCCAACAAAGGGTCCCAGGGTGAACCAATAATGTAGCCTACAACTTTTGAACCCTAAAACCCTGGAGTGCCCTTGTCTGCATGCTCCCTCCAGACTGCTCTCCTGCTGACTCTCTCCATCCTGGGAGGCGGGCTCCCTGGGTGGTCTAGGGCTAGTTGCTGAAGACAAGGCTGCCCCTCTCATTGAAGGGCTCTGACAGCGGGGCTGCTGCTCCCCCTTGCCTGCTCCCACTGTCTCTGGGGATGCTGATTCGATTTGCTCCAATCGCCAGTGTTGCCATCTGCCTGCAGTAATTAAATGGTATTTGAACTGGATCCAGAAATCCCATCGCAGGCAGCCACGTGGGGAGGGTGTCCTCAGGAGCTCGTGCTTGCCCATGCAGCTCGAGGGTCCTCAGAGGCTGCTTGGGCCAGAACCTTGCTTCACCTGGGAATATCCAAATGTCCTGGGAGGAAATGCCCTGGTCTTAGGTCCCACAGGCCCAGGGCAGAGCAAAGTTTGAGGTCCTGTCTGATAGCCTGTAGCCTGTGCAGTGCCTTATCCCTCTATCTGAGTATGAGACTTTCCCTTGGCCCTCTGAGCCCCGGTCCTTATAGACAGTGTAGTGCAGGACCATCACAGGGACATGCATGCAGACAGCCTGAGCTCAAACTGGCTCCTTACTGTCTGTGACGCTGGAGGACACCATCCCAGATTCCTCATCCATAAATGGGGTTGTCATGAGTTAGTATATGTCAGTGTGCAGATGCTGCTTGGCATACAGTGAGAACTTAGTGTTTGAGCTGCCATTATTTATGTAGAGGTAGGAGTCTTGCTGACCCTGAGGTCTCTTGGGGTGGGGTTCTGGTCTGCAGGTCCAGAGAGGATGAGCAAGAACCGGGCACAGTGGTGCATGCCCATAATCCCAGCTGCTTAGGAGGCCGAGGCAGGAAGATCGCAAGTTCAAGGGCAGCCTCAGCAATTTAGCAAGGCCCTAAGCAACTTAGTGAGGCCCTGTCTCAAAATAAAAAGCAAAAGGGGTGGGGATGTGGCTCCATGGTTCATTGCCTCTGATGTCAATCCCTGATATAAAAACAAAAACAGAAGACTCAGAAACCAATTCAGGTGGGAGGCTGAGAAGCAAGTTTCTCACTTTACCTTGGCCCAGGAAAACTGGATAGGATAGCAACGTCCTTGGGCTTCCATTCCTTTCTGGGGAGAGCCACCCATCATGAGGACCTGTTCATACCTCAGAGAAAACACTTCTAAAGAAAATCCAGACACCACATGTGGAAGCAACTGGGGAAATAACTGCCCCCTCCCCAGGAATTTTCCCACCTCCCCAGTCCACTCCCTTAAAGGCAAGTGCAGGTAACAGTTTCAGGTGAGCACCTCACTGGCCTACAGTTCATTGAGGTGCTCATCTGAAACTGTTCAGTGCCAGGGGGTGCTGGGCTCAGGACAGGGACAGGAGGATAGCTTGGAGGCCCTGGGCTCTGTGGCTGGGCGCCTCTGGGCCCTGGGTGGGTGCTGGCCTGGTCCCACTCATTCTTTTCTTCTCTTGGTAAATGTTGGCTTGGGGAGAGGGAGCCTCACAAGCAGCTCATTGTGAGTGCCTGGCCAACAGGGCTGGCTTGTGTGAGCCCATGGGCACTAGAGCCTAAACCCCCCCTTTACTTTAGGGTGTTGGGGGACGCTTTCAGCCAGGCTCTTCACACGCATGCTCACTGACTCATGCATGGTTGCCATGGGGATCTCGCCATGGTGATGGCTACTTGGAAAAGGGAAGAAGGGGTAACTGATGTGATGGAGACAGTTCTGCCCATGACTAGCTCCCCACTCAGTCCTGATGCCACTTACTGTCCTCTGTATCAGGGGGCCTCCCAGCGTCTGAGAGATAGGCCTACCCTGTGGCTGGCCTGCTGTCCTTTCTAGAGGTTTCTGCCCTTTGCAGGAAAGGTTTAACTTGGTCTGAGATGCCACATTCTGCTTTGTCTGGCCCTTCAGCTCCTGCAGGGAGCCAGACCTGGTGACTGTCCACCAGGCTCTGGCATCCGGCAGGGGGGCTGTTGGTTTGGAGGACCCCTGCAGCCCCCACAGGCTTTGGCAGAGGCTCTGGCCTCCTTCAGAACTTGGCCCTGACCTGGGGGAATGTGACCCAGAACCAGGCTTGTCCCTCTGTTCCCTGTCCTGGCCCTGAGCTTTGCCTCCACAGAAGCAGAGTATTCTTGCTCGGAAGGGTGTTGATCTCCAAGGTCCCCAGTCCAGCCAGGAACTGTGTGCTTTTTTCTTTTCTTTTTTTTCCTCCCCCTCTCCCTCCTTCTGGGGAGGGGCAGAATTGGGGATTGATCCCAGGGGTGCTTTACCACTGAACTATATCCCTAGTCCTTTTTAATTTTTATTTTGAGATGGGGTCCCACTGAATTGCTGAGGATCTTGCTAATGTTGCTGAAGCTGGCCTCAAACTCACAATCCTCCTGCCTCGGCCTCCTGTGTCACTGGGATTATGGGAATGCACCACATCTGGCAAGACTATATGTGGTTCATGCCACACAGATCTGACGCTGGCCCCGTCACTTGCCATTATGTAACCTTGGACAAGTCATCTGAACTTTCTTACCCTCAATTTTCTCATCTGTAAAATCAGGCAAATAATAGATACCTCACAGGTTCATAGTGAAGAATATGTGGATTAATTTATATAAAATATGTTAAAAATAGATTTAGTATACACTGAGTGCTCAATAAATGTTAGCAACAGCTGTCTAGGGGGATGATTCTTTTATTACTGTGTCACCCAAGCTGTCCTCGGTTAGCTCCTCCCCCTGCTTCCTCTCTGCCCAGCGCTAGTGGGAAGCCTGGCAGGTAATGTGAGGAAGGAGGGCCTGAGCCAGAGCTTTTCTATCCTGGGCAGGATCCGGCCCCAGCTGTCGAAGGAGAAGATTGAGGGCTGTCACATCTGTACGTCTGTCACCCCAGGGGAACCCCAGGTCCTACTGGGGAAGGACAAGGCCTTCACCTATGACTTTGTCTTTGACCTGGACACTTGGCAAGAACAGATCTATTCGACCTGTGTGAACAAGCTTATCGAGGGCTGCTTTGAGGGCTACAATGCCACAGTGCTGGCCTATGGGCAGGTAAGCCACCTCCACCCCCAATAGTGGCCACCCGACTTTGGTGTCCCCTCATCTGAGCCCCACCTGCATGGTTTTGTCTATTGCCTGAGGATCTGGCTGAGCTGGAGGGCTGGGACCAGTGAGGGACTTCCACGCTGGTGCCTCCAGAGGGTGCTGCGTAACACTCTCCTTGTCTTTGCCAATGCAGACGGGGGCCGGGAAGACGTACACTATGGGCACTGGCTTCGACACGGTGACGTCAGAGGAGGAGCAGGGCATCATCCCAAGGGCCATAGCTCACCTCTTCGGGGGCATCGCCGAACGCAAGCGACGGGCTCAGGAGAAGGGTGTGGCTGGGCCTGAATTCAAAGTCAGCGCTCAGTTCCTGGAGGTACTGTGTTCTGGCAGGGTAGGCAGGAGGGACAGGCAGGAGGGAGACCTGGTAGACCACAAAACTGCCCAAGCTGGGTCCTCCTCCAGTGCAGTCGAGTAGCCTAGGGAGTCACAGGGGCATCTACAGCTGATGAATTTCTTGCTGCTGGAAGCCCCCAGGCAAGGACAGGAGGATCCGTGGGATGCTTTGAAGGGTTTCCTCCATCAGATGGTAAGGAGTCAGTGACCTATGAGGTCTCCTCAAACCCTGTCTGATTCTAGCTCTGACACTTTTTAGCCATGTGACCTTGTGTATGTCATTTCACGCTCTGAACTTCATCTTCAAAATGGGGGTGATGTCTATCTCCTTAGGGTTGGCGAGGATGACGTGGAAGCATGTTACTTGTGCATGGTCACAACTTTGGTTCCTGCCTTTCCTCTGGCCTTCACTGGGTCCCTCCTCCACCTTCAAGTGGCCTGCCTGTCCCTTTCTGGCTGAGATGCTTCCTGGCTCTGAGTCTTCTTGGGTCTCCTGGCAAATGGTCCCTAGAAGAGAATTCCTTGGCCTCCAGCCCTGCCTGTGAACGGGAGGGTGTCAGCCTGAAACTGTGGCATCCAGGAACTTTCTGGGGCGAAGGATGAGATCTCTAGGCTCCTTGACACTTGGGCTGTGCTCAGCCCCAGATCAGTAACCCAGGTGTAGGCAGTCCCTACTGTGAACGGGCCCTCCCAAAGGAGGTCAGATGGGGGTCAGAGAATGGCCCCTGGTGGTCCCAAAGGGTTTCTAGGAAGGCAGACAGACCTCATGATTTCCACCAAGAGCCTGACCAGGCTTCTCTGGGACATGTGATTGGGCCTCTCGGATACTCAGCATTTAAATACCCAAGCCAAGGAGCCCAACCCTGTGGTGTTTGCTGGTTTTAGAGGTACCCTGGGCTCTCATCCCAAAACCCTGGTGCTCCGATTATACCCTGCTTGTCCTCTGAGGGAAGTATGTGACCTTAGCCCTGCCCACACTTTCCCATGCTCCATCTCCTACCCGTCAGAACAGTCACTCCTTCCTGGATACACATGGCCACTGCTTTCCTGATTTCTTAGGGGGACCCTATATTTTAGGCTTGGGAGTTTTTATTTGTTTTTCTAGACCTTTGCTTCTGATGAACTGCCTGCCTCTGTGTGTGTGTGTGTGCACATGTGTGTCCTGCTGCTGGGTATCGCTGTTAGCTTTTCTTTCACATCTCTTTGTTTCCTTCCTTTCTCCATCCCGTTGCCATGGGGATCCACAAAAGGAGGCTACTTTCTATAAAATCCATGCCAAGGGGTGAACCACAAGGGGTTAAATGATGCAGTGTGTCTGTCCCGATACAGACAGACACTAGAGTGCCCCCTCTTTACCATCTCTCCTTCTGTTTCCTCTTCCCCTTCCTGTGAGATATTTCTGTCCCTTTAAGGCCCTCAGTGTCTCAGATGTCTGAGGTCTGCAGTCCCCCTCCCCCTTGCCCCACTGGATTCTCCCCCATCCCTCTCCCGCTCCCAGTCCCAGCTCCCTGCCTGTTGACCACCCCAGACTGTCAGTGGAAGTTTCCTTGCTCCTGATTCCAATCACAGAATCTCGTGGGCTACCATCTGAAATGGGTGGCCACCTCCCCACATCGGGCTCCCCAGAAGGCTGGGCCCCAGTCACCCTTTCTCCATGATCTCTTTCCCTCCTGAGCATAGGGCAAGGCACATAGCCGCCACCTCCCTCCCCTCACTGGGAGGTGGTCATTATGTCAACCGCCAGGGACCATGGGGATCAGGGAATGGTCCCTGGAGGTCTCTGAGCTCTGCCTCTTCCTTCCCTCATCTGGAATCATCCCATCCCCTCTTTTCCAGTCCAGTATTGCAATAAGATCTGCCCAAGTCATGTCAAGTTTTCCTTGTCTGCTCTCTGGGGTCCACATCCCTTTGTCCCTTTAGGTCCTTAGCTACCTACTGGGACTGAGAGCTGTTGGATACTGGTTCCTCAAAGTTGAGGGACCATGTACCACCTCAGGGTAGGTCTGCCCAGAGCCCAGCTGCCCTCCTTCCCCTGTCCAGGAGAAAGATCCTAGAATTCAGAACCCAAAAGGGACCAGGGTTAGATAAGTTAACTTCCAGAGCCTCAGTTTCCACTTCTGCAAAATAAAGGTGGTTTAGAAACAGGAGAAGCCCCCTGGGGGCCCTGCGCTCTGTGCCATGTGAACCCAGCCCTGTTCCCTCCTGGCACAGCTCTACAATGAGGAGATCCTTGACCTGTTTGATAGCACTCGTGACCCTGACGCTCGCCACCGCAGGTCCAACATCAAGATCCACGAGGATGCCAACGGTGGCATCTATACCACAGGCGTCACGTCTCGCCTCATCAACTCCCAGGAGGAGGTGAGCGTCCGCGGGAGGTACAGGGCAGGCACAGGACATCCTGAAAGGCCAGAGGCTGGTAGCACAGCCTCTTGAGGCCTCTCCTCTGCATCTGTCCCCAGCTGATCCAGTGCCTGAAGCAGGGCGCCCTGTCCCGTACCACGGCCAGCACCCAGATGAATGTACAGAGCTCGCGCTCCCACGCCATCTTCACCATCCACCTGTGCCAGATGCGTGTGTGTGCCCAGCCCGACCTGGTGAGGAGCCCTCTGGGGCCCAGGAGCTTCTGGCTGTGGGGGTGTTGAGGGAGGACAACATGAGTCGCCCTGGACCCAAGCTAGCAAACCAGAGTTGGGGCTTGCCCTGCCTGCCACTTGTCGATTTTTCTTTTTTTTTTTCTTGAGCTTCAGCGACCCCTTCTATGCAGTGGGGTAATGAGACCTATATCGAGTTGTGAGCCATGAAGGAGGATCAGGCGTGTGCACATACTGTGTTTGCTGCCTCAGGGTGGGCGAGGGCTGGCAAGTCAGAGGCTCTCTTCTGCTACAGGTGAACGAGGCGGTGACAGGGCTTCCTGAGGGCACAGCTCCTACGAACGAATACGAGACACTCACAGCCAAGTTTCACTTTGTGGACCTGGCTGGCTCCGAGAGGCTGAAGCGGACAGGGGCCACGGGTGAGCGGGCCAAGGAGGGCATCTCCATCAACTGTGGCCTGGTAGGTACATGGAGGTCCCCAGCCCCGGCAGCTAGCTCAGCTCTGGCTCAGACCCTCCTAAGGCTCTATGACTCCAAGGCTGCACAGGCTTCCTGGGGCTTCTCACCAAGTGTTGGGCAGGGCACACCTAGCTACTATTTCTAGGTCTTGGGGCCTTCACTCTCAGGCCTCACCCCTGCCCCAATGCCCAGATTTCACCAATCTATCACATCTGCCTATAAACCCATCCAGGGGTCTGTGGGCTGCTAGGGCCAGCAAGGCTGGTACAGATGGCTTGGGACTGTGTGGTGCCTGCCTCTCCCTCCCTGAGTGACTCCTGAGCACAGGGTCTGTCTCCTGCAGCTGGCCTTGGGCAATGTGATCAGCGCCCTGGGGGACCAGAGTAAGAAGGTGGTGCACGTGCCCTACAGGGACTCCAAGCTCACTCGGCTCCTCCAGGACTCTCTGGGGGGCAACAGGTATCTGATGACTCATATCCCTGTGAAGGGGTGGGGGAGGCAGGGAGGTTTTTGGAGAACACCCAGGTGAAGGCTGGATGCATAATGGCCCTGTGGAGGAAGAGGCCTTCCCACCCGAGGCTGAAGATTAGGCAGGGACCTCGAAGTGCTCCATGACCTTTGGCCAGTTATGCTCAGACTCAGTTTCCTCATCTGCACAACAGGGAGAGATATTCCTCAGGGAAGTCATTCAGCCCAAAGGAAAGAACAGACAGAAAATGCTAGAAAAATGCAGGGGCTATGGCACATCCTTATCACTAACCAGAGGACTCTGGCAATTAGGCACCACCACTTTTCCCACCTGGCCAGCTCCCTTCACTGGGTTACCCTCCGGCAGGGGAAATTCTTGGCCAGGTGGTCCAGAGACCCGCATCCCAGCTCCTGCCCTTCCAAATGCCCAGGTCCTTCAGGCATTAAAGTAGTGGGGCGTCAGGTGGGGGCAGAGCTTCCGCACCCTCACTCTCACCCTGGCCTGACTGCGCCCCCAGCCAGACCATCATGATTGCCTGCGTGAGCCCCTCAGATCGGGACTTCATGGAGACACTCAACACACTCAAATACGCCAACCGGGCCCGCAACATCAAGAACAAGGTGGTGGTGAACCAGGACAAGACGAGCCAGCAGATCAGCGCACTGAGGGCTGAGATCGCTCGCCTGCAGATGGAGTTGATGGAGTATAAGGCGGTGAGCAGGCTCCCGGGCTCTGCCCAGAACTCCTGCTGAAGCAGGTGCCCGGCTCTGCACCTGCCCTGTGGTTCCTCAGTATGCTTGCCACCTCCCCATCACCTGCCCATCCACTCCTTGTGCCTCCTGAGCATTGCTGTGTGCCAGGCATGGGACTCAGTGTTAGGAACTTACCCAGGTGACTTCAGCAGCCCGAGCCCTCTAGGTTTTAGAATGCAAAGTCCTTGCATAGATTTTCTGACCAGGGCAGACACTATCCAGGGTGTTTTTATGCGCACTGAACATGCTGTGTTGGAACAGATGAGAATGCTGTGCTTCGATAGATAAGTTGACAGTGGAGACCACAGTCACTCACTGTGCTTCAGGGGCACAGGAGAGAAAGTTGGTCTTGCTTTCTGGGTAGTCAGGGAAGGCCCCATAGAGGAGGGCTTTGATATAGATATTGGAGGACAAAGAGGAAGCAGGTAGGCATTCTAGGTAGAAGCAAAAGTGAAGAAAATGGGTGCTTTGAAAGAAGTGTGTGATTCCATATAACTACAATAACTGTGCTTGAAGTCACCAACTGGTGGCCCATGGCCTGAATATGGCACACGAATGGATTTTGGTTTGACTTGCACATGTTTTAAAAGACTGCTTAGTCATCAACCTTTCTGAAAATCAGGGAGTTTTAGCTTTTCTGGAAAAATTTCAAGTTCTAACTACATATGGCTCGAAGATCACTGGAATGCATGGTGGCTGCCTCTTTAGATCAAGTCTCTGAGTTTTAGCTCCAGTCTCCACAACTCCTTGTTACCTTACACCAGATTGAGTCCCTCGGTTATGACAACTGCTTGGCCCGGGCAGGGTTTTGTCCCCTGGAGTAGTATTTGTGGAGGTAGAAACATGAGTGGCAGAAAGGTAGGTCAAGCTAAGACAGTGGGAGGCCTTGAATGGCTGGTTCTCGAATTTGGATATTTGGGGGTTTGGGGCATTGGGAGACAGGAGCTATGTTTTAGGAAACCAGGCGTAGGGGACCCTGCAGTGCTGCCATGTCCTACAAAAGGCAGGTGACCTGGTGGAGAGAAGAGCATTGTTACCACTTCCCTGTGAGATTTGGTACCTGACTGCTCCCTGCCTGCGCCCTTTCCCAGGGCAAGCGTGTGATTGGGGAGGATGGAGCCGAGGGCTACAGTGACCTGTTCCGGGAGAATGCCATGCTGCAGAAGGAGAATGGGGCACTGCGACTGCGGGTGAAGGCCATGCAGGAAGCCATTGATGCCATCAACAGCCGTGTCACCCATCTCATGAGCCAGGAGGCCAACCTGCTTCTGGCCAAGGCTGGTAAGTCAGGGTGCACCAGGGCCAGTTGGAGCACCAAGATGCTCAACCCTCCTCTTCCCACTCCCACCCCAGGATGTTAGGCAGAGCAGGCCGGCCAGCCAGTGCACAGGTCCATCCATTCACACACTTTTTAACCAATTTTAAAACAATTCTGTACAATAAAGCAATACATGTACACATCCTTCTTAAACAGGCAAGTGTTGCATCAGTATATGAAGCTAGAGGTTAAAGTGCCCTCACCAACCCCTCTGAGATTCCACCATGTCCTTTCTGCTTCTCTGAAGGGAACTTAGTACATATTTCTGGAGCAACTTAGTACATATTTCCCCACACCTTTCTCAGTATATCTGTTTCAAGTATAAGTATGTTTAAATGTATTCATGTGTATATGAATATATACTTCTATATTGGAGATCATTTATATTATTCTTATGACTTCCCCTTTTCATTTAGCATTTTGTTTTATAAATCTCTATATTAAAACCAGCCTAATTTTTTTTTTTAAACGACTACATGGTTTTCTGTAAACCAGCCTAATTTTTTTTTTAAACGACTACATGGTTTTCTGTAGGTGATGATGAATCATTAATAACAAACAGCCCTCTTCTGACGGGCATTTAGCTGGTTTCCACTTTCTGCCTCTTACCAACAGTGCTTCCTGTCTGTGGATGTGTACAGATATTTCCTGGCTAGAGATTCCTTTATGGAGAAGGTCCACGTGCACTCCCTATTGGAAGCACAGATACAAGGTCACTGGTCTTAGAGGGGAAGGTCCTTGCTGACACTCATCTTCTTTGTTGCATGCTCCTTCTGCCTTCCGCCCTCCAGGTGACGGCAACGAGGCCATCGGTGCTCTGATCCAGAACTATATCCGGGAGATTGAGGAGCTGCGGTGAGTGAGCCCCTGAAGGTGTGAGCCGGCAGGAGGCCTTGGCCAGACCAAGATCAGGGTGATGACATCTCACCTGGCCACGCCCCCTTGCTCTTCCCATGCAGGACAAAGCTCCTGGAGAGTGAGGCCATGAATGAGTCCCTCCGCCGCAGCCTCTCAAGGGCATCGGCTCGGAGCCCCTATTCCCTGGGAGCATCCCCAGCCGGTCCGGCCTTTGGGGCCAGCCCAGCCAGCTCCATGGAGGATGCCTCTGAGGTGATCCGCAGGGCCAAGCAGGACCTGGAGCGACTGAAGAAGAAGGAGGTCAGGCAGCGGAGGAAGAGGTAAGCAAAGGGCAGCCTCTTCCCTGAGAGCCCCGAGGTGGGAAATTGCAAGTGGACCCTTCCAGAAGAATATGGACCCCGCTGTGTTCAGGGGGGACCACCATGGCCCCACACCCCGTCCCCAGGAGCTCCCCCATTATTGTGTAGGAATTCATGGAGCAAATTTGCTCTGCCTTTTGGCCAGAGACCCCGCCACCACCACCTCCAATGCTGTACTCCCCTCCACCCCACAAGGCTAATTCTGGGCAGGACCAAAATTCTGGGTTTTTAGGAGAGCAGGAAGTCAGCCCTACCCCTGTGCCTTCTGGCTGGAAGCTTCCCTTATCCCACCCTCCACCCTCCTCGCCTGCCTGCTGAAGCCAGGGCTAGTCCCCCTAATCTGGGCTCCCCTTCACTCCACAAGCAGTCCAGAGAAGGAAGCCTTCAAAAAGAGGGCGAAACTCCAACAGGAAAACAGTGAGGAGACAGACGAGAACGAGGCTGAGGAGGTGAGGACCCCCACCCCCACCCCTCCTGGTCACATGTTTACTCCTGTGTCCCTGCTGGGGTTGGGGGTCCCCATCAGCACCTTCCTATAGGGTGGAGTGGGGTGAGTGCCTTCATCGATCCTGGCACTTCCTATTCGCTCTGGCTGGTTGCCATGGTGATCTGCATCACTCAGGCCTCCTCTTCATCCCAGAGGAGGCTGGATGGAGGCTCCTCCAGGGAGGCTGTGCCCAGGCTACTGTGGGAGGGGGTAGTCTTCCCCGAGGGAGGGTGTGGCCGACCCCAGCCCTCCTCACACAGCTGAGGTATTGGATCTGGCCTGGCCTCTGCTTCTGGGCTCCCCTACCTGGAGGCCAGGCACAGCCCTAATTGTGCCTGGTGCCCAGGAGGAGGAAGAGCGAGACGAGAGTGGCTGTGAGGAGGAGGAAGGGCGTGAGGATGAAGACGAGGACTCGGGCAGCGAGGAGAGCCTGGTGGACTCAGACTCAGACCCCGAGGAGAAGGGTGCGGGGGCCCGGGCTGGGGGACACGAGACACCCGTGGCCAGTGCCCAGGGTGGGGCTTCCTGTCAGCACTGGGCCCTGAGAACGTTCCGATGCCCCTGGGGTGGGATCGGGCTTGCTTGAGTTCTCTGAGATAGTCGTTGTCCAAGGCTCAGAACTCCCAGCTGTGAATTCAAGAACAAGAACCGTAATGATAATGATGCAAATACTGAGCGCTTATCATGTGCCAGCCACTGTGATTAGCTCAGCATTTCACGTGCTGGCTTCTTCCAGTCCTCACTGCTACCCCATGCATAGGTGCTATTTTCCCTGCATCACCACGGAACATGCTCAGAGAGGCCCATACTCTCCCCAGTTTGGTCCAGGCAGAGCAATGCATTGAATGTAAATCTCACTAGTGCCAAAGCCCACTGCTCTAAGTGGGGACACCTGCCCCTTTAGCTCTGTCTTGCTGCCATTTCTTGCCCATGGCTCTGCAAGGTGCATTCAATCATTTTACCCTTCTCCACCCGAGCATCCACCCATGTATCTATAACAGGTGGATGTTGGCCTCTGGAGCCGACAGCAGTGGGAAGGATGTCTAGACCTGCTCTCAGCTTTTGAGGCCAGCCCCCTTTGGGGGCTGCTCTTTAAACGTGTTACCATATTTGGCAGCACTGTGCCCACTTTGGATTTACCATTTCACCTTCCTCTGGTCATGGCTGACACGAGGAAACACCCCTTCCCTAGACTGGTGAGTGCTCCCCACCTGGCCCTTACCCTGTTGCCAGTCTGAGCCTGGCTCTGCACCGACCCTGCAGAGGTGAACTTCCAGGCGGACCTGGCCGACCTGACATGTGAGATCGAGATCAAGCAGAAGCTGATTGATGAGCTGGAGAACAGCCAGCGGCGCCTGCAGACGCTCAAGCACCAGTACGAGGAGAAGCTGATCCTGCTGCAGAACAAGATCCGAGACACCCAGCTAGAGCGGGACCGTGTGCTGCAGAACCTCAGTGAGGCTGGAACTCCCCACCCCGACAACTCCTGCTTTCCCCTGAGCCCCTCCCCTGTCAAAAGCACACCCCACAGCAGCTGGCGTCTTTGGGCCACAGTTAAAAGTTTTATGTCACATCCAGGTCCTCTGCCATGTTTTAAATTCACCTTTTTAAAACTAACATCTCACATATTAGGATCTTTTAATCCTTTTTATTTCTTCATGTACCTAGGCAGGTGAACAGGACACTTCCTGGCCTTTTCTCCGGCATTCAGTTCCTGGCACCCGTTTATAAGGCACCTTCTGACTTCTGTGTCCTTACTCTCTTCTTCTCCCAGTTCAGTTCATTATTCATGTATTCATTCCTTTGTCTTATTCAGCAAGCCTTTGCTGGATGTGTCTTGTGGAGCAGACATTATCCTAGATTCTAGAGGTGTTGGCGTGAGCAAAACCCCTGCTCTTATGAAATGCACACTCTAGCAGAGAGAGACAGACGTGAACAAAATAAGTGTGATCTCTAGAATGGCAGATGGTCATCAGGGATATTTTAAAACATACAGCAAGGAAGGAAGATGGGGGACACTTGGAACTAGGTTGGTCCTGGGAGACTACCTGGGGAAGGTGACTGAGCAGAGGCAGGAAGGAGATGAGGTAGTGCTACAGCAGAATGAGCGATGCTAAGGGCCTTGCAAACAGAGTGAAGCAAAGATGCCAAAGCCCTGAGCAGGTCATGCCCGTCGTGGGAAGGAAGCTGCCTTCTACTCTGCAGACGAGGCAGTGTCGAGTTTTGAGAGAAGCACATGATGTGAAATTTAAAAGTATTTTTAAAACTTCACTGTGGCTGTTGTGTAGGAGAACAAAAATGGAGCGTAGAAACCGTTTAGAAAATTGTTATAAAGATCCAGAAAAGACCGACAGGAGGTGGTGAGACATGGGAAGATTCTGGATATGTTTTGAAGGTCGAGCCAAAGGCTTTGTCAGTGCTTAGAGTGGGGGACGTGAGGGAGAGGGGAACCAAGGATGCCTCTGAGCTGCAGTGAGAGGTGGAAACTGGGACTTGGTTTGTACCTGTTCAGTTTGAGATGTCTGTTGGCAGTTCAGGAGGGAGCACCTAGGGAAGGGAACCCATTGAGTCCTTCTGCTCTAGCTCATGTCACTGTTTTCTCTTGCTGATTCTTCCCCTTCCCCTTAGTCCCATCTCCTTTCTCTCACAGTTATCATGGGTCAGAAGCAAGCACACATGAGTGGACTGCAGCACCCTCATGGGAAGCTAGGGATCAGGGCCTCGGGTCTCAAGATGAGATCTCACATTCCAGTAGAAAGTCAGAGCAGGAAGAGGCCTTGGGCATCCGTAGCCCCATTCCCTTGTTGCGAGACCTCATGCCCGACGTCTCTCAGTGAGACTTAGAACCCAAGCGTCCTGCCTCCCCTGTTGATGAGCCCACCTTCAGCGGGAACACACAGAGCTGAGGGCTGCCTCTTGCTGCTCTCAGGCACCATGGAGTGCTACACAGAGGAGAAGGCCAACAAGATCAAGGCGGATTATGAGAAGAGACTGCGGGAGATGAACCGAGACCTGCAGAAACTGCAGGCTGCGCAGAAGGAGCACGCCCGGCTGCTCAAGAACCAATCGCGCTATGAGAGGGAGCTGAAGAAGCTGCAGGCTGAGGTGGCCGAGATGAAGAAGGCCAAGGTAGGGCCAAGGGTATTAGGAATAGGCCTAGATGGGACGGTGCCACACCTTCAAATCTACTTTCCATAATCGATGCTGACAAGTGTGGATTCCCCTCCCACACACACACACACCCATCACTACCTGGTTTAACCCTGTCCTGGCCACGCACATTGTCCTCTTAGCTAATTGCTTCATTCTGGATGCAGCAACCTGGATGGCGCAGTGCTTGGGGGACACACCCAGGCGCCCTGCTCAGTGCTGCCCCCTTTTAGTGGGTAACAGCACTGCAGTTATTCCTGCCTGCACAGGGCACGTACAAGACTCTTATTTGGTGTAACCTTTGCCTTGAATCCCAGTGATAATTATGTTGCTGGCAGGCTTTCTGGGGCCAGGCCCTTCTCTAGTTATACATGCATGCCCTGTGTGGCCCTTAGGAGAACCTTATGAAGCTACCCTATTATTATTCCCACTCTGTGGAGAATTGAGGCTCAGAGAAGGCCATTCCAGCTACAAGGAGTCAGTGCTGGGATGCTGGGAGTCCTCAGCCTCACTAGCTGGTGTGTGTTCAGGTGGCACATACCTCCTCCCACTTTGCTGTGGCTCAGAGTCTCTGGGGCCTGGGGTCTTTCCCTGAGGTCCTGGTTTGGGGCTCAGGTCTTATGCCTCCAAGTCTGTCTGGCTCCTGCCTGGAGATGAAGGATCCATGGTCCTTTATGTCCCCCCCTCTGAACCTTCCTGCCCTGACCCTCAGGCTCTGGTGTCCCCTCACTCACCACAGTCCTAGGCTGGATCCCTAGTAAATCCTGGCACTACAGATGGCAGCCCCAACAGCTGGCCTGAGGAGCAGATACACAGGAAAGGGGCGTTCCCCAGTGCGTGGAACCAATAGGACAGGTGTCTACATTCTAGGAGCCACCAGTAACTGTCCTCACCACTGACTCATTAGTGCTGACCACTATGCAGAGGCAATCGGCCATGAATGCAGGGAATAGCTGGAATAGATTTTTAGAAAAGGTGGACCTCTTGTTGTCATAGATCAGCCACCTCCTCTGCACAGGCTGTGTCCCCAAGCCTAGGCCACAGGTCCAGGAGCTCCATCAGCCTGTCCAGTCCAGATTAGAGAAGGCCCTGCCTTGCTGTGCTTAGACCTTTTTGACCTGGGCTGGTCCCCAGGGACCCCACTCTCCTCTTCTACTTCTGTGTATCCACCCTGTGGACAAGAGGCAAATGACATTGAAGTGCCCACAGATTCCCCCAGACCTGGGCGCCCTCTGGTGGTGCAGAGGGAGGACCCGGTGGGTCTTTGACATCCTCAGGTGGAGGGGCACACCCCCATGGCCTGGCCTTCAGTAGCAACTCCGGAGCAGTTCTGGGTGCTTTTCTCTTCATCCCCATTCTGTGTCCCTGGGGGTTCCTGGCTCATTCCCCTTCAGGCCCAGCCTCTCCCGGCCAGCTCCCATTTCAGCTGGGCCTGATTCTCATGAGGAGGGAACATTCTCTTAGGGCTCTGAAGTCTGGAAAAATAATTGATGCCCAGGGCATGTTTGAAGAAAGACGGAAGGATCCACATACATTTATGAGTGTTTCAGTCTTGGGATTGCTGAGGCCCAGCTCTTCCCACCTGCCTGTGCTTCTATGAGCCCAGGGATAGAAGTGGAAATAATGGCCTAGAATCATCCCAAGGGCTCCCCTACAGCCCAGGGGACCAGGTTTTCTGTTGGAAGGACAGATAAAGCAGCAGCAGCAAGGATTCTGACCAGATGCCATGAAAGCCAATGGCTTAGACCCTTCCCACCACCTTCCAGCTGCAGGCCCCAGTGAGTCACAGGACTGCATAGGGTAGGACCTGCAGCTGCAGGGTCCCCTAGGAGAGGACACACTGCCATGTACTTTAGGACTTAAGAGCATGGCTCTCCCAGGAACTGAGGCCCCTTTCAGCGCTGTTGTGAACCTGGGATGCGCTCACCCATTCTGAGACCATCACTTTCGTGTGGCCACCGTGGGGCTCCACCACGCATGCGATGTGCTGGATGGACCCTCGTCCAGGAAGACATGTTTCCTCCCCAGGAGCCTCAGCTCGCAGTGTGCTAGAGTTTTCAGGCCCATTGTTAGCTGAGGCTTTGACTTGGTCTTCCCAATCTCAGTCCTTTGGAAGAACACTCATTCTAGACCTCAAAGACCCCGTAACAACAAGCCCACCTCTGCTCTATAGACACCCCTTCAGAGCCTTCCCTGCCAGGGAGAAGCCAACCCTGATAGTGCTGGCTGCCTTGGAATCTCTCTCCTTCCTTTCCTATGCCTTTTCCTGTCCTACCTGTCCTCAGACAGGACAGGTTGGTGACTTTCCTGTGATGTCAGAGGCCTCTGTGGCAGAGCCAGGACCAGCCCCCATGGTGATTCTCCTGCCACCACTACCTGGAAGCTGTGGGAAGTACTGTGCTCATTGCACTCCTGTGTTAGGGCCCCAGGAAGGGGAAGCAGATGATGCAGGGCCTCAGGACAGTGGCCTCCCAACACATTGGGTCATCTCCAGCTGTACTAATGGTGCTTCTGTGCCTTTGGCTAGACGTCGGAGAACTCTGGGTTCCAGGCACTCTATACGTGGTCCCTATCCTTATTCTGAACTGTTGTGGTGCCCTGCCTGGGCCTGTAGGAAGACCACCTGGATTCGCCACTCATCTCTCAGATGCTCATTTCCTTATTTATTGAACAGGAACGGTAATGCTGGTTCTTAGTAAATAATGGTGAATTTTATTACTGTCATTATGAGCCTGACCCTGGAATCCAGCCCCGACCTTCATAGCTCAGGCTGTCAGATGGAGAGAGGATTACCTGCCTCCAGCCAACTCGGCTGACCTAGAATGGTCAGACCCAGGATGGTGGCTTTGGGCAGGGGCAGAGTTGCACCTTGCAGATCGGGAGTCCCTGCACTGCGAGGCTGGCTGTAAGGCCCCTCCTTCTAGCAGGTTGCCCGGGTAGTGCCAACCTCCATGGAGGGTTTAGGGGGCGGACCCCTCGCCCCAGACCCTTGAACACTGAGCTGGTGCTGTGTGACAGGCTGTCACCTCTATTCAATATCCTCGGAGCCAGCCACTCCCTGGAGCACGTGGGCCACCCCTTTCCAAGCCCCACCTTCACCCCTGCCTCTGCCCTGCCTGAACCAGGTGGCCCTGATGAAGCAGATGCGGGAGGAGCAGCAGCGCCGCCGGCTGGTGGAGACCAAGAGGAACCGGGAGATCGCTCAGCTCAAGAAGGAGCAGCGGCGGCAGGAGGTGAGAGACCCTGGAAGACTCCAGGAGACTTCGGCCTCAACTCCCAGCTTCCCTGTGCACCTGGCCACCCCTCCCGGTCAAGCAGGCTCCAATTCCTGCTGCCCTAAGCCGTAACCGTCATGCTTGAAGTAGAACACAGCCTGTCAGAAGGGCGGGACCACCATGGGCCTCTAGCCTGTCCCCACATATTCCAAGGGAAGGCTTGAGCCCCAGAGAGGGTCAGGAACTTGCTCAGGGTCACCAGCAAACCAGAAACATGCAGCTTCAAACCCAGCAGAGAAGTCCAGCAAGGCTGAGCTCCCTAATCCCAGATGCCTCCCCCAGAGTGGGAGATGAGGCCAAGGGGTCTTTAGTTCAACTTCCAGCGAAGGGAACTCTACTCTGGGGACCATTTTATCAACATTTTTGCTGCATGAGATTCACCCAACGTGAGAAAAATCCAGGCTTCTGGCTGTAGATCTGGCCAGCTCATCCCCAGCCCAGTCTGGGCAGAAAGGGTCTCTGTGTCTGAGTGTGGACCCTGCCCCTCCTCTCTGACCCACAGTTTCAAATCCGGGCCTTGGAATCCCAGAAGCGGCAGCAGGAAATGGTCCTGAGGAGGAAAACCCAGGAGGTAGGTGCTCTTGGACTGGCCCAGCACGAGGTCCTGTCCTTGCTGCATGGCCCTCGTGTTGCTCTCCTTTGGGGAGAAGGAGGGGGGCTAGTCTGCCTGTGGCCCTGGGTCTCCCTGCTCCATTCAGCAAACACAATCAATCAGGCAGAATTGCCAGGCCCAGAGCAGCGCTTTCTCAATGGGAGGGCTGAGTCTAGAGGGCAGGCTGCAGGCTCTGTCCCCCAATACTTGAGCTGATCGCTTAAAAAAGAAAGAAAGGGAAAATAGTGGCAGATCTTATGTTCATTTCACATCAGGCAGCCCTCTTGGCCCTTCTGTGACCCTGGGCTAACACAGAGTGGCCCTACCCCCAAGCTGCATAGCTCTAGTTCACCCTGCTCACTGGGCCCCCCTTTCTTGCCTCCAGGTTTCTGCATTGAGGCGCCTGGCCAAGCCCATGTCGGAGCGGGTGGCAGGGCGTGCAGGGCTGAAGCCACCCATGCTGGACTCGGGAGCTGAGGTGTCGGCCAGCACCACCTCATCTGAGGCCGAGTCGGGGGCCCGCTCTGTCTCCAGCATTGTGCGCCAGTGGAACCGCAAGATCAACCACTTCCTGGGTGACCATCCTGCCAACACTGTCAATGGTACCCGCCCGGCCAGGTGAGGTGGACTGGTGGTGCCTTGGCCTGTGTGGGCCCAGAGTTGGAAATATGGGGGGTAGGACCAGAATGAGGCCAGTGCTCTAGTCCCCAGGGCTGTCAGCTCCTGATGGGGGCTCAGTGGAGCTGCGGAGGTTAAGAGGAGTCACACCCAATCCCCTCTTGCCTCTGCCTCCCAGAAAGAAGTTCCAGAAGAAGGGGGCCAGCCAGAGCTTCAGTAAGGCTGCAAGACTCAAGTGGCAGTCCTTGGAACGGAGGATCATTGATATTGTCATGCAGAGAATGACCATTGTCAACCTGGAAGCTGACATGGAGAGGCTCATCAAGGTGGGCCTGCCTCCCACCTCCTGCCCTTCCCACTCTTCACTTATCCTCCGTCACCCTGACTCCTCAGACCTTTCCCAGCCCCCTCTCTCTGGGCTCCTGGTGCCTGCTCTGGAATCCAGAGGTGCTGGGGCCCTTCACGGGCTGGAGACCTGGGGTGGGAGCTGTGGGCAGGACAGGGCAGACCCCTGAGACCCTGATGGTCCTCCATCATCATCCCCTCAGAAAAGGGAGGAGCTGTTCCTCCTGCAGGAGGCGCTGCGGAGGAAACGTGAGCGGCTGCAGGCCGAGAGCCCGGAGGAGGAGAAGGGGCTGCAGGAGCTGGCCGAGGAGATTGAGGTGCTGGCAGCCAACATCGACTACATCAATGACAGCATCACCGACTGCCAGGCCACCATCATGCAGCTGGAGGAGACCAAGGTAGCTATAGGACGGGATTGGCTGGGGGAAAAGGTGGGAGAGATGGGTGGGCAGGGGCAGCCCCAGCTGATGAGCGTCTCTGTCTCCTGGTCCCAGGAGGAGCTGGACTCCACGGATACCTCGGTGGTCATCAGCTCCTGCTCCCTGGCCGAAGCCCGCCTCCTGCTGGACAACTTCCTCAAGGCGTCCATTGACAAGGTGAGCCTGTCACTGACCTGTTCAGGGGTCCCAGCCAGCACAGGCGCCACCGTGACATAACCTAGTAGTGCAGCCCACAGGCCTGACTCCTCCTCATTTGCGTCACTCACAGGCCAAGGCAAGCCTCCTGGCCTCCCAGCCTAGGATTCTGCAGCTATAAAACTGGGGTGATGACAATACCAGGCTTGTAGCTTGTTTCATGCCTTTAACAAGACAATGCCTGTATAGGGCCTGGCGTGGCACCTGGCACGCAGCAGGGCCCCAATTAAAGGTGACCCTGGGTGTCTGGCCCAGGCCCTTCCACAGCAAGGCTGGGCTTGAGTGTGTTAGAGGTAGAGGGAGAAGTGTGTGTACATTGGGGTGGAGAAGCAGGAGACAGACAGACAGACCGCATTCTGCCCAGCAGGGTTTATCCCAGAACATTAGGCATCTCTTGGGGTTTCTGGGCTCCTCTCTTCTCTTCCCTCTTGGGACTTGAATCTTGGGAACAGACACCACCTGGTGTGCATGCAGTATGACTCAGAAGAGGGCGGGAGAGTTTGCCCTCCGTGACTCCTCACCCTATCCCCAGTGACTCCTCTCAGCTCTGCTTTGTGTCTAGGGGACTGCTTGAGTGTGCTAGGGCTGCCGTAACAAAGTGCCACAAACTGGGAGGCTTAAGCAACTGTGATTTATTGTCTTCCAGTTTTGTAGGCTAGGAGGTTCAAAGTCAAAGTGAAGCCTCTTCTCTGTGATTATAGATAGCATTCTTCTCCTCCCTGTGTTTTCAGTCTTCCCTGTTTATATCTGCAATCATTGTGTGTGTGTGTGTGTGTGTGTGTGTATGTGTGTGTGTGTGTGTGTGTGTGCACGCGCACATTTTCTATTGGGGACTGAACCCAGGGGTGCTCTACCACTGAGACACATCCCCAGACTTTTTTCTTTTCATTTTTAAAAATTTTTTAGATGTTGATGGACCTTTATTTTATTCATTTATTTTTATGTGGTGCTGAGAATCGAACCCAGTGCCTCACACATGCTAGGCAAGCACTCTACCACTGAACCACAACCCCAGCCCATCCCCAGCCCTTCTTATTTTTTATTTTGATAAATTCAGGGTCTCACTGAATTGTCTAAGCTGGTCTTGAACTTGCAATCCTCCTGCCTCAGCCTACTGAGTAGCTGAGATTACAAGCATACCCCACTGCATCTAGCTCCCCTAATCTCTTTTTAAAAGGAGATCAGTCCCTTTGGATTAGGGCCCACCCATATGTTCTCATATTACCCTATTTACCTCTTTAAAGGCCTTGTCTCCAAACATATTCTGAAGTAATGAGGGGGACTTCTGCCTATGAATTTGGGGGGACACAAGTTAGCTCATAACAGGGTGTATCCTAAGGTGACCTCCACCAAGCTGTGCACATGGGTGCTAAGGGGCGGGGCATACCCCCAAAGCCAGGAAGGCTAATTCCAGGCCTTGCTTCCCGCCATCAGGGGCTGCAAGTGGCACAGAAGGAGGCCCAGATCCGGCTGCTGGAGGGACGGCTGAAGCAGACAGACATGGCAGGCTCCTCCCAGAACCACCTGCTCCTGGATGCCCTGCGTGAGAAGGCCGAGGCGCACCCCGAACTGCAGGCCCTCATCTACAATGTACAGCAGGGTGCGTATAAGTGGGCTCTACCCCTGGGGAGGCCCCTACTTCCCCAGAATTCCCCCAGAAGCCCTGGTCTTATCCCTGCAGGACAGATGCAGGAGGGAGGGAGGCCATCCCTCCTTTCCCCTCCTTCCCCACCTGATGGGGTCTCTCCACCCTCCCTTCCGCCCACAGAGAATGGCTATGCCAGCACAGACGAGGAAGTCTCAGAATTCTCTGAGGGGAGGTGAGTTCCCACCTGGGAGAGAGAGCCCAGCACACCTGGGGCTCAGAGAAGGAGTTGCCCAGGGTCCCAGGGCTAAGCCTGAGTTTGGGGGCTTTTTGAGACCTACAGGTCTAAGTCCCAGAGAGCCAAGAGAATAGGATATTAGGATCCTAAACTCTCTGCTTCTTCCTCAGCTTCTCCCAGTCATTCACCATGAAAGGCTCCACCAGCCATGATGATTTCAAGTTCAAGGTGAGCCCCCCTGTAAGTCATGCAGTAGGTACATTAGGGCCAGCTTCCCATAGCCTGGACCCTATCTTACTGTGACTTTGGCTCACCCTGTCCATGCCCTAATATTGCCCCCAGCTGGAATAGAGGTGCCAAGAAGAATCTAGCCTAGAATTGGGGTATGTCTAGTCCATCCTTTTTGAGGTAGGTGGAAGGTAGAAAAAGTGACCAGAGCCACTGCTGGCTTGTTTCCATTCTGCCTAGTGACATCACCACATCCAGAGGCCCCATTTTCAAAAACTTCTCCCTTCCCCACTCAAGACCCTCACCACGGTCTGAGCCAAATCTTAACCCTAGATGTCTAGTTATTTTACCTGCAGATGGTTGATTCAACAGTGTAGGAATCAACAGTGAGAGAGTCTACCTAACATCAGGTATCAGTTGTTAGACTGAAACAAGACCCAAGACTTTTAAAGAAAAAAGGGGGGAAAAAACACAGACAAGAAGCTGTGAATTTTATGCATATTTTGGGGGTAAAGTGATAAGCTGATTTCCAGCAAGAAGTCAGTCTGGGCATTCTGTGGTTTGCATAGTTTAATAAAGAGCAACAAAACAATTTCAGTTGCCCTGGATTCTCCAGACACCTGGAGAGTTTAGCTGTGGAGCACAGAAGATGATATCTGGGTGTCTGGGTCCTTCCATCAGCTCTTCTTCCTTAGGCCAAGCCTGCACCATTTCCATGCTAAGGATTTCCCCTGGTTCCCTTTCCTGTGCCATCCTGTGTGGGCAAATTGGTCCATCTGATTCTTTCCTTTCTAGGGAGAGCCCAAGCTGTCTGCCCAAATGAAGGCTGTGTCAGCTGAGTGCCTGGGGCCCCCACTGGACATCTCCACCAAGAACATCACCAAGTCCTTGGCCTCCCTTGTTGAGATCAAAGAAGACGGGGTGGGCTTCTCCATCCGTGATCCCTACTACCGAGACAAGGTCTCACGCACTGTCAGCCTGCCCACCCGGGGCAGTACTTTGTAAGGAAGGGAGCCAGGGATGTGGGTGGGTCAGGGTGGGCAGGGAGTTGGGTCTGGACCTGACTGGACCCTCTGTTCCAGCCCCCGGCAGTCTCGAGGCACAGAGACGTCCCCTCTGACCCGGAGGAAGTCCTATGACCGGGGTCAGCCCATCAGGTGAGAACCTCTTCTAGAATCAGCTCCAGATTCACTGCCAGTGTAGTGGTTGGGTGTGTGAATGGCTGTGGAATTCCACTCTGTAGATTATCCTATGTGCTTTCTAATCTGGGCTGGCTGGACTGAGTCATTCAGCTTCACCCATGGTCCCTTGTACCCCATCAGCTATGGGCTTGGGATGTGTCATCTCCATAAGGCACCTGGGTAGCCAAGCCAAATAGTTAAAATGTGTGCTGATGTGCACTCAACATAGGTGGCTTTGTAGTAGCTTAGATTTGTCATTGTCCTGATTTGCTTCAGCCCTGTTTCATGACTCTGGGTCCTCGGGAGCTTTGACTCTTTTTTTTTTTTTCCCAATATTTTACCTTTATTATTTATTTAGTTTTTCTATTGTTTGTTTTGTTTTGTTGTTTGTTTGTTTGTTTTTGTATGTGGTGCTGAGAATTGAACCCAGTGCCTCATGCATGCTGGGCAAGTGCTCTACCACTGAGCCACAATCCCAGGCCTGAGCTTTGACTCTTTTTAAGACCTCCTGTTATGAGAGGAGTCTAGAAATTAAAAGAAAAACCAGACAGCCACAGAACAGCACAGTAACTTCCAGCTGCTCAGACGCACATGGGCCGGGCCCTCCAGAGCTTCTGAAATTGCAGAAGGACTGTTGGGGTCCTCTATTTGCATACTTCGTTTTCAGAGGTTTGGTGGCCTTCCCCTGGTCACATGGCTAAATAGTGGGAAAGCTGGCTCACCTTGACCTTTTGCTACCTGTTTTGGTGGGAGGCAGAAGGGGTACCTACTCAAGATCTCAGCTCTCCCTTCTCCAAAGCCTTTGCAGAAGCCCCCGTTAGGGACTTGCAAAGTGGCCTTGGTAGAGAATGGTCTGTGTACTTGAAGCTTTACAACCTGTCACTTTATCTCTGAACTGAGAGAACATTTTTAAGTGCAGTCAGGATTTAAGGCAAAGTCACGATGGCTCTCCAAAGAGCCCTGTTTCATGGCTGTGGGTCCTTGGGAAAAGGTTTAGGCAGAACCCAATGCTAATTCCCCAAGAAGAAGGATCCTGGGGTATTGGAATGGGCTGTGCCATGACATCCTGGTCTCCCTTGGAGGTATGGTCAGCTGTCATCATTCATGTGGTTATTATGTCCTGTGAAGTCGCAGTGAGCACTGTGCCAGTAAGGAGCCACTGGTCCCCAGGGAGATGGAGGGTATGGTTTCTGCGAGCCTCGGCTCATGACATTTTCAGTGGCCGAGCAGCACATTACACACTTTACGTGTGTTTCTACTTCAAGACACCTTAATTAATCTACTTTGTTGACAATTAGCATTGCGCTCACAAGCACAGCACCCACAGATTTTTAAACCGTAAGGCACTTCCCAGCCTGCTTACAGCTTAGGAATACCAGACAGCACTTTGGTACAATGTTTGGGGACCATTTTAAAAAATTGAAATCATCATCATCAAAACACACAAAAATGTTCAAAAAAAATCTCATGGATCTAAATAGATGATGAACAGGACACTTGTTCCAGTGTCAGAGGTGAAACAAGCTCGCTAGGAACATGAATATTTAAGTGACAAATTTTCTCACTGCACTAAAAGTCCCAGGACAATGGATTTTACAGAGTAGTACCTAGGAGCCTAGATGTGGACTGAGCTCTGAGACAAGGTGGAAACCCAGCTCTGGGGGTGGCCTGTGGGCAGGGGTGGTCACTCACAGATGCTGCTCTCTGTCCCTGCTCACTAGGTCCACAGATGTGGGATTCACGCCTCCATCTTCCCCTCCCACCCGGCCCCGCAATGACCGCAACGTCTTCTCTCGTCTCACCAGTAATCAGAGCCAGGGGTCAGCACTGGACAAGTAAGAGCAGGGCTCAGGGGCAAGACAGGGAGGGCACAGAGGAGGAGCAGGGAGCCTGAGGGCTGGGCCTTGCTGGAGACAGGCAGGAAGAGCCGGGCAGACCCCATGCCTAAGTGTCAGGAGACCCTGACACTCCCCATCCTTTCTGTACTGACTATAGGCCCTTCCCTTCCCCGAGCATGCTGGACCTCAGGAGAGGGCAGGAAGGAAGCCACTGGGATGGGGGCTGGGGCAGTGAGGAGGCACTGGCCAGTGGGGCTGGCACACCAGAGGGCTCCCCAGAACTGCCCTTTCCATCTGCCTCAGCTGATTCTTTGCTTTTCTCTGAAGCCCCTTCCTTCAGCTTCAACCAGTACCCTAACCGACCAACCAGTACCCTAACCGACCAACCAGTACCCTAACCGACTGCAGACACGACCTTGAGTCACCTTCACATGAAGGGCTCGGCTCACCCGTCCTCACAGCTCCTGTTGTAGCACTAATTGCTCGTAGTGTAATGTGTGTTAACTGCAATCCCTGCATCCAGAAGGCGCTCAACTTGCTTTACTGCTGGCTCTCCCATCTGTGACTCATTGGAACTCTCAATCAGCCCGTTTCATGTAGGAGGAAGGGGGCCCAGTCCTAGAAAGTGACTAAATAGGGCCCAAGCTGGAACTTTTAATTCCCACCAGCCTGGTGCCCCTAACAGGGAGAGCAATATTGTCCCTGTGTTCCTCTCTAGGCTCCCTAAAAGCTTCTGGACTGCAAGGGACAATGATATCATGTCTCTCAGGGGAGCCCACGTTAGAAAATGCTTATCCTGGATCGATTGTGATGTCCACCCTGTCCCCCTCCCTGCAGAAACACTCCTTCCTGGGCCAAAATGCTGCTCCCTGAATGCTGACTCTGGGGTTCAGACACAGTACCCCGGGTGCACCTTCCTTCCCCAAACCTGCCTCAGTTTGGGCTACTGTTGTGGGAGTTGCTGGCCCTCCCCCATCAGGAGCACCCCTCCTATGTGCCATTATGGCCACCTGGACTGGCCCTGTTTTGCAAGAGCTGGGATGGGACGCTGACCCTCCTGGTGTGGTGGTCTTTTGGGGGCCTTGGTTCAATCCAGTGGTTCCAGTCTTGGGATCCGTGTGTGATATAAAGCCATCCTCTTGGCATGGTCCCACTCGGCTCCCTGGGGACAGTGGGCCTTGTAAATGTGAGTCCTGAGGAGTTGCTGGAAGAAGCTAGCTCCTAGGCAGGGGTGGAAGCAACCAATGGCTTCCTCTGGCCCTGGTGGGTACAGGATCACTGAGGTGGGACAGGTGAGGCAGTGAGGCAGCCAGAGAGCTTGGAACCAGCGAAGAGCCGGGAACCACTTCCCCAAGTGGGAAACTGGCCTCCCGTCTCCTGTGGCCCCTCTCACTCCCACCCGGCAAGCTGAGGGACTCTCTGCTGGCCCGCTCCTGGGGGAGCCTCGGCTCCCAGGCCAGCCTATCCCTGCCTCCTTCCCTGCTCTCCCTGAAGGCTCTCCTCCTCTGCCTCTCTCACCCCCTCCAAGAGAATAACCGCCCCTGACCTCCCTGCCGCTGCTGCCGCCACCTCTGCCATTCCTGTGTGTGTTTTCCTCTCTCCCCTAATCCAGCTAATTTTCTGCCCTCCCCAGGTCTGATGACAGCGACTCCTCTTTGTCGGAGGTCCTGAGGTACACACAGAAAGTCTCTTGTGTTTGGTCCCCTCTGGCTCTCTTCTCTCATTTCTGCCTCTCGCTGCACCGGCCCCTCCCGCCTGCACCCCTGTCCTCAGCATGCAGCCCCTCCTCTCCCAGAACCCTGCCTCCCCTCCGCCATGTCCCTCCTGAGACTTCTTCCTGCCCCGTGGTTCCTCTCTCTCAAGGTGGCCCCGTGGCCTCTGACTGTGCCGGGCCTGGCTGGAGCTGGGGGCTTGGGGAGGGGGTGCGGTTGCTTGTGGCCCACCCTGTTCTCTTCTCCCTCCTGGCCTGAGCAGGGAGGGGCAGAGCATGGAAGCCTGGGGTGGCTGGGGCCAGAGCTGAGCTGCTAAGGGACGGAGGGCAGGGGAAAGGCCGTGGGCGCCGCAGCTGGGCTGCTGTTCTTTTCATGGGTGTCGGTGGCTCCGGTGGCTGTGCTTAAAATCCTTGTGACTTAACTTATACCAGTAGGGGGAGCCTTTAAGACGTTGGCTGGCGGGGGACGGGTGGGGAGGCGCCAAGGAGGTCCCACATCTCTTGGTGTGCAGATGTGCAGGTGCCTCCTGCCACCTCAACCTGTGGGATGACCAGAGGCTGTTTCCCCGGCAATCCAGCACAACACCCCACAACCCGGAGCGAGTCTCAGGACCTGGAGGGCCTGAGCCCCCAGCAAGTGAAGGGCTCCGATCCGCTCTCCAGCCCTGGTGTCGACCTTTGTTAGTTTGCTTTTCCCCCAGGAACTGCTGGCCTGGACAGCCAGCCTCTCACTGTAGGGAGGACTCTCCTTTCACCAGTTTCTATTAACTGGCTAACTCGGCCCACACCAGTGTCATAAGTGGGGAGCAGGAGCATCCTGGGGAGCTATTGCGCATGTGCTTGGTTGGCAGCTGGGTGTGTCCAAGCACTGGTCCTGGAGGGAGGGCGTGACCAAGTCCACAGGGTCTGTTCCAGAAGCGCTGTTGGGGTAGGACATTGATCATTTCAGTAAACCCTTGGCTACAGGGTCGATGTCAGGAGCAGCATTCTCCTTAAAAAAGAACTAGAATATATTTCCAGTTATAACTCAGCCAAAAGGCCCTCACTAAGGAAATAAAAATCATCCTCAGAGCCCCCAGGAGCCTGGTATAGCCAAACCCTCACACTCACTGGCCTCTGCCTGATCACCTCTCAGGGCAAGGAGGTGCCGTTCCAGGTCCGTATAGCCTCCTTCTAGAGAGGCCACAAATATCCTAATCCCGAGCTCAACTGGGGTCCCTACAGGGATTTATCCCTTTATAAATGACAGACGCAGACCTGCCCATGCTGGTCCAGCAGGGGCCCCTGGGTGGGTGTGGGCAGGTGAGTCTCACTGGTTGGGAGGTGCCAGCCACAGAGGCTAACACTACCAAATGGAAGTTGTGCAGGGCGCCTGGGAGGGTGGTGGCCTGGGTCCTCCCTCTCTGCTCCCTTCCCCTCACACTGCGTAACTGAAGCAGCGTGGAGACTGTTGGGAGCTGCAAGGGTCAATTCCAGCACTTGGGCCTTTGCCCTGCCCGCCTGGGGCCTGACTGCTCTTATGTCTCAGGGTCTGGATCAGACAGCATCAGATGGGGACTCTGAGGGCAGGGCCCATGCTTCTGCTCTTTCCAGTGGGGCCTATCATGGGATTTGCTCCCCCAGAATTGTTCAGGCTGGCGACTGGCTGTTACTCTACCAGATGGTCCCTGCTGCCCTGCGCAGCCCTTCTCTGCTCTCGGACCTTGGTGGAGTTTGGCTGAAGATCCTGGAGTCTGTCATTAGGCCCTCATCTCCTCCCTGCCCGGACCCTACCTCCCCCATGTACCTTGATCAGCCTAGCTATAGTATCCCCGGCTGACAGGCATGTCCTTTCTCCCTCTCTCCCGGGAAGGGGCATCATCACCCCCGTTGGAGGAGCTAAGGGTGCACGGACAGCCCCGCTGCAGTGTGTGTCTGTGGCCGAGGGCCACACCAAGCCCATCCTCTGCCTGGACGCCACAGACGAGTTGCTTTTCACAGGGTCCAAAGGTAAGTGGAACTATGGCTGGCCAGATAGGGTTAGGGTCCCTCACCCACCCTTCCTTGCCAGAGTGAGCTATGAAGCAGATAAGAACACAAAGCTCCCATGAGCTGAGGCTCAGAGGTCAACTTGCTTACCACTGTGTCCCTTGCCTTGGCTCAAGGCTCCCACCCCATGCAGCTGGCCTTGCTGACTCCACCTAGCACGTCTTCCAGATCTTCCTTAGAAACTTCAGGAAGCTTCTCAGGTGTCCAGCCTACAGGCACATCTTGGTCCTCCAACACCACCACTCTCCAGACATCAGCCGGCATCCGTAGCTAAGCCAGTCCTCTGACCTCAGCAGCAGAGCCCCACAGACTCATGCTTCTAAGACACAACAGCACAGAAATTTGACCAGCAGAAAGTACACATCTGTAGTAGTCGTGTGTGCGTGCATGCGTGCGTGCGTAATAGAAACACAGGCATGTGTACATATACAGATATGTGCATCCACAGCAGGAGGGAGGTAGCAATAAAGGGTATGACTGATTGTCTTTCAAGTTTTCCTTATTCAGTTAGGCAGTGTTGGCATCTGTAGGAATAGGCACCAAAGGCTTAGGAGTTTTGTTTTAGCTCAGGATACCTTGGACTAGCCCTGTTTTAAAGCTCTCGCCAACTTCTTTCCCCTGAGTTTTTCTCGAGCACATGCACATGTACATAAGCATGTGTCTGTTTTTCTTTCTGTCAGACTTAGAGTTCCTTTCTCCAGATCCCTCTGACCCTTCCCTTGACAGGCCAGTGCAGGAGAGCTGCCTGCCCCCCACCCCAAACCGCCACCCTCTTCCCATGGCTGACATCACTCCTCTCCTCCTGTCTCCTCCCCTCTCCCACAGACCGAAGCTGCAAGATGTGGAACCTGGTAACGGGGCAGGAGATCGCAGCTCTAAAGGGCCATCCCAACAATGTGGTCTCCATCAAGTACTGCAGCCACTCGGGGCTGGTGTTCTCCGTGTCCACCTCCTACATCAAGGTGTGGGACATCCGGGACTCAGCCAAGTGCATTCGGACTCTCACGTAAGTCCCTCCGTCTGCCCTCCAGTACTGGGCTGCAGCAAACCGGGCTGCTAATATTCTTTCCAGCCCAGGTGGTCCACTGAACCCAACCCAAACTGGCCATGTGGACACAAAGGCCCTTACTGCCCTTGGTCTTGGCTTGACTCTGGGGAACACGATGAGATCTCTTGGTTTGGGGGACAAACCAAGTTTCTGGGGCAGCAGATTGGTGAGCCTTTGGCCTGCCTGGATCCCACCTTTGCCCCAATCCCCAAGCCCTGTCCTTTGAGATACCATGGATAATAAACAGGAATCTGAGGAATCTGGAAACAGGGTGAGACCAGCAGATGGCAGCAGCCTTCAAAACCAGGCCAGCCACCTGTGAGGGTAGATGGCCACAGGCATGGTCCTGAGTCCTGGCCCTGACAGCCCCAAGCAGACACAGGGGAGACTGAGCCAAATGAGCACCATAAAAGTCATATTTTGTCCTTCTATGTACATTGTAAACCCCAATCTATTATTTAATTTGATCCTTAAAAAGTTAACCGAGGATTTTAGGGCAGTGGAAGTATTCTCTGTGATTCTATAGTGGGAGATAAACCCACAGAATGTACAACATTAAGAATGAGCCCCAACGTATGTGATGGACTTGGGTGATGATACGTCAATGTTGGTCCACTCTGATGTGGGCTGTTGATAACGGGAGGGGGCGGGAGGGGGCTGTGCATGTTGGGGGGAAGGAGGTGTATGGGAAATCTCCGTATGTTCCACTCCGTTTTTGCTACAAGCCTTAAACTGCTCTTTAAAAAAGAAAAAAGAAATCTTAGGAGAAAAGTTAACTGAAGGGATGTCATGGCCTCTTTTCACAGATGAGGAAGCAGTGTGTTGTGTCTGGGGGAGGTTGAGGGATTTCCACAAGGCCCAGGTTCAAACCCAGTCCCCTGCCTCCGTCTTACAGTCCTCCCAAGGCGGCTGGTGTACTTTAGTACAGAGGCTGAGCTGGGGCTGGAGTGGTGCTCTCCCCTTGGTCCCACTTCTAGGGAAATTTGTTCATCTCTGCCAGTCCTCATCAGGCTTCCTGGAAGAAGCCCGTTATCCGGGCCGGTCTCAGGGAGCTTTTATTAGTTTCCTGGCCTGCATGGATGGACTGTTTTGATCTCTAACTTGGCCTCTTTTTCCTCCTGGGCAGGTCCTCAGGCCAGGTGATCTCAGGTGACGCCTGCGCTGCCACTTCAACCCGGGCCATCACCAGTGCCCAGGGGGAGCACCAGATCAACCAGATGGCCCTCAGCCCCTCTGGCACCATGCTGTATGTGGCCGCAGGCAATGCCGTCCGAATCTGGGAGCTCAGCAGGTCAGTGAGCTGCCTGGGGAAGAAGCTTGGCATGGCCCCAGGGAGCTTGGGATGACCAGCCCTAAGGTGGGCAGGACCTCAGTTGGGTTCCCAGTCCTACAAGCTGCTGAGCTGTGCCCCCTCCTCTGAAATCCCTGGGTCCCATGGCAGCATATGTCTAGGTTCTTGGTCTTGCTTGGAGGAGGAGGAGAGAGAACTCTAGCCAGGCCTGTTTGTCTCAGGGAAGACCCCACCCTGATGCAGGGTCCCGTCTAACCCACTGCTCTTGGCTGGGCCCCTCCCCGCTGCAGGTTCCAACCCATTGGCAAGCTGACTGGCCACATTGGCCCCGTGATGTGCCTGACGGTCACCCAGACTGCCAGCCAGCATGACCTGGTGGTGACTGGCTCCAAGGACCACTACGTCAAGGTATCTGAGCTGCTCTGCTCCAAGACCTGGTTGGGGTATTCTGGGTGTTTCTACCACTTTCTTTCACCTTTGCCCCCGGTTGTCTTGGGAGTCTTCATGAAAAGTAAGGAGACTTCTGGGGATTTATGCTGAAGAAAGCACCCCAAAGAAGGCAGGAAGGTGTGCAGAAAATTTCAGCATTATTAATTCATTAAAATTAATGCATTTTTAATTAATAAAGCCGCAGCATTATTTTGTAAGTGCTGAACAATTTAGAAACAGCCCAAATGTCTAAGGACAGGTGGGAAAATCCCCTGATCAGGATGCAATATGGCTATTAAAATGATCAATAGGAAGAAGAATCACAAAGCCTACAAGCAACTAATTTGGTTTGCTCTCTGAATATGCAGTTGGAAGCTGGAAAGAAGCATATCTAAGAGAGACGGGGAAGGACTGTGGGGCATTTCTCCACAGCAGGGCCTGGGTCCTGGCCTCCCCATGCCAACCTCCTACCCCTGCCCCTCTGGGGCTCTCCCATCCCTCCCCTCCTCCCCCAGATGTTCCAGCTCGGCGAGTGTGTGACAGGTACCATTGGCCCCACTCATAACTTTGAGCCCCCGCACTACGATGGCATCGAGTGCCTGGCCATCCAGGGAGACATCCTGTTCAGCGGCTCCCGCGACAACGGCATCAAGAAGTGGGACCTGGAGCAGCAGGAGCTCATTCAGGTGTGGGTGGAGGGGAGGAGAGGGTGGCCAGGGCCAGTGCCCCAGGCAAAGCTCCCCTAGTCTGCCTGTCCCCCACCCAGTTCCATGTCTGTCCCCCCAGCCCCCTGCAGCCTCTCCTGACCCCACGTCTCACCTTGGGCCCCTGCTCTCAGCAAAGGCTTTCTGGTCAGCCCTTGGGTTTGAATGTGAAGCTCAGTCTCCAGATTCCCTCTCCTGGGAGCCCTTCTGTTTGAGCCTGACCTCTCTGAGGGCACCAGGTTTCAGGGCAGATCTTAGCTTTGAACCTGGGGGCCAGGGCACAAGGACCCATATCAGGGCTCCTGAAGCCCTAGGCATAACCAGCCCTGCCCAGCGCCTAAGACTGATGAAGCCCATCTGCGGGGCAGCTGTGCAGACCAGGGGAGCCTGGTGGCAGCCCTCTGTCCCTAGCAGGAGGGGCGTGTGCTCCTGGGGCCCCAGGGCAGGTCCTTCCCCGCCTCCTCACCTCCCCCAGCCCTCACCAGCCCTGATCCTCCCGCAGCAAATCCCCAATGCCCACAAGGACTGGGTGTGTGCCCTGGCCTTCGTCCCGGGCCGCCCCATGCTGCTGAGCGCCTGCCGCGCGGGCGTCATCAAAGTCTGGAACGTGGACAACTTCACGCCCATTGGTGAGATCAAGGGCCACGACAGCCCCATCAATGCCATCTGCACCAACACTAAGCACATCTTTACAGCCTCCAGGTAGGTGCTGGACAGAGAGGGCTGCCTTTGTACACGTCCCTCTCCCTGGTGTGGGAAGGACAGCTGGGAGGCTCAGGGCCACACAGCTTTCCTGAAGACTCGGCTCACAGAGCAGACCCCAGGGCACCCTCCTGTTTATCCCAGCTGGTGCCAGCCTTCACTGAGTGCCTGTGTGCCAGGCACTGCACCAGGCAGGGGTCAGAGAGCCTCTGAGCCCAGGGCCGGGACTTGCCCACCTGTCTCCATGCTCTTCCTGCCCCCACACAGCAGTGCCACCAGCAGTCTCCGCCCCATCCAGGTGGCTCTCAGACTGCAGAGCAGCCCTGCCAGCCCAGACCACAGCTCCCTCCAGCCCCAGCCCCGGTCCCCTGCGCAGGCAGCACCCAGGCCCGTGGCCCCAGGGGTACACCTCAGACGGGTTTCTTCTTTTTCCTTCTCGTTCCGACCATGTCCCTTCTCTCCCTCTCCCCTTCCTGTGTCCTCCTGCCTCTCCTTTGTGCCTCTCCAACTCTTTCCCCCAACAGTGACTGCCGGGTAAAGTTGTGGAATTACGTCCCTGGACTCACCCCCTGCCTTCCTCGCCGAGTCCTGGCCATAAAGGGCCGCGCCACCACCCTGCCCTGACCCTCCCCCCCCCCCCCCCGCCCCGGTCTCCTCTCTCGTTCTTCCCCTCTTTCCTTTTTCCCTGTCTTTTCCCCTCTTCGGTCTGAGCTGCTTCTTCACGGTATGAGATCATTTTACTCTTCTTGCTTACTGTCCCTTCCTGTCCCTTCCTGTCCTGCCTGGCCCAGAGAGATTGCTCACCTGCCCCTCTCCACCCGCCTTCCTCTTCCCAGCATGAACAGCGGGACAGAGTCCCAGGAGAGGGATGCCAGGTAGCAGAGAGCAGGGAGGGAGCGTTCAGGTGGACAAACAAAAGAGTAACAGAGAGGAAAGCCCAGGATGACAGTCCCCCAGGGCCTTTGAGACCCCAGGCACCTCCCTCGCCCAGCGCTCCTCCACCCTGTGGTCCGCCCTCCTCCGGGCAGTGTCTACCCCCCAGTCCTGGCCACACGTGGGGAGTGGGGGAATCAGCATCCAGCTGGGCCCACTCCGGGAGCTGACCAGCCCCCTCTCTGTCCTTCTCCCAGTGACCTGACGGTGAAGTTCTGGAGCATACGGCGGTTACCAGCGGCCAACCCTAGGAGTTAGGTCAGGGCATGCCTGGACCCTCAACCCCAGCAGCCTTCACTGCATGGAAGGGAAGCTGTGGCCTGACCAGACTGGCTAGCGGCACTGGGGACCGAGGGTGTGGCCCCTCTCCTGTTCCGCTTCCTCTCCCTGGGCCATAGGATACTATCACCTCCGTTCCTCCCTGACTCTTAGGAGCCTCCTGGTGACAGAAGTTGGAGAGGAAATCAAGCTGTGAAGCCAAAGGGCATTACCCCTCTTCTCTCTCCCCTGGAAGTCCCCTGGGGTTCCCTCCATCTGGCCACATGGTCTCCTGCTGAGCTAGCCCTGCTGCAGGCCATTGGTCCAGGGTGGGACCTGTAGGGGAGGGGAAGCAGCTTCTGCCCATCATGCCCCTCTGATGAGCGCCCAGCTCAGCCTCTGTACCACTTCACCTGCCTCTGAGCCCAACCAGGTAGTCCTCAGGTAACCATGGAAACCAGGTGTAGGCAGCTAGGCCTTGCAGCTGACCTTGAACCCCGTGGCCAACAACATCTAGTCCCAGTGGGCCTGAACCATTCCCTGGGGTCCCATTCTGATGGAGGCCAAGGTGGAGCTACTAGAAAGATTCCCTTGAGGAGATGGTCAGGAATACTTCATTTTTTTAATTTATTATTTTTTTTTTAATTTTTTTTTTTTGCTGTTGCCTCCTGGAAACCGACTTGAAGTTCCCTCCCACACATTCTTTCCCTCAGCTTTAGGGACTTTGCTCCCCAGCACTCCGGGGCCACCTCCTCTGTTTGCTTTGCAAAAGAGAGAAATGCCCTGTGCCACTCTTTGCAGCCCTGACCTATCCCCAGCTCTGTCCCTGGGGATGCTTCTAGTGCCCCCCTGGCCTCTGGGCCGCCTGAGCTTCAGTGCCTTCCTTCGCCCCGGGGCCTGGCCCTCGTGCTGGGCAGCCTTACGCCAACCATGCCCGCTGCGCCACATGTGTCTTCTACTCAAGGGGTCTCATGTCCACCACCCCTGGAAGGCGGGGGAGCTCACCCCACACAGCCCAGGGCTGGGGAGCCCTGCTCCCCGGACTCTCACATGGTCACATAGGAAGCAGCTTGGTGGCCCTGTCCACTAGGAAGCTGCTTGGGTGGTGAGGACTGCCCAGCACCTTGCCCCTCCCTCCCAGTCAACCCATCGTCTCACCCCTGAATAGGACAAGGGGTCTTTTCAGCTTCTGTCCTTCTGGTTATCAGGAGGCACATTCTCAAGCCTTAAAAGCGGCATGGGGCATGGGCCTCCCTAGAGATTGGAGGTCAGATGGCAGTTAGTTCACTGAGCCGCTCCCTCCCCTGGGGCGGGAGGGGGCCAAACCAGTGTTCTGGCGCCCCCTGTTGGACCCACTCTGAATTCACAGGAATGGGAGGGGCCAGCTCCGTCCCTTACTCCTGGCTTCTCCCCAAGCCTGTCCACATTGTTTTCCATTGCTTCACTGGTCTGGTGCTTCCCGGCCCCAGTCTGGAAGCCAGGATTCCCAGATCCGTTCGGAGGACATGGTGACCTATGGACTTCCCAGTTAATGGCGCGATGTTTCTGTCCTGAGCTCCTCTCCGTCTGTGGCTGGGGCTGTTGGAGTCTGCTCCACGTGGGCCCTGGTGGGTAGGGTCAGGTCCCAGTGAAAGCTGAGGCCTGCCACCCTCCTTGAGCCCTCCTCAGAGCCACCCCAGAGGCTAAGGAGGCCGTCCTGCTTGTTGGCGGCCCCTGCTGGACATGGCATTGAGTCTGGGTGAGCATGCTGATCTCCTGGAACCTGGACAGTCTGTCTGCTTCGACTGGAAGTCCTTCTTACTCTTTCCATCCCTGGAGTGCTGGCTAGCTCCCTGTGCACTCAGAAGTGACCACAAGTCTCCCCCTCCCCGTCCACCCCTCCCCGCCTGAACAGAAAGCTTCGACCTTCAAACCCGTCCGCATGACCGTTTACAACTACAGAAACACGTGGAGACTTGTGCCCCCTCCCCTGCCCCCATGGGCCAGGGAGGCCCCATCGTGGGGCCACCCCTGCCCAGGTGACTGTACTGTAGCTGCAAGGCCTGTCCGAGGTGTGGTCTCACGGCCCTGCGAGAGGTGCTCATCAACATTGCCCGCTCTTCGCCATTCCTGATGGGTCACTACCTCACAGCGGGGCTGGCTCTGCTGTCCCGGCCAGTGTCATTGACTCTAAACTTGAAGTCCTTTGAGAGCCCTGAGCCAGTCGTCTCTGAGCCACCCAGACCTGTGGTGTACGAGCGTTGGAGTCACCCACTCTTTCCAGAGGTGTCCATAGTCGGGGCAAGTCCCCGGTCACTGCACAAGCATCCAGAGTTGGAAGCACAAACTGGTTGTGATTTGAGCACAATGTCAGGGTTCTCACGGGCAGTGTGCACAGTCCTGGGCCTGGGAGGCTCCTCCCAGGTTGACCTTGTCCCCTGTTATACCAAGGATGCCCGTGTCTAGAATTGGTGGGTGCCCTTGCTGAGGCTAGGTCTTGGCTTGTAATCGTCATTTTACTTCTTGTGCCCATCCTAAGGTCTGAGCCCAGGCCACATCTGTATGTTGTGGGCCCAGGGAGTAGAGCCCTCCCGTGTCCCCACACCCCAGGGCTGGCTCCCAGCCCTACCAAGCCTAAAGAACTTGGCCCCAGACTCCCTGCCTCCTGGGTTGAGCCCCTGTCCTTGCTTTTGAAGTGGATTGGCTTCCACCCAGGAGGATGGTGTCCTCCATCCCCGCTGCCTGCGGGCCCCCTCAGCACAGTCCTGTGTCAGGACCTCGTTCTCAGTATTAGCCAGTTAGTATTTGATTTTACTCTAGTGACTTGGCCCCTCTGAAGCAACCAGAATCCTCCAGGGTCGCATCTGGAGCTCCATGGGAGATTGCCAAGGAGAGAGGTGGACAAGAAGGCAGAGGTTAGCCCGGACAAGCCTGGTGGTCAGGGTACCACCAGCCACTCAGGAAGGGACAGCTGTGGCTCTGGGAGTGGCCTCCAGCCCACCCACCCTTGCCCCAGCTGCAGCCTTGGAAACTCCGCCTTGAGTGGTCCAGCCCTGTTGCCCACCTAGGGCCCTGTGGCTTTGGCAGAGGGCAGTTGAAAGCACAGACCCACCGGAAAGAAGACCCTGAGTGGCTGGAATTTCCTTGTGCCCCCCCAGTGTGGTGGGGACAGAGGCAGGCGGCCTTGTGAAGTCAAGGGAGATGTCTCTCTGCCCTGCCCCCACACCCCGCCCTGGCTCTTGGTGGGGCAGTTCCTGATGGAGTCTGGGCTGGGTGCAGGCACACCCCTCTGGCTGTCTGGACCCTGCCTGTGCCTGGTATGTTTGCATGGGCAGGGCCTGCCCTGCAGGAATGGTGAATTCCTTCCCACTGTGTGGCCCAAACCTGTGGCTTCTATCCCTTTGCCATCTCAGACAAGAAACTGCTTGCTGCCTTCTTTGCTGGGTATAGCCTCCTCCTGATCAATGGCCAGTGTCCCCCACAGGCCTTCCTGAGCCTGGGCCTCCTCTCCCAGCTCTCAAACCGTCACGGCCCTCTTATGTATAAGAACAAAATCTGCAGGGAAAGTTCTGTTTCTTCTCTGGCACCTTTGTTCTGTCCCTTATGTCTACCTCCCTCTGTCTCCAACACCCAAATGATCCCTCAGCCCCCACCACACCTTAATTCAATCCTTTAAACCTGTGTCCCTAGGGCCTTGCCAGGAAGAGGGAAGTAAAAACTGTTTGATGAAGAGCAGAGAGTCAGAGAAGACCCCTGAAGTGAATCAGGGTCCTGCCCTGACACCAGCTCTTTCCTAGCCATCACTCCGACCCAGGCTGCAGGGTTTTGTTGGGCTCTGCGATGTGACGAGCACAAGGTGTATATATATATATGTTTTGTACCTCTGCTGAGACTGTACATAATGTATGAAAGTTATTTAAGCCTCATGCTGTACATTTCTGTTCCTAGATTATGTGTGTGTTCTAAGAAGTTGTCATAAATAAAACCCCAACGACCCTTGTCCGTGGAGGCGTGGTCCCTGAGGGCTGCTGACCTTCGGCTGGTGGGCCTTCTTTTGAGAAGTTGGTGGTGGGCTGGTCTCTGACGAGAACTTCTTGGGCTGAGAGTTTGGGGCTTCCCTAAGTAGGAGGCAGAGCTTTGAGGGCATCACATACCTCTCCAGACTCCATACATTGCCTCCCAGGGCTGGGGCAGGTGCAGTTGGTGGAAGAGCAGGCACTAGCATCTATGAAGCACCTATTGTATTCTAGGCACTGTTCAGGACATTTTTTTTGTGGATTTTCACTACTCCACGTGAGAGGGGATATTCTCATTTTATGAAATGAGAAGTATCCCAGAAGGAGGTGACATATCCAGGCTCGTAGCTAATTAGGACAGAATCGAGATTTGAACCAGCCCTGCCCAAGCACAGCCCCCATTTCCTTTAATGTTCTGTGTACCTTCTCTAGGGCCTGGAATTCACAGTGTGCTGTAGAGACCAGACACGTCATCACCTTGCCACTTACGGAGAGAAGACAGAAATATAAAAAGTGCATATTAGAAAACAGCTCTACAATGGTTGTTGTTTTTTATTTCTAGATCAGTACTTTCCTGATCTAGATCAGTACTTTTCTTTGATCTAGTACTTTCTAGATCAGTACTTTCCTGATCTAGATCAGTACTTTTCTTTGAAAAGCTATAGTCCTGCCCTTTTCTTTTTTTCTTTTTTTGGTGCTGGGGATTAAACCCAGGGTCTCCGGCATCCAAAACGCATGCTTTTTACATCCCAGCCACAACTACATTCCCCTTTGATAACTGTGCACCCCTCCGTCAAGCGGGGGGATTCTGGCCCATCCTCTGGGCAAAGAGCTCCCTGAGGGGAGTCTGCATCTTCATCACCAGCAAGATCTCTAAAAGCTTTGCTTTCTGATCGCTGTACCAGGGAGACAATCGGGCCTCTCTTTGCTTACTTTCTTAAATATAAAAACAAGTTGCCTCCTCCACCTGCACGGGTCCTTGATCCTTGCTGCTTATCAAGACCCTCAGCTGGACGGGATCGAGCCAGTCGGTTCCTGGAGCCTGTGAGAGGCCGCATCATCACAGGTGGGAGGAAAGGGTTCCTTCAAGACCCTCTGGTTTTCAAATAAAGCCCCTGGAGAGTGAAAGGAGACCCTGAGCCATGGAAGGATTTTCCTAAGTCCCCAGTCCCCCAGAGGGCTACAGCTCCTGCTTTGGGAAGCAGGGTGGCTTCCTGAGGGTGGTAGTTTGGGGCTGGGTGTGTAAATGAAACCTGGAGACCAGGAGACCATGAAGATGCCGGGCCTTCTGTGGTGGGTCCTCCTGACATTGAGTTCCCCTCGGGGATGGCAATAAGTTTTTCCAAACTCAGGTCACCTTTATGTTGAGGACACCAATGTCCTTGGGTGGGGGGAGACAGGGTTAAGGGATTCCTTTTAACAATTTTTTTAAATTTTGGGGTGCTCTTCCCCCAAGATTATAAAAATAACATCTGCTTACTTTAGATATTTTGGAAAACAAAAGAGTCAAGAAAAATTCCATTTAGGATCTAAGCTATAGGGCAGTTTTCCCTGACAAGGAAATGGCACTACTCGGAATTTAATAAGAGAAATTTATTGAACTGGGTGGCATCTTAAAAGGTCATTTCCCGCCCCCCCCCCAATTTACAGATGAAGGGAAGTTAAGGCCAGAGAGGCTGCTAGGACTGGCCAAGGTCATATGGGACAGAGATGGCCCTAGAATTCATGACCTTGTGCCCTTAGCTTAGTTTGACTAAGATGGGGGGAATTTGTGAGGGGGGTAAGGGCGGGGTCAGAACAGTCTTGGAAGTGAGTTTTATCTCAAAGCACCTGACCTGTTAATAGATTTTTAACAACATCTACCATTTATCATTGGTTGCAGCAAAGCAAGACTGCTCCTTGGGGTTCAAAGGAAGGGGTGCAGGTGTGCTTCTGAGTCTTGTGATATTTCCCATTTACTTCCTTCTATAAAGTGTTCAGTTGATAAGGACTCTAATGAAAGGTGGGGGCAGCTGATGTGGGAGCCAGAGGACAGGCCAGGGGCAGTGAGTGAGAAGAGACTCTGACCAAAGTAGAGACCTTGTGGCCTTTAATGGCACCCTTGACATTGTTGGCCAAGGGACTCTAGCTGCTGTGGGAAAGTTCTATGGGGTGGAGAGGGTGAGCAAAGAGGGAACATGATGTGTTCTAGGAGACTTGGGTGCAGGTGACAGAGGCCAGGCACTGCAAGAACATAAGCAATGCAAACCAGGCCTCTGCCCCACAGTGGGTGGCACCAACCAAGTCAGAGCATGCGGGACCTAATTTTTTTTTAGGACATGTGTTATTGTCCTATAAATTTTGCCTAGGGCCCAGTGACTGAAAGTCAGGGGTAATAGGCAAATCTGGCTAGAGGGGGGAGAAGGGGCAGTAGATGGTCCCACATAGACCAGAGATGCTTCAGAGCCTGTCAGATGGGCCTGGGTAAGACTGACTGTAACAGGCAGTGAGAGAGAGCAGGTGCTCACCCTGGTATAGGGGAGGACACCTGGCTCTTTGGAGGAACAGAGGCCAACTCCTAGAATCCAGGCCTGAGCATTGTCTCTTGAGCTGTGGTTTGGGCTGTGCCAAGGTGCAGCCACAGTGCTGTTTTCCTAGGGCACCTATTCCTGAGCCACATCTTCAGTCCTTTTTATTTTATTTTATTTTATTTTTATTTTGAGACAGGTGCTTGCTAAGTTACTTAGGGCCTCGCTGAGTTGCTGAGGCTGAGCTTTGAACTCACAATCCTCCTGCCTCAGCCTCCTGAGCCGTTGGGATTACAGATGAGCACCACCACATCAACTCACTTTCTTAACTAGCAAGAGTGGACTTCATTGCTTCCCATCAAGAATACTGCCCAGCACAACAGGATTCTAGATCCCTCCCAGGTCCTGACATCCAGTTCCTGGTTCAAGCTGTTTCATATGAAACTACAAGCACTGGCCTGAGATCACTCAGCTGAATGGAAACAGGACACACTGAGGCAGAGCTGGGTGAGGCCAGCCTCGTCCCATATATTTATTGCAAAGAAGGCACTTAGGACAGACGGCCTTACCTCACACAGCCAAGAATGGACATCGACTTCCGCAAAACTACATGCTTTCTCCTTTTATTAGCAAAGTTCTTTGGGGACACATAATTTCTAGTGCAGGGCTCAGTAGCCTGGCCCTGCTGTCACAGTTTTAGGAACCTAGTGAGTGACACAGGCTCAAAAGACCTCCTGCGGGGCCTCCTCCTGCAGAAGCAGGAAGTGGTGGTCTTGGCCTGCAGCACCTTCTTCTGGGCTTCCAGGACGTAGAGGGTCTGTGTGGTGAGGCAGCCGACCACGGGGTCGGGGTCCTTCTGCATGTGCCTCAGGGCTGCAACACAGATACAGCTATGAGTCTTTGACCAGAGAAAGGCCACCGGGCTGGGCAAGAGGGATGGGTCCTGCTATGGGAAAGGAATAGGGTAGTGGAATGGGACTGGCATCTTCTAAGGTAGGACAGAGAGTCCACACTGCTCAGTTATAAGCAAGATCCAAACATGCCCAGAGCTTGGAGATGCTGGGCCAGCACTCATCCCCAATCCTTGTGGTCCACTCTACCTTCCCCTCCCTGTCTCTGCCCTCCACCGATAGAATAACGCTGGCCTCCCAGAGAGCTGCAGCCAGGGACTTGGCCACACTTGGGAACCACTCTGTCAGGGACACAGTGCAGAAAGGGGCGGTCACATCTCAGACAGATGGTGGAGGAGCATGGACGACAACACCAACAGTTCTGGAGGCTCCCAAGGAAAGGAGCTGGGCACACTTGGGGGCTGAGTCCCCCTAGGAGGAAGTTGGCCATCTCTCTTAGAGTTCAAGGAACCATCCTGACTGATGAATGGGGTCCAAGCAAGATGGCAATGGGGATCAACTCTGCTTTGCCCTTTTCAAGGCCCAAGTGACTCTGCACCTCCTGTGTTGCAATCTCAGGTGCCGGGAAGTTCCTGGAGAGAACACTGGGTCACCAAGGAAGCTAAAACTGGTGAGGTTGCGACCAGGGCTGATGGGACTCGCTCAGCACCTGTCCTGGGGCCCTGGCGTGCAGATTTTTGAGGAGGCGGGACTGTGACCACCGGCAGATCAGGCCCAGCGGCTTGTTGCGGGCCAGAGCCGGCCCCACCCCCAGTGCCTGCAAGGTAGGAGAACCGGCGACCCACGGGCAGGTCAGGCCCAGCAACCTGCCGAGAGACAGAGCTGACACACGCGCCTGCAGGGAACGCGGTCCTGCGACCCACCAGCAAGACAGGTCCAGCGGCCTGGCGAGGGGCTGGCCCATCCCCTCCCCCAGTGCCTGCAAGGTAGGCGGGACTGTGACCACCAGCAGATCAGGCCCAGCGGCTTGTTGCGGGCCGGAGCCGGCCCCACCCCCAGTGCCTGCAAGGTAGGCGTACCGGGGACCCATCGGGAGGTTAGGCCCAGCAACCTGCGGAGAGACAGAGGTGCCCCTCGCGCCTGCTGGGTAGGCGGACCTTCGACCGGCCAGCAGAGCAGACCTAGGGCCCGCCAGCGTGGTAGACGGATCGCACCAATTGGAGGAGGATCACAGCCACCACCTGTCCTGCAAGGGAGACTTTTCAACTATACAAGAGCAATATAAATAAATAGAGGGAAAATTTCAAAAACTGTTGTGTTTCACCAAGCAGAAAGAAACGCCAGCAGTATGAAAAGACAAGGAAAGAAAGGACCACAGGCAATGCAGGTCAACTCAACTCTAGAAGAGGTAATAGCTGCAACAGATGGAATGTCAGACAGAGAGGTCAGGATATACATGCTTCAGATGATCTGGAGTCTCAAGGAAGACATGAGACAGCAAAATCAGACAATGAAAGATCACATTGACAAGGAACTACATAAACAAATCCCGGAAGTAAAAGATCAATTTCACAGGGAGATAGAGGAAATAAAAAACAAACAAATAGAAATCCTAGAAATGCAGGAAGCAATAAACCAACTTAAAAATTCAATTGAGAATACTACCAGCAGAGTGGATCACTTAGAAGATAGAACATCAGACAATGAAGACAGAGTATTTCAACTTGAAAAGAACATAGACAGCTCAGCAAGTCTGCTAAGAAACCATGAGCAGAACATCCAAGAAATATGGGATAATATCAAAAGACCAAACTTAAGAGTCATTGGGATACAAGAAGGCACAGAGCTCCAAATCAAAGGAATAAACAATTTATTCAGTGAAATAATACGAGAAAACTTCCCAGACTTGAAGAATGAGACAGAACCCCAAATCCTAGAAGCCTACAGGACACCGAATGTGCAAAATCATAAGAGATCCACACCTAGACACATTATAATGAAGATGTCCAACATACAGAATAAGGAGAAAATTTTAAAAGCTACAAGAGAAAGGAAGCAGATTACATTTAGGGGTAAACCAATCAGGATAACAGCTGATCTCTCAACACAGACTCTAAAAGCTAGAAGATCCTGGAATAACATATTTCAAACACTAAAAGAAAATGGGTTCCAACCAAGAATCGTGTATCCGGCGAAATTAAGCTTCAGGATGGAAGATGAAATTAAAACATTCCATGATAAACAAAAGTTAAAAGAATTTGCAGCTAGAAAACCATCTCTTCAAAAAATCCTTGGCAAAACACTACAGGAAGAGGAAATGGAAAACAACAATGAAAACCAACAGTGGGAGGTAGGACAGTAAAGGGGGGAAAATAATCAAAGAGGAAAACAAATTAGGTTTAGCAGAATTAATAAACAAATATGGCTGGAAGAACAAACCATATCTCAATGATAACCCTAAATGTTAATGGCTTAAACTCACCAATTAAGAGACACAGGCTAGTTGAATGGATCACAAAACAAGACCCAACAATATGCTGCCTACAGGAGACGCATTTGATAGGAAAAGATATACATAGACTGAAGGTGAAAGGTTGGGAAAAATCATATCACTCATATGGACTGTGGAAACAAGCAGGAGTGTCCATACTCATATCAAATAAAATAGATTTCAAACCAAAGTTAATCAAAAGGGATAAAGAAGGACACTACATACTGCTCAAGGGAACCATACACCAACAAGACATAACAATCATAAATATATATGCCCCAAACAACGATGCTGCTGTGTTCATCAAGCAAACTCTTCTCAAGTTCAAGAGTCTAATAGACCACCATACAATAATCATGGGAGACTTCAACACACCTCTCTCACCACTGGACAGATCTTCCAAACAAAAGTTGAATAAGGAAACTATAGAACTCAATAACACAATTAACAACCTAGACTTAATTGACATATATAGAATATACCACCCAATATCAAGCAGCTACACTTTTTTCTCAGCAGCACATGGATCCTTCTCAAAAATAGATCATATATTATGTCACAGGGCAACTCTTAGACAATATAAAGGAGCGGAGATAATACCATGCATCTTATCTGATCATAATGGAATGAAACTAAAAATCAACGATAAAAGAAGCAAGGAAAAATCATGCATCACTTGGAGAATGAACAATAGGTTACTGAATGATCAATGGGTTTTAGAAGACATCAAGGAGGAAATTAAAAAATTCTTAGAGTTTAATGAAAACACAGACACAACATATCGGAATCTATGGGACACATTGAAAGCAGTTTTAAGAGGAAAATTCATTGCTTGGAGTTCATTCCTTAAAAAAAGAAAAAACCAACAAATAAATGATCTCATACTTCATCTCAAAATCCTAGAAAAAGAGCAAAACAACAGCAAAAGAAGTAGAAGGCAAGAAATAATTAAAATCAGAGCTGAAATTAATGAAATCGAAACAAAAGAAACAATTGAAAAAATTGACAAAACGAAAAGTTGGTTCTTTGAAAAGATAAATAAAATTGACAGACCCTTAACCATACTAGCGAAGAGAAGAAGAGAGAGAACTCAAATTACTAGCATACGGGATGAAAAAGGCAAGATCACGACAGACACTTCAGAAATACAGAAGATAATCAGAAATTATTTTGAATCCTTATACTCCAATAAAATAGAAGATAGTGAAGGCATTGATAAATTTCTTAAGTCATATAATCTGCCCAGATTGAGTCAGGAGGATATAGACAACCTAAACAGACCAATATCAATTGAGGAAATAGAAGAAACCATCAAAAGATTACCATCTAAGAAAAGCCCAGGACTGGATGGGTATACAGCAGAGTTTTACAAAACCTTTAAAGAGGAACTAATACCAATACTTTTCAAGCTATTTCAGGAAATAGAAAAAGAGGGAGAACTTCCAAATTCATTCTATGAGGCCAACATCACCCTGATTCCGAAACCAGACAAAGACACTTCAAAGAAAGAAAACTACAGACCAATATCTCTAATGAACCTAGATGCAAAAATCCTCAATAAAATTCTGGCAAATCGGATACAAAAACATATCAAAAAAATTGTGCACCATGATCAAGTAGGATTCATCCCTGGTATGCAAGGCTGGTTCAATATACAGAAATCAATAAATGCTATTCACCACATCAATAGACTTAAAAATAAGAACCATATGATCATCTCGATAGATGCGGAAAAAGCATTCAACAAAGTACAGCATCCGTTTATGTTCAAAACTCTCGAAAAACTAGGGATAACAGGAACATACCTCAACATTGTAAAAGCAATTTATGCTAAGCCTCAGGCTAGCATCATTCTGAATGGAGAAAAATTGAAGGCATTCCCTCTAAAATCTGGAACAAGACAGGGATGCCCTCTCTCACCACTTCTGTTCAACATAGTTCTCGAAACACTAGCCAGAGCAATTAGGCAGACGAAAGAAATTAAAGGCATAAAAATAGGAAAAGAAGAACTTAAATTATCACTATTTGCAGATGACATGATTCTATACCTAGCAGACCTAATAGGGTCTACAAAGAAACTATTAGAGCTAATAAATGAATTCAGCAAAGTGGCAGGTTATAAAATCAACACGCATAAATCAAAGGCATTCCTGTATATCAGCGACAAATCCTCTGAAATGGAAACGAGGACAACCACTCCGTTCACAATATCCTCAAAAAGAATAAAATACTTGGGAATCAACCTAACAAAAGAGGTGAAAGACTTATACAATGAAAACTACAGAACCCTAAAGAGAGAAGTAGAAGAAGATCTTAGAAGATGGAAAAATATACCCTGTTCATGGATAGGCAGAACTAACATCATCAAAATGGCGATATTACCAAAAGTTCTCTATAGGTTTAATGCAATGCCAATCAAAATCCCAACGGCATTTCTTGTAGAAATAGAGAAAGCAATCATGAAATTCATATGGAAGAATAAAAGACCCAGAATAGCAAAAACAATACTAAGCAGGAAGTGTGAATCAGGTGGTATAGCGATTCCAGATTTCAAACTATACTACAGATCAATAGTAACAAAAACAGCATGGTACTGGTACCAAAATAGGTGAGTAGACCAATGGTACAGAATAGAGGACACAGAAACCAACCCACAAAACTACAACTTTCTTATATTTGATAAAGGGGCTAAAAGCATGCAATGGAGGAAGGATAGCATCTTCAACAAATGATGCTGGGAAAGCTGGAAATCCATATGCAACAAAATGAAATTGAATCCCTTTCTCTCACCATGCACAAAAGTTAACTCAAAATGGATCAAGGAGCTTGATATCAAATCAGAGACAAGGCATCTGATAGAAGAGAAAGTTGGCTACGACCTACATGCTGTGGGGTCGGGCTCCAAATTCCTCAATAGGACACCCATAGCACAAGAGTTAACATCTAGAATCAACAAATGGGACTTACTCAAACTAAAAAGTTTTTTCTCAGCAAAAGAAACAATAAGAGAGGTAAATAGGGAGCCTACATCATGGGAACAAATCTTTACTCCTCACACTTCAGATAGAGCCCTAATATCCAGAGTATATAAAGAACTCAGAAAATTAGACAATAAGATAACAAATAATCCCATCAACAAATGGGCCAAGGACTTGAACAGACACTTCTCAGAGGAGGACATACAATCAATCAACAAGTACATAAAAAAATGCTCACCATCTCTAGCAGTCAGAGAAATGCAAATCAAAACCACCCTAAGATACCATCTCACTCCAGTAAGATTGGCAGCCATTACGAAGTCAAACAACAATAAGTGCTAGAGAGGATGTGGGGAAAAGGGTACACTTGTACATTGTTGGTGGGACTGCAAATTGGTGCAGCCAATTTGGAAAGCAGTATGGAGATTTCTTGGAAAGCTGGGAATGGAACCACCATTTGACCCAGCTATCCCCCTTCTCGGTCTATTCCCTAAAGACCTAAAAAGAGCATGCTACAGGGACACTGCTACATCGATGTTCATAGCAGCACAATTCACAATAGCAAGACTGTGGAACCAACCTAGATGCCCTTCAATAGACGAATGGATAAAAAAAATGTGGCATTTATACACAATGGAGTATTACTCTGCATTAAGAAATGACAAAATCATAGAATTTGGAGGGAAATGGATGGCATTAGAGCAGATTATGCTAAGTGAAGCTAGTCAAGCCCTAAAAAACAAATGCCAAATGTCTTCTTTGATATAAGGAGAGTAATTAAGAACAGACTAGGGAAGAAGAGCACGAGAAGAAGACCATCATTAAACAGGGTTGAGAGGTGGGAGGGAAAGGGAGAGAGAAGGGAAATTGCATGGAAATGGAACGAGACCCTCAGGGTTATACAAAATTACATACAAGAGGAAGTGAGGGGAAAGGGAAAAATAATACAAGGGGGAGGAATGAATTACAGTAGAGGGGGTAGAGAGAGAAGAGGGGAGGGGAGGGGAGGGGGGATAGTAGAGGATAGGAAAGGCAGCAGAATACAACAGACACTAGGATGGCAATATGTAAAGCAATGGAAGTGTAACTGATGTGATTCTGCAAGCTGTATAAGGGGTAAAATGGGAGTGCATAACCCACTTGAATCAAAATGTGAAATATGATATATCAAGAACTATGTAATGGAGGGGTAAGACAAGATAATACAAATGGAAGAAATGATTTACAGTAGAAGGGGTAGAGAGAGAAAAGGGGAGGGGAGGGGAGGGGAGGGGGGATAGTAGAGAATAGGATTGACAGCAGAATACATCAGACACTAGAAAGGCAATATGTCAATCAATGGAAGGGTAACTGATGTGATACAGCAATCTGTATACGGGGTAAAGTTGGGAGTTCATAACCCGCTTGAATCAAACTGTGAAATATGATGTATTAAGAACTGTGTAAGGTTTTGAACGACCAACAATAAAAAAAAATTTTTTAAATTAAAAAAAATTTAAAAAAATAAAAAAATAAAGATGGCAATGGGGGTGAGTGAGAGTGGGGTCTGCAGGGCCTTGACCAACACCCCCAAACCTAAATGCCCCAGAGCCAAGCCTCTTCTTCACTCAGCCTGGACGATCATTTTTGGAGAGCCATTCCTCATTCCTGAGCCTTCCCCACCAGCACGGCACCTTCAACAGATGGACGCAGTGGGCGGCTGGCCAACTCACCTGTATATGCATCCTCAACTTCATCCATCTCTTCCAGGTTGAGGGTTTGGATGATCTGGCCTGCAGGGGCACACAGAGGCACCTCAGTGGTGTCCTGGCCACCTCAGTGGTCCCCTGCCCCTCCTCAAATACTGCCCCCTTGGTCTGCCTTTCTTTCCTGTGGCCACCAGCCTCAGGTCTGAACATTTCCCATAAAGTCAAAATTTCTGTCCCTGATTTTCTAAAGGGTTCTGTCCAAACTGGGCCAGGTAGAGAGGCAAGCACCCCTCTGCTCCAACTCTAAGCCTCTCAGGACTTGCCCATTCAGCTAAAGGAAGGTCAGCCAACCCAACCAGGGGCTTCCTGCAGGGGAGGAGAGCAGGTGAAGGTGGTCGGTGTCATTACCAGAGTCCTGGAATAACTATGGGTCTTGTAACTACGTCCTGGGTCCCCCCTCAGTCTGCCTGATGGACCGTACACCAAGGACATAGTGGCTCCAAGAAGACAGAAGGCCGTACCTGCAAACCACACAGCTGCCTGGCGGACGAAGACCTGTGGGCTCTTGAAGAGAGTCACGCATTGGTTCAGAAACCAGATGGCTTTGCTCGCCTCCAGTTGCAGCTGTAAGGAGAGGTGTTTCATTACAGAGAGGCCATGGCCGGTTCTTCTGCCTCCTTGGACAGTCTTGAGACTAACCTGAGTTATTCCCTGAGTGCCAGAATCTATGAACACATTCTACACCTCCACTCCCTACCCCAGCTCCCCAAACTTATTTCCTCTGTTGCCGCAGTCCGGCTGCAGCAAATTAACCGGGGGGTGACGAGCAACTTGTGTAGACTGATACAGCAGGAGTAGGAGCCGTTTATTGTAGGACCGGGGGGGGGGGGTATTTATCCATTCCATACAGCTTATTTTAATTAACATAAATTAGATACAGCAGTCAACCAATAAGAAATCTCCACACTTAATGGCTCCCTGGTGCCACCTCATAAACCACTCCCCCTGGCAAAATGCCAGGCGCCAACCTGACTTGTTTATAGACTCTAACCCTCTGTGAAGCCTTTCTGGATGAACCAAGCCACAGGGGTCACTTTCCCTGACCTTGACCCAATAGGAGCCTAAAATTCATATAGATTTACCCCAATCTTTGGCTCACCCACATTTCTCCTATTCCCAACACTGGAACAGTGAACCTCATTTTGAAATATTGTCTATTTATAGCTTGACTTAAAATTTTCAATCTCATGCCACATTCTCTAGGCTGCAAAAATGGGAGTGTAGACATCAATCATGTCTATACCCTTCTATTAGAAGGAGGGCTGCATATAATTAAGTGTTCTTATAACTTCCTCCTCTGCCTTGGGATACCCCGTTTTCTGTGTCTACTCACACTTCCTCCCATGAAGGTCTTAGGATGATGTGTCCTTTCCTTTACACAATGACCATTAGCCTTAACCCCTCTCCATGTCCCCTTCTAGCTTCTTCTTTCCTACCCTCTTTTTTCATTTTGCAGTATAGTTTTTTAGTTTTTGTTTTTCCTTTGTTTTATTTTGGTACCAGAGATTGAACTCAAGGGCACTTAACCACTGAGCCAAACCCCATCCCTTTTTTGTATTTCATTTAGAGACAGGGTCTCACTGAGTTGCTTAAGGGCCTCCCTGAGTTGCTGAGGCTGGCTTTGAACTCACAATCCTCCTGCCTCAGCCTCCAGAACTGCTGGGATTACAGGCCTGCACCACCACACCCGGCTGCAGTCAAAAAGAAGGTGAAACCCATGGTTTTTCCCAACATTTTAAAAAAGTTTTTTAGTTACAGATGAAAACAATACATTTACTTTATTTATTTATTTTTATGTGGTGCTGAGGATGGAACCCAGTGCCTCACACATGAGCTACAACCCAGTCCCTTTTTCCAACTTTTTGGTAGCAGGATCTTTTCCTCAAATAAAAATCCTAACTGGAAATGTCCCCTGCATCAGAAGGGGTGCTGCTCTGGTTGGAGGGTGTGAGGCTGAGCCTGTCCTCCTGCTCACCTCTGCCACGGTTGAAGTTACCCAGGAAATCTGTCATTTTGCACCACAGTCCCCTCTTCCTACATCTCCACCCCTGACTAGGCAAGGGTCACCATTAGCTCCCATGGTCCAAACCCAGCCTGCACTCTGGTCTGGATGCTCCCAAACTCATGCTGCCGTCCTACTGCGGGCCACCTATTGCTGCCTGGAACTTTCCTACGTGACAGGATCCCTTTCTTCTTATTCTCCTTTGACTTTTCACTTGACTTTCTTTCCTAATGTCCTTCAAAGGATGCTTGAACTGGTATTTCCTGGGATCCCGGGCTGACTTACAAGCTTCCTGACCCACTGGCCACCTCCCTAGCTGAGCAGATTTGGGTCGGTGATTACAACTTCCATCAACCGTTGGGAGGTGTGTTCAGTGTTCACAAATCCCGTCTCTAGCACGTGCCCCAGGATTCAGTGATATATTCCTGACTTCCAGTGCTCTAGATCCACCCACAGACTTTACAAACTTGACAGGCACAAAATCAGTCCACCATCTTCCTCTCACCCTTGACCTTGCCCTGTATTCCTGACCTTGCTCCATGGCACCAGTGTCCACTCAGGTCAGAAACCCAAGTGGCCTCCACCTTCACGCTCCACATTCAATCAGTCTCCACAACCAGCTAATCCTATCCGTGGCTTCATCTCTCCCTGAGGCCCCTAATTCTGTCCCTTGGAACCTTTCCTCTGATTCCACAGCCTGGGCCGGGGGACTTATCTAAAGTGCACAGCTCTCCAACCATGCCACTGCCTTGTTGAACACTTCAGTGGCTCCTGCTGCCCGTAGCACCACATCTTGCTCCTTGTGGCACCAAACCTTCATGGCATGATGTGGCCCTGTCTCCCACTCCTGGGCTCTCCTGCCCAGACTGCTGACTGCCACCCAGGACCCAAGACCAGCCTGCAGACCTTCTCATTTAGTCCACGTAATGTTTTAACATTGTAAATTATTTGCTAACATAAATGTGGGAAATGTCACCTAGAGTGAGGATTTTCTGCTCTCAACATTTGGAAGGTCTGGCCACCCTGAGCCCACTTTCTTGTAGGGAAAAACCTGTGCTCAGCTGGAGACTATATTGATTGATACATGAATTTGTATCAATCAAAAACCTATTTAGACTCTGTACCCAGACCTTGGCCTGGTCTTTCATATATTACAGAGTACTTTTACACAGTTCAAGCATACACTGGGTTTTCTAGGAATGCATCTATAAGACAAATCCAAAACTAAACTTCCAGGGAGAGATGACAGTGTCAATATGTTAGCAAAACTTATTCATCACTTTGGAAATCAAATCACCAACAACAAAGCTTCCTTTGATGTTTGATCTGACTCTGCATCAGGAGCAGTTCTGTTCACAGTGATTCTGTGCAAAAGGGGAAAGGGGCCTTCATTATGTCTTCAAGGGTAAATGGAACCAAGCACTCACATACGTTATATTACGTCCTTTATATTACATATGTTTATGCATGCTGGGTTTTTTAAAATAAATTACTTTCACTTGTCCTTTGGAGTTAGGGCATTCTGCTTATTTGGGAAATGTTAAGCATGGGTAGATGCTAAGATTCATGAATTTAACTTGGAGGAGTAAAGAGGGTGTTACCAAATATGCGCTCTATCCAGTTGTGCTGCATCTGACCATGCACAAAGGCTACGGGACAGGTCTTAGTCTTCAGTCTACACAGTCTGCTTCTCTGGCTAGTGTTTCCTGCATGGCCCTGCAGCCATTTGTTCTGCCCCCTACTTGAATGTTTCCAAGCCACTTAGAATTCCCCACACAACAGGCCTTATTTCTCAGGGCAGTTGGAGGATCCAGTTCTGTAAGGTAATATGTGGAAAGTCCCCGATAAAGTGAATCCTCAGCTCCACATCCCTGTGTACAGTGTCCCCTTGGCCTGCACTTACTCCTGATCTCTTCTCTTTGCCTAAGTGTCACTCTGCCTTCCATGTCTCCCTCTAAAGATGACATCTCCTCCAGGAAGGTTTCCTTCGACTCCCAGACTGAGCCGAGGGCCCTCCATTATACTAGGAAGAATAACCCTCTCTTACCAAAATTTTGTGAAATTATCCACATGTGTGCCTGACTCTCCAATTTAGATGGCAAGCAAGGAGGACAGGAGGCAAAGGAAGATCTCAGACGCAAAGGGCAGGGGAAACAGAGGGACTGGTACCATCTAAGTGCCCCACACAAAGCAAATGCTCGGTGACCGGCTTAGCATTGAACTGCTGCTGTGGCCACCACAGCAAACCCCTAGCTGCAGGAGAAAGGACTGGAGTGCTGGGCATACCACCTTCCCTTGCACGGGGGCAGAACGGTGAGTCGGCAGCTGGCTTACCAGGATCCTGAGAATGGCAAACACATCTCTCTGGGTGAAGACTGTTTTCAACTTTGTCCAGCCCAGTAAGGTGGCTGTGTGGCAGAGGGAGAGCTGGCAGATCTGGGGAGACAAGAGGCTCGGCATAAGGGGTTATGCAAGTGGGGCTGGGCAGCCATGAAGGGGCACCCAGAAGGGAGACAGAGAACAGCCTGTCCAACTCCAGTGGGATGGAAACTCAGGGAACAGATAGGGATCCAGGATTAGGAGCAAGACAGGAGTCATCTAGGCATCTGGCTGTATTGAAAACCCCTGTTACCCATGAAGGAGAACTTGCAAATCACACACACACACACACACACACACACACACAAGGACTTTTCCAATTGCTGTGATACTGCATAGAGACCCAGAGCAATGGGCCTCTCCACCTCTTAACCTCAGTCACCAACTTCCCATGCCTAAAACAGTCTCTGAAATCACATTTACCCAAAGTCTTGTTTTGTGGTATACTCTACCACTGAGCTACATTCTCAGCACCTTTAATTTTTTTTTTTAATTTTGAAACAGGGTCTTGATACATTGCAAGGCTAGCCTTGAGCTTGTGATCCTCGTGCCTCAGCCTCTCAAGTTGCTGGGACTACAGGCACATGCAACTGTGCCTGGCTTAGATTTCCCCAACGTCTTAATTCTTCAACTGGAATTGAAGAATTCAGCTGACTCTGAATCAGGGTCAGCTCTCTCAGGAATATCACTGTTGACTCCACTGGGAGGGGCCCTGAGCCACAGGATAATTTCTTTCAAGCACTTGTTCCACAGCATCCTCAGATGAGCCCAAAGAGGCCTCAGAAATGGCAAAGTCACTGCTCTGTGAGAACAGAGTGTCCTCTTACAAGCTAAGCCCGTTTGGGGGTTTTCTAGCTGCGGTGCCCACTTCTGGTTTCCTGGGATCAGAGCTTGGCTCATCCAACTCTCTTTGTTCTGTCCACAACACTGTCTCCAACTGGAACTGGCCTCCCCAGGGAGCCTGTCCTCACTAAGGAGCACAGAAAGTGGTCTCAAAGAAGATTGCAGAAGCCAAGGGCAGGGAAACAGAGAGAGAGGGATCGTACTAATCAGTCCATGAGATGCTCCTCCTCAGAGTTTTCACAACCACATTATTCTACTGCAAGTTAGTGGCCAGCTGGATGGAGCTAGGAGCTGGAGAAAACTCTGGTGTCGTATCTTGTCATCTCTAGTGTCTCCCCCCCCCACCTACCTCCCCTCCCTCTCTCTCTTTCAGTACTGAGGATTGAACCCAGGGGCACTGTACCACGGAGCTACATCCCCAGCCCTTTTTATTTTTTTATTCTGAGACAGGGTATCACTAAGCCACTGAGGCTGGCCTTAACCCTTGCAGTTCTCCTGCCTCAGTCTCCCAAGTCGCTGAGGTCATCTCCAGTTTCTTCTGGAAACTCTCAGAGACTAGTGGATTCCACAGCCACTGCCCACATGCTCAATATTTACCCACCATGGAATTTGGGGACCAAACACAGGCTCCGAGGGCTGGCCTCTCACCTGAGCCACATCAGTATTCACATCCTTCAGGTGCAGCACAAGGAGAACTATGGAGTTGAGCATCTGCTGCTTCAAGGGGAAGACAAGGTCTCTCTTCTTGACCTTGGACAGGAGATTCCCGTAGACCTGGAAGGCCATCAGGCGCAGATCCTCGGGCTCCTGGGTCAGAAAAAAACACATGCAAGGAACACACCTCTGCATCTGTCCACTGGTCACCCAGGGTCCGGAGTCCCTGGGCTGCTCCTCCCCCGAGATCTGCTTTGATTCTCCAGTAACAGGACAGTCACGAGACAAGAGCGCAGAGGCAGTCCCCTCCCCCACAGAAGAGCACTAGGTCAAGCTCAGGGAATTCTGCCCAATTCCTCCTCTCACAGAGGCCTAGAGGAAGAGAGAGCCCTCAGGGGACTTCACCTCCTCCAGGAAAGAGCTCAGGGTGAAGGCCAGCTGAATCAGGAAGAAAGAGGAGTGCTGCCAGGTGAGGTCCTCCAGGAGGTGATTCAGCGTCAGGAAAGTCTCCTCCACGATGCAGTGGCAGGGGGAGTAGCAGCATCTCAGCACGTGCGGCTGCAGGATGGAGAGCCGCCTCACCTGCGGAGGGGTGACCGGGGTGACAGGGGTGACCGCTGCTCAGGAAATGCTGGGCGGGGCTCTTTCCTGCTCTCCTTTCAGTCCAAGCCCCACAAGCCAGAGCCCCGGGCACACTGCCAATTTTCACCCTGGAACTAGGGCTGGTTCAGCAAGTGGGTTTGGTCAGCACTAGCTGCCCAGGAGGACAGATGACTTCTGCTCCGTGGGAAAAGGGGAGAAGACAGAGGAGCCGCCTTCCCACGACACCAGAAGTTCCCCTCCTCATGGCCTGTCTCATCTGTGACGATGAGGCTGGTATTCGGGAGACCTGGATGGCATATGTGGGATCCTGGGATTGGCTGAGATTATCCTCAGTGACCCATGGGACAGCCCCCTCAGGGGGCCTCTCCTGGGGAGGGAGGGAGCAGGAATGGCCCAAGCCCCCATCCTGTGCTTGGTGGACTGGCCTCAGGAAGATCTGGTCTCTGATTCCAAGGGTATGTCCCACCCTGTCTATTGAACTCCAGGTTCTATTCCTCTCCCAGATGACAACATTTCCTGAGAACCTGCCCTTGGCCTCTGCTTCATCTTACCAAGTTCTTGTGCTTTGCGAAGACCTCTGTCACTTGCAGCAACAGCTTCACTGTGGTTAGCTCCTCACACTTGAACCAGTTTGCTAGAATGTGGGTGGCAATGTCATCCACAATGGCTGCCACATCTGGGCACTGGAGCAGCTGGCAAAGGAGGCCAAGAAAGATAGTGAGGTGCGCAAGGAGGAGACAACTCCCAGTGACGCTGAATCTAGGTTCCCGCTCACGAGTAAAGACGGTTGTAAGGCTTTGGAAGAATCGGTGGAGAGACCAGAGTTAGAGGGTCTTCCCACCCTTTCATTCCAGGATGAGAAAAGTAAGAAACCTCAGTCAGTTCTCAAATATCCTCATGTTTCCATTGGGAAGCAAAGACTCACTCAACCACCTGTGAACATCTCCAGACAATAGCAATGTGGCACAAACCAAAAGCAAGCAAAAAAAAAAATTATTTCAAGTGGGTGCTAAAGGAAAATTTATAAAGAAGTGGAACTTAAATAAACAGAACTTGAATGCACATCTAAGTCTTACAGACTGGAAGGCGAACAGTTCAATAGGACAAGAAGCAAAGGAAATGGGGAGGAATTCACAGAAGTGTGTGTGTGTGTGTGTGTGTGTTCAGTTGGGAAAACTGGGTGTGGCAAAGCAGGAGTGTGGCAGGGTTGAGGGAAGGGCAATAAGAACGCTGAGCCAACTTGGGAGGAGCATCCCATTGGTGAGAAGCATTGCTTATGGCCAACAGGAGGTCCCAGGAAAGAGACTGGCATGTATCTTTCGCAGTTGCTCCAGACATGGGTGAGGTGGGTCTAGACTTCCAGCCAGTGGGGACGGGGAAGAGATGTCTCAGGAGTGCTGCAAAGCACACCTTAGTCAGAAAATGAAAAGAAAGAAGTCGATGACAGGTCCCCAGAATAATACTTTTTGGAAGAGAGAAGGTAGAGGGAAGTTATTATAAGATCTTTGCCACTATTATTCCATTGCACTGGGTACCTTGGGATCAAGCTGGGCAAGCAAGCAACGCTTAAAGGCAGGCCCAGTCACTGACCTAAACAATCAATTCCATTTTGACCCTTTCTGATTCCATTTGAATTCCAAGAACCACACAGGTCTGATTGATTGATAAGCATCTTTATGACAAGAGACCGAAACTGCCCCAAGCAGCAGTTGGCCTCTCAGAACAGATCATCCCATAAAAGGGTCCCCGTAAGCCGGAGTTATAACCCCATAAGGGAACCCAGGCTGCCCTTAAGCAGGAACAGTCATCCCACTGGGAACTGAGTCACCCCCTCAAGATGGGATCCCCTCCCCAGAGCTTCATAGAACCAGTCCTGAGACCATGGTCTGACCCAGATGACTTACTCTACCAGCTGCTCAAAACCCAGACATCTAAGCCCCCAACCCTTGTCTTTGTTCCCCTTTTCTGTAAAACCTCAAAGTTTCTGTCATCCCTTGAAGTCAGATTTTTGGTCACCCCTATGTCTCCTCTTCCTGGAGTGGCCATCTTGATTAAAAGCTTCTCTCCTTTCCTTTACCACTGTGTAAGTCTTCGATTGGCATATGGGAACAGGTGGCTGAGCCCGGTCTGTTGGGACCTACCAGGGCAAGGGGCTTCATCCAGGGACTCCAGTAACAAGGTTTTTTTGTTGTTGTTGTTGTAGATGGATACAACACCTCTATATGATTGATTGATTGATTGATGTGGTGCTGAGGATCAAACCCAGTGCCTCACACATGGTAGGCAAGTGCTCTGCCACTGAGCCCCAACCCCAGTCCCTGGGGCATTTTCTTATCTTTCCACTTTGGGCCAGTTTGCTCTGCTTTCTACCTCTACCTGTGAAGCAGAGAAGAGAGCCTTAGAATTTTCATGCCTTGGAATGATTAAAAGCCCTTGAGAAGTCCTCTACCAACAGGGCACCTACCAATAGGACCTTGCTCTTTGCTTTGGTCTTCGTCATTTGAGCATTTGGGGGCTATTTGGGCACAGGCCGTTTTTATTTTTGTTTTGTTTTGTTTGGGGGGTACTGAGGATTGAACTCAGGGTACTCAACCACTGAGTCACATCCCCACTTCTGTTTTGTATTTTATTTAGAGACAGGGTCTCACTGAGTTGCTTAGTGCCTTGCCATTGCTGAGGTTGGCTTTGAATTCGCAGTCCTCCTGCCTTAGCCTCCCGAGCCACTGGGATTACAGGCGTGTGCCACTGTGCCCGGCTATTTGTTTTTGACAAGGAAATTTGAAATCCTATGGTACCGATTAGAAAAAAAACAGACACAAAATAGGTGAGGAATCAGGGCTTGGGAGATCTCTGTTGTAATTTGCCTAACCATGGGAAATACTAAATCTATACCATTAGGAAGCCCCCTAGGGAGAATTCTAGATGTCTCATGATGATCTGTGATCCATGATCTAATTATAGCTATAAACCTATGACTAAGAAAAAGATGATTTATTAATATAATACAGTATGGCCTATGTGTATCCCAGATGCAAAAGACGCAGCCCCAAAACAAATCACTGAATTATTATACTACTTTATAGTTGGAGCTGTTTTGCCAAATATTAAAGGGGAAGAGGGAATGTTGCTGACCCCTTGAAACCCTGCAGCTCTCCTGCTGCTTGCAGACCCCACGGTTTTGATATGCCTTTCTGTGTGTATCAGAATGTTCAGTTCCACTGCTAGGGACAGACCGACTCTGTAAACTCAGTGATCAGGTAAACTCCTTGGAGAAGCCGTAAAAGTGCCACCAGAACAGGCACTTCATCTTCAGCTGATATAAACCCAGGAGAAGCCAGCAGGGGTGAGTCAATGCCAAAGTTCTTCAATCTATCAACAAGGCTGTGTAGGCCAACGGGCCAAGCCAAGAATGCTCTCCCAGTTAAAGTTCTTTTAAAAGAGGGTGCAGCGAAGCCCCCACCTAAAGCAATATCTGCCGCGGGAGACACCCAAGGAAATCCAACCAATACTTCAAAGAAATTTTAAGTGACCGACTGATGTCTGCCTCCACTTTGGGACTGCCTAACTTTAAAAAGCCACTTAAATTGTATGTAAGCGAGAAATTGGACTGGAAGTTCTTGTTTAGTTGCTGGATGAAGCTCCCCAACCTGTAGCTTGCTTCTTATAGCAGGTGATCACACGGCCAAGGGATGGCCACCTTGTTGCTAGGCAACAGCAACCATGTATGATGTGCTAAAAGATGCTGAAAACTTAATACTTGGACAACGTACTGCCATATACTTGCCACATCAGATTTTAACCTTGCTGGAACAAAAGGCAGATACTGCCTAACTGCTGGGAGTTTGGGTACATAACAGGCAAACTAATTAGATGAGCCTAATGTGCCTCGTCAAACAACATTAACTTTAAGCAGAGAGACCCTGCTGTCTGTCAGCAGGTCCCGAGGCTCCTACCCCGCACCATAGATCTGTGGAAGTTCTTGATTCTATCTTTTCCAGAAAACCAGACCTGACATCAGTCATTTGACCACACAGACTGGGAATTCCTCACAGGTAGAAGTGGCTTCACGAACCATGGAAAACACCAAGATGGGTACGCAATAGCAATTTTACAAGATGTTATTGAGTCAGATCCCCTCCTAACAGTTATCCCCTTAAAAGGCCAAATTAGTAGCCCTTACTGGGGCCCTCGATCTTTCAAAGGGAAAGGGTTAACATTTATGCTATGCTGACTCAAAATATGCCTTTTGATTGTCCACACCCAAGGAGGGAGAGAGAAAGAAAGAGTTGGAGAGGGGGCCGGGGAGGGACTTACAGCCTCTAATAGCAAGGACATAAGACATCCTTGGACATCAACTCCTGCAGACTGTCTTTATGCCAAAAGATGCCAACTTTGGGCCAAACACAAGGGGCCCAACAGTGTGGGCCAAATCCCTTTGAAGATTGGCAGGTAGACTCCCCTCAGATGCCTAAAGTTGCTGGAAACTTTAAATGTCTCCTGGTTTCTGTTGACACCTCTTCTAACGGGGTCAAGGCCAACCTCCGTAGGATGGAAAAAGCCTTGGAAGTGGTACAGGCTTACTAAAGAGCATCCTTCCCAGGTAGGGCCTGTCTGACTCCATACAATGTGACAATGGCCCTGCGTTCGTCTCTTGAGGCAGTGCAGCAGGCCAGTGGAGCTCTAGGATTCTGCTGGAGATTGCACGCAGCCTGGAGACCTCGACAGGTAGGAAAGATGGAGAAGATAAGCCACGCTCTCAGAGGACTTTAGCCAAAATTTGTCAAGAAACTGTTCTAACATAGGAAAAGGTACTGCCCATTGCTTTCCTTCGCATTAGGGGGGCTGCAATGAAGCCCCTCTGCCATTAACTGTGGGAGACCCTTCGGAGATTTCCATAAAGGGCCACGGTCCCCAAATATGAAATATGAAAATAAAAGCAGGCATAAGTAGAGCAGCTTAATCAAGTTCTAACTTCTGTGACTTTGCTTCCTCTAAGGCAAAATCCTCCTCCCCTGAGGACCCGCTGCACCTTTTTCAACTGGGAGATGGACCTGGAAATATCAGGGCCCAGAAGACCAGCAGATTTAAAAAAGAAAAAGAAAAAAGTGGACAGGCCCTTCCCATGTTCTCTGAATCACTCACGCTTCTTTAAAATGTGGCGGTGTCAAGCCGAGAACCCACCACACCAGAGTAAAAAGGGCACCACCGGGAAACAGCCCTCCTGACCCTCGGCAGGATCAAGAGGACCCCATTGGATGATGGTCCCCCCAGGACCTCAAACATCTCTTCAGAGAGCACAGCTCCGCCAGACACCTTAGATAATCGTGAATCACACTGCCGTCACTCTTGGCTTTCTTTGTCTTTTCCTTACTCCCCATGGATCTGGTCTAACTTGTTTGCTGACTGGGCTGGGCCTCAGCAATAGATCCTTTCAGTAGTAGGCTAAAATCAATTCCTTCTCAATGGAGGCACTTAATGTTTGACAGGGTTATTTTCCTTCCTCTTCCTCTAGGTGACCTCTGCTCACTTCCTTTGTAAGGCTGGTGCTCATACTGTTTGGACCAGCATGGGAATGAAGTGCCTCTGGTATAAAAGGGACAGAGTTTTCTTATCCCATCAAGGTCTTCCATTCCAAGACTCCCACATGGCCCCTATCAGCAGGAAATAATTATCGAAGACAGTGGCCTTCTGCCCTCCCCCCAGCAGACATGGAATGTGACTTGAAAGGGGGATTTGAAGGCGACCAATTTCATTTTGTCCCTTTCTGACTCCACTTGCCTTTTGACCTGTTTTCCTTCTGAACCACCTTCTTTTGCAGTTACCTTGGATTCCAGGAACCACACAGGTCTGATTGATTGATAAGCATCTTTATGACAAGTGACCGAAACTGCCCCAAGCAACAGTCAGCCTCTCAGAACAGATCACCCCATAAGATGGTCCCCATAAGCAGGAGCTATTAACCCCATGACGGAACCCAGGCTGCCCCTAAGCAGGAACAATCATCTCACTGGGAACTGAGTCTCCTCCTCAAGATGGGATCACCTCCCCAGAGCTTCACAGAACCAGTCCTGAGACCATGGTCTGACCCAGACGACTTACTCTGTTGGCTGTTCAAATCCCCCAGCCATACAAGTCCCCAACCCTTTCTTTGTTCCCTTTTTCTATAAAAACCTCAAAGTTTCTGTCATCCCTTGAAGACAGATCTTTGGTCACCAAACCCCTACATCTTTTCTTCCTGGGGTAGCCTCACCGATTAAAAGATCCTCTCCTTCCCGCCACCACCGCTTGAGTCTTTGGCATATGAGAACAGGTGACAGAGCCTGGTCTATTGGGACAGGGGCCTTCAACCAACAACTCTGGAAACATAGTGACTCCAAGGCCCCCAGCCCTGGCTGCACATTAGGATCACCGGGAGAACCTGCTGCTCTTTGAACCCCATGTCACCCACCAAGAGTCTGATTTGGAGTCCAAGCGTCAGTGTTATTTATTTATACATTCTCCCAAATATCCAACTATGCAGCCAGGGTTGAGGATGTCTGGGCCAGACATTCATGGTTTTGGAATGCATATGCCAGCGTGGATACCGTGATACGCACGGCACGAGTCAGTGTGATGTGGCAACTAGGAAGGGATGCAACCTCCACACAGCAGCCTGTGAGCTCAGGTGGTGGAAAGACATTGGAATGCAAATGGAACGTCAGGAGTTAAAGTAGTCCCCCCTCACTCCCCAGTGTGTGTGTATTTGTGTGTGTGTGTGTGTGTGTGTGTGTGTTTTGCTGGGGATCAAACCCAGAAAGTTTATGTGAGCAAGAAAAAGTCAAACAATAATCAATAGGATGATTGATGGGCAAAAGAGATGGGAAGGAATTCAGAGAAGGGCAAGTTCAAGTCACAAAATTCCACGCAGAACTGAAAACTAGAGCAAATAGATATTGTTTCACATCCATGGGGAGAGATGTGAATTTGGATGTAAGAAGAGCTAAGACGGGAGGCTGAGGCAGGAGGATCACCAGCTCAAGGCCAGCCTGGGCTATATAACAAGACCCCATCTCAAAAAAAGAGCTAACCCTTGGTGGAAGTGATCAGGGGGCTCTCTCACACTTTACTGGCATAAGCACACATTACTTTGAAAAACCATCTGGCAACACTGTGTGTGTGTGTGTGTGTGTGTGTGTGTGTGTGTGTGTGTGTGTGTGTGTGTGTGTTTGAACAGGGAGAGATGCCTATTTGTTGCCTGTGAGATACCTGGGGATGAAGAGGAGGGGGTATAGGCCTCATTAGGTAGGAAGGGAGAAGGCAAAAGTAAGGAAAAAAAGGTGTTGTGTTTTTTTTTTATATATATAAAGAAACCAGTGTGTATGATTTCATTAGTATATTTGTGTTAAATTGTACATGTATAGTCGGGCATGGTCGCACACGCCTGTAATCCCAGCAGCTCAGGAGGCTGAGACAGGAGGATCATGAGTTCAAAGCCAGCCTGAGCAACAGTGAGGAGCTAAGCAACTCAGTGAGACCCTGTCTCTAAATAAAACACAAAATAGGGCTGGGGATGTGGCTCAGTGGCCTAGTGCCCCAGAGTTCAATCCCTGTACAAAAAAAAAAAATTATACATGCATATAGTTTATTTAAAAAAACATTAAGAAGACCAAAGTTCATCAGCTACATTGAAGATGTCTGCACTTGCTTTTGCAGGCACGCCTGGGGGCATGCTTATGTGGGTGTCTGTGCTTCTATATTAATGGCAAAGAAGCTTTCAGGGACAAATTGCAGAGGTTTTCACCTGTCAGGCAGGCAGATCTGCCCTAATTTACTTACTAATTAGTGAGTTTCTTAAATTCTCTGGGCCTCAGTTTTCATCCTCTACAAAATAGAGTTAATAACATCTTTTCCACAGTTACAATGAGAATGAAAACAGCTGGGCTCCCGTTTCTTGATTGTCCAGAATTCCAGCACAGGGCCTTTTGAAATGTTTCTGCTTGTGCTTAGCCCAGGGAAATGGATGAAGATACCAAGACAAGAAGCTGGGAGCTTCAAAGGGTTAGGAAATGTTTGAGAGCTTCTAGATCTTGACCCACTTTCTTAGCCGGTACCTAAAACCCCACGGTTCTCCACTTTGAAATACCTCTTTAATTGCTATGAATGGGGTCCACCCATCTTAAGGCTCAAAGGGCTTTTTCCCAAACAAACTGTCCCCTCCGTTCCCCTCCTCAGCCTGAAGCTCCAAAACAGGGAACAGAGGAGTGAACACCTGTTCCTGTGTCCACTTGTTTATGTGGGTATTGTGCATTTGGGGGAACCTGTAGGGTGGTTCTCAGTCCTAGCTGCATTTCTAGAACACAGGACTTGGGAGGTTCTAAGCAAACTGATGCCTGGACCCCGTCCTAGACCAACTCAAACAGAAGAACAAGGCAGAGAGTGGGGAAAGAAGGGAGGATCATTGGCAATAGCATTTTAAAAAAGCTCCCGACAGGACCCTAATATGCCACCAGGGTTTAGAATTATTGTTCTAACAGAGTGGCAGTCACCTTGTGATACCTACTGCTCTCTCAGGCTTGTACCTGGTGCCATTTCTCAAAGCTGGGTTCAAGGACTCCCTGTACTACAACAGGAACTGAGGTACTTTCAGGAAAGGAAGACTTCTGGGTCTTACCCCAGACCTATTGAATCCAAGTCTCTGGGAACAGAGCCCAGGAATCTGCATTTTGAACTGCTTCCTCAATGAGATGAGGCGATGTGATACACACTAACGCCTGAGACCCAGGGCACTAGGCATCCTCTTCCAGCCAGACCCCCGCCTCCTACATGCCCTCATTCCTGCATCCTGAGCAAGCATTCGGCCAACATGACGTACATCCTTCAACGCATATCTCAGTACCCACACCAGCATGCACATCTTAGCACACAGCAGTAGCACCTTCCCGCGAGATTCAAATGCCCTGTAACCCACATAAGGGTACATGAGGTCACGTTAGGATAATATCTGTTTATGTTCTGGCATTAGTATTGTGTTATCTCCTATCATTGTTCAAAATAATCCAGTTCCTGGTTTTTTTTGTTTGTTTGTTTGTTTTTAAATTAGTTTGCTTAGATTTTAAAAGAAGCCTATTTAAAGCTGTGATGAGGCAGAAACTGTCCCAAACTTTTGCCCAAACACTGCTGGTGGAAGTATAAATTGGTACAACTTTACTGGAAGGCAATTTGGTGTCAGTATCAAAAGTCAGAGAAGACATTTATGCTTTTTGAACCTATACTTCCACTTATTATAGTCAATACTTAAGGTAATAATCTGACACATGGGCAAAGGCTTTTGCACAGAGATGCTCATTACGGTGTTATTCATAATAACATAAAATTAGAAACAGAATGTCCAACCAATTATAGAACATCTTTATGATAAAATATTCTATCACCACTGAAAGTTATGTTTACAAAGAACACAGAATGACATAGATAGAGGCCTGAAAAGAGGGGGACACAGAATATTAAGAGACAATAATCTCAACCCTCTCACACACACTTTCATACAGACAAAAAACTAAAAGTGATTTCCTTTGTGCATTGTGATGATTAATGATTTTGCAATATTGTATTTACTTTTTCCACCTTTCATATAGATTTCCTGTGAGGTTACTTGAGTTAACATTGAGTTAATTGGGGTACTGAGCCAAGATCAATTTTCAAAGGCTCATGTGGCTGAAGGAAAGAGCTGTGTTGTTCCATAAAGTCAGGGCAGAGTCTTTAAGATTCAAGAAGAAATCAAATCCTGTAACTCAAGAAAATCTAACAAAGTTTTGTTTTGTTTTGTTTTATCAGGGGGTGGTTTGAACTCAGGGGCACTCGACCACCGAGCCACATCCCTGGCCCTATTTTGTATTTTATTTAGAGACAAGTTCTCACTGAGCTGCAAAGCAGCGCTTCACCATTGCTGAGGCTGGCTTTAAACTCTCAATTCTCCTGTCTCAGTCTCCAGAGCCACTGGAATTACAGGCCTTCACCACTACACCTGGCCCTATTTTTATTTTATTTAGAGATAGTGTCTCACTGAGTTGCTTAGCACCTCACTGTTGCTGAGGCTGGCTTTGAACTTGCGATCCTCCTGCCTCAGCCTCTGGAATTACAGGTGTGTGCCACCGTGTCCAGCCTAATGGTTTATTATTAGTAACATCCCCCAATCCTTCTGGGAGGTAGGGAAAGTCAAACAGGCTGCCCCCTCTGGCCAGTGGCCTTCCCAGGAGGAATCCATTGCCTTTCAGAGGGACCACCTCCCCCGCCCTCTTCTCCTCCCGGCCCCAGTCACCTCTGTCAGGAACACAAGGGCTGTTACGTGGTTGGGGCAGTTTGTGTCCTGGAGGATCCTGATGATGAAGCTGAAGATGGGGCGGTTGTGCCAACAGTTCTTGATCACCAGGGCCCTGCCGACCAGAGCACAGGGATCAGCGGGAGGCCTGGGCTGCAGGGAGGATCAGGAACGTGGAAGGTCGTCCTCTGGTCAGAGCCCCAGGCGTGGCTTACCTGGCCAGCAGGGTGACTCCATCATAGTGTTTCTCGGGATTCACAAGCAGATTCCAACCCCCAAATATGTTCACATACTCCATGTGTTCCTCATACCCAGAACTGCACATCAAGGTCTTCAGGGCCTCCACTGTAGAACTGGGGAGAGAGCAGAGCAGGAGCAGGCCGGAAGTCACCCGCACTGTGCTCCTTTCTCCCCAGCCACCTGCCTGACTCCCCGCCTCCCAGTAATGGTGGATTGCTGGCAGTGGGACAATCCACGTTACCCTGTGGAACTTTTCACAAAGGAGGAACCCGTGGCCAAGAAGGTAGTGGCCTCTCCAAGATGACACGGGAAGCCTGCCCAGGGGTAGGGAGGGCATCCTGGTCTGCAGACCCGGGTGTCTTGTTTTGATTTCACTTTGGTACAGAATCTCTGCATGAGCCTAGTAAGCCAGACTTAAAGAGTCTTTTTGAAAAAGTCCAGGAAGACGTCTCGGGATGCTGTGTGAGCAGCATCCCAAGGGCCCCGCAGGAGGGGAGAGAACAGTGTCGTGTCTGCAGGCCGGAAGCCGGGCGGGGGGTGCTAAGCCACTCACACAGGAGCCCACAGGCCAACGAACCTCACGGGGTCCACACATTCGATTACAGGCTGCTGACCCTGGATCATTTCAGCACTTCCTTCAAGCACCAGAAGGGAGACCTGGAAGAGCAGCCTTACGAACAGGGAGGAGAAGAAGCCATGCAGCTCCATCCGCCGACTGGGTTCCTGCAAGAGCTCATAGATGGCCCTGGTGGCCTGGGGTAAGGAGGAGAATGGGAACATCACCACCTTTGCCTTGCCCAGTGAAGGCCTGGCTGCCCACGGCAGGTCAGGACTAAGTTAGCGGGAGCCAGCAGAGCACAGGGTGTTTCCAGGTGGCATTGTTTTAAAGCACTCTTACAGCCATGGTGGCTGTTTTGTCTCCCCTCATCCTTGAGAGTCAAGGCAGGGCTGGGTGTTTGTCTTCGGCCCATTCACCCCTGGGAACAGGAATCCAGTTCTTCTATCTCCCAACAAGGCAGCCAGCGGGAAACCCCTCCCTCAACCCAACTCGAAGACCCTACTGTTACAGTGCTCAACCCCACACTGGAGACAGCCACGTACAGCACCCTGGCCAGCTCCGTTCCCAGCACCCGACCCTCTGCCAGCACGGCCCCTCCATACAATCAGTGGGGAGATCCTTGATGGGTTGCTTGGCTCCTGGTCGTTCTTTGCCTGCAATGGAATCAGCCTCTGCAGCAGATACTCCATGATCGTCTCGTAGCCTTTCGGGAAGGATGCCAGGATCTCCCAGGGATGGTGTATCTCTCTGCAAAGTCAGAAGCCACCAACATGGTTCCCCCCAGGTGGCCCTCTCTCCCTGGGTTTCACCACACCTCCAGGGGAAGGGCTACAGGCTCTTGGCCCCGTCCTCTTTCTTCCTTCTTCCTAGTTCCTTCATTATCTTTCATTCCTTGTCATCTTCACATAGGTAAATCTGAAATTGTCCCCTTTGGCGTAGGAACCTAATGTAGGACAACATCTGAGACCAAGTTCATCAGCTCTACTTGAATCCCTCTGGCCCTGTCCAAGCTCCCCTTACAGCCCCAAACCAGAACACTACCTCGTCTGCCGGACTTCTCCTCCAGTCTGTAATGCCCAGTGTGACACCCAGGGTCACTCTGCAGGCCAGATCTGATGACTTCCCTTCATATCACCCTTCCAGCCTCCCATGCCCTCTTTCCTCTGTAGCGTCACACATGTTTTTCCCTCTACCTGGCAGATCTCTCTACATCTAGATCTAACAAGATCGCATGCAGAACAGAAGTCCATGCCTGAAAATTATTTTCTACAAAGAATATAATAAAATTTTAAATCAAGCTGTGTAATGTCTGCAAGATGGTATCGCCTTTTGAAATAGGAGAAAGCAACAGGGAAATGAAGGAGAGATAAGAGACAAAGACAAAGAGACCTCACTACTGGTAACATGGCACCCCGGGTGCTCTAGGGACCAAGACAAAGAAAAAAATGGTCTTCAACAAAATAATGGCAGTCGGACTGCCAACAACTTCCTAACAGCAACCATGGAAAGCAGAAGACAAGAGGTTGAACCTTCCAAGAACTGAACAAAGATAAATGTCAACTTACAAGTTTCCCAGCAAATCTATCATTAAGGCAGATTTTCTTCATTTATGAATCAATAAAAATAGAAAGCTTGATCAATAGATTCTCACTAGAGGATAAACTCCTAAAAGACAGGTTTCAAGAGAGAAGAAAAACAATTTCATAAGGAAAAGTTTGTGATGCAAGAAGGGATGGTACACAAATAAAATGGTAAATACGCCTTTAAGTCTATCTACAATGTTAGTGTAAGAATTATGCTGTTAATGGTAGCAAAAACTGGCTGCATGGTGGTGCACACCTGAACTTCCAGTTTCAAGGGAGGCCAAGGCAAGAGGATCACACGTTCAAGGCCAGCCTGGGCAACTTAGCAAGACCCTGTCTCAAAGTAAAATTTAAAAAGGGCTGGGGAGGGCAGAACCTAGTGGTCAAGTGCTTGCCTAGCATGTACAAGGCCCCGAATTCAACCCCTAGTGTCACAAAATAAATAAATGAATAATAGCAAATAACTAGAAAAAGCCATCGACAAGAGAATGGATAAGATAAAGTATTAAAAACCCAGCACAGGAGCTGCAGTTGTGGCTCAGTGGTAATGTGCTTGCCTAGTATGGGTGAGGCACTGGGTTCGATTCTCAGCACTGCATACAAACAAATAAAATAAAGGTCCATCAACAACTAATAAATAAATAAATAGAATACAAAATTAAAAAACAAAAACAAAAAAAATCCCAGTACAGTAGCCTGCACCTATAATCCCAGCAACTCAGGAGACTGAGGCAAGTAGATCACAAGTATGAGGCCAGCCTGGGCAACTTAGTGAGACTCTTGTCTCTGAATTTTAAAAAAGGCTGGGAATGTAGCTTAGTGGTACAGCACCCAGGAGTTCAATCCCAAGTACCACAATTAATTAATTAATTAATTAATCACACAATTAAATATTTTTAAATAATTTAAATGGTTGATTTCTCTACCTCTAACAGTGAGCTGAATGAAGAGTGAACTGACCTAGCAACATAATTAAGAAACTGACAGATCAGCCAGGCACGATGGTACACACCTATAATCCCAGCAGCTCAAGAGGCTAAGACAGGGAAATTGCAAGTTCAAAGACAGCCTCAGCAATTTGGCGAGGTCCTAAGCAACTCAGTGAGACTCTGTCTCTAAATAAAATACCAAAAAAGGGCTGGAGATGTAGCTCATCTTGAGTGCCCCAGGGTTCCATCCCCAGTACCAAAAAAAAAAAAAAAGAAAAAAAAAGAATTTGACAGATCAGATAAACAAAATAAATTCAGATATGGAGGAGTTACTAACACATTTAATAAGCCTGATATAATAGATAACTTTGTGTGTAATAGAAAATACAAGTTTTATTTCAAATACCCATTAAATATACATTGAAATTAATAACCATAATCTTCCTAATCTATGTACACTCTTTCTCAGACACACATCTCAATACATTCCAAAGACGAGAAGACTTTAAGATCATGTTCTTTAATTTTCATTAAAAAAAAAAAAACTAGAAAAGATGATCATATTATCTAACCTCTTGGAGACTAAATTGTTGAAGACAGAAAACTATATAAATTTTTATACACTTATATAGTACCTAGTTGATAAAATCCAAAATTGATTCCTGATTTTAAAAGAAAGTTCAGCATGTACAGAGTAAAAAGAAAACTTTGTTAACATGATAAAAAGCATTTATTAGAAATGAATTAGCCAGGTACTATAGAAAGTGGCTGCAGTCCCAACTATTCAGGATGCTGATGCAGGAGGATCACAAGTTCAAGGGCAGCCTGTGTCAAAATAAAAACTGAAAAGGACGGGGGGGGGGGGGGCTGTCACTCAGTGATAGAGCACTGACTTGCCTAGCCCATGCGAGGTTCTGGGTTCAATCCCCAGCACTGCAAAAGGAAGAGAGGGAAGGAGAAGGGAAGGGAAGGAAATTAACAATAAAAACTTAAAGTAAAAAGCACAAGATCCTTAGAACAGAGGAAGGGAACAGTAGGAAGGAGGAAGGGAGGGAAAGGGGAAGGACTGGAGACTGGATTAGAGCAAATTATATTCCATGCTTTTTTAATCATGTTGAAATTAATCCTAATGTACGGCTAAAAAGAATCAATTTTTTAAAAGCTTTTTGAAAAACAAAAGGCCTCTCTCTCCCCTGGTTTAAACTAACGCCACTGGAAAAATACAAAAAAGACTCCATCATTCCTTTCTTAGTAACTGATAGGTGCACAGACAGAAAATCAGCAAGGACACCACCAGCAATTGTCTTAACCTAATTTACAAAACATAAATTAGGTTAGAGACTGAAAAATTAAGAGATAGCAGGCAGATTGGAGAGCAAAGCCAAAACTAGAAAAACGTATCCCTATTGAGTACATCTCCCAGATTTTTTTTTTCTTGGTCTCCCACCCTGACCTGAAGGTGACCCCCGTGTTACACTACGCAGGAGGCTCAGGCAGCGCAGTCTCTGAGCGAAACTGTCTCTTTGGCCAGAGGACTGGGAAAATGGGCCCTTGTGAGTTGGAGCATGAGTGGAATCTTTGTTTCTTTGTCTTTTTCTCTCCCCGCAGCCCGGCCCCGGGTGACTCCAGTGGCAGAACCGCGTGGAGGTCTTCCCCTTCTTCTGCAGGGTTTTGGCAAATGCTGGGGATGGAACCCAGGGCCTGGCCTCTGCCACGCTGGTGCTCCCCAACTGAGCCAACTCCAGCCTCCTGTTGTGTTTCTCTCTTTTCTCACATCATCACCCTGAAGGTGGTTGTGTAAAACTCTGAGGGGAGCCCAGCTTTCCAGGTGGAGGACCTGGGAAGGGGTCCCCAGGAGTCAGAAAGTGGGGGCAATCTCAGAAAAGGGCAAGAAATTCCCTGATTCTGTGTGTGAGCCCGTGCAAGTCCTGCGATCACTCACACACAGGTGCACATAAGCAGGATGGGCCAAATTACCCCGAGCCTCGGGTAGAAGAAGAGTCACCAGCTCAGAACTCCAGGTGAACATATTCTTTAGAAATGGAGGTAAAACATGAAACACTCTCACAGGAAAGAAAACTAAAAGAATTTGTCACCCAAAGATGAGCTGAGGGAAAATTGTAAAATATCTGGGTAAATATAAGAGACTATTTTTCTCCCTATTTCTAATTGTATATATATAAACTTAAAGGGAGAAAAATAATAATGCTGTATATATTACTTATATATATAATATATTATCATATATTTAAATATTCAATATCATTATTATATATACAATTATATATTGTATGTATTATATATTATATCATTATATATTATTTATAAAACTTAAAAAGTATGACATTTTCAGTGGGTTTTCTTTAATATGTGTAGATGCAAATGGTAACTGTAACACAAAGCAGGTAAAATGGAGGAAGCCATATGTTGATACTTTCTTGTTTTGAGGTTGTAAAATATTAAAATTAGACATGAAACTATAGATATGTACCTTCCTAACAATCCCATAAATTGATATAAAATGTCAAAATCCAATGAACACATCTAAATGGAATACCTAAAACAACTCAAATAATTCAAAAGAATGCAGGAAAAGAGAACACAGGGACAAAACACAAAGGGACAATTAGAAAACAAATCATAAAATGGCAGATGTAAATCCAAATATTATTAATTACATTAATTACAAATGATCTAAATGTTCCAACTAAAAGAGATTTTTCAGATTGGATAAAAACACAAGAGAGCTATGCTGTGTAGAAGAAACCCATTTTAAATATAATGACACAGAATTGTTAACATAAAAGAATAAAAAAATTGCAGGGCATGGTGCCACACACCTGTAATCCCACCAACTCAGGAGGCAGAGGCAGCAGAATTGCAAGTTCAAAGCCAGCCTCAGCAACTTATCGAGGACCTAGATAACTTAGCAAGAACCTGTCTCAAAATAAAAAATATAACTGGCTGGGTTATAATATATTTTTTTATATTATATGAGGCTCAGTGGTTAAGCACCCCTGGGTACAACCCATAGTACCCCAAAACATAAAATAAAAAATAAAATGCTTTTTTCTTTCAGTACAGGGCATCAAATCTAGGGCCTTGTATATGTTAGGCAAGTGTCCTACCACTGATCTACATTTCCAGGCCACAAATGCTTATTTTGAAAAAGAAGAAGAAAGAAAGAAATCTTTCAAATTAATAATTTACATTCTCGGGCTGGGGTTGTGGCTCAGCAGTAGAGCACTTGCCTAGCATGTACAAGGCCCTGGGTTTGATCCTCAGCACCACATAAAAATAAATAAAATAAAGATATTGTGTCCAACTACAAAAAAATAAATATTTTTAAAAAATGATTTACATTCTCATCTTTCAAAAGATGAGCAAAGCTGGGGATGTAGCTCAGTGGTATAGCACTTGCCTACCATGCATGAGGCCATGAGTTCTTTAATCTCCAGTATCATCAAGAAAAAAAAAAAGATTAATACAAAAAATAGAGTCTGAATGGCCCTAACCACTGAGTAAGTTCAATTTATAGTTTTAAAACTTTCAACAAATAAAATTCTATATAGTTTCGTTGGTGAATTCTACCAAATATTTGGAGAAAATTAATACCAATCTTATAAAATCTCATCCAAAATACAAAAGATAAGAGAATAATTCCAAAACAATCTTCTGAGTTCAGTAATACCATGAGCAAAACCAGACAAAGATAGTATAATAAAGAGAGAGAAAAGGAGGGAAGGAGAGAGAAGGAGAGAGAGACTGACTATAGACCAATATCCCCCATGAAAATGTCCTCAATAAAATAGCAAATTGAACCCAGAAATACCTAAAGAAGATAATACATCATAGCCACATGGGGTTCACCTCAGAAAGGCAGATGTTTCCATAGTCAAAAAATGTAAGTCACCATATTAACAGGATGAAAAAAGAAACTACACAACATTTCAATAGATGCAATTACAAAAAAAAAAAAAAAAAAAAAAACCTGGGCTGGGGATGTGGCTCAAGCGGTAGCGCGCTCGCCTGGCATGCGTGCGGCCCAGGTTCGATCCTCAGCACCACATACAAACAAAGATGTGTCCGTCGAAAACTAAGAAATAAATATTCATTCATTCTCTCCTCTCTCTCCTCTCTCTCTAAAAAAAAACCTGACTAACTTTAATCTCCATTCATGATAAACACTCTCAACAAACTAGAAATAGAAGGGAACTTTTTTAAGCTGACAAAGGACATTAAAAGAAAAAAAAAAAAAAAAAACTACCAGCAAGTATCATACTTCATGGTGAAAAATTCTAAGACGGGGAACAAGGCAAAGACATCCACCCTTACATTCACTTAGCGTTGATAGGTGACATGATTGTCTATGTAGAATATCCCAATGAATCTACAAAGAAAGCTCCAACAACTAATAAGTTTAGCAAGATTGCAGGATATAAGTTCAATTTACAAAAATCAATATTATTTATATATACTAGTAATAAACTATTGAAACATTTAAAAATTATTTAATTGCTATTAACAGTTGCACAGAAAATACTTAGATATAAAACTAACATTCTTTTTTTAAAATACCTTTATTTTATTTATTTATCTATTTTATGTGGTGCTGACAATCAAACCCAGCACCTTGCATGTGCTAGGAGAGCACTCTACCACTGAGCCACAACCCCAGTCCTAGAACTAACATTCTTAACTAACACTTATTTGCAAGATATATATGCTGAAAAATACAAAGGAGGGATGAGAGAAATTTTAAAAATGTAAATGGAGAGACACATTCATGGATCATAGACTTAATATTGTAAAGATAACAATTTTCCTCATATTTATCAAAATGCAACACAATCTCTTTTTAAAAATACCACCAATATTTTTTAAAATAAAAAATAATGCCATATAAATTACAAAATTTGGATGGAAAAACAAAGGAAATAGAATGGATAAAACAATTTTAGAAAAGAGTAACAAAATTGGAGAATTTATACTACTTGATTCCAAGACTTAATATATAAACTGGATTGATCTATGAAACAAAAGTGAGAGCTCATAAATAGACCTACACAAATATAGTCAAGTGATTTTTGATAGAAGTACAAAAGCAACTCAAAGGAGAAAGGTTGGTGTCTTCAACAAGTGGTGCTAGAACAATCAGACACCTATGTACAATAAACTGAATCTCAACCCATTCCTAACACTTTATAAGAAAAAACTAACAATGAATCGTAAACATAAAACACGGAAGTATAAAAGCTCTAGAAGAAAACATGGGAGGAAATCTCTGTGACCTTAAACATGACCAATACAGGGAGATGAAGATAAGTTAGACTTTATCATATTTAAAAAAAATCATACTCTTAAGAGAATAAGAAGATAATCCACAAAATGGGGAAAATGAAAACTTATGTCTCTGACCAAAGGCTTACATGCAGAATACAAAAAAGAACTATTAATAAGAAAAAAAAATAACAAATTAGAAAAAATAAATAATTTAATTTTAAAAAAAAGTTGAGAAATGGGTAAAGGACCTGGGCACAGTGGTGCATGCCTATAATCCCAGCAGCTCAGGAGGCTGAGGCAGGGGGATTGCAAATTCAAACCCAGCCTCAGCAACTTAGCGAGGCCCTAAGCAACTCAGTGAGATTCTTTTTCTAAATAAAATATAAAAAAGTCTGGGGGTGTGGCTCAATGGTTGAGCACCCCTGGGCTCAATCCCTGTACCAAAAAGAGAGGGGAGGGGAAAAAATAGGTAAAAGATGTGAACATCTGAACACTGCAGTGTTTGACACTTACTTTTGTGACTCATCCATAATCTTAAACAGCGTCAGGATAACCTCATCGGTGTAGGACTGGACCAGCAGGTAAAGGATCCTCCTGATGGTGCTTTGGGTGGTGGACTCTGTGATGTGGTACATGTGGAAGTAAATGTACTCGATGATTTCCGACACCTGAAGTGATAGGAAAGGAGGTTCTTTCTGAACGCACACCGCCAGTTTGGTGCAGGCACCCGCACAGGGTGTGGGACTGCACACAACATGTACATAGAGTGGCAGAGGATGTCACTGTCCTGCTGCACTCTGCCCTGGACCACCTGATCCCCTTGACTTTAAGAGGAGCAAATAGCAGCCAGGGAAGGATGACCTTGACCTCGTTTGGAAGCCATGTCATGAAGAATGAAGGAAGAGGCTGAGGGTGAGTGACTTGGAGAAAGGAAGTCAGGGAATAATGTTGCTGCCTTCAAAAATCTAAGGACTATTAAGGAGGAAGGGAAGGGTAGTCCTTGCAGTTTACTGGTGTGTGTCGCAGAGGCAGCTTCATAGTGAACGGTATGGACCCTGCACTCACCACACCCCTTGAATTTGAATTTCATCTCTGAACTTACCGGGGAACCTCAGGCTGGGTTTTCATCCTCCCTGCAATTCCTGTCCTCAGAAAATAAGAACAATTTTACCTACCTAAGTGGTTCTGAGTAAACACTTCTAAAGTGGTTGGAATAGTACCTGTCACATAATAGCTGCTCAATAAACTTCCGTTACTAAGGCACATCGCCTCTTTGAGCTGTCCCCATTTCCAAAAGTGAAACCATTACTTCCTCACAAAGCTGTTGTAAGGATTAATAAAGTAGCATGTAAATGAGGCTAGCACAGTGCTTGGCACCTCGTATTAGTGAAATCTGAATATTAACTGAATTCTTCAAAACTGCAGTAGGCAAACTTAGGACAGGGATTGCAAACTATGGGAGTGCAGATGCCAGTTCACCACAAAATAGAACTTCTTGAAATCAACTCACCTTTATACACATGAATTGATATAGCTGTTGTGGCAAACAGTATGGAAGGGACTCAAAAAAATTAAAAATAAGACTACCAGATGGCCCAGCAGTCCTTCTACTGGGTATACAACCAAAGAGAATCCAGTCAGTTTGTTGAAGAGACATCTGTACCCCCATGTCCATGGCAACACTATTCCTAATAACCAAGATATGGAAACAACTGTGTGTTTCAACGGAAGAAGGAGTAAAGAAAATGTAGTGTACATATTCCATGGAACATATCCAGTCAACAAAGAGGGAACTTCACCATTTGAACTTCATGGATGAACTTGGAAGACATTACGCTAAGGGGAAAAAGCCAGACAAACACGATGTTATCTCCCTCACATGTGGAATATGAAACACTGAACTCACAGAAGCAGAGAAGAGAATGGTGGTTGCCAGGGGCTGGGGCGGGGGTAGGGGTGGGGGAAAGATGTTGGACATAGGGAACACAATTTCATTGAAGAGAAATAAAAGTGCAGTGTATCTTTTATAGAACATGGGGACTAGTTAATAATGATGTATTACATATTAAAAAATGCTAAGGGAATAGATGTTAAATGTTCTCATCCCCCCCCAAAAAAAAGTATGTGAATTAATGGGAGTTATCTCCAAAGCTCAAGTTCTCATAGATAGTAGGCTCTCTGTGGGTAGGTAAACAGCTGGAGTTAGCCATTCTCCAATGTATATATATCAAAACATCATGAGCTGGGTATGGTGCACACACCTGTAATTGCAGCAGCTCAGGGAGACTGAGGTAGGAGAATCACAAGTTCAAGGTCAGCCTCAGCAACTTAGAGAGGTCCTAAGCAACTTAGTGAGACCTTGTCTCAAAATAAAAAATAAAATAGTCTGGGGATGTGGCTCAGTGGTTAAATGCCCCTGAGTTCAATTCCAGTGTACACCCCCCACAAAAAAATCATGTTGTATACCATAAACATATATAATTTTATCAAATAAAAATAATTAATATTTTTTAAAAATAAGTAGTTTGCAATAAATGAGCTGCAATTTAAAGTAATGAGCAATTTAAAGTAATGAGCATTCAGCATAGTCTGGCTGCTCATGGGCCAGGGGGCTCTACAAGGGATTCCAAGAGTCCAGCAGGAGTCGGAGTTGACCTGGGGTGTCAACTCTAAGGGCTCATCAGTAGTCTGTACTGACTTTAGGCCCGGAAAGTGCACAGGCTGAGATCCAGAAACTGCTAACAGGAACTGCCATGGAGGTGTCATGAGCCGTGGAGAGGTGTGGGTTGGGCCATTTAAATGACAGTGAATCCTCAGTAGAACAGAGGAAAGGAACCAGAGGGTGGGAGGTGAGGAGGGAGGGGGAAGTGCTGGGGAGGGATTATATTGTGTGTATGTACAAATATGTAATAACAAATCCCATCATTATTTACAACCATAATGCACCAATAAAAAAAAAGTAGAGAGGGCTGGAAATATAGCTTAGTTGGTAGAGTGCTTGCCTCGTATGTACAAGGCCCTGGGTTTAATCCTCAGTACCACACACAAAAAAAAAAAAGTGGAAAAAAGAAAACACACATAATGAATGACAATACCTCCATCAGTCCCTAAGATTGTTTTAAATCTCAGTAAAACAAAGGGGTCTTTTTATTTCACTTCATATTCATGTCAGTGTCTCGTAAGTTTACACACACACACACACACACACACACACACACACACACACGTGGTCCCTTATGTAATATTTCAATTTGACGATGGCATGAAAGTGATTTACGTTCAGTAGAAACCGTACTTTGAATGTTGAATGTTCCTCTTTTCCTGAGATAGTGATATGGGAAATGCTACCCTTTCCTGATGCTGGTCAACAGCAGCAAGCTGCAGCCCTCAGCCAGCCAATCAGCCACCAGGTCATAAAGGGACAAAACCAACACTCCACAGTGCACTGTAGGGCTAAGCCAGGGTGTTCTGAGTGGATTAAATGCATTTTGGACTTTTAGCATTTTAAATTTATGATGGGCTTATGGGAATATATTCCCATTGTCATTTGAGGAATACCTGTATATATCTACTCCTTCCTTGACCCTGTCTATTCTCCCATCTGAGTGAAGAAGCCATCTACAAACCTAACCCATGAACACAGTCGGGAAGCAGATGGGATGCCTGAGTCCCTCGAGGTCCTAAGAGCTCAAGGATGTCTTCTGCTTTAACTTTGACTCGATTCTTCCCTTCCTGGTAGAAGTTCAGGCCTGATGGTCACCTCTTGCCACTGAAAAATCCCTTTTGGACAACTGCAAACTCGTCTTCATTTAGTCTTTTCCCCTTTGGGTTAAAGGATTGAGGTTCCTTCAACTCAAGCTGGTAGCAAATAAAACAGACAAAGACCCAAAACAGAACAGAAAGGAAGAATCCTTAAATAGACCTTGAACCATTAAGTCCAACAGAGATGCTACCTTCCCAATTTCTGGAAGACTGTACTTCAGGATCATCTTTAACACCTTGGAGGCTGCGAGGATGTCTTGCCTGTTGGTGCTGATCATGGCCTCCAGGGCCACCATGATCACATCAGCTCTCTCCATGGGAGTCAGGTATTTCCTAAAGAACTGAAGGAAAACAGCCGTCTTTATGTGCCAGGATCTCACTCTGGGATTGCCCCAAAGCCTCTGGCCTCCAGAAAGGCCAGTCAACCAGGGTCCAGTGGAGGTAGGCCCTCACCTGTGTCTGGCTATTCTGTGGTGTAAGGTCAAGCTCCTGAATGCCACCCCCTTTGAGTCCCTGGGAAGAAACACTGGTCCAGACAATGTGGTGCAGAAGACAATGCCAAAGGCATTTCTATTTTGAATTTGGAACGTAATTGGTAAACAAGTCTATAGGAAATGAATTCTGACGGTCTGGGGAGTTTACCCAAGCAAAGCTAACTCTTACCTAAAGCAACCAGGCCTCTTGTCTCTGATTCTACACATCCATGTGAAGGTCGTTTTCACCCAAACAATAGTGGTGCCAATCAACTCTGTGCCTGGTTCTATTGCCGGGAGCTGAGAGTGACTAAGAACAGGACACAGATGCCTTTGCCCTCGAGCATCAGTCAGGACGAGCAAGAGGCAGTTTCAGGGCAGTGTGAGAAATGGGGGGCACTGAAGCTAGACGGAGCAGGTTAGAGAAGGTTTCCTGGAGTCCATATCAGTGGGGAAAGTTCCAGACAGAGGGAACAGAATGTGCAAAGGGGTTGTATGGAGAGGAAATCTATCCAACTACTGTGTCCTTCTCAGGAACCTGAGCCAGGTGGAGAAGGAGAATTGAGACGGGATGAGGCAGGACGGTTAAAGCAGGCACCCAGTTCAGGAGGAATGTCAGACTTTAGTAAGAACGATAGGAAGTTAGTGCACAGTCCGAGGGGAATAACATGATGCTGTTTGTATTTTAGAAACAGTTTTCTGACTGTAGCATAGGAAATGGTGTGATGGGGCGTGGCTGGAAACAGAGCAATCGGTAAGTAAGAGGCTGCGGCAATGACCCAGGCAAGAGATGCAGATGGACTGAATCAGAATAGCCAGGGTGCGGCTGGGTAGAGGGAGTAGATTTGAGAGTTGTGCAGGAGGCAGATCTGGACATAGAGAGCACGAGAGGAGAGAACAAAGGACTGTTCTCCTGGATTTCTGGCTGGAATGACTTGAATGACTGAACCTGAGGACATCGTACCTAAGACAATCAACACACCCTTGCTGAGGAACAGAGCTAAAGCCAGACCACAAGTCAAGACACTTGGAGACAATCTGCAGGTGGAATCTGCCAGGTTGATGATGCTTTTTTTTTTTTTTTTTGGTACCCAGGATTGAACCCAGGGGCACTTAAACCCTGAGCCACATCCCCAGCCCTTTTTTCATATTTCACTTAGAAACAGGGTCTCACTGAGTTGATGAGGGCTTCGCTAAGTTGCTGAGGCTGGCTTTGAACTCATGATCCTCCTGCCTCAGCCTCCAGAGTCACTGGGATTACAGGCATGAACCATGGCGCCCTTCCGAGATAATGCTTCTTTTTAAAAACTCGACTTATGACCTCAAACTTCAGTCGACTCTCGTACAGCTAGGGGACTGGGCCTTATGCCTCCAGCCTGTCTGTGAGAACTGTTCTCACTGTCTGTGAGAACTTGAACTTTGCGGACACTTCCATCTGTGGGGGATGACTCCTCAGCGGCCCACCCAGGCTCTCTGTAAGCTCTCCCCAAGACTCCTGTTCCTTGTGGACATGTCCCTCCTAAGCATCCCATGCAGAGCAGAAAGTGAAGATTACCAAGGTGAGGTCCTGCAGGCTGGTCATCCACTCCCCACGGAAATTCTTCTGTAAGTCCCTCAGGACAATCTCTATCTTCTGCTTTACACCTTCAATCAAAAATGGCAATTAAGGGGGGCAGTCCCTTAACAGGGAAAAAGCAAGACAAACTCCCCCGTTGTGCCTACAAACCTCAGAGAGAGGAACAGAGTTAAATGGGGGAAATAACATTTGTCCAACACAATGAGAGAGTTCCCTAGCACCAAGCAGTGGGTGGAGGGAGAAGGTGGCTGGGGACTCAATGCGGTCCACTCTCAGCCGCTGTCCCTGCACATGCCGGAATGTGGACCGCTCCCACTCCCATGTGCTGAGCAAAGTGCTCCCCTACTGAATCACAAGAAGCCAGGTCCTGAAACTCTTTTGGGGAGATTTTTGCAAATTCCCTTGGCACTTCCGTATATGTATCTGTATCTCTGGCATTCGTAGGGCAGACAGGGGCTAGACTGAGGATCCCTAAATTTGTTCCTTGAGAAAGGGTGCTTATTTTCTGAATCTTTTGCCTAGCAGTAGGGATGAGACAACCAGGAAATTCTGAGAATCCAAGTAGGTCCCATAAGCAGCTGGCTGCAAGTTTAGGACATCAGCAATAGGATTGAAGCTCATCTAGATAGTTTCCAGATCTACTTGTAATGGCTTCCTGGTCTCGGGGCCATGTGGCATATTTACTCCAACACTGCTGCAAGAGGGAACTGCCTTTCTCCGGGTGCCTGATGGAACACGGGCACACGCTCAGCATGGCTTGCTGGCTCTTGTTACTCAGTGGATCCCCACAGCTGCAGTCAGGTGGCTTACCTCTCTGAAGCGCAAGGATTTTGAACAAGTAATGCAAGGCCTCCGAGGCCTCCATGCTGATCTCTTGGTTGGAGTTCACGCACATGAGGCCCAGGATGCCCATCAGCTTCCCGCTCATGGAGAACAGCGGCATATGCTGCCAGGGAGAAGAAACTGGTTACCTCCCCACCATCCAGAAAGAAGCCTCTCCCTACCAGGACCCACCCAGCCTACCTGCCCCCCCCAGCTCCACACTCTGTCCTGGCCAAGAAAAACCTTTGTAATCAGCACCCAGGTAAGGGACAGCCAGAGGCCCAAGCGCATTAGTCAGTGAGCATCTGGGGCCCCAAACCAGCTATCTAGGTCAAGGTCCCCCACAAGGCCAAGATGTAGCTGGTTAGGTGGGCTCAGGGCAAACCAGACAAAGAAGTGACTTGTTTCACTGTAATAGAAAAGACACTAATGCAAAAAAAAAAAAAAAAAAAAAAAAAAAAAGCACGAGGCACTCTGACTGCCAGCTCTCTGGTTACCCCCTGATAAGCCCTGGGCTCAATCAGGTGCCACACAGGCAGAGAAGCAGGGCCCCCTGTGTCTGCCTCATACCCTACTCCAAGCACTCACCAACACTTCAGGGAAATTGCAAATAAATCTTTGCAACCGGGAAATAGTGCCCAAGGCCCGGGTCTGTTCGTGCACTTTGTCTGACTGTGTTACCCAAGGTAGGATGATCTGGATAGGAACAAAGAGATAGGTCAACATTTCCATGGGAGTGCTGCTCCCTGCCTTCCTTGTCTTGAGACCACATCCATGACTGCCAAAAGACAAAGGGAGCTGTGGCAGGTGCCAGAGTGCACAGACCCATGAACTTGGCAAAGCAAGGGTATGTTTAAGGGTCTCTGGTACTTCACCATCACCTTCTGAGTCTCCTCCTATAGGGATGTTTAAAAATAGCCACACCTTCAAGGTCAAATTACAAAGCAGAGTGAGAGGGGAAAAGATGGGGAGGTGGTGTTCTCTTGGAAGCATACCACCCCACCTACTGGACCAGGGGCAGGAGTGGGGTGGTCTCTGAAGGGTAAGATTCAGAGTCACAAGTTTTTTGGACACTAATAACAATAGAGACAGAGGTAAATATTTTATAAATAGAAACTTGCTTGGTGCAAACTTTTGGAAAAGTGTGTCCTGTATCATAGCTGCATGACAGGGGCCTTTCTCCCAGCCATGGATGTTCATAGACCAAAAGAAAGAGAAAGGAGAAGAAGAAGAGGAGGAAGAAGAAGAAGAAAGAGGGGGAGGGGAGGGGAAAGAGGAAGAAAAAATCGAAAGTAAAGTGAACCGCCATTCATACCAAACATCCAATAAAAATTAATTCAGAATTAATCACAGATGCTAACTTAAGGTCTAAAATTACAAGCTTCTAGAAGAAAAGAGACCTTAGATAAGGCAAGTTCTCTTGAGAGACCTTAGATAAGGCAAAAATTTATTAGATAACACCTCAAAATCATAACCATATAAGAAAAAAATAACAATATGAGCTTCATCCAAATGAAGATGGAGCCGGGCACAGTGGTGCATACCTGTAATCCCTGCAGCTCAGGAGACTGAGGCAGGAGGATCACGAGTTCAAAGCCAGCCTCAGCAACTTAGTGAGGCCCTAAGCAACTCGGCAAGACCCTGTCTCTAAATAAAATATAAAAAGGGCTTGGGGATGTGCATAGCAGTTAAGTGCCCCGGGTTCAATCCCTGATACCAAAAATAAAAAGAAGAAGGGCTGCTTTTCGAAGGGCAGTTAAGCAAAGAAGGCAAGCCACAAAATGGGAAGGAATGTCTGCAAATCACATATCTGACAAAAGATTTATGTCCAGAATACATAAAGAACTTTCAAAATTCAAACATTAAAAACAACCCAGTAGGGGCTGGGGATGTGGCTCAAGCGGTAACACGCTCGCCTGGCATGTGCGAGGTGCTGGGTTCGATCCTCAGCACCACATAAAATAAAATAAAAAAAAAAGAGAGAGAGATGTTGTATCCGCGAAAACTGGAAAAAAAAAAAAAAAAAAAAAACCAGGAGAGAGCCCAGCATGGTAGCACTTGCCTATTGTCCCAGGCTGAGGTGGGAGGATCCCTAGAATCTAGCTAGGAGTTAGAGACCAGTCTGGGCAACATAGCAAGACCCCATCTCAAAATACAAACAAGTCAACAGAACACAAATATGCACTAATATGCATCAAGGCCATGTGCAATTGGGTACTCCCATGATTCCAGCAGATAGGGAGACTGAGGCAAGAGTATCACAAGTTCACAGCTAGTCTTGACAACTTAGTAAGACTCTGTCTCAAAATAAAAAATAAAAAAGTCTGAGAATGTGGCTCATTGGCTAAGAATCCCTGGGTTCAATCCTCTGTACTATTAAAAAAAAAAAAAAAGGAATGAGCTCTTTTTAAAAAAATACTTTTTAGTTGTAAATACCTTTATTTTATTTGTTTATTTATTTTTTATGCTGTGCCAGGTATCAAACCCAGTGCCTCACTCATGCTAGGCAAGCGCTCTACCACTGAACCACAATCCCACCCACTCCCACTCACCCCCTGGAACTAACTCATTTTTTTTTAAGAGAGAGAATTTTAATATTTATTTTTTAGTTTTCGGCAGACACAACATCTTTGTATGTGGTGCCGAGAATCCAACCCAGGTCGCACCGCGCCAGGCAAGCGCAATACGGCTTGAGCCACATCCCCAGCCCGTGGAACCAACTCTTGATACACACAACAAGATAGATAAATCTCAAGCACGTTATGAGATGAAAATGAAAGAAGACAGATTCAAGAGGCTACATCCTGTATAATTCTATTCAGAGGCTTTTACAGAAAGGCAAAACTACAGAGACAAGACAGAGGCTGAGGTTAGGGAATTGACTACAAAAAGTCTTGGGAGCCAGGTGCCATGGAACTCTCCTATAATCCTGTCAACCCAGGAGGCTGAGGCAAAAAGATTGCAAATTTGAGACCAGCCTGGGCAATTTAGCAAGACCTTGATACAAAACAAAATGGTAGAGTGCCCCTGGGTTCAATCCCTGGTACAAAAAAAAAAAGTCATGAGGGATTCAAAGTCTTGATTATGTTTATGGTTACATGACTATATTTCTCAAAATCTGCAGAATTCCCACACTGAAAAAAGATTATTATTATTATTATACTGGATGTAAATTAAAAGATGAAAAAATGAAGGTCATGGGCTGGGGCTGTAGCTCAGTGGCAGAGTGCTGGCCTAGCTCCTGTGAGGCACTGGGTTTGATCCTTAGCAACACATTAAAAAAATAAATAAACAATAAAATAAAGGCATGTTGTCCATCTACAAATACAGGAAAAAAATTTTTTTAATGAAGGTCCTTAGGGAACAAAAATATGTAGCCCTCAAATATTTTGCAAAAATGACCCTCTTTCTAATCCTGCCATGCAAAATCAACCATGAAACAAATGATATCATATTATGCTATTACATAATTTTGTAGAAAAAAATTATGTCTATAATACATATGTACTTGATTTTTTTTAAAGAACTACCTCAAAGTAGTGAATATAATTCAATTCAAATTTGGCTATATATGAAAATTATCTATTTCATCATTTAAATTTCATTTATCAAGATAAATCTATTTCCCCCAATATTTGCTTTGAAATGTTAGAAATGGTTTCATGTGGTTCTTTTTTTTTTTTTTTTTCCTTCCCTTCCGGTGCTAGGGATCAAACCCAGAGTCTCACACATGTCAGGCAAGTGTTCTACCACTGAGCAACACCTCCATGTCTCAAGGGCTGCTTTTGCAGGGTACCATTTATCTCTGGAGACTGAGAACCTCAGTAATGGGTCCCTTGAGGACCCCACCCTGACCAGGACCAGAGCTCAGCATCTCCATCCCCCAGGAACTCCAAGAATAACAGAGCATTTGTTATTACACTTGCAGGAATGGTTGCCTAGGAAGCACAAAAATGCTTCTCAACAAATATACCAGAAATGATGCATTCCAAAGAACTATATCACTTACCCAAATATAGGTCAATTCCCCCTCTGGATACAACTCTGGTCAAGGTCTTTTTGTAAGATAGCTGGAGAGTCTTGTCTTTTTATTTGTAGTCACATGTAATGTTTTATGCAAAATTACTTTATCCTAATTGGTTACCATCTTGTTCACGAAAATTGGTTTCCAGTGACTCTTGACTATTTCTCCAACTCAAACTCACCCTCAGGAGATGGTGACTTGTGATAACTAAGAGCATTTGAAAAGATCTAAATACAGTTAAAGAAGAGCTTGGTACGTTGTGTTCCCTGGAGACACTACACTAAAAAAATAGCTCGGATCTAGGAGGTAGCCCAGGATCAGTGAGCACTGAGGTCTTTTCCTTGGGGCTGTTACAGGTACTGCACTGGTGGGGGGGGGGGGACACGACACAGATGTAACCAGACATTAAAAAAGATTAAAGCCCAGCAAGGATATAAATGGTATAACTAGTAAAGTTCCAGTGCACCCAATTCTGGAGGGAAACAGGTCCTCATCCTGGTGACTGTGGTTCTCAAAACACCATCCTCAGAACAGTGCCTTGAGGGGAGACAGAGGAATTTGTCCTCAAGCCACACTTGTGCATGCTGAGGTTTGAGAAGGTATGATCTTTGGACTGGAGGGACACTCAGACTCTCATCATATTCCTCTCTTTTGCTCCCAAACACACAGTCCTAGAAACAACATAGGATTTGGTTTGCCCTGTTTCGATAGCCACTTACCTCCAGGAAGTTTTGCAATATGAGCATGTCAGGCTTCATATTGTCCATCACGAGAGCTTGCAACATGTCATCTAAGGCCTGGACAGTCTGACAAATGAGGAGACATGGGTATGCACAGGAAGAAGGAAGGCCATCAAGCTCACCTTTGCACCCCAGGGACGTTCTCACACCCAGTTACTCTCCCATCTTTCTTGGCCCCACTGAAGACAAGACCAGGCCCAGCCTACATGGTAGGCCAAATAGTGAAATGTAGGCATTGGGCAGGCCTCCCCAACAGACAGCCCCCATAGGATTCTTACCATTAGAGACCCCTTCTGTTCCATTGAGTTACTTCTGTTTTTAAAACCAGAAATCCTTGGGAAGATTTGGCAGTCTACCGGCCAGTTATGAGCTATAGAATCCTGGGTTTTATTACCAGACTGTCTCCTCCTAAGACGGAGGATGTCATGTGAGCTCTTGTGAGAGAGAACGTGGCTAGCATGGGATCCCAGGCCACTCCCTGGGAAGAACTGAGGATAAGACAGGCAGCCCTTGATCTGAACAGCATTAGCACCATGCCGCCATGAGCTCTATGTCAGGAAGACCAGGGAGCTAAGAGTACAGGAGGTGACCACAAAGACAGCACCCCTCATGGACATCTCCAGCAGGAGGCCATGGTGGGGATTACCTGGAGGTAGAGACTAGCACTCTCCCTTCGGTCTAAGCTGGGCATGATGAGTGGCAAAGGGAACACCCTGGAGATGCAAGCATTGGCCAGGTCCAGCTTCTGGGATAAGTAGAATGACGGATTCAGCTGGCTGGTGGGAGAGGAGGGGAAAGACAAGGTCACGATCCTGTCAGAGGCTGGGTCACGTCTGCAGGACCCTCTGGGGAAACCTACTCTGCGGCTCTCTCTGAGGTACAGGAAAAGAGTGGACTACTTTTCAATGATCCCCTTATCAGGAAAGAAGGGTCCTGGTTGTTGGGGACATCCCTAGACTGTCCTCATATAGTAAAATCAAAGAACAGTCCCACCATCCCCCAAGGCCAGCCAAAGTGGTAACTGTGGGGCCCTGCCACCCACGGCCCCAATATCAATTTCCCAAGACTTGTCCTTCTTCCCAATCCAAACGTTCTCAACATCAGAGCCCTCGGGGCCATGCCAGAGTGACAGCAGGGGAGGAACCTCAAGGCCACAGTGCAGAGCATTGCTTTCTGACGCACGAAGTTGTCCAGGGTCTCTAGGGGTTCTTCCAGGATCAATGACTAGAAGGGCCAGGAAGAAACAAGCATTCCCCTCAGAGAGGGGTACCAGTTGGTGGGCCTGTCCTGTCATCTGCCACCCTGGATGACCAAATCCCAGAAGAGGTAGGGTCCTTCTTACCTCAATTTTCCTGGCCAGGATGTTTTTGGGAAAGTAGTTGTTCATATTGCTCTCTGCCTGGACATGCACAGCACCACTCAAAGTCTCCACAGCACCGAGGAAATTCAGTTTGTCGAACAAGGACTAGGACAGAATATAGAGACTCCCACCAATAAACCAGTCACCTGCAGCCCTCGGCCCATGCTCTGCCCTCACACCCAGCCTAGACTCATATCTAGTAAGCCAAAGGATAGAGTGCACCCCTGACTTCCTCAGCACCGTGTTCCACAGCCTGCACAGGTGCTCACCAATGTCCTGTCTCCTCTGTTTCTCTCTGGGGACAGTGGAGCTAGGGGTCTATAAGAAAGATCCATCCTACAGGATGGGAGCTCAAGGCCAGAGCCCCAGCACCCATGTCTAATGGCCTGGCCATCAAGATTACCCCAGACCAAGAGGCACCGAGGACTGGATTTCAGGAGGCTTCCAAGTTAGGACTAGTCCACAAAACCCAAGGAAGCACGAGTCCTCATTTTTTCCTTCTCTTGACCTCACTTCTCAAAAATTTCCAGAGAATTCCTTACCATATTCTCCTGTCCTAGACATTCCTGTATCAACTGATAGGCTTCTTTTTCTGATTCACGCAACCCTGAAAAAGGATGTAGTCGAGAGGAGGTTAGCTGATTGTGTCAGGAGGGCTAGGAAGGCAGAGCCATCCTCCCCCAGTCCTTCACCAAGAAGGCTCAGAAACCACCAAGCTGGCATGGGTCCCCATCCCAGAGCCTGCTTCTCAGGTATGGGCAGGCACAGCTCCACTCATGTGACCCTCAAAAGCCAAGGTGAAAGGCACCCAGATGGGGGTTCAAGAGATTTTTTTGCATCACACATAGCCAGGGATGAAAGATTGTGAGAGAGAACTTTAAGTCACCCCCCAGTGGTCACAAATTTCTGGGGCTGACCTAGACTGGCTTTGAAATTCCTAGTCATGAATGGTCTTAAAACCCTGAGTCAACCTTGGAGCCTCCCTCATCAACTAGAGTGGTATAGCCTAGCAGTGACCATGGCAAAGACACAGAAGTTGGGATGGAGGATAGGAAAAGAGCCTGTCCACCCCAAGTGGAGTCAGAAGAACAAAGGTGACAGCAGTACTGGGACCCAAAGCAACATTGGCAACTGACCTGGATTCACACTGTGGTCCTTCCTCATGACCCAGCAGACAAAGAGCCTCCTGGGATAGGGTTTGAAGCCAAAGCCCAAGGGCTAAACACAACCACTCTAGAATCACACTGCTTTGATACATCAAAGCTCAGCTCTTTGACTTGATTAAACTCTCTCTAGTTTCCTCATCTGAACGTGGGGAAGATGACAGTACCTATTTTGATGTGGAATTAAATACATCAATGTATGTAAGGAGTGATCTTCAGTGAATTAAATTCCCCCAAGGAGACCAATTAGGAGACTGTGACAGTAACCCAGAGGAGAAATCCATGTGGTTCACACCAGGGATCAGAATTCTGTATCTAATTTGAAGATCGATATGAATAGCTGATTGTGGGAAGCCATTCTCGCACGTGATTGGGCACCTCCCTGACTGGGTGTGAGGCGTTCTGGCTAAACTGTGTCAGAACTAATCCCCACCCTTCCTAGGTGTGAGAGCCCATCCATGTGGGGGTGTGACTGACCATTGACCCTGAGACCAATCACTGACCCTGACCTTGGAATGCTGTCCCCCTTGACCTTCATTGGATGGAATTTTCCCCTGAATTTCTTGTTCCCCATTAAAAGGCCATTCTCTGGCATGCCCTGCCTCTCTCTCCTGCTAGTCTAGTGTAAACCTCACTGCCCCACGGGGTGGCTCGAGGCAGGAGCCAGAGGGGGAGCCGTCTCAGACCTGGTCAAAGAAAAAGGTAAATTGAGTTTATGTGTCTTTATTTTGATCTCACTAGTTAACTTCTATGATTAGAACCTCTAGTATGAAGCTAGCATGCTGGTCGCGCGGCTGAACTGGCGCCCAACGTGGGGCATTTTAGATTTACTAGATTGAGTGGGAGCGCGCTATAAAAATAAAGGAATTGGTGACAATTTTGGGTCACAAAAGTACCTGGAGGTATTGAAGGGACGAGACGGTTAAATTATTTAAAATGGAAAATTCAACTTCTACTGATAAGGACATGTATTTGACTATCTTAGAAACTATAATTAATCAGAAAGGAAAACAGATAAAAAAGACTCAGTTATTACAATTCTTAAAGGTTGTAGGTGAATTTTGCCCTTGGTTTTGTGACCAAGATTTGCCAAATTTACATACTTGGGGAGGAAATTACAAAAAATTTGCCTTTCTAATGGATTACCTGGAGGCATTGAGAATATTCAAAAAACTTGGATGGCTTTAGAAATTTGTCTTTTTGAATAAGTGGACCATAGCTCGTGGCCCCCTGAAGATCTATTGAAGGGTATTCAAAGAGCCATTAGGTCTACTCAAATGGTAAATCTGCCTGAGGCTAAGTTAATTTCTTTTCCCTTGAGCGGTTTGAAAACGAAAGCTCTCAGGGCTAAACTGAAAGTTAGGAATGTAAGCTTGCCTCAAATAAATCAGGGTAGCTTGGAGGAAGATCATAGAGACCAAGGTCATAGAGAGGAAGCCTCCGGAGGCATAGAAAGTTCTCTTCCCGGAGGCATAGAGAGTCCTCCGGAAGAGATAGAAAGTAATCCTCCTGGGGAGGAAAATCTGGGAGTAATTCTTACAGAGGCACAAAGCCCTTCTCTACCCCGTGGCTTAGAAGCCCAATTTCAAAATGGCGATGGCGGAGATTCTTCCCACGAGTCGAGTCAAAGTCTGATGATGAGGAATCAGACATTGAAATTCAGGGGAAAATTCCATCCAATGAAGGTCAAGGGGGACAGCATTCCAAGGTCAGGGTCAGTGATTGGTCTCAGGGTCAATGGTCAGTCATACCCCCACACGGATGGGCTCTCGAACCTAGAAAGGGTGGGGATTAGTTCTGACACAGTTTAGCCAGAACGCCTCACACCCAGCCAGGGAGGTGCCCAATCATGTTCGAGAACGGCTTCCCACAGCTGATGGACCAGATTATAAGAGAAAGACAGAAGTCAAGGGTTTTTGTTTGTTTGTTTGTTTGTTTGTTTGTTTGTTTTGTGGTACTGGGGATTGAACCCAGGGCCTTGTGCTTGCAAGGCAAGCACTCTACCAACTGAGCTATATCCCCTGCCTGGTTTTGTTTTGTTTTTGTTTTTGTTTTTGTTTTTTTAAGCTGAGAAACTTAAAAGATTTTCTATTGATGTAGGGAGCAGATCTCGGCTGGGTAGTCCAGGCAGGGGTTCAGTTTGGAACACGTTAATTTTGAGAGGCCTACTAGGCACCAAAGTGCAGACATTAATAGGCACTTGGATTTATGAACCTGGAATTCAGGGACTGCAGATCTGGTTTATAAATGTCATGAGTTGGGGGGCTGTTGGCATAGAGGTGGTATCTAACGATCTGTTCTGGCTGTCCTCCTGAGCACCTGTCAGCCAGGTGGGTTTTCACCCAAAGTCTCAGACAACACACGGAGGCAAACCTGCAAAAGGGATAGGCCTGCAGAGATTAGAGCTATGGAAAGGGCAGTCAGAATCCGCAGGCAGACTTGTGCTCATTAAGTGACATTTCAATCAAGGGCCAACCAAGAAGCACCACTTTTAAGTGGCTGCAGTTATCTGAGAGGCAGCCCGGGCCAGGGCCAACTGCTCACCTGATATGTCTGGCTTCCAAGAGTCCTGTAAAAACGATGACTCAAAGGTCACTCTGGTTGATTTTCGCCTGCTGTGATGTGGATTCATCTGCACGCACGGGCAGCAGCAACTAGAGATGCAGCGTCTGCACTTGAAGGTGAAGCCGCAGGAGGCAGCCTGGTCATTTATGGGAAAAGGAATTGGCTTAGCAGTGCCCACGCTGGGTACCTCTGCCAGGTTCTCCTTTCTTTCCTATGGGAAGATCTAGGACCCTCTGGAGAGCCCTGATTCATCCCTACGTGCCCAGTAGCCTTCCATTCAGGGATCTCCCTGCATGGAAAAATCTGCCTCAGGGGAGATTCCAGCTCATCTTAACCATCCCTCTGCCTCTGGGAGTCTTAAGGTAAAATCCAGAAGCCCCTCCTCTTAAAGACTTCTGTCCCCAAGTTCATAGTCCCACTTCTGCCCTATGGGAGGGGAGCAGAAGTTCCCTACAGGTGGTCTGCCCCTCTCAGACATGACCCAGGGAAATCTGATTGTGAACCAAGAATAAACTATTGCTCAATCGGGTCCCTAAACTGGCACAACCCATGGCTGGCTGCTACTTTTAGGAGGGCCTTGCTAGTGTCAGGTGTGGTGGCACATGCCTGCAATCCCAGTGGCTGCAGAGGCTGAGGCAAGAGGATCGCAAGTTCGAGGCTGGCCTCAGCATCTTAGTGGGTCCCTGTCTCAAAATAAAAAATGGAAAAGGTTGGGGATGGAGCTCAGTGACAGAGCAAGCTGAGTTCAATCTTCATTGAAGGGGAAAAAAAAAGCTTTGCTGTGGGGCCCTCCCTTGTCTCTATTAGTCTACACCCTTTTAGGGGTGGGGCCAGTTTGGGTTTTGTTTTGTTTTGTTTTGTTTGTACTGAGGATTGAACCCAGGGGTGCTTAGCCACTGAGCCACATCCTCAGTCCTTTTTAATAACGTATTTAGAGACAGAGTCTCACTGAGTTGCTAAATGCCTCACTAAGTTGCTGAGGCTGGCTTTGAAATCACAATCCTCCTGCCTCAGCCTCCCAAGCTGCTGGGATTACAGGCATGTGCCACTGCACCCAGCTCTTTTAAGGGTCTTGTTGGGGAGCTGCCTCCTCACACAGATCATCCCTGAGAACTTCCTGATAGTCAAAATCTCCCTGAGCCTAACTTATAACAATTGTCCAAAATACAAAATCAAGGGCTGAGAATGCAGCTCGGTGGTAGAGGTCTTGCCTAGCATGTGTGAGGCCCTTATTTAATTCCCAGCATAGCAAAATAAGGAAATAAAATACAAAATCAAGTGCCCCCAACCCCCATCATCCAAGATGTTCGGGTCTGAGATCAGAATGCCCACAACTCCTCCAGAGACCTGGGTGCTATCTCCCCTCCCAGCCTGCCAACCTCCCGCATGGAGCACCCCCCAGGCCTAAGTGAGCTGGGCCCCTAAAACCCACAGATTCTCATGGTCCCCAGGGCCAAGCACCCAGGATTGGGCTAGAGTCATCTCTGTCCACAGCCATCTGCCTAGACCCTTCGTGCCCTGCCCTTCAGTGGCTTTGGAAAGGGACAGTCAAGCAGAGACCCCTTTTACCTGACACTCTGGGCACCTCAGATCATGGGCACAGGCTTCTCCCAGGCACTGTGGCTCCAGGGGGCGCTGTGCTCCCAGATCCTTGGCGGCCCCTACAGGGCAACCTCAGAAGTGATCCCAGTTGGAGCTCCCACCCCGACCTTTGTGGTCCCCTGGTGGAGGGAGACCTGTGGACACTTTGATGAGAAGGGGCTTGTGGAGAGCCCTTCCTCACCACCCTGGGAAGGCAGGCTCCAGTCACAGGGAAGTGGATACTTCTCAGAGGCTTCTGCTCTGGGCAGCCAAGAGTATCAGGAACAGCCTGGAAGAGCTGGAAACTTGGCCATATTCATCTCTAACCACTTCCTACCCTGCCTAGCTCAAGCCAGACCTGAGGCTGTCACAAAGCCAGATCCTTATTGAGGAAGTGACTTCTAGAGCCCAGATCCTCAGGCCCCAGAGCAAAACTTCGAAGCTTTGACAAGGGTTGTGCTGGCTGCCCTCCCGTCAGTCATGGAAACAGTGTGTGAACTTTCCTGTCACCCCACCCATCCCATCCACTCCCCAGGACCTGGTCAGACCAGCTGAAGAGGCCAGGCAACTTAGCCACCTTGGGCAGACACTCTGGGAGACTTGGATACAGCCTGTGTTCAGGAAATTTAGCATACATACACATACACACACACACACACAAAAAAAAAAAAAAAAAAACCCTTCATCCTCAGTTGAGCCAATCACAAAGCACAGACTTTATTGATGTATTTGGCACTAAGACCCATACAGTTCCAGCCCTGCAGCAGAGGACAGGCCACTTTGCACTGCACCAGAGGTTTTATGAAGGACCAATAAGTTACTATCAAGGATGCTCAGAGGTCTCCTAGCTCAGCCTGGGAAGCTCAAGGCTTCAGGGAAGACACAGGGAGGTGCAGGGGAGGGGGGGTAAGCTATACACTGGAGAAAGGGGCTAGGGACAAGCCAACGTAGGGCATTCAAACATAATGGGGGAAAGTGGACCCCAAGGTAGGGACAACAGCAGGATGCGCTAAGAGCACAGGAAGAACTGCTTTGTGTGTTTCCCCACATTCCTATGACGGCCATCCTCGTTTGTCCCTAAGCACCTCAGCACCCTCGTGTAATCTGCTACACCACTTTCTCCCGTGGGGGAACTGCACCTTTGGGGTTGGGCATCAAAGTTCTTGGAGTCTTTTGCTATAATCACAGTCCCTGTTCCAAGCCAGGGAACTCGCGGGGGAGCATTCTGCGCAGGAGAAACAGAAATGCAGCTCCTCTGCCCCTCCCCCTTCCAGTTTCTGTCTTATTGAGGCAAGATGTGTACCTGGGTATCCAACCAGGCAGCAAAGGAGGCCCTCGGACGAGAACTCGGGGACTGTCAGTGGTCTTAAGCTCAGGCAGCTACCAGGATCTCTCTGTCTCAGCAACTGGGACAATTTATCAACATTCTCTCAACAATCTAGCATCTCCCGTGTGTGTACAGAGACTTTCCCAGAACAGAAGCAAAGCTGCCTGGTCCTGAATGTGCCCCCAAAGTGGTGTCTTTCCATAAAGATTTGTAAACAGGTATTGGTTTCTGGGACTATATTGAAAAGATGAGAGAGGGAGGAGTGGGAGTCCAGCTCTGTTGATGTCCAGGAGTGATTGTTCCGGGGTGAACTGGTCCTCACCAACCACCAGAGCAGGCCAGCCCCCAGCCTCGCCTCTCATGCTACAATCTGATACAGCCTCAAATTTAAGGCTCAGAGGTCAGGGAGCCAAGGGTATAAAGTGAGGATAGTGACTGGGGTCCCTAAAGGAGATTTATGGGGTCAGGAAAATTGCAGGATCCAGGAAGACAAAACTCCATCAGGATATACCGACCTTTCACCAGCCATTCGGTGTGCATCACAGAGCACATTATAAAGGGAGAAGGAGTCTCCCAGTTTATGGTACCCAGAGACCTGGAAAACCAGGGAAAGTCCTGTACACAAGCCTGTGCCGTGTCCAGCCTCCAGCGATAAGGAAATAGGAGGGCCAGGAACTGTTTCTTCTCAGAAACAGGGCACAGATCATTTGAGGACTCCCCAAAGTGGCCCTCTCTGCCACTTGTCTTGCATAAGGAGACAAATTCTATCAGCAGACAGGCAAGGTCTTAAGTCCAAGAGGCTAGACTATGGGGACTAAAGCATCATCATATTACAGGGACCTTGATGACAAATCACAGATATAAATCCTTAGGTCAGAGCTTCTGAAAAAACTTGTGTAAAAAAAGAAAGGTCTCAGCTCCAGGTCATCGGCCTGCGATGGGGGTGGGGAGCTGGAGGAGGCACTCAAGGATGAGGGGTCACAGCCCCAGCTCCACCACAGAAAAAGTCTTTTCCAGCGGTGGCGAGGCATTCAGAGCACAGCTACACCTGGCTGATGATCTCTCCATTCTCAGGGACGAAGACTTGCACAGGGGCCCCCTCAGGCGATCTCCGGAGCACACACACTGTAGGTGCCTGCCAGGGGAAGGAAGAAAGGACAAGTGGGTGTGAAGCAGGTGGAAGTATCAGGACAACAACTCCCATTACAGCATCCTATCCCTTGAGGACACAGACCAGGGGCTGCCTTCTCAGGAGGCTCTATATTCCCCAGGGACCACTCTACCCATTTGCCACTCCAGGTTCCTTTGGAGTGTGACTGGCACCCTGACCTCCTCCTTTGCCCTTTCCTGGGCTCAGTTTTCATCTCCCTCCCTGTCTGGCAGGTTGGGATGGGCCAGGCCTAGCCAAGGACATGTCTGAACTTGCAGAAATGGAACAGCCCATCAGCGGGAGGGTGCAGCCTGGGACTGGGCCAGGGTACTACCCAGCCTGGGATAGCAGCTGCAGCCCAAAGAACTGGTGATGGGGAGGGGCACGCAGCTGTGCTGCTGGGAATCTGGGGTCTCAAAGACAGCACATCCCCTGCAGAGCCCTTGGTACCAGGGAGGGAGCATAAAGAAATGATTCATGCATACTATTCCACTTCCAGAATGAAGAAACTGGGTCCATGGAGAGCAAGGTTGCTCTTAGACCAGTATCAGCATGTTCTCACCTATATACAGTCCACTGACCTGGTCCTTGGCCTCTGGGAGGCCCAGATAACACTGTCAGTTATCGATATTAGCTGTGCATTGCCCTAATCATTTCGGTCTCTAAACTGTCCTATGAGATAAGTTTTTGTTTTTTTTAATTACTCCCATCTTCCAGAGGAAGAAACAAAGGCTCAAAGGGGTTAAGTAACCTGTCCAACCATATAGCTTGTAAGTAGTGGGACTGGAATTTGAGCCTGGTCGTCTAGCTAGAGGGTCTCCACTCTTGACACCACCTGCTTCTCAGAGTGCTGCAGTGGAGGGGAGTCAGGGAGGAACTTGATGTCAGGCAATCACAGGTTCCAGTTTCCCCATTTCCAGACTCTCCCTTTGTCCCAGGTCCTCAAGTCGGGACTTTTCAGGGGCTAATTTAGCTTAGACTTTTGATTCTAAAGAAGCTTATCTGCTTTGTGGATCATCTGTGGAGCCATTAGGGGGAAAAAAGCCTCAGTTATCTTGCGGGATCATCGCTACCGGGGCACAGCGGTGTGTGCTCTGGAGCTAGATGTGGCAGGCAAAATTAGCAGGCGCCGCAGGGAGGTGTCTTCCAAAGCCAAGAGGAAATGTTTTTCGGGCCTAATCCTCCCAGCTGGGAATCACCTCGCCACTAGGCAGCTAGTTGGCTTTTCCATTCTTGGACCTGTTAGAAGGCAGCCCTTCCCTGCCAGCCGCCCCTCCGGCCTCGGGTCCCTGCAGAGCAGCCGTACCTGTGCCCGGGGCCCCAGGGCTCGCCCGAAGCCCTCTCTCCCGGGGGGCAGGCTCCGGACCCGGAAAGCCCCTTGGCGGTCTAGCGACTGGGGGCGACTGCTCCGGAGGCGAGCCCGCTCGTGCCACGACTTGAGCTCCTCGGAGACGGCGGCCTTGCTGAGCCCGCGGCCTGCGGGGCTGTCCTTCAGGGAGGGCGTGCGCACGATGCGGCTGTGGGAGGGCACCAGGCGCTGGTAGCGCAGCGGCGCGCCCTCCTCCTCGTAAGCAGGCCCCAGGGCGGCGCGACACAGCTCCCACTCGCCCGGCGGCAGGTGGCCCTCGGTCACCATCACATACCGCCCTGCCGCCAAGTAGCCAGGGGGCAGCAGCAGCTTGGGGTAGTGGGTGGCCAGCTCTCTGCCACAGGCCGGGCCCCACCCGTGGTGGCGGGGTGGCTCAGGTAGACAGAGAGGCCTAACAAAGATGTCAGGGCTGCTGCTGCCCAGAGAGGCGGGGTGGGAGATGCTGGAGACATCAGAGCCACTGTCTTCGGAGCAGGAGTGACAGGCGGGGTGGGGCAGCGGGGGCTTGCTGGGGGAGAAGCAGGAATCTGGCACCGTCACAGTGTAGTGAGTGGGGCGGCGGCGAGGAAAGGCGCTGCGACCTCGGCCCTCTGCACCTGCGCGGAAGGAATCCACCCTGGAAAGGGAGAGGGAGATGCCATGAGGTGGGGCTAGGGTAGTGAGGACTGTGCATTGCAAGGATAATTAAAAACGGGAAGGCATTTGCCACACCATCCTAAGGCCAGAGCAGTGGGCACATGGGAGGTCTCAAGTCAACCATCCTCAGAGTAAATAAAAGAACCCCCTCCTAGCCCGATAGGCACATACTGCATATTCCTTCACATTGCTCCTGCTCCCTCCACACACCTGTTAAAAAAAGTGACTAAAGTATGGTGCCTTCCCAAACTTTTCCACTCGGGACATATTAATACAGCTGTTCTTTAGTATCTGTGGGGATTGGTTCCAGGACACCCATTCAGCTTCCCACCACCCTGTGATTACCCAAATCCATGAATGCTCACGTTTTTTATATAAAAGGTTGTGGCATTTGCATATAACCTATTTGAAGTATACATTCTCCTGTACACTTTAAATCATCTCTAGAGTACTGAAAATACCTAATACAGTGTTGATGCTGTGTAAATAGTTCCTGAGAGTTGTTGTCCCACAACACTCGTCCAGGTTGCCTGATAAGCACACTTTAGATGCTTTGATGGTGCCTCAGGCCCTCAGGTGGGGTGGCTAATGCTGCCTGTCAGAACCAGGCACTGAAACTTACCAGGTAACAAGGTGACTTGGAAAGTAGAATACAATCAATTATTATTCTTCCTATTCAATGCTCGAGAATTTGCCTACTTGCTCAAATTTATTTCCTAATTCCAAAATCAATAGATGTAGCATATTCATAATGATTTGGTGATATTCCCAGAATAGCAAAAAATTTGAGTTGCCTTCTTTTTTGGGGGGCGGGGTGCAGGGTACTGAACCCAGGGGCACTTTACCACTGAGCTACATCCCAAGTCTCTCTCTCTCTCTTTCTTTCTTTCTTTCTTCTTTCTTTCTTCATGAGAGTCACAAAAGGTTGCTGAGACTGGCCTCAAACTTGTGATCCTCCTGTCTCAGCTTCCTGAGTTACTGGGATTAGAGGTGTGTGCCACTGTACCTACCTAAAAAAATTGAAGTTGTTTTAAGGGCACCTCCCCAGCTAAGGATGAACAAGGCCATGCTCTGCATTCTGGCTTTAGCTCTCAGACTAACCTAGGGTCCTGTCCATGATATTATTTAGTGAACTTTTTTGGGCAAACTTTTGGTTGATGATTTTACTATTTAAAACGGGCCCACAAGTACTGTTAAAGTATGTCTATAGTTTCTAAGCACAAGAAGGCTGCTTTATGGAGAAATGAAGTATGCTACAGAAGCTTCATTCAGATATGCAATTATAATGCCACAGATTATGAATTCAGTGTTAATCAAATATATTAAATAAGCTGTTTTTAAACAGAAACTCACACAAAACAAGGATATACATACACATATATATGTATCATATGAATATATAAGTGTGTGTGTAGTATATATATGTATGTGTATATATATATGTACATATATATATAATATATATATGTATATATGTGAAGGGGGTGAGAAAAATGTATATGATCAGTTGATGAACAATGTTGTGACTAAAAGTTCACTGGAATCTAACCCTGAATTTCCACTAGAGACAATGGTTTAGTATTCGCTAATTGAGTTTATAGTGATTTTAAAGAATGTAACTTCTGGAGATGAGAATAGACTGTATATCAACTGAGAAAGAACTGCCCACCGGGTGCGGTGGCACACACCTATAATCTCAGCAGCTTGAGAGGCTGAGATAGGAGGATCACGGGTTCAAAGCCAGCCTCAGCAAAAGTGAGACGCTAAGCAACTCAGTGAGACCCTATCTCTAAATAAAGTACAAAATAGGGCTGGAGATATGACTCAGTGGGTGAGTGGCCCTGAGTTCAAACCCTGGTACAAAAAAACAAAAAAATTGCCCATTGTGATAGTATCTACCAGCACAAGAAATCAGGATAAGAGTGGAAATCTTAAATCAAGTTATGCAAAACAAACAAACCAACCTGGAATCTTTGTTTTTGTTTGTTTGGTTTCGGTGTGTGTGGCGGGTGGGGGGTGTTCTGGGGATCAAACCCAGGGCCTCATGCGTCCTAGGCAAGGGCTCTACCAAACTGGCATCTTTGAAAGAAAACTTCTTACTTCCTAGGTGACTTACTTTTGGCTTCATTAGTTGGGTTGCAAAGGGACTAGGCATGTGTCACCCAGGGCATTCCACCTGTATCCTAGAGGCTTCCCACCCTCCATCTGTAGCTCTGGTTGGTGGGTGTCCCCACATCTCTGGGATGAGCTCTTACCTCAGAGACTGCGACTGGCCCCTCCTCCCCTGCATCTCAGGGGTGGCTGGAGCACTGATGCGGCCCTGCCTCTGGCCAGGAACACTGCGGAGGGGGACCACAGTGTAGGAGGCAGGCTCCAGCTGCCAGGGGCTGGAGGCAGTAGGCCCGTCCTGAGGCGTGGTGGCTGGGCTGCTGCAAAGGAAATGGAGATAAGTCAGTGACAGGAATTTATGGTCTTGACAAGAGCAGAAGAATGGAAGCACAGTGAAAGAGGGTCCTGAGTCAGTGGTTCAAACTGCCAGCACCCTGGGAAGCCTCCAGGATCCACTCCCCCTTCACACAGTTAGAGAGGTCTCCTCCACCTCTCCCCTCTTTTGTCTGCCCCGCCTGCTCCCCGCCCTCCTTTCCTCCTCACGCTGACCTGGACTCACTGCTGGGCTCAGAAGACTTCCTAGGCTTCTCATAGGGGTGGTCGAGGCTGGTCTCCTTCCAAGGGCTGTTCTGGATCGGAGCCCGCTCCAGGCCCCCTGGCTCAGAACCTGCTGGTTGCAGTCCCTCCAGGCTCTGCGGTGGGAGAGGCCGGGAAGGCAGGGCTGGGGACTCTGGGGGAGGTTTTGGCACTTGGGAGTCCTCTGCAGGGGTAAAAGAAACCTGGTAAGGACAGAGGCCAGGGAAACCGGCCCGACAAGAACCTCCAAGCCAGCCATGCCGGGTGCTCCCTCCCAGGTCTTGCTTGTCCGACTGCCCCAGGCCGTGGCTCCAGCCCCATACGTTCAAAATAGTTTTATTTTCCTTTGGGACTCACCCCCCACCACACACAGTCCTATTTTACACCTGCCTCTTTCCACAAACCTCCCTGGGCTGACTCCTCGGCTCACATTACCCTACTGTCTAACCTTAGCTTCAGGGCCACGTCTAAGGCTGGTCTCCTGTTTACCTATTTTTCTTACTCTTGCCATGCCCGAGTGCCCTGTTCCTTATTGGCCTGGGCACTCCCTTGGGCAGGACCACACCACCTCCTTGGTCCACCTCGACCCCAATATCTTCAACATCTGTAAATTCTTCACCTGTAGACATGGGTTTCTTCCCCTCGTGCGGCCTCTTCAGTACTACCAATGGCTGGGAGCAGAGGCCTCTTGGGCTCTGACTGGTTCTACTTGAAACAAAGCCCCAGGGTGAAGGCCAGACATCTGAGGCTGACAGGCTCTACTGGGATTCACCTCTCTTCACTTTGTCCAAAGGACTCACCTCGTAGAATGACAGATGGTGAGCACATCCCTACCCTTAACCAAGCTCATACAGAGGCCCATGGAAACCAATACCAGGCCTGTGTGGGACCCTGAGCTGGCACCCCTGCCTTCAGGAGCTTGCTAAACCTTCCACTCCCCAGTTGAAGTCCTCACTCGAAAATTCTGTCAAAGCCCCAGGGTCCTGCAGTAGGAACCCAGTCTTGACAGGAACCCTCAATTCTCCCCTCTCACCTTCCTCTAGGAGTAGCCCATCAGACAGGGAGCTGTCATCTGAGGCACTGAGCTCTGGGAAATCAACGGCAACAGAAGAGAAGGAAGGAAGGAAATTAATGCATGGATATAAGTCATCAGCAACAGTGAACCTGACCCCTCTCCCAGGATAGTGCCATTAGCCTAAAATACCCACTGGATGTTAAATGCAATATTGTGAATTTATTAATTTAAAGCTAAAAAAAAAATCAGAAGTCAGGAAACCTGATTTTAATCCTGGCTGTCATTAACTATACAATGTGAATAAGACATTTCAGTGCTCTGGATCTCAGTTTCCCCATCTATTAAAAAATTTTTTTTTTTTTACAAAAGCTATGACTTCCTGGCAATGGAAGGGAAATGGCTGTTTTGGAAGGCCTTTGGGATGAAAAGAATTTTGCCAACTTTTCTATAGCCTTTTTTTTGTTTGTTTGTTTTAGTAGGGGTACTAGAGATTGAACTCAAAGGCACTCAACCACTGAGCCACATTCCCAGCCCTATTTTGTATTTTATTTAAAGACAGGGTCTCACTGAGTTGCTTAGCGCCTCGCTGATACTGAGGCTGGCTTTGAACTCAAGATCCTCCTGTCTCAGCCTCCCAGACTGCTGGGATTACAGGCATGTGCCACCAAGCCTGGCCTCTATAGTTTTTTAACATCACAAATATAACTCAACTCCAAGATCCCAAATCTAAGATCTCCTGCATTACCAGCAGAAGAGAAGAACCAAGTGGGAATCTGAACTGTGGGACTTCGAGGCCAGTTTAAGTTGGGGTCTGGCCAGCCCTGAGGAAGGTTCTTCAATTGGTGATATGGCAGAAATTTCCTAGAGGAAATGGAGTGTGGCATTACTCAGGAAATCAGGGGGAATTTATTTTTGCCATTGCACCAAACAAATGTAAGCTTTGAGATCTTGAGAGACTGTGACCTGGATAGAACTCACAAAACATTTTCAATTGTGTTTAACAAGGAAAAATGATGAATGACTAATGTTTCTACTGTTCCAATACTTTTCTAAGAAATATATATATGTATGTATGTGTATATATATATATATGCAAATATATAAATATTTCATTCAATCCTCATTAAAAAAAACATAAGGTAGCTATTATTATTTCCATGTAACAGTTGAGGAAACCGAGTCTTGGAGGAGTAATGTGGTGCAGTTCAATCCACCAAAAGATGGTTGAGTCAGAATTCACACCCAGTTGACTACAGTCTATCCTATTAACTACCACCCTCTCTTGGCTCTCCTATTAGCTAGCATCTAATGCATGGGCCATTACCAGAAAGTTCTAAGAAACGTAAACAGGGCCAACCATTTTGAACTCCTTTATAAAAGGAGTTGGCCAACACCTACAGCTCACACTCCAAATCTAGTCCACTGGCTGTTTTTACAAATAAAGTTTTATTGGAATGCATATACACATTTGTTTACTTTTTTTGGCATTAACATGGCACAGTAGAATAGTTGGGATAATTGACCACATAGCCCACAGAGTTTAAAATATTTACAATCTGGCCCTTTGTGAAAAAAATTTTTTGCCAATATGTGATCTATAACTAAAACAAAATACAAACTACCCAGAGCAGTTCTTAAATTCTGCAGACTGTATGGTGCAAGGAGCTGGACAGGCCCCCACCAGCATTTTGCCAGCATTTTGCTTGGTTCATAGCTAGGCTTTGCTTTGGAGTTCAGCTGAGACAGCTTTTTGTTGAATTCTGGTTCCCTGCCTCTGTGTTTTTACAAAAACTTGGAGAATAAAGACGTATTTTTTACAAATGTCAAGTTGAAGGAATGATGGAACTCTTAATGTAGTGGCCAAGCAGCCCAACCCACAATCAAGTCCTGTGTTGTGGTTAGAATACATGGTCCAAGGAAAAAGAACTGACATTCCCCAGCACCCCTAATCTTCATATAATCAAGCAGATTGGTTTTATAGTCAAAAGATACTATGCAAAGAGGGGAGCTGAGACACATCGCCTTTGGAGAGGTGGGGGCTGGGAAGGCATCGATCTGACAAACAAGTGCTTCCTCAGGGCTGCTCACCATCTCAGCCCCGTTCCCCACCCAGTCTTGGCTCAACTTTGTCCTGCCCTCCATCCAGCTTGACCTTCCCTACAGCAGCACACCCCAGGTGGACAGGAAAACAGGAAGACCATTCATACAAACTCTGAGCACGCCCAAAGCTGCACTGTTCAACATGGCAATCACCAGCCGCATGAGGCTACCCTCACTAAAATTAAATAGAAGTAAAAATTCAGCCAATTGGAGTGATGCACACCTGTAATCCCAGCAACCCGGGAATCTGAGGTAGGAGGATCAAAGTTCAAAGCCAGCTTTGCTAACTTAGCAAGACCCGATCTTAAAATAAAAAGGGCTGGGGGATAAAGCTTATGGTTGAGTGCCCCTGGGTTCAATGCCCAGCACCAAATATAAGTAAATAGATAAGTAATCAGTTCTTCGGTCACACAGACCGGAGTTAAATGTTCAATAGCCACATGTGACTTGTCACTACCATATTCAACAGCACAGATAAGGAACACTTTCATTGATGCAAAAATCCTATAGAGGGTATTGCTAAAGACTGGTACTGTCAATCAGCAAATGCATACTGAGCACCTATTTCATTACAGAGGCGTGTGCTGGGGGTGGTTCCCATCAGGTTCACCATAGTAAATTAGTTCAACACCTGACTGCTCCCTGCCACTTGCAGAGTACTGGCTAATTACTCTCACCTGGCACACTTTTCAAATTGAATAACACTTGCATGAATACCAAAGGGGTGAGTGTGTTAGGGGGCTTTCTTTCAATTTTTTGCATATTTTCCCTTTTAATTCAAAATACTTTTTAACTGCTATTAATCCTTCCCTCCCTTCTTTCTAGGTGAGCACGGCTGGGCAGATGAGCCACAGAACAGGAATTACTTGTCTAGAACGGCCTCCTTCTGAGCTCCCACGGCAGGGCATTAGAACCCAAGACTCCAGACCCACATGGGGAGAAGGGCCTGAAATTGGAGATAGGGAGTCACATGGGGCGAGCCAACAGCTGTATCAGCCACATCCTCTGCACATCTTCTCCTTGACTGAGGTCCTGGGAAGGTTTCAGAACCCTGGCTTCTGCGTCCCACAAAGAGTTAACCAGAGCCCCTGGTGGACCCTGGCCTGCTCTTCATTCCCTACAAGGAGCATCATCAGTTCCAACAGTGGCAGCAGAGTGACACCCCACTGCCAACCCAGTGCTGGGCAGAAGCTCTCAGCAACTGCAGAACTCGTAAGAAGGGCTGCTGAGCAGTAGTGGCTGAAAGGGGAACAGGAGGAGGTGTTCCACCAGGACCGGGGCATCTCCCCAACATGGCTCCCTACAAGCACAGAGTTGGTCTTTAGGGACTTCCCAGCCCAGTTTAGCAGCTGACTTTCACGGAAGATCCATTCCATTCCTGAGGACCCCAAGGGAGTTGAGAAGGAATGGAAAACTTCTTTTCCCTTAAAGCCTTGGAGACTGGAGTACTGTCCTGAAGCCAAGCCAGAGCCAGTTGAATCAGAAAGAGGTCTGGCCACCAGGCCCTGTCAGCCCAATAGTCTCCTGGGTTGATTAGTCAACTGTCACATGCAAGCGATGACCTTCTTCTTTGCCATCTACTTCTGGTTACCAGAAGTGACATGGCTAGTGCCCATCACACACTGCCTACCCTAAATTACAGGCCACACTGGGAGCAGGTACTGAGATAACTGCCTGCCTGCGGCACGGGCATGGGGCAAGAAACCAAGTAGGCTTGGTGCAGGCTTCCATCCAAGTGTCCCGCCAAGGGAGGAGAAGAGCTGTGGCAAAGAGCCAAGCCGATGTGCAGAGATAGGAGCCTGAGAATGAGAGGGAAGCAGCCACTCTCTAAGCCAAGCCTCAGGTCCCGATCCAACTCTGCCCTGCAGCCACCGCCCGCTCTCTGCTCCACTCTCCTCTGATGCAGCCAGGGAGGTCTGGGAGCCCAGCGAGGGACCCGGGGGCGGGGCTGAGCCATGGGCATGATGCCGTGGGGATTGGAATGGAGGAATGGAGGGCTGCGAGTCCTGACCTGACAAGCTGGATATGGGTCAGGGCAAAGAAAAACAGTCACACCTCAGGACTCAAAACCACCTATTGGAAGCTAAGCCAGACCGGACACACTGAAGTCACGCAGATGGCTGCTGGCGCTGACAGTTCACGAGGTGCCCCACAGCCACTCAGCTCTGAGGACCAGGGGCTCAGGAACTAAACTACAGGCATAATTAGGCAGAGAACGGAGGTGCAAGGATTCGACTCCTGGCCAGAGCTGTTGCTGCTACCGACAGGACTCTGAGGGGGTACAGTGGGGCTCGATTTCAGCACAAATGTCTCGTGAGTAGCAACGGCCTGAAACAATCCAGTGATAAGTGACACCCAACGGGGTCAGTCCTTGTGCTGCCTGACTCAAGCTGGGGAAAGCAGATCTACTCAGAACCTCGAGCTCAACACACCCAGACGAGCCAAGGGTGTGTGGGCCTAGAATACTCTAGTTGAATAAACTCTTGGATCAAGTTCAGGGTCAACCCAAGGTAGTCTTCTCAGAGGTGGTGTATTTGGCAGAGGAGGAAGTAGGGTGTTTCTAAGGAGATCGAGAAGAGTCTTCCAGGATGGATAAAGTTTGTTGGGACTACAGGAGGGTAAATATGGGGTCAAGGTGGACCCAGGAAGCAGCTCTGCCCAGCTGGAGCTGATGTTGAGCATTAAACGTAGTGCCAGGCCTGGAGAGGTACAAACCAACTGCAAACCCAGTGGCACAGAGCCACAGCCCCACCACCCACATAGGCTGTGTAGGGCGAGTGTGGCGGAGGCCTCTCCAGGCAGGGGGCTCACCTCGGCCCAGAGGGGGAACACTGGCAGGAGCAGGCTGGCTGTTGCGCCTCTCGCCCAGGTGGTGCTGGAGCTCCCGCAGCTTCTTCTCCTCCTGCAGGGCCATGTGCTTCCGCTGCCGGCGGGCCTGCCTGCTGAGGTTCTCCTCCAGGCACAGCCGCCGCGCTGCCTCAGTGATCTGCAGTTGCAGGGCCAGCTGGCGCTCTAGGCTGCTCAGGGGGTCCTGAGGGACAGGGCAAGAGGCAGGGGCTCAGGAGGCCATAACAGTGCAACCCAGCCGCCTGGGTCCTGTCCCTAATCCCGGAGCATGCAGTTGAAGCAGATAACATCATCCAAAGATGCAGAGCGGAGGGTGGAGCGGTGGCAGGTGCCCAGAGCCAACATGACAATATGAGAGGTTGGCGTAGGCACCCACCCCAGCCTGCCCCTGCCAAGCCTGGCTGAGTGGAAACCCAAGAGGGACACTTTCCCTCCTGAGCCCAAAGGGTTGGGCAGGCCAGCCCATGGGAAACCATGCCATTCTCACCACGGGGAGGACACCCGAGTCACCCCCACCTCCTTTCTCCTAAACTGAGACGGAGGACAGCCCTAGGGGCCAGGGCAACCTGTCTGAGCAGGCAGCTGCTTCTCTTAACTGATCCTCTGCCCACTCTGGGGCCAGACCCAGTGTCCTCCCTCGAGTTTCCAGCTCTCCAGCTCCTGAGGTGACATGCTTCTCCCTGGCGATCTGGGCTACCCAGGAGAGAGTACCTCTCAACCACACCAAGACAAGCACCCTCACGGGCTGCAAAGGGGTGAAGGAGGCTGATCCCTGTCTCTCTGTAGTCAGCCTTCGGGGAATGATGAAGAGTGAGGTTTCTGCAGTCCTCACCTCTCGGTGCAAGGCCCGCTCATCCAGCTTGTAGGCTGCTCCAATCCTGCGGCGCACCTTGGGGGCCTTTTCCCCAGGTTTGAGGGGATATTCTGCTGGCAAGGTGCCTGTCAGCTCCTGGGGGGAAGCAAAGTCAAGCCTGGTCCCTCTCCACTCGCCCAGTCCTTGGCCAACCACTCACAGCCTGTCCACAGCCTGTGCCTGGGCCTCCCCTTCCAGAGGCTCCTGGGACGACTGGACCACTGGGGCCTCTGCCCACCACTCACCTATCCCATCGCTCCCCGGGGTTGTCTTCCCATCTTTAGGATGTCCCACACTCTTCCCCTTTTCCTTCACATCTCTGATCCCTTCCTCCAGAGGGCTGCACCGCTCCCCTTTCCAGTTCTCAGAGACACTCACATCTCCTCCCCCCGTCTGTAGCCCCTCATACCCCGCCTTCCCTGTGCCTGGGCCCCTGCTATCCTCTACCCTGTGTCCAGATCAAATGCCATGTCAGAGGGACTCTGGGCCCAGACTCTTGTCTAGATTTCTAGAATTCCCTTAAGAATGGGATCCCCCGAGTCATCTCCAGTATCCCAAAATGTGACTCCAGAGCCCCTCAGATTAGCTTAAATCCGGGGGACCGGGCCCGGGCACCGACTGCTACCCACCGCCTCCCGAAGGCAGAGCCTCCGCAGCTCCTCCAGGCAGGCCTCCAGCCGCGCCTCCAGGGCCCTCTGCTGCTTGCGCATGGCATGGGTCAGCTCCTTCATTGGGGAGACCGGGCTGTCTGGGCCTGCAGAAGCAAGGGACACCATCAGGGAAACTAAAGCGCTCAGGAAAGCCTTTGTGGAACACGAGCTGACCACCCCTGGGGGAGCACACACCCATACACACACACACACACACAGACTCATGCCTACCCACAAATTACAGGCTAGCTGCTGTGGCCTGTGTCATAACCACAAAACACCACGTTTCCTTGGCTGTCCAGAGTGGCAACGTTACAGATCAGAGGGAAGGGCTGCTTACCAGGTGACCTGCAGTGGGGGAAGGGCTGCAGGTCAGACTGCCTCACCTCTTCCCCTTTCTCCCCCAGACCCCACGCACACACACACACACACACACACACCTCTCCTGACCTCTGTCAAGACTAGGCCCCATTACAGACTCAGGCCAAGCAGAGAGACAGGACCTTTATACTGGCCAGATACAATTTTCCAACCTCTTTTTTGGGGGGTGTACCAGGGATTGAACCCGGGACTTTTAACCACTGAGCCACATCCCCAGCCCCTTTTTAAATTTTATTTAGAGACAGGGTCTCTCTGAGTCGCTTAGGGACTCACTCAGTTGCTGAGGCTGGCTTTGAACTCACCATCCTCCTGCCTCAGCATCTCTAGCCTCTGGGGTTACAGGCGTGCGCCACCAATTTAGTAATCATTGGAGCTAAAGTTGAACACTGCAGTACCCTATTGCAGATAGGACTGAAACTTGAGGCCAAATCCCTTTTAGGGAAGAAAACTTCAAGTGTCCCTGAGGCTCCATCTCTCTGTCCCCTCCCTCCCAGCCTCCTCAGCCTGGCCAGCCCCTGAACCTGGGGACTCAGGACTCAGGGCTGGGGGACCAGGGAAGTGGGATTTCCCCGATACACTCACCAGACTGCAGGATGATGCCACTATCAGTGTCGCTGACCTCATCCTTACTCTCCATGGTGGATTTCTGGGAGGAGGGGGCACAGAGTAGGGAGGAGCAACACCAGTCGTGGCCTGGGACAGGATGTGTAGGTAGCCTGGAATTCCCCCAGCTTTTAGGAGAAAAGAGAACAATAACCAAAAAAGCCCTAAATAAATCCCTTTGGTTCCAAAAAGAGCTCAGGAATAGATGCTTGAAGACAGAAGTGATCAGGTCGGGGCACACTGAAGGCTCTCTGGAGGTCAGCCTTGCTCCCCATTGGGCCTCTTTCCAGAGAGATGATAAAATGGAGGGCACAAGGAAGATGGGATGGGATGACAAAGTAAAGAGGAAGGAAAGGAGGAGGGGAGTCGATATCTTCATGGGCATCGCTGTCCTCAGCCCAAGAACCTGGGAGGCATGAGGCATGTCCCACTCACTGCCCCAGTGGGTGAGGGCACTTCAGGAAGTAGTTGGATACTGGACACCTGGCCAAAGCTGGTCTGGGGGCCCCAAAGCCCAGGTCACCCAGGTCTGTGTGTAAGCAGGTGCAGCTACTCTATGACAGAGCTGTCCAAAGCCCTGACATGATTCCTGAGCCACCAACTCCACCTAGGAGATTTCTTAAGGGGTGTCAGCCCAGGTGCCCTATAACCCACAGCCAGGGCAGGCATGAATTGTCAGGACCTGGGGGTGGGGGCAGTGACAGAGAGGTGACCCAAGCCCAGGAAGGCCACCTGCTCCTCTACCCTCTGGGGGGCAGGGGCAGCTCAACAGCACTTGAGTGGTAGGAGTGCAATCCCAGTTGTATGTCACCCAGCGGGGCACCAGTCGTCACCTGTGCCCTCACCAAATCCACACCCCCTACTCCAGGTCCCATCTGGCCAGAGTCTGGCAGCTGCTGGCTGGAGCAGGGGTGGGGAGGGAGGGTGGAGCCCAGGCAGGATCTGGAAGGAGAGGCGGGCCACCTCCTCACTGAGTCAGCCCGTTGAGCAAGAGTCCAAAAGTCCTTCCGAGTTTCTGTCGGGAACTTATCCTGCCAGCCTCTTGAGAGCACAGGGAAGGAGGTAAGCTCCCCTTCCCCCCACGGGGGGGAGCCGACAGGACAGAAAGAGGCCTTGGGGAAGCTGACCACACAGCAAGCCAAGGGGACTGCTGAACCTCTGCCTATCCAGAGACAGAAAGAGCAGGAACAATGGACCTATGTTTATAGACCTGTGCAAACAACACCGCTTATCAGTGTGCCATGAGCAGCAACAATTAAAACCAGAACCCTGAAAACAATGTGTACCTTGCACTTTGGAATTTCAATTTTCCAAGAAAGTCTAGAGAATGTATGATAGAAAAAAAAAAAGATTATGTGGGGCCTTTACAAACATATCAAAGAAAGAGATTGGCCATATATTCTGGGTACCCAGGGAACTTAGGGTGACTGTTAGCTCTGTACTGTCCATCCCTCCCAGGACAAAGGAGCAGGTAGCTCAGCCCTCCTCCAGAGCTAGGCATCCTCTTACCTTCCCAGCAACCCTAAAGGGGAAGGGACCCTCAGCCTGCAGGCCCCAGGAGGAGCTAGGAAGCCGAGAGCAGTCTCAGCTGGCACCCGGAGCCTTTTTGGACAAAGAGAGGAGGTCATGTGGGAGGGGAAGCCATTAATTAGTCACACTTACAATTAATTATTAACCACTAAGGAGTTGCCTTGGAAAGTTGGGAGGACTCGGGCCCTGCTTCTCAGAGTGGGGACTTCCAGGGACTGCGGGGGGAGGGTGCCTCAGCATGTCTCCTCCATCCTCCATCCCTCTCCAGGGGCCAGCCCAGTCCCTCACTGCCAGGGTCAAGGGGGAGGCACTGACACACTTGGTGGTCCCCATCTAAGGCTGGGTGAACTCTGGGTGCTAACCTGCTGCTCCACAGATAGCACCAAAGCCTTGGTCCCGGGTCGGTTGTGCCCGTGTTACCTGGGGGGTTACCTGGCCCTGCTGAGCCACCTTTCCTCAGATGCACAAGGAAGAGGAGACAGGGCCTGAAGCCCTTCCTGGCTCCCTGGAGATGGATTTGTCCTCTTAGACAGTCTATGTGAAGCTGAGAAGGAAACCAGGGAGCAGACCCCACCCCTGCACTGGCAGCTGTGAGGAACCTGTCCCAGACTCCACAGTGGCAGGCTCAGGCCCCACCCCCACCCCGAGGCGGGAGTCTAAGGTGTCTGAGGCTTTGCTAGAGATAAAGGTGGACTGAAGGTGACACCCCCTCCCCAACCCAGGAATCCCTCCAAGCCCTCCAGGCCCTCCCGACCCTCTGGCCCAGCCCTAGCGCTGGGCCTAAGAAGCAGCCCACCTGACCCGCGTCCTCAGAAAAAGGCAGAGGAGGAAAGAAGGGGTGCAAGGAGAGAAAGGGAAACTCTACGGCACTTCCTCCCAGGCAAGCCATTGAGGATCCCCCCAATCACAAATGTGCCCCCAAAGCCAGGTCCTGGACGTCTCTGTTCCAGCTCATCTCTGCTTGCCTTTTCTCTGGTGAAAATTAAGTCCAGGCCACAGGGACAGGCTCCCTGTCCAAGCTCACCGACAGCTCCCTATTATCCCTGGGCCCCAGAGAGGAGCTGGGGGGTTGGACAGGGTGGCCATTGCCTGAGCTCCCTCATCTCCAGCCAGCCTGCCCCACAGTCCCAGAGACCCGCTCTACCCTGCCCTACCCTCACCTGCTTCAGGGCTTTAGTCCAAGAGTTCCGGAAAGACCCCCTGCTCCCAGGTCAGGGGGGCATGGGGCCTCACATGTCACCTCGGGGGCTCCCAAGCCACAGGTCAGCCACTCTGTGCTCTCTCTCTCTCTCTCTGACCGGCTCCAGTTCTCCACAGGCGGCTGGCTGCCCCTGGCTGACTGTCCCTCCCGCCGTCCCTCCCAGGCTGCTGGGCCAGGGGAGCCAGGTTGCTTGTTAGGACTTGAGTCAGAGGGGAGGAGCAGGTGAGCAAGTCCTTCCCTGAACTAATCCTGCTGCTGACTGTTGCCAGCAGGCAGGCCGCTCCTGGGCCTCTGCACTTCCGGGGCCAGAGGGGAGCAGGGACACGGGGCTCTCTCCATGAGGAATCCAGAAGGAACAGGGGTCCCGACTTCATGACCACAAGGCCTCGGTGCGATGTGCTGAGCTGTGGGACGCCTCAGCGCCCTCCTGACCTGCCTGGATCTCCCTGCTTTCTTTGTGTGGCAGCTTCTCTTTCCAGAAATCAAGGAATGTTAAGCCCCTGAAAACAGGGTAAAAAGTTCACTGTCTGTGGCTAATACCAGCAAGAAATTTACAAATCGACAAGGAAGGTCATTGCTGTTCCCCTTAAACTGAAATGGAGACCCTATTCTGAGTGTGGGCTCTTCCAAATTAGGAGGATTTTAAAACCTCAGGCTGAAGCTGGGGGCCATGGTGTGTGCCTGTGGGCCCAGCATTTGGGAGGCTGAGGCAGGAGGATCACTTGAGCCCAGGAGTTTGAGGCCAACCTGAGCAACACAGTGAGACCTTCATGACCCCAAACCTTTAGTGCACTCCTCAAACGCAAGGAACAAAAGCGGAACCGTTCTGTACAAAATAATAAGCCTCTAGGTCTCCCATTTTATTGACTCTCAAACAAATGGCAATCTATTTGGAATCCAGCCTGTTTTAAAGGGGGAAGGAGGCCTAGGCTGACCCTTGCAGGTGGAGATATGCTACAGTCTAGGGCTGTGCCCTGAGTCTTCATCCCATTACCTCCCCTCCCTCAGCCCCCAGATCCTTCCACCATGCAGTTCAAAGATCCCAGCACCTTAACACCTGTCTAGATCTCTCTCCTCCCACACCCCTAAGCACCCCTGTCTCCGACACCCCCCACCCACTGCCCCCAACCCTCAGTGCAGGAATGACCGGATGCTCTCATCAAGCATCTCCTGTGAAGCAAACTCTATCACAGAGTCTGCCACCTCCCCTTCCCCTTCTCTGGCACGCCCCCACTCTTTCTCATTCCTGTACACACCCTCTTTCCAAACAACACTAGCCCCAGAGTCCTCCAGGCTGACCACCTCCTCCTCTAAAAGGCTAAGAGGCCCTCACAGGGGACAGTCCCTTCCCAGGGTGGGATGCATGCTCTCTGGGTCTCCCAAAGAACCTTTAGCCCTTCCCCCCTCAGCCCTCCACAAAGCAGCAGTGGCTCCCCAGCCCCCTACAGGTTTGTACTTTCTTCCAGTGTCAAACAAAAAAGGGTTGGCTCTGGGCATAAGCAGCCCTTCTTCTGCCTTGCCCATCTCCCCAGATCCAAGTGAGGAGGATGGTGGAAGTTTCTAGAATCATCTCATAGCTCAAAATTTTTAATGCATAAAGTAAAATTAAGAGAATCACTAAGAGAACCAATTATATTGAGATACAGTTCTAAAATCAGAAAACCATAACAACATTCATGCTTCTTTATTAACATTAAATATCCAGCAGTGGATAATTTCATGCACTTTCCTATTGACAGTGTCAACAGCCTTCCAGGATAGCCGCAGAAGCTGCGATGTGATCTGGAATGGGGAATCCTGTTAATGGCAATGGATTGCGTTTGCAATCCTCTGCGTTCTCTCCAAAGATGTCTTGGTGCCTTCAGGTTGCTCACTGAGTTCAGGGAAGAGAGGGAATTCAGCTAAGGCCTGTGCACACCCAGACATGAATACTTAACTTGTCTTCCAGGGAAAACCTTAAGGCCTTTCGCAAATGATTCTTATGATATGGAACCAGCTTTCCAAGAATGGACGTGAGCAGAAGACAAGTCCTCTGGTCAATGATGTCACCAGCTCAAAATCCTCTGAGCAGGACATAATTACCGCCCCCCCTCAAAAGAGGCGTGCCTTCCAATCAGCAAGAAAAATCTCCTTCTCCCTTCCTATAAATCCCCCAACTACCAGTTGATCAGGAATGCAGATTTGAACTTACAGTTCCTGGCCTCCTTGCTGGTGGGCCATGAAATGAAGCTTTTTATTTTACAAAACTCTGCTGTCAAAGAATTGTCAGCTACGTGTGTTGGACAGCAAGCCCTTACTCAATAACAAAAGTACAGACTGACCAGTTTGCATTGAACCTTGGAAATTCTAGAAGAAACCTTGCTACCCCAAAACTTACACCCAGCATTTTCCAACCCAACAGAATCTAGGGTTTGGAATGAGGCTGGCAAACCCATCATGCCACCAAGAACCTGGGAAGGGGCTGATTGCCATGACAAACAACTCAAAACACCAGGGGTAATGTGGGCACTCCAGCTTGGAATTTGGAACCCAGAACCCGACTTGGGCCAGACTAGGAGTCAGGAACTGACGCTGTAGCCTCAAATCCCAGGGCACCATCACCAAGATCACCAGTAGGTGAGGAAGTGGGGTTTCCTTGCATGGTGTTATAGTTCTTGGAATCTGGCCTAGGTGGACAAGAGCCCTCCCTCAGGTTGAGAAAAACTGCTTTAGGATTTCATTTGCTTAAAAAAAAAAAAAAAATCAGTCCTGAGTCAGAAATATCCACAACTCTGTAGCCCCACAGCTCTGTCATGTCTTTTCAAAGTTCCTTGTATGAAGTTTATTGGGATATGCTAGGATCCAAAATTTTTCAAACCATCCTACCAACTCCACACCCCCAACAGCACCGGGACAAGTACAGTCACAAACACTTCTGAATTTTTGCTAAATGAATTAACAAGTCCATGATCAGATACTAGAGCTAACAGTGGAAAAAGGAGGAAGGGAAATAGCCCAAAACCCTCCAGGCAAGAAAAGGGAGATGTGTTTTCTTTCTCCACTCTCCTCCCTGCCCACTGGGAAAGGTGTTCGCCTCCACCGGGCAATGGTGGAGTGAGTGGGCTGGGACAGGGGAACTCCGGGGTAGCAGGAATGAGCCCTGAAACCAGACCTCTAGGCTTCCAGTAAAAAGCCCCTTTGTCCTGTCCACCCCGCTCCCCTCCCCCACCGCGCCCTCTACTTCCAGGCCGGCCGGAGACTTTGCTCCTTTTGTTCGACTGCGTCTGGCTTCCCGGAACCTGGCCAGGAGACCCACAGGCCGGGGGAAGGTGGAAGGAGAAAGGTTGCGGATTTGCAGATATGCATTTGGGGGGAGTTCAGAATTACCGCCCCCTAGATATAATTACCGCATTCCCGGTAAGAGACCCCCCCCTACGACTGCGCAAAGGATGAAGACCGTGGTTCAGTGGTTTGATCCCCCTGGTTCACGCGCGCTGGGTCCCCCTTAAGTTTTCCCCTTACCTGTCCCATGGAGCTCTGGCGCCTCCCGCCTGCCTCGGTGCCCCCCGCGCCCGCCTCGCAGCTTCAGGACCTGTTTGTCCGGGCCATCTTCCCACTCCCCGAGACTGCCCCCGGACTTCCCTCCTCCCCGGAGGTATTTCATTTAACTTCGGCATTTGCAGCATCCCAAATGTTAAAGATCCCAAGACATCTGTCCCCTGGGGCATACCAAGGACCCGAGGAAAGAGGGGAAGATAGAGGAAGGGACTCGAGGTTCTGATCCAAGAGTCGGAGCGGGGCCTCGTGTTGGGGTGGGAAGGAGCTGATGGGGGTGGGTGTCCTGTGGGAGCAGCAGCTCCAGGGGGGAGGCGGTCCCCCTTCTCCCGCCTCCGGACGCCCGCCAAGCGGGACACCCCCGGCGCTGCCAGATCCCGCAGCCCAGGCGGGAGGAGGCTCCCCTCATCGGCGCGCTCCGGCCGGGCTGGGGGCAGGTTTCATTCCAGGAGACCCCAGGATGGAAGAATGAGGGGTTGGCAGAAGGGGGCCGCGCCCCTCCCACTTCTCGCTGCACAGCAGTTTGCTGCGGGGCGGCGGGAGTCCGGGTCCAGCTGAGACCGAATCGCGTCCCCTCCCGCGGCCCCAGCCCGGTCCTCCTGCTGGGGACCCGCTGGCTGAGGCCGAAGTGCGCTCCTGGGGAGCGCCTCCTACTGCTCCGTGCGAGCCGATGGATCGGTCCATTCATTCACTCTCTTTCCTGTTTTCATTTTCACTTAACATTTACTGAGCACCTACTTTAGCACCTACTAAGGTCCAGCATGGTGGTTCAAAATTCAAGCTCCTTCCCTGGAAAGTTCCTTCCTCTAAGTCACGCAACGATTGTATCAGAGAAGTAGGGACAGGAAACTGTAGAGGGGAAGGTTGACCCAGCAGGTTGACCCAAAGCCTGGTCAAAGGAAGATGTCAGAAGACTTGAGACCGCACAGTGGTAAAGGAGCACAGCAGGTCCCAGGATTAAGAGGGCACCCAAGACAGGAGGATGAGGCAGGAAGGGGCCCTTCAGGAGGCAGGGGAGCTCCTGGTGGTTGTTCAAGGTGTGCATCAAAGAGCAGAAGTCCACCTGCTTCTGCTCTTGGCTACTGCTGCTTAGCTAGATGCTTTAAAGGCACTAGGTGAGTTAAATTGATCCTTGAGGAGAGGGGCTGGCTAAGGAGTCAAGATATTTATCTTGAAACTGAAAAGAAGCTACTTGTACTAGTCAGGAAAACCAGTAGTATGTATGCCCAGAGAGGTAGGGTTTTTCGTTTTCGTTTTTTTTTGTTGTTGTTGTTTTGTTTTGTTTTGTTTTTGTGTGTGTGTGTGTGTGTGTGTGTGTGTGTGTGTGTGTGTTGGTACTGGTGATTGAACTTTAGCCCTGAGCTGCTACATCCCTGGGTCTTTAAAAAAAAAAAAAATTTAAGGCAGAGTCTCACTAAGTTGCCTAGGCTGCCCTTGAACTTGGCAATACTCCTGCTTCGGCTTCCCTAGTCACAGTCCTGCATGCAGAGGAATTTTAATATAGGTTATGCCATTGTGAAAACTGGCATGTCTAGAATTCACAAGGCAGGCCATCAGGCGGGAGACCCAGGGGTGAGCTATCATAAGAGTCCAAAGTAAGTCTGTTGTTGGATTTCTTTTAACTCCAGGGAAGTCAGTCTTTGTTCCATGAAGGCCTTCAACTGATTAGATAAGACCCACCACATATGGAGGGTAAATAGCTTTACTCATGGTCTACTGATTCAAAGGTTCATTTCAGGGGTTGGGGATATAGCTCAGTTAATAGAATGCATTGCCTCAAAGGTTCATCTCATCCATAAAATATTCTCACTGAAATATCCAGAATGTTTGACCAAATATCTGGATACTGTGGTCTAGGCAAGTTGGCATATAACATTAACCATCACGCTCCTGAAGAACATTAATCCAGAAGATAATCTGGACCGAGTTACCTTTAGAAAGTGACTTTGGGTCAGGCACAGTGGTACATGCCTATAATCCCAGTGGCTCAGGAGGCTGAGGCAGGAGGATCATCACGACATAAGTTCAAAGCCAGCCTCAGCAAAAGCAAGGCGCTAAGGAACTCAGTGAGACCCTGTCTCTAAATAAAATACAAAATAGGTCTGGGGGTGTGGCTCAGTAGTCAAATGCACCTGAGTTCAATAACCAGCACTCAAAATAATAAAGAAACAAAGTAAGTTTGGGTATAAGTGGTGGTCACAAGGAAAGCTTAGAAACAGGGAAGCCATGGGGCAAGGGGTGAACCCACACATTGGGGGGATGGAGGTAGTTGAGGGGTGAGTCAAGAGCTACCCAGGAGGCAGACCTGGTCTGACTCTCTGATTGGCTGACTAAAGCATGGGGGATGAGGAAGAGGGAGGAGCTGGAGAGTCCCAGGCTTCTGGCAGGAGAGTTCAGTGTAAAGTGCACTTGCTTTAGGTTATGAATGGTAATGGCCAGTGAGCAGCCTTTCTGGAGGCTTTTATTCCCAAGGAAGTTTGGAGAAAAATGTTTGGGAGCCACTAGAGAAATGCATCTCTGGGACTTGAAATGATTGAGGAAAAAACCAAGGGAGAAAATTCTGGGAACACTTAAGGGGTGGACAGAGGGGCAAGCGCCCTTGAAGGTGAGCATTATCACCACTCTTGGGAGGGAGTGGTTTTGTGAAGTAAGGATCTGTTCCCTCCACACTCACACCTTTTCTCTGGATGGGGAGCAGAAGCTCTAGTCCTGAGCCCTCTGAGACTGTGCCAGGTGAACTGATGGGCAGAGGCGGGGATGTGGGTCTTTGAGGGTGAGATAAACTGTGAACGTGAAAGAAAGTGATGTGTGCCCGCAGCAGCAAGGACCCCAAGCACCACCTCGTGGCATTACCCTTAGAAGGCGACAAGTTGGAACTTGGGGCCCCGGGTTGCTTGCTTGCCTTGACAGATTCTTGCATCTCACAGCATCTAGGAAGCAGGATACCTCCCTCCCTGCTGCCAGTCCACCAGATACCAAGGTATCAGACTCCATCCTGCTCTCTGGACTTCTCTAGGCCTTCATGATTCTGCAGAAAGAAATGGATTTTTTGCCATCTCAGCAACTTGGGACTCATCAAAAGTCAAAGTAATTTAGTATGTGCTATGGTTTGTTTGTTTATTTATTTTCATATCAGAGATTGAATCCAGGGGCACTTAACCACTCAGCCACATCCTCAGCCCTTTTTTTATATTTTATTTAGAGACAGGGTCTTGCTGAGTTTCTTAGGGCCTTGCTAAGATGCTGAGGCTGGCTTTGAACTCATGATCCTCCTGCCTCAGTCTCCTGAACTGCTGGGATTACAGGTTTGCTTCACCACTATGTGTAATGTGGTGCTGTGCTATAGGTTAAAGGTGTCTCCCCCCCAAAAAAATTATTGTGTTGGAAGCTTAATCTCCTAATGCACACATTAATGCATTTGGAGGTAGAGGCTTTGGGAGGTACTTTGTATTAGAGGAGATCATGAGGGAAGGGCCTCCATGATGGCTTGAGTAGCTTTGTAAGAAGAGGAAGAGAGATCTGTGCTAGCCTGATTTCTCTATCTCACCATTTGATGTTCTCTGCAATGTTAGAGTGAAGTATCCAGCCCAATGCTCATGGACTTCCTGGCCTCCAGAACTGTAAGAAATAAATCTCTGTTCTTTATAAATTACCCAGTCTCAGATATTTTGTTATAGCAGTAGAAATTGGACAGCAGTAGAAAAGACAGTATACTGGGGCTGGGGCTGTAGCTCAGTGGTAGAGCATTTGCCTAGCATGTGTAAGGCACTGGGTTTGATCCTCAGCACTACAAAAAAATAAATAAATAAAATAAAGATCCATCTACAACTAAAAAAATTAAAAATAAATAAAAGAAGAAAGAAAAGATAGTATACTTTGCAAACCTGAGTTTGTAGTTAGAGATTTGTAGCACTATTATTATCACCATTTACAGATAGGGAAACTGGACCCAGAGAGCTAAATAACTGGTTTAAAGCCACACAACTAGCAAGTAACTGATGTGGGATGTAAAGACAGAACTTCCTAATTTCACCTGTTCCCATAGCCCTACACTTGTGGTTGAAAAGCCTCAAATACCAAAGGGACCAGACAGATAAAATAAAGAAATGAAGTATGTCAGGTATAAGAATTCTGATACTAGAACATTATCTTTTTTATTTTTGCAGAACTACAACACATACTAAGTGTTGGTGTGTGGGTGAAGGGAGAGAAGGTGAGCACCAAAGGGCATGATGGGACCCTGGCAAATTAGAAAATGCAGGCTTTTTAAAAAATTTTGGTGGTACTGGGGATTGAACTCAGGGGCACTCTACCACTGAGCCATACTCTCAGCCTGGTTTGTTTGTTTGTTTTGTTTTGTTTTTTGAGACAGGGTTTTGCTAAGTTACCCAGACTGGCCTCAAATTCTCAATCCTCCTGACTCAGCCTCCTCTAGAGTCATTGGAATGGCCAGTGTGCATCCATGTGTGGGCTCAGGCTCTGAATTAAGGGGGCAGTTTCTGCAAATGTTGTCACAAATGCTTGTTTGAAAAACAAAAGCTGGAAATCCAACTTGACCTGTAAAATCGGATTTCACAAGTTTACTCAAACTTCCAAGGAGTCAGGCAAAATGTGTGCACACCCCTCAGGCTGCAATTTGTGTTGCTGCAGCAGCAGGCCTTGGGCATCTTAACCTGGAGAAGCAGGTGTCTTGGAAGCAGGCACCAGAGGCTTCACCTGCTCAACCTCAGGAGGGAGGGGCTGGAGGGACAATTGGGAAAGGCCTCTAAGCCGCCATTAGTTTTCTCTCCTTCCCACTTGGCTGAAGGGGGCAAGGGTTTTTCTCCCTCAGATGGGTTTTCTGGAAAGAGGAGTGGAAGGGAGGAAAGTGTGAGTTCTTGCTGGTGAGGAAAAGGGGAGCAGAGTGGGACCTCATCATCGAGCTTCTGACAGCTGCAGGGCAGTTAGCAGCTGCTGCCTGAACCCCCTCCCTGCCCACCCCTCTTGGCCCCTGCAGCTGTCCTCAGCATGCTACCTCCCCTCCTCTGGCCTGGAACAGGCTCACCTTACCCCCTGCCGGTCCCCTCCCCTCCTCTTGGCTGCACAGGCTGATGAGCCAGGAGGGAGGCCATGCTTAGCGACCCAGACAGTGCCCTGCTGATGCCCTGCTGAGAAGCTCTCTGGAAACCCCAGAATGACTGGGCTCGAGGCCCTGCTTCCTCTCCTGACCGCATCCTGCAGCTCATATCATGGCAGGTGCAGGAGGGGGCATTGCCCGCCGGCCTCTGTGGACCGAAACCCTCTTGATGGCACAGACTGGGCTGCAGACTGGTGAGTAGCTACATGAAATGCATACAGCTGACTTAGGGGGTCAAGCCAGTGGCCTGCTCAGTGCCACAAGAGAACTGAACTCCTGAAGAGGGGAGCTCAGGACATTGAGAACTGCTTATAGGATGGGGAAGCCCACCCCTGGGGCTCAGACCCATGCGTAGTAGGAGATGGGAAAGGAGCCCGTTCCCCCAGACCCACCAGCAGCTTTCTGGGTAGTAATTCTCGGCTGATTTCTAGGTGTTTCCAAGTCCTCTCCAGAGAGTTAGGGTCTCCCCCTTCCACTCCCCACCTTCTTCTCTCATTTTCCCTCCACCATCTGTTTCTTCCTCTCCATCCCCTCTATCTTGGCCACTTGGGATCCTACAGAATTTCAGGGGTCACAGGTCCCTGTCATCAGGGCTGCCATTAGATCTCTGGCCAAGGACCTGCTTCCTCCCCTCTGTCCTTACTTACGCAAGCACCTGTTAGAGTTCATTCTCCAGGGTGGGACCCTCAGGGGGCAACAGTTGCCAGGAGTCCACTCTTCCATTTGGATCTATGGTCTTCTGCCCTGGAGGAACAACCCCCGGGGGTGAAAGAGACTAGGGTGGGGGAGCAGAGAGGCCCAGAGGCTCCACTCTAGCCTTGAGCCCTGGCTCTGCTCCTCTAGGGAGGGCCAAACCCAACCCCTCTCTCACTGCACGCCTTGGCCCCCCACCTACCTTCTGTCCCCTATAGAACCTCTCGCCCTAAGTCCCTCGCCTCTCTGGGCATTTTCTCTTTTGTTTCTAGAACCTAAAGAGAACTTGGAGCTTTAAGGGAAGAGTGAATTATGTTTAAAAAAAAAAAAGGAAAAAACAATAGAGTATAAAGATAAAAGCTAAAGAGAAGAGTAAGAGGCAGATATTGTCCTTGGGCTGTGTCCACACAGGCAGAACACCCAGGTCCTGGGGGATACTTGGCTCCAAGCCCCACTCCCCCCACCTCTTCATTCCCCCGAGAGAAAGCCCAGAAGAGTCATTGTCATCCTGGTCCTCTCCCCATTCCCTCCCTGGCTTTGGTGTGTGTTACAGAATTCCCAGAGCCCCGGAAACAGACCCCGGAGCTCAGGCCCCTGTCAGGGCTGCAGGCTGCAAACTGGTGCCTTGTTCTGCCCCAGAGACAGGTGGTTAGACGACTGCCAAACGATGCAAGAGAGCAGATTTAGTTAAATCATCTGACTGGTCATGTGCAATGTATGAGTAGTCCAGTAGTTACCTCCTAAAATTTTTAGAAAAGCTGCTCCAATGAGCTAGGTGGAGGAGGTGGGCTTTATAGCAGAACAGGGCTAAGGAAAGCAGAGAGGGGACAGAAAATGGGCTAGCATCTGGTTACTTTGGTTACTTTTCTGGTTAAGAGTTAATGCAGAGAGGGCTTCCTTATCATACTGGCCCAAGCTGGCCTGTTGGGTGATTTGACATTGGCCCTGTTTCGGCGTTTCTCAGGTCAGAGGAACAGCTTCATTTTCGTTTGGTGGCGGTGAGCTTCAGTTTGTGTGACTCCATTTGGGGTTGGTCTATTGGGACCAGTGCAGGAGCTCAGTCCCAGTCAGCGGCCTTGTATAATTGTTATTTAACTTTGTTAATTGCAGTTGTACTTTGCAAAGGTCTAGGGCTAGAGGTGCCCTCTGAGATACTTTCAGGCCCACCTGGGGCTATTCATTGCTTTACATTTTATGATATTAAAATGGCTTAGGTATATGATTTAGGAGAGGCATTAAATATATGTGTTTGGGGGCTGAGAGTGTAGCTCAGAAGTAGAGTGTTTGCCTCGCATGCACGAGGCCTTGGATTTTATCTCTGCCACTACAGAAAGAGAAAACATTTTGGAGTCAGAGAACCTTGATTTCTTCATCTGCAAAATGGGCATGCTAGAACTGTGGGGAGGATAATAAAATCATGTAGACAAAATGCTTCTTATCATTGTGCTTTGCATATTGTAAGCATCAGATAGATGATAGTGACTTTTATTTATTTTTTAAATTTTGGTACCAGGGATTGAACCCAGGGGCACTTAACCACTGAGCAATATCCCCAGCCCTTTTTATATTTGATTTTGAGACAGGGTTCACGGAGTTGCTTAAGGCCTTGCTAAATTGCTGAGGCCGGTTTTAATTTGTAATCCTCCTGCCTCAGCCTCCCAAGCTAATGGGATTATAAAGCGTGTGCCACTGCACCTGGCTTGATGGTGATTTTTTTAAAAAGATGTTTTCCCACATTTGTAGTCTTAAAAAAGTTTCTCTTCTTCCTCACATCTAACCCCCCAGGAAAACAGTAATGAAATTTCTGCATGATAATTTTATCTTCTATGGTCCAAACCTGCTTACCAACGACCAAGTTCCACTTCCTGTGGTTTTAGTGACTGAGGAAGGAGGTTTCAAAAGGACAGCCTCCTCCCAGATTGGGCCTGTGGCCCTGACCAGGTTAATCAGAAGCAAATTAGTAACTCATACTTTTGTCTTCTCTTAAAATACTTAACATGCAGATAAAAAGAGTGAATTTTGAAGGAAAGATGGTTTTCATTGGGGTCAGATGCTGTCTATTTCAATCAAAATGGTCCATAAATGCGGTTGTGGGTGACTTCCTTCCCACCTTGGAGCTGTGACCCAAGCCATGCCCAACCCCACTCCTCTGTGTCAGTTCACGATGGTCACTGTATTTCCATTGTGTCTGCAAAGGCCAAAGGCGCACGCTGCATTGTTCTACCAACTCCACTTTATCCATCATCTGGACCTGATAATTATTAACATGTATTTCCTTAGTTTATGTTTACCTTGGGTGAAATGCTGAAGATAAATTCCAAGCATGGTGACACATGGCCTCTAAATGTGTCTCTGAAGATGGAGACACGTATTTTATTACAGGTATAACACAATTATTACCACAGCTTTTTTGTGTGTGATACTAGGGATCGAACTCAGGGCCTTGTGCATTCAAGGCAAGTGCTGGACCACTGATCTAAACCCCAAGGTCCAGAAAACAACTTCATCTCCTCCTCCTCCTCCTCCTCCTTTTTTGTTTGTTTGTTTGTTTGTTCTTGTTGGTTGTTTTCATTGAGAATTTTACCCAGGGGAACTTTGCCCCTGAACTCCACCTCGAGCCCTTTTTATTTTGATTTTGAGATCAGGTCTCAAACTTGAACTTGGGGATTCCTCCCGCTTCAGTCTCCCAAGTCTCTGGAATGAATAGATGTACATCGCCACGCCTGGTCCACAATAATTTCTTAATGTCATCTATCACCAAGTCATAGTCAAAGTTTCTCAATGGTCCCCATACTGTCTTTTAACATTTGTTGTTGCGATACTGAAGGTTGAACACCACGGGCCCTGGTACACACTAGGCAAGTGCTTTATCACTAAGTCACATCCCCAGCCCTTTTTATTTTATTTGGAGACAGGGTCTCACTAAGTTGCCAAGGCAGTCCTAGAATTTGTGATCCTCCTGCCTCAGCCTCCTGAATCTCTACCACCGCAAGCAGCTTAAACTTGCTCTGTTTTTAATCTAGGTCCAGGTAAGATCTACGCATGGCATTTTGTTCTTTTAATCTTGTGCAGGTTTCCTTCACATAGTTTAATTATATTAGCGATCGGAAGAAATGAGGTCAGTTGTCCCTTGAATCATCCTACACTCAGCGTCTGATCCACTTGCATTCTCCAGTGGTCCTTTATCTTGCTCCTGAGCCCTGTATTTCCTGCAGCCTGGAAGTTAGCACCAAGTGTGTGCATTAATTCTAGTTCAGCATGTGGGGCAAGAATACCTCCCCGTGGTGCTGGACACCCGTCCCGCTCATCTTCTGGGTGTTCCTCTGACTAGCAAAGCTGAATCGAGAAGTTAGTTCAGGTGGTGACAACCTGACCCCTGCATCCCCACGTTGGTTTCCCCCCATCACTGGAAATCCTCTGGGGTGACTTGTTACCATCTTCCACTAGTCCTGCTCCCCAGTAGCTGATCACCTGGTGGTTTTAGCAGCCACTGGTGATTGTTGCTTGAATCAATTATTTTTATTAGATAGTGTTGAAGTTGATTTTGTATTTCTTTCCTTTTAAAATATTTTTCTTAGTTGTAGTTGGACATAATACCTTTATTTTATTTATTTATTTTTATGTGGTGCTGAGGATCGAACCCAGCGCCTCACATGTGCACGACGAGGACTCTGCCACTGAGCCACAACCCCAGCCCCCCTCCCCGATTTTGAATTTCTATTAAAATAAATTTTGCTGTTAAAAGGCAATAAACTTCATATGAAGTGATTAATTGCCTTCTTATTATTCTATCTTTCAAATTCAGCCTGTGACATCAGAAAATCCCATAAAGAGACCCATATTGATTTATTACATTTTTCAAATGACTCCCTACTTAGTACAGCACGCTGGAAGTCCTTGGCAGAGCCGCCCTGATCCCTCTCTCAGAGCACACCAGGGCTGTGTGTAGAGCTCTCTTGATACTCAGAGACAGGCTCTTAAATGTCCACAGAGTTTCTTTCTTTTTCTATTTTGCTTTTTATGTGTTCTAGGGATTGAACAGGGCCTCACACATCCCATCCAAACTCTCCTACCACCAAGCCATATCCCCAGCATTCAAAAAATTTGTTAAATATGCTGATAAATATATTTTACTTGCATAATGGACTTAAGTTGTTTTCTACTTTGTCTCCTGTTGATAGGCCTGCTCAAGTCAGGAGTCAGTCTCTCCTTTAGTGGGGGACAAAATTGTTTTGCCTTGATTGTTTCTTTATAAATCGGTGGATACATACTTGTAGCTTTATGATGGGTGTGTTTTTTTGTTTTTGTTTTTATTTTTTATTTTTATTTTTTGTAGTTGTAGATGGACAGAATACCTTTATTTTGTTTGTTAATTTTTATGTGGTGCTGAGGATCGAACCCAGTGCCTCACGCATGCTAGGCAAGTGCTTTGCCATTAAGCTACATGAAACATGAAAAAAAATCTTTAGAAAGTAAAATACTTGATAAGTCTGGAGAACAGGCTAGGTCTACAGTCATGGGATTTTTAGAATCTTTAATCTGACAGTGATCAGAGAAGTTGTCTCACCCAAACCCCCCAGGGCTGGGCCTTGTAGGCAGCAGGCAAATTATCCAACACAGCACCCAGCAGAGCTGTTGCTACAGAGAAGACCCTCCACCTGGTCATCTCAGGAAATGCCCATCCCAGAGAGAAAAAGTGTCCTGGTCTACTTAGTCTACCACCCCAGGGTCACACCAGCCCATTAATTCTCTAGAAATCAACGATCTATAAAAGCAATTGATTCAGGGCTGGGGTTGTGGCTCAGTGGTAGAGAGCTTGCCTAGCACATGTGAGGCACTGGGTTCCAGCCTCAGCTCCACATCAAAATAAATAAATAAAGATGCTGTGTACATGTACAACTAAAAAAAAAATTAAGTGATTGATTCACAGAAGTCTTCATATGATTTTTAAGTTTAAGAAAAAGATACAGGAAAAGAAAAATAACATTTTATCTAAAACCAAGATCCACATGGTTTTCATTTCCCTCCTTTATACCAGTAAGCCCCTATTTTCCATTTGGGGGTAGGGGGATGGAGACTCACAGTTTCAGTTGTTTTGTAGAATTGGGAGTCTATTTCACTTCTATAGTCCCATGACCTACCATACTCAACATAGCCACGCAAAACAAAAGTTTGACGAATCCATGAACTTGAGAAAAGAAATCCAAAATCATGGTAGAATTCAATTCCATTTAACAGATATTTTTTATTGTTTAGTTGACTCCTGATAATGATGGAATATATAAAGCTTAATGCGTGCCAGATAATTCTAAACACATCATGTGTCAACACATTCAACCCTCTCACATTTCCTGTGAGATAAGAAGAATTCTCTTCATTTACAGATGAGGAATCTGAGGCAGAAGAGGTAACTTACCCAAGGTCACAAAGACAGAGAAGAACCAGGGACAAGAACCTGTGCACCTAACTCCTACAGCTGATTACTAACAAGGGCCTCCTGTCCTTCGGGGGCCACGCTACTTTTCAAAGTGCTTTCAAAATGTGATTTCACAAGCCCACAGCTGCTGCACTTGAGGTGGTTTGTGTCTTTTGAAAGGGCGATATCATCACATGAACAGCAAAAGGGAAGAGCCCGAAGGAGGGAGGCAGGCAGCTGGGGATTTGTTGTTTGAAACACACACTCAAAACTGGTCCCAAACTAGATGGAAAGAATATTTACTACTCCTGAGCAATTTAAATGCCTAACAATGGGTCTGGGGTTGTGGCTCAGTGGTAGAAAGCTCACCTAGCATGTGTGAGGCACTGGGTTCGATCCTCAGCACTGCATAAAAATAAATAAATAAAATAGAGGATTAAATAAATAAATATACCTAACAACAGAAGCCTTAAAAAAAATGCTTGCACAAAATCCACATCAAGGCCTAGGACAATGTTTAGAATGTGTTGTTTTGTTTTGGTACTAGGGGTGGAACCCAGGAGCACTTAACCGCTGTGCCACATCCCCAGCCCTCTTAATTTTTCATTTTGAGACAGGGTCTTGCTAAGTTGCTTAGAGCCTCGCTAAGTTGCTAAAGCTGGCTTTGAACTTGAGAACCTCCTCAGCTCTCAGAGCCACTGGGACTCTAGGCATGCGCCACCACCCCGAGTTCAAATGTTTACAGAATAAAAAAGCAGCATACTTTATGGTTACATCAATGTAAAATGTGACCATGACAGACAAGAGTTGGAAAGAAGATAAACAAAAATTGCAATTATTGCAATTAGGATAGAGGATTTGGAGTAATTTCAACATTGTGTTTTCTTTCTTCATGATAATAATCATCTTAGAAATGAAGACCTAAAGATTTGGGGCAACAGGTTATATAAAGAATAAGACTTTGTAGGCTGGGGCTGTAACTCAGTAGTAGAGAGCTTGTCTGGCATGTTGTAGGCACTGGGTTTGATCCTCAGCATCACATAAAAATAAATAAATAAAATAAAGGTATTGTGTCCAACTACAACTAAAGATTTAAAAGAAAGAAAAAAGAATAAGACTTTGTTAAGTTGGGCGTGTTCACATATGCCTGTAATCCCAGCAGCTCAGGAGGCAGAGGCAGGAGGATTGCAAGTTCAAAGCCAGCCTTGGCCACTTAGTGAGGCCCTAAGCAACTTAGCAAGACACTGTCTCAAAAGAAGAAATCAAAAGGGCTAGGGATATGGCTCAGTGGTTAAGCACCCCTGGGTTCAATTCCCAGTACCTAAAAAAAAAAAAAAGACTGTTAAAAAAGGAAGAATTGGCAAACCTCGCCACCTACTCTATACTGTGACTTCATGTTCCCAGGTTTCAGAATGGGGCAGCCAAAGGCACAACCTGCTTGTTTTAGGTTGCTTGTGGGGTGATGAACAGCGGGGAGATGGTGAACACACACAGCGTGGAAACAGTCATTTTCAGAGCAGGGTAAGCTAGATTAATCACCCCTGTCTAGCACATCTCCCCAGGGCAAACCACAGCCTCCACCCAGACACTGGCAGCCTTATCTCGGGTCTGCCCTTCAGGCTTTGCTGCCCATCAAAGCCCAGCCCTGTCTTCTCCAGCTCTCTCCTGCCAGCTAGGGCTACCCAGCCACCCAGGGCTATGCAGCCACCCTGGGTCGGTGGGTTTTAGCACCATTTCTTGCCAAGTCCTGCCCCAGTACTCTGGGGAAAGCCCCACTTGTCTTCTCAAAAATCTGATGCCCGAACAATTCACTGTGTATCTAGGTCAGGAGGGTACCCAGATCTCTCTCTCTCTCTCTCTCTCTCTCTCTCTCTGGTACTGGGGATTGAACAGGGACAGCTCTACCACTGAGCTATGCTCTCAGACATTTTTTTTTTTTTCATTTTGAGAAAGGGTCTTGCTAAATTGCTGAAGCTGGCCTTGGGTTTGAGATTCTCCTGCCTCAGCCTCCCCAGTGGCATGGGCCACCTGTGCCCGGCTGGATACCATTATCTTAAAATGAGAATGCTGAGAATGGCTGGGGTTATCTGTTATGGGTATGGTAAGTGTGCACTCTCCCTGAACTCTAGAGAGAACGGAGGTGTTTCAACAGTTTGGCACAGTGTTCACAAGTCTTAAATTGTAAATTATTTATAATTTTGATTAATAATTTCATTTCTAGGATATTTTTTAATTTGTTATATATGACAGCAGAATGCATTACAATCCATATTACACATATAGAGCACAATTTTTCGTATCTCTGGTTGCACACAAAGTATATCCACACCATTTGTGTCTTCATGCATGTACTTAGGGTAATGATGTCCATCTCATTCCACCATCTTTCCTGCTCCATTTCTAGGAATTTGTTCAAAGGAAAGAATCAAAGATGAGCATAAAGTTGTTGTTGTTATTTTGGATTGCTTTTGTTTTTGTTTTGAGACTAGGGTATTGCTGTGTTGTCCAGGCTGGCCTCCAGCTCCTGGGTTCAGGTGATCCTCCTGCCTCAGACTCTGGAGTAGCTAGAACTAAAGGCACTAGCACCATGCCCAGCTATAATGTAATTTTAAGGACACTTTTTAAAATAATATTTAATGGCATAGTGGAGTTCAACATATTAAGAGAAGAAAGCAGGCTACAAAATTATATATATATACACACACACATACACACACACAAATATGTACATATATACATATATGTATGTGTGTGTGTGTGAATGGCTGAAGGTGTATCTCAGTGGTACTTGCCCAGTATATGCAAGGCCTTGGGTTTGATCCCAAGTACTGGAAAAAAAGTACACATACACACATATGTATATAAACAAATCATTACTGAACGTCAATCTTATACCAGGCACTGGGTATATACTTGGGAACACTATAGACATATTCTTTGGTCTCATTAATTTATTAACCCCAATTTATCTGGAAAAAATGTGTATGTGTGTATTTTTATAGAGAGAAAAATAGGGGTTAGGGTTATGGCTCAGTGGTAGAGAACTTGCCCAGCATGTGTGAGGCCCTGGGTTCCATCCTCAGCACCACATTAAAAAAAAAAATAGATAAAAATAAAGAAATTATATATAGAGAGAAAAATACAGTATCTATTCATGGTGAAATAATAGGTTTTTTCCATATTTTTCTTTATATTTTCCTGTAGTCTCCTTTTTTTAAAAAAAAATCCAACCCAGAGCCAGTGCAGTGTTGCACATCTGTAGTCCCAGCAACTGGAGAGTCTGAGGCAGAAGGATTTCGAGTTCAAGGTCTACCTGAGCAACTTAGCAAGATTCTGTCTCAAAATCAAATTTTAAAAGGCTGGGGATGTGGCTCCGTGGTAGAGTGTCCCTGGGTTCGGTCATCAGTACTGCAAAAGAAGAAAACAACCAATCTGGCCCACCCAGAGTTCCTGCTGCTCAGGAGGCTGAGGAAGGAAGATGGTTTGAGCCCAGTCTTTTGAGGCCAGAGTGGGCATCACAGCAAGACCCCACCTCAAAACAAAACAACAACAACAACAAACACCACCAAAAAAAACAAAAACAAAAACAAAGACATTTTATTACTTTAATAATCAGACGGGAAAACTCTGGAAAATTTTGAGAATAGAGGTTAGGGAGTCATCCCATGGGATCTGGGTTCAAACTGGAGAAGGCTTCTCTGTGTGTCACGCCAGAGAAGGGAGGGGGAAGATCTGGGTCTGAGCTCTGCTCTTGGGTCTATGAACTCACCCATGCTACTTTCTGAGTCTCTGTCACCAGCAATAAAGTGAAGCTAATCGCTCCTGCTCACCTGAGGGTCATGAGAATCATGAAACACCCGTATGTGCTTTTTAAAAATCTGCAAAGTGCTATATGGTAAGAAATGGTTGTTATTAATACCTCAAACAGGTAACACAGGTGACTTCCCTAAAAGAACACTTAATAATTTCTTTTTCTTTGCTTTTCTCTCTTCCTTTCTTTTCATTTCATTTCTTTTTTTTTTTTCAATCCTGGGGGGTCCTACTGCTGAAATACATTGCCAGTCCTTTTTAAAATTTTTATTTTATTTTATTTTATTTTTTGACGCTGGGGATGGAACCCAGGGCCTTGTGCATGCGAGGCAAGCACTCTACCAACTGAGCTGTATCCCCAGCCCTTTGTTTTACTTTTGAGACAGGGTCTCACTAAGTAGCTGACCTTGAACTTGAGATGCTGCTCCGTCATCGCTGGGATTACAGGCGTGTGCCACCGCTCCCCACAGTGTCCTTACTCTTAGAATGGACAAAACAAACTTCTAGCTCTGCAGCCCTGTGACATATGTAAATACAAATCTCAGAAGATATAATCACAAACTCAATAAGTACTTTTTGATTGTGAAGATAATGAAGAGGAAGAGTGATTTCATATCGTGGCTTTCTCCTTTTCTTTCAGTTACCTGTATTTCCTGTATTTCAGACCAGTATTTCCTGGTCTTGTCATCATGTGCCCTATTTGACTGAGGCTGGCGGGGGTGGGGGGGTGGGGTGGGGTGGTACAAGAAGTTTCCTGAAGGCCACTCACCCAAGGCAGGACAGGACAGTGACTTAGTCCTGATGAGCTCTCACGAGCAAGACGTCCTCGTGAGTGTCCAGGGTGCCCCCAGCGTGGTGATGGGGGCTGAGTCATATCACTCTTCACCCAGTGCCTCCCGTTCCCCGAACCCTGCCAGCCTTCTGAACTCCCCAGATCACTCATCAGCCCCGCGGGCCGTGGTTCCCACACTGTGCCCTGAGAACAGACCCACGGGGTCGAGAGAGGTTAGGAGAAGGCTCAAAATTAGTCACAAGAAGCAAAGCAGAGACCCACACAGCCCTCGTGCCAGCCTTTGCCCAGATGCTGACCTTTCAGAACCTACAGCAGCTCCCCTCGCCTCCCCTCCACGGATAGGAAGGGTGGCCTGGGACACTCCCATCCTGAGGCCAACCTCGGGGTGGTCTGTCTAAACCCCCTCCGCTTACCCAGTGCTTTCAAGAACATGAGCGTCTAATCTGTGAGGGAGCTGGAGCGGGTTTTATCAACCCGATTCTTCAGGTGAAGACAATGAGGTTCGGGAGGCTGAGGGATATGCAGGGACAGGCGGCTTGTGGTGGCAGAGTGGAAGCCCGGACCCAGGACTGCTCTGGCTCCTGTGCTTTAGCAGTTTTGTTATTTGTTAACTGCACTCAAAAAATGCTTACAGAGCCAGGAGCTGTGGCACAGGCCTGTAATCCCAGCGGTTCAGGAGGCTGAGGCAGAGGGGTCGCAAGTGCAAAGCCAGTCTCAGCAATTTAGCCAGCAACTTAGCAATTTAGCGAGACTCTGTCTGCAATAAAATATGAAAAAAGGGGCTGGGGATGTGGCTTGGTGGTTAAGCACCCCTAGGTTCAACCCCCAGTACTCTCCCTAAAAAAAATGCTTATAGAAAAATTTGAAAATAAAGAAATGAATGGGGAAAGGATCATAATGCTCTTACTCTAACATAATTATGATCACATTTATTGTATTTCCGTGTAGCCTTGCTTTTGTGCCCTTCTCTGAGGCATAGCTGTTATAGCACACATAAAATGCCACCTCCTTTCTTCTACTCTTCACATTCCATCACATCATCTCACCAGATGGCTTCAGCCTGATGCAAAGCAGCCACTGTTTCACATACTCATGGAGCCTCTGTTCTGCTGCAAGACGAACAATCAACACAAAAATAAAACATAAAGCCAGGTGCAGTGGGGCACGCCTGTAATCCCAGCAACTCAGGAGGCTGAGGCAGAAGGATCGCAAGTTCAAAAAGAAACGTAGCAAGGCACTAAGCAACCCAGTGAGACCTCGTCTCTAATAAAATACAAAAAAGGGCTGGAGGAGAGGTGGCTCAGTGACCTCTGGGTTCAATCCCTGGTACCAAAAAATAAAAATAAGTAAAATAAAACATATGGCATTCCATGACTGAGCACTAAGAGGAAAGAACTACACTTATGATATTTAAACTTGAGAGATGAGAAAGAAAAGATCAAAAGATAGTTTTTATCAAAAGGACCATGTAATATTTTCCTTTAACAAAACCAGTGTTAACAATTTTATAACCTCTAGACTTGACATGTGTGAATGTGTTTAACATGTAATTTTACCTTTTTTCCTTTTAATTCATCAACATTTTCTAACCTCTCTTTAAATAACATTTTTAAATTCACATAATACTCTATCATATTCATGAAGATATAGCACTCTTTAGTTTTTAGATTGAACTAAAAACCAGGGATTGAACTCAGGGGCACTCAACTACTGAGCCACATCCACAGCCCAATTTTGAATTTTATTAGAGACCGGGTCTCATTGAGTTGCTTAGCACCTCGTCTTTGCTGAGGCTGGCTTTGAACTTGCTATCCTCCTGCTTCATCCTCCTGAGCCCCTGGGAGTATAGGCGTGTGCCACTGTGCCCAGCAGATACACCACTGTTGTTGGATATTTAGGTTGTTACCTTCCAGGTTAAAGTCTTTAAAAAGAAACTTCTCTACTTTAGTGCATTAATTTTTTACTATTTAGTATTATTGCATTAGAGGAGTGGCAGAGTGGAAGAACATCAACAGTCGTGGGGGAGATGATAGGACTGTCATTTGCTTTCTGAAAGAATTTCTTTGTACTGCCACCAGCAAAATAGGAGAGAGTGCTCATTTAGCTAGTTCCTGCATTTTTGTTCCTTATCTTTTCCAGTGGGAAATAGGAGCTCATTCTCATCTGGAGAACATGTTGGTATATAACACATTTCCAAGGAACACATAATAATCCACATCAGTGATCTATGCAAAGGGAGTGAATTTCTCTCCACATCTCATAGTTCTATGGTGGAGGGAAATGCTGAGTTTCAATAATTACTGCTTCAGGGAGATGAAAACCCTCTGGGGTAGGGAGGAGTCTTCTTCCTCTCTGTCTTCAGGGTGTACCAATAGTTTAGGGAGAACTCGACAGATAGAGAGGTGAGGATTGATCCCAACAGCCAAGTATGGAGCCTTTTCTGTAAGCTGAGACTTGGCCACACACTCCCAGATAAGAGTCAGCTTCCTTGTTCTGGAAGTTCAGGGGCCTCTGCCATTGGAAAAAAGAGTAACTTCTTACCACAGGGAGCAACGGCGAGGATGGGAAGGGCTGATATTACCGAACTCCCAAACATGAAAGTGTCTGTAATACATCTTGCTGGCACAGTGACCCCAGTTGCATGGCTTCCCTTGCAGGCTGTATGGGAGAAGCAAGCATAGATGCACTTTTTAGCTTGACTTAGGAGCAGCAGACAGGTAAGGTCAAGGTGGGCTGTGATGTTTAACCTGCTCCAACCCAACATATCCCAAATGCTGAAGAGAATGCAATTATGGTATTAAATGGGTGGTGTTGGAGGTGGGATTAAACAGCCTGAGAAAAAAATGCCAGGCATCAGACCCAACCAGGCACTGAAGAGCTGATCTGAGTGCCACTTTCCAAGCTCCTGTCCTTCAAGACTGGCCTCCTGGGGATCTGGCTAGGACATGGTTCCAAAGAAGAGCAGCAGCACTGAGTCCCTCTCCCTGCACTGAGGAAATCTCTTTAAGCCAAATCTTCTTACATCGAGAGCATAAAGAAAGAATTTCCAAACCCTTTAGAAACCTCAAAAGATAAATCAGAGTCTGTAAACAGCTAATTCCAGACCATTTTACTGGGAGGTCTCCTGAAGGGTAGGAGAAAAGGTCCAATATGCATTTGAAAATCAAAATCACATATCTTTGAAATGACAGGCACAGTGACCTGGCAGGTACATTCTCTTAAACGTTTCTAAACATTCTGTTACTTTCAAAATGTGAACTGTCCTTAAAAATAATGAAAATAAACAATTTGCCACCCCTTGAGGGATAACTGCACACACAAGTGCAGCTAGCTCTCACGGTGCCGACGGCACATACAATACCTGTCCCCCTGAAGTCACTCTCAACTACTGAGTTGAGTTTTGTCTGAACTGGTGACCCGCCTCCTGACACTCATTTCAGTCCCACTGCTCAAGTAAAGACACATTGTCAAGCCAGGGTTAGGCAAAAGTGTTTATTGAGAAAGGTGAAGTCCCACAGAAAAATCCGGGGTTCGTGGCTAAATGAGGGGCAATCTGAAGAACTGGTGAGAGATGTCAGATCCTTCTATCCAGAGGGAAGGCCAGATGGATTTCAGGGTAAGTCCTACAGCTTTGCCAGGGAGGGGAGAAGGGTCACTAGATACAAAAAACCAGGGCAGGGTGTCACCCCTGGGAGTCTATCAGAAGAAACAAATTGGGTAGCTTACACTGGGGCTGGTTCCACATCTTTAGTGAGTTTTTTGTTGTTGGTGGTTTTGTTTTTATATATAATTGTCAATAAACCTTTATTTATTTATTTTATATGTGGTTCTGAGAATCGAACCCAGTGCCTCACACATGCTAAACAGGTGCTCTACCACTGAGCTATAACCTCAGCCCGTGGTAAGCTTTTAAGATGAAAATCTGAATTGATGGTGATTAATGATACAGCCAACACAGTCATAAAGAAGATAGAGTACAAAAGGGCTGTCAAGTCTCATGTTCTTTAGAATTTTATTATTTATTTATTTATTTTTAAGAGTGAGAGGGCCAGGCAGTCTGACTTGCAGAAGGAATTTCTCAGAAGGCAAAGGCTATTCTAGGGGACCAGAGAAAACATGACCAGAGAGCTGGCACTAGATATTCTGATGACTGCTATTCTGAATGGGGCAGAGAAGGAAACCCACTTCCCTTCTCTCCGGTAAATCCGTGGGTCTCCAAGTTGCTGCCTACTGAATCTCATGGGACCTTTCTTGGACTGGAAAAAATTAGCTCAGGTCTCCACCCAGCAGAAAGAACACCGGGCCTCAGCTGCCTGGTTTGGAGGAATTCCATCACCTCTATGAGGTTCTGCGAAAGCCGATGCAGGAGGCGGGCAGCTCAGGAGGCAGTGGTGGCTGGAGCAGCCTGCTGCGGCCAAAACATGTGGGGAGAGCCGAGTCTGGCCCCCTGTGCAGTCAGTGCTCCGCTGCTGCCCATCTCCGCTCGCCTGGAGAAGCTACCGAGAGGCCGAGGCCATGTTCGCGGCGTGGGGACGGCCCCAGAACACTGAGCTGTCGTCTTTGGAGAGAGAGGAGGCCGAGCTGATCCTGCGCACTTGGCGACCGGCCCTCCCGCAGGCCCCGTGCGGCAGCTGGGCGCGGAACGAGCGGTCCAGCAGGAGGTAGATGACCGGGTTCGCGCAGCTGTTGACGAAAGCCAGGCAGGTGGCGATGGTGAGACCCCAGCGCAGCGCCAGCAGCAGAGGGCAGGGAAGTGGCAGTGCCCCCAGACGCGCCAGGTGGAAGATGGCTCGTAGGGCGCTGAAAGGCAGCCAGGAGCCGACGAAGGTGCTCTCGATGGCGAAGATGATGCGCAGCGAGTTCCTCCGGGCCCGGCCCACGTATGGCTGCCTGCGCAGGCGGCTCGTGATTCGGCAGTAGCAGAAGAGAGTGACGACCAGGGGCAGCACGAAGGTGAGCAGCAGCAGCAGCAGGCTGAGGCCCTGGAAGACGTCGGAGGGTTCCTCCCCGCACTGGCTGCCGGGGCCCGCGGGAAGGGGCTGCAACCTTCGGTAGACCAGGGAGGGCAGGCCGGCCAGAAGCGCCACGGTCCAAACGCTGCAGCACGCAGCCAGCACGCAGCGCGGGGTGCGCAGCGGCCGCGCCTCAAGCAGCTTCACCACGGCCAGGTAGCGATCCACGCTCATGCCGGCCAGCAGTAGCGCGCCTGCGCAGCGCGTGCAGGCCAGCGCGAAGCTGCTGAGCTTGCAGAGGCCTTCGCCGAAGGGCCAGTGGCCTCCGCGCGCCGCCGCCGCCGCCCACAGTGGCAGGGTGAACACGAAGCCCAGGTCCGCGGCGGCCAGGTGCAGCACGAAGGTGTCCACCAGCCGCCGCGGCCCACGCCGCCCGGTCAGCAGCCACACCACGAAGGTGTTGCCCACCAGGCCCACTGCGAAAGCCGCCAGGTAGAGCGCAGGGATGTAGGCGTAACCGTAGGGCAGGTCCCAGGAAGGGCACAACTCCAGCTCCTCCAGGGCACCCGACCCGGAGTAGTCCCAGGACACCACATCCGGGCTGGGGCTCCAGGCCTCAGTGGCGTTCATGGCCTGGCCTTGAGACCTGCGTGGTCCCAGGCCTCGCTCCGTACAGGCCGTAGTCGCTCTGAACAGGAGGGGGTTGGCTCTTCACGGCCGGTGCCCAGCACCTCCCTTCCTGCCACCCCAGATGGAGGTGAGGCGAATGGGTGGGCAGGAAGGTGGGGAGGGAGGGTGTGGACAGGGAGGGGCAGGCTCCTGTGGTACAGATGATGGCCTCTGAGTTGGGGAAGGGCAGAGAAGGACAGAGGGGGCTCCATAGCTGGCTCTACAAGGAAAAGTCCTCAGGACTGGGAGACCTGTGCGGCCTCCCAGGGCGAGGTGGCCCATCGCTTCCTCTATTAATCACTCAGTTTGTTAAATCAGGGTACTTGTCTGATGAGGAGGGTCTAATGTCAGTTTGCAAGAGGTGGTAAGTACACTGGAATCTTCATCTGTTCTGGTTCCTCCATCCTGCCTCCCCTTGCTGTTATTTTGCATCTAGAGGTGAAGAGACAGAACCTGGGATGTGGCTTTTATAGCCCCCTCTCATTCACCTGTTTTCTAAAAAAGGGGTCCCTGTTATTTTGTACACAGTAGATCTGGAGGAACCGGGAGCTTGTCCTTGGAGGTCTAGCTCCTGAACAGGAATTAGCCAGCAGAGCTCTTGGACTATTGTAAGCCTGCTGAGAGGGAGGGCTAAGTGTCTTAACTCTGGTGGCTTTTCTGTCCAAATCCAATCCTCACGGAGCCATGTAGAAGGGTATTAAGCCACAGAGGAAAAAGGGACAGAGCCTGGTATTCAAATCTAGCTTTTCCCCACATTCCTCCATTCTGTAAGTCAACACTATAATTTCAGTGCAAAAGATGACACCAGGTGGCAAATAACAAAATATCAGATTTGTTGTGCTAAATTATGAGATGGGAGCTTGGAAGGAACAAGATCCCTTCTGGACTGAGAGAGAGGGAAGGATTCATGGAGAAGGGTGGGCATAAAGTCTGACCCTGATTGGAGCATGTTCCTTCTTAAGGAGGGTGTATTCATGACACCTGAATTCCTCTAAACAGACGTCCCTCCCTCAAGATGCTGTGTTGAAACTCTTGCCATGGTGTATCCTCCCAGAGTCACTCCCACTGTCACCTGCAATGAGTGACTTATGCAGTGATCAACCTGGTGTTAAAAATTTCAAAGTGGATTATCAGTTTTATTTGAGTCCATCCCATTAACAGTCAAGTAGCAGTAGTGTCACAATGCCACTCATAACTTTACAGAGTCATTGCTGAGGCAGGGCAGACCCTTGGGCAGTGGCCAGACTGCCAGCAAACTGTAGTACATGTTAAAAACAATCCACTTAGAATTCAGAGCAGGAGCAGTTACTTATGGTGGGAGGAGAAAACCGGAAAAGGCTTCCTGGGAGACAAAACGTGAGGTCAGTTCTAGGAAGGACAGCCAGAAATAGCAACAGAAAAGAGAGGAAAGGCCAGACTAGACAGAGGGAGTAAAAGGAACAAGCATTTTGAGGCAAGCAGGAACATGAACTTTTCATGGCACAAGCCGTGACACAAGTCTAAGTGTGACTGGAGCCCAGAAAGGAGGAGGGTGGCAGGGGATGAAGAAGACAAGGTCACTGGGGCCAGATCATGAAGGGGTTTGGATGTCATTCTGTAGGTGGTGGAGTGCCCCCAGATCTCAGTGTGTTTTGAAAAGATCACTGGCAGAACTGTGGGTTGGAGAGGAGGGAGCCCCAAGCCAGGGAGATGGCCAAAGAGGCTGTTTTAATTGTGTCTGAAATAGGTTAATGACGGGGCAGAAAGGAGAGGAACCATTCGAGAGAGTTGTAACATCATAGGTGTCCACAGAGAGGAACTAATTAGGCCTGAGATTCCTCTGCTGGAGGATTGTGTGGATGTTGTCCCCTTAACTGAAGTAAAAAACACAGAGGAGGAGCATGTCTGTAATGTGTTCAGGGTTATGTGGGTTTTTTTGCGGGGGAGAGGGTACTGGGGATTGAATGCAGGGGCACTTAACACTGGACCACATCCCCAGCCCTTTATATATTTTATTTAGAGAAAGGGTCTTGCTAAGTTGCTTAGGGCCTTGCTAAGTTGCTGAGGCTGGCTTTGAACTCGAAATCCTCTTGTCCCAGCCTCCAGAGCCCTTGTGATTACAGGCATGTGCCACTGTGCCCAGCTCCATGTGGATTTGAGGTGGCCTGATGAAATAGATTTTTAACTATCCAAAACAAGATGTTTCTGAGAGTGAAAGAGGTACTATCATAATTAGCTTGGTCATAAACCAGGACTGTTCTTGGCAAACAGGGACATATGGCCACCCTAGGTCAAAGTCCTGCTGGTATATGGAGATTCCCAGCAGGGAGTTAGAAAATGGTTCCAGAGTCCATGGAGGGTTGGGCATGCTTCTAGGCCGTTTGTGTGAAGAATTTTTTTCTCCCACACCAATTACAAACAGGAGAAGTCAGGCAACAGAAGAGGCCAAGGAATGAGTAAATGGCTTACAGGTCTGTCCCTCCATGGGCATTGCCACTTCCAAGCTTGGGTTTCCTGGGAACACCCTCCCTCTCCCCGTGAGGGGAGAAGGCTGAGGAGTTTGCTGGAGATTCAGAACAGTTTTTCTAATGTTTGATCACATGTCTGGTGAGCAGTGCCCACATCCTGGGTGGTCTAAGGGGGCTGCAGCCTCCTTCCCTGGAAAGCCAACACAGAGGAACCCCGATAATCAGGGGGAGGCCCAGTGCTGCTGGAATTCACTTTCCATGGGCGCGTCTCAGTCTGGGGCTCAGAGAGTATGAGTGATCCTGAAAGCTAGAGATGAACAGCGAAGAAACCACCAGGTGAAAAAGAACAGTGGGTGAGCGACCCAAGAGGGGAATATAGGCAGGGGGTAGAGGGGAAGTAGAAGTAGGTTGTTTATTTTAAAAACACAGAGATTCTTGCTTCCTGGGCTGTGGTCTCATACCCAAGCAAAGTCTGTGGCCGAGAGCCTATGTTGAATCTTCTGTGCGGGGGCCTGGGCCGGTGGGCCTTACTGAACTCTGTCTGGGTGGGAGAAAGCAACGAAGACCAGAGGCAGGTTCACTGCCCTGGGCCTGGCTTCCTGGGGTGCCCAGGGTGGTTTCAGTGACCCAGGCTAACTCTGCGACGCTGCTTTCTCTTCGGCTCCTGGGGAGGACTCCTCAAGTCAACCAATAGAAACACTCATTTCTCCTGGCTGAGAATCCCAGCCACTCTGATCCCAGCCATTCTGAGGCTAAGCCCAAGTTGTCTGTCCTTCCTCCGTCCTCCTGCAGGAGGCTTCTCTGGCCCCTGCCGCTCACCGGCCTTCCGCTCTGTGCATAACTGGAGCCACCTATCCCATTGCTGTGTGGGTCTGTCTCGTCCTGCCCATGGGATTATAATGTCTTTGAGGTGAGAGGAACTTCTCCCCATCCATCACTGTGATTGGCACAAGCCTGAGAACAGAGGTGACACTTAGATGAATAAATATCCAATTGCTTTGGTCATAATGGCTTTCAGGAGGTTTACCTCTGCCCGGTCAAGGCTATAGTTAAGCTCTTACAATTTCCCACCCATATTATTTTATGTACAAATAAACCTAACCTTTTAGAAAATATTTGAATTTTGCCTCTTTCATCTCAAAAGCCATATAACCACGTTACGGAACAGAGAAGGAAAGTCGTCCCAGACTTGGTACCTCAACACAACTAACTGTACTTCACATGTTGGTGAATTTCTTTCCAACCAGAGAAGGACATTTTCTTTTATTTAAAAAAAAATTATATATATATTTAGTTGTAGATGGCACAATACCTTTATTTTATTAATTAATTTATTTTTATGTGGTGCTGAGGATCGAATCCAGTGCCTCACAAATGCTAGGCAAGTGCTCCACCACTGAGCCACAACCCCAGCCCTGATTTTTTTTTTAACATTCTTTTAGTTGTTGATAGATCTTTATTTTATTTATTTATATGCAATGCTGAGAATCAAACCCAGTGCCTCACACATGCCAGGCAAGTGCGCTACTGCTGAGCCCTAGCCCCCCAGCCCTGACATTTTCAAAAGTAAAGAATTTGTTTATAATCCCATTGGTCTTGGATTTTTTTCATATTATATCAGATATTCTCCACATATATTTTTTCACAATGTATATAGTTTTGTGGTCTGTTATTCTCAATGCTATATAAATCCTCATTTTTCTATGTTGCTTAATTTTCAAAATCCTTAAATTTGAATATAGAGGTTGTTTCTAATATTGGGAGGGGGTACCAGGGATTGAACTCAGGGACACTCGACTACAGAGCCACATCCCCAGCCCTATTTTGTATTTTATTAAGAGACAGGGTCTCATTAAGTTGCTTAGTGCCTCACTTTTGCTGAGGCTGGCTTTGAACTCTCGATCCTCCTGCCTCCTCCCTAGCTGCTGGGATTACAGATGTGCACCACTACACCTGGCCTGTTTCTAATATTTTTAAATAGAATAATTGCACTTATGACCTCTTTATTTCAGACTCTTTTCATAATATAAATGTCCTTGTATAGGTCAAAAGTTATGAAAATTTTCATTGGTTGAGACAAATTTTTTTTTAAATATTCATTTTTAGTCATAGGTGGACACAATATTTTTATGTGGTGCTGAGGATTAAACGTGGTGCCTCTCGCATGGTAGGCGAGTGCTATACCTCTGAGCCACAACCCCAGCCCCAAGACAAATGTTTTTACAGTAATATTAACTTAGGATGTCACCGGCATTTTATGAGGGTATTAGGTTCCAACACGGTCTTGTTAGAAATGTTCATCAGTAACATATTTTCCACTGATAGGTAATGAGGTAAACTGGTACCTCATTTAATTCACACTTGATTACAAATAAGATGGAAAAAATCTGTCCATATTTATTTCCTCACACAATGTGAACTCTCTAGTCATGTCATTCACATATTTATTATGATCTTATGTAGGTGCTATTAACTTGTATGAACTATTCATTTAGGATAAATGATGATCCTGTTTGGTTCAAATATTTTTCCAAACTTTTTATTAGCTATTTCTTATTGTTTTATGCTTTCATATTATCAAATTTATTGCTATTAGAAATTTCAGAATTTAGAAAATTAGTTTTCTTTTTGATGTAAGAACATTCAGTTCTATTGTCAAAAATAATATTCTTGGCCTTTTTAATCCACCTAATGTGTAATCTTTTTTAGATTTCTATACAGCTTTCCTAACACTTTTTTAAAATTTTTTTAGTTATAGATGGACACAATACCTTTATTTTATTTATTTATTTTTAAGTGGTGCTCAGGATTGAACCCAGTGCCTCATACATGCAAGGCAAGTACTCTGCCACTGAGCCACAATCCCAGCCCTCCTAATAATTACATTTGAAATACATGTTTTAGAAACTTGTTTTGTGTGTGATGTTAAATTTATGACACAGATTTCTTACATGTCATCCCATCCATCTCTGATCAGTTAAAAAACTGATCATTAGTGGTGACAATCTGGCTTAAATGTCAGCTTTATTAGTTGATAGCTGTCCTTTGGGCCCCAGTTCCCACATTTTAAAATGGGCATGATAATATCTACCTGATAGGGGTCTAGTGAGGATCAAATGAGACAGCTCCCATGGAGTCCCCTCCCATTCTGGGTCTGAGCATGTAAAACCCACTCAATCCCTCAGATGATGGACCTCACATAGGCAGGCCTGCTCTTATTTCTGGCTGTCCCCCCGGGGCTTGTGCTGCCTCTCCTCTCCTGGATACAGTGCTTTGTTTACATGTGGTGGGTAGGTGGTAAATATTTGGGGCATTGCACTGGGAATCCACAGAGAGAGAATCTCCATCTGGGAGATCTTTAAGACTTGATCCATCACAGTACACGGTGCCTGGTGTCACCTGCTGGTGAATTCCACAAGGTGACAGATTAGATTGTGCAGAGAATCCGCTGGCAGGACTACAGCACAGACAGACTGTAGTCTGCCAGGTCAACTTCAGTCCTTCCTTGAATATGAGGAAAACCACAAAAACCTGTGTTGTTCCAATGCCCTTTGTTAAATACTGAACTGGGAATAGGGAGTCAGCTGTTTTACTTACTGGCTATTGAGATTCTCAGTACTGCATATAAATAAATAAATAAATAAATATCCATTGACAACTAAAAAATATTTTTAACAAATGTTCCCAAGGTCCACCTACCCCTGAAACTTTGTGTGTGTGTGTGTATGTGGTGGAGAGAGAGATAGGACAGAAGGCAACAGTAGCTCTGGTCCCTCCCCTGATACCTCACCACTTAAGGGATGTGGCTGGCACACACCAGGCAACGGGCCCCACCCTGGATGCCAGAGACCCTGAAGAACTTTTCAGATGTTCAACTATGGTAGAAACTTTTAGGAACTGAACACAGGGTAGCTAGCTGGGAGAGGACACTGTCTGAGCTAGACATGAGCTCTCAGTTCCATCTCGGAAGGGACCACTCAATGTGAAAGAGCCTGTAGCCTTCTGCCATGTGATTGTCTCAGGGCTAGATCTACCCCGATGTCATTGTCACCGTTAGTCCTTGGAGGACATGGGGGAGGGAGTCAGGGACAGGACTAGAGGGTGGGGGAAGAGAACGTAGCTTTCAAGGAAAGTAAGACTCCTGTCTTCCACTGCAGGTTGCTGCAGCTCAAGTGTTCTTAAAGATAAAAAATAAACCCATCGGAAACTTGAAGCAATAGGGAAGTCCCTCAGTGTAAAAATGGCCCCAGCATAGCTGCTTGGAAAAGAAGCAACTTTTTATCTTTGTAGTAACTATTCTGCCCACACAAGCCTCTGAACTACCACTTACCATCACTGTTCAGTGATTTCACAGAATGTAGTGTGAAATCTAGATATTGGTAGCAGCAGCCTCTCGGCATGAGTGGTAGTGGGGTGTCCCCACCACCCACCACTTCCTATGCTGTGATCTTGCCACTGATCAATGAAACAAATCTTTAGGGTCACCTTCAACTCAGACTGACCTTGTGACCAGCCCCTTCCAGCTGTTGGCCAGATCAGCAAATGGAAAAGACACAAGAAGTAAGACTCGGTGCTTCCCTCTCAAGCAGTTCATACATTATTGGAGGTGAGCCATAATGTACAAATAATCTTGATAAAAGGCAGATTGTAACATCCTGCTTCATATCAATGTCAAAGCAAGACAGCCTTTCTGAGATGTCTGTGGATAGAAGCAGCCTGGTCCCAAACACTGAGATGATTACCATCACCTCAATTCACCCCCTCCAGCAATTCAAATTAAAAATAATGCTGAACTAGAAAATAAGAAAGTTTCCTGTAGTTTGCTTTTTTTCATGACTACTTCAATAATGTTTTTGTTTTTTTTGGTACCAGGGATTGAATGCAGAGGGCTTAACCACTGAGCCACATCCCCAGCCCTTTATATTTTTTGAGACAGGGTCTAAGTTGCTTGGGACTTTGCTGAGTTGCTGAGGTTGGCCTCCAACTTGCAATCCTCCTGCCTCAGCCTCCCAAATTGCTGGGATTACAAGGTATGTGCCTCTACACCCAGCTAATGAGATAACTTGACATGTCACAGGTTTTGATGTGCCTGTGAGTATTTCCCTATCAGATGTTCTGGCATTGCTGAAAAGGTAAGGTGGGGATAAATCTATGAGGGCTTTAGATACTTATCTCTGGAGTTTTACACAGATAATAAAGCACCAAAGAAGTTTTGTCTAGTTCAGATGAGACAAGATATAACTAATGCTTTAGAAAAACTGAGTAACAGGAGAGTACGGAGGGGAAAAATGCAAGGAGGGAAAGACCACTTGAAAGCTCTGCAGTAAAGCATGAGCTACCAGAACCTGGACACAAATCTGGTGGCAGAAAGGATGAACAGACTGAAAGAACAAATTTGAACAAAACAAATTTGTAGCATCTGGGCACTAGGTCCTTCTGTGTTGGACAGAGAAGGAGGAAGGGAAGATCTTGAAGGTTTTAGTCTTGGGGACTAGACGTGTGTCAGGAAGGAAAGTTGACTTTACTAGGCAGTTGACACTGGGTTTTTAACTAGGTGGGCTGGGGGTGACATTGGACCTTCCAGTTGAAAATGACAGCAGCTGGAGGCATGGGTGGGGCCAAGAGAGCACTTAGGAAGCAGACGTGGATTGTGTGTGGAGGTAGCAGTCAAAGCGCACAGCGAAAGCCTCCCTGCAAGGAGGGTGGAAGTAGGGCAGAGTGTGAAAAACTGGGCCCAGAGAGAAGGCAAAGGAGAACTGGAACCCCATGTCTGGTGATCAAGCCACACCTGAGTCCTATGGAATGCTAAATGTGAACTGGAGGGAGTCAAATCAGAGAAAGCTAACTTGGGATTTACAACTAAGGGACAAAATATCTGTAGTAGGAGTTAGAAATAAAACTCACATTTTGGACTTGACTGTGAATTCTGGACCAGGACTGGGTAGCCCTTTCATACATTCCTTCCACACATATTGACTACCTATTATGCTGAGGCACCAATTATAAGGGTAAAGAATCAAATTACACACTAATTCCTACTGTATACAAATATATCTGTGGTGTTACTAAGAATTCAGTGAGCCCTCCAATGAGACTGCACATTCTGCTTCTTTTATATGTAGTTAGAGAGAAAAACAGAGTAGAAATAACTGTATAATACTTACAGTAGCCAGAGGCTAAGTTTGTAGTCTCTGGTTAAGACAGTAAAAAAGGATGTGCAGCACAGCTTTGAACAATGTTTATAAAGAACTTATATCTCTGCAATTCAAAATTTAATTCTTCACTGAAAACTAGGATGTGGCATTCTATCAGTTGACAATTTAAGATAGTCTTAAATTCTTGATAAGTCAGTTTTAATAAGATAATCTAGTACTTGAAATTGCTTGCTGAGCTGAACAAGATCTTCTTTCTGTTTACAGGTGAAGGCTTATCTGTTCTTTATTTTTATTCATTCCTCTGTTATAGCACATAGTTATCATTGTTTGTAAAGGTCTAATATAGCATTCACCTTGAGACACTTGAGTTCCTTGGTGGTAGAGACCCTAACCTTGTGATCTAGCTAGTCCCTTGCATTTAATAACTCTTTCCTGGATAAATAAGATCAACCTGTTATAATTTATTTTTCACCACTTATGCTGCTTCAACACTTTTTTTAATCCTCATAATTCTAGATACTCAGTGTAGCTACGTAAGCACACCAGTTTGATTAGCTGGTATTGTGTTGATGCTGGTTACGAGTGGTAGGCAAGAGAATAAAATCTGCTCTAACTATTATTCTCAGTGTTCCTTCAGTGGTGAACCTAACTAGTATAATTGTGAGCCTGGATGTATTATTTTCTTTTCTTTTTTGGTAGTGCACATCGAAGGATGCTTAACCACTGAACGACATTACCAGGCCTTTAAAAAAAAACAAAACTTTTTTTTTTTTGAACTTGCAATCCTCCTGCCTCAGCCTCCCAAGTTTCTGAGATTACAGGCATGTACCACTGCTCCTAACTCTAAATATATCTAAATATATTCTTATTCCACAATATCCACAACGGCAGCAGGGAAACTCTGCACCATGCAGACCAGTGAAGAGATGAATCAAGGCTCAGACTCCAATTGTAATGTTGCCACTTATTAGCCTTGAGCTCTGAAGAGTTATTTATTAATCTTTCAAAGTTGCATCATCTTTATCTATAAAATGGGGCTGAAAATCTTTAAAGACAACAGTAAGTTAAATGAGAAAGCAAATTAAAGATACTTAAATTGTAAAGCAATATTTAAGTGGAGAGTTTCTATTTGTTTTGGGGTTAAGAGTTAACATTTTCCTTATATAAATGTGCAAACCCTAAAATATGAAAATTGGGTGGGACCAGCAATCAGTGCAGTTGAGTGAAACTATACATTAAACACACTGTTAATGACACATGCTGTCCTGTGTCCTTGTGATGCCTCTAATATCAACTGAAGGAAGTCACAGATTCAGCCACCTAAAATAACAGACTGAAGTTAAGAAGGATAAAATAAATCACTAGCCAAGGTAACATGGTGGCTTTGCTTAACATTTTAAGGAAAAAAAAATCTTACTGGGTCTTAAAATTTTTTGTGTGAATTCATTTGCTTTTATCCTTTTCAATGCAAATAAATAATTTCCTCCTACTTTTTATGACATAAATATAGCCACTGTAGATGGAGATCACTTTTAGTTAAGATACCAAGGTGATATTAAACACATACAAGAAACTAACTTTTGCTGTCTGACTTTGGGAACACTGAGGTATTAGAAGGCGTATGTACCCACAGGTACAAAAAGGAGAGGACTGAAACTGGGTTCTGGGTCTCCTCTGAAGAACAACTCTGACACACCAACCCCTGCACCTCTGTACCACACCTCTACCCTCCATCAAACTATACACAGTCATAATGTGTAGTCATAATGTCTCTCATGTCTTTTAAAAAGCAAAATTGCCATCTAACGAGACACCAATCTATTTCTGAAGCATCTACAGATCTCTAAGGATGGTAGAATTTCACACTCATTTTATAGATTTTTTTTTCAATCTCTGGTTCTTAGGTTGCAGCATTACAGTTGTTTTTCCTTTGCTACATTTTATTATTTGTTATCAATATATAGAAAGGTTATGAAATAAAGATGGCTGTACCTGTCTATTTCAGAATATTTTCCTTGGCTCCAGCTAGAACCCATGAATTAGGTCAGGGAAGGTACTCTTGTGTGTGGATGCAAGAGAACCATGGTTTGTGAATATTTCTCTAATATGCCTGGGTTTAAGAGTTATTTTTACTTTTGAAATTTAAAGTACTGGAAAATATTGTGGAAGTATAACTACTCTGAAGCTTGAGTGTCTTATCAAAAGGCAGAAGTCCCAAGGTGGAGACCATATTAATGTCTGACAACAACAGATATTTCTCCAGATATATAGTTATGCGTGGATATTTTAGTGTGTGTTTGTGTGGGGGGGTATATTTCCTTACTCTGGTCTAAATAAGCAGAATCAGCAAAATCAAAGTTAAACTTATGGAGTAACAGTCAAAAACTGCCTTCTTGGGCTGAGGCTATAGCTCAGTGGTAGAGCGAATGCCTAGCATGTGTGAAGTTTTGATACACAGGACCACATAAAAATAAATAATAAAGGTATTAGTTTCCATCAACAACAATAAAAGAAAAACTGTCTTCTCATGGTTAAAGAAGAAAATCAAGTTCATCAGCCACTTAATTTCAAAGGAACAAAGTATTAAGTCTGACACAATTTGATTATTAATTCACCAAAAGATAGTAAGTTAATATGAATAGGATTAATGTAAAAGGAGCAAAGCACTTACATACTACATACATTTGAGCCAAGCATAGAAAGTTAGACTTTTTTACTATTACCATAAGACAAATTTTAAACAATAGCTAATATTACTAAAATTTGTTTCTTATATTTAAATTGTTAGATGTAAACATAGGCTAAGGGATAGAGAAACTATATGATGAGCTCAAATAATTTTACCAAAAAGAGATATTTTACTTAAGAAACAGAAAAGGAGTCATTTGGTGCCATGCTTTTATTCAAATGAAAGGGAAAAACTACACTTTACCAGGAAATAGCAAATATGACAGTATTTTACAGCATAGCATCTTTTAAAAAACCTGTAAGCAATGCTCTAGAGTGGACAGGTAAGCACACCATACACTGTACATTGCCCAACAGTATCCGTGAAATCATAATCACATAGCTGACTTTGGCTTTAAACAGCCAAATAAAAACTGTAACAGTCATTCTAAAACAAACTTGAAAAAACTGAGAAGAAAAAAGCTTTCCAAAGCTGTGTCAAATTTCAGATTTTGAGTGGCTACACTGGTAACCATGACAAATGTTTGGCAAATTTAACCAAATAATGATCATAATTTGACCACCAACGATGAAAGCACCAGTGTGTTTCAGTAAAGTTGACAAAAATCCTCAAACTTTATGAAATAGCATATTTTTCATTTTTATAATTTTAAAACATAATTTAAAAAAGCTGTTCCATAATAAAAAAATTCTGCAGACTTAAAGAAATATATCCATATTCCTTTCGCATTAATAGAGTAAAATCTTTTACTGAGAGCAATGCACACTATGGCAATATTCACATTCTACCTTTAGACATTCAATTCAATTGCTGGACATACTCAAATTTAAGAATAAAGGGTGGTCCTGTTTAGTGTTAAATAGTTCTTCCATCGTATTACATAAATTTTCTTTATTTAATCGTCAGGTAATGTCAAGAAGAAAATAGCTTTGATAAGGAAATTTAATTGAAAAGAACAAATTTAGTAATATAAGATGCTTATTAAATTCTTTTTGACTATTATCCACACTTTGATTAGATTTCTTATAATTTTTTAAACTAGTCTTAATCTAGACATACACTTAATGATCATTTCTTTCTAATTGTGGTAGAAACTGTCTGAAAGGTAAAATGTGCAATTCCCCATGTTTAATATTCAGATTTTATATACACAATATGTATACACTTAAAATATAAGAGTTACATATCCTGGTCTCTTACATGCAAACAGTAGATCACAAATAGTTTTGAGCTACACATATATCTTGCACAGGTATTGGAAAAAAAATCTGTGAATTTTTTTTTACAGTTTTAACAAATATACATAAATATAAGAACATAAATTACAATAAAATATTGACAGCATTTGAGAAAATGTTGATAACCCAGATGCATTGATGCCATAAAAGGCCTTATAATAATAGAAAAGTACAGCTCAGGGACATCTCATTCCTAGTCTTTTTTTTTTTTTTTTAAATAAGTAAATACATCATATGAGACATTAGTTCTCTCTCTAAACAACTCAATTAAAGAAATGTATATATTTTCATCCTACTTCCCATGAAAGAAAACAAACTACGCATCTCATTTGTGATACAATACTGTCTTTCCCCCCTAGTTTACACAGTTGTCACAACACTGAAACATAACAGGGTCACATAATCATTCAAGTCTTTTCCTGAGAATGAAGTTTTTTCCCAATTAACCCTCTGGTATACACTGTTAAAGAACAAAGATCATGTAGAGGAGATTTCAAGTGTGTCCTTATCTAAGCTGTTCCACTTGAAAAGGATTAAAAAGGAAAAGAAAACCCAATATAAGTAAGATAACATAAAGCTATTTTAAAATTAAAATGTAGCCCTTTGTACATGTTTAAAAATTCTAAATATAATTTTTATATTAGTTATAAATATAATGTAAAGACCTCCCAGGTACTTGCTTCAGGAAGTCTTACATCTTCAGACTGACTACTCTCAAAGTGTCATTCACTTCTGCCAGCTTATAAAGTGACTTTAAAAGAGATAGAAAGCCTTTTTTGTTAAAAGAACAATCTAAATTACTCTGAGTTGGCCAGAAGTGGTGTAAAAACAGCACTGATTTAATCAGCAACTTTTAGTAACATATTCTTGGTTTAGCGCATGTGGTTTAAAGCGAACCTACTAGCAGCTCTTTACAACACCTCCTCTTATTTAATAGAGAAATGTTAATACTTGAATGAATAATAAATATAATTGTAAATACTTAGAATAATAATTTTTGCAAATGCTCTAATACCATTAAAACATGAGGATTACTGTAAAATGTAACACTAGTGTTTCTCTTAACATCATAAGAAAGGTGCAAGTTACTTTTGAAGGTATATTTACTACTTTCATGATCTCCACATGAAACATAATACAAAGGTATCTAAGAATAAACCCCCAGGAGAGAAAAATAACCAAAAAAAAAAAAAAAAAAAAAAAAACCACCATCCAAAGACAAGCATATACAGAAAAGGTTAAAAAAAAAAAAAAAAAAAAGAAGAAGAAGAAGAACAAATACAACACATAATTTGTAATCCTAGCTGTATTTCAACCATATGTCCACTGTGTCCATGAGAATTCAGTGCTTCATCATCTCTATATCAAGCAGGTAAACCTGGTAGCACATACAAATCTCCATTTGGGAATTAAAACATTTTCTTCATCACTTGGACTTACCACCTCAGTGAGAATCTTCTGCATTCCAAAATACTGTGGTTTACATTCCAGTTGTTCATGACAACAGAGTTAATGTCCATTTTAATTAATAAAATTCTTGTTGGCAATTACAAAGATTTTCTCTAGGCAGGAAAGATGAAGTGCAAATTTACCATGAATGTTCTGAAGCAAGTATTTCCCAACTCCTATGCCTTGGTAGGTAAAAGTTTTTTGGGTGTTACTGGTCTTTTGGTCTGCCATAAATGGCTATGAATAGTAATTGCATCAACACTGGCAGATAAAGTTTTAGCAGGTATGTGGCTAAATTGTTTCCTGTCAGAGTTATATTTGTAAAGTCCCTCAATCATTTTTTTAGTGATAGATTTAGGGCCTATCCCAGTCAGTTTGTTAATTTCTTCAGTCTCTGGGCAGTAAGTATACAAAGACCTGAACTGGCAGCCTGAATCCCGGAATAAGATTAAGAAGTTGTTGGCATCTGACTTCTCCATTTCCTTTAAAATAGAAAACAAAAACAGAACAAGGTAACAATAGAAACCTTTAAATATTTTGCTGAATAAAGTGTACACAGTGATATAACATTTCATGATCAAATTTCAAGACATATTTTAATGACCAATTTTATTTTATTATTTTTTGCAGGGCCTCAGAGATTGTAAGCATGCCCTCTACCACTGAGCTACACCTGAGCCCTATTTTCATGACAATTTTTGAAGTCAATTCTTAATCTTCTAGAACCAACTTGAGAGTAAACCTAACTCAATCTAGTAATAAAACACTACTTTCAGATTTTTATAGGCTGTTGAAATTTTAGGAGACCTAAATTGCTAAATTTAATTTTTATGCAAACATACTTACCTCCAATATTTTTTTCTTCTGACCTTCATTTACTTTTCCAGCCAAACAGCAATGAGCTAAAGCATTTTGTATTATGTGCTTATTGGATTTTGCACTGGGTTCTTTGTAGAGCTTTGGTCCTGTGGCAAAGATTTAAAATAATAATAAAAATAACATTTGTAAGACAGAAATACTACTGTTTTTAAATGGTGTAATTCTTCCTGCACTGATGAAACTATAATAGAAACTAAATTCTGTGCTTGGGGCACTCCAATCAAAACATTGCTTTACAACACAGGGATACATCTGGAGGACGTTCCTACGGCCTAAAGATGCCCTGTGAAAACAATGCTGGAAGTAAGATTTCACCCTGTCACCCTGTCTGCTTGACCTTCTTTAGAAGTATCCTTACCTACATTCTATTTGATTCACTTTTACTCCAATCATGCCCACTTGAACAGAGGCTAGACGAGATGCTGGTGGGAATATGTGAGGCTGGTTACACTCTGGATCCAATGCATTCTTTTTTTTTGGTGGGGGGACAGGGTACCAGGGATTGAACTCAGGGGCACTGGGACTACTGAGCCACATCCCCAGCCCTATTTTGTATTTTATTTAGAGACAGGGTCTCACTGAGTTGCTTAGTGCCTCAACTTTTGCTGAGGCTGGCTTTTAACTTGCAAGCTTCCTGCCTCAGCATCCTTAACCACTGAGATTATAGGTGTGTGCCATTGTGCCCAGATAATGTATCCTTCTTGTCATTTATATGCTGGTTGATACTTATTAAAGGATTTCTGGATTTTAACCTTTATGCAATAATGAAGGACTTTTGTACTATTGATAGAACTTCACTAAAACTTCTTTAGATCCAACTGACCACACAAAAATGGTATATAATTTTAAGACAGAATTAGAGCAAGAAGAAGGCGAGAAGCACATTGAAGGCATATAATTCTAAGACAGAATTGATGTCTAATTACATCACTAATTTTGTTTAGAAACCTATTTCTATTCATCTGGCACAAGTCACTGCCTCCCTAAAAGAAGCTGTTATTGCCAAACTAAGCTACCTGCAAGTGACCACTTTCGTTTAGTATTTTTTTATTTTTAAAAATCAGCCTCCTATGTTCAGAGCAAAAAGTGAGCCAATAAAACTTTCTTTCATATCACCTTCATCTATTCTCATTAGGGGGTTAAATTTAAATGTTTCCCTAAAAATATACACTAACCTGTGTATTCTGTTCCAGAAGCCACTGAAGAAGTTGTTGATGCATTTTCCCAGTCTTTTTCTCCATTTCGACTGCCACAACGACTTGGGGACAAGAAAGCTTCGACAGACTCTGATCTAAATAGTAAATAATATTTTTGATATCTCAAAAGAATGCTTTGGGACCAGAGTATATGTGAGAGTATCAATCAAAACCAATAAAAGCCTTAAAAATAGATGGTGATAACACTGTATGTCTTATTTATAGCTACATATAAAAGTTCCCAGAACATAGCAGGTACTCTAAATATTTGCTGAAAGAATTAATGTTTTTCCATATGAAAACTGGCAACTAACCCAATAAGATGGTAAAACAAAGATTAGAACTCTTAGATGATGACTATTGCTAGAAATATTTTTTTCTGATTTGGGCATTATAATCTATGGTAATGAAATAATGATTTTTAGCTGCTAATCTGTATCTCAAAGACCAAGTATATCATCAATGTATTAAATTCAAGTAGACAACATCCTTAGGAATTAATATAATAGGGGGAAAAATAAAAAGGTCCTTTATCTTCAATGGGAAATAAGCTAGAGAGGCTGACATTATAGATAAACTACGTATTTTCTGTTTCTACCAACCGTGATTTAATCATAATCACATTAGCAACTACTTTATGTATAATTACTGTTAAGTATATATAGCTTATAAAAAGTATCTTATCAATGTCAATAATTCTAAATTCTAAAAGATAAAGAATATTTTAATATGAATAGACCTCTTCATATAATTTCTTTTTTATATACATATTTATTTTTTAGGTGTAGTTGGACACAATACCTTTATTTTGTTTATTTATTTTTATGTGGTGCTGAGGATTGAACCCAGGGCCTCACACATGCTAGGCAAGTGCTCTACCGCTGAGCCACACTCTCTGCGCTCTTCATATAATTTCTTAACAGAAACCCAAACAGTCCTTAATCAGCAAAACTCACAAAAACTCATGATTTGGTCATTATGAAATATAAAATAAAAATGCTAAAGAGTTTTTAGTTAAAGTTTTGTGTAACTGCAGTTACCATATTCTTTTTCTATGAAAAACAACCATATGTTCTGGATTTACCTTGGTGTCCTCTTGCCTGAATGAACACTCTCATTATCACCTGTGTTCAGCGATGCCAAAGAAAGGCTAGAGACTGAAAAAACACGATAAATTCGTGATCCTGAACAAAAACAAAATTAGAAATTTAAAAAGAGCAACTAGCAAAGAGTCTGTTCATTAGATAACACCAGCATGTGAAAATTAAGCTTCTGTAGTTTCTTCTTCTTTTTTTAAACACTCACTCTAAACATGACTGCATGCATATATACACAATTTATTTAAAATTAGCAGAGAATCTACTTTTATTTTATTTATTAATTTTTGCAGTACTGGGGATCGAACCCAGGGTCTCATGCATGCTAAACCAGCACTCCCTCTGCCCAAGAACTTACTTTTAGAAAACAATAATAAAGCTAACTTGCTATTCCCAAAGGAAAGTGTTAATGAGACATGATACCTTGACCTTCAAGAAAGAAAAATAAATTTAGTAACACCTAATTCCTATATGGAAAATATACTAATTTTAGCCAATATTATTTATCAAAGTTCCATTGACTATAAAAGATCGTTATCTTTCAACAGTCAATGTTATGTTATTTTTCCTCAGGCTTAGAATAACTATAGGAATTCTGAACGCACAATCCTCCTGCCTCAGTCTTCTAAGATGCTGGGATTACAAGCACATGCCACCACACCCAGGTGACTATTTCTATTGTAAAGGAGGGATTTCTGAACCCTTGATCTTATATTCTTTATTCTATAGACATGTTTTTTATTTATTTTTCAGTACTAGGGACTAAGCCTTGTGTGTGCTGGGCAAGTACTACACTACTGAGCTGCATTCCCAAACTTTTTACATTTTATTTTGAGACCAGGACCTGTCTAAGTTGCTCAGGGTGGCCTCAAACTTTCTTTTCTTTTTTAATATTTATTTATTTATTTATTAGTTCTCGGCGGACACAACATCTTTGTATGTGGTGCTGAGGATCGAACCTGGGCCGCACGCATGCCAGGCGAGCGCACTACCGCTTGAGCCACATCCCCAGCCCTGGCCTCAAACTTTCGATCTTCCCACCTCAGCTTCTCAAGTAGCTGGGATGACAGGCATGCACCACTGTGCCCAGGTTTCTACAGACATGTTTCATATACATTTCATATATGTAACATTTATCCTAAATTTACAAGTACTTAGAGGGTAGTTAATAAGTCATGGAGATTAATCTGAGGGCAGAGTTGCCTAATAAATCAAATTTTTTTTTTTAAATTTAGAAACAGGGTCTTGTAGAGCTGCTTAGGGCCTCACTAAATCGCTGAGGCTGGCTTTGAACTCCTGATCCTCCTGCCTCAGCCTCCTGAGCTGCTGGGAACACAGGTATGAGCCACAATGCCCAGCTATAACTTAGTATTTAAATTAGATTTTCACCATTCACATTTGTTCTCTTGAATATATGCATATACACATAATACATATAACTCTTTAAAAAAACTTCATTTGCTGATTTTGATTTTCTAATAAAAGTTAAATATGCATAATCTCAAATTCTGTATCCAATTTAGCACATCAAAGCACAATCAAGTTAGTATGACAAAACCAAGCTGGTGTTGTTTTATGAACAGACTCCTCATAATAAGCTGTGTTACCTGGAGGACCTTTTATTGGTGTTTTGGGGGATTCAATATGATCTCTGTGAATAGATTTTGGCCGCTGTTTTTTCTGTTTTGCCATTTGAGGACGGGGTTTAATTACAGTATCCATATCTTCCATTAGCTTCAGTTGTTTTCGCCTCATGTACTCTTGCCTAATAAATTCTCTGCGTGCTCTCTCATCTTCTTTCTTCTGACGTTCTTCCTCAGTTTTACGCCTAAGGAATAAAATGGTCAAATTTTTCATTCTGTCTACCAAAGACAAGTGACTGGAGAGTTACATGTTTTATGTGAGAAGGAAGAAATATATTTCAGCACCTTGAGGAAAAATGGTTCTTTAAAATGTACTTGAGAAAAGTTAGGCTATACATATACATGTGTGTATCTTCTAGTGAAGTTATTTTAAATTATTTTTCTCAAACATTTAAATTAATGATTCTGGAGAACTTTACTTTGACATACTAAATCAGGTAATACTTCGGAAAATAAGTTTTTAAGTTATCTATGTAGACTGCAAACATCTCTGAAAAGAAATCTGTTAATAAAAAAGATTAATGAGAAATTGCCTCCTTGAGGACTATTTACCAAAATTTCTGTAAATGTGCCTGTGCATCATTAGCACTGATTTAGAATTGGCATAGCCACGTCCTTTACCTTGTTTCCTCTTTCTTATGCTCCATTTCTGCTTCCAGTTGCTGTTTCCGAAGCTGAGTTTCTTTCTCCCTTCTTAGTCGTTTCTCCAACAAAGCTGCTCGTTTCATTGCCATATCATTTTCTGCTTTTTGATCATCCTAAGAACAAATTTCATTAAAACAGATGAATTTTAGGTACAAATATTCTCATTTTCAGTTGTTGTAGTCATATTTCATGGTTACTCTTATAATTGAAAATCTGAACCATTACAACCCTATTAAAAGTGGACATGTTTCAGAAATTACAAAGAATTAAATTAAAGCAGTAGCAGTTCTATTAAGTAACAAAAAACCTTTTAAGACTCAATGGCCATCAAAAGAAAAAAAGTTCTGTGACCCTAATAAATAAGTGCATCTTTTTATCCCCAGAATAAAGGAAGTGGGTATTGTTTGTTAGGTAATAGTCATATGAATAGGTAAACTGATGCTCTGAATGGTATCTTCTTTCTCCATTCTTCATTAAATCTTTCTCTGGTTCCTATGCAAAGCAATTTGTTTGTATTTCTTTCTCCATGTAATTTTTAAGATATGTGACCCAAGGTGCCATAACTTTTTCAAATGTTTATTATCTATAATATCCAGCACTATGTTGTGAATATATTACATACTAACAAAATAAGCATCAACAAAGAAATCATTTAGACAACTATTTACACAGCTTGTTACTTTCCTTTGTCAATGCTTAATGGAGATGCAATCCCTCTAGGAGTTCACAGTCTAAGAGATAAAGCAGATAAGAATTAAAACAACTGAAACTCTGGGTCTTAGGTCTATACCATGAGTATGTTTAGGATATAACAGAAACAAAAAGGAGAAAATATTTAACCTCTACTTAAGATAGTATGACAGACTTTAGATGAAGCTTGTGTAAAGAACAGTCTAAATCAGAATTTATGGGGAAGAGGCTAGACAAACAGGTTCTGGCTATTGTGCAACTGTCCCTGAACTAAAGGTTTGGATTTTTTTCATCAGGCAACTAGAATTTTTACTAGAAAGAGACTCAATTGGAGCTTCACTCGTGGGACAACTAGCAGTATAAGGAGGGAACGGTGTAATTAGAGGCAGAAAGCCCATTTAGGAAGCTATCCCCATAGTCCAAGGGATGAGAATTAGGGTGGTAAAGACATGGAAATGAATGAAATAGAAGTAAAGGAAGGTACAAATACATTGCCTGTTTTACACTAAAGATTCTTCCCCCTCTGCTTTCCTTTTTCTTCAAGGAAGAGATGTAGCAAAGGTCTCTAAAATTGGTCTTTAATAGGTATCTATACCTATTATGTCAATAGCATTCTATTAAAAAATGACATTTTTACATGATTAAGAGACACAACATGACTCACATCCTAATTTCTAAGTGTGGAAAAAGACCTCTAAGGGCAATCACCATAGGATCAAATTTAAAATAAATTATAAATTTTCAGCATTAAACAATCAAATCTAAAAAAGCAACTGTAATCACTTCAATAGTATTGGTGTTTGCTTTATTTTTTGTTTTCCTAAGGACAGACTAGGGCCTGTGCACACTAGAAATCTTCTCTACCTTGACAACATTCCTAGACCTTTTTATTATATATATATATAATTTTAGTTTTAGGTGGACACAATACCTTTATTTATTTTTATGTGGTGCTGAGGATCTAACCCAGTGCCTCACACATGCTAGTGCTCTACCACTGAGCCCCAACCCCAGCCCCTTTATTTTATTTTGAGACAGAGATGCTTTGTGCCTGGTTAAGTTGCTAAGGCTGACCTTGAACTTGTGATCCTCCTGCCTCAGCCTCTCAAAGAGGCTGGGATTACAGGTGTGTACCACTAGGCCTGGCTAGTTCTAGGGCTTTCCCCCACTACTTCAATTTAAAATCTTAAAATTATAAATTGTTGCTATTGGGTGTTGTCTTTTCTTTTTATGTTCCAAATTTTGAATACATAGGATTAAGGATTATGTTAGTCCCTTAATGTAAAAAAAAGAAGTCTGAAGAACATGTTTCTGATTATATAGAAATATATTTTTCCATCTGGTAATTTGAAAATTTTAGAAAACCATAAAGATCAAAAAAGGGTGACAAATCTAGTAGAGAAAAATTAAAATTTAGTTGGCTTTTCTACTTTATTATCTATGATAAATTCCAAAATTTTCACCATCAGGAAGTGATACCATTCAATACCTGTGTTAGTTGGCTGCAGTATTATTTAAATATATTGCATCCAATAACAATACTAAGATTTATATTCTAAATTGTAGACCTATGTAAAATTAGAGATTATCTACTTTAGTTCCTTAATAAAAAATACAAATAACACAATAATATAGTCCCGATTATAGAAAAATAATGCTCTAAGATTTATACTATAAATAAAACAGACAAAACCCAACAGAATATGTCCTTTTCCCAGTGCTTTTATTTATATGTTTTTAATTTTTACTTTTTTTGATACTGGGGATTGAACTCAGAGGCACTGGACCACTGAGCCACACCCCCATCCCTATTTTGTATTTTATTTAGAGAAGGGGTTTGAGTTGCTTAGTGCCTTGCTAAGTTGCTAAGGCTGGCTTTGAACTAGTGATCCTCTTGCCTCGCCTCCTGAGCTGCTACAATTACAGGCACCACCACGCCCAGCTTCTTCCAATGCTTTTAAAGGAGTTACTTCAGGTGCTGAGGTTCTACAGTGATGGAGAGCTTTCCACATGCGAGGCTCTAGTTTCAATCCCTAGCACTACAACAACAAAATTAGCTATTTCAATGACAGCTACTCAAACTATGTATTCTTGTTTTTCCCTGCCAAACTGGGGATTGAACCCAGGGGCACTCTATCACTGAGCTATAGGCTTTTTTTGAGACAGGGTCTCACTCAGTTGCCCAGGCTGGCCTCAAACTTGCAAACCTCCTGCCTCAGTCTACTGAGTGGCTGGGATTACCACTGTGAATCACCATGCATGGCTATATGCTTTCAAAAATGTTTCCCTTTCAAGATTGTATCTGGTTAGTTTTCAAAAGATTTTTTTAAAATAAAAATATGTAAGGAAAGATGGTCAAGGTTTTAGAAAACCTAATGTATACTTATTATACACATGCTCAGTTATGAATTTTTTTACAAATTGGCAATGGAGTCAATCACTCTTTGAAGATTAAATAACTTAGTTTCAAAAAGGCCTTTGTGAAAGTGAGAGGTAGAGATGCAAAAACAGGGAATAATATATCTGTGTCATGACTAGGATAAAATGATTTGTTACCGCTTCAAGTGCACTTAAATATTACCAGTCTACCAAGAGAGCAGCGCTAAAATAAGTTTTAGAATTAATGGCAGACTTTTAACAAAGGGGATTCCTACTAAAGGAATAAGCATAAAAATATACATACACACACCCATCTAATAAAGATGTCCCAAATGATGCAGATTAATATTACCTTAAAAAAGAATCCACAGCATACTTTCTGATCATCTTCAAGTGGTTCTTTATCACTTTCTCCATCATATTTTTCAACAGATTCATCAGCCTTTTCAGGAGGTTTCAAATCTGAGAGGGAAACTTCAATCAGATTAACATTTTTAGGAGCAGTAGGTGGGAAAACAGGTTTAGGAGGTGGTTCTGTGGGTTGACTCAATTGGTCCTCATTTGGTGTCAGACATACAGTTTCTGTGATAGGCTGTGACAGGACTTCAGAAACTGTTGACTCAAAAGGTTTAAGCTCCTTCTCTTCAAGATTATGTCCATGCTGTTCCAAAGTTCCTTTGCATTCCAATTCATCCTTTTTAACCTCCTCTTTAGGTTTGGATTCCTTTAACTGAGGCTCTCCATCATCCCCAAAACATACAAATGACCGAGTCTGAATGGGAACTTGACTTGGGGAAAACCTTCGTAACCTAGGAAGACTATCCACAGACCGAGGGGGTGTCAAGGTCCGATTCAAAGGTGTTATCTTTAATTCATTTGGCCTGGGAGTCCTTTGATTTTTAACAGAAAAAGATGTGCTTTTCCTGTTAGAAGACTGTGGAGATGGATGAGTAGGACGAGGGGAATCTGAAGAGAACGGTGCAATAGCTGACGACAGGCCTGCCTGTCTTGAAGGTTTAAAATCTCGAATCTGTTTCTGTGGAGAGGGTTGTGGAGGTGAAATCACCCATGACTGCTGCTCTCTCATTTGCATTAACATTTCCTGCTGAAGGGACAAGCGTTGCATTTCTTGTTGTAGAAAATGCAGGGATGAATTTAACTTTTCAATGGATTTTGTATATTCTAAAATCTCTCCTTCATTCAAAGTCTCCTCTGAGGGACTAGCCAGGTTCCACTGCTTTTCAGGATCAACAGGTGTAGTTGGTGACTTTAGCCATTTGGCCGGAGGATTCTCCATGCTTTCTTTTATATCTGCTAGTGACTTACTCCTTTGTCCATCAGTTTTCTGTGATTCCTTTTCTTTTGTTCTATCAGTATACACTTTCTCATCTTCTGCACCAGCTGCTTCCTCTCGAAGAGGGGAAATCCCATCTCCTTTCTTTTTTACCACATTAAGGAATGCTGTCCTTCCCATTTTCTGCCTCTGTTTAGTAAAAGCAGCTTCCATTTTCTTTTTTTGGGCTTCTATTGCACGCCTCTTTTCTTCTAGTTTCATCCTAAGATGCACCATTTCAGAAGCTAACAGCTGTGTAGTGTCCCGTGCTTGTGGAAGGCCTGTTTCTTCTGGAATTTGTGCCCAAGCAACCACATGAGGAATATTAAGTTCAGAGCCCTCTGGTGTAGTTTTCTGAGAACTACTTCCACTACTTTTTCCATCTGTATGATTCAGTTTCCTGAACTTCTGCTCAGCAAAGCTGGTCATCTTAACTCCAGAACTAGAAGAAGCACTGCTACCTGGCTGAGACTTGGTACTTATGGTACTTGGACAAGGACTCAAAGCATCTCTGGGATTGCTGGTTCTTATATCATAATCCTGAAGAAATTTAGATGCATCATCCATGTCAGAGTCTAGGCTTACAGTATAATCTCTCAAAGAAGAATCTTCATCCATAGTTTCAGGAATATCTTCTGAAGGAACATGAATTCCAGTGTCTACTTCTGTAGTATCAGTTATGGGACTCAAGGCACCTTTTGTGTCAGTTATGTTATCAGGACTAGATTGATTTAGCTTGATATTTGAATTTAGGATACTCATTTCTTGGTTATGAAGAAAGAATCCATTAGCAATTTGGTCTGGCCGAGGTGTATGGGGAGATCTTTCAGTGTCATGAATTATTTGTAATGCTTCTTCAATGCTTGGTGTCTCAATCTGATTGCCAAACTCATCTAGAAGTACTCTATTTTGTAAAGCTCCATTTGGAAGCTTGTAATGAATGTTCTCATTAGAATTTAGTTCATTTGTATTAAGGGGCACATAGGATTTGAAGTCACTCTGAGAGTCTATATTAAGTTCTTCTTCAATGCTTTCTGCTTCTTCTTCTCCATTTACTGGCTTGAAGGACAAATTTTTCCTAATGTGTTTAGATACTCGATTATTGTTCAGGGTAAGTCCTTCATTACTAATGGAACGAGTGATTCCTCGGTTAGAAGTGGATCTTTGTTCACTATCTTCTTTATCAAAAGAAATATCAAATGAAACACCATGTACTGATGATCTAGGGGAAAAAATTAAAGAGAAAAATCTTAAAATTTTATTTATTTTCTTTACTTATTTTTCAGAATCATAGTCTTGAGTTACTGGGAATTTTGCCATGAGCCACCATGCCTAGCTTAGCTACCTTTTAAACTTAGCCTCTTTGACTTCTTTAGCATTTGTCTGTGTTGTCTCTTTTTTAAGTGGGTAGAAGGGGTATACCAGGGATTGAGCTCAGAGGCACTCAATCACTGAGTCACATCCCTAACCCCTTTTTTGTACTTTATTTAGAGATAGTCTTACTGAGTTGCTTAGTGCTTTGCCTTTGCTGAGGCTGGCTTTGAACTCATGGTCCTCCTGCCTCAGCCTCCAGAGTTGCTGGGATTATAGGCCTGTGCTGCGTTGTCCTTTTTTAAATTTAGGTACTAACCAAAATTCTAGATTTGGTGATCTGGCTAAAAATAAAAGAGAGATAAAGATAAAATTGGCATTTCTTATTTTTGCGGGTACCATGGATTGAACTCAGGGGCACTCAACGGCTGAGCAATATCCACAGCCCTATTTTGTTTGTATGTATGTATGTATGTTTGTATGTATTTATTTATTTTTTTAGTTGTAGGTGGACACAATACCTTTATTTTATTTTTATGTGGTGCTGAGGATTGAACCCAGTGCCTCATGCATGTCAGGCGAGTGTTCTGACACCACACACAGTGGCATTTCTTGATAATGTCAATATTCTAAGAATAATTCAGTTTACCTTTTCTCTTTGGGCCATGTTCCTATGAAGCCATCAACATAAGACATGGATGAAGACCTTCTAATTCCTCCTTCAAATGAGAAAAAGAAAAAGCCATGAAATCATGTAAAAAATATCTTAATTTATATGTAATTTAACAGATTTCACATGTGAGGGTTCATTAATACTGCTACAAAGTAAGCAGGATACCCCCCCTCCCCATACACACGCACACTCACATAAATTTTAGAGGCCAGGAATGTAGCTCAGTGGTAGAACTACATGATTAGCATGAGTAAGGCCCTGGGTTCAATCCCCAGTACTGCTCCCCCACTTCAAAAAATTAAGAAGTTACATATATATGAAGTATTTCATTTCATTAGGAAAAGTAAGCATAGGGCATAACAGTCACTCCACAGGAAAAGAAAAAAGTCTAGATACATTCATCCTCAATCATTTCTCAGGTAACTTTCTAAAATAACATTTTCTCTAGGCTTTTTCAAATATACTACCTGAGGCTGAAGAATGAGCTTGGGGTCGTGAGTATCTAGAAGGCAAATGATGATGAGACTGTGTAAATGTAGCTCCTTCCCCACTGCAATGTAGAATACATTTAAATTTTTCTTTTTAGCTTTTTAATATAATATAAATTTCATACAGAATGGCTGAACTTAAAAAGATAATACTATCACCTCTGGTTCTACATCTTATAAAAAATAATAATCTATTGTTTAAATCAAATAATGGTTATAATTAAATGTATGTACATTAATTTTATGTCTTTTAGCTAAACAACTTAAAGTACTTTCATATATATCTCAATGTCCTTAAGGAACAAGATATGGCATATTATTTTCACCTTACCAAAAGAAAAACAAAAATAAAAGACATTAAATTAAATCACCAATTTGAAATATTTTGGTCAAATTTAAATTTCTAAAAACTACATGCATAATAAACCCTTAAGAGACCCTGACAGTCTCCCTGTTCATGGACTTGTGCCTGTACACACACACATCTAACAGTTACATTAAGACAGTGAGCTTCACCTTGAAGACCTCTTTGTCTATAAAGATACGAACTTTTCCTGTTATTTCTCCCTATTTAATTCTACCATATTCCACTTAACTCAGGGGATTAGATAATCTCCTCAAATTATGACATTTGGCATAATCAAGCTTTCCTCTCTTAATTTTTCTCTTTATAAATTTTAAGTCTGCTGTGTCCCTCCTTGCAGTCAAGTGAAGGAGTTAGGTATTCCCACCCCTAATCAGCTAAGAAGAAGCTAGGAAACAAGATGTAGGGACTTTTGTAGTTTGTGACCATATTATTCCCAGGATGAGTAGAAATTACTGAATCCTTCCTTGAATGTTCTACAATGTTGGAGACCTACTGGACACATAAAGAAGTAACAGGATGACTAGGAGCCTAGAATGGCATTGCACAATAACCCTTCAAGGAAAAGGATTTAGATATCTGATTATAAAAAAAGGTTCTTGCTAGGAAAAAGCAGCCACTAAGACACGAGACTTAACTGAAAACATTTTCTAGTGTCGGAATGTAGAACATTGTTCAATCAGGTTCCTAGATACAGCAAGTCTTACTTTTCATCTTTAAAGTGGAATCAAATTACTTAATAGTACAAGAGTGACGTGGAACACTGAGGGTTTTCTAAAGTTTCAAGGAAGGAAGTATCACTATGTAACAAACCAGGAAAGTACTGAGAAAATAATATTTAGGAGAAGCTTTCCATGAAAAAAATACACTGAAATTCTTCTATCAGCAATGTTCTAACTTAACACCTCTATACAAAACCATAGAGACAGTAGATAGTTATAGAATAGAAAACTTAATGGAAGTAGTAAGAAAACTCAGTAGTAAATTAGAGGGTAAGGAAAGGGAATGCTTTCTTAATTTGTAAGAAATGATTTGTACACATGAGAAAGTTCACACCAGTAAAAGACCTGCGAAGTAAGTAAGTATTAAAAGGCCTTGGGTTTTGTATTCATTGGACTACACTTGAGAGAAAAATGTCTTAAATGTAAGGAGTAGGTGACAGCTACACAATAATTTTACGTTAAGCCAATAATTCATACAGAAAGTACTTTGAATTTTTTGCTTATCATTTTAAAAATGTATTTTGATTGATCTTCTTGAATTTCTAAAATTGCAGAAAACGTCAATTTTAAACTTAAAAACCAGGTAGACTGGGGAGTCCAGAGTCAACGTAAATTTCAGGTTCTAATGAACACAAATGAAAAGCTGCTTCCAGGAAGATCTGCCAAAAACATTCTTAAACAAACTCATGTCCCTAACAAACTCATGACTATTACTTGGAACAATAGTCAGGATTATCCTAATATTGAATGGAAGAAAATTTTTACTTTGCTTTTAAATTCAGTTCCTGGTATTAAAAGCTAAATGCATTCACTATTCAATATTTATAACAGATATTCTCTTGCTATATCTCTCAATATACATAGTAAACATAAAATAAAACAGTGGTAAAAGCTGCTTCAAAGACTTAAAAAAAAAATTAAAAATCCAAATAAAATCTTAAAATTTCTCCCTGAGGGCTAAGAATCACCAACTAGACATAACACACACTCATAGACTATTAGACACTAGTAGACAACTATGAACAAATATACTATTAGGTAATTCTCAATTATAATCAAGTTATAGAGCAAAAGTTTGATTTCAATTGTTTATTAGGACCTCAGAATATAATCTCCCACTTTTCAGTATGGTTCATAATTTCAGTGTAAAATTCAATTATATTTAAGTTAAAACAGGCTTTAATAAGTAAGCTAATTTTAAATTAGCTCAATATCTAAACAAAAATTTTTAAACTGATTTACTGTAATAAAATATGCGATTTCATTAGTAAACAGAATGGAAATAGTAAAAATGTAGTCATTGTGGAATCTTACCTTGAAGTGAAGTCAGAACTACATGAACTATCCAAGACATTTCTTTTGGCAGCATTTAAGACAGGAATTGATGGCATATCTTTCACAGGTTCAGCTAGAATAAAAGATAAAACCTTAAAATTACATGTTTAGCATGTTTCTAACATTATTTTAGGAATTATGGGCCACAAATAAATAATCACGATTCATTCTCTATTTCCTTTACTGCTTATATAAAAATCATGGCATATGCTATAAGTTTTTTATTTTTTTCTTAAAATTTCAGAGTCAAATTCTCTTTAAAACTCTTATTGAAATATTCTCATGCTTTAAATTTTACTTGATTAAGGCTAATTGGGGGGGGAAAGGCCTCCCACAGAATAAATACAGACATTTAAAATGAAAATTTTGCGAAAGCTTTCATAGAATTTTCAGAAACATATGGCCAACTTTATTTTTTACGAAGTAGCTGGCATTTTATTAATAAAAGATGGAATTTCACTGGAGAATAATCAGATCCACTGAAGTAGTCTACATTTTTTTTTTTAAGAGAGAGAGAATTTTTTAATATTTATTTATTTTTTAGTTTTTGGCGCACACAACATCTTTGTTTGTATGTGGTGCTGAGGATCCAACCGGGCCGCACGCATGCCAGGCGAGCACGTTACCGCTTGAGCCACATCCCCAGCCCAGTAGTCTACATTTTTACAAATAACTTTGAAGGAAACCAATTTACTTTCTGACTCTGACATTTAATGCAACAGCCATAATATTTTGAGTAGAGGGCTTCCCAGATGAAATCACAGAAAACCATAATGGTGAAAACCTTATGTTAATTGTAAAACTCCGTCCAAATATTGGTTATGATAATTACTAAAGATATGTAACCTTACCTAATAGCCTTCAGGAAGAATCTGAGTTTCTTTAAAGGCATTCTTTGTTATCTAATGGCTCAATGTTTAGAATCTACTTTAAACAACATAGAGGCACTAAAACAGATGAAATACTCATTATCATGTATTCACAAATTTTTGCATGAGATGCAGTGTGCTGGCTGTGTGAGGTAAGCTCACTATCAACTAGAATGATATGCTTCTCCTCTGGCTAATATTTTTTGCTTCTTCCTTCTCCTTCTCTTCTTTTACCTTTTTGGAAGGGTGGAGATAACTACAGGATTATAAAAATACAATTTAGAGCCAAATCTGCTAACTAATTGGGATGCACAACAATTTTATTTTGTGTTGGGCAGGGCAGCCAAAGGTAGCAGAAAGAACTTGTCCCATAATTTAAGATGAAAAAAAGTTCATTAGTGGAGCTAAACATATAATTTAGGGTCTTTTTTTTTTCCTTGTAGAAATAACTCCCTGGATTTAAAATGAAGATCAACTGAAAATTTGTTTGCTATGCAAAATTCTGCTTTAGAGAAAATTCAGAAAGAATTTTTATTCTTTATTCCTAGGGATGTTTATAGTAACTTTCTTATTTCTGATTAGTTTTATTCAAATTATGCACAATCAATAAATCATGATAGTGTAATAATCAAAAAGCATACCAAGTTTAAAAACATACATGAGTCCCTTTTGGGGGGTGGCCACTGGGAATTGAATGCAGAAACACTTAACCACTGAGCTGTCTTTTTATTTTTAATTTTGAGTGAGGGCCTCACTAAATTGTTGAGGCTGGCTTTGAACTTTAGATCTTCCTACCTCAGCCTCCAAGTCACTGGAATTACAGGCATGCACCACCATGCCCTGCCACAAGCCTTTTTATTAAAGGTTTAATGAAAGGCAAATTAAAGGCAAATTCAAGTTTTAGGTTTGTTAAAGCCAAGGCATAATGTGAGTGGATTCTGGGTAAAATGTCAAAACTTAAAACTACAATAGGAAATAAAAGGTAGGGATAGGAATAATAGATGCAAAGAGAAGTAAACGGGACACAATTAAAACTAAGTGTTTCAAATTCAGAGTCACGTTCTCCATTTTCTCTTCTCCTCTCCTAACCATTCTTAATCATCTGTCTCTCAAACAGGATTTAGTGACTTTAAATATTAGGATACTCAAAATCTGTCAAGACTAATAGCTAAAATCTAAAACAATAACAGGCTTCCTTCTAGAAGAATAACCAGGTGAAGTCATAAAAACTTTCCACATTTTCTATGTTAAGAATAAAGAAGTAAAAACAAATAAGACTGATTACCTCCTTGTGGACAAACAACACGAGGCTGTACAAACGATGGCTTCACAACTTCAAACCACCAGAAGAGTTCTGCCATGAACACCAAATAATTACTCTATATAAGGAAGTTAAGAAAATTAAAAAAAAAAACCTAAATAAAGTAACACTTGATCATGAATTAATGATAAGTAGAATTATAATCTGTTCTATTAAATGTAGACTTAAATCTCATTCATTCACTACTGAAGAATTTCTACTATAGGCTATTAACTCTGTAATAAAATATTAGCACTTGTGGGTAAACATTATGAATGTTCAAAACTTCTTTGGTGATTTTATTTATGGTTCTAGAATGGTGGTCCAATTTATCTAGAGGTATTAACATCTTTAGCTGTGTAGAACTCTAATATGTAAGGTACTTTTCTTCCAAAGTAAACACAATCAACCAAATACGTATTCAATCTTTTGATATCCTGAAGAGCAGTTATAATTTTTTAAAAAATTAAGCTACTTCTAGTCAGAGTCCTGGAAATTTCCCTGAAAAGTAATTAGGCATATAGTTTAAAAAAATATTGTTTTCCATGTGCTTGACAATGCTAAACTCAATGGTAATCTAGATGCTATATAACACCCAAACTCTAGATTGTTAAGGGGAGGCCTTAATAATTTTGAAATGTACAAAAAACATTATTCATACAATTTAATGCATCCCATTTAACTTTGATAAGTTATTAATAAGGATAAGTCAACAATATTTTTATTTATATTTCAAAATGCAAATACTTTTTAAATGGCTTGAAATTAAAAGGCTCCTCAAAAACACATTTATACTACAACTTTATATTTTAAATATACATAACATAAAAGCTGTACACATAATTATTTTAATCTGAGATACTTGGAAAATGTTTTCAAAATAGGACTATATAAAAATCTGTTTTCAGGGGCTGGGGTTGTGGCTCAATGGCAGAGAACTTGCCTAGCACATGTGAGGCACTTGGTTCATCTCAGCACCACATAAATAAATAAATAAATAAAAGGTATTGTATCCATCTACAAATAAAGTATTTTAAAAATAATTTTAATAAGAATTCATACCCCATTTGAAACAAATGTATGATATATGATATGTCAAGATCAATGTAATGTTTTAAGCAACTAATAAATTTTGGATGTTTTAAAAAAAAAATCCTTGGAAAGTGTAAAGTATCAGACCACTAAATAATGTAGATTTTTACCTTTTGACTTTTTTTATTCTCTCATTTTTAAAATTTTTTTTCTTTTTAATTATACATGGTAGTGGAATGCATTTTGGGGAAAAAAAAACAAACAAACTAGAAATCTCAATACCGTGTAAAGCAAATTTGAAGAGTGGAGCTTGACATACTGAATTACCATTTGACTCTGACTCCCTGCTTATAAGTGACCTCCCCTGTGATAGTTTCTCTCTCTCCAGGCATCCATAGAGCAAGGTCATAATGCAAACTTCCTGCAACATCAATAAGCTCAACGAATCAATGAGAATGTAATGTTGTGTCCTTATTTTTTTTCCAAACAAATAGTAATAAAATTTCATATTTTTCCTAGATAGTAGGAGCAATCAATACTGTTATTTCAAAGAGCCTTTTTCATAAAAATGCATTAACACATTCATGGTTTCCCCCTTGTCCTAAGCTTTTACATAGCTCTTTTTACTTGTTAAATCATAATAAAGTCAGCTTTAAAAATAATAAAAATAAAAACAATATTGCTACTTAAAATTGATGAATCAAACATAGAAAGTCCAATAGATGTAAAATATTATACACCTAAAAGTTTGCTACATTACATTGAAGTATGTCCTGATGTTCATGTACTTAATAAATATTTTCAGAGGAATATTTGCCATGGAATGTTCTAAAATGTGTAAAGCTAATCATTGTCATAGAAATACTGGTAATGTTTTCAATAGATCTGTATAAATTCATCTATGTATATAGATAGATTTTATGAGCTATTGTGATAGCTTTTGAAATTTCAAAGCAAAAATGAGGATTTTTGTTGTTGTTGTTGTTTTAAAATATATGTACATGTACACACACCTTCAGGGAAACCATTTTTTGATGGATAGTCTTCACTGACCTGATTGTAAAAAACAGTGTCAAAGATTCAATAAAGAAATGTAAAGACTAAAAAAAAAATGTTTTCAGAGTTATTTTTAATATATACCTTAAAAAAATATATATATATACAAAATATAAATATAAATATTTGGGGTATTTGGTACCTAATGAAACTATTATTATAATTATTATATTGATTAAAAATTTGATGAGTGAGGTCTTATTTCATATTAAATTTGTTTTAAAAATTTTCACTGGATATACAAGTAGGTGTTCTACAATGTCTTGCCTTCTTCCTCTTATCTGCTAACTATGAATGATCTGTAAGGCTCTACATATACTTTCCCTTAGACCATGGGCTCTATTGGTTTTGTTTCTCATATTTAAGTTGGTAACTTTCAAATGTTTATCTCAAATACCTCTTTATGTATCCAGAATGTGAAAGAAAGGAAAGAATCAAGAGTTTCTTTTCTGAAGTAATTGATATTGCCACTTAACAAAATGGAGAAGACTGGGGGAAACAGGTAACGCAAGAAATCATAAATTATTATCTTTAAGATATTCATCAGACCCTTAAGTGAACCTACATATAGGTGGCTGAATATGAGAGTCTGGAGCATTATGGAGGATAATGCACACTGATGAACAGAATTTGGCAGCTTTCTTAAGTTACTCTCAGTGTTTTTTTTACACCGTAAATTCCCAGGATATTCAAAGTTTATATGTAAAGGCATACTATTTTTCTTTAAAAAGTAATGAGAATGTTCATAATTCCACAGATTGTGCAGTGGATCTCATCCCTGGTTGCTTTCTCAAAAAACTTTTTGTTTTTGGTACCCAGGGATTGAACCCAGAGGTGCTTAACATCCCCAGCCTTATTTATTTATTTATTTTGGTACCAGGATTGAACTCAGAAGTGGTTAACCACTGAGCCACATCCCCAGCTCTTTTTATATTTTATTTTGAGACAGGGTCTCGTAGAGTTACTTAGGGCCTCATTAAGTTGCTGAGTCTGGCTTTGAACCTCCTGCCTCAGCATCCCTAGCTGCTGGTATTACAGGTGTGCACCACAGTTGCTGGCTCTTGAAAACAAAAACTTATTTATTTTTTTAATGGGGTCTTGCTATATTGCTCAGGCTGATCCTGAATTTGTGAGCTTAAATTATCTTCCTGCCATAGCCTCCCAAGTACCTGGACCTACAGGCATGTACCACATCACCCAACTTTATGTTTTTAATTATATTCCTCTCTCCTTTATATTTATACTGTCTTTCAACTGATTTTTTGCTACTTTTAACATGCTCAAAGCCAGCCCATGTCTGTAATCCCTACAACTCAGGAGGTTGAGGCAGGAGGAAAGTTTGAGGTCAACTTGGGCAATTTAGCAGGACCCTGTCTCAAAATAAAAAATTAAAAGCACTAAGTATATAGGATCAGTGGTAAAGAAACTCTGTGTTCAATCCCCAATACCAAAACAAATTAAAAAACATGCTCAAATCTCTCTTTATTAAAAAAAACAAAAGAAAATAAAACCTTCCTCAGTAAACCATCATTCTCCCATTTCTCCCCATCTACCTTCTTACCTTTTCACAAATCTACCTAAGAGTGGGTTGGGTCTACACGGACACTCTCCATTCCATCCCTTACTATTGCCTCATCCATTCCAGTTTGGCACTGAGCCACATTTCTCCAAAACAGCATTTGCTTGAGTCACCAATGACTTAAATATGTTGCTAAATCAAACAGATTTTCATATAACCTCTCAGCAGTATCTGATATTCTTCATTTTTCCCCTCTTTGACATGCTGATAATGCCTATGACCACATAACCAAATGGCTCTCAAATGTACTGACTATACTTATATAACATTGGATAAAAATATAAAAAACATAAAGCATTTTCTTTGGGATATTTCAAAGGCACTAAAGTCCAAAAGTGTAATAGTCATTTTCCCCATAAATATGCTCTTAGTCCAGTCCTGTCTCATTTAATGGTACCAGTGTTCCAGTATTTATTTCAGCAAATCAGAAACCTACAGTCATTCTTAACACCTCCTTCTCTCTCCCTCCTCGTATCCAACTCATCACAAACCTGCAGATCCTACACCCTACACAATTCAGCAATCTATCCAATTCTTGCCATCTTCATTATAAAACTCTGATTCAAACTGCTCTCCATCTTTATCATAATGATGCTGATTCTTCTTTGGAACATAAAGTTTTTTCTATGGCTTATTAAGAACAAGTTTTTCAAAATGCAACCCCTACCCACCCTTCCCATTGCTCTAGAGATAAAAGAGAAACTTTGTATTGCCTACAGAAGGTTACTTGATTGGGTCTCCTTTTTCATTTCTCCAGATTTATCTAGTACCATATTCTTCAGGGTTTCTCATCTTACCTACCAGATTACAAGGTTTTGCCAGACAAAGTCTGTGCTTATCATTACATGGTCAGTTGTTTACAACACTGCCTACAACATAATAGATACTCAATAAATATCTATTGACCAAACATAAATGAATAAATATATGCACACCAAAAGACTAGTCAGCACAGGATCCAAACATTGGCTGAAGTATCTCAGGTAGTAAAACTACTGTAACTTATATATATATATTTCCCTTTATACTGATCTTTACAGTATACTTTCTAAAGCCAAAATATAAAATACTTTGTAAGTATTGGTGCTGTGTTCCACTCTACTTATACAGTTAGCTGAAAGCTGACTTTATCTTTTGGACAAACACTGCTTAAGAGCTCAATAATGTTCCCAATAATCAAAGTTCATGAAGATTATTTTGTTATAAATTTATCATGATTAAATGGCAATAAATCTGTCACCCTATTCCATCAATGATACTACATTAATTTCATTTAAAAGCTTCTTCTTTTAGTTATTAGAATGTCAGATATAGCTATATATTAAAATGATGTAAAAAATATAAAATTTAGATCATATAGAATAAAAGGTGAATTATGCCTTAACCACCCCCCATATCCTAATACCACACTCAGAGAAATCACTATTATTTTGTTTATAGCCTTCTACAGACCTTCCTCTGTGCATCTATGATGTTCTCCTCAGTATCTGCCAGGGTGGGAAAGGAAAAGGGTGTGGCACCAGGATCCCCACTATTACCAAAGTCTGTAGATGCTCAAGCCCCTTATGTAAAATAGTGTATCATTTGTGTACAACCTACACAAAACTTTAAATCACCAGTAGATTACTTATGATATCTAATACAGTTTAAATGCTATATAAACTGTTATTATACTGAATTGTTTAGGGAATAATAATATGAAAAAGTCTATACATGTTCAGTATAAACACAATTTGTTTTGAATATTTTCCATCTGTGGTTGGTTGAATTCACATTAGTGAAACCCACAGATCCAGAGGGTAGACTATATAGGTACATCTTTGCATATACATAGAAAAAAAATCTGGGGGCTGGGGATGTGGTTTACTGGTCCTGGATTCAATCTCCAGCAACACCACCAAAAAAAAAAAAAAAGAAAGAAAAAAGAAAAAGCTTTCTTCAATATATAATGTCTTAGATACCTTTCTACCTTAGCAGAAATATCTCTACTTCCTTCCTTTAAACAGTTCAGTTATACTACAAAACATTTAAAATTATGACTTTAGTAATAAGGATAATTTCCAACTTTTTACCACCATGAACAATCCTTATATAGCCTTCTGCTTTTCTTTTCTTTCTTTTTTTTTTTTTTTTGCTGTGCTCAGGATCAAACACAAGGACTTGTATTTTCTAAACATGTTAAATCAGGTTAGATAATGACAAACTGTCCTTAAAAATGACCACCTACTAATCACACTACTAGTCACTAGATAAAATACTTCTTGAAGGGGCAGCAGTAAGGAATGGCCTAACACCAATACGCAGTGCATATTCTAAAATAAGGGGCAAATACAATGGCATTTTAAAAGGTTTATTTCCAGACAATATTTCCTCCCCTTTCTTTCCCATTTTGGGTTTTGTCGTGAGATCTGACGGATCCCTTCCTTCTTGACATTTTCCATAATCCTGCTGAATGCTGAGTGATCACCTCCTTCTCTCTACTCCCACTATACTAGGTTCCTTTATCTCTTTCAGCATAGAATTGTCCCTATTTGTTTACCAACATGTCTCTTCTGCTAAGCCAATGGAAATCTTTCAGGACTGTTGACACCATTAGGGCAATTTTATTTGGGATGGCAGAGAGGCAGAACTGTTTTGTTCACTGCTTTATCCTGAAAACTGAAGATTCAATAAATATTTGTTGAGTGAATAAATGAATGAATACCCCAGTACAGTGCCTGACATACTTCAATTTTTGCCATATTACATTTTTGTGACAATGCTGGCTCGTGTGTGTCTGTGTGTGTGTGTGTGTGTGTGTGTGTGTGTGTGAGAGAGAGAGAGAGAGAGAGAGAGAGAGAGAGAGAGAGAGAGAGAAGACAGAGACAGAGACGAGGACTGAACCACAGGACACTTTATCACTGAGCTCCATCCTCAACACTTTTTCTCTTTTCTTTAAAGACAGGACCTTATTAAGTTACCAAAGCTGGTCTTGAACTTGCAATCCTCTTTCCTCAACCTCACGAGTAGCTGGGATTACAGGAGGGCACCATGACACCCTTTCTCTTTTCATTTTCTTCATGTGCGTAGCCCTTCATGTTTTTTTATTTTGAGACAAGGTCTCACTAAGTTGATTATGGTCTTGTAAAGTGCTGAGATTGGCTTTGAACCCGAAATCCTCCTATCTTAGCCCCCTGAGCTGCTGGGATTACAGGCTATCATACCTGGCACAGACAATGTCTTAATTAGAGCTCTTATTCTAAGAATATTCATGTTACACTTGTTAAGAGCAGATGCAAACAAATCCTAAAATTCACAAAAAGTAATAGATGGCCCTACTCATTTTCATAATCTGCTTTTGAATCATTTCCTAGAAATGTAAATTATATCCATGGGGGCTATCTGTGTTTATAACATGTGACTCCTAAACTTCAAATAAATTACTATTTTTTTTTGTACTGAGAATTGAACTCAGGGGCACTCAACCACTGAGCCACATCCCCAGCCCTATTCTGTACTTTATTTAGAGACAGGGTCTCACTAAGCTGCTTAGTGCCTCGCTAAGTTGTTGAGGCTGGCTTTGAACTCATGATCCTCCTGTCTCAGCTTCTGGAGCATGGGATTATAGGCATGCAACACAGAGCCCGGCACAAATAAATTACTATCTTAAATACTTTTTTTCTTTAGGAATTGAAAAAACCTATAAAGTTCTTATATACGTAATTATACTACAATATTAAGGTTCAAGGTTTTATAAAACTGTGTGTATGAATCAATATACTACATTTACAATTTCTGAATTTATATTAATGACTCACATAAAATATACTACTAAAATAATCTCTAAAGAATAAGAAACAATCCTTAAAGTATTAAAAATACAGTACTTATAACAACCCAATTTTCAAAATTTGGAACAAAATGCACTTTTCAAAACTCTAATCATGATTATTATCCTTAACATTTAATATCAATGGAAATAAAATATATTTGACTTACAATCAATAAAACATCACTGATTTAAATAAAATTTTATCATTCTTTTAATGAAATATGAAAGCAAACACTGATTGGAAAGACAATAAAGGTGATAAATTTTTAATATTTTGATAACTAAATAACTATACATATGACCTAGTGATAATAAACTAAATTTCAATTTCATGCTCATTACATATGCAGATACCATTTTATATAACTATACTACATATTTATGCAAAGTGATAATTAAATAGTATATGACCTTATTTTTCTATATTTTTTTAATTAAAATTCTTGAAGAAAAAAATCCTTCATTATTTTTAAAGGAAGAATCTCACTTTTTATTACCATCTATGTCTAGAAATATTAATGGCTAATGTTCTATTATGTTAACATTAAGGCTACAGATCAATTTTATACATGACTTTGTCTGGCTTTGCATTGTAAAAGAAATCTGTAGCTATTAATATATTTAAATAAATATTAAAAAAAATATATAAGAAGAAAAATCAAACTATCTTTTTCAAAAGTTCTTGATTGATACAGTTAAACTATAAGCTTAAAGTAACAAGGTCATTTATATATCTTGTATGTTCCTCTTATACAAACTTCAAAAAAGCAAAGAGAATAATTTAACTTACTTTTATGGATGAAGCAGCATATAGCATATCTTCCAGGGTGAAATGGCAACACTGGTTCAAGTATTCTTGGCAAAATTCTTGAATCAGCTGCAGGTTATATAGACTATCAGCCAAAGACATAGTTTCTTTCAAACAAATATCTTAAATAGAAAAAAAGCAAGGTAATGACTTTGGATTAATTTGACGAACATTTCATAATTAGTGATAGTTCAAATACCCAAATATATAGAATCTCTTTAATACACATTTACAGATAAAGTGATCATTACACAGAAAGTTCTCTACTCTCTTCCCCAGGGTTATATGTAAGTGTTCTTTTTTTTAAGCCTTCAATACTTATTAAATATTATGTTAAATATTTGTTACTATCTACATAAAAATATTTCACTGGAACACTTACCCTCTAATCTGACAACACCAGGACAGTAAAAATGAATAAGGGCAGCTAACGCACAGCCATCTGTACCATCCTTCAGCAAATTTTCTACCAATGGAATGCAAGGCAGTTGCTTAAGCAATGTTTGCTCTTTCCTATAACGAGCCTACAATATATATATACATAGAAAAGAGGGAGATAAAAATAAACAAGTACTAAGCAACATACAGGAAAAAAATTCAGAATTGAAGATTCTAACATATCAAATAGTAATATATAAACCAAGAGAAGTGATAACTATTCACCAATATCCTTCTTTTCTAAATAATACCAGAAATTACCAGTTAAATACACAGCAATAACAGTATAATTTCAAAGTTAAATATTTAATATAACATTATATTACTAATTCACATGAAATGACACTTTGGTTAAATACTTAAAAAGCATCACAAAACATATTTGGACATTTTATACCCAAATCACCAATTCTGTTCATTTGTAGATCACAAAGTTCATTTACTTTAATACTAAGACTTACTTTAGACTGAAAGTTCTTACACAGAAAGGCCAGAAGTTCTTTTTGTTTTTTGTTTTTGTGGTGCTAAGGACTGAGCTCAGGGATTCATGCATGCGAGGCAAACACTGCCACTGAGCTACATCTCCAGCCCTTGAAAGTTCTTAAATGGGAAGAGCAAAAAGTATTACTTGAGGAGAGAGAGTTACTAGAGTTATCAAAAAGGAGCAGGTAAAAGAATATACTATTCTTAAGAGAAATATGGAGATAAGAAACGCAACTTTGAAGAATAGTTATCAAAGCACCAAGATACTCTTCTGGTTCATCATTTCAATGGAGAAATAATACAAATAAAGTGCTAACAACTCTGAAACAAAAAACTCCCAATCCAGGTAACATTAACCAATATATAAATCGAGTATAAGGGTGCTCCCCCTCAAAAACAAAAGAAGACTTTGTTTTCTAAAGACTGTTTGGTGTGGCTGGATATAAGTTTTTATGAGAGCTCTCGAAAGAGGAAACATGCTGTATAACTGGTTAAGGGAACAAATGATTGAGTCAGATTACCTGGGTTCAGATCCTGGTTCTGCCACTTATTAGCTCTGTGATCTTGAACAAGTTACTTAAAACTCTATTTTCTCATTTTCCCCATCTGTGAAATGGGGATAATAACAGGACCTACTTCACAGAACCACTGGAGGATTAAATAAGATGATGGACATAAAGGGCTGTGCACACTGCTGGGCACACAGAGCAATCAATAAAGTTAGCTGTTAGTAGCTAGTAGCTCTCCTAAAGCCGAGAAATAGAATGTTCAAGATTTAGTGATGGTGAATATTAAAGTATTTTATTAGCAAAATGTATATAGGTGTTTAAATAGTCATTTTTAAAAGAGGTAATCGAGACTAATTTTATTTTTATTTGCATTTAAATTGCCATCACTATATTTTATAATTAAAATGTAATTATGAGAAATATTTTTGTAAGAATAAAATAGAAAAATTTATTGAAAAGAACATTTAACTATTTGGTGGTAAAATTACATGTTTTGAATGACATCCCTCAGAAAAACATACATTAATAAATAAAGAGATATTTATTTCTGCTTCTCTCTCACTGGCTACCCAAGGACAAGCTTCATGGAACATATTATCCTCTTGAAGATTTTTGGAAGAATTTATTCTTATTGATCAGTGAAAGCTAGACATCTATAGTCAATGGTATATTCCTAACTAGAATACCTATATTCAGAACATAATTACTTACATGAACTATATAGATTCTTTCAATACTGATTTTTACATAATCCTTAGAAAACTTCCTCACTTTGTTGCTAGGAGACAGTTTAAAAATCAACCATGAAAAGAGGAGAGGAGAGAAGTTAGAGGGAAAGAAAAAAAAAGGAATGAGAAAAAAGAAATCAACAGTAGCATTTTATTTATTAATTTATTTATTTTTGGAACTGGGATTGAACCCAGGGTACTCCAATACTCCTTCCCCAGTCCTTTTTATTTTGAGATAGGGTCTCAATAAATTGCTGAGACTGGCCTCAAACTTGGCAATATTCCTATCTCAGGCTTCTGGGTTGCTGGGATTACAGGTGTGGGCTACCATGCCTGGCTCAATCGATAGCATCTTCTAGCTTTAAGTTACCTTTCTTACCTTTAGTAAGCACTGTTCCAGATCTTTACCCTCTTTTCTTTGTTAGCTGGAATCAAAACAGTTTGCCTCTCAGACATCCTCTAAATTGGACTGGATTCAGTCCCAAACTTCCCAGATCTTTTCTAGGATTAAATTGTTTTTAGCCTATAATCTGAATTGAAATGAACCCATTACCAAGGGTCATGGAATAAAGAAGTGAATTGTGTGATTTATTCTGTTTCCTTCTGCCAAGCAGTACTTTTGGACAAGGTGTGTGTGTGTGTTTGTGTTTATGTGTGCATGTATGTGTGCATATATACAGCTTAACACACATGCGCAACTTCATATGGTGTTAGAAATAAATGTCTGTGATTTAGACTAGACAATCAGAAAATTATGAGTTGTGTGAGGATTATATTCTTGGAGAGACAAAAGGTAAACCAACTTTTAATTCTTGAGGTTATGCACAACTCTCAGTTTGTGTAGAGTTCAAGAAAATCATCCAGCCTTTTATACTTGAACATACTCTATGCTTTGTAAAATTCACTGAATGAAACTATTTCCTATTCTTTCTACAAACAAAACTTGGTATTTAAAAGGAGAATCACATTTTCTATGTCAACATTATGATATATTTCTAAATTATATTTTTATTCTTGTTGGTATAACTCTCAGACTTAATCCTGAAATATCAATTCTTCAAGTCAAATCAGAATTCAATACAGATTAGGTCCAATACTGTTGAGGACACAGAGAACTTTTTACTTTCTCATCACACAAAAGATTGTCCTCTATAATTCAGGCTTAACAGAAAATGACTCTGTCAAAAAGATACTTTAAAAATACAATTTATACAAGCAATTCAAATTTACTTAAAATTCATAACACTCTACATCTATTAGTTGTTTTTGTATTGGTTTTACTTACTTACTGAATGCGAATACTGATAAAGATTAGCAAAATGATGCTCTTTAAATTATTTTAAAAATTTCTAATCTAAATTTTGGCTAGATCTACTATCTTTCCATTTTATAGTATGATCAAATATCTTTTTTTTTTTCTTTTTGGTGCTGGGGATTGAACCCATAGCCTTGTGCACGCAAGGCAAGCACTCTATCAGCTGGGCTATTCACCCAGCTTCATGATCAAATATCTTAAAGCCAAATCTCTATTCAGTCACTAACAGAAATATATGAAATGATTATACCAGCAAGATATGAACAATATCATTCTACAACTGCAATTCTGGAAAGCAAATTGAAGTAGCTGGGCAAACTTACTGGAACCAGTTTCCAAAACCATTTGGAAGGAGACTTCAGAGGAAGCAGCAGAAAAAAGGTAAAAGCAAAAGGTAAAGGGAAAATTCATCAGAATTATTTTCAATTAACAAATTACAGTAGAGTTTCTGATAGTGGAGTTCCAAGTTTATAATTCTCAGAACATTTTTTCACATGCTAATTAATTACTTCAATTAAGAAGATAAAGGTTCCTAATAATAAAGATTACCACCTTCTTCTAAGATATATAGAAATTCATTTTTGGATACTCAGGATATGCTTGCTGCATATTTTGAAAAAAAAAAAAAGAATTTTATTTCTGAGTTTTGGAATCACATGTCATACTGAAAATAAAAATAAATAAATCTATATCACATAAGGTAAGCAAAACAATTCTAGGGCTAGATCTTCAAATCAGCCCTCACAAATAGATAACATTTCCTTAGATTTTTCTTACAGCACTGGAAGAATGACCTTATTGACTTTGATGCATGTATGTTAATCTTAACACATATGTTAATCTACCATTTAACAGAAAATTTTGGGCAGTTGCAGTTATAATAGCCTCAAAAAGTATAAGAACAGGATCAAAGAGCAGGAAGCCACTGAAAATGTGTCAAAGTTCCCAATCTTTTGTTATTTTTAGACTAGAAGAATCCATTGCATAGAAACTAGTAGTAAGAAATTACTGTGGACTATTCCCAATAGTAGATATGTAAAAGTTTCAGATATAATGGTTTAAGTTACTCCAAATTTCTTATAAAATATTTAATTAGATTTTTTCACTAATTCAAACTGTTTTGGCCTTTCTTCTACCTCTTCATTGGTCTAAACTGGTAGTAGCATCCTATTAGGGAAAAAAGGAAAACCATATAGATTGGCCAATTGAAGTAAAAATGACCAAAACAAATAAAGTCCTAGAAGAACAAATATTTATTCTATACAAGCTTATATACACAGCCTTCAAAACTTCAAATACATAACACAATTTCCTTGCTGAAGAGCAACTGCATTTCTGAAATGACCAGCAATAATCCCCTTCTTTAGTTCCTAGGAAGGTACTGGTAAAACTGCAACCCTGAGTCCTGTTTTAAGATGTAAAAGTAGTTATGAGAAACAAGGGTTTTCAAAAACCACAGGTAATAGGTAAAAACTTTTATTAAGTCTCTGTGTATGGCAGGGACTAATCTGGCAAGTCCAGATTTTTTTGTAGCAATTGTAATGGATCAAGCAAAAAGTAAAAATATATTGATGTTGGAAGTCTAAATTCTCATTGTGGAAGGGAGAGTCAGATATGGAATAGGGGAAAGAAAGAAAAAAGAACTCTGTAAAATTGAACTGGAATCAGGAGTTTAAATATGAGCTCATGATCATATATTTTTAAGTTTATTTCTGAGCTCTCTGCTGAAACAGCCTAGAAGTAATGGCACTCCACTAGCAATGAGAAGCTTAGTGCCCAGATTTTATAGTTTATAAATACTGTTCTCCAAAGGAATCAGGACTTCTTGGAGAAATGTCTGATTCCAGAGATATGGTAAGGAAGCTACAAAATGTGCTTTAAACATCTTGTAAAGCCAGGGAATTAGGAAGGACAAAGGGTATAGGATTCAGTTTGAAGGGGCTCCCACTGGCCAAATATGAGACAATTTAGGCATCAAAAAAAAAAAAATACAGTCAATTCTAGGGCTGAGGCAAGGCAAAACAAGATGGAATATCCTGTAGTGCCAAAAAGTAATGAAGAGTTCAAAAAACAAAAGGATAGGACATATCCAACCTGAAAGATCTCCCTAAAGGCAAAACATGGAAATGGTAAGCGACAAAATAAATAATGCAGCACTGTATTATAACTCAAAGTATAAAACAAATATGGATGAGTCCACGCAGATATATATAAATAGCAGAAAATAAACATATCAACATAAATCTTCCTTAAGAAGAAATCCAAATGAATATTCAGATAAAACTAATCTCACCATTCAGGGAATGAACTTCTCTCCCCACAAATTGGAACAGATTTAGTGACTCATTTCCAAAGAACAGAGTATCAGAGGGAAAATGGTAACTTTTTAATTTTATTTTTTGTGGTGCTGGGGATTGAATCCAGGGCTTTGTGCATGCTAGGCAAGCACTTTGCCAATTGAGGTATAACCCCAGCTCTGGAAAATGGTAACTTTATAATAGAGAAACTTCACAAACACTACCTTACGGATCAAGATTAACATCACCAGTGATAAATCATGTAACTATCATGTACTCTCAATATGACTGATATTTGTGATATTCTATAAAAAAAAACAAACCCCTGTAACTTCAATCTAATCGTAAAAAATATCAGACATACCCAAATTATGGGACTTTGTACAAAACATGTAACCAATATTTAAAAAGGATATTAGTAGGAAAACTGGTGGAATCTAAATAAACTCTATAGTGCAGGCAATACAATGTACCAAAGATACTTTTTCAGTGTTGACAAATGAGCCACAATTATGTAAGATGTTAACATTACCGGTAAATAGGTAAAGCTACATCATCTTTGAAAATTCCCTATGAACCTAAAATTATCCCCAAGTAAATTTATTTATAAAATAAAAACACAAAAACAGAAATTGATTTTGACCCATTAAATAAAATAAGAATCCATTAGTTAAAATAACAGATAGGTCAATTCTTGCTTATAACAGAATATTGACTAATAAATAGAAAAGAAATAAAGGAGATAGAATATTGCCATTTTGTAACAATTATGGTAAAATTTATTCAGGTGGATATCATCAATGAATGTTAAATCTAGATGAGGGGGGTAACTCTGAAGAGAAACAAGATATTTACAGTATCAAATTATCTCCTCTAAAATCATTTTTGAAAACGGAAAATAATAACCATGTAGTCAAGGAACAAGACAATATTTTAACTGATCAAAATTAACATAATTTAAATAATTATGAATGTAATGCACTCCACTATTGTCATATATGTAAGAAATAAATAAAAAAGAAAAAATTAACATAATTTAATATAGGCAAATGAATATAATATGCTTCTGGATACAATACTGCAAGAATTACACAATTTACATAGTGCTTCAGACTGGAAAGCGCATCCTTAATCTAATTATGAGGAATTATCAGAAAAAAGGAAATCAAGGAGTATTCTGTTAAAATGACCTGTATTCTTCAAAAATGTAAAGGCCATGACAACTGGAGACATGACAAGTAAATACTAAATTAATGATCTCAGACTGAATCTTGTAATTGAAACAACATATTATGAAGTACCACTGATGAAATGGTAATATAAACTGTAAGTTACATTTAAGTATTATGTTGACATTAAATTAAATCCAAATATTTAAAAATGAATAACACTCTTGTTATTTGTTTACTCACTCACTTATTCAACAAGTATATAGTGGTGATGTAAATAAACAGTTTTGTTCTTAGGAAATATATATTGAACTATTAATAAGTAAAGGGGCATGATATATGCAGGCTTCTTTCAAATGTTCTAGAAAACTTTACATATGTGAATATGTATATGCACACATGTGTGTGGAGAAAGAACAATAAAACAAACTGATGAATCTGGGAAAAGAGTTCATTAGTCTTTTTTTTTTTTTTAAATTCTTCTTGAAACTTTTTATAAGTCTAAAATTATTTCCAAATAAATGTTCCTAAAAAGTTATGTCTATAACAATTCAAGTCTTTGTATGGTCTTATGTTCCAATCCACAAGATTATCAATCTATAAAGCTATTGGAAAAATGGTTATATAACACTCTTATGCAAAGATTAAAATCCTGGTGACATATCTGAATACAAAAAAAAAAATGTTTAAAAAGCCAAATTCCTTAGTTAACTATACTACACAAGTTGAGAACTAAATAGGGACATATTCTAGATTGGGGTATTACTTTTCCCATAAGAGCAAGAAAATTTTTAACAAGAGAAAAGGTATAAAAAATAAGTATAAAAAAAGAAAATGCATTAGCCCTGGTCAAAGAAGCCCATACAAGGATAGATGTGTAATCACAGAACAATATCTTAGGAATAGGATTCTATCAAGTACTAAAGTTATAGGTTACAAACCAATGCTTTCCAAGTATGCTCCAAAGAACACTAATTCCACGGGACATTAATTAGTAAGTAGCTCAAATTCCAAAAAGTTCCACTGTTAGGTAACAGAGCAAGATTTCTTTCTCTAGTTTATTCTGTGACATTGTTTTCCTTCATAATAATTACCCGTATATGCAGTAGGACTATGTGAAATTAACACTCATTTTCACAAAGATTTTAATAATGAAAAAAAGGTAAAACTTATTTGAATTATGAAGGTTTAAATGCTGTGTATGTGCTAACATAAAAATGTGTACTAATCCAAATATTTAAAAATGAATAACAATCTTGTTATTTGTTTACTCACTCATTCAACAAGTATATTAATATGTATATTATATGGTTAATATGTACAACTGCATGGGGTTAAGTGCTATGAAAAAGTCAAAACAATGTAATACAAGTAGTATCTAGATTGCATAGTTTTTCTTAAAGGTTATTCAATCTGGTTGTTTGAAATACAAATGCCATTTTTTTCCACAGAGATAATGTTTACTTGGTCCTATCTATGTCAGCATATAAAATTCTCATTAGTTTTTAATGTATGTATAATAGATTAGAAGTTAACTATTATATATAATAAATAAGATTTCTATGGAAAAATTTCATTAGTGTTAAAATTTAGAATGACACCACCTTAGCCTTATACCTAAGAGCTAGGAACAAAAGTGAGGGGCAGAATTCTATACAACTCCAAGGCAAAGGTTTGAACTCCTACTTTATGAAAAAAAGAAGGGAGGGAAACTAATGGTTAAAGACTTGGGGATTTGAGAAGAAAGAGACAGGGACAGAAGTTGAACAAAGGCAGGAAAATGAAATATGTAATCTAGAGGAAAAAAGAAGAACTCCTTTAGGGGAAAGGACTTCAACAAAGTTAACATGAAGAAGGCAGAAAGCACATTTTCAGAAACTAGTCTGTAAGTTAGATGGGGTAAATTACTGTGATCCCAAAACATTATATTAAAAATTTAGGTGGTGCTCCACTCAATTTTTCTATTGAATTTGGTACAGTTAAAAAGTTTCCTTTCCTTTGTTTTCTCTTTAGGTCGGTCGGTACCAATGACCAATAAGAAAAGCTCAAAATGAATAAAAGGACTGTAATGAGAAGACCTAAATAATTAAAATAGAAAACAGGGCCTCTGAATATTTACAATTTCTTATATCTCAGTTCTAGTATTATACATGTTTAAAGCACACTTATTACAGTGTACTTGAAAATGCTGTGCACAAAAAACAATTCAGTTTTCAAACAAGAAAATTTTAGAAGTTTATTTGAGAATTTTTAAATAATGAATCTATGCTAATGATTGATTCTTTACAGAAAAAATCATATTGCTCAACTTGAAATTCCAGGAATATTGTTTTGAAGGTTAATCTCACAGCAAATCATTATAAAGGTTAATATATTCAAAATTGTTCTCTTGTTATTTTTGCCAGAAGAACCTCAAAAATTAAGAACTAGTCATCAAAAAATTTTTCACAGACATTACCCAGTTAAACTTCATTGCATGAATCTACTGGCATGGCTTCCTAAGGTATATTTAACAGTACTAAAAATACTTAATAACGTTACTATTAATAATTCCTAAAACAGCACATATGTCAACAAACACAAACATGTAATATAGAGTATCACACAAAACACTTTTTTTATTGAAATTATACCTTTTGACCTCCAGGAGTTTCAACTGTGTGATGTTCTTTCAGTTTTTGTTCTTGTTCCATTATGTCTTTCAAATGTTCATTTACCTTAATATAAAAACAGTAATTTGAGTTTATATTCAAACATAACAATAAAATAACATGTACCTTACAATGCCTATGGTCGGATTCCTAGTGTCAAATATGAGTACCATTCAAATGAAGAAAATTTCATTTTCACAACCATAAAAAAAAATCTTACAGGTGGTTTTATTTGATATTCTGAAATTTATTAATTAATCTGTCAAATACTTTGTTGAGCAAGTACTAATGCTAGAAACTAGAAAGAAAAGGTAATTGAAAATGTTGATTTTAATGCTTAAGTTGCTTACATTTTTAAAACAAAAAGTTTACAATCTGTTTTACAACTAGGAAATGAATAATATATTATGATCATTAAAATTAAATGTTTTTATTATCAATAGAAAACATTATAAATCGAGTTCTTAAGCTGTGATTTTACAAACATGTCCTTCATAAGGTCAAGGGTAAGTTTCAGTGCAGTCATAAAGCCAAGTTAAAACACAAACTTTTGCATTTAGGAACTTTCTGGGGAGAAGGCCTCATTTAACACATCAAATTACTAAAGTAGCCTATAATCCTAAAACATTAAGCCATAGTATGTCTAGTGAATAAGTTATTTCTTGAAGGGACTTTAGATAATTCTGGATTTCCAATTAATGATTTTTAAGGTCACTTTGGTAGCAATATATAAAACTTTAAAAACAGCACGCTAGAAAATATTAATGACATTGGCTACCAAACTTTCAGTCCCCACTTTGTTTCTGGTTCCTGGGAACTGTCTTTTCTTTCTTTGAACTCAGCTCTGTACTAGAAAAATTTTCTAATTAACTTTAACAATCATCTAGGTGGAACAGTCTGACATGGTGCCAAAATCACTAATATTTTCTGCTTTGATAATGTATGTGTATAAGGCAGCTTTATAGCTCCCATGCATCTTAAAGCATTTTGGACTATTAACCAATGAGGGGAGAAGAAGAATACAGGACTAAAACCTGACAAGGTTTATTATTATTATTATTATTATTACTATTATTATTATTATTTTAAGTTAAAAAAGAAATGCTTTATAATTCACTGACAAGTAGTTATAATTAATCTGTCAGTTTGTAGATTATCTTCATTATTTTTAGATTTTTTTATCCAATTCTGTCCAAAAAGCAAACCAGTCACAAATTAACATTTTAAACCACTACTCATGTATTTATCTATTTTCACATACAATAGATAATTCTAAATGTTGGTTATATGCCAGACACTGTACTAACTGGTTAGGGATAAAATAGAACACAAAGCTAAATTGGTCCTTATCCTCATAAAGCAAGGGGGGGGGGAGGAAGAGGAGGAAGAGGAGGAGGAGGAGGAGGAGGAGGAGGGGGAGGAGGAAGGAAAAATACTTGGTGTGTCTGAATAACTAAATGAAGAAAAATATGACTAGAATGTAGTGAACTCAAAGGGCTTACAAGATGAGACTGAAAGAGAGGTAGGACTGAGTAATATAAACTTCCAAATTACGTGTCCCTTTGCATGATTTAATGACTTAACATAATCTTATCTTCTGTGATTTTGTTGTTTTATTTTTAAGTTTAAATTCATTTTAGTCACTTATGTTGATAATTATTTTAGCCCTAAATACTCCTAGTTTTCTACAACAAATTTTATACTCGTGGACAAGTTATGGGGGCGGGGGGATTAAATTAGGCTGAGACAAAAATAAGATCAGAAGGAAATATACCAAATTTGAGAGGCAAGGGTATAGTCATAATGGGAATAAATAATGAAGTAAGGGCTGGTAGACTAGAACAAAGAAAAAATATACACTGAGATTTGGGTTGAATCAAGTGGTTTTAAACTTAATTGAAAAACTGAAAAGGGTCGATACAACTGCATAAAATGGTGAACATTCTTAATTGACTTCCTTCTTTGTGTAGATTTCTAAAGTTCTCAAGTGTCTAGCTTAATTTTGTAAGCTTAAATCACCTTTTACTTAATGTTTATTAAATAACATCTCTTTGCCAAACACTGTCTAGTCTAGGCCCTTGAACTGAAAAGAAAAAAAAATGGTCATAGTATCTATCCTCAAGTAAAATATTCAAGTAAGAAAGATGGATTTTAAAAAATTAAATGACTCGGCAAAGTAACTAGTAACTCTGTAAAGTGCTATGTAAGGAAGAGAAAGAGTGTTAGAATAGAAAATAAGAGTTGACAGGTGCCTACTTTAATAGGGTTGTGAGGAAAAAGGTGCTATCCAAGCTGAGAAGTGATGGAGCAGCAGCACCAACCTGTGCAGAAAGGTTGGGAGATAAGCTGCCCATAAACAGCAAGCATCATGGTCCAGGGGTTATAAAGGCTATACAGCTGGAATGAAGTGAGGGAATGAGAAAGAGGAAAGTAGCCATGCCTGCTTCAGAGACAGCAATTATTATAAAGTCTGAACAGAAAACACAAAGCAGGGCTTGGTAGATTAGTGGTCAGCACATCCTTAGCATGTGCAAAGCCCTAGGTTCACTCTTAGTAGCCTTTCCCTGGAAAAGAGATATAAAGCAATTGTTGGAGGTACTGGCAAACAACCAAAAGCAAACAGAAACAATAAAGAATTCAGTTTTAGAAAAAAAGGGTAAACACTGAATAAAATCCATGTTTATACTGTCCTCTCAACAATTCATAACAGCACAGAGTAGCAGAAACTCAATCAGAAAACTGTAGCCTTGTTGGCTTGAAGAACCATGGAAGAGCCAGGTGCGATGGTGCCTGCCTGGCTCAGAAGGCTGAGGCAGGAGGATATTGACTTCAAAGCCAGCCTCAGCAAAAGCAAAGTGCTAAGCAACTCAGTGAGACCTTGACTCTAAATAAAATACAAAATAGGGCTGTGGATGTGGTTCAGTAGTCCAGTGCCCCTGAGTTCAATCTCCAGTAACAAAAAAAAAACAAACAAACAAACAAACAAACAAACAACAATCAAGAAAGAGCCACACATGGTGGCACCTGCTTGTAATCCCAGTTACTTGGGAGGCTGAGGCAGGAGAATCACAAGTTCAAAGCCAGTCTCAGCAAGTCACTGAGGCCCTAAGCAATTTGGGGAGACCCTGACTCAAAATAAAACACGCAAAAAAGGGCAGGGAATGTGGCTCAGTGGTTAACCATCCCCCTGGGTTCGATCCCTGGTACAAAAAAAAAAAAAAGAAAAAAAAATCAAGAAAGGAAGAAAAACTGGTATTATCAGTGTGGCTGTATAGAAAGTAAGAATATCCTGGAGAAAGATGACACTATTAATGGGGAGATCCAAAACTGGCATATAAACTAACTTAAAAATTTTGGCTGCAACTATACACATATAGGAAAGACTCCAAGGAGCTCAGGGAGAAAAAAAACTGCCGAGTGAAAGAAGGAGCCACTGCTGGGAAAATGGTTTAGTGTTCAATTCTCCCCAAGCTGAGGAGGCCCTAGTATACACCTTGGGTTTTCCACCAGAACTTCAAAAGGGTGGCTTATGTTTCAGTTAAGGACAGAGAGTTATCTGTTGGATTTGTCAGCATGGAAAACTCAGTTGATCAATGTAAGAACAATTTAGGATAACAATGGGGGTGGAATAGGGAAAAAAGGAGGTTAATGAATGAATAAGTAACTCTTAAGAGGTCCTGATCTTGGAAGAAATGAGGGTTGTATCTGGATAGGGGAGTTTTGTTTAGTAGAATGGGAAACGAGAGCAAGATTATAGTCACAGAAGAATGATCCAAGGAAGTGAGAATGAGATGAAATAGGAGAGTAAAGGAATAACAGGGTGGTCTGTGGAAAAGCAACGTTAGTTATCACCTAGAGCATCTTAGAAACCTAGACTCTCCAGGTCCACCCCAGTCCTACTGAATCAGAGCCTGTATTTTTACAAGTGCACAGGTGATTCTTATGCACATTAAACTGGGAGACCTGAAGAGAAACAATGATCCTGGCAAAAGGAAGAAGGGAGTTTTAAAGCAACAAGTAGTGGGAAGTCCCTTTGACAGAAAGAGGGAAATTTTCTCTAATCTAACAGTAGAGGCGGGAAAAGAGAAATAATGAATACTGATGCAGAAAGGTTTAGAGACTTGGTTGTAAGAAGAGATAATTCCCATTGAGTGGCTTCCCATCTCTGGTCTCAAAAATGGATGATGTAAGTAAGGAAGCTAAGCTGACAGCAGTAGATAAATTGACAGTAACAGGGAAAAGGTTCCAGAAAGTCTGAGGATTAGAGAAAGCATTCTTTCTCTAAAGCTGAGGAATGGAGAAAAATATCACTGAAGATGAATAAATAAGAGAATTTCAGGGGCAGAATATTAAGTGGGTCTTCTATATTGGCACAGATATTATAGATAATGATGATAGATATGATCATTTTAAAATTAAGCTTCTTATGACAAACCACATATAAATATTCAGGGAAGGACACCAGAATATAAAACTTATTTTTAAATCTGTTCAGTGTTTGTTCACAAATCAGGCTTAAATTTTTCTATGGTGATAGTTGTAATTAAAAAGTAGATCAAGAGGAATTAACTATGTAAAGTGACAAAGGGAGTGATAAATTGATGACTTAAACATCTTCAATGCACAACTACAGGTCCATAAAAAATTCCAAGAAAAAGAATCCACAATCAATATGATTCTGTGCAACTTGATAACCTATCCCCCCTAATCAGACATGTATGAAAGTTATTTAATTCCAGTATTCCTACTGAATACTGTGTATATTTTCCATCCTGAATTATCTGAATTTTGTAATAATGTCTTATGAACTAGATTAATCATTAAATGCAGTTATAGATACTGCTGAATATTAAAACATCTATTTTTATCATTTTAGCTTTGTAATTTTTTTTAAGTAAACTGCACATCTTCAGCTTTCACTTTGATTTAAAATAAAAAGTAATGGAATGGGAATGTATAATTTAAAATTTCACTTTTTCGGTTATTAGACTAATTGTTACTCAAACAAATATAATCCTACCTTATTTATCCAGTACATAACAGCATCTTCAATATCATAGGGTAGATCTGTGGCTTGAAAAAATGCTGAATACTGTTGAGCACATGCAATTACTTTTTCTATACTGACCATTTCTACAGTATAAGCCATCATTAAGGTATCTATCATGGCCAAATGTGCACTCTGTAAACACAAAAGAACAAATAGTTTAAAAATTATACTAAAACTGTGTTTATACATTTTAAACTATCAATATGTCCTAACAAATGACATGTAAAACTAAAGACTACAGAAAACTGGCCTTAAAAAGAAAGCATAAATCATTCATGCTAAAGATAAGTTAACTGAACCAAATTAATTTACTACAGAAATACTTACTGAGGATTTACGTTAAGATATTCATTATCTTCTATTCAAAAGATGCTTTTATTCCTCTTCCTTCCCTTCCCCAGTACTAGGGATTGAACCCTAAGGTCCTCTACCATTGAGCTATATTGCCAGTCTTTTTTATTTTTTGAGACTGGGTCTCACTAATTTTTTCCATCCTGATCATCATTTCCTTATACATCATTTACAAAACAATTGTAGAGTCACCTTTGATACCTTTTCTCATTTTTCAGATCCACATAGTAGAAATGTACAGACTCTACTTCTAAAATGTTTCTCAAGTCTCCTTCTCATTCTGATTGCTACACTTCCAATTCAGACTATAAATATTTCTCACACCTAAACAAGGAAAAAAAATCTTTAATAGATTGTCCTGTCTCCAATTTCCTAATCATCTAATTCATCCAGAACAGGACTTCAAGTTTTTCCTCTGGCTTTTCTTTTTTCCTTGATTTTTTTCCAGACACTACAAAAGTAAATAAAGTGGATAGTGCCCCTCTTTCAGTTCAACTCCCCCAGCAATATCTTCACTTTAATATGTATTTTTACAAAACCTTAATGTCAAATAGGTATAACATTTCCATTGTTTCCAATTTTTGACATTACAAACAATGCTACAACATTATTTTTCCAGGAATAATTGTAGTTAAAGTGCTACTGGGTCCGAGGGTAACCATATTTAAAGTTTTGATAACTGCTAATCAGCTCTCTAGAAAGGTTATACCAACTTTACCACCAAGAATGTTACCAGTATGCCTGTTTCTCCACATTTTTGCCAACATTAGATATTATTCACTTTTTTATTTGTGTCTCTTATAAAAGGTTAAAAGATTCCACTTTTTTTTTTTTTTTGCAATTCTCTGATTATTACTGGGCATTATTTTATGTGGTTAGCAACCATTTGTTATTTCTTCTTTGGAAAACTGAATGCTCATATTTTTTTGCTTATTCATTCCTTTGGAATGTTTATCTTTTTAAGAATTAATCATATACTAGGCACATTAACACTGCCATTCAAGTAGCAAATATTTTTTTTCCTAGTTTTTCTTGGTAATATCTGTCAACCTCAATGTTTTCATTTATGTCTTTGAAGTTTATACCATGTTTACAAAGGTGTACTTCATCCTAAGAATACAGAATATTTAGGAGAAAGCAGATGCTTTGTCTGAAGCAAAAAACTTCATACCTGCAATCATAAAACCAATGGTAATTCCTACTTACAAAGTAATTTACCTGTATTTTTCTATTACTTTAAAACCAAATGGAATTTATTTTTGAAGATATTATAAAGTAGGAACTAGATGCTTTTTCAAATCAGAGACTGCATCATATCATCAGTACATAAAATCTACCCATTTTCTACCTAATAGTCTAAACTTCTTAACAGAGGTAAAGCTCTAATGAACTCATTTATATTTGTCAGTCTACCTGATAATTTATCAATTTTCTTCCCCATCTATTCAAAACAGTCACATAAGACTGCTGTTACCAATTTTCAAATTTCTGTGTCCTGACTTCTTGTTGCCCTCCATACAATACAGACTAAGTGATGTCACTGGTTTGAATGTTACTTCCATTGTGAAGCTCTTCCTGTTCCCTTTCCAATCAAAATGTCTCATTCTTAAAAACAAAATAGAAGTATAGATACAGATTATTATTGAATATTGTCTATGCTTGCATGAGATTCTGAATTAATTATTTGAAGTAAGGCATGGACTGTGGTATTTTTAAACAACTCATCTGATAATGCTAATGAGCAGGCAGGGATGGAACCCACTAATTTATCTCATCTGTTTATAGTCACCTGAATATGACTCTAATACTCTAAGTTGACAGTAAGACTCCTGAGGGCAAGGACATTGTCTTGTTATATTCTTATTCCCTACATTTAACAAAGTGTCTGGCAACTAGCAGAGGCGGAAGGGAAAAAAAAAGGAAAGAAGTAAGCTTATTAGCTACTATAAACTGAAGAGCTGGCTTTACTCTGGAGTTTGAAGAAATGAATTCTGACTGTATAAGGAGGTAGTGGGTGTAGTCTCTGAAAAACTTAGCAATATGTATGAGAAAGCAGATGCTTTGTCTGAAGCAAAAAACTTCATACCGGCAATCATAAAACTATTGATAACTCCTACTTACAAAATAATTTATGTGCCAGATGGCGTGTGAAATATTTTATTACTGTATTACCTCTTTCACTTCAAATATTTTTTGAACTAAGATTGATAAGAATAGACAAAATACACTTTATAATCCTCAGAACTCTCAGAAGGAAGTATTGCATTTCAGCTGGGCATGGTAGTACATGCCTGTAGTTCCAGCTACTCAGAAGGTTGAGGCTAAGGATCCCTTGAACTCAGAGTTCTAAATCAGCCTGGACAATGCAGCCAGACCCAGATGCTTAAAAAAAGAAAAAACAACACATTCTATACACGAGGAATCTGAAGTTTAAAAATTTAAATAGTTTGTCCAAACCTACGTGCTCTATTGTAATCATGCAGTTAGCAGGAGCTAACTCATTTATTTGCAAAGAAAAAAATATTTTTTTGGAAATAATAAACACATATAATAAGTAAGCAACAAAATTAAACACTAATAACTATTTCAAATTAAAATAATATCTTCACATTCTACCCCCTCCATGAAATCTTTTCCAGACTGCAAATCAACATTTGAAAACATTAAAAAGCAAAACGTGGGCTGGAGATATAGTTCAGTTGGTAGAGTGCTTGCCTTACACGCACAAGGCCCTGGGTTCAATCCTCAGCACCACCAAAAAACCCCAAAAAAACAAAAAAAAGTGTTTTTAGCAAAGACATCGAAAAACACCAAGAGTCATAAAAAAAACTCATATACTCTTAGGATTCATCTTGGCAATTTGTTCTTAACAGATACATGAAAGGGGGAAAATAGCTATATAAATGAAAATGATCATTATGATATTTTACAACAAAAATAATGTAAACATTCAACCATAATGAGTAATTTATGATCTATTTAGCTATTTTACAATAGGTGAATATATATATATAATATAATATTGATTGGAAAAAAGAGATATTATGATGATGTTGTATGTACATATATAGGTATAGATACATGGGAAGCAGGAAGGAAAAAGGAATGAATAAAAGTAAAACTTACAAAATAATTTTTTTAGCATGTAAAATATAGACATATAATCTAAAATTTACTTCAAAAATTAGGATAGAATAATAAATACTAAATATAATTAATAACATTTTTAGAATGAACCTCATTTTGCTGATAAATACACTTTGTAAATTAAAAAATTAATTTTATTATAATTATTTCCATATGATATTCACTCACTTTAAGATCTCTCACATTTTTTTTAAACACATGTGCTGAAGCAATTGTTTTTTTGTTTTTTTTTGTTTTGTTTTGTTTTGTTTTGAGAGAGAGAGAGAAAATTTTTTTAATATTTATTTTTTAGTTTTTGGCGGACACAACATCTTTGTTTGTATGTGGTGCCGAGGATCGAACCTGAGCCGCACGCATGCCAGACGAGCATGCTACCGCTTGAGCCACATCCCCAGCCCCAAGATCACTCACATTTTACTATGTTTTTCAATACTTAATATACAAGATGGTGGTGAATTGAAAAACTTATGTATAAGAGAAAGTATATACATAATGGATCTAGAAAAGATCAATATTTAAAAAAAACTCAAGGCCAAAATCATTTTGGAGCTATTGACTATAATACACATTTACTTTCTTACTAAAGCAAAGTATTAAGATCAGAATAATAATACGCAACACTGAGTATTATATGCCATGTACTGTGTTCAGCATCTTACTGCTGTCATATACTATTTTCACTATATAAAGTTTTCAGCATGTTAAGTTTTCAGTATTTGTATTAAACTTATTGAATACAAAATAACCCTGAGAGATAAACACTATTTTACCGATGTGGACAGTGTGTAACCAGCTTCAAAGTTTACACAACTAGGAGGAAATGGGATTCAAACTTAGAAGTCTGGATTCAGAACCCATATCATCTCACATCACACTTGCAAAATTAATAGAAACATCCTATACCATCACTATCTGTACCACAGTAGGAGGCAACAGCAGCAATAACAGAAGCAATAGTGTATTTTCAGGCCACCAGGTGGCAGAGCAGAACATAACATCTAAAAGCAGCAGTTCAAAGATGGGTTACTGAAGAAAAAGGGAAAGAATGATGGGTTCCAGGAAGGAAGGACGGAAGGAAGGAAGGAAGGATCAATAAGTAGAATGCCGTTAAACTAAAAAGCTTCTGCACAGCAAAGGAAACAATTAAGAGTGTGAAGAGAGAGCCTACAGAATGGGAGAAAATCCTGGCTAGCTACTCCTCTGATCGAAGATTAATATTCAGAATATATAAAGAACTAAAAACATTTAACTTTAGAAAAATAACCCAATTGATAAATGGTCAAAAGAACCAAATAGAAACTTCTCAAAAGAAAAAACACTAATGGCCAACAAATAGATGAAAAAAATGTTTGGTATGTGTTAAATTTTCTATTCTCATACCAACTGTGGAATAATATATCTCTTTTTTTAACTTGTTTATTTATTTTTATTTGAGCTTTACAGTTATATATAGTAGCAATCAGGAAAATGCAAATTAAAACTATACTAAGATTTCATCTCACTCCAGTCAGAATAGCAATGATCAAGAATACAAGCAACAATAAATATTGACAAGATTGTAGGGGAAAAGGTATACTTGTATATTGTTGGTGGGACTGCAGACCAGTACAACTACTCTGGAAAGCAGTATGGAGATTCCTCAAAAAATTAAGAATATAACCATATGATCTAGCTATCCCACTCCTTGGTATTTTCCCAAAAGATCTAAAATTGGCATACTAGAGCACTACAGCCACCTCAGTGTTTACAGCAGCACAATTCACAATAGCTAAATTATGGAATCAACCCAAATACCCGTCAATAAATGAATGGATTAAAAGATTGTGATACATACATACAACACACACACACAAAATGGAGTTCTATTCAGCCATTAAAAAAATGAAATTATGGCATTTGCTGGTAAATGGCTGGAATTGGAGGACATGACGCTAAGTGAAATAAGCAAACTCAGAAACTCAAAGGTAGAATGTTTTTTCTTAGATGTAAAGACGAGAGTAAAATAAAGGAAGGGAGAGGGAAGGATAAGATAACATAAAAAAAAATCAAATATAAATTAAAGCGAAAAGAAGTCTTGTAGAATAGAGGAAAGAGAATGGGAGAGGGGAGAGAAGAGTGGAGGTAAAAGAATGAGAGAAAGGGGGAATCATGAACCAAAATCAATTTCCATGCATATATGAATTTGTTAGGATGAACCCAACTATTATATATAACTGTAAAGCTCAAATAAAAATAAATAAATAAGTTAAAAAAGGAGATATATTATTCTATAGTTGGTATGAGAACAGAAAATTTAACACATACCAAAGCAGGTCAGTATAAGGGAGCAAAAAGCATGAACCTTAAAAATAAAGTCAGGAACACTCACTGATCAGCAAATATTTCTTAGACTAACCTATAGGAGGATTATGACACTTTTATTCCAGATGTTATCACAGGACCAAGTGGTCTGCTATACCCAAGTGGTTGGTGAATGTGACAGCTCTGGTGAAGAAATTCAAAATACTTCTTTCATAAGATAGAAAATCTTAATAATATGACATCCTTTAAACAACTGACCACACAAAGTGTTATTTTATTTGGATTTCCCTGGTTAAATATGTGAAAAAAATATAGAGGCAAATGAAAAAGTATGAGCACTAGAATGTAAGTATCATCATAACGATAGTTGTTAGGTGCTGTCAGTCCAAATTTTTAGGAAAAAACACAATGGAGCAGTTGGGAGTTCTCTTCAATCCCTTCAGATATGCATAATAAGTATCTGGTTTATATTTTGTCATTAACATTTAGTGAATTTAATAATCACATTATTCAATGGAGAACTGTTTTAAAGACAATGGTAAATGGAAATATTAAGCTGTCTTGCAAACTTAATGTACACAAGAAATAGTTCAGCCCAAACGTCTATTGAAATGCAAAGCTCAAATTAATGGAAGATATTACTATTTACTAATCAGATCCATCGACTTTATCCAGACTACATTTAACTTCAGAAGGCAAGTTAAGAATGTTTAAATATGGCTATTGTGTCTAGACACATACAACAATCACAAAGTAGTAGCTGAATGAATATAGTAAACAGTAAATAGTTTTAAAGCAGGGGTTCTAAATATGACTGATCATCAAAAAAAAAAAAATCACAAATTCCCTGGCCTCAAACTTCAGAGACTGATTAAATCCCTTTTGAGAAGCCAAAGAACAGCATACTAATAGGCACCATTGCCTTTAAGAGTGCCTCACATTCTCAAGAGATTAACCTTTCTATAGCACATTTCCAATCCTACTGCTCTACAATCAAAAGCCTTCAGTGACTTCCTTCCTGTATCTAAGAAACAAGTTCCAAGTATTTATGTAATATTCAAGTTCAAGATCTTAAAATAATCACTCTTTCCAGGTCTTATTTTTTATTACTCTTTGTAAATCTTATGGTCTGGCAACATAGTTTACTATGGTTAGGACTATACAACCAAAATGCCAGGTTCAATCCTGACTATAACATACTATGTGATCTTTGGCAAATTCCTAATTTCTCTGTGCATCAATACTCTTATCTGTAAAATGAGGGAACAATAACAGTACAAAACAATTCGTGCCCTAAAAATAATATAACTTGTATAAAAAATTAGGTTAGGGGTTATAAAATTTGTCAGAATCAAAATGAAATGCCATTTTTCTAAAAAGAAAAATTATTAAACTATAGTTCTGTTCATTTTTTCAACTTTTGTATTATCTACCTGGATCCTAAATTATTCTAATTTAATGTCTAGCTACAACTCTCCAACTAAGAACAGAAACTACTTTTTCCAAAGCTCTATAAGCTGAAACTGTACATCATGATGTAGGACCTTACAAACAAAGTATTAAAGCCCAGATGGGTTCAATGATGAATTCCAGTAAACATTTAAGAAATAAATCGTACCAATTCTCTCTACAATCTCTTTCACAGGCTGAAAGCAGAGGGAATATTTTCTAACTCATTCTATGAGGCTAGCAATACCCTAATATCAAAACCAGAGAAGGACATTAATAGAAAAGAAATGTACAGCTCATTATCTCTTATAAACATAGATGTAAAAAGCCTCAGCAAACAACAAAAAAGTTAGCAAAACGAATTTAACAATACACCAAGACCAAGTGGAATTTTTCCCCAATATATAAGATTAACTCAGTATTTGAAAATCAATTAATGTAATCTATCACATGGACTAAAAAAAAAAAATCACATGATCATATCAGCATATAGAGAAAAAGCATTTGACAAAATCCAATACCCATTCATAACAAAAACTCTTAGAAAACTAAGAATAGAGGGGAACCTTCTCAACTTGATAAAGCATATCTACAAAAATCTTACAAATAAGATCATATTTAACAGTGAAAAATTAGAAGCTTTTGCAGTAAGATCAGGAATAAGGTAAGGAGGTCACCTTTTACCACACCTTTTCAACATCATACTAGATAGAAGTCCAGCCAATTCAATAAGAAAGGAAAAGGAAATTAAAGGTATACAAAGGAAGGAAGAAACAAAACTGTGTTTGTCATAAATATGATCATCTCTGTAGAAAATCTGAAATAATGAATAAGAATAATAATAATAAAAACAACTCCTGGAATTAATGTGATTATAGCAAGGTTGCAAGATAGAGTTAACACACAAGTCAATCACATTTCTATATACTACCAATGAACTCCTGAAAATTTGAAAGATACCAATATAAATCTAACAAAATAGGCACAAGATGTATGTGAGAAAAACTACATTATCATTCTGATAAACAAAATGAAAGAAGAATTGAGTAAATGGAGAAATTCTATGCCCACGGATATGGATTTAATACTGTCAAAAGAGTTCAGTTCTTTCCAACTAGATCTACATATTCAAATGTAACCCCAGTCAAATTCCAAAAAATTGTTTTGTGAATATTGACAAATATATCTAAGCTTATACAGAAAGGCAAAAGACTCAGAATTGCAAACACAATGGGCAAAGAGAAGAATACACTTGGGAGAACTGGCCACCTGACTTCAAAACTCATTATAAAACGACCGTAATCAAGGCAGTGTAGTAGTGGCAAAAGAATGGACCAACAGATCGATCAGTGTAAAGAGCCAAGAAATAGACTCACATAAATATTTTTAACAAATGATATTTGACAAAAGAATAAAGGCAATAGAATGAGAGCGAAGACAGTTTTTCAATAATGGTGCTGAAACAATTAAACATCTACATGTAAACAAACAAAACAAAACAAAAAAGCATAAACACAAACCTTATGCCATTCACAAAAACTAATTCAAAATTGATCACAGACCTTATACTTAATTATAATAATTTATTTTCATATTTTCCCTAACATTATATCAATTAATACTTTTAGGGAATTAATGGAATTACTAATGAGCCATCAAAGATATGAACGCAGGAAAAAAACCCAATGACCATCAAAATCATAAAACATGGGATTTATGAAAATCCCACTAAAGTAGACGATTATATCTAACAAATCAAGGTTTAATTGTAGAACATGTATTTTCTAAATGTCCTACCCATAGTGACCTGGGAAAATTTTATTTTTATGATAGTTTATATATGGCAGCCCAGACTTATCCACCACCACTCAACATAATTGCTGCTACTTTATGCCAACAATGTAAAATGATTACTATGTTCTTTCATTTGCAAACCAATATGACATTCCTAGCATTTTTTAACCAGTCACATATGTTATACTCCCAAGTATGTTTGTGTTTTACAGCTTTTCAGATTTGAAAGTTTTCCAGGCATACTTTGGTCCTATGCCAAAAGCTGTGCTTCAAATCTCAAAATCAAAAACAAGTTACATAAAATACACTGATATATATTTTATCATATAAAAATAACCGTCAGTAAAAGCTCCAGTTAACATTCAAAAAATTGCCTGAAAGTAGTCTGTCAGCAAATTTCTTTCACCTGGGTGTGTATGGAAAATGTGCCTGACAGCACTAACTTTATTAGAAGAAAAAGAAACAGAACCACTAAGCTTATGACATAATCACTGCTGTTCCCGAATTTGCCTCTACCACCCAGTTAGGCTTCATTTCCCAAACACTGTATAAAAAAAGAACACTGAAGGTCATAATATTCCCCATGGTAACTAGCCATACCAGCTTTTTATAAACTACACAATTTTCAGTTGAAAAATAGCAGTGAGGTTCACAAGAGTTTAACACAGTCATGGCAGATACTTAAACAACATACAAGAAGTAGAAACAGTTGTCCATCAACCTACCAAATGTCTACTAGTCACACATGTCTTTCAACATCACTGCTTGTTGGTAAGCATTGCCCATATTAGCATTCAGTGGGGTGGAGCTAAGAAACCAAACTTTACCCAGGCCATCACCTCATAGCCTCTGCAGACACTGGCCAGACCCCATAGCTATCAGAAAAAGTAAAGAATGTGGGAGTTACTTCACTAAGGAGCTGGCAGGAAAACACATGCTTACTTGAAAAGAATTTGAATCTATAAACCAGTGTGCTATACTGGATGTTGTTAGCCACAGAGCAGTTAGATTTTTATTCCCTCAAGTTAAGCAAAAATTGACCTGGTTTGGAAATGGTAGGAGACCCTCAATGTTACACAAAATTACATAGAAGAAGATGTGAGGGGAAAGGGGGTGGAAACAAGGGAGAGAATTGAACAACAGCAGATGAGGTAGACAGGGATGATGGGTGGGGAGGGGAGGGGGGATAGTAGGGGATAGGAAAGGTAGCAGAAAACAACAGTCACTAATATGCCATTATGTAAAAATGTGAGGGTGTAACCAATGTGATTTTGCAATTTGTATGTGGGGTAAAAATGGGAGTTCATAACCCAATTGAGTCAAATGTATGAAAGATGATATATCATGAGCTTTGTAATGTTTTGAACAACCAATAAAAAAATATTTTAAAAAAATTGACCTGGTGACATAATTTTCAAGAAATGCTTCTACCTACAGTAAAACTATCAAATCTCCATTCTGGTTAATGCTAAGGTGAAGATATATGTAAAGGGATTAAAAAAAAAAAAAAAAGGACTAATTTTTAACCCTCTCAGCTGGTAACACCTTACTAGTACCAACTTTTAAAATAACTGCCAAGTACTGCTTACATGAAACATCACCTCTATAATTTTGGTAGGCCACTTTATTTATTATTTTTTTCATTATCATTTCTTAATTGTAGATGGACACAATATCTTTACTTATTTATTTTTTTATGTGGTGCTGAGAACTGAACCCAGTGCCTCATACATGCTAGGCGAGCGCTCTACCACTGAACCACAACCCCAGCCTCGGTAGGCCACTTTATATACAAGTCTTTTAAAACACTAATTTGTAATGAATAATTAACTGTTGACATTTTTAAACCTACATTTTAATTGTAGACATTAATAACTCAATAAATACTATTATCTTTCAATAATAATGCCATTTAACAAAATAAAGACTGAAAATATTAGTTTTGATAAAACATCAAACTATCCAAAGAATTTCTGAACCTGTGTCATCTGTGTGCAAGGCAAGCACTCTACCAACTGAGCTAATATCCCCAGTCACCCACATCATTTAAATTTTTATAAAAGTAGAAATTTCTGTTTTTATTTCAAAACTATGAAAAATATGAGATTATCTTAAAATATCATTTTTCATGGTCTCCCTCAAAAGTTCCTATATTAATGCAGGAATATTCAGAGATGAATGATTAAATTATGAGAGCGGTAGCCAAATCAGTTCATTCTAATCTGAATGAACTATCTGGGTAATAACTGTAGACAGGTGGGAAGGACATGACTAGAGGAGGTGAGTCTCTGGGGCTGTGCACTGGAAGGGTTCATCTTCCCCAAGACCCATTCCCTTCCCCTTTCTCTGCTTCCTGGCCATATAGAGTAGAGGAATAGTACTCCTTTACCACAACCTTCTGCCATGATATTCTGCCTCACCTTCAGCCTGAAGTAATGGACTTGGCCAACCATGGAATGAACTTCTGAAACCATGACAAAAAATAAACTTCCTCCTCTAAGTTATTCTTGTCAGGTATTTTGATCACAGCAACAGAAGCTGGGCAACACAATGTTTTATATCATTAAACAGTCAGCTAAAATATTTTCCTAATCTGAGATACAAGACCCCCAAAATGATTAACTATCAAAATGATGGGGGAGGATCAAAGCAAGCATGGTGGCACATGCTTGTAATCCCAGTGGCATAAGAGGCTGAGGCAGGAAGATCACAAGTTCCAGGCCAGCCTCAGTTACTTAGTGAGATGGTGTCTCACAATGAAAAATAAAAAATAGCTCAGTGGTAGAGCACTCCCAGGTTAAGTCTCTAGTGCCACCAGAAAATAAATAAATATACCGATGTTTAGGACCTCCTAAACATACAGAACAAGAAGATCATGACACTACTCAAGAGTTGTTCGATTCTTTATCTTAAAACTAGAGCTGTTCTCCATAGTATTTTCTGTGTATTACTCAAATATCCATGCCTCTAACAATTCTATTGCTTGCCCTCTCTTTTTACCCTAAACATGCCCTCCCTGGGCATCTCAATTTCCATAGTTTCAATAACCACTACCACTCTGCAGATTCCCAAATCCATTTCCAGTCCATTCCTCACTGAGCATCTATGTCTGCTGGCATCTCTTGTCCCAAACTGAATGTCTCACCCTTACACGGTACCACGGTCATTTCTCCTACTTCAATTCCTCTTCTCCTCTTTTTCCTATTTCAGTAAAGGTCACTAAAATATACAGTCTGCTTAGTCTAGGTTATATTGTCTAATTATTTCTTTCAAAACGGAACTCTGATCATGTCATTGTTGTGATTAAAAACCCTTTATTGGGGCTGGGTTGTGGCTCATTGCCTGCCTAGCATGAGCAAGGCCCTGGGTTTGATCCTCAGCATCACATAAAAATAAATAAAGGTATGGTGTCCAACTACAACTAAAAAAATAGATATTAAAAAAAAAACCCTTTAGTGTGGGGAGGTCCTTAAACATCCATCAATAAAGGATTAGGCAAATATAAAATATGACATTTTCATACCACAAAATGTTGTGCAGTCTCAAAGTATGATATGAATTTATGCTCATTAATATAAAAAGTTGGTTATGAAATATTTCCAGGTACCTTCCCCACACTTTAGTCCATTGTTTCCCATGGCTTCTCCAGCCCTAACTCTACCTCATGACTGCTGAATTTCAAATTCCTTCAATGATTTGCTCAGATTTTGGAGGCAAAATAGCTGACCTCATTCATCATCTTGTGCCTGGCACCATGGCAGAAGCCATAGATTACCAGCTATTCTTTGGATTTTATGTTCTTGCTTTTGGCCAAATGTAATGAAACCCCAATTAACTTTTATGATTAAAAGATTTCTAAATCCAATGTAATGCAACTGTATGATAAAAGAATTTGAGCAACAACCTAAAATCTAATATAACTAGATTTAGTTTCTAGTCATTCTTGGTATTAATGGATCTATTTATATCTCAAACATGTTTCACTTTATGAAAACAAAGTGGTAAAAATTCAGGCGTTATGTATTAAACAATTAATTGTTAAATTTTTTAATTTACTTATTTTTGCAACCAGAAGAAACTTTAAAAAAAAGTATCCTCTAGTGACTTCCTTGTATACTGAATCAAATGTGAACATCTTATCATGGCTTATGGGATTCTACTTGCTTTGGCTACATTCACCACCAACCTGAGTACCCTTTTTTTTTTTTTTTTCAGTTCCTGAAACATACTAAACTCACTCCTATATATCAGGGCTGTTTCTTCTGCCTAGAATGTTATTATCCTAGATAGTCACATGCTAGTTATAGTTATTAATATTTAGTTCTTGGTTCAAATGTCAATTCTCTAGACAGGTGCTACCTGATCACCTTTCATAAAAATAGCATGTTCCATTTTTTTTATAGCCTCTTCCTGGTTTATTTTCTTCATAGCATGTACCATTTTCTGAAATTATCATTAATTAATTGTTTACTAGTGATCTCACTGAATGAGTCAAGTACTTCTTATCATTAAATTTTTCATGGTAAATAAATGTGGTTCTAAAATTTCAAATTCCTGAAAATGTTCCCTCCAGGAAATCCTTAGCAAGACCTTTATCATCCACACATTTATTTATTTTCTGAAAATCTACCAATTTGGTGGCTTTGTATTTATTTCCTGTGTCAGTTATCTTTGTCTAACTGGCTCCTCATCATGATTCAGACCTCTGCTCAAATATATTGTTCTGTGTAAGGCTCCCCTTAACCACTCCCAACAAAAAACACATAATTCCTTCAGATCAATCAGTCATATTATTCTATTTTTATTTTTTCATAGTTCTCACCCTCTCTAAAGTTATTTTGTTACTTGTTTGTTTACCACAAACTAACATTTTCAGCTTAGGAAAACGATAATCAATACTCTCATAGAACATCAAAAGAACTTCCTGAAAAGAGAGGCCCTTGGGACAACTTTGTAACACCTCACTTTGTAATAAAGCTCACTGTAACAGTCTATTCAATCACACAAGACAGATTCAGAAAGAATCTGAACAAAGATTTATTTTTCCCAGTTACAGAAATGCAAGTGTCTGAATACAAAGCAAGCAAACAAATGGAAGTTTTTAAAGTTTATTTTAATGATCATTGATTTTATTAAATCGCCTTACTGACATTAATGAAAAACAATTTGCTAAACTACTAGTATCTGCTAAACTACAAAAATGAGTCAGTATCATGGGGGTGAGTGGGAGATCAAAATTCTCAATAGACTGGGGGTGTGCATGGCTATGACTTTCCTCTGCTCTACAGCATTGGATTGTAATTTTGCAAATTAGAAAAATATGCCCTTATACTAAACTATTAAAAACATCTCAATCTATGTTCCAATCCTGTGTGTGTGTGTGTGTAAGAGACAGACAGACGGAGGGACGGAGTCAGATACTTGAACTTAAAAAACACTGTTAATCCAGAACAAGACAGATCCCAAAACTAGAGATAAATTACCTTATATCGTACCATCTATTTAATTAGAAACCCACACTGAAAGTACAGTTATCCTTTTTCTCTCTTAAAAAATTAAAAGCGCAGCCAGGCACAGTGGTGCATGCCTGTAACCCCAGCAGCTCTGGAGGTTGAGGCAGGAGAATCGCAAGCCAGGCTCAGTTATGGCAAGACTCTAAGCAATTCAGTGAGATACTACCCCTAAATAAACACAAAATAGGGCTGGGGATGTGGCTCAGTGGTCAAATGCCCCTGTGTTCAATACCCAGTACTCAGATCAAACAAATAAAACAACAATTAATGAGGTAACTTGTAATATCTCAATACATGTATACATTGCAGAATTTCTAGTTAACATATAATGAATTCATTTTCAGTAATCATAAAAAATTATTACTGGCACAACAATGATAACAATTCAGCAGACTAACAATGAGGAGCAACACTAAGTCTTTCACTCCCATCTGATATATTTGAGAAAAAAGAAATTAGAGCTGGCAGATTACTTTGTAAATACCTTAGTTTTTGCTACTTTAAATGTTCTCTTATGAAAATGAGATTAAAAATAAAAAGAATATGAAACTTTCATTATTCAAAATTAAATCATCTATTTCATAAAGTATAGCAAATTCCCTCATATTTCAGAATCACTAGTTCTGAAAATGGGACAAATTAAAAAGAATATGCAACTCCATCCATTTACCTACAAATGCCATGAGAATATAATGTTAAGTGAAGTTAGCCAATCCCAAAACATCAAATGCTGAATGTTTTCTCTGATATAAGGAGGCTGATTCATAGTGAGGTTGGGAGGGGGAACATGGGAAGATTAGACGAATTCTAGATAGAGCAAAGGGAAGGGAAGGAAGAGAGGTAAAAAGGGGGGTAAAAAAGATGGTGGAATGAGATGGACATTACTTCATAGATCTCTACATGTATGAAGACACAAATGGTGTGAACAGACTTTTTATACAACCAGAGTTATGAAAAATTGTGCTCTAAATGTGTAATATGAATTGTAATGCATTCTGTCATATATAACAAATTAGAATAAAAAATTGTGGGGGGGGCTGGGATTGTGGCTCAGCAATAGAGCACTCACTTAGCACATGCGAGGCCCTGGGTTCAATCCTTAGTACCACATAAAAATAAATAAATAAAATAAAGGTATTGTGTCTTAACAACTAAAAAATAAATATTTTTAAAAAATTTTTTAAAAGGACATGCAATGGAAAACATGTTGTAATCAAGTCAAATAAGTTTTTAAACTGGGAAATAATATTAATATAAAAGTGATATTTTAGAAAACTTAAACTAGCAGATGTATACCACAGAGCTTAGAAAAATCTTAAGGAAGCAAGTTCACAAACTCTAGTCCCATAGTACTTTTTAAATGAAGTGATTTGTATATGAAAATACATTTTTTAAAAGAAAAACATCGGTATAGTTAAGTTTCTAGAACTAACACTGTAATTTTACCACTCTCCTCTAAAAAATAAAACAATTTATTTTTAAAACATGGGTTTATAATCCTTGTGGGTAATGTAAAAAAAGTCAACTTAGTTGGTGACAAGTCATATTTTTTCCCAAATAGAATAGAAAAAAAATCAAATTACAATAATAAGTACTTTTGTTTCTATGTGACTAGATAAACCAGGTGTGGATTTTGCAATAAAATGTATTCTTAAACAGGTCACAGTCAAAAGAATTTCAAGAAACAAGACCAGATGATTGTTAGGGTCTCTTTTGACTCTAAAATCATACTTCTATGTCCTCAAAGGGGAAAAAGATCAATGAGTAGATCTTCTTTAATGTTTAGTTATAGTTCTTTTCATGGCAAACAAAAGAAACCAACTCTGTTGAATTAGCTCTGTTAACTTAAGCAATAAGTGCGATTTATTGAGAAGATAATGAAGTAGTTCACATTAGCTAGGGAAGAGTTGAAACACCAAAGCCAGGAAGCACAGAAAGCAAGCAGCAGGAGTTCACAGGCTTTTCCCAAGGGCAATGCCTTCATAAAGTAGTAAGTGTGGTTCCAACCACCACCTATCACTGAGCTGTGATTCTCCCTCTGTTCACTTTGCAAAGTGAATCACTCTATTTTTGTAAAGCTGTATATTTTTATGTCACTGGTCATTAAATGAGACCTATTGTCTACATAAGAGTACCTTCCATAACAAAATAATTCCCTTATCTCTCTCCTATTACCATTCTTAGGATTCCTACCCTTCACCCTTCTGATCGTACTACCCTTCACTGCTATACATCCTCTCACTGTTTGATATCCTAACTTCACACTGATGGGTATAATCTACAAAGACAGGGAAACAAAGGTAGCACAATGTATTTATAGAACAAGCACTGACTTATAAATCAGAAATTTATCTGTGTTTTTGTCATTAACTATGATCTCTGTGATCATGAACTATCATTTTTTCCTTCTATACTTCTTCCAATAGGAACCAAATAAGTAACTATTAAATCCATCTATCCATAAAGTTTCCAACTTGTAAAAGCATATGATAATAATTGCTCTATTTGTCTTCTATGACTGTTACCAAATAATAATATTTTTAAACATTTTATAAGCTACTAATCACTACAGATACAGCAGGGGGAAGATATTTGTTTGTCGGTTCTTTTTCATTTCTCTGGAAGGTCATATGGTGTAGGGGGGACAATAATGGGCTCTGGGGTCCCCAAATACAAGTTCAAATCCTATGATCATCATTTACTACCTGTTTGGCTATAGGCAAGTTAGCTTACCTTGTGGGGTGAATTATAGGTCAGTTTTCTCACCTATAAGATAGCAATGCACATTAATAACTAAGCAATGCACATTAATAACTAACATCTGTAAGGTGTTAAATTTTCCTAACAATTTATCACCACAGTTCTGTACCTTCAGTCCTATCTTATTTCACACTTCATCTCTTTCAACCCCACATTCCCACTCACATTAATTCTTTCAAGATCATCTGAAGGGCCAAGATCATCTACTCTATCACTAACATCTAGCTCAGGGCCAATATCAGAGCTGATTAAGTATCTATTGAATATATGAATGTCCATAAATCTTCATGGTAAATACATAATGCAACAAACTAAAAAGACTGGATATTCCACCAAAATCATTTCAATCTCATTTCATTTCTCTGTACACACAATGACCCTTCACTTATATACAAATCAATCTTTTACAACTGTACTAAAATAAAAAGAGATAAACTTAGGATGACACTTAAGAGAGCAGCCTTTATCTTTCTCATTAAAAATAAGAGGCTTAGGGGTTGGGGCTGTAGCTTAGTGTAGAGCACCCGCCTAGCACGTGTGAGGCACTGGGTTCAATCCTCAGCACCACATAAAAATAAATAAAAGACATTGTGTCCAAGTACAACTAAAAATATATTTAAAAAAAAATAAGAGGTTTGGGCTAGGGATGTGGCTCAGGCGGTAGCGTGCTCACCTGGCATGTGCGAGGCGCTGGGTTTGATCCTCAGCACCACATAAAAATTTTAAAAAATAAAGATGTGTCCACCAAAAACTAAAAGAAAATTCTCTCTCTCTCTCTCTCTCTCTCTCTCTCTCTCTCTCTCTCTCTCTCTCTCTCTCAAAAAATAAAATAAAAATAAACAAAAATAACAGGTTTAAGAATATCAGCTCTAAAAAGCCAGGCACAGTGGCACACACCTGTAATCCCAGCAATTTGGGAGGCTGAGGCAGGAGAATCCCAAATTCAAAGCCAGCCTCAGCAGATTAGTGAGGCATTTAACAACTCAGCAAGACCCTGTCTCTATAAAATATTTTAAAAGGGTTGGGGATGTGGCTCAATGGTTAAGCACTCCTGTTTTCAATCAAAAATAAATTTAAAAAAGAATATCAGCTCAATTTGGTGATGAAAATGTTATGTATTTTGGTATCCAACACTATAGCTACTAGCCACAGATAGCTAATAAGCACTTGAAATGTGCTAATGCGACTGAGGAAATGAATTTTTAAATTTTGTTTAATGAATTTAATTTTAAATATCCACAAGGCTTGGTAGCTACTGTATAGGACGGTGCAGTCACAGAACATTGGCCTTTCCTCTTGTGTTTCAGATTTAATTCAGTTTGTACTAATACAGAAACCAGAATATCCAAGCTGACGATAATTCTAAAATTCATTAAATGTATACACATTGAGAATATATTATTAGATATTACTGTCTGACTGGTTAAGGTTTTCCAAGAGCTAGTTTCAAATAAATTTATATTCTTTTAGCATACCACACACACACAAAAAATCACCTCAAGTCAGGTGTAGTATTGCACACCGGTATTCCAGGGACTCTGAGGCAGGAGAATGGCAAGTTTGAGGCCACCCACAGCAACTTTGTAAGGCCCTAAGCAACTTAGCAAGGCCCTGTCTCAAATAAAAAGGGTTGGGGATATTGCTCAGTCATAAAGCACCCCGGGTTCAATCCCCTGTACCAATAAGAAAGTCATCAGGTCAAGATAAGGAAAAAGAAAAAAAAAAGGGGAGGGAGGATATTAGCTCAATATTTTAAATCTATAAAGCTGTTTCATTACTCGTTTTGTTTCTTACCTCCAAATAAAATAAGTAAAATAATCAGGGATCCAAAGTATCAAAAGCAACAGAGGGAGCTGGTGTTGTAGCTCAGTGATAGAGAACTTGCCTAGCACGTATGAGGCACTAGGTTTGATTCTCAGCACCATATATAAATAAATAAAATAAAAGTCCATTAACAACTTAAAAAAAAAACATTAAAAAAAAAAAAGCAACAGAGGACAGGTGGTGAACATCCAGACTCTAAGAATTCCAGAGAGTAAAAACCAAAGAGCTTGTTCTTCCTAGTTTCTAGTGGTTAACTACTAATTAATTAATTAGAGTTGGCATAAGCAATAAAATAGATTTTTGTCAGCCTATTCTAGGATCCCTTCTTCATCTCCCCACTCTAATGAGTCAAAAAGTCATCTCTATCCTACCTACCTACCTTAAAAATGCCTTTCCCACCCACTTCTACATCTCTCCAGCCACTACCTTAACTCAGGCCCTAGGCTATTTCATCAGCCTCCTGAGCAGTAATACCAGAGTAACTCTCTGGAACACCAGTCTAATGACAACCTCTGTAGGGTTTAAACCCTATACCATGCAGCAGTTCCCTATCACTTCCAGGATAACATACACCTCTGTCATAGCATAAAAGATCATAGAGGCCCTATCTCCATCTACCATGTGATCTCACTCTCTCTGAGAGCAGTATGCAACTCATCTAAAGCTACAACTAAAGCCCTCGCTTTTCCTTGTGTGTCATGCTCCCATGCTCCTCTTAAGATTCCCTTTTACTTCCATATACAATATCTTACAGCACAGCCTTCCTTTCCCTACTTCAATTCCTTCACATCCTTCAAAACTTGTCAAGTGTAGGACTGAGCTGGGTGCAGTGGCTCACACCTGTAACCCAGCAACTCAGAAGGCGAAAGCAGGAGGATTCCAAGTTCAAGGTCAGCCTCATCCAACTTAGTGAGGCACTGTCTCTGTTTGGTGTGTGAGACTCCCCCTTCTCAGAGAACATCATGGAATCCCTTAAGCCTCTCCCTCCTCTCCAAAGGGCCCCAAGCCAAGAGTGCCAAATTCAAAGGTTTCCTCCACCAATTCCCACAGGACACAGTGTCCACTCGCTGTACCTGAGTTACCCTGGCAATTAGCACCCAACATGTCCCCTATGCAACCCTTCTTAAGCCGAAGCTTATAAGCACACGCTGTCTTCTCTCTTCTCTCTCTCTGCCCTCCTCTTCTTCTCTGCTCTCTTCCTCTTTGTCCTCTTCCTCTTCTTTCTCTTTCTCTCTGCCCTCCTCTCTCCTCTCTCTGACTCTCCTTTTCTTCTCCTTCAGGCAGCCCCCCAATAAAATCCCTTGGTTGAATCTCCGTCTCGGTTGAGTCACTGGCCTTTCAGTCTCAAAATAAAAAACAACAAGGAAAAAGGCACAGTGGCACACGCTTGTAATCCCAGAGACTCCAGAGGCTGAGGCAGGAGAATGGCAAGTTCAAAGCCAGTCTCAGCAAAAGTGAGGCACTAAGTAACTCAGGGAGACGCTGTCTCTAAGTACAAAATAGGGATGTGGCTCAGTAGTTAAGTACTCTGGATTCAATCCCTGGTTGATGTTAGATAGATGGAAGTAGCTGAGGAACAAAGCACCAAGTAACCCGTGTGCACGAAAGAAACACTAATCAGGTGCTGATGGAACTGCCTATCAATCAGCAGGGTCTACTGGACAATCCTGGATCTTAGCCAGCACCCCACCACCACCAAAGCCAACAGGACAAGGGAGTCTTAAAAACCCCTTTTCCTGACCCAAGCCCTCCCTTCCCGCCCTAAGACAAATAAAAATTCCAGTCCGGTTGAGCCCTGATAGCTTGTCCTCAGACCCACCCTGTTGGTCTGAGGGTCTCCCCCAGGAGTGAAACCTCAATAAAGCCTCCTTCAGCAGCCTTTTAAAATCTGCCTCCTTTTGGTCGCTGCTGCCTAACCTTATAGTTACCCCTGTCCGCCCCACCAAAAAGAGCAGGACTGACTTTGGTGCTTCCATATTCCTAAATAAAATCTGATGAATTTTTACAATCCTCACTAGAAATTAAGACTTTGGAAGGGCTGGGGATATAGCTCAGTAGGTAGAGTGCTTGTCTTGCATGCACAAGGCCCTGGGTTCAATCCCCAGCACCACACACACACACACACACAAAAAAAAGACGCTGGAGAACATGAACTTTATAAAATCACAGGAAACAGTACAAAGGACATTACAGAAGATCCTTAAATAAGCCAAATTAATAAATGGTCTGACTGAATTCAGTTTTATAATATAAAAAGTTTCTGTGATAAAATAAGCACCATTTAACTTGACAATAAACTTAAGAGTTCCAAATAAATGATTACAAATAAACAGTGACTCTAACATAATAAACATGGTTGTAAGATATCAAAAGTTAATCTGAATTTGTACAGAGGTATGCTACTAAAAAATAAGGGATGGGACTGTGGCTGTAGCTCAGTGGTTAAGCACTTGTCTAGCATATGTGAGGTACTGAGTTCAATCCTCAGCACCACATAAAAATAAACTAAAGGTATTGTGTCCATCTACAACTAAAATTTTTTAAAAAAAGAAAGAAAGAAAAGAAAAAGAAATAATGGAATCCAAGTAGGCTTATGATGAGTGGAAAACAGACAAGTAAGCTCCAGTACTGCACGTAAAGAAAAAACCACGTTTAACAACAGCTGTGAGAATTTAAAATAAATTTTCAAAGACAAATTCTGCTCATAAATTTTAAAAGCAAGAACTCTTATACAAGAATAACAAGAAATTAATCTCTCAACTCTACTGTAATACTACATTTCTTTAATCCTTATTCTCTACAGTAAAATTTTTAATCAGGAAGAAGATTTTTTTTGGGGGGGGGGTCTCTACATGAGTAAATTATACTGGGTTCCAACAGATGGTGGAACCATGGAAATCCATAAGAACAGCTGCCAAACAGTACCAATAATGTAGAGAGGTAGAAGTAAAGAAAGGAGGGAAGGGAAAGAAAGGGAAGAGAAGGGACAGAAAAAAATAAAAGAAGGGGTAGGGAAGAAGGAAGGGCAAAATGGCAGAAAGAAAGGAAGAAAAGGACAAGTGTTTTTAAGATTATCTTTGTTCTCAATATCTTTCCTATGCTCAGCAAAAATAATGCTAACTAGAGGATCACCTTGTACATTTTTAATCATCACAAAACTCAAGTCTATCCAGGCTCTACCTACTGTCTCACCCTCTCTGCTTCACCCTTTATACCTTCATCCTACTTACCATCCTACTGAAACACTACAGTCACTTCCATGTAAATGAAATCAACATAACCTTTAAAATAGGAATAACAGTAAATTGTTTTGCAAAGAAGACTGGGCAAAGTACCCAGAATGCAAACAAACCATCAGGCAGATTTCCAGGTAGCACAACATTTCTATTTCCTTCTACCTCATCACTTTCTACCCACCTATTCCTACCTACCTAGGCAAAGGCAAAAATACAATTTCATGGTTAAAAACATAGGACTTATAGTTAAAACAGAATTTTGCCTTCATTACTTACTGTATTTGCTCTGTAACCTTAGTTATGTTCTCAAAGTTTCAGTTTTTTTCCATCAACGGAATAGAAACAATACTTTCCTCTTAAATTTGTTCTAAGAATTAAACTATATGAGATAGTGCATAAAGTGCAAGAACATTGCCTAGCATATGGAACACTAAATAAAAAGAGCTTACCAAATAGTCTGATAAGTAGAAAGGTAAACAAATATATGCAAATCATACAGATCTAAGAATTAGTAGGATGGTCATAATTTAAGCTGACAGTAAATTAGTTCACAAAGTATTTTTGCAAAGTTTTGTTTTATATAGGCAGGGCAAAAAACAAAACTAATAACCGGGGCAGAGGAGAGAAACAAAGAATAGTGTGATAATTTATTCCATGATCCTGTAACCCACAAAAAAGTTAAAAATCCTTAGTTGGAACCCAAAGTCTTTTTATAATCTAACTTGAAATATTTTTTTAGCCTCATCTCACATTTATACATATATTGCAGCATTTGATTTCATTTGCTACAAGCCTACAAGCCTCTCAATTTTCACATCATTCTGGGTTCCAGTATTTACTCTGATGATTTGATAGATAACATGATTTGGGCCAAAACATACTTTTGGTTGAAAAATGTTCATTTGTGATTTTAACGGACACCACTTTTTGCTTTGGTTACTTCTTAGTCATATATTTAACGCTCATTAAAGCATACATTCCTGTTAATTCTCACAAACTGTAGAGTCATCCCTTTATATCCTGGGGGGCTGTTTTAGGACCTCTCATGGATACTAAAATCTTGGGGTTCAAGTCCCTCATATAAAATGGTGTAGTATTTGCATGTAACACATAACCTCCTTAATTTAAATCTTCTCTAGGTCATTTACACCTTATATAACATAAATGATACACATAGTTGTATTGTTTAGAAAATAACAACAAGAAAAAAGTCTGTACATATTCAGTACAGACCCAATTTTTACCCCCTAATGATTCCTGGTTGGTTCAACCTACTGATGTGGAACCTCTGAATGCCATGGGCTGACTATATATTTTTTATATTTGTTCTTTATTAACACATTTGTCATATTCATAGGCAGATTACAACTACAATTCTTTCTAGCAATCTCACAGATAATGTTTATGTGCTGAAATAAAATAATAAACATTGTCTTTAAAACATAAGGTCTTAAGATACTTTTTCCAGTTATATAAATATAGAACACATTTTAAAAGTTATAGTTCTCTAAATCAATTGTTGTCCAAAATAGTTTAAAGCCGTACTCTCAAAATCTCTTTAAAAAGCAATGTAATGGGGGCTGGGGATGTGGCTCAAGCGGTAGCGTGCTCGCCTGGCATGCGTGCGGCCTGGGTTCAATCCTCAGCACCACATACCAACAAAGATGTTGTGTCTGCCGAGAACTAAGAAATGAATAAAAAATTCTCTCTCTCTCTCTCTCTCTCTTAAAAAAAAAAGCAATGTAATGAAAATATATATTCTCCAACATGAATTCTCATTTAAAAAAAAATTCTCTCCATTCCCACTCCAAAGTTGATAATGAGATCTACTTATTATCAAATTTGCTTAAGTCTCTTTAGAGATGAATTACTAAAATGTACCACAGAAAAGATATATTAAAGCTTCAGAAAGCCATTTATGAGATCCCTGAATTCAATCATTTAAAGAATTCTTCAATGTTTGCTCATTTTCTATGTTTACTTAAAAGCTAATAGAAGGATACCCATTTATCTTTAAAAATATGACTCTCAGAAATATTTAATATACATACAAGGCACTTTAGATAAAAGTTTATTTCTATTTGAATTTAAGTTTCTTTCCTGTAAGTTTTTTAATATAAAAATGTTAATAATACAAAAAAGTTAAAAGAGGAAACACCAAATAAAAAAAAAACTTTCATCCCTCCAAGTCCATATTAATCCCACAAGAAACTAAATTTAATAATCTGGCATATATTCATCTAAAAAATCACTCTTAGGTGCAATACGTGGCACACACCTGTAATCCCAGCAACTTGGGAGACTTTGGCAAGAAGACTACAAGTTCCAGATCGGTCTAGGCAACCTAGTGAGGTCCTATCTCAAAATAAAAAGTAAAAAGGGCTGGGAATGTAGCTCAATGGTAAAACACCCCCAGGTTCAATCCCTGGTACCACAAAATAAATAAATAAATAATAAAAATCACTATCTTAAAATACATAATTTGACTTGGAATCTGTTTTCATTCTATTAAGGTGCCACACTTTATACTAAGACCGATCAAAAAGAAGTAGTACTAATGCTATTTTTTTAAAAAATAAGAATGATACTTTTGCTGCCACCATACATTTCCCACCCCAAAAAAAGCTGTGAAGCAGAATACAGAAATGAAACATGCCAAAATTACTAATTTAATTTATAGATAAAAAGTGGTAGGTGATAGTCAATATACTCAATGCAAATTAAAGAAACTATTTTCTATGATATTTTCCGAACAGCAAAAATTCTTAAAAAAAAAAAAAAGTTTCTTAAGGTACAAGCTTTGACTTGTAATCTGAAAAATTTTATCACATGGGTTTTAAGAAAGGGTAACATAGTATTACAATATCAACCAAAATGTCAGAGCAATAGCAAAACTTTAAATTGTAACTGAAATTGAAAGTATACAATTAAAATACAGGTCAGCAAATGTTTCGTTGCAAAATGTTAAAATGAGCTTGCCAGGTATCATGTTTTCAAGTTCTAACAACCCAAAGTAAAGGTTAGAACCAGAAAAATAGGGAAATAATTTTCTGTATCGTTTAAATAACATCCTTTAAACATTATTTAAATATATTTAAAGTTATTAGCATTATCGGTACAGTGTGAAAGAAATAAGTAATGCAATTAGTAGTCTACCAAACCCATTATCTCTAAATTAATTCTGCACATATCTTCATACTTCACACACAGAAACTACACTAGAAAAAAAATGTAAAAGTATGTTGTTTCATTCTTATTCTAAAATAGATAACCTAATTTAAAGATAACTAGGTTATAAAATGCTTATCTACTTGTACCTGAAAAAGCAACTACTACTGCTCAAAGTCATTACTATTCACTTGGCCAAGAAGTGGAAGTAATTGGTGGGAGCATTCAACTAGTGGAGTGATTCTGGAGGAGCTAAATGTGACATCAGATGGTATGGTATTCAACACCTTAGTTGAATTTTGTTTGCCTCTGGTACTGGCAAACAAATACATATAGATAAAGTAGGTATACAAAAGTCAGAGAGTAACTATAGTTGAATTTGCAGTCATCAAAGAAAGTTGAAAATGTCATATCTGACAACAAATAGATCAACATTCTCAGTTATCTTAACTGATTCTATTATAAACCCATAACTAATTTCCATTAACTAAATTATTAATGAAGTTCCTCTGGTACATTCCATTCCTCATAAGTATTAAAATAAGTTTAAAATAAGAAAAAACAGGCAGAAAGCAAAGTAGGTCATCACCTCATTTAGTACTAAATTTGGTAAACTAATATTTGTTCACCATCTTAAATTTCACAATTTTGTAATACAGTCTTCTATGTACACCCTTACCCCTTTTCTCAAGCAAGACTAGTACTCTCACAAAAGATAATATGATTTAATCAAATTGCAAAACCACTTTCTAACAGCATTATTGATAATAATTGCGTTTTGTGAAACCTAAGCTAAAGTAGTTACAATGGTCTAAATAACATACAATAAACTTAAACATTTGGATTAATGTCGTCAGAGACTATCCATGACAAAAGTTCCTGCATGCTGGTCCCAGGCCCGTTTAGAATCCTTCTGCAAGTATTTTCTACCAGAATGAGTTAACAGTTATTAAATAAACTAAAATATCTAACATACAGAAATTTACCACTTATTCAAACACAAAAATGAACACTTAGAAATTTCAAACTCTTGCCTAATGAAAATAAAGTCAAGGATGCATTTTGCATCTCTTCTAGTTTGTGTTTATGATGGAAAAAATACTTTTTATATTAAATTAAAATTACTTTAAAGAAGCTGGAACTACACAATTTTTCCAGATATTAGATGGCACCGAACATTCCAAAATAGTTTGTTAAAATCTTCCTTTGCTTAGAAACAAGATTTACCAAAAAAAAAAAAAAAGGATAATTTTTAAACTCTAGGTAGAAATGATAATCAAAAGGCAAAACATACTTCCCACTGTTTTATAGTATCAATTCACATTCAATAGTATGTACTTCAAACTTTAAAATAATCTTGGGCATACAAAAACTCACCATCTGAATGGGTTTCTTGTGGAGATCTCGTTCAGTTACCAATTTTTCCTGGTCAGTGACATAAAGACCTTTCTGTGCTAAAGCCTGGATTACAGCATCATGGCCCAAAAGGGGTTTTGCAGCATCACTCTTGAGAATTAGACTTCCAGCACGACAATACAGTTCAGCTGACAGAAGCAAATTAACAACAGGTGGTTTGATGTGTTCCTGGTCATACTGATCTGTGTAAAATGGTTCTCGAAGTTCCTCTGGCACATTTTCTATAAGATTAAGGGGGGAAAAAAATCTCTTACAAGATTTTTATAAGAGAAACACAAAATTTATTTAATAATTATTATTCATCACAGATCTTAAGATTCCCTCTAAAATAATATCCCTTTAACTGAAAAAGTAATTATTTAGACTGTGGTACATCATCTAGAACAAAGAAAGAATTTCCTTTATAGAAGATACTGTTCTAAGAATATTCCAGAAACAGACTATTAAGCAAACAAGGAGAAGTTTTCTAAGTCTAGTGGCTCTGGGGAATGATTCTACATGTAGAGTCAAAAGCACAGAAGAAACTATGAGACTCCTAAAAACTAATTTCAGTGAATAACCACACATGCAAGCACATGCACCACAACAATACTTCAGGAGACTACTAGGCCTTGCTGCCTGAAAGGATAAAATCCTTTGCCTAAAGTTTTATAGCTACAGAATTGCAGAACAGAGACTATCTCTTATTCTGTCCCTCTACCTCAAGGCCTTAGGTCTCTCTCCCCCTTCTTGATTAGCCTGCTAAAGTTATTGAGGAAAAGTTGTAGGCATTATTTAGGAAAGATTCCCTGTTTAAAATCTGGTACTCAATACTGATGGTTATAAAAATCAGATAGAAGAAAGATTATTTAATAGGAATAAGGAAATGAAGTTTGAAGACAGTAGTAAAATCAGGAAGTAAGGATAGAAGAGATTGCTAAAGAAAAACAAAAAGGATCCAGAAATGAGCAGAGACAGAGGTCAAGATGGAAATCAAAGATGATCAAGAATGGTTTGCCAGGGAAACAGTGATAGCATGAATAGGAAAAAATACATAAAAATTTTTTAAAAATAAGAGGCAGAGTCAATTCTGAAAGCAAAACATACACTCAGTTTTAGACATCTTGAGTTTGAAATGACAGAAAAACTATCCAAGTGGAAATATCCAAAAGCAGCAGGATATATAGGACTCAAGAAAGAGGTCAGAGTGAATGTATTAATTTGGGATTCTGGAGACACCTAAAAATATCCTCATTTAATAATTGAAAACACTTTTCTTCCTTTGTAGCTGCACCACCCAGTAGTGAGCCTGCTTTTACTTCAACTACTTGACTCAATATTGTGAACTGAAGAATATATGCTGGGACTCACTTAAATTTTAGTATTAGAGGAACTACACAGAAGCTATTGAGTGGAACAATCATAAAAGGGAAATTATTTTAAGCTATTATAAAATGTATAAATAATGGATTTTATTTCCTATATTAATAAAAATCATTAATATAGATGAATCGATAGTTAAACAGTTGCAAAAAGAAAAGTCAGTGATTATTATCAGGATTATAAACTTTTCTATCATACCTATACACCCACCTAACATTTACTTACTCATTGCTTTCCTACCCATTTTTACACATGATCTTTATAACATTTTGGTGAAATGGGCAACAAATAATAATAAACAGATAAGTAACAGAAATATATACTTGTACTTACAAAGGACTTTCTACATGTGGGCACTGTCCTAAACATGAATTCCGACATTTAATCCTAAACAACCCTTTTACACCCCATTTGACAGATAAGAAACTCAAGAAAGGTTATCTTGCCCAAAAGTAAATGCAGAATTCTAGCTCTAAACCATCTAGCTAAACAGACTCAATAGCATGCAATATCATAAGGATAAAAGATGGAAGGTGGAAGGCGTAGAGCCCAGGGACTGTCTTCATTCTATCAAGGCATACCCACAAACTTAAGTTATAAAAGCACAAGTTTTTTAAAAGCCCTAAATACAAGGAAAAGGGAAAAGATCCTTAGAAAATCAATGTTTCAAGAATATGATAAAAAATAATTTTTCAACCTCCAAAAGAATGCAAAATTCCATATTAAATATTACAAAATAGGTCACTTCAAAAACAGCCTCAGCAAAAAAGCAAGCACTAAGCACACAGTTAGACCCTGTCTCTAAATAAAATACAAAATAGGGCTGGGGATATGGCTTAGTGGTTAAGTGCCCCTGAGTTCAATCCCCAGAACCCCTCCAAAAAAGCTCTTCAAAAACTAGGTGTGCTCAAGAGAATCCTTTCAAAATGTCTTATTATTTCATCAACATTATTATTTAAAAAAAACAAATTGGAGCTGCATCACTTTTTAAAAAAACAATGAAACAGTATACGAAAAAATAAATACACAAAAGCAAAGATAAGAGGTTTTACTCTTTTCTTAACTTCCAGAACAAAAAGGTTAAGAAATTAATAACTATGAAATGGCTGAGTGAAATATCACTCCTAAAACTGCAAAGAAAAGAAACAAGTTTTTCTTGTATACCAGGATTTAAGCAGAACCTATCCTAATCATGTTATTATAAATCTGACTAGATCCAAGTTTTGAAATTAACATTAATTTGAAATGCTTGAGGTACAGGTAGAGGGAGTAGAAACAGTATTGCTAAAAACAATTTTCTATAAAGCTGAGTTAGGTACTAATTGCATCCATATCCCAGAAAGTAGTACAGATTTATTTAAAACAATGAAGTGTCAGGAGGTAGAAGGAATGCACTTTGAAAACATCATCATACTAGGTAGGCGGGGTGGTGCATATCTAAAACCCCAGTGACTAGGGAGGCTGAGGCAGGAGGATCCCAAGTTGGAGGCCAGTCTGTGCAACTTAGCAAGACCCTGTCTCAATATAAAAAATAAAAAGTGCTGGGAATGTAGCTGAGCATTAATTTTCAATTCCCAAGACAAGAAAAAAGAAAAAGAAAGAAATACCCTTGCCAGGTGGGCACAATGGTGCACACCTGTAATCCCAGTGCTCAGGAGGCAGAGGCAGGAGGATTTCAAGTTCAAAGCCAGCCTCAGCAACTTAGCAAGGTGCTAAGCAATTCATTGAGACCTTGTTTCTAAATAACGTACAAAACAGGACTTCAGATGTGGCTCAGTGGTTGAGTGCCCCTGAGTTCATTTCCCAGTACCCTCCAAAAAATAAATGAATTAATTAAATAAATTTAAAAAAGAAATACTCTCACACTAAAAAATAGAAATACTGTATTTTTCAAATCTAAAGATTGTTTCTAAAACAATTACTAACACAGAACTTGTAAATTTAAAAAAAAAAACAACTGAAAGGATTCCACAGACTCTGAACTTGAAATTACATGCAACTCAGTATGGGTAATCAAAGAAAAGTTACAAAATATTTTTTTTACAAAATGGCAAAAAATAAAAAAAAATTTAAACTTAAAAAAATAAACCATAACTTACTGCTGACAATGTACTCCTAAAAGGATGCCCTCATATAACCAAAGAGAAAGGACCATGTATCTAACGATAAGGATCCCAGCACCTCACTCTATCTAGTACATGGTAAGTGCTCAGTAAATTTTAGATAAATTAATAAAAATGCTATTTTTAAAAAATTCTTGTCAGTAGCCTTTTCCTGTAGGAACTCCCAAATTTCAAATTTCCCCTCAACTAACTTCCTGATTCTGTGCTATTAACCATAATTTAATCTGTACCTGCTTTGAAAAATACTAATTTTCTCCTGGGCCATCTCCATTTCTATAACAGCATTCCCTCTCAAAACCTTTGTTCAGATAACCTACATTCACTACTTACATTCAGTCCAAATTTGGGGAAATTTTGGACTTGGGGAAAGTATGGGCTTGATTTTAAAAGACTGGGTAGAGTTCTAATTCTACCACTTGGTCGTAAGGGTTCTTAAGTGCAGTAATTAACTTTCTAGAGTTCTAGTTTCCCAATATTCCACAAGTACACACACTACCCACTACTATGATCCCAATGACCTCTTTTCCTTGACCCACTATACTCCAGGCACACAAGTCTTTCTGGTGCTCAAACACGATAAGTTCAGCCCTACGGCCCTGTGTACTAGCTGTTCCTTCTGCCTCTAGTATTCCCCTCCTAGTTGCATGGTTGGCTCTCTCCATTCACATCTCAGTTAAATGTCATCTCCTCAGACATACCTTCCCTGACAACCCAATCATCCTATTTTAACTTTCTAGATAGCAATTATTGCTATCCTATAATATTTTGTTTTTATTTTTGCCTTTTCACACTATAATATGCCTCAAAGGAGAGCAGGTTACTTCTCTGTCCTATGTCACCAGCACTTAAAACTATGCCTGACAGAGTAGGAACTCAAGTACTTACTAAAATAATTTTTAAATCCCTAAACACAGAGTTTTGCATTCATATAAGGTACCAATTAAAAGGTTCTTCCTTCCCTCTGCTTTGTTACCAAACAACACATTAAGTGCTGTATGACAATCCTAAGCTTAAATTATTACCCCCATTCCTCCCGCTACACCCCAAGACCTAAGCTCTTCAGAGTTCCAAACCCTTACATAGGCCACAGCCTACTTAACTCTCATTTGTTGTTGTTTCTTTCATTCTTTTGTTTTCTTCATGGTACTGGGCATCAATGTCAGGGCCTCACACATGCCACGTAAGCAATCTACCACTAAACTGCATTCCCAGGCCTCTACTCAACTCTTCACTTACTGCCTCAAAGAAACCTCAAATTCAAATGGAAACCAAGTTTCTCAGTGACCAGAGGAATTAGAAATATAACAAAGAGCTGGGCGTAGTGGCACACATTTATAATCCTAGAAACTCGTAGACTATTGGCAGGAGGATTCCAAATTTGAGGTCAGCTTCAGCAACTCAGTGAGGACCTAAGCAACTAAGCAAAACCTGTCTCAAAAAAAAAAAAGTTAAGAAGAGCTTGGGAGGTGGCTCAGTGATAAAGTGCCTCTAGGTTCTACCCTCCCAGTACCAAAAAAGACTACTGGTGCTGCTGGATGAAATAAGAAGCATTGTTGTTCAATATCTATCTATCTCTATATATAAATAGATAGAGAAAAAAATAGATATAGGTATACATTATATATGTGTTTGTCTGCTAAATAACATTCCAAAAGCAATAAATCTACCATCTGTAATAAACTTCCCACTGAAAGGAAAAGAATAATGAATAAATGGCTACTTCCATTGCTAGAAAAAACAGAGAAAGTACAAAGTGAGTATAGAACCTGTGTGTGTGTGTGTGTGTGTGTGTGTGTGTGTATGCATGCATGCATAAATAAGTAGAAAAGAAGGAAAGCTCCTCCTTTTGGAATACTAACTGATAAATGGGGGTCACTAATGTCAATAATCAACAGTAAAAATTGATTCAGGCAAGAATCATTATTGAATGCTAATATGGTGAATAAAAGTCTGATGAACAAGGTATTTTAAGTTATGTCCCCATAAATTACTTATTAATTACAAATAGAAAAACAATCATTTTATAGTGAAGAAAACTGACAGATAACACTTTAACCAGATATCAAAGTAAACTTCACCAATACTAGAACAAACATTATGTACATCTTTTTGTTTGTTTTTTGGTACTGGGAATTGAACCCAGAGATGCTTACCCATCAAGACACACTCCCCAGCACTTTTTATTTTTTTCTTTTGAGATAGGGTCTCACTAAACTGCTTAAGGCCTTGCTAAATTGCTGAGGCTAGCTTTGAACTCAAAATCCTCCTGCCTCAGCCTCCCAAACCTCTAGGATCCCAGGCATGTGCCACTGAACGCAGCGGCCATTATGTACCTCTTGATGTGATTTACTAAACACACATTTCTATTGTGGTAGTTTTTTGACAGACTTGTGTAACTTTAATCATTAAGAAACATCAGACAAATACAAGTTGAAAGACATTCTACAAAGTATTTGATCCATTTTTCTAAAAGTATACTTTATTAGAGGGAAAAAAATCAACACTGAATGCTTAGACATTTGAGGGAGACTAGGAAGGAGGATTTCCCATTTCTCCACACATCCCACCCAGCTTTCTAGTATCACTGTGTATGAAAGAGGACCTTAAGTTGTTCTGGCTTTAGGAGGAACAGATGGGTAAAGAAATGCTCCTCTGAGTGTCTTTCCTCTGGAGATGCCAGGTTGCCAACTAGTTTGTCTCTGGGTGACGGGGCACTCTTGCCCAAGTACCCTGTGGAATGCACAGATGGACAGATGTGGTTGTGGTGGTGGTAGTGGAAGTCATGAGAAAGTACAGTAATAAGTTAATCAGAGGGAGTCAGGGAGAAGTAAAAGGAAGAGAGAGAAGAAGGAATGTGGGAAAGAAGGAAGAAAGTCAAAGAAAATGGGATGGCAGAAGAAGACAGGAATAACAGGGATTTACAATGTAGTCTCCAGGTCCTGGGTCTCTCTCAGTTCTTGTCTGAGGGCAGGTCTCTGGCACTTTGTTTTCCTTCATACATTAAGGCATTCCTACTGGGACACTGCTAGCACCCATCACAAGATGTTGCCATCCTTCTAGTCATTCAGACCAAAGACAGAGGGAGACAACTGCTGAATGCAGGGTTAACACTCCAAAGCACTACAGAGGAACATATAGAAAGAGGTGACCCAGCTAGCCCCTGTGGACAACTGGCAGCTTTTACCAGGCACAGAGGGTAAAGGAGATTTGGCAAGAGCTAATAAGATCTATGTAGGAGCCAGGCAAGGGGACTGATTTTCAACTCAGCATATATTTTAGTGTACCTGGTCTTCAAAAATGTTAATATCATAAGGGAGAAAGAAAGCCTAAAGAACTATTACAGGTTAAAGGAGACTAAACAAATTTGACAACTAAATGCAATGCATGATTCTAGACTGGATCCTGAAATGGGAAATAAAAAGCAATAATAGACATTAAAACAACTGGCAAAATTGTTTAGGGGCTGTGTGGATTAGATAATATTATATCATGGTTAAATTTCCTGATTTTTAATTAATTTTATGTAAGAGAACTATCTTTCATCTTAAGGGAGAATGGGGACATAACATCCCTAATGCATTCTCAAATGGCTCCAAATATATCATACATATATATTTTTTTAAAAAAATTTTTAGTTGTAGTTGGACACAATAGTTCTATTTTATTTACTTATTTTTATATGATGCTGAGGATCAAACCCAGGGCCCTGCACATGCAGGTGAGCACTCTACCACTGAGCCACAACCCTAGCCCCTCATACATATATTTTAATTTGTATATATTTATGTATGTATGTATATGACAGGAGAGTTACAGGAGAGTTTGAAATAAACAAAGGACAGGAGAGTTTGAAGTAAACATGTTGTGATGAAGAAAGGTGCCTAAACTAGAAAATGTGTGAAATAGATAAGGATACAAGGTAAACATGTTTTGAGGTATTTTAGCACAAAACAAGTGTGATAGTTTAAGATAAGCAAAGATGTAAGCAAGATGTGATGTAATAGAGACAATCTGTTAAGATAGGATAAGAAATAGAAATTATGGAATAAACATGTTTTTGGTTTGAAGTGTTGTAAACAACTATAGTATTTAAAGGCCAGGAAGGCTGAGCTCTTTGGCCAGTTCAGACCCACTATGTGGTGGGTCAACATCGAGCGAACTGCGTCCCGCCAGCCTCTGTTCCTGTGCCTCGTGTGACGTGATGCCCCTGGAGTGAATAAACCGAGCATTCGAAAACGCATCTCGTGTGCGGCGGCTTCTTTCTTCAAGACACGGATTGTCGGCCGGGAGAGGTTACCTGGGGCAGGGGCGACCGTGACTTCAGGACCACCCGGGAGCGGTCGGGGGACCTCGCCGCCGTCCCTTGCTCGTGTCAGTATATATACACACATACATATTATAATATATACATGTATTTGTGTAAGAAGGAGGGGCTAGGAGGGAAAGAGGGAATGGTAAAATAAATGAGACAAATTTGTTGGTCAATCAGGATAAAAGATATTTGGGGTTTTTCTGTACAACTCTTGTACATTTGAAATTATGTTGAAAAATGTTATAAAATGTCAAAATGCCTAAAACCAATCTTTTTTTCCCACACTTGATTATCTTCCAGAATTCCTTACATAAATGAATGACCACCATTCATTCAGTTGCCCAAGTCAGAAACATAGGAGCCATCGTTAATGTTTCTGTCCCTCAATTCTCCAGGAGGAAAAAAAAAAGTTCAGGCCAACCCCTGCTCCCTTCTTCACATTCTCAAATCACATCTCCGCAGTCCAGGTGATCACTACTTTTCATCTCAATTACTGCATTCATTCCTAATTTTTTTCTTTTCATATTCACTTTTGTTCCTACTCCAAATCACTCTCTATTCTAGCCAAATCCTGCTTACTTCCCTGAAGTAAATTCGATCATTTCACAAGCACCACCGCCATCCCCACCACCACACTCAAGGGTTTTCAATGACTTCTCATTTCTCTAAGAATTAAAATCTTTTGCTTTTGGCTCTCTGAGCAGCACCATGGCGGTAGGCAAGAACAGGCGCCTTACAAAAGGCAGCAAGAAGAGAGCCAAGAAGAAAGTGTTTGATCCATATTCTAAGAAAGATTGGTATGATGTGAAAACACCAGCGATGTTCAATATAAGAAATATTGAAAAAACATCAGTCAACAGGACTCAGGGAACCAAAATTGTGTCTGATGGCCTCAAGGGTCAGGTGTTTGAAGTGAGTCCTGCTGATCTGCAGAATGATGAAGTCGTGTTTAGGAAGTTCAAGCTAATTACTGAGGACGTTCAGGGAAAAAACTGCCTGACCAACTTCCATGGCATGGATTTTACCCGTAACAAAATGTGTTCCATGGTCAAAATATGGCAGAGGATAATCGAGGCTCATGTTGATGTCAAGACTACCGAAGGTTATTTGCAACAATCAGATACTGAAGACTTCCTTCGCTCAGCACCAGCAGATCTGCCAAATCCGGAAGATGATGGAAATCATGACCCAGGAAGTGCAGATAAATGACTTGAAAGAAGTGGTCAACAAACTGATTCTAGACAGCATTGGGAAAGACATAGAGAAGGCTTGCCAATCAATTTATCCTCTTCAAGATATCTTTGTTAGAAAAGTAAAAATACTGAAGAAGCCCAAGTTTGAATTGGGAAAACTCGTGGAGCTCCATGGTGAAGGTAGTAGTTCTGAAAAAGCTACAGGAGATGAGACAGGTACTAAAGTTGAATGAGCTGATGGATATGAACCATCAGTTCAAGAATCTGTTTAAATTTCAAATTTTTAATAGTGACCAATAAAAAGTCCTATTTGTAGGGGAAAAAAAGATCTTTTCTCGGGGCTGGGAATATGGCTCAAGCAGTAGTGCGCTCGTCTGGCATGCGTGCGGCCTGGGTTCAATCCTCAGCACCACATACAAACAAAGATGTTGTGTCTGCCAAAAAACTAAAAAATAAATATTAAGATTCTCTCTCTCTCTCAAAAAAAAAAAAAGTTATAAAAAAAAATCTTTTCTCTGACCTAAAAAAAAAGAAATGATTCTATCCCCCCAATCATTTGGTTCCTGGAAACCATGCTCTCTTCCTGCAAAGCCTCTGCACAACCTGGTCACTTGGTTTGGAATGCTCTTTCTTCCAAATTCTTTTTCTCTTTCTGATTCTTGAGGTCCAATGACCCATTCAGTTTGATCCAATTTTCCCTCAATAAAAGGAAAGATTATAGTATTTATCCGGCCTTCCCTGTATCTCCATGTACTTTTTACTCTTGAGAAACTATTCAATTATATAAAAAGGAATGTGTTTGGGGCTGGGGTTGTGGCTCAGTAGTAGAGTGCTTGCCTTGCATGTGTGAGACACTGGGTTTAATCCTCAGCACCACACAAACATAAATAAACAAAATAAAGGTATAAAAAAAGAATGCGTTTGTAGTTTGTAAAACAAATTGAAATGTTTGAAGATATTTTAAGTACAAGTAGTTAGTAAGCAAAAAGCCTGTTAGACATAGAATTGATCTGTAAGTAGTAGCACACATATATATATATATGGTAAACATAAAAAGGAATGGGGGGAAGATACCTAATTATTCATGAGCTAACTAGGTATTAAATATTCATGATACATATACATGCAAGGTACTAATATTTATGATATAGTATATATACATGAGACTAAACAGAAAGTCAATGAGCACTTAATATTCACAAGTCCTTAATTCAGTCATCCATTGATGATGCTCATTTTGTTCTGTGTCTTCTGCCCAAGAAACACAAAACCCACAGCTGTTCATCAAGCTTTTGGCAAGCTACAGCTGTGGCAGGCATGCTAATTCCCTGTGTCTCTCTGATAGAGTATATGTCACTGGTCTGTGTCTCTGTGAGCCTCCTTATTGGAACCTTATTCTGTTCCTGATGACCACATCATCAGCAGAAAAGGCTACACAGTAAAAAGAGATGGACATGGGACAGTAAAAGGAAAGACAATGGAATGAATATGACTTAACTTTTCTATGTATATACATAAATACATCAGAGTGAATTTCCATATCCTGTACAACCACAAGACCAGGATCCTAATTAGAATAAGATGTACTCTTATGTTTATATAAATATTCAAAATATAGTCTAGCATCATGTATTAACTCAAAAAAACAGATATTGTAAAATTTTTAAATTCTGCATTTGGGACAGACTCAAAGTCAAAAATGAAGAAACACAATTGGGGGGGGGGACAGTTTTCTTGAGCTAAACTCTCTTGTAACACATTCTGAACACGGATTAAAAGCATCCAGGAAACACACACCAAAAAAAGAGAGATGAACATATGAACATTGTCCACTGTATGGTCCTTCCTCCTTGCTTCCACCCTAGCTTAAGTGTATTAAACTCACTCCATCTCTTGATCGTTTCTCAGTATAAACTGATATAACAAGTCAGATAATTTGCACATTTAAAGTTGTTATGTGAGCTTCCTGTTCCATGACCTCTAGGATATGTGCTGAAGGTACATACTTGGAGGTTACCAATGCATCAAAGTAATTTTTCCCATACCAAATAATAAATGGGAATTCTAAAGAGTAATCCAGCTAATAAATGAAGTATGACAGAGAGATTACTAGACATTGAGTGAGTCCTAGTAGAAGTACAAGCCACCTATAAAGAAAGAAGGAAAGAAAATTCAACCCTTAATGCAATCAGTTCTCTAGATCCAACTACTAACTTGTAAGAAATACAGAGAACAAAGAGAAACTTGTTAAACAATGACATGGAGATCTATACTGTGAGAAATCTTATAGGACAAATAGTCTGCTTTTCTCTGACAAATAAATTGCCAAGAAAGATAAAATGAGATAGAGAAGGAGCTTACATATTTTGAAAAAACTTACAGAGACATACCAACCAATTATAAAGTATGTTTCCTAGATCCTGACTAGAACAAACTATAAAAAAGAAATAAAAACAAGAAAATAAAAAGGCAAAGTTTAAAAGTGGGTTTATGACTTTAGTAAATCTATGTAATGTATAGTCCTAAAGTATATTCGTCTATCTAGGAAAGGCAAATAAAAAAAATAAATGAAAACTTAAAAAAAAAAGAAATAAAAATGAGCAAAAGTATTTAAAAGGCAATCATAAATGTTAATACTGATGCTATGGTGTGATAATGACAGAGCTGTGATGATGGCAGTGTTGTTTATGTTTAAAAAGAGAATCTTTGGGCTAGGCCGCAACTTCCTTAATAAGACACCTATAGCACAAGAATTAAAACCAAAAATCAACATATGGGATGGATTCAAACTAAAAAGTTTCTCAGCAAAAGAAATAATATGTGAGGTGAATAAGGAGCCTACAACCTGGGAACAAATTTTTACCCCTCACACATCAGATAGAGCTCTCTAGGGTATATAAAGAGCTGAACAAAATAAGCACCCCAAAACAAATAATCTAATCAATAAATGGGCTAAGGACCTGAACAGACACTTCTCAGAAGAGAATATACAGTCAATCAACAAATATATGAAAAAATGCTCATCATCTCTAACAATCAGAGAAATGCAAATTAAAACTACTCTAAGATACCATCTCACTCCAATAAGAGTGGCAGCCACTATGAAGACAAACAACAACAAGTGCTGGTAAGGATGCGGGGAAAAAGGTACACTCATACACTGCTGGTAGGACTGCAAATTGATGCAGCCAATTTGGAAAGCAGTATGGAGATTCCTTGGAAAACTGGGAATGGAACCACCATTTGAACCAGCTATTCCTCTTCTCGGTCTATAACCAAAGGACCTAAAAACAGCATACTACAGGGACACAGCCATATCAATGTTTATAGCAGCACAATTCACAATAGCTAAACTGTGGAACCAACCTAGATGTCCTTCAGTAGATGAATGGATTAAAAAAAAATGTGGCATTTATACACAATGGAATATTACTCAGCAATAAAAAATAATAAGATTATGCATTTGCAGGGAAATGGATGTCATTAGAGCAGATTATGCTAAGTGAAGTTTACAATCCCAAAAACACAGATGCCGAATGTCTTCTCTGATATAAGGGGGGTGACTCAAAATGGGGTTGGGAGGAAGAGCAAGGGAGGAAGATTACCTCTAGATAGGGAATAGGAGTGGGAGGGAAAAGGGAGGGAGAAGGGGAATAGCATGGATGGTGAAAGAAGACCTTCATCATTATACAAAATACATGTATGAAGATGTGAATGTGGTGTCAATGTACCTTATATATAATCAAAGATATGATAAATTATTGTATAATGGTGCATTAAGAATTGTAATGCAAAATTAATAAATAAATAAAATCATAAAAAAATAAATAAGCTTTTTGATTAAAAAAAAAAAGAGAGAATCTTTGGTTTTAAAGATATATAGTGAGGGCTGGAGATGTGGCTCAAGCGATAGTGCGCTCGCCTGGCATGCATGCGGCCCGGGTTCGATCCTCAGCACCACATACAAAGAAAGATGTTATGTCTGCCGAAAACTAAAAAATTAAAATATTTTTTAAAAAGATACATAGTGAAATATTTATAGATGGAAGTGATGCAATATCTAGGATTTGCTTCAAATAACTGGCAGAGGTGGGGGTGCTGACAGATGAATAAAGATTGGCAACAAGTTGATAACTATGGAGGCTCGGTAACAAATACATGAAAGCTTATAGTTACTGTATATATTTGAGATATCATCAAATGGTTTTGTTTAAAGAGAAAGAAAAAGGCAAGAGAATACATAAATTGCATGAAACAATCAGGAAAGAGCTCTGTATGATGTAGTGTATGGGAATGAGACCTGGAACTACTACAGCCACTTTCCACCATGGAGAAGACAGCCTGAAGATGAAATCCACCCATGAGAAAGGGCACCACTGACAGAATTAAATGGAGCTGGAGTCCTGATCAAGACAAATCCAAAACCCATCCTACCTCAGGACTTTTTCATTTTTATAAACTAGTCAATCCTCAATAGTCAGTCAATTTTAGTTGGATTTTCTGTTACTACAAATGAAGGTAACACAACTGATACAATCTCCCATTTACTTTCAACCTAGTCACATTTGTTTCTTCATTCACTCAAAATGTTATCAGTAAAATCATCAATAACCCCTTTCTGCTAAATCCAATGAATCTTTTGGAACTAATTGCTAAATCTTCCTCAGCTGCACCTTAAATGTTATCATGCTCAGTGTTCTATTCCCAATCTCTGAGACTCCACATTCCTCATCGTTTTCTTTCTTCCTCTCTAGATACTCTATGCATGACTCTTTTGCTGGGTCTCCATCTTCCATCTTGTTCTCTCTCCATATCCTCCCTTAATGAATGGAGGTCATCCACTTTCTTGATTTTCATTATCAGCTATCATGAGAGATCTCATTCATGAGATCTTCTAAGCTCCACAGATGAATTCCCAAGGGTCTAAAGCACATACTACCATTTCAGATGTTCCTCAAACTGAATGCTATACCCTCCACACACAATCTGACCCTCTTCTACTGTTCCCTTCTTCATTAAATAGATTCAATCTTAACATTTCTCAAGATCTCCGCTTTCCTTCCACATATCAAATCAATCACCATGTCTTATCTTTTACATCCGTCCACTTCTCTCATAGTCACTGAAATCATTCCTATTCAAGTTCTATCATCTGAACCTGGACCAAATAGATCCCCCTTCATGACTCTTGGTCCTACTCCAACCCACTTCCCATCTTATTTCCATGACGTTTTTTTATTGTGGTAAAATACACATAATATAAAACATACTATGTCAACCATTTTTACATGTATTCCAAAAGATCTATTGCAAAAGAGACTTCTGATGATATCACCTTGCTTAAAACAGAAACTAAGTGACTTGGAGTCAAGGTAGGAAGAAGATTGTCACCAGATCTACTCTTTTACATGTTTTGAATTTTGAATCTGTGCCTGTTCTACCTATTTAAAAAATATTTTAAGCATCAATAGATTTTTCAAGAACCTATAAAAAACAAGACCTCTAGCATTTATGTAAAATTATAAAAAGGTTAAAGATATTATTTCTCTTTTTGAAATGTGTCACAATACAAATTCTACAAAACATATAAATTAGAGAATAAGTTTACATGGTCAACAGTCTATACAAATATCATTTTTAAAAAGGATGAGCAAATTTGCATAGTATGGTGTCAATTGTTGGTCCTACCCAGAACACTAAAGTTCAGCTCTGTAAAGATACATAATAACTAATTGGTATGTTCATTTAATACAAGAAAATGGAAATTGAACAGCCAGAGGAAATCTTCCCCAACATTAAAACCAATGGTGAATTTGGCAAGTACCCTGCAGAAGATATGAAAGAGGAACAAACACTGAAAATATCTAGAAACACTGATGAGATGGTTGGATTAAAAATTTTGCTTCAGAACAAGAACGCTGGGTCAGATGAAATTCACCTATGAGGAAGGGTACCACTTGTTATTTATTTCCTTGAAAACAAGGAAAAAGAGACAAGAATATTAAGGCTTCTGGACAGACTACAATGCCAGTGTTTCTATCCCAGACAGCAGGGATCCCAAGCTGTATGTCTCAACAATTTATGCCTCACTGCCTAATGAGAGAGAAATGTATTTTATTACCTGCCTTTTATATAATTAAATAGTATCCCCTTTAGACAGTAGTGGTAGGAGGCATGGAAAATAAAAGGCTAAAAAAAGATAACCTTTAGAGTAGTAGAATGGCATCAAGAAAAAAAAATTGGGTGGGGGCTGGGGTTGTGGCTCAGTGGTAGAGCGCTTGCTTAGCATGTGTGAGGCACTGGTTTCGATTCTTAGCACCTCAGTACAACATATAACTAAACAAAATAAAGGTCCAACTAAAAAATATTTTTAAAAAACGGAAACTACCTACTTTGAAACTTTCCTTTACTGAGGACAAGTGTCTATAAAACATTTTAAATGTTTCAATCAAATGTCCTTTATTTCAAGAGCCCTAAGTACTTAAAATGTGCATGCAATTCTCATTTTAGAGTTAGAAAATGGTTTGAAGGAAATGATGAGAAAGGGGAAACATGACAGCTTCAAAATAACATTTTAAGATCACACATACAGATCCCAGGAACCAAGATGTATGAGACATGAAGGAGATGAAGATTATTTCAATTAAAATTTCCACTTCAGCCTGTAATCCTGGCAGCTCAGGAGGCTGAGGCTGGAGGATCTCGAGTTCAAAGCCAGCCTCAGCAAAAGCAAGGTGCTAAGCAACTCAGTGAGACCCTGTCTCTAAATAAAATACAAACCGGTCTGGGGATGTGGCTCAATGGTCAAGTGCCCCTGAGTTCAATCCCCAGTAGCTCCCCGCCCCCGCCCCCAAAATTCCACTTCTTTATCTCTAGAAAATACAAGTCCTTTATGAATATTATTGGGGGATATAGTTCAGTTGGTAGAGTGCTTGCCTCAAATGCACAAGGTTTAATCCCCAGCACTCCCCTCCCACACACACACACAAAATTGTTGAATATTACTGGATATAACACTACAGTATATAACTACAAGGGTTATCAAGGGAGTTCAGGCTCCTCTCTGTCACTGTATTCCTAGCTTGTTTTATCTTTTCTAGTTTGTAGTGAAAATATTTTTAATAAAAACTTTCATTGATATAACAATAAAAAATAAAATCCCATTCCACAATAGAAAATAGAATATCCAATAGCAGCCTACATGTGAAAGTAATAAAATGAATATTTTGTAATTACATGTGTTCCTTCTAAACAACTCAAAGATTTATGAGTATTACTATCACAACTATTCAGCAAACATGAAAATTGAGACAAATCACTTCAGGAAAATGCTCCAGAAAAGAAGGAAGTCATGTGGGGAAGGAAAACTGGAAAGATGCTACTGTATAGGACTTTAATTTAAAAATATATGATGAAGAGACAAGCTTTTTTTTAAAAAAAAAAAAAAAGAAGAAGAAGAAGAAGAAGAAGAAAGAAAAACACAGGTATTAGTGGCATATAATCCCAGTTACTCAGAAGGCTGAGGCAAGAGGATCTCAAATTGAAGACCAGTCCTGATAACTTAATGAGATTCTGTCCAAAAAATAAATACAATAAAATAAAAAGACTGGGGATGTGGCTCAGTGGTAGAAAGGTAGGAATGAAGGGCCGGAGGAAGGAAAATAAAAAACTATGTGAAGCTAAGGGGTGGGAAAAGTGATAAATGTGATTAATGAAATGATTATTAGCTAAACCACCAAGCTTGTCGGTATTAATAAGAATAAAATATTTCATTTAAATATCATTATTTATAATTTACTAATTGAAGGGTTCATAAAGTAGTATGTACACATGGCAAACTAGATCCACTGAAGGAGGGAGGAGACCCTAAAAATGACAGAGGCTAAATACATTTCCTATTTCTGCTCTAACTATCCAAATATAAATAGGCTTGTTAAAGAAAAATGAAACATATTTCTAAATTTTGCAAAGAAAAAAAAATTAAGGCTGACTAAAAGGTCTTCATGCTTTTGTATGCCTTCATTTCTAGTATAAACATAAGATTGTAATGTATTATATGAAGAATATAACACAGATTAAGATGCAAATTTTAGTATCATAAAGAAGGGCTGGTAATGTATGAAACATGATATGTCAAGAGCTTTGTAATGTTGTGAACAACCAATAAAAAAAAATTAAAAAAAAAAAAAAAAGAAAGGCTGGAGTTGTGGCTCAGCAGTAGAGCGCTCACCCAGCACATGCAAGGCCCTGGGGTCAATACTCAGCACCACATAAAAATAAATAAATAAAGGTATTGTGTCCAGCTACAACTAAAAGATAAATATTTTTAAAAAAGACTTAGACTCTAATTTTAGTTCCACTGCTAACAAGCTGGATGATCATGGACAATTTAGTTGACCCCTCTATATTGTTTCCCCATTTATTAAAAAAAAAAAGCAATTATCATATTTCCTAAATTCTTTTTCCAATTTGAGTATTTGTGAAATCAGTATGTCTTACAATTAATTTGTACTTCAATGTGCAAAGTATCTTTTAAATCATAATATAGCTTACAACCTTTATAGCTGTGATTCTTAAGCTGGGGTCCTTTTGCTCCCCAGGAGACATCTCACAATGACTAGACCATTGACACAAAAGAGATGGGAACAGCGGTAGGGAATACTACTGACATTTAATGCGTAAAAGCCAAGGATGCTGCTAAAATTCTACAAGGCACAGGACAGCCCCCAAGAAAAAAGAACTATCTTACCAGTAGTTCTGCAATTGGGAAATCCTGCTTTAGAGTCTCATGAGGAAAAAAATAAAGCAATGTTGACTTAATAGGGTTGTTTGAAGAATTATAAGAGAAAAACTACATGTAAAATGCTCAGAATAGTAATTAGCACAAAGTCCTGTTATTATAATAAATTAGTAATAGTAGCTTTTTCTTTTCTTCTTTTTATCCAATATATTTAGATAATTTATCTACTAAACAAACACCTAATTCCTTAGCCTAGCTTTACATACTATTATGTCCCAAATTACCTTTCAAGCTGTGTCTCTCACTATTTTATTACAAAAACCTCCTCCAATTTACCTGGTCTATGTTGCTTCACTAACACTACCTAGTGTCATTACTCCATGCCTACACACAAACCATTTCCTCCATCTACAATGCCTACTTTCTATCTGGCTTAATTTTCATCAGGATTTAGCTTGAATATCACCTCCAATATGAGGTCTTCCTTCACAGACTACTTAAGCTCAACGTGATCTCTCCCCACCACTCATCCCCTACCCTTACCAGTCTCCCTCTGAATGTCTTTGCTCCCATTATATGACTCTTAACATAGATTTCCTGAACTCTACGTAGTTATACATTTATCACATCTTCCTCTACTAAAGCATAAGCTCTTAAGACCAGCATTGCTGAAACCTACAGCATTAGACACTACTTATCAGACCTCTCCACTGAAACTTCTCCTTTCCTGGGCTTCAGTGTTATGCTTCCTTAATTCTCTTCCTAAGTAACTGCTCTAATTCTGCCTCTTTTTCCTCAGCCTCCTCCCTGCATTCTAAGTATTCACTATCCTTAATTCTGTCTCAAATTTCTTCTCTCCTATGGTCATATCTACTTCCAATTTCAATTACACTGCTATGCACAAAATATCAAATTATTGTTTCTATCCTTAATTTCTCAATCATACTACTACCTACGTTTATAGCTACTTATTTCATTGGATTTCTCAGAGAAGATATTTAGCCAACAATCAAGTTCAAGGTTTTTGAAAATAAAGCTGCCTTCCCCATTCCAGCTTACTGTTTTTTCTCAGTTAACAGCATCACAATTCATTCTCCCAGTCACTAAATCTGAAAGTCTCAGGTAACCTCATCCTCCCTAAAACCTCAGGTGACCTTATCCTCTTAAATATTCTATTTTCAGCTAAAGCACTCCCCATGCACCCCATATTTAATCTTTTAGAAATACTAAAAATTAAATTTCTGCAACTTTTTTGTTTTTAAACATCTGTCTCTTTTCCATTTCTTTGACTTCCACCCATTTAGTATAATGGTTAAGAGCACAGACTGAAGTCAGATTTCCCTGGTTCAGATCCCAGCTTCATTAGTTGGGTGGCTTTGGATGAGTTCCTAAACCCATGATCCTCACTCTCCTCATCAGCAAAACTGGAATGATTAGCAGTTTCCACCTCATAAGGCTGTCATGAGGATTAAAATGAGATATCATGTGTAAAGTGCTTGACCCACAGTAACTGCTGGATAACTGAAGCTTTAATGTCATTTTCACCCCACTTCAAGCCCTCATCACCTCTTGCCCAGAATCCTACAATAATGTCCCAAACTGGTCTCGCTACTGCTACTCCAAGTCTCTCTTAACCACAGTTACTAACCACTGTTCTTACAGTCTTCATGGCCTTAGAGTCAGATCATATCATACATAGGATTTTGACAAGATCTCTTGGGATATACAAAGAAATATAACAAGGTTATAATAGCAAATGAGTTTATAACACTGAACTAAAATAATCTGAAAAAAGGGAATGGTGGTTGATAAGGTTTAAATGATAAACTGACATCAGAAAGTGAGCCTTGAATTCCATGTTAAGTACTCTGAATTTAAGAATTTAGTAACAAAGAGTGTACAAGAGGTTCTGCATCCAGAATTCCCCCAAGAGATTTAAGGGAGCAGGACATTTAAAGCAAACTCTGTCTTATAATTGCTTAAATAAGTTCAGCTATTCAAATTCAGCAGGAGCCCCACAATGGTTTAACTTCCTCCTGTTTTTGCAATTTACTTAAAGTAACTAGAGTATTGTTGCAAACTCATCTACATAAACTTATTCATTTGATTAAAACTGTAGTGGCATTATTCTGCAAAATAAGCTATTAAGACAGGCCATTTGGAATATTTTTAGGATAAAGAGAACATGAGTCAAAGCTCTTGACAGAATACTTCAAATTAATTAAATATTCCACATCTGCTTCCTAGTTGTTATGATGTTTATACTTCATTTATTATAGTTCAATTAGTTCATTCTATATCCACAACTGATTTTTAGCTATCATTTTAAATTACTTTTCCAACATATGGTTCTAAAACTAACTACTTTTTATATGTCAAAAGTTAGGTTTCTAACAGAAAAACCCTACATATTATTGCTAAGAGACTTTAGTAAATCATTACTGAAAGTTGGGTTATTTGTTTGTTGTTTCTGGTTTTGTTTGGGGTACTAGGGATTGAACTCAGGGGCACTCAACCCCTGAGCCACATCCCCAGCTCTATTTTATATTTCATTTAGAGACAGGGTCTCTCTGAGTTGCGTAGGGCCTTGCTAAATTGCTGAGGCTGGCTTTGAACTCGCCATCCTCCTGCTTCAACCTCCAGAGCCACTGGGATTACAGGCCTGCACCACTGAGCCAGGCTTGGGCTAATTTTTTTAATAAATGAATACAACTGGGCAACAATTTTGAAATATTTTGTACATTAACCTTTTCTGGTAAGCATTTATAAAATGGAGATTATTTATTTTAAAAAAACTTATTTTTTTTTCTATTCACTTCATAGAAATTTGTTATGAAAAACTGTCAATAAACAAAATGTACAAACAGGGCTGGAGTTGTAGCTCAGTGGCATAGCACTTACCTAGCGTGAGTGAGGCACTGTGTTTGATCCTTAGCACTACATAAAAATAAACAAATAAAATAAAGGTATGCTATCCATCTACAACTACAAATTTTTTTTTTTTTTAATGACAACTCTTGGGCTGGGATAGTGGCTTAGTGGTACCGTGCTTGTCTCATATGTGTGAGGACCTGGGTTTGATCCTCAGCACCATATAAAAAAATAAATAAAGATATTGGGCCCATCTACAACTAAAAATATTTTTTTTAAAATGACATCAGCTCTTTAAAAAAAGTGTACAAACATAACATTCTCAACAATGTATTAATTTCTTGTTACAAAGTCACACTCTGAAGGCCTTCTAAACTCATTTTTTCATCTCATCTTGAATATGATCTTTTTAATCCATTTCAACTGCTGCCAAGGCAAAAGTAACCAAGTACCAACAATATTCCTCTAAACCATTTGAAAGTTCGTTAAGATCTGTCCAATCTTTGAAAAAATATTAGAAATGAACATGTATTATGTGCACATTTTCCACACTTGCCAATAAAAGGATCATTCTGCAGAATGGTTACAGCAAAAAGCAAAGACTTTAGGGTCAGAAAGACCTGAGCTGGCATGTTGAATATATCACTTGTCAGATGTTAATCTTGTGCAAATTAGTCTTTCTAGCCTGAAAAACAGTGCCTCCTTCATCTGAAAAACAGTAACAGTATCTATAAGGATACTGTAGGAATAAATGAAATAATGTTGTTAACACAATGGGTAACAGGTATGTCCCACCTTCACTAGTGTCTTACCCTTTGTAGTCAAACCTCAAATGAAAACTCTGCCACTTACTGACAGTGTGACAGTAGAATTGTTTCATCTCTCTGGCTTCCTCACTTTGTTCAAATGAGGAACACACTATGGACATCACTGAGTTGTGAATCCCAAATGTACAACTTAATGCAAGCATCTAGCAGAGTGCCGGGCAAAATAAGATTCCATTAATACTGTATTCCTTTCACTTCCTTTCTTCTCCAATGTGCTCTATGTGTGTTCATGAAGTGACCCAGAATCTACTAACTGGCCTGACACATATACAGAAAATAGGCCATTTTCTGGTTTAGACTTTGTGAATACACAGCAAAATTTTGACATCTGTATTCTAAGAATCCTCTCAGTTTCTGATAGAAAATATTCCTGTTTCTATTGACCTTCCATTTTGTACCCATTACTTTTACACATAGGTTACTATATAAATTTTCCTCTTTCCTAAATACTTAAATAGCCTTCACTGACCTTTCAAATGGATATTACATTCAGTATGCTACTTAAGTTAAAACCCAACACATGTGTTATTCTTATTGCTTACATCAGTAGGAAATGTAAAATAATGATACTTTGTGCTTTCTTCTGTTACTCTAGATATTCAGTTTCAAAGAAATCTTACAATTTAAATTATTTCAAAAGATTTATTACATTTATTCCTGGTGCCAGTCTAACACCAAAACATGAGAATTCAAATAAAATTAAGGCTGTCATAAATATAAAATTACATCCATGTGAATTTCCTCCAAAACTAATTCAATTTTCCAAACATTGAAGCTCATCTGCTTGTAAATTAAGATGCAAGTACTGAAAACACTCAACTATATGTTCAAACAGCAAAAGTGAACTAAACCATTTACCAATATATTTTTACAGTCCTAAATCAGACATCAGCCATTATCTTCCAAAAAAAAATCCTGTATTTAATATCCAGAAAAAAGTTTGTAAATACTAAGGAGCTTTTCAAAAAATATTTTATGAATCCAAATTTATTAACTACAGTAGAATAAAAATCTTACAAAAATTACTCTTAAAAGTTATCACAGTAAATGACAGAAGTGTCTTCCAAAGAAAAGCCAGCTAATTTTTTAAGCATTCCACAGCTTGGGCTCCTAAATCAACAGCTAAAGAACAGGCCCTTTTCCTGTTATTCTGCAAGACTGGGTTATGGAGGGAGTGCTTAATTGTGACTGTACTACAGAATTTCTGTGTCAACAGCACATATCATCAAAAAAAGCTTCTAAGAAAAAATCCCAAGTAGGGAGTTTTTGTGTCTCTTAATGTGTAAAGCCAAAATACATTCATAAAAAGAAAGACCCCTCACTGATTATACGAAATGAAAACAGCAAAGTATAGTCAGCAAACTTACACACTGGCTTTAATAGATGGTTTAATAATAACGTGAAATGTGTACAGAGGGCTGATACAGGCATAAAGAATGACAACAAAAATTAATACTGCTTTTCAACACAAGCCACCTTCCATCCTACGGAGTGTGAACAGCAGCCACCATTACAAATGTCAAAAATCAATAGAGTACTATGTACCATCTACCTTCTTCCAATAATGAAGAAACCAACACAGATTTCTTGGTAGAGTAATCACAATTATGACTGAGGGGGGAATGTATGCAGTACAATGAGGAAAGTGCCACAAATTAAAACCACTCTACATAAATTGCTCACTGATTTAAAAAAAAAAAAAACTGCTCAGTGAAAGGGGGGGGGAAGAACACTTTTGCTGTCCAATAAAAGGAATCCGACCGAATCCCCCTGACCACTCCAGGGCCCTTCATTTACAATCCAACCTGCTTGCTTGCTTTCTCCTCTCTTTCTCCTCGTCCTAGTCTTCCACCATCTCTCTGAACCGATAGGGAAAGCCACGCATGGAGACTCGCAAATCGGGGAACAAAAACCGGGATGTGGACATCCTCGGAAGGAAGAGGTAAGGGAAGACACCACTTACCTGTCCCAAAGGCTTTGGCCACCAGCCAGGCCAGATTGCAGGCGATTTTGGCCCTCGAGAAATCATAGTGGTCAAAGGGCTTGATGGCTGGAACAATGAACGTCTTTCTCATCTCCCTGGGGTCTGCAGCATCCCCCATCTTTCACCGTGGCTCCTCGGGATGTCCGGGCTCTAACCTTCACATGGTGTGGCCTCGCCGCCGCTGGGGTCGGGACGGGAGGGGAGGGGAGCTCAAACCATCGGGGCCGGGGCGAGGCCCGCCCGGGCGCCGACTGGAGGGAAGCTCAGCTGTGCGCGCCGCGAGCCTGCCGCCTCCCGCGGGAGCCGCCGCCGCCGCCGCTGCCCCCGGGCATAGGAATGTGGCGGCGCGGTGTCCGTCGTCCGTCCGTCCGCCCGCGCCCCTCGGAGCCACCCGCCCCGCGAGCGCGCGTGTGAGCGAGGCCGCCTCCCCTTTGTCTCGGTTTAGTCACACGGGCTTGGGGGAGGGTGGAGGCTGGAAGGGCCCGGAATTTTAAGGCGGGGGGGGGTAGTCTTTAACAATCACGTTGTGGAAAATGTCCCCGCCACAGCGATGCCCGCACGCCCTCGCCTCCCCCTTCCCTTCCCTCGGAGCGGGAAGACCCCCTCAGAACGCGGGTGGGCGGAGGAACCAGCAGGACTGAGGGGCGCGCGGGGCGGGAGTGGCCCACCCAGGGCCGCGGGAGACCGAGCAGAGGAAAACGTCAAAATCACTGCGGCGCCCAGGCCGCCGGCGGCCCGTCCCCTCCTCAGCTCCCCTCCCGTCGCCGTCTCCTCCTTCTCCTGCCACCGTCGCCTCCCGGCGCTTCCTCCCTGCTGACGAGCAAGGCGGTGGCCTGGAAGAGGCCGCCAACCCCTAGCTCTCGATTCCTGCCTTATCAGTTATGTCCTCGTATTTTTTCCCCCTCCTCTTGCCGCCGGACTAGGGTGCTCCCCCTCAGCCGCCGCCGCCGCCGCCGCTGCGGTTTTCCGGCTGCGGCACTGGATGGAGAGAGAGCAGATGCGGAGACTGAGCATGCGCCCTGGCGCTGCTCGGGCCCCCGCCCGCTTCCCTCCGGCCGCGGCGGTCCCGGCCCGCCGCCCCGCGCACTGAGCATGCCCAGCCTCGCTCCCGGCCCGCGCCCGGACTCCGGCGGCTGCCTTTTAATCATCACTTAGGAGTTCTCGCTGGGGTGGACGTCCTCTGAGTCTCTGGCTTCTGGCTGCTCCACTTACACTACGAAACAGGAAAGGGAAGGAAAAAAGGAGAGAGTAGGCCTAGCCATAGCCTGTATAATATTCTCTGGTGGTTCAACCAAAAGAACTGATGTTTATTTAAAATGCTTATTTTGTGGAATGCACTTTACTGCGAACTTGACCTGGACAGTCCCATGTAATCCTCACAGTAACAGTAAGGGGTGTGTATTATCGCTGGTTGACCACGACATTATGGAGAGATGAAGTGAGTTAAGTCATCCTAAGGGCTTAAACAGGTCTGAAAATCAGGTTTGAGGCTCCAAAGCTATAGGAATTTCATGAAGTCAAGATACTTTCTTAACTTGATGCTCCACACTAGGATGTTCTAAGAGAAGGCATACATCCGTCAGATAAATCCTTACACAAAGTAAACTGATACCTCTCAAGATCTGAAATCTAAAGGCCTTATAGCTTCACTTCATCAGACCCCTCTCCGTTTTCCCAAGAGGGCTTGCTTTCTCAGATCTGTGTGTCCTTGCTCATTGTAGGCCCTCTGTCCACCTAGCTTACTGCCTCCTTAATCTCCAAGTCTCTCCACAGTAGTCACTCCCTCTAGGAAGCCTGCCCTGATAGCTACTGACAACTTCCCAGTGGGGACTGTCACGTGCCTCCCCTTTGTTCCCAGAACACCCTGTTCTTATGTATGTCATGACATTTCTCATACTGTTAGCCAATCATCAATTACTTCTTTGTCTTGGCCTTTAATGATATGACATGGCTCATCTCCAGCATCTGCATGTTGACCAGCCCGTGGTAGTTGCTCAATTAATATTTAGGGCCAAAGGTAAATGGTACCATAATTAGCACTTATTGAGCTTACTTAATTTAGTAATTTTTCACATTTCGTTTTAACATATTATCTAATTTTAATTATTGTAGGATTCTGTGTTATCTTCATTTTGCAGATCAAAAAACTAACTCTTGGGGGAAATTTTGGATTGCCTATGTTGCACAGTTAGTAAAGGCAGACTTAAAATTTGAACCCAGAACTATCTTACTTCAAAGCCCATACTCTGTACTGCTAGAACCTCCCTATTATCATCAGTCATTATGATAGAAGCAAAGCACAAGAGGGGAGAGGCTTTGGAGCCTACTATCTAAAAGGGCAGTTGCACCAGTAAACTGGCTCCTTTGATTCTGCTTAATCTTTACAAACACTCCTCCCTGAACCTAGCAAGGCTCTGCAGATAAGCGTTGATAACAATGTAGGGTAGGGAAAGAATGTCAGTGAGAATAATAATATGCCACAGGAGAGTGGGGTGTTGATATAATTTTTCAGTAATTTAATTAATATTAATAGAGTTTTTCTCATGTAAATGCTCTTTGCTAGTTCACATAAGGGATGATAGAATTAGCATATAGATAATAGTTCTCAAGGCACATTCATATGATAACTATTTGATTTCCACATCCATTCTGTGACACAGGCCTTCTTATCTTCCAGTTCTAGATGCAGAACTGAGGATCATAGAGATTATGTGGGCTAACCAAGATTTCATGGTTGATTGGTATCAGAGTCTAGCTTCAAATTCAACACAGTCTTCTGTCTCCACTCTGTCTCCACTTCACTGTATTTTATGGAATCTGACATGTACTTAAATAAATATGAAACAAAGTAAAAGTGTGAAGTCTATAAGAGATACAAAGTGCAATGAGCACATATAGGTGGAGGGATTGGGAATGTTTCTTGGAGGCTACTGTTAAATTTAATGTTCTCAAATTCAACTTCAACTGAATTCTAGAGCACACAAATCAAAGTAAGAAAAACTCAATGTGAATATATCATACGTTTAGATATATTCAAAAGAGAAACCTGTAGTCCAGAAAGGTTGAAGAGAGATACGGACACATTTTACCTGTCGTTATAATAATCTTTCAGTAAATACAAGATTCTCAAGGCCAAAAACCATGCCTAGTCACCTTTATGTTGAATGTGATCTAGTGCTTTGCCCAGAGTCGATGCTGGATAAATGCTTATTGAATTTCATTGAAAATTCTTTCAACCTAAATAAACAAGATGAGGAAGAGCAAGAAAAAAAAAAGACCATTGCTCTGATTTGTCCCTTGATTCAAGGGTGACACTTTAGTAGGGATGGCATTACTCTGACCCTAACTTGAAAGGATTTGGGGAATGGAGGTGGGGGGAAGGTATCAAAACAATGAGAAGCTTTTACTTTCAGAGAGACTGTGAAACAACTTGGGGTCATAGTAGGAGGCTGTTATTAACAGGGAAACACCCTGAGGACAAAGAAGAAGGATCTGTTTTCAGAGAGGCAGACACTCTAATAGGGTGTTCTTTGTGACACCTTCAGAATGATCCTTTGAAAAACTGGAAATCTCTGTGGACTATCACTGTCAAAAAGAAATGCTCCTGCCTCCTTAAGATAGTGACTTTGTTCAAAACGAAAACAAAACCCAATGATTCTTTGGTCCTGCTTGCCCAACTGCACAGCTGTCCCTCTACTTTTTATATCCACATCTAGGGTCTCATCCATCCGTAGGGCATCAGCTATACCCACAACACTCCTCTCTGTTTGAAAAGTATTTCTCTCCTTTCATCTGGAAATTCTAAAACGTCAGCTAGACTTCCTTCCTTATCGCCTTCCTCCATTTCTGTCTTAAGGTAAATTAATAAATTCACTCATCTATTCATCTGCTAGGATTGATTGAGAACCCAAGTGCAGAGGATGCAATATTGAACAGGACAGCTCAAAGAAGTAAATAAAATTTAGAGATTCTATGACCTAAGCAGCCCAGTTTTCCTCCATTGTCCCATTTCTAGAGGCTAGAAGCCTTGTACCTTGTAACTTTGCCTATAGAAATCTTTGGTGTATCCCATCAGAAGCAAAGAAATACTAAACCAGGGAGCTCTGCAGCAAGACCGCTTAAGTAGATTTATCTTAAGTAGAAGTGTGTATACATATCCTATCATCCACTTTCAGCTGGTTGCACTAATAGCAACTGGTACAGAGCTTTTGCTGTGTACTGGGCTGTGTTGTACATGTATCAACTTATTTAATCCTCACTCCAGTCTTATTATTATCCTCATTTGGTAGATGGAAAAAATCACAGGGCAAAGGACTTAAGTAAGTAAAGACCTTATGTTATTTCAAAAGTAGAAGGAACTAGAATAAGTAAACTTTGAATCAACCAGGTAAAGAACAGGAGGAGATAAGGTAGCTGAGAGGTAGAGCTCTTAACATGCAGAAGGTCTGGATTAGATCCACAGCATTACAGGAAGGAGGGTCTGGGGAAGGAAAGAAGGAAGGAAAAAAGAAAGGCCAAGCTAGGACTCGGAGGTAGGGAATGCTTAGCTAACTGGTGACAATAAGGGGTGTAGTTGAGTGACGTGTAGCAGCACCTCATAAACCAATGTGAGATAGCAGAGCCTGTGCCGAGCATCTCCCAGTCTATCTTCTAAACACAGTGTGGCTTTCATCCTAAGAGCTGACAGGTTTTTATAAGGGTTACCTCATCAACCTTCACAGCCGTTCCAGCAAGGCCTGTGCGCTAGGATGCCAGAGTGTGTGGCTGGAACGAATGAAACACAAAGAGGCCACATAACTTCCCAGAGTCACTCTATGAGTCAACGTCTGCACTGGATGGAGAAATGTGGCCCTCAGGTTCCCAGGAACAGCACAGGAATTTTCCCAGGTCCCTAAGATATTTTTCCTTTATTTATTCCTTGCTCAAACCAAGCTCCCTTAGCTTCCAGTAATGGACAAAGCTTCCATCATTTTTAAATACCATTGAAAGCAGATAAGACGATTGGGAGAGAACAGAATGGACACCAGTGCTGTTCTTTATTTCTGACATGTGATTTGAGAGAAATCATGCCACTTTTCTGCCCTCAGATTTCCACTGCTAGGTAGAACCAAGCAATTTCTAAGGCACCTCCAATGCCAACAGTCTATGACAAGAAGGTGGCTTCTATATATTTTATTACATTAAAACTGAAGGTTAAATCAGTCAGACGCCTAGCATTTAAGATTTAAATCCTTTTTGAGCTGGAGTTACATTTTTTTAAATTTCCAGAAAGCCTCATGATGGGATCATGCAGAAAGGCCAGGGGAAGTTGCAGAACAGGAAGAAGGATCCTCCAGTGAAGGCAGAGACCAAAGCAAAAAGAGAAGGACTCTAGACAGAAGGGACAGATACAGCTATTTGTCAGTAAATACAGAAGTCCTACTGCATTGAGTCAACGCGTCAACAAAATAGAAGTCAAGAAGGTCAACATAGTTCTAGACTGTCTCCTAGTCAACCAAGAAGATTTTGTTCATTTTATCAACTTAATGGAAACAACTCAAATGTCCACCAATAGAAGAGGACTGACCAAATAAATGAGGTAGTATGTAGGGATCCATTACATCATCCAGAAACATCTCAAGATATCAAAGGGTCAAGTAAAAAGAATTTCTTATGGTGTTAAAAAACAAATATTCATGAGAAATCTTGGATATTCTCAGAAAGATACACAAGAAACTAGAGTAGATGAGAGACACCCCATACACAAACACACACACACCCGCACGCGTGTGCACACGTGTGTGTGTGTGTGTGTGTGTGTGTGTGTGTGTGTATATATATATATATATATATATATATGCTTTGGTAATTTTTGGTTAATTTGATATAAATTGCATCTTATTCAAAATATAAAGCAATTTTCTTTTTTGAAGGGGAGGTTACTGGGATATGAACCCAGAAGTGTTTTACCACTAAAACACATCCCTAGCCCTTTTTATTTTTTATTCTGAGACAGGGTCTCACTAAGTTGCTGAGACTGGTCTTAAACTTGCAATACTCCTACCTCAGCCTCCTAAGTTGCTGGGATTATAGGCATGTGCCACTGCACCTGGCCCCACTTTTTTCCTCCTTTGGTGGACTAGGGATTTGATCCAGAATCACACTACTAGTAGGCAAAGCGCTCTACCACTGAGCCACATTCTCAGCTAATAATTTTTTAAACTGACACTTTCCCTCTCTCTCCTGGCAACGTAGCTTCTGCTCCTACCACACGACTAAAACTATTTTCTCAAAGTCATTACACAGCTCCTTGTTACTCTTTGAGCCCTTGTTCCTTTGGCCTCCATGGCATGTAGTCTTTATGAGTGTCGCTTTGTTCTGAACACAGTCTTCCTTCTCAAGTTCCAGGACCCCCGTCTGTACCTGGTTCTCTCTCACTTTTCCAGTCCCCTCTCTGCTGCCCTTCCAACCTCCTTTGTTTGCTGGCCTTCCCCAGGTGACACTCAGTCCTTGCTTTCCTGCCTCCCTCGCTATCACAGTGACTTTTATGGCTTCAGCTCTTGTCCCTGGGCAGGCAGTTCCCTCATCTGTGTCTCAGCCCTTAAACCATCTTCTGGTACAGTCCTAGCATCTCTAGTTCTGTTGTAGGGACAAATGAGGCAAGACACCGAAGATAGCAGGAAACAGTTTTATTTGGCTGCAGCCAGGTTCAGAGGGTACAGCCTTCGCTGTAATCAATCAATCCCCTGAACCCAGCGTGTAAGGGGAGGGGCTCAGAAGATCACAGTCTGCAGAAGTTCACATAAAAGCAGCTTTTTCTTTCACTGTTCTGGGCAAGTTAACTCTTCAAGGACAACATCTGAGAAGGAAAGAACTTCATCTCCTCTTTCTTTCCTTCTCCTGCCTGCTGTTACCATGGGCCCATTTGTAACTTATCTTAAAAATGTAGACATCTCTGTGAAGCCCAGCTCAAGGCCAGAGGCCTTGTTTGCACATTTCTTCAGTACTATACTGGATACGTTTGTGAAAAACTAGTAAGGGGGTGTCCGGCACCTGGAGTGCTGGTATCTTCTCGGCCAGTAGCCAAGTAAACAGGGTGACATGAAAATAGGAAGTTTATCTACATTGGACTCTTTTGCAGAGACTCTTTTGCTGACAGTCCTAAAATCAGCCATGGTTAAGAGGGCTTTTCTGTGGAGAAAGGGGTGCCACTTCAGTTCAACCAGATTAAAACAAAACAAAACAAAACAAAAATCCTCATCAGATTTCTCTCTGGTCCAATCTCCACAATGCAGCTAATGATACCGTTCTCTGCTTAAAATATGTCCTCCTGGAAACCTCCCTCTCTCATCCCACCCTGTCCAAGAAATTCAGTTATCTCTCCCTTCCAATTACTCTTTTCCATTCCCTAAAATGTCTCATTTCTTCTCACTCACTGCTGCTCATTCTCTTCCTTTTGGATTTATAAGTTACCAGAATTTGGATGATCCAATATCTTCAGTCAGAAAACTTTAGTGATTTCATGTTATGTGTCTGATATTGTCCCAGGTCTTTCATATATTGCATTTTATTTCACTTAATCACAAAATAGCGTGTAACGTAGAGATTAACCTCATTTTATAGGTTGCAAATGAAGGCTCAGAGAGATTAAGGGCATTCCTCAAAGCTTCATGAGAATGAGCAGAGCTGATGCTCAGATTTATGGTTCCTGATTTCTAATTCAGGAATTCCTCCATTCCCCTACCCTGCTTGCTTACCAGATACAATCCGAACATTGGCCTTGACTTTCAAGATCCTCAACAAAATGGCCTTTCCATTTGTGTTTCTCTGCTACTGTCCTATACATAGCAAGCTGAGCTATTCTCAGGACCTTGAACACACTTAATCCTCTGCAGGGATTATTGGTTTGGCTAATTTTATTAATCTCCCTCTGTAAAGCCCTTTGAGAGCCCGACATAAGCTACAGAAATCTTCTCATCATTCAGTATTTACCTTCAATGCACCTCTTCCATGAATCTTTCTCTGGCCCACCTGTGGCTGTCTGGACTCATTTGTGCTTTCTTATGGAATGCTTCATCTTGAATTATAATCCTTTCTGTGCAGTATAAGGAAAGAGATCATCTTATTCTGCTATAATCACTGGCAATGTCTAATATATAATAGGCCACTGGAAGTATTTATTGAATAAATGCAAGAATCAGTGAATTAACAGGTATAACAACCACAAAAAATCACATTAGCACACATCCTAGGGCCGTGAAATATATCAGTGTAACTTAACTAGCTTATATGGGAATTTAAAAATGAGTGATACCAAAGATTCCTAAATTCTGGTCTATTATTTTTTATTGGACTTCATTCTGATAAAATATAATTTTTTTAAATAAAACTGATATTTTTCCTTCAAAGGATAATTTTTTATGATGAGATTATTTCCTTCCTGGCTCCCCCCCCCCGCCCCCCGTTAAAAAGTCCTTTCTCTTATGAAATAACAGGAGTTGTAAATGATGGTCGAATTTTGGTGAATCCTCATTTGATAAAAAATAAAGTTGATGACCTCATATTCACTTCTCTCCAATTCAGTCGTTCATTCAGGGAAACTTGGTTGCTTCATAAAATTCTAAAGTCTGCACACCAGTATTCTGATAACTGAACTAAGTGACTTTGTTCTGATTAGCTTCTGGGGGAAAAAACAAACAAACAAAAACAACAACAAAACCCAGCTCCTAATAGCATTCAGAAAAACAAAGCAAAAAAAAAAATTATGTGTACACGTATTTGCTGTGGAAACATGTTGGTATTTGAACAAGTCAATGGCATATATAGACTAAATTTTCCTTCTTTTTTAGTCTCTAAAAATACAAATTAAGTCTTCCTTTAAAATGTTAGTTAGGAATTAGGTTGAAACATTTGTGGAACTGCTTTCAAAATAGATTTGGATCCATGAGTGGTTCACAGGAAAGGGTCATTTTGCTCCTTTCATTGTGACCTTTGGATAGCTTGAAAAATATACTGCACTTTTTTTTTATTGTAGAGGCACACACAATATCTTTATTAAATTATTTTTATGTAGTGCTGAGGATAGAACCAGCATCTCATAGGTGCTGGGCAAGCACTCTACCACGGAGCTACAGCCCCAGCCCCTATACTGCACTTTTTGGTGATATTTGATCTTTTTAGTTAGGATCCCAGTTAAATTATGTAATTTCCAACTACAAACATGCAGTTTTGATTAACAGAAACAAAACAGAGGCTTCCTTCCCTGATTTCATTTTCTCACCTGTTCTCCATCTTCCTCCTCATTTTCTAGATCCAAGAAATGTATCTTTCTGTTTGGTTTCTTATGTTGTTCATTTAAAGGTTCTGAAGAAAACTGGAAGGGAAAAATTACAGCTTAATGTTGAGAATTTGAAAAGGAAAAAGCTTGTGGCATCCAAAATGATGTTCTTTGTGGAATTTAGAATTTATGCCATGTGAAAACTACATTCCTGGGCTGGGGATGTGGCTCAGTGGTAGAGCCCTTACTTAGCATGTGCAAGGCTCTGGGTTCAATCCTCAGTACCTCATAAAAATAAAATAAAAAATATATTGTGTCCAACTACAACTAAACAATGAATATAAAAAAAAAAGAAAATAGGTTATTCAAAATGAAAGCTGAAATTGGAAAGAAGAGAAAAGCAACAAAAGGTGAAGGGGATTAAAAATGTACTGAGATAGCCCTTCACACTTCCAAACTAAAGAGGCATCTTTAAAAATAGAAGAAATGCGTTAATGCTTTTCCTAATCCATTTTAAATCTGCTTAAGCTCGTTTTTCACTGCATTGTAAAATAGGTTTGCATATTAAAGTAAATGAGCACAATTCAGAATAGCAACAACCATTTTAAGATAAAATTAGGCAATTTTTATTTGTTTGCAAGTAAGATTAGAAATCTAAGAACTGTCTGGATGTATGTATAAAGCAAACCGTTATCTCCCCACAACATCTTGCGTGAACATCTTAATATTCACATAAAGGGACTGATCCAAAGAGGTTGTATTTCTGTACATCATTTAACTTTTTGTTTTGTTTGAAATGAGTTTCATTGTTTCCCTTCCATGAGCTGCCGAGCTGTTCTGATTAACTTGTTAGAATGAGGGTAGGAATGCCAGATGGCAGCAGAGATGTGGGGGTGGGCTGGACAGGAGCTGGTAGTAGCTACAGCTTGTCCCCAAATCTTGGCTATTAAGTATGTTATTTTTTTCATCAAAAAGAGAAAAAACAGTTTAAATAACTTGGGGAAATCCTACGTCAATATTAAACAAAAAAATTAGAACACCTTCTAGGTATGACCAAACATGTTTTTTAATATATAAAAGAATCACAATTTTTTTCTAATAATGAAAACAATCCAGATTCACTTATATAACTTAGAAAATATAGAAAAACAAATGGAATAAATAGTCAACAGTAGCTTCATCCTCCACAGAGATCCTTTACATATCTTTCTGTTTTGTACCAAATGGTGTCCTGTACATCCCATTTGTGATCTATTTCTTTCAAATAACAATATTAATATTCTTTGATATCAGTAAGTATTCACCTAAAACCTTAAATTAATGAATAATAGAATTTCGTTGTATGAATGAATCAATTTTTTTACTTTAACCAAGCCTCAGTTATAGTATATTTTTGTTATTCTGCTTTTGCTTTTATGAATAATGCTGGAAGGGATACCTTTTTAAATGTGTCTTTGCCCACCTCACTGATTATTCTTAGATGTGGATAAATTTGTAAGCATAACCTACTGAGTCATCTTTATGAGTTTTTAGATTTATATGCAATACTTCCCTCTGGATAGGTTGTATACATTTTTGTGTTTACAACAGCAATGTGTAAGAATAGATTTGTTGTTGTTGTTGTTGTTTTGGTACCAGAGATTGAACCCAGGGAGCTCGACCATTGAGCAATATCCCTAGCCCTTTTCATTTTTTATTTTGAGAGAGGGTTTCGCTAAATTGCCTAGGCCTTCACTGAGTTGCTGAGGCTGGCTTTGAACTTGTGATCCTCTTCCCTCCGCCTCCAGAGCCACGGGGATTACAGGTATGCACCCGGCAAGAAAATGTGTTTTTTTTTTTTTTTAAATTTATATTTTAATTGCTGACTGGTAATGTTAAAGATGTATTCATAATTTTATTTGCTTTTTTCTTCTTCATATGAAACCAGTTTCTCATTTTTTCATTATTCACCTTTAGCAAGAAAGACATGTTATATATTAAATATATCAGCCCTTTGTCAAAGGCAGTCACTTCCCCTGGTTTTTCATTTCTCTTTTAGTGTTAGTTACAGCGATTTGGGTTGGACTTGTTTTTCTGTCGTCAGATCGGTTCGTGTTTTCTTTAACAGTTCCTGCCTTAGACATCAGCCTTAGAAAAGCCTTTTCTCCAGAGCAACCCCACCCCAAAGTGGATACATATATAGAGAGATATAGAGATAGAGATATTGTGGTGAAAGTTTTGTCTCTAGAATATCCAGGCTCCACCATTTTGATCTCAATAATAGTTTTATAGCCAGGCACAGTGACACACACTAGCAATCCCAGCTACTCCAAGGCTGAATCAGGAAGATCACAAGCTCAAGGACAGCCTGGGACATAAATGTCTCACTAGAACGAGATACTGTCTCACAATAAAATAAAAAGGGTTTGGGGTGTATCTCAGTGGTAGAGCACCTCTAGATTCAATCCCAGTGCCACAAAACAAAACAACCAAAAAAAAAAAAAAAAGTTTTATTCTAGGTACTTACACAAGCATTTTAATCAGAATTATTCCAACAATGTTGATTGTGAAGAATGGTTTTCAGACTGAGTGCCATTAAGCTGATTGTTTAATCAATTTTCTCCACTCTGAAACTACTCCCATTTTTGCATTTTCTTTTGCTGTTTTTCTGAGAATATTTTTATTGATATTAGTTCTTTTCTGGGTGAATATATAAAAAAAAGATTTGATTTCTTTTGTACAATGTTTTTGTCCACATATCAGAGCTTCTGCTGCCACAAATTTTCTTTTGTGGCTATTATTTTTAACTAGTTTGACTAAGTAACACCGTTTTTATTTTATTTTATTTTATTTTGGTACTGGGGGTTGAACCCAGGGTTTTTCACATGTTTAGGCAAATACTATACCAACTGAATTTCATCCCCAATCATATTTCATTTCACTCCCTCCCCTTCATTTCATTTTGAGAGAGGGTCTGGCTAAATTGCCCAGACTGGTCTCAAATTCATGATTTTCCTGCTTCAGTCTGCAGGGTCTCTGGGATTACAGGTATATGCCCTGCATCCGGCTCTGCGTGACATTTTCACCTCTCTGCCTTTCTGCCTTATCCTTGTTCTCCTTCTCCCTCTCTCTCTTTCCTCTTCCCAATAAGATAATAATAAAAAGAGCTGCATTTAGGTTGCAGGTGTACCTTAGTGGTAGAGTACATGCCTATCATGTATGAGGTCTCGGATTTGATCTCCAGCTTAAAAAAAAAAAATAGTGTCAATTATTCTGGATTTTTTTTTTTTTTTGTAAAAAGAAAACTGTCTTCTAATTTGTTATAATTCATTATACATGATATCAGAATGCATTTCAACTCATTGTACACAAATGGAGCACAACTTCTCATTTCTCTGGCTGTACATGACACAGAGTATACCATACTTGCAATTATACATGTACATAGGTTAGTAATGTCCATCTCACTCCACCATCCTTCCCACCCCTATGCCCCCTCCCCTCTTCACTCCTCTCTGCCCAATCCAAAATTCCTCCATTTCTCTCGTCTTCCCATCCCCCGCCCCACCACTGTGGATCATTTGTCCTTTGTTTTGGAGGGAGATTGGCTTATTTCGATTAGCATGATATTCTCCAACTCCATTCATTTACCTGCAAATGACATATTTCATTATTTTGTAAATTGGTGCAACCACTCTGGAAATCAATATGGAAATTCCTTAGAAAACTTGGAATGAAACCACCATTTGATCCAGCTATCCCACTCCCCAGTTTATACCCAAAAGAAACAGTTTGATGATTACATATCTCCTTTCAAATTCACTTCCGTGATGCAGAGTTATTTGTGATAACTTAAATACTCCACCCCCTCTTCCCAACCCATCTGTGTTAATTTTTTGTTACTACAACAAAGTACTGGACTTAATCAACTTATAAAGAGAACTTACAAAGGTTTATCTTAATTCACAGTCTTAGAGGTTCCAGTTCATGAGTGATCGGCCTTGTTCCTTTGGGCCTGGGTGGAGCAGCATATTATGAAGGGAGTATGTGGTAGGGCAAAACCACTTACCTGATCACAAGATGGAAAGTAAAGAGTAGAGGAAGATGTGGAGGGTCCCACAATTCCCTTCAAGGGCATTCCCCCAACGATCTGAAGACCTTCTACAAAGCCTTTCTTTACTACCTCCTAACAGACCTCCTGGAGACCAAGTTCACACATGGGCCTTTAAGAACAGTCAACATCAAAACTCTCATACCTGCATCAGGTTCTTGGCTCACTTTTGTACCCATTGTGGGTGAGCACCACCCAGATTCAATGATCTTTTCTAGAAATAGCAATTAAAGAGTCCTGCATTAGGGAATATTTAGAATCAACTATATTGTAAAGCAGTTACATGAAGAAATCAAATTATATATCTGATTTTTATTAACGAACAAAAAGAATGGACTCACAAACCCTAAATAAATTTTGCCAAGAAGAAAATTTGCTGACAGGTGGGATGAAGAGCTGAAAACCCAAAGGAAAAGCTACTTGTTACTGCTTTTCAAGAAGTTTGCACTGGTGTTGTGAAATCGATTGCAGAATTGTCCATTCTATTTTAAACTCAAAGAATGTTAAGAAAAGACAAATGATACGCTTATAATTTATAAATGATTAAAATTCAATTTGTTTATTTACACCTGTTATTCACATAAGTAACAATTGTCTTATGCTTTTTAAAATAGATATCTCAGCAATTATTCACTAGGATTCATCAAGTTACAGTATGTGCTGTATCTTGAGGTAATTTATTTCTGTCAATGAAATATTTTTCATCATTTTCAATTAAATATGTAATTGCAGAGAAGACATCATTTCTTGGAATAATTGTAGGTGATAAATCAATAAAACCTCAATGGTGGCACATACCTATAATTCCAGCAACTGAGGAAGCTAACGTAGGAAGATTGTAAGTTCAAGGGCAGCCTGAGGAACCTAGCAAGACCCTGTCTCAAAATAAAAAATAAAAAGGGCTGGGGATGCAGCTCAGTGAAAAAGTGCCCATGGGTTCGATACCCAGGATCAAAAAAAAAAAAAAAAAAAAGCAAAAAAATATTAAAGTATTATGTGCTATAATAGGACTCCATTAGAGCTCACTCTCCTGAAATGTAATAACTAACTGTAGTAAAAGTTTGAACTAATGCTAAGTCTAAAAGTGGCACACACACCTAACATACCTCCAAATAGAACGCAAACGTTAAAAAAAAGTGTCACTGCCTTGATTTTAAATTTTGTAATGACACTTACAAGTAGTATTCAATTTAAAAAAAAGTCATTTCCACTCAGCATCACTCCAGCTAATGAAATGTCACAAAAAAAATCTGTGACTCAAAGAACTGTATTGTGTTGCTTCAGACATTCCATGGGACTAGAGAAAGTGCCGAAAAAAACAATGCCGGGGACAGTTCCGCTCCCTGGAAGGATGGACTCGGTGACCTCAGAAGTCTCTTTCAACCCTGAGTTCTGTAACACGTTAGTGTTACTCGGGGTTTCATGGAAGTTCCAAAAATGTTAGGTTTTGCCTTTTTTTTTTTTTTCTTTTGGTACCGGAGATTGAACCCAGGAGAGTTTACCACTGAAGTGCATCCCCAGCCCTTTTTATTTTTCATTTTGAGACAGGGTCTCACAGCCTTACTAAATTGCTGAGGCTGCCTCCCAACTTTCAATCCTCCTGCCCTAGCCTCCCAGCTATTGGGATTGCAGGTATATGCAACTACTCCAGGCAGCGTTATTATTATTAGTAGTAGTAGTAGTACCAGGGATTGAAATCAGGGGCACTCAACTGAGCCACATCCCCAGTCCTATTTTGTATTTTATTTAGAGACAGGGTCTCACTAAATTGCTTAGTGCCTCGCAGTCGCTGAGGCTGGCTTTGAACTCTCGATCCTCCTGTCCCAGGCTCCTGAGCTGCTGGGATTACAGGCATGAGCCACCATGCCCAGCCCAGCAGCATTATTTTTTAAAATAAATTAATTACTGTAGTTTAGATTAAGAGATTTTTTTACTACAAGGTGGTGTTTAAAAAAAAAAAAAAAACAGATTCAGTAGAATCCCAGTTATTTTTTCTTTGAGAAAATTCCCTGAAAATAAACTACTCACTTTTTCCAAGCAAATGTCTTAGTTCTTACTAGATTCCAAATGGAACTAACACTGCATTATGTAACAAATGCTAAAAGTATGATTGGTTTTTAATCAAAGGTCTTGTTGAAAACACCCACTCTGCTAATTGCATCCTTTCCCAAAGTGAGAACACAACTTGTGGAGGGAGAAAATCAGGTTGTACATGAAATGTTTGATTTGTTTTACTTGGTGTGTGTGTGTACATGTTTTCTGAATTTGTAAAAAGTAATCCTTTGAAACCAAGTTGTATGATGAATAAAGTGTTCCAGCCAAGTTTTAAATCTCAGCCAAGGGAGGTTTAAATGGCAAATGTCGGGCAGGACTATGCCCTCCCTGCAGCATGAATCTGCGTCTGCTTAAACAAAGACTTATTCAGAAGTCTAGTCAGCCACTTGATGCTTGAGTCTCACCAGGGAAACTCGAGGTCACTACAGCTGTCAGTGAGGTTTGTCAGGAAAACCCCAAGGCGTAGAAAGAAACAACACGATACCTGGCATCATCTTATGTACCAGACTTTTTACAGATCAGAACTTCATTCAGCACATAGATTCATTAGGAAACAATTTGTGTTTAATAAAACTAAGAAAATTCAAGTTCCACGTGTTGCACAACCAATTGGCTTGTTTTCTTTGATTTTGTGTTCTGTCTTCAAGCACATAATCATTCTTTAAAAAAAAAAAAATTAGCTGTAGAGGGACACAATACCTTTATGTTATTTATTGTTTTTTATATGGTGCTGAGGATCAAATCCAGTGCCTCACAAATGCTAGGCAAGCGCTGTTCCACTGAGCTACAACCCCAGCCCCATAATCACTTCTTAATTAGAAAATCAAACATTAAAAACCATTACTTTCAAATTTCATAATTTCAGTCTGAAAAAAAAGAATAAGTGATCAAAATGGGATTGTTGATAGAGTCATTCCTTCTTTGTGGATTGTAATCTTATTTTAGGGTCTCATGAGAAAAGATTCCTCTTTAATTCTTACTGTACTGTCAAGGACTATTAGGGAAAATTTTCTACTGGACAAAACAATAAAGATAGCACAAAATAGATTGGTACATATGGCTGTAGCTTAGCGGTGTAGCATGTGATTTTATTCATTCATTCATTCATTCATTCTGCACTGCGATTGAACCCAGAGGTACTTAACCATTGAGTCACATCCCTTTCCCTTTTTTATTGTGAGACAATGTCTAGCTAAATTGCTTGGGACTCACTAACTTGCTGAGGCTGACCTGGAACTTGTGATCTTCTCCCTCAGCCTCCGTAGTCGCTGGGATTACAGGCATGCCCACCACATGCTTAGCACAGACCCTGGGTTCTAATCCCCCCCTACACACACACACACACACACACACACACACACACACACACACACACAAGTTGACAACGTTCCATTTTTAGTTCTCCATTAAATTCTCCATATCATTTGTCCATTAAAATACCTAGGACAGCAGAATCATGCCCCACAGGACTTTTCTTTTTTTTTTTAAGACTTAAAAACAAGATTATACAGACATAAAAAGTTAATGATCATGTCACCCTGCGGCCACTATTTCTGTAGTTTTCCTGCGCTGAGTCTTTGGTGTTCCTCTCTCACACCCCACTCTCCCCCAGCACCCCTTCACCGCATGTGGAGACCCATGTGAAGCTTGAAGCGGAAGAATCACCCCCCCCAGACGCCTTCAAGTCGGGGTGAGTTCTACTTTAGCTCCCAAGTTCACTGCCGAGGCGGGTGCAGGGGGATGGACTCGAAACTCCCTCAGTTTCAGTTTCCTCATTCTGCAATAAGGTGCTGAAGAAGACCACAGTAAGGACAAAATTCTATGGCCTCAGTAATAAAGTCCCATTTAGCTGGAGTCTACCCTTTCTCCCTTCCCACTCCCATGGGGCAAGCACTCTTCCCTGAGCTACACCCAAGCCCTAAATTCGCCTCCATAAAGAACTGTGGCCTTTACTCTGTCACTGTCGTCTTGCGCATGCACTTCTTTTAGTTCTTTTCCTTTTTCTTCTGCTTACTGTCTGCTGGTTCCTCAGCAGTTTATGTCAAATAGCTCTACCCTCGGTCTGTTTCACCTTTTCCTTGATCATTCCTTCATTTGTTCTAAATACTGCTGTCTGTACTCTTAACCCTAGAGAAGCAATTACTTTCAAATGAGTTCCTTACTAGATTCCAAATGGAACTAACACTGCATTACGTAATAAATGTGCTTTTTGTTGTTGTTGTTATAAGTAAGAAATGTGCTGGGCACGGTGGCGCACGCCTGTAATCCCAGCGACTCCAGAGGCTGAGGCAGGAGGATTCCTAGTTCAAAGCCAGACTCAGACATTTAGGGAGGCCCTGAGCAATTCGCTGAGACTCTGTCTCTAATAAAATATATGTTTGCTGTGTCAGAGTGCATTCTACTGTCATGTATAACTAATTAGAACAAATAAAATGATCTAAAAATAAAATTAACAACAAAAAAAAAAAGGGCTGGGATGTGGCCCAGTGGTTAGTGCCTCTGAGTTCAATTCCTGTTACCAAGAAAAAAAAATTGTTATTAAATCAATATTTCAGGGGGCTGGGGATATAGCTTAGTTGGTAGAGTGCTTGCCTTGCATGCACAAGACCCTGGGTTCAACCCCCAGCATCACCAAAAAAAAGAAATTAGTATTTCATAGGCCATTTTTACTCAGGTTCACAATAGTAGAAAAACATATCTAACATCATGCATACTATATAAAGATGATAATGAAAAGATTTGAAGGTATAAGTCAGGCAGGATTGATTTTATCTGATTTATTTATTTATTTATTAAAGATTTACTTTTTAGTTGTGGTTGGACACAATACCTTTATTTTATTTATTTATTTTTATGTGGTACTGAGGATGGAACCCAGGGTCTCTTACATGCTAGGTCAGCACTCTACTGCTAAGCCCCAACCCCAGTCCTGATTTTACCATATTTAAAATGTTCTTATATTGAAATATTTCAAGGGCTGGGATGTAGCTCAGTTGGTAGAGTGCTTACATGCACAAGGTCCTGGGTTCAATCTCCAGCAAGTTACAAAAATAATTTTAAAATCTTGACCTATGTTAAATCTAAATACTTTGTGCCCCACCCCGAGATTGAACCCAGGACTTCTGCTCTACGACTGACAGGCACCCCCACTGCCATATATTCTTGGGCACATGTGAAGGAGGTGATAAGAGTTATGAATATGTACATCTCCAAGCAAACTATGTTTTCACCCCTTGACTAACACGTGTACAGTGTAATAAACCAGATGTTTTTTTCACTTCTTTATAATTTTATTCCATATGAAGGTTTAACAAATAAAACTCACTGTGCTTTTAAATTTCATATGAATGTTATCGTACCATCTTTCCATGAATATTGAGATTTATCTATGTTGGCACATTTAGATCAAGTTAGTTTGTTGTTGTTTTTTTTTTTTTTTTTGGTGATGCTGAGGATCAACTCAAACTCCTTTTAAATGGCAAGTGATTGCTCTACTGCTGAGCCCCAGCCCTGCCCAAATTGATTTATCTTGATTATTGTAAAAATTTTTTATGAGTATGCCACAATTTATCCACTTTACTGTTAGTAGATATTTAGATGGTTCCTAAGTATTCACTGTTGCAAATGGTGTTAGAATTGGTAAGTCTTGTAATTGCTTCCTTGGGCACACATGTGTGAGAGTTGCTAAGAATTATGAACATGCACATACATTGCTGTCCAAAGTGGCTGATTCAATCTATGGTCCTGCCAGCAGCTCATGAATTTCTTCTGTTCCACATCTACGCCAGTGTTTGATGACATCGTCAGACTTTCTGGTAGAATGAAATGCTAGTTCAGTTTGGTTGTCATTGGCCTTTCTCTGATTATGAGTCAATCTGAGCATTTTAATTTTGTGTTAATTGAATTTCTTTTTCTGCAATTCGCCTGCTCATATCCTTTGTCAATTTTGCTTTTCTGTCATCTTTATTCTACAGAGAATTTTCCTTTGTAGATTTTGTGAGGTAGGTGTCTAATTTTAATTCCCATATAATTAATCATTTTTTCTGGCTCTGATTATTGACAGGTTTCTCCTTTCCCTGCTGATTTTAATGTTGTATGCAGGTTTCGTGTATGAAAGGTCCTATTTTTCGATACTTTATTTAGTGCTGTTGATGCACTTCCCTGCATTAATGCCACAGCCATAGTTTCATAGCTTTCTAATAAGTGATCTTTTTTTGGTACAGAAAACATTTTTTCCTTTTTCTTTTTCTTCAAAATCATCTTTTTATATCAAATTTAGAATCCACTTACCAAAACTCTGCAGAGATTTTGGCTGGAAGTTTGAATTCAAGGTTAATTGGGAGAATAAGGTACATTTTTATAATATTGGATCTTCCAGTGAACAAGGTATATTTCTGCAATGATGTGGTCTCCTTTCATTTCTTCCTGTTAGTTTCAGAATTTTTTTCTAAAACATTTTATGACATGTTTTGTTAGATTCACTCCTAAGAATTTTAAGGATTTATTTATATGTTTTTGAGATGGGGTCTCACTATGTTGCCCAGCCTGGTCTCAAACCCCTGGACTCAAGTGTTCTTCCTGTCTCAGCCTTCCAAATGCTGGGGCTACGGGCCTGTGCTACCATGCCTACCTACGGATTTCAATACTGCTATATTGGTGTATATAGAAATACAACTCAGCTGGGCGTGGTGGTACACACCTGTAATTACAGCAACTCAGGAGGCTGAGGAAGGAAAATCACAAGTTTGAGCCAGCCTCAGCAACTTAGCAGGATCTTGTCTCAAAATAAAAAAATAAAAAGGGCTGGGAATGTTGCTCAGTGGTAAAGTACCTCTGGGTTCAATCCCAATACCAAAAAGAAAAAAAAAAAAGGAAAAAATTTAGCTCAGTTTTGAAAAACTCTATTATTAATTCTAATAATTCATTGATTTTCTGGATTTTCTATGATAATTTTGGTAATTGGAGATTGTTAGTTTATTTTCTGTCTTTCTAAATTTTGTACCCTTCTTTCCTTCCTTCCTTCCTTCCTCTCTGCATCTCTGTGTCTGTTTCTCTCTCTCTCTCTCTCTCTCTCTCTGACTCAAACTTCCTGTATGCTGATGAAAATAAGTTGGGAAAATAGGTTTTCATGGATTGATTGTTCTTGACTGAGAGAAGTACTTCTAACAACTCACAGTTGGGTATCCTGTTTATACAGAGTTTTGGGAGCAACCTTTGTCAGATTAAGGAAGTTGCTTTTTATTCCAAGAATTTCTGTTTTGCTTTAACCATGCATGGATATTATCAATTCTGGCATGAGCTACATCCATATATTTTTATTTCTTTTCATACTTGAGATTACCTCTAAACTTCCTTTCTTTGTCTGATTGTGGCATAAAGATTATACTGATTTCATACATTGTGTTGAAAAACATTCTTTTTCTATTATCTAGAACAGAATATATAAAAAAGGGTCATCTCTTCGTTGAAGGTTTGATAGAACTTTTCTGTGAAACTATCTAGACCTGAGAGTGTTTTTGTAGGAAGAATTTTAACCTTTGAGTTTATTTATTTAAAGATCAAATATCTATTAAGGCATTCTATTTCTCTTGAATCAGTTTAGATCATAGTTATTTTCTAGGAATTTTTTCCATTTCATGTACATTTTAGATGTATTGATGTGAACTTACTCCTAGAATTTTGGCATTACTTGTTTCTGCTTTATGTGTATTTATGTCTCCTTTCTCCTCCTCAATATTGCTTTTTTGTGCTTTTTTTCTCTTATTTTCTGCTTGGCCTTGCCAGAAGTGTGTCTATCTTGTTAATCTTTAAAAAAATTTTTTGTGTGTGTGTTTGTGTGTATCTGTGTTTCTCTCTTTGTTTCTCCCATATCTTTTTTCATTAATTTTGTTAGTGAGTCTATGTTAATTGCATCCTAGAAAGAGATCATCCTATGTTTGATTATTGATTCTTTGATATTTGTTGAGATTTTTATTGTGGCCTCCTCTGTGATCTACTTTGTAAAGTTTCCATGTGTTTTTGGAAAAAATGGAATTAAAAAAATACATATTTTTTTTAGTTGTAGATAGACACGATATTTTATTTATTTATGTGGTGCTGAGGATCGAACTTAATGCCTTACACATGCTAGGCAAATGTGCTACCACTGAGCTATAATCCCAGCCCAAGAAAATGGAATTTAATTATGTTTGGCAAGGTTCTGTACGTGCCTATTTGTAAAAGTGTTGTTTTTCAAGCACCTATGACTAATTTTTGTCTACTTTGTATTTTGGTTATTGGGAGAGATATTACAATTTCCTTTTTGCTTGTTGATTTGTCATTCTCCTCATAGTTTGAACAATTTTGTTTTTTATATTCTGAGGCTGTGATATTGATACATATAAGTTTAATATCATTAAATATTTCTGGAAATTTTTATTTTTATCATTGGATAGTTACCCACCTTGCTTTTTGTCTTAAGTGTGGAAATTTATTTTTATTATCATCTACCTAGCATATCTTTTCCAATCTTGTACTGTTTTGCGTTCATAAAATGGTTGTAAGTTCCTTTCTTATTCAAGAGAGACAGATTGTCTAGAGACTCCTTCTTTTCCACATTTGATAGCTCCACAAGAAGAGAGCTCAGTAAATCTGAGTAGTTCAATGGAAAGACTGACTGATACTAGCTTCTCAATATTGCCAGGCACCCCTTTCTAATTAATCTGTTTCCGCAATCAAGAAGCTCTTGGCTGGGGAATGTGGCTTAGTTGTGGCTTAGAGTGCCCCTTATGCAGTTGAGGGGGAGAAATAAAGTTTTTGTCTTTGTCAATGCTTTATTAATCACTCAATATACTTTTACTTTATAGGTTCTTAATCAAGAAAATGACAATCTTTAATGCTAAGCACTGCAATAGACATCATCAATTCACAGCAAACAATTCTAGATTAATTCTAAGCACTGCAAGTACACTTAATCATGATAGGCTCATGATAGACATTCCCTCTGCATTCTAAGTTCAAATGTCAGATCAAAAGTCTCAAGCCTTAGGCTTTAAGTCCAGCAGATGCACACTCACTCAGACTGCGGTGATCAGGTCCGGAACCAAGGCAGGCTTCTCCAGGGGTGGAACTGACCGCCAGTTGAGGAGAGGGTCGTAGAGAGAAGTTGCGGCTTCAGAAGGGTCAAGACGTGTGTAGAGTTTGAGAGCGGTGAGGAAAATGCAGAAAGCAGGCAAAAAGAGGAAAAGTGTTGCAATGTCAGTCCAGGTCCTCATCAGGCTCTCAGCATGAGGATATCAGTATTGGCTGGCTGAATGTGCGTTCATTTGCTCCACTATTTATACCAAATTTGGGGGCTTTTTGACACCCACCCCCCACCTTCAACCCTTATCAGCTGCCAACAGGTCTCTTAGTGACATCGTTTACCCTAGGGTTAAAACATCTGGTCTGGTGGTCCCACCCTGATCTTTTCGCCTTTCCCCCTTATCAGGGTGAGGACAGCAAGCCAGAGGCTTCACTCTGAGTTATCAGGGTGGGAAGAAGTGACTTGCTTGTGCCTGAGGGCCATACTGGGGGGCTCTGTTAGTGCCAGGTGAGACTGCAGGTTTCAATCTGGATTTTTAAAATGGAGTTGCTTAGGCTCAAGGCCCAAGGCCATGCTTACAGTGTCACAATACCTTCTATCAAATTAGTAATGAACACCCTTCCTTGATTTCTATCATTCTCCTTGGTTATGGAAATACATGAGGTTTAGAAAGAAGGAAATTAACTTGCCTTTTGACATTGAGTTGGAAGTATCTGTGGTACCTCTGGATGTAGTAATCATCTGAAAATGGAAAATGGAGCTCCTGAGAGAAGCTAGGATGTCTGATTAAACCACAGAACCATCAAAATGTAAACAGTCATTTAATCTGAAGGACAGAGTTGCTGTAGGGAGATATCTAAAGTTAGAAGAAGCCTTAAGAGAATTGTTGTGAACCAAATCCTTGGTGAACTGGGAAAAAGAGGAGCCTGTGGTGACAACTGAGGCCCAATCAGGAGTTCCTAGATGAATCAGAAATGTGACTAGATTAAACAGCAATCATTTACAAGCTATTTAAAGTCTGTCAGTCCTATATTTAAATGCTTTGCATGTATTAAGTCATTCAGATGTTACAACAACCCTTTGAGGTAAGTAGTATTATTTCCATTGTGAAGACAATGAAACTGAAGCACAGAAATTTAAACAATATTGACATAGTTACTGCAGGTGGTAAGGTTTGGAGCCAGCCTCAAGTGAGGCAGTCTAGCTGCAGAACCTGTGTTCTCAGCCACCTCATTATATTCTCTCTCAAGAAGCTAAGCAAGGAGACAGTTTCAAAAAGAGAATAGACCATGGAATTAAAGGGAAAAAAAACTTAAATCAAATTAAATTTAGCAGAGTGTCTAAGAACAAAGAACAAGTCATGAAATGGGTAGCGTCCCAAACCAGGCAAGATTCAGAGAGTTCCACCCAGGCAGGCAGCATTTACAGAAACTAGACATTGGTAAACAGTTCATAAAATATCCTGATGCTTTCTATCAAAATGTTGAGTCAGACTCATTTGATATATATGTCACCTACAAAGAACTGAGGATAGATCCTCTAATATTGCCAGTTAGAAATAAATGATGTAAGGTTATTTCATATTTATTTAAACTTAGGACATTTATTCAAATAATTACTCAATGTTAGGATGGCCTTAGGCCTGAGCCTAAGCAACTCCATTTTAAAAACTCCCGTTTGAAACCTGCAGTCTCACTAGGCACACCCACAGAGCTATTCCGTGTGGCCTCAAACAAGTGACTTCCCCTCACCCTGATAAACAGAGTGAAGCCCCTGGCAGGCTGTTCATGCCTGATAAGAGGAAAAGGCGAGAAGATCAGGGTGGAGACCACCAGACCAGATGTTTCTGACCCCAGGGTAAATGATGTCACTGAGAAATCCAGTGGTAGCTGATAAGGATTGAAGCAAGGGGGGGGGGAATCAAAAGTCCCAAAATTTAGAATAAATAATAGAGCCAGTGAACAGGGATTTAGCCAGCCGAAACAAGGATGCACTCGAGCTGGAGAGCCTGATGAGGACCTGACATCCCATCACTTGTCATCGTTCCTGAGCCTCTGGGTGATCCTCACCGCTCTTAAACTCTACCACCTCGCCTGGACCTTGGTGAGAGTCGCAACTTCTCCCTACAACCCTCTCCTCAACCGATTGTCCACTCCACCCCAGGAAAAGCCTGCCTTGGTTCCAACCTGATCACCGCAGTCTGAGTGTGCATCTGCTGGACATAAAACCTAAGGCTTAAGACTTTTGAACTTAGCTTGCAGAGGGAATGTCTGTCATTAGCCTATCATGATTAAGTGTGTTTTGCAGTGCTTAGATTAATCTAGAATTGTTTGCTGTGAATTAATTAATCTAGAATTGTTTGCTGTGAACTGATTATGTCTATTGCAGTTCCTAGCATTAAGGATTGTCATTTTCTTGATTAAGAACCTATAGAGTGAAACCGTATTGAGTATTTTGAGTGAATAAAGCATTGAAAGAGGCAGAAGCGCGTGGACATTCTTTATTTTTCCCCTCGACTGCATACATCTCAATTTTGCCCCCTCGTGATACTCAAGTGTCTTCTAATAACATTTACGTGGAAAATTGTGGGGCTTTAGTTTGTTTGGCTTTGGCTTCCTTCCTTCCTTCCTTTTTTTCTCCTCTCTCTAGTGTGCGCTCGCTCTCTCTCACTCTCTCTCTCTCTCTTTTTTTTAGTAGTGGGATCAAATGTAGAATTTTGTGCATGCTAGGCAGATGTTCTATCACTGAACCACACCCCCAGCCCTGAAAATTAAATAACTCAACAGGTCAGCTATTACAAGAAGTATTAATATTTTTGCCATTATCCTAATCCTAACCAAAAGAAGTTTTTTTTGTTGTGCTTGCCTATAATACAGAATAAGGGAGATGAGGAAAACCACCTTAATGCATTTTGTAGTTCATTTCTAAATGTTAAATATCAATTATCATTGTTTTACCTAAATTCTAAAGTATGTTTTAAAGGAAATTTGGAATTACTTTTCTATTCAATATTCAGAAGAGCATTTTTTTCTTTTTCTTTTTGGTACTAGGGATTGAACTCAGAGCACTCAGCCACTGAGCCCCATCCCCAGCCCTATTTTGTATTTTATTTAGAGACGGGGTCTTTCTGAGTTGCTTAAGGCCTCCCTGTTACTGAGGCTGGCTTTGAACTCATGATCTTCCTGCTTCAGCCTCCCAGGCTCCTGGGATTTCAGGCATGTGCCACTGCGCCTGGCTCAGAGGAGGATATTTTTGATAGACCAGGATATGACAATTTGACAATAAATGGGATGGATTAAAAATTTTTATACATTTAAGTAAGATATATGAAATTATATTGTTCTTTTCAATAGCCAATATCCAATACGTCCATTTAGATACAACTTTGATTAAGTACATCTATACTAAACAATAAAAACTGCAATAATGGGCTGGGGTTATGGTTCAGCGGTAGAGCAGTCGCCTTGCATGTGCGAGGCTCTGGGTTTGATCCTCAACACCACATAAAAATAAATAAATAAAACAAAGATATTAATAAAAAAACTGCAATAAGTTTTAAAAATGATTCTTGGATAAAATCACTTCTAAATACTCATTCACAATGACATGAAAGGCTTCCTTAATCAGGTCAGTTATTTAAATTATTATTATTTAAATTTTAAATAATAGAAAACTACTCAAACTATCTTTAAAATATATATTATAAAGGGGAGAGAATTGAACAACAGCAGAGGAGGTAGAGAGGGAAGATGGGAGGGGAGGGGAGGGGAGGGGGGATAGTAGGGGATAGGAAAGGTAGCAGAATACAACAGTCACTAATATGCCATTATGTAAAAATGTGAGTATGTAACAGAAGTGAGTCTGCATTATGTATTTGGGGAGTTCAAAACCCAATTGAGTCAAATGTATGAAAGATGATATATCATGAGCTCTGTAATGTTTTGAACAATCAATAAAAAAAAGGAAAAAAAATATATATTATAAAATGGGTTTTTTATAAGCATCATAATTAGGTTTATCACAAGGAACTCCAAGAATAGAACTACAGAAAAGCTTAGAACCAGGAATTTAAAAACTAGACTCAATACTTCTTACTGGGGAATATATGGCTTCTTTTTTTTTTTTTTTATTCTTTATTTGTAGTTGAACACAATACCTTTATTTTGTTTACTTATTTTTAATGTGCTGAGAATTGAACCCAGGGCCTCGAACATGCTAGGTGAGTGCACTACTGCTGAGCCACCACCCCAGCCCAAATATATGGCTTCTTGTGTTGCCTTTGATTTTTCTGCCTTTCTCTGGAGACCTTTGCTATAGTGTGCTCATGGCCAAACATCTCACAACCGGCCCTGGCTTTAAATCACTTCTTATACATGTCTGAAAGTGATCTTGACTAGTGTCATAATCTAAATCTCTAAAATTAAAAAAATCTGATTGGCTGCATGGGACAGGTACCAACCTCCAACAATGAGCAAGGAGTGGGAAGGGAGAGGCAGTTCTCAGAAATAGGAGACAACAACTCAACTGGGTAGTTCTGTTGTACATATTATTTGGAAAAGGCAGACTTATTCAGGTAAAATGCACAGATCACACAGTGCTACTGGATGTTTCAGAAATGGCACTTATATGTAGAAAATATTAAATGCATGGAATATAAACAGCTGCCTGTCACCTAAGATTGTTATATTTCTATATCTGTAGTTTAATTGCTACAAAAGCCAATGAGTTCATCAAAAGACCCCTATTTAATTTCACAGAGAGATCCAGCAACTTTACTCAGGCCTCCCGAGTACACTTGATGTTTTCCACTATTTATCTAACAAATTTAGAATACTAATTTTTACTCACCAAATTCTTAGGAACTTGTTAATTTTTGAGTTAGCTTATCACTATAGTTTCATGATATATTAAATGCAAGTTTGATGAATGTTTTAAGGTTTCTTTTCCTAAGCCACTACACTTGTTGACATATAAAACATGCTCCAACAAATGGTGCTAGTCAAACTGGAAATCCATATGCAGCAAAATAAAATTAAACCTTTATCTCCCATGCTGCACAAAACTCAAAGTGGATCAAGGACTTAGGAATTAGACCAGAGACTTGTACCTAATAGAAGAAAAAGCAGGCCCAAATTTTCATCATGTCTGCTTAGGACCTGACTTCCTTAGTAAGACTCCTAAAGCACAAGAAATAAAATCAAGAATCAATAAATGGGATGGATTCAAACTAAAAAGCTTCTTTGCAGCAAAGGAAACAATAAAGTGGAGAGAGGCAACAGAATGGGAGAACATCTTTACCACATGCACCTCAGACAGAGCACTAATCTCCAGGATATATAAAGAACTCAAAAAACTTAACACCAAAAAAAAAAAAAAATAACCCAATCAATAAATGGGCTAAGGAAGTGATCAACAAATATATGAAAAAATGTTCACCATCTCTAGCAATTAGAGAAATGCAAATCAAAACTACTCTAAGATTTTATCTCCAGTCAGAATAGCAATTATCAAGAATTCAAGCAACAATAAATGCTGGCGAGGATGTGGGGGGAAAGGTACACTGATTCATTGCTTGTGGTACTGCAAAATGGTGTGACCACTTTGGAAGGCAGTATGGAGATTTCTTAGAAAAGTTAGAATGAAATCACCATTTGATCCAGCTATCCCACTTCTTGGTCTATACCCAAAGGACTTAAAATCAGCATACTACAGTGATGCAGACACCTCAATGTTTATAGCAGATCAATTCACAATACCTAAACTGTGGAACCAACCTAGATGTCCTTCAATAGATGAATGGACAAAGAAACTATCATATATATACACTGTGGAATATTACTCAGCCTTAAAGAAGAATGAAATTATGGCATTTACATGGTGAATGAATAGAGTTGGAGAATATCAAGCTAAGCAAAATAAGCCAATCTCAAAATACCAAAGGTCAAATGTTTTCTCTGATAAGTGATGATGATCCTTAATGGTGGAGGAAGGGGGACAAGGAAAGAATGAAGGAACTTTGGATGGAGGGAGGTGTGTAGGGGAAAGATGGTGGAATGAGACAGACATTTTTATCCTATGTATGAGTATGATTGCATAAATGGTGTGACTCTACATTATTACAACCAAAGAAATGAAAAGTTGTGCTCTATTTGTTTAAAAATAAAATTTTTTAAAATGCCCCAATTTTACGAATAAAGTTTTCTTTGGAAAAATTAAGTACTTGCAATGATACATGCACTGAAGGTGATTTCGAAGTCTTTTTAAAATAATCATTTTAATTTTAATCATGTAAATATAATACACAATACTAGGATCCAAAATTAAGTATCTTCTAGACATGCACCAATAGTTGACTAAATCCTAAGTACAAAATACCATAGCTAAAACTTTATGTTGAATGTTGAATATCAGTAACAGGCAAGAAAACACATGTTTACTGACAAATAGAACACTTATAATGCATATTCTAGAAAAAATAAATACCAATAGAAATTTCAACAAATACTGATGACTAAAAGGAAAACTCCAATACACTATATAGTTTGTATAAATCTTTTTTTTTTTTTTGTACCCAGGATTTAACTCAGGAACCCTCAACCACTGAGCCACATCTCCAGCCCTATTTTGTATTTTATTTAGAGACTGAGTGTCACTGAGTTGCTTAGTGCCCTGCTGTTGCTGAGGCTGGCTTTAAACTTGTGATCCTCCTGCCTCAACCTCCCAAGCTGCTGGGATTACAAGTGTGCACCACTGCACCCAGCTCTATGAAGTCCTAAAAGTAAATGTTGGTGAAATAGGTACTTTTTTTTTTTTAAAGACAGGGCCTGGCAAAGTCTACTTGGTTGGTCTAGAACTCTGCTGAGGGCCATCACCAAGTAGGAATGACGCATCGAAATTTCCTTGCCAAGCGTACCCCATGCTGCTTAGAGGACATTCGATGGGACATAGCATGCATGCTTTAATAAGGTGACCTTGCTCAAGGACCAAGGCGGATCCGGGTTTAGAGCTGATCAGGTTTGAGGAAGTAACCGGCTCCTTGAGTTTAAGGCGTTGCTAGTTTAAGATAATGGGTTTTAGGGAAGTTGGAAGTTGAAGATTATTGCTGGGATTAGGGTGTTCCTGCTGCTTGTTCCCATTGAGTTCTTGTGAGATTGAAATGGGATTGGGAGATAGCCTCGTGGAGTAGGTGAACTGTGCGGGAGACGGGAGAACGCGATTGCCCCTGGACCTGTGTGGAGGTGGTGTGAGAGCTGGAATAAAGAATTGCTGTTTGAATCTACAAAGCTGTGTGGTGGCTCGTGATTCTGGTGCCAAGCATTGACCTTGGCAGAACTCCATTTACTTATTTAAGAAAAAAGATTGAAAGTGCCATGCTTTCCACTTGCCATGAGACAGGTCCTTCAGTTAGTAGGCTAAGGTGGAACTAGCAGTTCCAATGGCAGAATAAGGATAGGAAGATGTAGGAGACCCAGTCGGCTTCGTTCTCCATGTCCATGATATGAGCCTTAAGGGATTCTCCTGCCCCAGCCTCCTGAGTTGCTGGGACTACAAGTGCAACTGAGCCTAGCTAGATACATTTGCTTTTTTTTTTTTTTTTTTTTTTGGTAAATAGACACAATATCTTTGTTTTATTTATTTATTTTTTTATATGGTGCTGAGGATCAAACCCAGTGCCTCACACATGCCAGGCAAGAACTCAACCACTGAGCTATAGCCCCAGCCCCTAGCTAGATAACTTTTTTTTTTTTTAAAGTTGGCCCAAAACAAGTAGCAAAGTATGAGAAGTTGAAGGAATTTCTAACAGGTAGCTACATGCAGTGCAGTTTGTTGTATCTTGGTCCCCTGGCATACATTTCCCCTTCCTAGCAGAACCTCGTTTCCTTTTGGTTAATTACATCTTTCATCTTTGATACTATAACCAAGGGACTTCCCTGCTCTAACCAGAATGGGCACCACTGCCCCAGCTACAAGTATACTTCTAAATCACCTATATTTACTTATATATTTCTGTTGAGCAGCTCCTACATTTTTTTTTTTCAGGGGGAGGGTACCAGGGTCAGCTGCTGCTCACTGAGACATAAGGCCATGTTTGCCCAGAGATCACATTCCTCTCTGGCTGCTCCCAGGCCATATAGCAAGCGCATTCTGAGGAGATACGAAACTCCTCTAATGGGTGGCTTTGGTTTGAGAATTCTCCAAAGGACTTTCCAAACTTTCCTTGGATTTCACAGAATCTAGGATGGTCCACCCTGTTTTTGTTTTGTTTTTTGTAACCTCTCTCCTTTACTCAGGGTCAAACTTGCATCATGATCTAATGACTCTCCCAGTCTTCCAGATCCCTCCCCATTTTCCTCCCATGTTTTTCTCCTAAAATAATCTTTGCATGTCAATCTTTGCGCATCTCTGAGGACCCAGTCTAACAAAATTGCTACCATTCCTCTCCACTCAAATCTGAATCTTGATCAGAGGCATGAAGAGACCGAAAGCACTCAGGGTTGATGACATCCCCCTCATCACAGAGGGAACAGAGGACCTCTGCTATGAGACAGCTCCTCTGGGTTCTGCTTCCTGGATTTTGGTAAATTTTTGTAGTTGGCCTATTCCAAAGCTGGGTCCTAAACCTTGTTGTTGATTCCATGAACTCCTGATAAACTTCCAGTCAATTCATTTTTACTGAGATTAACCTAAATCTGTTTGAGAAGCTTGAAATGAAGAACCCTAGTACCAGTTCATGCAAACTAACAAATATCTCAAGTTTAAAAAAAAAAAAAAGTATGTGTGGGGGGGAGGTCACAAGGAAAATAAAAGTAATGTATTTGAAAAGATATCTATGTTGTGATGTTCTTTCATGTAATGAATTATTAGACTCTAATGAGCCAAGGGGGGAAATTGAATGAATCAAAAAAAAAAAAAACTGGTATACCACTGCATATAAAAGGAGTAAAATCAGTCACAAAACATCTAAGAGGTGATAAAAAGATTTTAGCTTTCTTCTTCAAAAGCAAGAAAATTACCAACTCTGGAGGATGAAAGCCCTTTGTCTCTATTGGTATCCAGAGGATTCACTTCATCATTCCTGTTTTCTCCCTCAGAAACTGAGTCATCGCTATCTTCAAACAAAAGATCCTCCTCAGTACAGCCTTCCTGGGCATTGCTAATTCCACATCAGCATGTTTTAAATGATGCATGTCTGGTTCATGCCAGCCCTGGCATCTCAGAGCAGACAAAAATGCCTGCCCAGTTCACCCCACATCCAAAGGTCCTGGCCAGCTTTTGTAGTGGTCTTTTCTTCATTTGGAAGTGTGGGTCCAATTTGAAGTTCCGCTGCCTCGTGCTTTCCACCTGCCGTGAGACAGGTCCTACAGTCAGTAGGCTAAAGTGGACCTAGCAGTTCCAAGGGCAGAATAAAAAGAGGAAAATGTACAAGACCCACACGGCTTCATTCTCCCTGTCCATGATATGAGCTGTTTAAATTCAGGATAACGTTGAGATATAACAGCTGAGAGAAAGACACATCTTAGCTGTCAGCAAATATGATAGTAAAAAAGAAGCAGGAGTCAGACATGGAGGCACATGCCTGTAATCCCAGCAGCTCAAGAGGCTGAGGCAGGAGGATCTCTAGTTCAAAGCCAGCCTAAGTAACAGTGAGGTGCTAGGCAACTCAGTGAGACCCTGTCTCTAAATAAAATACAAAATAGGGCTGAGGATGTGGCTCAGTAGTTGAGTGCTCCTGAGTTCAATCCCTGGTACCCTCCTCCCACTGAAAAAATAAATAAATAAATAAATAAGATGTAGAAGCTGCCTAACAAAAATATGTAAGTAAATGTAGATGATTTAGAAGTATACTTAATTCATCTGAAGATTTTTCTTTGTTTAGATTTGCATTAAGTTCAATAATAGACCCCATCAACTACTATTGAATCCTGAGCTTGGCAGGTCACCAGCCCCAGGTTGGGTGAATACACTTGACTGCCTGAGGCCTAACGAGAGGCAACTTGTCCCAAATCATGCTGTTAGTCAGAGTCTGGCTGTGTCTCCTGATTCTGCATCTTTAGGCATCTGTTACATCAGACAGCTTCCTGGGGTCTGGGGCAGAAGCACAAATCAAGCCAAGTCTTTTATGAAAGAAGACAAAGCCTCAAAGGGAATGAAGACCCAAAGGAAAAAAATTGTTTTTTAGTTGTAGATGGACACAATACATTTGTTTTGTTTATTTATTTTTATGTGGTGCTGAGGATCCAACCCAGTGCCTCAAACGTGCAAGGCAAGCGCTCTACTGCTGAGCCATAATCCAAGCCCCTCAAAGAAAATCTTCATTTTTTTCCCTTTAATGAAAATAATGTTTTGAATATTTTGACCATATTTTCAAATCAGAACTTTTGGCTATGACAATTTTTTTTCTGATTCAAGAATAAATTTAGCCGGGTGCTGTCATGCAATCCCAGCAATTTAGGAAGTTGAGGCAGGAGTACTGCCAAATTTGAGACGGCCATGGGCAACTTTGTGAGACCCTATCTCAAAATAAAACATAAAAGGGTCTGGGAATGTAGCTCAGTCATACAGTGCCCTGAGTCCAATACCCAGTATCAAAAGAAGGAAAGAAAAAAAAGAAAGAAAAGAGTTAATCTAAATATTTATTTAAGTGAAAGAATTTGCAAAGACGTAAACATTAAATCATGTTCTTTAACTTAACAATTCACCTTGAAAATAACTGTAAAAGAAAATCCAGGACCCCCTATCTCATTAGGATACACGAAAAGCAATTATTTCCTTTGGACATTTTGGTGTATTAGTCCCCACTGAGTAGAATAATTGTTATAGTTTAAAAAACCAAAGTAAGAATCACTGACGATATGATTTCCAATGTATTGCTCACTGAGGAGCAATAGGGTAAATTGTACTCATCACTTGTACTAATAACATCTGTTTCCCTTCAGAATACTGGGAAAGCTTCCTACCTAGTCTCTGCTTCTTCCCTCATTCTCTTGCAGTCCCTTAATATATAATTTTCCCAAAGAAATCCTGTTGAATGCATAAATTGGATCATATCATTTCTCTGCTGCAAACCCTTCAAAAGACTGTTCTCAACAGTTAGATGGTCCAGTAGGATCTGCAACCTCTCCTTTCACCCCCACTCCCATCCCACCCCCTGCACTCCCTTACCTCCAGCCACACTGATCTCCCTGGTTCCTTTGACATACTACTCCCTTTCTTGAATCAGGGACTAGCTGTTGTCTTTAACTAGAACACTCTGGAACATTCTGTATTGCAAGAAGTGACAGCTGAGGTGTTCCATCTGAATTTTGTAACTAATGACACTCAGAGATGACACACCATAAGATATGTTTCTGCCTGCCACTTGCCATGTGCCACTCAGGCTCTGTGATCAGGATCAGTCACTCCATCTCAGATTCACAGTTGCAGATCCTTCTTATGGTGTCCAGTTATTGCTTCTTTCCTGGGCTACTGACCTTTCCTTGATTTCTGTCTTTGCTTCCCAAGACCCCTTTGCTGGGTCACTGACCTCAGGCCCCTGTGGTCTTCATCTGTATCCTGGGTCGTTCTGCCCACTCTTAATGTCTGACTTTGCCTCCTCAAGGTCCTTCACTGAGGTCAGAGCCCTGAACTCACCAGCACTAGAGACATTAGATTTGTTGCTCTAGTTTTAAACAACCAAGAGGAAAATGAACGGTTGACTGATTTATCAGTGGAATAAGCAAACTCCGATTCAGGTGATGGTAGGTGCCTACGTAATTCAGTTTCTGAGTTTCTCTTCCCTACTTAGCCAGACAATTAACATGGCAAGTAAAACGCACCAGGTAATGCCTTTCACTTTTCTGTGTATTGTGGTAGTTTCTCAAGATGGAATATGATTAATTGCTTTCCTTGAGAGCAAATGTCAATCTTACACTTCAACCACCTTGTGCTGAAATAGGGCACAGTAGACTTCTTCCTGTGACTAATTGAGAGTCAGGAAATAAGATAAAATATTTAACCTTTAGTGAGTGAGATGCTATAAGTTAAGGCTTGCTTTACATTATTTCAAATCCTTAAAATGACTCAAATTGATTCACGGCCCAGCTATCTTATCTCTAAAGGACTGAAATCTTGATTGCTAAATCAATAACAGTATAAAAGAGAAAATCCTTTGAGAAGCCAGTATCTTTTTAGATAAATTATTACAGTGTCTCTCTGAAAATTACTTGCAAAGGGCTAATGATACATAATCAGATTTACAGAGCAACACAATTAACATCATCTCATTTGAGTCTGCTAATATGCTTAGTGATTATGCAGAGGAAAACATTGTTGTTCTTATTTTTAAAAATAGGGAAAGTAGAACAAAGCCTTTTTGAAACCTGATTCAAAGATCACTTGCAAAACAGTGAGCTTTTTTTTTTTTTCTTTCTGTTATTGAAGTATTGAGGATTAAACCCAGGACCTCACACATGCTAGGCAAGTGCTCTACCACTGAGCTATACCCCCAGCCCAAGCCCATAGTTTTGTGCCAAGTTCACTGAGAAGACAACCTTAGGGCAATAAGTCCTTAGAAGAGAGCTCCAGGAAGTGGGAAAGAGCTGAAAAAGGAAAGAGCAAGAATTGAAACATCCGCAATATAAATGCCACTAACACATATTTACTTAGAATCTATTACAGGCTAAGTCTTGGGATGCACTGACACCGATAATTGTAATAACTGCACTGTCTTAGGGTGCTTTGATAAGATGTAGGGCATATATGAGAAAGTAAATGTCAATATAAAGTAAAAGCCTAAATGTACCGTGACCACATTTTCCAAATGAATATTGGGTTGGGTATTCTAAGGATACTTAAGCAGACAGAATATTTTATTTCATTGTCAATCAGCAATATGGAACTAAGAGGAAAAAGTGGTTCTTAAGAATCTGGGCTGGTGCCAAGTTCAGTAGCACATGCCTGTAATCCTCTTGGCTTGGGAGGCTGAGGCAGGAGGATCACAAGTTCAAAGCCAGCCTCAGCAACTTAGCAAGGTCCTAACTAACTTAGCAAGACCCTGTCTCAATATGCAAAATAAAGAGGGGTGGGGATGTAGCTCATCGGTTAAGCACCCCTCAGTTCAATCCCTGGTACCAAAAAATAAAATTAAATTTAAAAAATCTGAAATGGCTAGTTAGGCTTTATGAAGGAGGTAGGGCTGGAAGAGAAAGCCTCTAAGGAGTACCGGGACATAGACAAGCCAAAGGAGGCAAGCAAGACACTCCAAAAGGAGGGATCCCCATGAAGGTGGAAGTCATGGGCAGTATGTGGTGGAGAAAAACAATTAAGAAATAAACTTGAAGAGTATGTAAGGGCCAGGAGATAGAAGGCCTTGAGTGCTGACTAAGGATATGGGACTTGGCAGGTATAACCTGAGTATTGAATTGGGCTGATATTGGCTGAATGCAATTAGAAAACAATTCTATTTGCCATCTCTTTCTTCAAACTCAAAGTAGAATTTTTCTTTTCCAATCCTTAAATTACTTTTTGAGCAGGGTCCATGGCTTTCAGAAAAATTTTTAGGGTTTTCAACTCAATCTAAATTAACATTCCAATCCATTTAGAGCTTCTTTCTTGTCCTCAGTTTAAACCAGATCTGTGGTCTGGGAACCAATAATGGGTGAGAGGTCTGGTCTGTTCTTGCTCCACCTCCTTCCCACCACTCTTCTTAGATTCTGTGGGGTTGGGGACAGTGGTGGAGAAGGAAAGAGGCAAAGGCTTCTTTTCTATCTATGGATGATTGTCGTTTCCTTTCAGCTACCTAATGCTCGGCAGGCACCGAAATAGTCTCCTTCACAACACAGCACTGTCTCCTGGTCTTGATCAGCTCCATCCACTGCTGTGTCCCCCACAGCCTTTCTGTTGGGCTCTTCTAACCTAGGGAGACAGTTCTTTTGGATGCCACATTTCAAGGCCATCCTTCCAGTGGCTCACTATGGTGTCCACGGAGTCCACAGGAAATACTGTACTTCCTTGCTGTGGGAAGGGATCAAGGGTGACGGCTTCTACTGCTCCTTGCCTTGCCCCGATTGACAAGTCTAACTGGGCTCCCCACCCCATGAGTTTTCTGAGGGAAAGTTAGGCACTCGTCTCTACTTCGTCTTGTCCAACCCAATTTCTTAGAGACTTGCTCTTCTATTCCACGTGGCTGTGAGATCTCCTGCTTCCACCTGGAAAATAAGACAATCGTCTCCCTGCTTGTAGATAGCGCCAATCTCTAAGGTGGGTCCCTTGGACCCCTTCCAAGTGATACCCCTTCTTTAGATTTTGGTAGCGTGATGGAGCTAGGATGTGGCTCGGTGGTAGGGGGCTTACAGAGCCTGTGTAAGGTCCTGGGTTCAATCCCTAGTAACGCAAAAGAAAAACAACAGCAACCACAATAGATTTGGTGGTGGGAAAGGAAGTATATGATTTTCTACTCACACAAATTCTCTTCCTACCAAAAATCTGATTAATGGGTCTCTTCTTATATTGAAGAAATGTTGAATATTTCTTCTTCTTTTATGAAAGTTGGGAATGGATAAATATTGAAGGATCCAGCCGGTCGCCTCTTAGCCAGTCTGCATGGATGTGTCTAGTGCCTGTTTTTTTGAACAGGGAGGCTTTTGTCACCTGTTGTCCCACAGCTTTGAGGCTTCAGCTGAAATTCTGAGAAAATGAGATCTGGTTCCACCTCCTGTGACATAGGCAATGAGGTTCTGAGGAACAGGAAGACATGAAGGAAGGGAACGCATGTTTTTCTGCTTTGCACTTTGCTTTGGGCCCTGGTGGTCTTCCTGCGTGCCTCTGCAAATCATCGTAAGTGATGACTTGGCCTGCAGCCTTGTACTGTGGCTTCCTGAACTAAACCCTAGGTAGCGCCCACAGGCCTGGATGTTGTGGTTTTGTCTCTTTGTGTCACGAACAGCTTGTTTCCAGCCACACTGAGTCAGTCCCTCTCTCGTGCTTTTCATTAAGGATCATGGTTATGCTTTATTGTCTCACAGTTGCTATTTAATATTTCTTCAAAACAGGCTTAATAAATATTTATGCACCCAAATTTGAGTATCATTTTCTCTTCTAAATTGTGTTCCTTCAGAAACCCATTTCAAGCCAATAATATCTTTAAGCTATCTCTAAAATGAATGTTGCATACATTCCTCTTTGATCTGTTTTGCATGCAGACAGGGGGTACCCATTTGAACTATTATGTGGAAAAACTTGGGTTGTCTTTAAAAATTCATTTGATTTTTTTTAAAACATTGCAACAGTAGCCCAGGATTCTAACAAATGAAACAACACGGTACAAACTTACATAAAAGACAAAGCTAGTTCTGTCCATTTCTCCCACAGAGGCTCAGAACCATCCTTTCACTGCTGTTCCCCTGAGGCAAACAAGGTTCATATTTTGTTAACACATATTCAAATAATTATGCAGATACTTTGGAGATTTGTTTATTGGTCATGACAGACATAGGGGACCCACACGATTCCAGGTTTTTGAAAAGTCATTACTGTGTCTTGGTTTTCTAGTTATGGCCCTCAGTTCATGCACCCCAACTTAGATTCATCATTTGACAGATATTTGTAATAACTTAGATATTTGTAATAACTATTCATCATAGTTATTACCAATATCTCTGTAAATACTAGATACAGATCTATACTATTTTTCTCATTTCTCTATATGTAATTTCTCTGTGTGTCTGTTTCTCTCACATACATATACACATGAACCCACACACAGGGAAGAGTTCATTCTTCATTCTTCAACCCTTTTCTGCTGCCCCTGTGGAGAATCTCTTTTTCTCTCTTTTCTTGGTCACAATTTCTTTTCCTGTGTGTTTTTGACACTGAGGTATTCCTTCCACCAGATTTTTCAGGCTTCTAATTCGAATCTTATGGGTGGCCTTCATTTGTTATTCAATTGTTAATCTGAAAATCATGGCTTTATTTATCACTGGAGTCTCTCTTGTTTTGGGCTTAGATCTCCTTAGTGCTCTTATTAATTTTTCCCCTGACTTTACAAGTTGACATTTGTCTTTTCCAGCAGCTCTGTTTCATAAAGGACTGAGTCTGTTCAGTTTGCTTTTTTCTTTTTCTGATATTGGTGCCTTGGGTGTAGCTTCAGTTCAGTGGTCTTGATGGTACTGAAGGACAGTGGTGTCGAATGTTGTAGAATATAGCAGACATGTCCAAAGAAAGGAAGGATGTCCCTCTACTCCTCCATCTCCTTGGCCTTAGTTTTGTTCTTCCCCAGCTGCTGGGGGGTCCCAGAGAATATGCATGGCTATATAGGGCACACATCAATGTGCTGACCAGTCATTACAGTACCATTAGGGGTTGAACTACCAGCAATTACCATCTGGGTCTGCACACCAAGACTATCCTGCCCTGACCCCCGCTCCCATCCTTCTCACAGTGAGGAAACCATTACACCAGGCCTATGATTCTCATCCTTCCGGTCCCTCCTGCCTACTGAGTGGCCCCAGCAGATGGATTTGAGATGGATTTGAAATAGAATTAAAGTTAGAAGTAGTTGTAATCTGAGAGACATTAAAATTGCTATCTTCCCCTTGCATAAATTTGAAATTAATTATTTTCCATACTCATCTAGATCATCTTTCATTCTAAATGAATAGTGTGTAGTCTTTATGCACCTTCTAAGTATAAAAACAAACTTGCAGTTGTAATTTCAAGGAACATTTTTTTCCCACAGAATTAAAACCAAACAAATGATTTTTTTTTGTTCAGATTCTCCGATGTATTTGTATGTAGACATCAAACATGAGAAATGTCAAACCAGCCATGAAAACCCAATAAATGGCAGAATCTATGATTTTAGAATGAAATGGTTATTTGATCTCTATGCAAACCTCAGCATATTTCTTCTTCTTCTTTTCTATCCTCTAGAAAGCTATAATTTGAATTTAAGAGCAGTAGTTAGGAGCAAAATGCTAATCAAATTCAGAAAGCCATGTATTAAATTCTTTCTTGAGTGAGGCATGAACTCAGCCTCCATCTCTGAAGACTTGAAGTACTTTTTCCAACCCCAGCCCTTCATGAGTCCCAAATTTCTTCATTTCTTCTTAGAGATCTCAAGGGTTTTTTGTTGTTGTTGTTGTTTGGTTTTTGTTTTGTTTTTAACCATTGCTCCTCTTCCTAGCAATAGTCGTCCAGTTTTCTCCTAGAAATCCTTTTTCGTTTTCACCAAGGTTCACATCAAAAAGGGACTGCTTCTGCTCTCTTTGAAGCAGGCTTATAAGCTTTTTCATTTTAAAGAGTTTAATAATAGGGCTGGGGCTGTAGCTCAGTGATAGAGCACTTGCCTCACATGTGGAAGGTACTGGGTTCAATCCTCAGCACCACATAAATATAAATTAAGCAAAATTTGGGCTGGGGATGTGACTCAAGCGGTAGAGCGCTCGCCTGGCATGCGTGCGGCCCGGGTTCGATCTTCAGCACCACATACAAACAAAGATGTTGTGTCTGCCGAAAACTAAAAAATAAACAAAAATTCTCAAAAAAAAAATAAAGGTATTATGTCCATGAACAACTAAAAAACAATTTACAAAAGGAGTTTAATAATAAACAAACATTGGAAAAATTCCAAAAGTTTAAGCAATCACCAAAATTTATCTTAAAACCATGTCCTCAGGCTGCAAAGAGGCACATCTGATCCTGGCAAAGCTCCCTGAACCCTCTTCTTGCGCTCCCCTTGTGGAGAACCAGCTTGGCAAACACTCCTTTGTTCTGTGGCTCCGACTCAGGAAGATCTTCTTTTCCCCACCCACCACCCTCAGCGCCTCTCCTTTTCTCTCAATCCCAGACATTCTGATAATCTTATTTGAGTAGGCCTTGGACTGTGTTCATCCAAGAGCCTACTGGCATTTGATGTGTCTCATTTATATGCCCAGACAGGTCACTTTTGATTACTCTTTAATAAGCATCACAGACTGAAAGAATTAAATATCTGTCCTTAGTGCTCCAAATTGGTTAGATCCATGCATAATTCATGGCTTCCAATCTAAGTGACATAAATTCAAGAGGAGGTTTAAAGACTTTCAGACTATGGGTCTAGAAAGTAAGACTCAATGAAGAAAGGTACAAACATGGTACATTTAAATTTGGGGGATAATTGTGTGTGTGTATATGTGTGTGTGTGTGTGTGTGTGTGTGTGTGTGTGTGTGTGTGTGTGTGCCTGTTCTCTGCAGTCTAGGACATTTGGCAGCAAGCCTGGCCTCTGGAGTCCAGTAGCATTTTCCCTCCAGTTGTAACAACTAAAAATGAAGGTAGAGTCATAGACATTGCAGACATCCTTGAAGATAAAATTGCCTCTAGTTGGTAACTACTGGGTTAAAGGAGTTATTTGTCATAAAAAGAACTTCTAATTAACGTATTCAAATAAATTAAGGCCTCTTACATTGATGAAATTTGTCACCAACTTTCAATTTCCACTGAAAACAAGAATTTCAGCTCAAAGGATTGAAGAAAACACAACTGATATATTTCTTGTGATTTTGTTATGCACTGAAACTCATCACTAAGAAAGGAATGGGATTCTACTCTGTGCCAGCGTTAAAATGAGATAAATCCCTCGTTTCAAAGATAATTCTGGTGCAATCACTCCCTGGAGACCACATGCTAGAAGACCTCTGAGTGCCCTTTGTCCTCTGTGCTGTTTCTGGCAGACAGCAGGAGTGGCCTAGACTTCTCGAACTTTCCTGGGCACCAGAGCCATTCCATTGATCAAACAGGACTTTTCCAAACAGAAAAGAAGTTTTAATATTTCTTATTGTAATGGCATTATTTGAAAAAAAATAGAAATTTATAAAATTGTCCCTCAGTGTTTTCTTTCTTTTTTTTTAAGAGAGAGAGAGAGGGAGGGAGAGAGAGAGAGAGAGAGAGAGAGAGAGAGAGAGAGAGAGAGAGAGAGAGGGAGGGAGGGAGGGAGAGAGGGAGAGAGAGAGAGAGAATTTTAATATTTATTTATTTTTTAGTTTTTGGCGAACACAACATTTTTGTTTGTATGCGGTGCTGAGGATTGAATCCGGGCCACATGCATGCCAGGTGAGCAAGTTACCGCTTGAGCCACATCCCCAGCCCTCAGTGTTTTCTTTTGAAGATACTCCTTAAGGGACTGGGAAGGAGTTTGATTAGTTCTTTATTACATTTGGTATTAATTATCTTACTCAGAATTATTGATTCCCTCTAAGAGGTAAGAAAAAGTACTGCCGTTGTGCTTTTTAAGAACCACAGGATGAGAATCTGGGGGGTATGTGAATGGAGAGTTGGAGCTCTTAGAAAAGAAGCCATGAGAAAAAAATTATTTATATTCTGACCTCATTCCAGAAGAAATTATGGCTGAATTATTTATAACAACCAAACATTTAAGGTCTTGAATCATGAATCTGAATTCATGAAATATATATATATATATATATATATATGTACATACATACACACATACATATACATATATATATATATTTAAATTTTTTTAGCTGTACATGGACACAATATCTTTTTTTAAATTTGTTTTAATTATTTACACTTGACAGTACAATGATCTTGACATATCATACATTTGAATCAGATGGGATCTAATTTCTCATTTTTCTGAGTGTACAGGTTGCAGAATTACATTGGTCATGCAGTCACATATATACCCACAGCAATAATAATGTCTATTTTATTCTGCTGTCCTTCCAATCCCCCCTTCCCCTCCCCTCCCCTCCCATCACTTCTCTCTACCCGTTCTAATGTGACCCACTTCTTCTTTTTTTTTTTTCCTCACATCATCATACCTGCATTCTGTATAATGATGAGGGTCTCCTTCCCTCTTCCATGCAATTCCCATTCTCCCTCCCTTTCCTTCCCACCTCTCTTCCCTATCTAAAGGTAATTTTCTTCTCCTGCTCTTCCTCCCTACTCCATTTTGAGTCACCTCCCTTATATCAGAGAAGACATTTGGCAATTATTTTGGGGGGCTTGGCTAACTTCACTTAGCATAATCTACTCTAATGTCATCCATTTCCCTGCAAATGAGTAACATTCCATAGTGTATAAATGCCACATTTTTTTTTATCCATTCATCCATTGAAGGTCATCTAGGTTGGCTCCACAGTCTAGCTATTGTGAATTGTGCTGCTATAAACATTGATGTGGCTGTTGGACACAATATCTTTATTTATTTATTTTTATGTGGTGCTAAGGATTGAACCCAGCGCCTCATACGTACGAGGCAGACGCTCTACCACTGAGCTACAGCCCTAGCCTTTTTTTAAAAAAAATATTTATTTATTTTTTAGTTTTTGGTGGACACAATATCTTTGTTTATGTTGTGCTGAGGATCAAACCCAGTGCCTCACGCATGGTAGGCAAGCGCTCTACCACTAAGCCACAACCCCAGCCCCAAGCCCCAGCCTTATATGTACTTCTTAAGATTTTCTTTCTTTCTTTCTTTCTTTCTTTCTTTCTTTCTTTCTTTCTTTCTTTCTTTCTTTCTTTCTTTCTTTCCTTCCTTCCTTCCTTCCTTCCTTCCTTCCTTCCTTTCTTCCTTCCTTCCTTCCTTCCTTTCTTTCTTTCTTTCTTTCTTTCTTTCTTTTTAGATTCTGGGGTTTGAACCCACTATACTCTCCCACTGAGCCCTTTTCATTTTATTTTGAGACAGGGTTCTAAATTTCCAAGGCTGTTTTTGAACTTGTGATCATCCTGTCTCAGCCTCTCGAGTTGCTGGAATTATAGGCATGCATCACCAAGCCCAACATGTGAACTATATTTTAAAGCCTGTAATCAGACTAGTGCCTCAAATTCTACAAGGTAGAACAATGATGTTTTATATTTCCCTATATAATAATACCATATTAATTTAAATGCATGAATAAGTCAGATGTTTTAGTTGATTTTATAAAAATTATTTTAATCCTTTATTGTAAAATTTAACATCTTGAAGACATGGGAAAAATCACAAATATGTCTTTTAGGATCTTGTTATTTCAGGTTTACAGAAAACCCACTAAAAACTAGTGCAAGGCAGAAAAAAAGGCAGGGAGGAGAATATATGGATATACTGGAAATACTAGATCTTGTACCTATGAATTCCCAGTGTAGAGAAGACTCCAAATATAGACTGGGTCATGGGAAAAAAATCAAACCAAGATTTTATTGATTAGCAGGCTTTATGTAGCAAGATGACTATCAAAATAAGAGAGAGTCTCCTTTTCCAAAAGCTGAAATAAAGTCACCTGCCCATCCTGGACTATTATAGTCTAGGGAATGTGATGCTCTGATTGGTGAGGCTAGATCACAAGTCACCATGGAGTAGAGAATGAGAGCACACCTGCAGAACCCCAGGGACTGAGGGTGACATAGAATGATTCCCAAATAAAATCCAGAATATTCCCGGAGGCAGAATCAATGGATGTTTGGCAGCCAAAATCAAATGTTCATCACATGTGTATTACTTGTATTTGAGTATTTTCATGAAACTTTTGGTTGCAGACACATTTTCATTATGATATCTGGTTACATAATTTCTTTTTTGGAATTATTGTGGCAAAGAGTCTCATTAGTCTCTGCTATGCACTGTAACAGAATAACAGGATAAAAGAATTTTCCAGGGTAGCAGAATTTTTATCTGGGAACAGGGTTACCCAGAATAAACACTAGAGTTTCCAGTTTCCTTGTTGGGAGGCTACAGCCATATGGCAAATGAATGAGACATGAGCAGAAGGGGTACATACATTTTTCAGGTTATCTTAAAAGTACTTTATGCCATGGGCTGGGCTGGTGACTCAGTGGTAGCATGCTTGCCTTGCATGCATGGGGCAATGGGTTCGATCCTCAGCAACACATAAATAAATAAAATAAAGGTAGTGTGTTCCTACAACTGAAAAAAAATTAATACTTTATGTCATTCTTTTGTATATTTATAATTTTTGTTATTAGTTTCCTACTACTGGATTAACCATCCTGCCTCTTTGTCATTATCATTCCTTTGTATACTTATAATTTTTGTTATTAGTTTCCCACTACTGGATTAACCATCCTGCCTCTTTCATATAAGGGATGCTGGAGCAGAAATATAAATAGGCTATACTCCAACACTGTGGAGCTTTTATGCTGTTACATAGCTTGTATACTTTTTTGTTTTGTTTTAAGTCATTGTTATTGATGCCTCTCTTTTATAGAAGCCAAGTCTTTATTGTATTTAATACAGTAATATTGACACCATAATCTATTCTTACTCAACAAAAATAGAAACATGATTCCTTCTAACTCCTTGCAATCTAGAAAAGAAGTCCTCTTCAGTTTAAATACTTAATGATTTTTAGCCAAAGAGAGGCGTCAGAGCAAAAATATATCACAACTTTCCTTCAGGATAACCATACAGCAAGAAATGTCTAACCAGGGAAAAGTAGACTAAAGATAGTAGCTTTAAAATTATATAAAATATTTTAGCATATGTTCTCTCTTAACTGCTAAAATTACTTTTTAATCTAATAGAGCATCGCAGAATCTAAAGAAAAAGCCCCGGTGTTTTTCCAAGTTACTCAGGCTTTCTGGCTTGAAACTGCAGATATTGTCCAATAAGAGGCTCATGTTTTCATTCTTCCCTTCCCACGCCCTAGACTCCAGCAAAGAATCACCGGCTTAGAGGAAATGAGAAAGCTTGCCTCCCAAAGTTAAAATAATGCCATGGAAGATGCAATTGACTCATTCTGTAGGTAACAACAATAAAACTTTCTAATGATTATTCCTAGCCAAATATGGAATACGTAGAAATGTCCTACTAATGAAAGTGCTTAAATAGAAAGTTGTTTGAGTCAGCTTTTTCACTGCTGTGACTAAAAGACCTGACCAGAACAATTTTAGGGGAGAAAAAGATTATTTAGGGGCTCATAGGTTCAGCAGTCTCAATCCATCTATAGTCAGCTCCATTCCTCAAGGTCAAGGTGAGCTTGAACATCATGGTGGAAGAGAGTGGCAGAGGGAAGCAGCTCACACAATGATCAGGAAGCAGAGAGAGACTCCACTGGCCAAATACAAAATATATACCCCAAAGCCATGCACCTAATGGCCACCTCCTCCAGCCATACCCTAATAGCCTTCAGTTACCACTCAGTTAATCCCCATCAGGGGATTAATTCACCAATTGGGTTAAGGCTCTCACAACCCAATCATTTGTCCTCTGAATCTTCTTGCATTGTCTCACACGTGAGCTTTTGGGGGACACCTCACATCCAAACCATAACTAGAGCAGATGATTATTGATTGTGCCTTTTCTGCACTACAATTTGAATTTCAAGGTTCACATTAATTCGAAAAGTGATCCTGGGACATGGGGTACTGGGAAGAGAGGAGACCATCTTGTTTCTTTGGAGTCAAAACTATACAAGATCTTTTTATTGGTTGATTTGAAATATTTGGTCCTCTAAATTTTCATTCATTCATATTAAAAATATATGGAGAAAAAGAAAAGCCATTTCAAAGACAAAAACACAAGACTTTTCCATCTTGGGTACTTAAGGAAGCCCAAAAGATCTGGTTGGCTAGAAAGCTATGATGTTCAGGCACTGCCAGGCTGAATCACAGGCTGAAAAGTTCTCCATCAGCTCTTTGCCTAACGCTTTCAGCAGCCATTGCTGATCTTTGCTTATATCCATTATTTCATTAGAGATTGCAGTGCAGTGATATTCTTATTCTATTATGCCTGCTTTGCTTATTAGCTAGAATATAAAGGTGGAACTGTCATCAGTTAATGAAAGTCAGACCATTGCTTCTTTGCTTTCAGAATTAAGTTGGTACCCTAACATCCTCCAAAGGTAACCCGTGGAAGTTTCTTTTGTTTATTATTTTCTTCTTCTCCTCCTTCTCCTCTTTTTCTTCTTTCATTATGAAATTTACCTACATATAAGATGAATATAGAAATGTCTAGGCAAAACTATCATTTACTATATTCAACTTCTCTTTACACCTGACTGTAAGCCACATAGGGATTTTTAAAGTAATTGAAAGGCAATACTGATTTTATTTTTTTTGCAGCAACAAGAGGAAAAATTAAATTGAGAAAAATATAGACATGCAAACTGATATTTACCTGTTTTTAGAAAGCAAATGAGATGAAGTTGTATCAGTCATACTCACAGTAAACTTTTCTTGGATTTAGGAAATGTAACATCTGCACATTTCTCAAATCTAATTCAAATCTAGAAATATTTTAAGTGCTTTTTGGAGATATTGTTTTGGGAATAATGCATAAATTATTCCTATCTAAAACAATTATCTTCCAGAGAAAGAGTTACCCAGCTTTGCAGTGCAAGCTTGTGTGTGACCCACGTTAAACATACAGTAATTCTGGGTGTAGGGACAGGAATGTTTAAAAAGGAGGGAGTTAAGGGAGTTCCCTTAAGTTGTATTTTTATCCAAAGATAACCAGCAAATGGCAACTGCTAACAGCTTTCTCAGGCCTGAATATCATCCAGTCCCTTTAGCTAAAGAACAAGTTTTTATCATTTTGTTGGTAGTTTGCTAGATTATTAAATCCTTGCTAGGTCATTGATTTTTTTTTGGCGGGGGGAGGGGGCGGGGGGGGTGGCACCTGGGATTGAACCCAGGGATGCTTAATTACTGGGCCACATCCCAGCCCTTTTTAAAATATTTTATCTAGAGACAGATTCTCACTAAGTTGCTTAAGCCTCTGAACTTGAAATCCTCCTGTCTCAGCCTCTCAAGCCACTGGGTTTACAGGCATGTGCCACCATGCCAGGCTGCTAAGTAATTTTTAATGTACCAACTATTGCCAAGGTGCTCATGACACAAAGGTAAAAAACCTACATTCTCTACTCTCAAGAAATTTATGATAAGGTAGATGAGACTGAGCAATGGGCAGGCAATCTTAGTGAAGGGTTCTGATAAAATGTAGTGAGATATTTTTCTCCCAAAATAATTATTATATTTTAACACCGAGTAAAAACCTGAACCTTGTATTTGACTATAAGAGTACCCCTAAAAGGGCACTTCCTCTTCCACCCCCAGCCTTTTGTTTAAACATACTCTCCCAGGGATGCAAATCCAATGACATGCATGGCTTTTGACATAAACATGAGTCATTATGCAGTAGTCTCCCTTATCCTCGTGTTCCATTTCCACGATTGGAGTCACCTTCGGGTTAGCCACCTCCAAAAATATTACCATAGTTCAATGAATATTAAGATATTTTGAGTGAGAAAGAGAGCACATTCACATAACTTTTATTGCAACATATTGTTAGAATGGTTCTATTTTATTATTGTTGTTGTGCCTAATTTATAAATTAAACTTTATCATAGGTACGTATGTATAGGAAAAAAAAACATGGTAGGGTTTATTCCTATGCAGTTTCAGACATCCACTGTGGGTCTTGGAACACATCTCCCATGGGAATTGGGACTACTCCAGTTTCTGACATCCCCTGACAGTAGTTTACAAGCCAGTCATAGGCCTGCCTGCTGCACCAAATAAGAGCCTTCACTTCTCCACTTTAGAATTCATTTGAGGGTCACAATTGATCAATTAACACTGAAAGGATTTAAATATGTCCCTTAGTCATCATTGTTTTTTCTAACTTTTGATTTTTAGCTCCAGATCCTGTTTTTAAAGTAAATCACCTCTTTGCAGTTTTAGCTGAATGCTGTTTTCCCTACTCCTGATTTCTAGGCCCTTCTGCAGAACTCCAGCTACCTTTTATGACACTGATTTCAAGGACAAAAATTAAAATGAAATGAAAAGCCCTCATAGAATTTCTCACAAAAGCTTTTATTTTAAGAAGATTTAGTCTTCTTGCTTCATGTGATAATGATAGTATATTTTATAATGCTCTTAACTTTTGGAAGTGCTTTCCCATCAATTATGTCAGATTCTTGTGGGCTGGGTCCCTTCCAATTTTAATGCAGTCATTTTTAATTTCATGGTTTATATCTAAAAGTAAATTTTCTATTATAACATGTTTATGGGTTTTTTGTTGTTGTTGTTTGTTTTTGCTGTTGAAATAACATTGTCTTTCAACTAAGCAAATCTCTTTCAAGCAAGTATGAATTAATAATTTTTTTCATTAGGCCCAGGTAACATCTGATACTGACTGATCTACCCACCTGCAATAAAATTATCAATCAATATGTTAACATATGCTATGACAAAGAGATAATGCCTAATTTTTTATAACATTCTTATATAATCTTTCAGACTATATATAACTCATTTTAACACGGTCATTTAAATTCTCACAGCATATTATTATATTGTCAAATTAAAATTTAAGTTTTTTGTATCCTGCATTTGCTGTTGCTTATGTTTGTCACTGTTAAAAGGATTATAACCAGATGACGGCTGGTCACTGGGTAAAGGAAAAAGTAAGAATACAATATGCTAAATGGGATTAAAGTATTAAATTCAATTTGTGAAAGCACACTGAACTTATTACCATCCAAGTTAAGATTTTCAAGTGCAGAAGGTTCTGGTGATGCAGCAAACAATGAAAAGTAAAAATGGAAAGGCACTCAGCCCTGCATGAATCACCACACAGCAAAAAATAGAGACACCCACAGGTTTCATTATTTTAAGAAAAAAAAAAAACTTCCTTTATTTTACAGTAGGGAACAATAATATGTGAGAAAATGGATGGAAGAATGGATCAGTTTTCTTATAGGCACAATAATTTAACCTAAGAATATTCTTAACCCATGAACCTTTGTATTTCATTTTAAGAAGTTACCAAGTTGAAATAAAACATAAAAACAAATAACTTTTCTCCCCATAATTAGAAATACTTTTTTTTCCTGTAGAAGATAAGATGAACAAAAAGAAAAAAGGAAAGCCATCATAATCCATCAGAAATAACTAGTATTAACACTTTTAATAGCATACGATTCAATATATTTTAGTGTATTTTAACAGTTGTATAATTCTCACCACTTAACTTTAGAATATTTTACCACCCCAGAGAGAAACCCATTAGTGGTCACTTCCCATTTCTCCCAACATGTAGTCCCTCCTATTCAGCCCTAAGCAAATACTACTTTCTGTCTCTAGATTTGCCTGTTCTGGAAATTTCTTTCTTTCTTTCTTTTAAATATTTTTTTAGTTATAGATGGACGCAATACCCTTACTTTAATTGTTTATTTTTAATGTGGTGCTGGGGATTGAACCCAGTGCCTCACACATGCTTGACAAGCGCTCTACCACTGAGCTACCACCCAGGCCCCTGGAAATTTCAATATAATTAGAATCACAATATGTGGTCTTTTATAACTGACTTCTTTCACTCAGCATAATGTTTCTGAGATTTAACTGTTATAACATGTATCAGCACTTGGTTTTCTATTGTTGAATAGTATTCTACTATGTGTACTTAATATTTTGTTTTTTCCATTTATTATGAACATTGAGTTGTATCTACTTTCCGACTTCATGAATGATGCTGCTATGAATATTCATGTACAAGTCTTTGTTTCAACATTTGTTTTCAAGTCTCTTGGAATCAAGGAATGGAATTTCTGGATCACATGGTAACTCTGTTTGATTTTGAGGCTAGATTGTTTTGCAAAATGACTGCACCATTTTGCATTCCCATCAGCAATGTAGGAAGGTTCCAATTGCTTCCAATTGCTCCACAACTTGCCAACACTTGCAATTGGTTATTATTGTCTATCTTCATCTCTTGTCTTTCTCTTTCAGAGAGAAAGAAAGTGGGAGAAAGAACCCTATCCTTGTTGTTGTGAAGTTGTATCTCATTTTTGGATTTTCTAATTTTCTATTTTTACTTTTGTCTCCCATGCTTTCAGAGTTATATCCAAGAAGATTTTTCCTAACCCAAGATGTTGGAGATCATGTCTATCTTTCCTTCTAAGAGTTTTCTAATTATAACCCTTACATTTCAGTCTATGATCCATTTTGAGTGAATTTTATGTATGGTGTGAGGTAGGGATTCAACATCATCCATTTGTGTCTGCTCTTTGATTTATATGTTTATCTTTATAAAACTACTATTAATAGTTGCCTGCCTGACTCTTTCCTCATATTTTTTCCTTTCATTATCTTTATTCATATTGTCTAAACTATTAACACCATGCATAGCTTTTTTTTTTTTTGGTACTGAGTATTGAACCCAGGCATACTTAACCACTGAGCCACATTCCCATTCCCAGCCCTTTTTCAATTTTTTGTTTTGAGACAGGGTCTCACTAAGTTGCTTATGGCCTAAGTTTCATAGGGCCTTGCTAAATTGCTGAAGCTGGCCTAGAACTTGGGATCCTCTTGCCTCAGTCTCCCAGGCCACTGGGATGATTATAGGCACGTGTCACTACACCCACTCACTTTGTGCATAGCATTTTTAACCTTTTTTTTTCCTTAATAGATCATTATATCTTGTCTGTCATTAAATATTTGACCTTTTTGTTTTTGGTAAATGGATTGAACCTAGGGGAATTCTACCATTGAGCTACATACTGAATCCTTTTTTATTTTTTGAGACATAGTCTCTCTAAATTTCCCAGGCTGGCTTCCAGCTTAGGATGGTCCTGCCTTAGTCTTCCAAAGTCATTAGGATTATAGGCCTATGCCTTTATACCCAGCTTCAACATAATTTTTAATGGTTGCATTATATTCCATTGTACAGATGTACAATAATTAGGTTAAGAAATTATCTATTGCTGAAAATTTAGGTTGTTTTCAGAATAACATTATTTTCAAATAATGTAATGAACACTCCTCCCCAAATACCTTTATTTGCTTTAGTAATTATCCTATAAGAAATAAAACCTAGACTGGTAATTGCTAGGCAATCATATTTTTAACCACTTGGTACTTCTGGCCTACCAAAGTACAAACATATTAAAAAAGTACAAGCTTCAGGTAGCAATAGTGTGCATCTGTAATTTCAGCTACTTAAGAGGCTGACACAGAAGAATTGTAAATTCAAGGCCAGCCCAGGTGATTTAGCAAGACCCTGTCTCAAAACAAAAAGATAAAAAGAGTTGGTGATGTAGCTTAGTGGTAAAGCACCCTGAGTTCAATCTACAGTACTGCAAAAAAAAAAAAAAAAAAAGAGTATCAATTTCTTCACACACTTACTAAAATTGTATATCATCATTTAAAAGTGTCAAATGATTTTGAATTTACATTTAATTCATATCTTACAAAAAATGGATATCCCATAACTCAAACATGGAACTTTGTTATAGAATGATTAAAAGTCAAAAACCAGTTATTTCCTATATTTTAAAAATCTCAGAGTTTTATGTGGTTTTTCATTTCCTGCATTTTACTTCACTGGGCAAATTGCCATTGAAAGAAGACAATTAGGAAACGTAATGACGGGCTGGGGATGTGGCTCAAGCGGTAGCATGCTTGCCTGGCATGCTTGTGGCCCAGGTTCGATCCTCAGCACCACATACAAACAAAGACATTGTGTCAACCGAAAACTAAAAAATAAATATTAAAATTTAAAAAAAAGAAACCTAATTAATCAACAAATAACCTAATGAAGCAACAAATAACCTAATGAAGCAACAAATAACCTAATGAAGCAACAAATAAGATATAGACTCACAGAGACAGGATGACTACTCCGCTGAGATCTTACTCGATTACTTTATGTAATCTGGTTACTCCAGTGAGGAGGGCTATATAAATTCTCAATGTAAATTTGACCAATGTATCCAGATTTATTGGTCTCTGATGAAAGGATGAATGATAACTGTCATATTAAAGATTAGTATTTAAGAATGAGGGCGGTGGCTCAGTGGTAGAACATTTACCTAGCACATATGAGGTGCTGGGTTCGATCCTCAGCACCACATAAAAATAAATAAATAAAAATAAAAGTATAAAAGGTGAGATTAAAAACCTAAAAAAGGATTGATATTTAAGATGGAATGCCCTTTATAAACTGCTTGTAAGACATCTTACTGACATAGGCCAGGTGCTCCTGATGTTTGCTTTGGGCATGTTTTCTGCCATGTGAGACTGAGATGGAATAGAAGAACTAAAAGATAGGTAGAAAAGAGAGAGAAGGGAGGGAAAGGAGCCTATAATCTTAATCTGAACACCTTGTGCTAAAATTCCTTGTAGTTTTTCTTCTCAAGCCAGTTTTCCTCCCAGGCCTGTCACTCTCAAATTTCTGGGAAATCTATAAATCTTCACCCACAAAGTTACTGGAAATTCCACTCACTTATGGAAATTGCCCTGTGCAGTAACATATGCATTTTTAGAATAGATTAGGCAAAAGGAGATACAATATTACAATATTTTATGAAACCTATAATATAGGGCACATTCAAACGTTATCTATTGACCAGATAATGGAGACAACATTAACCTAAGCATACTGAGAGCCAGATCTCAATAAAACATCTTGTCATTTTCACATGCCTTCCAACACCCACTCCTCACAAAGCTTTCTTTAAAGAAGAACCTGAGGCCCCCAGCGTGCCTCTCACTCTTGAGATAACCCTGTTTTTCCCTTGAGTGTGGACTCCTTGTTTTCCTGGATAAAGCTCTGCTTGCACCTCTGTCTGACATGTCTTGAATTCTCAATGATGCCATCATTCCAAGTTGAGGTACCCTCTCCTGGACCTCCTCAAATTCCTTCCGCCACAACAAGATCTGACACATAGAAAGTAGTCGGTAAAGGTCAGCCATTATTATTACTATTATTTATCAGCTTCATTATCATAGTCCAATAGACTATTGCTTTATTCTTCTCTCTCCTTGTTTGGAACACAATCTGATTTTTAAGAAGGCACTTGACCTTTTGGGGTCAAGAATCTAATCTTAGTTGAGCATTTAAGGAAATCTAAGGACACTTTCTACAGGAAAAAAACAAAAACACAAACAAGGCTCCTATGTACACATGGAGAATTTTATGGGCTACAAACTAGACTCTTTTGCTCACTACGGCCCCCTCTCACTTCTACTTTCTTGAGGAAAAATGTTCAGACTTGAGCCTTCTTGGGTTCAGAGCTGAATGTACTCAAAGTTTATGATCGAACTACCAAACTGCAGGACTTGTGGGGGCAAACTCCCAATTTTTCCCTTCCATTTTGCTTTGTGCTCCTCTTCTCTTCTTTCATGGAAATGTCCTGCGCTCAGAAGGCCAAGGGGTGTGAGACTCAGGCCTGCCCCATCTGGCTTACTACTCTTCCTCTCTCTCTCTCTCTCTCCTTTGTGTGAGTGTGTGTGTGTGTGTGTGTGTGTGTGTGTGAGAGAGAGAGAGAGAGAGAGAGAGAGAGAGAGAGAGAGATCTTAACATTCAAATGTATTTTCTGACATCTTGGCCTCTCAGTTAGTTCCTCAGCCTTTATGGTCACCAATAATTTAATTATCTATCCCACCTCAAATGGTGACAATCCCAGATCACTTCTGAAATTCTCACTTCCAGAATTCCACTCTGACCACAGTGCCTTTCTCCAGCAATTCTTTTTTAAGTTTTAATTTAAATTCTTTTTAAAAAAAAATTTTAAAGATGGACACAATATCTTTATTTATCTTATTTATTTTTATGTGGTACTGAGGATCGAACCCAGTGCCTCACATGTGCAAGGCAAGCACGCCACTGCTGAGCTATAACCCCAGCCCCTTGCTCCGGCAATTCTTGACTTCATTCAGAATGTCTATCTGGAGGTAGAGGCAGGAGAATCCCAAGTTAAAGGCCAACCTGGGTGACTCTTAGAGAGATCCTGTCTCAAAATTTAAAATAAATAAATAAATAAAAATTTAAAAGGCTGGGGTTGTACCTCAGTGGCAAAGCACTCCTGAGTTCACTCCCCAGTACCAAAAAAAAAAAAAAAAAAAAAAAAAAAAAAAAAGAAAAGAAAGAAAGAAAGAAAGAAAGAAAAGAAAAAGGCCCATCCACACACTTTTTGCAGTTACGATCAATCCACTGCGCATGTTCTCACATTTCTCTTTAGTCTGTCTAAAGTCATAGAACAGACTTATAATTATTTCCTTGCAAACCCTTTAAAGCCCTTTCCCCTTTCTCCCCCAAGGTCCCCCTGTTGGATTCATTAGGTAAGTCTCCAGCTCTGGTTCCACCCCACAGTCTACTCTCTGGAGAGCACTCAAGCCTCTGAATATGGCTCAGCTGATGGTCTTCAACATGTCCACGGATCTTTAAATTCATGACCCCCAAATCTCATTTGAATGTTTGGTATGCTTGACAATCCTATCATATTCCTTGGAATGTTCTCTTTCCCACTCTTCAAAAAAGACTAATTAACCCCTTTTGTATTTTTAAACTTTCTGAATTATACCATCTCTCCCCAATCTCAACTGTAGCCCACATTGACTTGCATTTTTTGGACTATAAAATAAAGTATAAGAGCAGATGGGGCAGGGATTGTGGCTCAGTGGTAGAGCACTTGTCTAGCATGCATGAAGCACTGGGTTCGATCCCTGGCACCATGTAAAAATAAACAAATAGAATCAATCAAAGTATTGTGTCCATCTGCAACTAAAGAAATAATAATAATAATAATAAATAAAAGATCAGAGAAGGACTACCCAGATTATAACGTACCTTTGTATGTACCCACTGGGAATCACCTCCTTGTTCTATGGGTCAAATGTCCTTGCTCATTTTAAAGCCCAATGCTTCTGTGTTCTGGATCCCATACAAATTTTGCGTTTTAAGGACTGTGCTCTAAGAATTATTCCTCTCTCACCTGTATCATCAATTTCTCTCTTTCTCAAGTTTCAGCAAATAATATATTATAATCGCTCCTATCTTCAAAGGGAAAAAATATTATTTTGATCACACCCTATCCCTAATCCAGTTTCGCTGCTCCTCTCCCTAACAAAACTTCTTAAGTTGACCGTAATAGCTGGCTTAACCTTTTACCCCACATTTTCTCCTCCAGTGCATTTCCCGGGAGACTCTCTCATCTAAGCCACTGACAGCTTCCCTGTTGCCAGATACAATGGTCGCTTCTGTTGCTATTTTTCTTGATTCTCTGAGCAGTATTAGACACACTCTCTCCTTCTTTAAGTACTTTCTTCTTTTGGTTTGTAGGGCAAAACAGTCCATGGGGTTTCCTTCTTGGGGGATGTCTATTCTCAGATCTTTTGCCAGTTATTCTTCTGTTCTACTTTTAAATGCTGCAGTGCTGAGGTCTGTGTCCCGGGGCCCCTCTCTTCTCTTTGGGCAAACATTCCCAGTCCAGTGCTGCAGCTTTAAATACCGCTTGTAAACCTGTAAGAGTGGCTGGGTAACTAAGTGGTTGACATCAGGGTAGGAAGAAGATTCATACTTTTCAATCTGTGTACAATGACCAACTAAAATTTAAATAATATATGAGGGAGAGATGACTGCAATTAATTTGGGTCCTTTCTTATATAAAGCCAACTTAATGGTAACTGATGCCGAGGGACAGGCTGGATTTATAGGGCAGGAAAGGGGAAACTATTAATGTTAAGATTCTGGAATGGCAGGAGGAATAGAATCTCTAGTCCCAATGGGATTCTCCTGTCAGCCTCTGGTAGGACAAAGGGAATCTCTACTGGCATATTGGGAAGGAAGAGAGAGTCCTCAGTGATGACACAGGAAGTTGTGTTTGGTAAGAAGCTGAGGCACTTCTTGTGTAATGGCTTCATATTGTCTATGAAATTGGAGGCAAAGTTTTTTATGCACAGTGCTGGCAAGGGTCAGGGAAGGTGGAAGAAGGGACTCTTGAGACTTGGGAGGACATGCTGGTTTAACATAATTGTTGCTGCAAACAGAAGTGCAGTTGACTAGAGAAAAGCAACAAGATTGTTGAGAGACCATTTATAGCTGGTGATCGCGAATTCATACAGGGGAAGCACAGCTAGGATGAGTCACTACTTTCTTGGTTCAAATCCAGGTTCTGCCAGTAAATGGCTGTCTAAGCTCAGGCAAGTTGGTTCCACTTTGTACTTCGGAGTTTCCTCATGAGCAAAGTGAGGGCTCATTCATTTATTCAACAAATATTTATTTAGTGCCTTTTAGGTGTCAGGCAGAGTTTTTAGGTAGTTAGTTACACTTGCTTTTTAGGTTGATATAGGGGTTGCATGAGATTCTCATTTCCTGAGTTTTAAGATGTACCTTTTTTTTTTTTACATTTTAAATCTCAAATTAAGATTCATCTCACAATCAATGGCATCTTTATTAATTGGCAGAGTGTGTTTTTTTCCTTGATTATATAGGATAGTGGTGTGTCTTATAATCAATGGAATTTCTGATTCAATAAAATATGATCATATTTACATAAGCTTAATAAAGTGCCTGGAAGACTATACTTCAGCACTTATAATAGCAAAGAACTGGAAACAGCTCAAATACTTATGGACAAGAGACTGGAGCCATAGTGCAATCACAAAATGGAGTACTGGGAAGGAATGACGAATAATTGTATATGCTACTACAAAATGATCTCTAGCACACATTGCTAACTGAAACTAGGGTAGGCAAAATGTCAGCTGTATACTCCTGTTTATATAAAAGGGGATGTATACATTAGTGCACATATATAAAATATTTGCTTATTTTTTCAAAATCGGAAGGATAGATCAAAAAAAATTTAAGTAATCTATTGGGGAAGGAAGAAATAAAGTGGAAGAATCAAGAATAAAAGTCAAGCTTTTTTTTTTTAACTGGGGATTGAACCCAGAGGCAATTTACACTGAGCCACATCTCCAGCCCTTTTTATTTTTTATTTTGAAACAGAGTCTTGCTAAGTTTCTTAGGGCCTTGCTAAGTTGCTGAAGCTGGCTTCCAACTTGTGGTCCTCTTGTCTCAGCCTCCCGAGCCACTGGGATTACAAGCATAAGCCACCTTTTCCAGCAAAAAGGTAAACTTTTTAGGATATACATTGTAGATTTGATTTCAAACCAGGTAAATGTTTTATTATTATAAAACAGTAGTAAATCAAAGTGGAAATGTGTTAATTAAAAATCAAAAGCTAAAGGAAACAAATTAATTCTTCTGTGTATTGGCTTAGTTACTTAACCATATAATAAGGAATTATTTCTCAGGGTTTTAAAATGCACTAAATTTAGTTAAATTACATCTTCACTGGGATACACTTAAAATTTTTAAAAAAAGATGTTTTAAACTGTTTAAATAGTATAAATAGTAATAACTTTGGTATTGTTATTCTGAGGCTATTTTATATATAACAAATAACTAATTATACTAATAGTTTTAGAAGTGAAGACTTTCAGCATAAAAGAAAGGGATACTAAAATAAAATCAGCCAAGAGTGATGGTACATGTCTATAATTCTAGAGATTTGGGAGGCTGAGGCAGGAGGATCACCAGTTTGAGGTCTGCCTGAGCAGTTTAGAGACTGTGTTTAAAAATAAAAAATAAAAATGGCAAGGGGTGTAGCTCAGTGCTAGAGTGCTCCTGGGTTCAATTCCTATTGCCAAAAGAAAAAAAGAAAAAGGGCTTGGGATTGGACCCCTGGATGCACTCCCCAGTGCCAAAATAGACAAACAAACAAACCAAGAAGTTAAATAAAACTTATGATTCTAATTTTAATTGTATAAGCCCATGACATTTTTTTCTCCTGCCAAAAATAGATAAAGAGAGAAAAATAACATCTTTGCTCTGTCCACTAAAAACAAAACAAAACAAAACAAAACACAGAATCAATAACCAATTTAATAACATGAACACCTCTCATGCCTAGACTGGCTTGTGAACACCATTTTCTGTTACAGGGAACCAGAAACCCAAACTCCAGGTAGAAATGACTAATTTCTAGTGTCAGGCAAAAATATGTAAGATGATCCTGGAGAAGGAAACTATCAAAGGCTACTGGGGGGCCGCTGGGATCATGGCTCAGCGGTAGAGTGCTTACCTAGTATGTGTAAGGCACTGGGTTTGATTCTCAGCACCACATATAAATAAATTTTTTTAAGAAAGGTCCATTGATGACTAAAAAAAATTAAAAAAAAAGACTTCTAGGGTTTTATGTGAAAGAGGCCCTTGGACCAGCTTAAGAGATTCCTATTGTCAAAAATGGAACCATTTCCATTTCAGAAAGAATAGTGAGTACAATGAAATAGTAAGCATGTCAAATATGTTAAAATCCTCAAGTTCACAGTGATTAAACAACAAAAAACTATAGGTCACCTTTGAAAGATGTCAGGGAACCAACTCTCTACACCCAGGGTCATAAAGCAACACTCTTGGTCAGTATGTTTCATGCCTTCTAGGCAGAGCTGAAACATTTCTGATTTCAGTAAAATAGTTCAGACTTATTGCTGGCATGCTGAAACCAACCCTCACAGTACAAAAATCTCAGTTGGATAAGACAGAAAGTAAGACAGTAAGTGACAGAGAAAAGAGAGAAGTGAATAGATTAGTGGTCCCAATGTGGTTGACAAATGATCATGGTGTGAGAAGTTAGCAGAGTAAAGCTGGAAGAAGAGGAGTTTACTTCCAGATAAAAGAATGTTTGAATTGGTGCTCTCAATTTGTTCACTGCTGAGAAATTTACCCTTGGAAAACCCTAAGATGCTTTTACTCTTTTTTTTTTTTTTTTTTTTTTTAAGGATTTAATGCTCCAGTAACATGCCTAAACTTGAAAGAAAAAATCCAGCACAGTATCTTTCCTCTGGAAAATGACTGTAGAATGGCAGCTGGTTTCTAAGTGTGCTAAAGGTCATAGCTCTCTTGGGTGCCTTCAGAGTGTGACAACCTTGCAAGGTTGAAATGGTGAAATCTGCATGAGCCTCCCTTTGCTGAAGTTTACAAAAGTAGGTTTTATAGCTCAGTGCTGGTCTATTTTTCCTAACCACCAAATGACACCTTTGTAAATTTAAGTTTTCGGATGAATACAAAGTTGTAAAATAGAACTTGTGCTAATTAGGCATCCCCTGATTTGGTATCCCAGAAGTTTCACTGTCAAAATTATGTACTTTGCACACCTGTAATCTCAATGGCTCAGGAGGCTGAGGCAGGAGGATCATAAGTTCAAAACCAGCCTCAGCAACTTAGTGAGGCCCTAAGTAACTCAGTAAGACCCTCTCTAAATAAAATATTAAAAAGGGCTAGGGATGTGGCTCAGTGATTAAGTGCCCCTGTAATTAAGAAAGAATTACATACTCTGACTGGATCCAATGGGATGCATCTATAATCCTTACAACCAAGGAGATTGAGGCCAGAGTTTAAGTTTAAGTTTAAGTTTAAGGCTTGTCTGGGAAGCTTAGCAAGACTTTCTCAAAATAACAAATAAGAAAGAGCAAGGCTTGGTGGTATCACAAGAGACTTTGTCCTCTTTTGTCACCGCAGCATAATTTGGCCTAAGTAGATTGATATGTAACCTCTTTCAATTTCTTGGATATGCTATACTATTACATTAAGCCTTTCTTTCCTGTTTTAGTTATCTCGATTCCTATTTAGCTTCTAGATTTTTGTTCAGATGTCGTTTCCTCTGGAATGCTTCCTCAAATCTCTCATATCTGGTTTGTGTGCCCATCTTACACATTCCTAGGAAATCCTGTACTTGTTCAGCATTGTTAGAGTCTGTAAACAAGTCAGGATGGCGCCTGGCATTTTGCCAGAGGGAGTGGTTTGTGAAGTAGCCAGCAAGCCATTAAGTGTGGAGATTCCTTATTGGTTGACTGCTGTAGCTAGTTTATGTTAATTAAGATAAGCTGTGTGGAATGTATAAATACCTCTGTTGTCCTACAATAAATGGCTCCCACTCCTGCTGTATCAACGTACACAAGTTGTTCGTCAACCCCTGGTTATTTTTGCTGCAGCTGGACTGCGGCACTGCATAGCACTTAAAATGGAATTATCTGTCTCCCTTCCTCTGCTGTAAAGTTGATGGGGCAGAAATTATGACTTTAGCTGGGCACAATGACACATTCCTGTAATTCTAGTGACTTGGGAGACTGAGGCAGGAGGAAAGCAAGTTCAAGGTCAGCTTCAGCAACTTAGTGAGGCCCTAAGCAACTCAGCAAGACCCTATCTCAAAATAAAATATAAAAAGGAATGGAGGTGTGACTCAGTAGTTAAGTGCCCCTAGGTTCAATTCCCAATATCAAAAAGAAAAAAAAATCATAGGATTATGACTTCATATTTTTTGTCATTATATTCTCAGGTCTGGCACGAGGTGGATGCCATCAATCTGTTGAATGTTTAAATAACTCAACTTTTAGTATTTGAAGTCATGGTCTTGCTATTTATCAGGCAAAGGTACAGTAGGAAGAAAGTAATAGGAGCCAAGCTCTGGGCTGATACATTGAGATGATTCAAGTGAAAAAAATTTCAGTGGCAAGTCCAATGTAAACAATCTGTGCTTTTCTGTCTTTACCTTGAGCTAAATTTATAGGAACTTCTTAAGCCTCATATACTTAAAGAGTAGGGAGTAACTATAAACTAATAGGTATGAGATTGAGGTTTCCTGAGATGAAAGAATGCTAGGCATTATTATTTCTATACATGTCTCAACAGCACATGAGAATAACATACAAGTCAGCTCACATTATTGCAGCACTTCCTGCTCTAAGATATAGCAAAGGCAAACTCTTAGGATGGATACACAAGATGTACGCATTCCACAACTGGTCTGAGTCACCCCTGGGTATTTTTCTGTCCCTCCCTGCCATGAAGCATAATAAGTAGGTATTAGTGAAGCCATCTGTGATTTCCATATGACCTACTCTGGGGAATGTTTTCTGTGACCCCACAATTAAAAGACCACCGTAAAACTATTTTAGTGAAGCTTTTTTTGTAAATAAAACAGAAATAGGAGTTTCAGGTAATTATATTGTTTTCTGGTGAGACCTATGAGGAAATCTGAATCTAAGCTCTTTAATTAAAGAGCATATAGTGGGTTAGAAAGCCACATGTGAGACCTGAATGATTCTGAGGTTTGACTTATCAGCCCTGAAAAGAGAAGGATTTCACATTAATCATTAGGCTGGATTAAATATTAGCTTTCATAAAGCCCAATATTTAACAACTGACTTACGGAAATGATTTGTAGCTTACTAGACTGTACATTAAGAATGATTTATCCCACACATCAAGACAGGCTACTTCTCCAAAAGCAACAATATGAATGTGTACTATGTCAAAGGTTCAAAACTTCTGTGAGACAATTAAGGGTATTTGGGCAGGGCTAGAAAACATGTATTAGCCTGAGTTTTCTTCTAAGGTTTCCAAAAAGTTCGGAAATGCTAGGAACATGAAAAATAGTGGTTGGAACCAGATCCCTTGATTGAAAATAAGGGGACATGGTTATAGATCTAACATAAAAAACAGGTTAGTGCTTGGGAACAGTGGTACACACCAGTAATCCTACTAACTCAGGAAGCTGAGGCAGGAGAATTCCAAGTTAGAGGCCAGGCTTAGCAATTTAGTAAGGCTCCATGCAGCTTAGCAAGATCCTGTTTCAAAATAAAAAGGACTGGGATGTAGCTCAGTGGTAGAGTGCCACTGGCATCATCAAACAAAAGCAGGCGGACTAGTGGGTTTAAGAGACAGACCTGACAGACCTGGGCATAAATTTCTATGGTGCCATTAACTACCTGTGTGATCTCTGGCAAGTTGATTAATTACCCTAACCTGTTTTTTCACTAGTACAATGGAGATTTTAAAAACCTATTCTACAGGATTATATTGAGAATTAAACATGTCAATGTTTGAAAAATGCTTTCATAATGCCTACTCTAAAGATCTCCAAAGTAAATCTGGACTTCCCTGTAAGGAAAACTTCCTGCTTCTCAAAGTATTCAATAAGTTATTTGGTCATATAGGAGGGTATATAAAATAATTCTAGCCTGTGTCTGTATGGAGAGTGGCAGAGGGTGGTTACTGAACTCTGGTGAATGCATTCAAATGTAAAATTCTACTACATATTAAGTTTTAAATTGTTTTACAAATATAAATCATAAATTAAAATGGCCCCCAAGTATACAAAACTAAAATGCTGGGGATATAGCTCAGTTGGTAGCACCACCAAAAAAACAAAAACAAAAACAAAACAAAACAAAATAAAAAACCTTAAATGTTAGAACAACAGGGGAAAATGGACAAATGTACCATTTTGATGGGAAATTGACATATCTATTTCATCCATTAGTATAACAGAGGCAAACTGACAGGTAAGTCTGAACATGACCATTAGCAAAGATGTAGAAAATAATGAACAACTAAGCTTGATTTATTTGATACATCTCATTGCACCTATCTATTGGGGAATACATATTCTTCTATACTCTTCATTATTGTATCAAAATAATGCATTTCCAATCATAATCACATCAAGACTTTTTTTTTTTTTTTAAACTGACAAGTTGATTCTAAAATGTATACAGAAGAGCAGAGTTTTTGACACTTGAAGAAAGCTCAAGTCAGGGAACTTGCTCAACCAGATAGCAAAACATGTAATAAAGCTATAATAATCAAGACAGGATGATATCAGCACAGGGATAGATAGACAATTTGGAAGAGAACAGTGAGTCCAGACACAGACTTGTACATAGTGGAACCTTGATATGTGACCAGAGATGGCATTGAAGGTCACTTGTGAAAGGATCCTAGTCAATAGATAGTATTTGGACAACTGGCTGGCCATTTGGAAAACAAAGAAGTGCATTCTTATTTCATACACAATATAAACCAATTCCATATGGATTAATGATTTAAATGTTAAAGGTAAAACTTTTCCAAAAAATTCTAAGAAAATACCTTCTTGACTTAAGGGTAGGTAAGGATATTTTTGGACAGCAAAGTTATGAGCTATGAAAGAAAAAGATTGACAAGTGTAACCATATTAAATTTGGGATATTTATTTATCCAAAGACTACAAAGAAAGTGGAAAATAGAGGCTGAGGTTGTGGATTAGTGGTAGAGCTCTTGCCTAATATATTTGGGGAACTGGGTTCAATCCTCAGAACACATACAAATAAATAAATAAATAAATAAATAAAGTTTAAAAAAAAAAAGGAAAGAATTTGGACTTGATTCCTGATTGGGAGGAAATTGCTCTGAAGATCAACTGGCAAACTTCAGTGAAGACTATATTGATGTTAACCTATCTAAATTTGAGCATTGTTCTTTTTTATTTTATTTGTGCTGCTGGGGATTGAACCCAAGACCTTGTGCATTCAAAGCAAGTACTCTATCAACTGAGCTATATCCCCAACTCCTTGGGCATGGTTCTTTGTGTACATGAGAGAAAAATTTTGTCTTCAGAGGTTTATGCTATAATTTACTCTTAAATGATTCAAAGGCAACAACAACAAATAAATCTTTTTCACACACAAGTAAACTCTAAATCTATGTGAAAGAACATATGGGGTATATGTGGACATTGTATTAGCCATAAAACTTTCTTAGATCTTTTTCAAAGAAAGTTTAAAGTGTTTTAAAAATTAAAAGCATAGTACCCTGTAAATATATACATTTCTGGGCTTGTGTCAGTTAAAAATAAATTTAATTTTTAAAAAATTCTAAGTCATTATTCTAAGTCTTTCACAGTGCATATGCCATGAGGAAACTTAGAAATTCTCAAATGAAAAAAAAATCACCTATTGGGGGCTGGGGCTGTGGCTCAGTGGCAGAGTGCTTGCCTCGCATATGTGAGGCACTGGGTTCGCTCCTCAGCACCATATAAAAATGAATAAACAAAATAAAAATATTGAATCCGTTTATAAAAAAAAATCACCTGTTATCAAAGTCAGGTTTTTTGTTTGTTTGTTTGTTTTGTACTGCAGATTAAACCCAGGGCTACATCCCCTTCCCTTTAAAAAATTTTTTTTGAGACAGGGTCTCACTAAGTTTTCCAGAATAGCCTCAAACTGTGATTATAGGTGTATGCCACCATACCCAGCATCAATTACTCTTTAAATATGTCACTTAATAGATATCATATATCTATCCATCTACATGTGTAAATATGTATTTTATATATTTAAGCACTCATACAGCCAATCTTAAAATAAGATCATGCATTGTCAAAAGTGGAAAAACACATGCTATAAACTAGGAGAAGATATTTGCAACAACTACAATTGACAAAAGATTGGTATAAATAATACATATATTTATACACATTTTTTTCCAATGCTTAAACGAGGAAGAAACATCAATGAAGCACTACGTTAAAAAATGCTCAATGCTTACCTTCATCAGTAAATAAAGAATGCAAATTAAAATCATAATGTGGCACCTACTTATTCTTTTTTAAAAATGTTTTTATTGGGACAGGCGTCATGTCGCACACCTGTAATCTCAGCAGGCTGAGGCAGAAGGATCCCGAGTTCAAAGCTAACCTCACAAAAGGGAGGTGCTAAACAACTCAGTGAGACCCTGTCTCTAAATAAAATACAAGATAGGGCTGGGGATGTGGCTCAGTGCTTGAGTGCCCCCGAATCAATCCCTAAATATTTTTTGTTTATACATTCTAGTTATACACACTAGTGAGGTTCATTTTGACATAAGGTACCTATTTATTCTTTGTAAACTACCAAAAAAGTAAGAAGTCTGACAATAAGGAGGATTGGAGAGAATGTGGGAGGCTAGAGCTTATCAGTACTGAAGGCAAAAGAGATTGGTACAACCACTCAGACAGTATCTCAGAGTTATCTTTGAAAGTTGGACATCTCCCTCCCCTCTGTTCCAACAGTGCTGCTCACAGATTCAAATGATTCTCAGATACACTTGCTGAAGGTGATCAAAAATGTCCTGCTAGCCTTGTTATTACCAGGAACAAAGCCAGATTTTGTGGGGGCATGAGTTTACAAGATCAGAGAAGAGTAAGGTTTTTAAAGAAAACATACAGAATTTTGAAAAATTATTATGCTCAAAAGTGAACAGTTAGCTGGGTGCAGTGGCACACACCTGTAATCCCAGCCACTCAGGAGGCTGAGACAAGAGGATTGCAAGTTGGAGGCCAGCCTTGGCAATCTAGTAAGGCCCTTAGCAATGTAGTGAGGAACTCAGGGAAGCAGATACATTTAGTGTGATTGCTATCAACATAGAAATAATAATGTAGCTAGATGCAAGTTTAAGGGCCTCAGCAATTTATCACGACCCAGCCTCAAAATAAAAAAATAAAAGGGTCAGAAATGCCTTCGGTTCAATTCCCAGTGCCAGAGCAGGGAAACTTTTAAAGAGTGCATTTTTAAATAATCATGTCTGAATACATTTCTGACAGGAAAGAACTCCCATTTAACTAAGCAGTGAAAATTAAATTTCTACTATTACCCTTAACTACTTTGATGAGTCAAAGGAACAAAAGTTGAGTAATAAAAGCAAATCTGGGAAGGCTATCTATATATTAACTATATTTTTTTTACAAGAAGAAAATGAAACAATAGTTTAGAGATGCATCCAAAATGCATCTACTAAAAATGGAAAGCAGAACCTACAAATAAAACTTGATAATGGGGGTGGAGGAAGAGGCAAGGAGTAGAATCCTGGAGATACAGAAGTAAGTGCTAAATATTGATGATGTGGTTGGGTCAGATTTTCTTTTTATTAGTATGTTTTAAATTTCACGTGTTCGTTAAATATATTATTTTGTATGCATCAAATATTAGATGGGAAAATATTTAAGAATACACCCCAAGTTATTAACCTTTACTTTCCTCCTTCCCCTCCTCTTCCCCACCTTCCCCTTCTCAACCACTAGTTTCCTGGGAGAGAGCTCCAGAGGCTGGGAAGGCAGAGAAAGGCAACCCACAGAGACCAAGAACCCTGATGTATGTGTAGCCTGTGCCTTTTTGTCTCATTTTGGGTTCTTTCTTGGTGCTAAGGTGGAGTATGGTGGTGGTTGAAACAGTACTCGGTATGTTAAATGCTACCCATTAAGTGCACTGTTTAATTTTTCAACTTATTCTTGCCAGCTGAAGGCGGAACGGCGCTTTCCGGCCGAACGGGGGCTCTGTCCCTCCCTGTCACGCTCAAACTTCCCACTTTCCAAGTATGCCAGGCCCCAGCGCCACCCTCTTGCGTCTTTCCGCGCGGGTCTGACTTTTTCGCCAATCCCGGCCTACTCGATTACGTAAATTCTCCCAAAAGGATTCCCAAACTGGGCACTCCATACAGAACCTGCTCAGCTCCAGCTCGGCTCAGAGATTGACAGTCCGCGGGAGCCGGGGAGGGGCGTAGAAAGAGCGCGGAGCTTCCCGGCCCCGCCCCTCCTCGCCAGGCCCCGCCCCTTCCCTCCGCCGGGCAGGAGCCCGGCCCCTTCCAAAACCCGGAGAGGTGGATCGTGCGGGCCGCATTTCGGCCTTGTCCGTAGCCGGCCAGGCCCAGCGCCTGAAAGGGTGAGCCGGCCCGGAGAGGAAGCAGATGCGGCCTCCGATCCGCGCGGGTGAGGAACCGGGGCAAGAGGCGCGGCAGCAGTGTGGGCCCCCCAAATCGGTTTCCCTTTCCACCCTTGCAGAGCGGAGTCCAGGCCTCCGTCCGGAACCCGACGCCCCGCCCGTCGCGTTTCCTAGCAGCGCCGTGACGTACGCGCGCCTGCGGGTGCGCGGCCGCCGGGTGTAGGTGGGAGGCGACGCCTGTGGGGAGGGTCTGGGAACGCGCCAGGGTGCGGGGGGCGTTGGCGAGAACTGGAGGCCGCGAGGCTGCCTGCCCTGCCCGAGTCGGTTCGATTTCGTCATTTGAAGACTTTGTGTTCTGAGCTATTACTTGTTCGCTTAGAGCTGTCCCCACCGACCCCTTTACTCTTTCAGAGAGTTAGAATGTTCATTCTGGACCCTCATTGCGTTTTATTCTCCCCCTACCCCGGCCCGGAAAATGGAATCTGGCAATTTATGCCAATAATTTTTTTTTAGAAAAATATTAGTATATTTGATAGTCCTTAAATTAATTAAGAGTGGTCTTTCCCAATTACTGTAATTTTACAAAAACAATTTTGCAAGCTCTTTTTGTAAAAAATAGCTTGTGTTCTGGAGCCAGAATGCTGGGTCTCAGGCATTTTACATGTGAGCTTGGACAAATAAACTTCATCTTTAGGTGGCTGAGTTTATGTGTAAAATGTGTTTATATATGAATATTTATATGCACGTTGATATACATACATTTTATTATGCTATATCGTGTTATTGTAATTTTTGCAATATGGTATATAAAATATATATAATATGTACACTAACCTACTTTACACACTAACCTACTTTACATGATTGTGAAGATTAGGTGAGGCACTAAACACTGGTACAAAATAAGCAGTCCATAAATATTACTTAAAAATAACAACATTTTTCTCTATGGTTTGTGGTTTTGATTTTAAAGATTCTAACTGTGAAGTATCCCTTCAATTTTCTTTGTGAAAATATTAAAGAAGTATTTACTTTAGAATTTCTATAATATCTGACTCAAAATGCAAGTAATCAATGAATAGAAGTAAACTAGGCACACCAGGGCTGGGTTGAGCAATGTGTGCAGTATTTCTACCGCTCATGTGTGTAAAGAAAAGACTATTTTTTTGGTTTTGTTTTTAACCAGAAGAAACTGATAAATGGAAGAAAAGCTAAGTGTAAAGAAATGCCATGTCGTCTTCACTATTCCCTTGAGGTAAAACCTTGGGACACATAATCATGTGGTACTTTATATGTAAACTGAATTGAGGGTAAAATATTTCTTACCCTTTTCTCAACAGAATATTGAAGGATGTTTGTTCCAAGATCTCTCAAAATCAAGAGGAATGCTAATGATGACATCAAAAGTTGTGTTGCTAAGAAAATTAAGCCAGAAGCCGAAGACCTTCATTTGGACAAAGGCAGAGATGTTGATGCTTTAGTTACAAAAGAAACCACTGCACCAGACAGGCCCAGAAGCGAATCAGGCTCCTTTCCCAGTCCTGCTGGCCAGTTGGCTGAGGCAGGCTTGGTAGGACCTGAACAGGGTGCTGAAGAGCCTGTGAAGTCATTTTCCAAAACACAGCGCTGGGCAGAACCTGGAGAGCCTGTCTGTGTTGTCTGTGGCCGTTATGGAGAGTATATCTGTGATAAGACAGATGAAGATGTGTGTAGCTTAGAGTGTAAAGCAAAACATCTTCTCCAGGTTAAGGAAAAGGATGAGAAATTAAAACTGAGCAGTCCACAGAAAGCCGGTTCTGAGCCAGAGCCTCCTCCACTTGATGATGTTTATGTCTACAAAGAACACCCCTTTATTTTGAACCTTCAGGAGGACCAGATTGAAAATCTTAAACAGCAGCTAGGAATTTTAGTTCAAGGGCAAGAAGTCACAAGGCCCATTATTGACTTTGAACATTGTGGTTTCCCTGAGGCCTTAAATAACAACTTGAAGAAATCGGGCTATGAAGTGCCAACCCCCATCCAAATGCAGATGATTCCAGTGGGTCTTCTGGGGAGAGACATTCTGGCCAGTGCAGATACTGGCTCAGGAAAAACAGCTGCTTTTCTTCTTCCTGTTATCATCCGAGCTTTATTTGAGGTATTTATAGAGTTTGCATGTATTATTATTAAAAATAATGACATATTTGCCGTTTCATCATTTTTAATTTTTTTATGTTTCATTCTTAACCGTTTTAAAAATGCAAGTTGAAACTAGGTATTTATAACTTTAGCCACTGGAGCTCCTCCTGATTTTGCTTCTTATAGTTCATATGCAAAACATAATTTTAGAGAATTTTTCCATTTTAAATTGAATCAAAGATCTCTGCATTGAAGGTCTAAAAAATTATTTCCAAAACCTTTATTTTCAACAGATTTTCTCTTAAAAGAATAAGCTTTTGATCTCATGGAAAAAATTCTGCTGATTACATGAGCTGTAGTTTATGTGTCAGTTAAGCCTTCTTGGATTTTGTATTTTGAAGGAACTGCTGTCTATCAAAGTTGCAACCCTGTTGTACAGAGTTTCAAAATATACCCTTAAATATGATCCATGGTCCATCCTGAAATAATACCACCTTATCTTGCTTGTTAGCTTACAGTGTATAAAGACCTTTCACAGATAATTTGCTTGACAAACATTTTGAGTAATGATTCCAAATACAGTGAATATCCTTTATCTGAAATGCTAGGGACCAGAAGTGATTAAAAGTTTTGCTGATTTTGAAACATTTTTATAGATATTACAGGTTGACCATCCCTAATTCAGAAATCCAAAATACAAAATGCTCCAAAATCTGAAACTTTTGAACATCATGTTGGTGCTTAAAATATTTTGGATTTCAGGTTTTCAGACTGGGGATGCTTGACCTGTACTGATGAGCTTGTGAGCTCTGACGTATGGCAAGGAAGAAAAAGAGTAAATATGGGCCAAAGAAAGGATAAAAGAGAAATATTTGAAAATCTAAAGAGTGGTAAGGACCAAAATAGAACTAGAAGGCAGAAAATAAGATATGGATACACACATATATAAAAAATAAAAGTTTTTTGGTTTTTCTTTTTTTTTTTTTTTTTGGACAATGGAAGAATCTACAAGAGAGCTGAGAGGGAAAGATAATAGGTAGAATGCCCAATTTCAACAGTATCTTCCTGGTGACTATTGGGTTTTCTCTATAGAGAAGACTGGCTAAAGATTGCAGGATCCAGTTAACAAGGAACAGTCCCTCAGTTTTCCCACTTTGGTGACAATGAACACCTCTCCCTGCTCCCAGTTTTGATCTTTCATTGTGTATCTGTATTATATAAGAAATGGATTCAATTTATCATGGTCATTGGAGGCAAAACCTGCATTCAATGATCAGAAGGCAGGAGAGCTTGTATCTCTTGGGCTGATGGAAACAGAAGGGAAATGTTCCTGAAATCACTGTGGTGATTTTTTTCCATATCAGCAGGAATTAACTGCTAGTGTTTCTGACTTGCCTTTCTTGTCTTTGCAGAGAAAAACTCCATCTGCACTTGTTCTTACACCAACGAGAGAGTTAGCCATTCAGATAGAGAGACAAGCTAAAGAATTGATGAGTGGTCTGCCACGAATGAAGACTGTGCTTCTTGTAGGGGGCTTGCCTTTACCTCCACAACTTTATCGTTTGCGACAACATGTGAAGGTAAGCATCCATTTGATATAATGTCCTTGAAAAAGTTTTATAAGAGATATAGGAGCTAATAGTTGGGTTTTTTTTCCCCCTTGAGGAGTAAGTGTGGTTTTATGTAGCTTTAAAATGCTTGTTTAAGACTAAATATTTCTTTAAAGTTCATTTTATATAGGAGAGAAGCACAGTTTATTGAGTGCCTGTTGTATGCCAAATGCCGCTGGATATTCTCACATAGGTTATTCCATTTAACCATCACATTTGCTCTGGAGATAGGTTGGTATATCCCATCTTTTATGATTGAGAAGGTGAAAGATCCATAGTCAGTAAATTATAGTTGCTAGAATTGAAGGCTTAATTTACCTGACTACTCCTTCCTTAGTTATGCTATCATGTTATAATCTATATATTCTGAGATATACAAAAATATGTAAAAGCAGTGTGGTCTAGTTATAGCTTTGGAAATTAGGTAGTAATATGGCTGTAGATAAATCACTTAACTTCCCTAAGCCTCACTTTTCTTGAGTTTGAATAGAGGTGAAGATACCTGCCTTTAAAGTAAAAATTTTAATGACAGGATTGGCACATATGCTGACCACAGTGGACGGTAGCCTTAGTGCAGGGGCTGGGTCCTGGAGGCTCCCTGCTCTTCTGAGCATCAATTGTTCAATTTTGAAGGTAATTATAGAGCTCCTCGAATCCCAGGGGGAGGAATTGAGATGCCGGGGAGACGGTGGGAGCACTGTTAGAGGAAGCATCAACAGTTACTTATCCGCTGGCATGAAGCTCTGCAGTATTCAGGGACTTCTATGGGTGAATAATAGCCTTTCTTATATGAATGTTGTGAAGATAAAATGAGGTGTATTTGATAGATTTAAAACATATGCCAGGCGTGGTGGTACACACCTGTAATCCCAGTGGCTCGGGAGGTTGAGACGGATTGTGGGTTCAAAGCCAGCCTCAGCAAAGAGCAAGGCGCTAAGCAACTCAGTGAGCCCCTGTCTCTAAATAAAATACAAAATAGGGCTGGGAATGTGGTTCAGTGGTCGAGTGCCCCTGTGTTCAATCCCTGATACAAAAAAAAAAAAAAAATATATATATATATATATATATATATATATATATATGTAAAATATAATTGTAAGACATTACAGATTAATAGTGGGACATTGGATCAATGATTTTTCAGCATGGACCTTCAATATATAAAACAGATAAATATTTTTTTATTAATATAAAATTATAAGTTTAACAATGTATTTTATAAAGTAAACATTAAAAATATTTGGATTGGGGCTGGGTTTGTGGCTTAGTGGTAGAGTGCTAGCCTTGCAATGCATGAGGCACTGGGTTCTATCCTCAGCACCACATAAATGTAAAATAAATACATTGTGTTCACCTAAAACTAAAAAATAAATTATTTAAAAAATATTTTGATGGACATCAATTTGAAATTGGGTTATTATAATTCACATCAGCCTCTGAATTAAATTTATTTTTGTTGCATAGAATATAATAGGTATGTAGGTGCAAATTCTAAACAGCTTTTAAGCAACTAATCTTGCATTCTCATTCTTAAAATAAATAATGTAATGCATTGGTAGTAATCTCTAGCTTGCAGCATGTAGTAGCTCATATGGTTGGGTACAGTGTTTTCACTGTATTTCACTTATTTTTAAGTCTCAAACTTAAAAAAAAGGTGGCCATACGCTATACAAACCTCGGTTCCCCCAAGCTTCTTGAAAGTACGTTGTTAATTCGATGCCCCATGTATCTTACAGTATCATTTCTACAAAGACATTATCCTGTATAACCACAATGCAGTTATAGAATCAGGAAATTAACATTGATATTAGAATACATCAGGAATTGGCATTGATAATCATCTATACCTTAGACTCTTATTTTTATAATTGTCCCATTTTTTTAATAGCACAAAAATCCCATTCAAAATCAAATTGCATTTAGTTGTCATGTCTCTGTCATCTCCTTCAGTTTAGAACAGTTCCTTAGTCTTTTTGGTTTTGTCATGATCTTACCATTTCTAAGATTTACAGTCTGCTGACTTTAAAGAACATCCCTTAATTGATTAGATTCAGCATATCTTTGACAGAAATTTTACAGAAGAGATGCTTTGCTTTTTTTTTAATTGTATCCTTTTAAGTGGCAGATTTCAGTCTGTCTTTTCTGAGTGATAGTATCTGTTAAGTAAATGTAGGGGCTGGGATTGCGTTTGCCTAGCATGTGGGAGGCCCTGGTTCGATCCTCAGCACCACATAAAAATAAATAAATAAAATAAAGATAAAAAAAAAGCAATATAAAGTTTCCCTTTTTTTTTTTCAGACATCAAAGACCAATTTATTTAGTTATAAAACAGTTCCAAATAATTGTTGCTTAAAAGATACAAACCTAAGAAACAAAAACATGATAAGTTCTTCAAAAGATTCCTCTAAGTGGCCAACTCCTAAAGTATATTTAAAGTAAAATCCCATTTGCAAAAGTTACTTTTACAGTTAACTTTATAGAAACCTGGCTACTGTATACATTCTTTTGCTTCCTAGAGAAACTATTTATAAACACTCATTGCATCATTTATGGTTTTCCAGGGCAGCCTCCACTCATTCCTTTATTTCCATACTTTGCATCATTTAGAAGATGAATTCTGTTATTAATTATGGACTTCCTGGGCAGAACTTTTATTCCTAGTCATTTTTCCATATAATCTGTGAAATAAAGGAAAATGTAGGAATTATGATCCACATCTTGATCTTTAGGAAACTGAAACTCAGAGGGAAGAACACATATCAGGAAAGGCTTCACAGAGGAAGCGACCCAACACTGAAGCTTGAGAGATGGTTCCCTTTTTTTGTTATTAGTAAATATTTTGGGAGGAGTACTTAGATATATGTAAATTTGTGTTTCACCAAACTTTTATTTTATTCATTTATTTTATTTATACAGTATGAACTCATCATTTCCTATTTTATTCAGAAGTTTATAATCTGTTATGGTCATTATTTGTTTGGTATTCCACTTGTCCTTGATTTGACCAATAGAAGTACCTTCAAGTTGTGCCCTTTAATCATATCTCCATGATTCTGTGCTTGCCTTATTCTTCCCTGACCCAGCCTGGCATGTCTTTCCAAAAACTCTGGCTCCTTTGGTGGAGAATTGTATTTAGAAACCAAGATTGAGTTCTCCCCATGCTCATTGTGTTTGGACTATTACTGCGTTTAGGACCTTGTAGTAAATAGATCTGGGGGATAAATATAAGTGTGTGTCTTTCTGTGTGTAGTTATTGGAGACTATGAGATAATGAGTTCATGTTAATAGTTACAATTCTAATTCAACACAACAGGAATTCCTTTAAGTTTCTTTTTGTTTGTTTGTTTGTTTCCATATTTGTAACTCTTACAGGGGAAACCAGCCACTCACTTTTTTTTGTTTTTTAAATTTTTTAGTTGTAGATGAACACACGGTATAGTTATTTATTTTTATGTGATACTGAGTATCGAACCCAGTGCCTCAGGCATGGGAGACAAGTGCTTTACCACTGAGCTACAGCCCCAGCCCCCCACTTTTCTTTTTTTTATTTATTGATTTGACTTGTCCCACCACACACACTCTCCCCTCCCACATGGTGATGCTTCCTCACTAGGTCCCACTTCACTTCCATCCCTCAGGCTCCAGCCCTCTTCTGCTCCTGCTGTCATTCCCACCCCTCCCACCAGCCTGTGTGAATTCCCCAGTGCTCTCTGAGAAAAAAACACTGAAACATTTTTCAAGACCTAGGGCAAAATAAAGACCCTTTTAGATAAACAGAACTGCAAGATTATTACCATCTGAAGGAGCTTTCAAACTGAGATATTCTACAGATAAATAATTCTAGAAAGAAAAGTGTGACATAGGTAAATACTGGCCAAAATCACATGGTGTTAAAGCATTTATCCTTGACTATTCAGGAAAATAATATAAAAGTTTTAATTATCTTCATACTTTATTAAATTATATATTTGTTAAAATGCAAGGGAAGACACTGCAAAAATGAAAAAATAATTTATAACCTAAAACCAGCAGATAGGAAGAAGAGAATAGAAGAAGTACACTCAACTCAAAATAACTAAAATTGATTTGAATATTTGTGATGTTTCTGAGGTACCTAAGCAGAACTTTATAGTTCTAGGACACGGATCTTTATAACCCTGAGATTTTATCATCCTCAGTGCTTTTTACCATTCTGTTGTTATATATTTGAAAAGTGGAATACAATTAAATTTATTAGATCATGTGTAATTCTACTTTGTACCAGGAACTCTCATTTAATTGTCACAATAATTATTATCATTTTCATTTTCTGGGTGAGAGAACAGATACACCATTATTAAATGCTAAAGAGTAGGGTTGTTGCTGAAGTTTTACTAAAGAGCCCCTACTTTTAGCTACTACTTTAAGTAATATATTATAAAACTCTTAAGAGCCTTGAATAAACATATAAATCATTGTACCCAGCAGTTTAATTATAAAAGAAATAATGGTGGCACACCTCTGAAATCCTAGCAGTTCAGAAGACTGAGGCAGGAGGGTCGAAAGTTCAAGCCAGCCTCAACAACTTAGCAAAGCCCTAGGTAATTTAGCAAGACCCTGTCTCAAAACAAAAAATGAAAAGGGCTGGTGTTGTGGTTCAGTAGTTAAGTTCAATCCCTGGTACCCAGAAAAAAAAGGAGGAAAAAAAAAAGAGGAAAGAAAGAATAGGCCCAAAGAGGTTAAGGAATTTGCATTTATATTCACAGAGCCAACTAGCTGTCAGCCAGCCTACAAGCCCCTTTCTTGTCCTTGCCAATCCTCAAGCCTCACTCTCCATTACACACTTCCCTTACCAGCTGTAGGCCTCAGTGGTCTCCCAGTCTCAGAAATTATATAGATGCTTTCCCTCTGTCTGGACCACTCACCTTGCAGATTACCACTGATTCTGTAGTTTGAGCTCAAGTTTAAGGTAGGACTGACAACAGATACCTCCATTTATTGTATACCTTATGAAAGAACGATCAAGGCTTGCCGTCAGAGAAAATGCCCGTTTATTGAGGAACAGCTCTGCATATTTATAGAGCCGGGGCTGGTTTGACAGTTGGCATGGGGTGCTTTTTGATTGGTGGGTAAGGATCAGGTGAGCCAGCAGGGCTAGTCTGATTGGTGCGTTAAGGATCAGGTGAGCCAGCAGGGCTAGTCTGATTGGTGGGTAAGTATCATGTGAGCTAGCAGGGCTCACCATTGGACGGCTCTTCTTGGGGGATGGGGAAGTTAGTCTTTGGAGCCAGGGCTACTCCCAACACCATACTTATCTCATTAGCATTATTTGTTTCTTCCTTTATATTTCATGTTTTCTGAGAATAGAAACTGTGTCTGACTTCTCTACCAATGAATTCTGAGTACTTAGCAAGTATCTGGCACATATTAGTCACTCAATAAAAATAGAATAAATGAGTAAATGTTGTCTAATTCTTAAATTTGTTTTTTCTCTTTTATTCAGGTTATCATAGCAACCCCTGGGCGACTTCTGGATATAATAAAACAGAACTCTGTAGCACTTGGTGGAATAAAAATTGTAGTAGTAGATGAGGTAAGTAGTGGTATTTAAAAATATTAGTCACATAACTTTGTATAACTCATAAATTATGTTATAAATTCATAAAGTATGTTATAGTTATAAAATTGTATTGTATATGTAGGGCATTTTCTCCACAGAGAAAAAAATTCCATGACTTTTAAAAAATTACAGTAGTGGTACTTAAGCTATTTCCTATGTAGAGCTAACGCTAAAATTAAACCAGAACTGTCTTTTCCTAATTGACAGGAAACATAAGTTCAACTGGTACTATCTTCTTAGTGATAAATTTTTTAAACATTTGATGATTCATATCATTTGTCTGCAAAAGTAGGGGAATCAGTGACATATAATTATTACCAGGAATTGTGGAGGAGGTAGCTAAATAATTCTTAGTTGGGTGACCTTTTTGCTTTCTTTTTTTCTGTGTGGTCATAAGCACTCGTGGTTATAATTTTCATTGTTAGTATACCATTATAGGCATTTTATATTTTGGGCTTCTATAAGAAGGTAAGTAACTGCATTATTATCATAAATATTATGTCATATTCCATCATACACACAAGCATGAGAATACAGAACCGTGTACCAGCCCACACTGGGTATATTCCATTCCTGCTTGCAGGGTACATTTAACTTCACATAGGTCCCACCAGAAGTGATAGAGTAGAGTTTTGGTGTTACCCAGGAATGATAGAAATGTGGAATGCCAGTTGTTGATCAGTGATAGCATCCTGGTATGTCCTCTAAACCCAAGTAAGTAACAGTGGGGTACTGGAGGATGTGGAAAGAAATGTAGCAAAGACTCTGAAGACCAAGGTTTAGACATTTGTGCCATATCCTATGAAACTTTGGAAGTTACTTAATCTTCTAGAGCAGTGGCCAGAATGAAGAATGGTTGCAGAGATGTCTCATAGACTAAAAAGTCCTAAAGAATGTAAGATTATGTTTTTCTATCGTTTAAAATATCTGCTAAGTCAGCATTTTCCTGCCTTGGTCTCTTTATGGAACTCATTTATTGCATGTGATCATCATCAGATTTAAACTGCCCATAAGACTACATTTCCATTTGTTGTTAAACTCATGTTCCTAAGTTATCCATATCATTGGAGCCTGAGAAAAGTTTTTTTTTTTTTTTTTGGTACTAGGAGTTGAACTCAGGGGCACTCAACTACTGAGCCACATCCCCACCCTATTTTATATTTTATTTAGAGACAGTGTCTCATTGAGTTGCTTAGTGCTTCACTTTTGCTGAGGCTGGCTTTGAACTTGCAATCCTGCTGCCTTAGCCCCCTGAGTTGCTGGGATTACAAGCGTGTGCCACCGTGCCTGGCTGAAAAAAAGATTCTTGTGTGGAATTTAGTTATGTTCCATTCATTCTCAGTTCTCTTCATAGCATTTTCATTACCTTTGGTTAATAAGATTTCATACATTAATGTAAAAGAAGTACCTGTTCAGCAAACATGCACTGAGTGCCTGTCACATGCATCCCCTGTCCCAGCTCCTGGATAAGTTTGATCGGAGTTATATAGAGTTTTGAATACCTGCTGAAATCTTATTGAAGAAGGCAAGAACATTATCCTATCTGCCGAGATAACAATAGTACTCAAATGGATGAGATAGGGCAGGGTTTGCAAATGCTTTCTGTAAAATACCAGATAGTAAATATGGTAGGCTTTGGGGGCCATCCTGGTCTCTGTTGCAGCTAGTCCATACACATATACAGCATGACAGTGACTGTGTGTGTGTGTGTGTGTGTGTGTACTGGGAATTGAACCCATTCCAGGCAAGTGCTTTACCACTGAGCCGTGTCCTTAGCCCCTGCAAAACTTTATTTACAAAAACTGGTAAAAGTTGGACTTTATCCTGAGGGCCTTCATTTGCCACTGATAAAAGCTGTTGGTAAAAATAATAGGACTGTATATGGTTTGCCCATTGTCCAGGACAAATAAGATCAGAAGGAGAAATGAGAGTAAACCCATTGGCACTGTAAAACATGGCTTCTCAGAGGTAATAGCATTTAGCCTGGGCCTCAAAAGGGGGAACATGATTCAGAAAATAAAGGATGTATCAAATATTCCAAGTGAAGAGACAGTGCTAGAAAGTCCAACTACCTGTGTGGAGGAAAAAGGAAAGAGACCAATCAGCTTGAGGAATTTTTCCCAAGAAACAATAGGAAGTAAAGTTGGGTGGTTAGGGTGGAGTCAAATTATAGAGGACCCTGAAAGGGAGTCAGAGGAATTTGGATTTCATGTGGGAGACAATGAGGCTTTCTAAATTATTGAGTTGGGGCATAACATGTTGAAAGTGGTGGTTTAGGAAAGTTACTCTGCTTCTCGGTACAAGAGAAATTAAAGAAGAAAGAATCTGAGACAGAGCAGCCAGCAATCCTGACAAGGGGTGAAGGGGTCAGGGACAGGGTGGAGGCAGTAGGACTGAAGGGTTAAATGAGAGTACTATAATTGTTTATGAGTCTCCTGATGACTTAATATAAGAGCAGCAGAAGAAGGCAGTGACAGAGGTGACTCCATAAATTATAAGTTGTGCCTTTAACTTTAGAAAAGGGTAAGTGGGTAACTGCTGGGTTTGGGTGATACTATTTAAGTTTGGCTTGAGAATGTTGAATTTTGTGTGCATGATGGACTAAGTGAAACTGTATGTGTAAGAAGCGTGCACTAGAATTCACTTGACATGATGGTTTCTCTAAGAGAGGGAGCTTGGAGAGACATGGCTTGGGCATTTGGAAGACAAAGCAGTAAACAGAGTAATCTGAGAGACCAGAGAGGAGCTGAGAATGAATGCTGTCCTTGAAGGAGAGAAGCCACTGTTTCAAGAGGAGGGTTAGGACACAGGAATGACCAGGGGTGAATACCAAGATAATCCCTTTGAAATTTAAAAAAACTCTGCTCTGTTGCCTTTCTGTGTCTCCAGTGAGACCTTTCCTTTGGACTAGAATTTTCTCCTGATACATTTATCTTCTGTGAGTGTCTGTGGCTCTGAAACCACCCCTCACTCCCCCAGACAGGCTTTAGACTTTCTTTCCTCTCTGCTCTGTTGAACTGTACACAGAACTTGTTATTTTTCTTACACTGTGTTCTCAGCCATATCCCAGTAATTAAGCATGGTATTTACCCAAGTTTCCCTAATGATAGGAATCACCTGGCATGCTTGGTGAATATAATACAAGATCAGACTCTCACTTGATATTCTGATTCAGTAGTTTTGAGTTGGAGCCCAGGAATCTTTAAAAACTCATTCCAGGTGATTTTTACCTTCAGAGAGCTTTAGGACACACTGACTAGTAATAACCTGACATGTAGTTAGGTGCTTGTTTGGTATTAGAATTAAGGAATGCTCATTATTAATAAAATGCATTTTTAGGGCTTTTGATGTGCTGTATACTACTTTTGACCTTGAGTCTACAGTGGAAAGTACTATAGATGAGTGTTCTGAGTATTCTGCCTCATGGGGCTGTGGCATTTGTACCCACCCAAAGTAATGTGACAGAGACAACTGGTGGGCTACCTTAGATTGGTAGTTCAGAGCTCTCTGAGAAGGTGACTTATGCTGAAATCTGAACGAGAAGGAACCAGCCATGTGGAGGTCCATATGGAGGGAAGACTGTTTGAGACAGGACAGCCACTGCACATGCACTGACATGAGGCTGGTGTGGGTTATTTGGGGGCAGAAAGAAGGCTGGTGTGGCGGCATCAAGGACAATAAGGGATAGTGGTGGGAGATAAAGTCAGAGAAGTGTACAGCATGAGAGCTTGTAGGACTTCAAGGCCCTGGTGAGAGGCTGGATTTTACTCTAAGTGTGATGGGAAACTACTAGCAGGTTTTAGTAGAGCAGTGATAAGATCTGATTTGTATTCTTGAAGAAGCCCTCTGGTTGCTTGAGGAGAATGGGTCATGGAGGGAAGGTGACAGGAATAGGAGCCGCACCTCCAGTGTGAGCTGGAGAAAAGTGACTGTACTGGGATGTGTTAGTGTGTCAGTAGCATTGTTGCTGAGGAGGTGATTAATGAAGAGGAGATGAGGTAGGGATTTCTATTGATGTCATTTCACCAGATGTGTACTGGAATAGGGAGGAAATAAAACATTCTGTTATGAATATGTTAAATTTGAGGGGCCTGTTTGATCCAAGTGGAGATGTTAAGTTGGCAGTTGTTTGTTGAGAAGCAGTTGTGACCAGAGATAAGATTTGGGGACTCTGATGTGTATATGGTATTCAGAGCCATGGAACATGTTAGTGTTATCTAGGGAGAATATAGAAGAGGAAGCAAAGGAGGCCCGTGACGCAGCCCATGAGGCTTTCCAGGTACAGAGGTGGTCCAACGTACAGAGACCAGGCAGAAAAGAGGAGTCTGAAAAAAAGAGTAGCCACTAGGGAGGAGAAAATCCATGAGGGAAGAATATAAGTATTTGAAGGAGATGATGGTAATTATGTTATGGGTAATTTAAATATGTATTTTAAGTGTATGAATTTTGTCAGTTTGGGTTGACACATCTGTTTCCCTGTTAGACATAAGTTCTTTGAAAGTGAGGTCTCTGTGTGCCTTGACCACCTGACAACCAGCATTTCAGCTTCATATTTATAATGCAGGTTCTACAGCCAGATTGCCACTGTCCCTTAATAACTTGTTATTATTCTGTACAGCCAGATTGCCACTGTCCCTTAATAACTTGTTATTATTCTGTAAGATATACCTGTTTCCTCATCTGTAAAATGAGGGTCATAACAATGCTTACCTCACAGGATTATTATGAGGATATGTATGGCATTTGGAAAGGTCCTTGGCACATAGTAAATGCTCAGTTCATATGAATTCTGAACCACAGTTAGCTACTCAGTAATGGTTTGGCCATTAAATGTTTATCCCTAGGACCCTGAATAGAGGTAGAAGTCACATTTTCACACATTAAGGAAGTCATGAGTAATGAAATGTAAGCAACATCAAAAACATTTTTCAGAAAAGTTGAACAAAGTTTGTTTTACAATTAGGGAACACTTGTGTCAACCTCTTTTTCTCATCTCTTACACTGTTTACCACTTACTATTGCATTTCTGAGTAGCTTTGTTTTGATTTTAAGTGGTTCTAATGTTTGTAACACCTTATATTTATGTAGTACTTTTATTTTGAAGAAATTTTTTACAAGTATATTTTTTACATTTTAACCTGATAACATCCCTCTAAAGTAGGAAATTAGTTTATAAGTGGAAAACTAAGGTATAAAAAGAGCAAGGTTTGGGGCTGGGGTTGTGGTTCAGTGGTAGAGCGCTTGCCTAGCATATGTGAGGCACTGGATTCAAACCTCAGCACCACATAAAAATGAAATAAAGATATTGTCTCCACCTACAACTAAAAAATAAATAATAAAAATGAGCAAGGTTTCCCCAATGTCTGATTCATACTTTCAAAATAATGCAATTTAGATGGAGACTCAACACATGAATATTGTATTTGTATAATTATCCTAGCTACTTGTGGTTTTTCTATTCTGATACTTTTTCTTCTGTTTTTTGATGGTTTTTAAAAATTTTTGTTTATGCCCATCATGCATTTTGAATGGCAACTATGTTTTATGAGTAATCCATGCACATTGAAGATGAATTGGCAAATGGATGGGGATGGGTGCATATCCCTACCACCTTAGAATAACCATAATTAGTGTTATTTCTTTTCAGATATTTCCTCCTGTGTGTGGTTTGTAAGAGGCCTTGAGAGTTCAGACTTTAATCTGTACACATTGGGAACCCTCAAAGGATTTTAAGCAGGAATGTACTATAATCAGACTGGTATTCTGGACGAGAAGAATAGCCAGGAAGCCAGAAGACTGGTTCACAGAGCAGTGGAGTGGGAGTTGTGGGAGGCACTTCTAGACATACCTCGGAGACTGAAAGTAAGGGAGGAGGTTGTCTGCATTGTGAATTTAGTTCTTTTTGCTTTGTTGTGTCTACCAAGTTTTCTACAGTGAGCATATTCTATTATTCAAAAAAGTAAAAATAGTGTCTTAAAGAGAGACAAAGACTCTCTTTGATTTGGGCTCATGGGTAATGACTTCCACCTGGAAGAGAGTAGCTTCAGTGAGGTGAGTGGGTGAGGGTAGTGGGTGGAACAGTGAGTGGAAGTGAGAAAGCAGAGGAATGGAGACGGCGGGTACAGACAACTTTCAGAGCTGGTAGGAGACAGGCAGAAGGAGTTTAGTTCAAAAGGCCTAGAGGCTGCTTCTCCCAGATAGGAGAGGTGAGTGGCACTTGGGGGATCATCGAGGGATGTTTACAGAATGTACTCTGTGTGTGCACACATGCACGTGTTCTCAATGTTCCATCATAAACAACAGAAATTTATTTCTCACAGTTCAGGAAACTGAGAAATCCAAGATCAAGGCCCCAGCATATTCCATGTCCAGTAAGGGTCTCTGCCTCAAAGATGGTGCCTTCTTGCTAGGTCCTCACACAGCAGGGGGGAGAGCAGCTCCCTTCAGCCTTGGAACCCTCATGACTTAATTATCTCCTCAAGGTCCCACCTCATAACACTACCACACTGGGGGTAAAACTTGAACATAGTAATTTGGGAGGATACCAACATTCAGACCATACAGCCTCAACATTAAAATTTTTATTTAAAATAATATTTTGTTATAAATAAACTGTATGCTAATGGTAAAAAATAAATAAATAAAAACCTTGCAATAAAATTTAAAAGTGAAATTGCTTCCCCATAAACCCTCTAGGTTTCTCCCTTGTTAACAGTTAACAATTAAGTTTCTTGAGTGTATACACATAAAATATTTTGTAACATGATAGCATTGTATTATCCACAGTGTTCTGTACTTGGCTTTTGCTCCCCTAGAATCATTCCTTATCTAATAAAGGGCTTTCTGATAATTTTTCATGACATCATAATGTTGTTACATCGATTTATCATAATTTACCAAGTCCCCTATTGATAGATACTTAGAATGTGTATACTTTTTGCAATTATTCATAATGCTATAACAGCAATCTTTGTATATTGTTGTAAATATTTAGTTGTGCAGTTTATAATTATATGTAAAAATTTCTCTTTTGAGGGCCGGCAATTTAGCTTAGCAGTAGAGCACTTGCCTAGTATGTGCAAGACCCTGGGTTCAATCCCCAGCACCACCAAAAAAAAAAAAAAAAAAAAGATTTCCTGTTGATCCTTTGTTTTTGGACATTTTGGTATATTTTCTTGTGTGTTTTTAATATTTATGTTTTTAATCATATTAGTCTTATTTAATGTTTAGCAAGACTAACTTCAGATTGCTTTTATTTTAGGCTGATACCATGCTAAAGATGGGCTTTCAACAACAAGTGCTTGACATTTTGGAAAACATTCCAAATGATTGTCAGACCATTTTGGTTTCAGCCACAATTCCAGCTAGCATAGAACAACTGGCTAGCCAGCTTCTGCATAATCCTGTGAGAGTGATCGCAGGAGAAAAGAATCTACCCTGTGCCAATGTGCGCCAGATTATCCTGTGGGTAGAAGACCCAGCCAAGAAGAAAAAACTATTTGAAATCTTAAATGTGAGTAATGAAGCAGTCAACCATGTTTTGTAGATTGTGTTTGCATTTTTCACAGCTCTTAAAGGGAGTGATATTTAGATTCAACTTTTTGAGGAATTTGGTGGATAATTAATAATGATTTGCTTTATCTGTCAGAATTCTGTGAGGATCATATAAATTTTTATTTGTGAAAACATGCTATATTGATGTAGGGTGGGTTTGTCTTACCCTTGTTATAGAAAAGTATTTATGTATCAAATTATCATCAAGAATTTTTTTTTCTGAGAAATTTTAGTATTTCTTGGCTCCTCTGTCCTTGAGAAATTTTTAACTGTTGCTGATTTAAACAGAAATTTGTGAAGTGGATAATATGCACAAGCATAATTACACTCACATTATTGAGTTAAATATGGCTTGTATTGGCTCATGAGCAGCCTTTAGAACTATATTGATTACACTTAAATTTTTTAATATACATTTGCAATATTAATGATTGAAAACTGTGAGAGGTGGAAGACTGGCTTCTGTTTATGCATATTTTAAAGAAAATATTCATTTTAACAGAAGATACCTTTTATCTCCTTAATAGTATATATTTATATATTTATAAACCTTTCAATAATTAGCTTGTACTAATGCTTTCAGAAAAATTTACCACTGTAAATTATGTTATGTGAATAATTTTAAATGTTTTTGATTTTTTCAGGATAAGAAACTCTTTAAGCCTCCAGTGCTGGTATTTGTAGACTGCAGACTAGGAGCAGATCTGTTGAGTGAGGCAGTTCAGAAAGTTACAGGTCTGAAAAGCACATCTATACATTCAGAGAAGTCACAAATGGAAAGGAAAAACATATTGAAGGTTTGACACTAAATACTGGATCTTCTCTTTGCAGTAAATCTGTTGTGCCACACTTTCAAGAGATAACATGTTACCAGCTGGTTTTTAAAGCAGACTTTTTTTTAATGACTGTGAGAACATCAGGCAAGCAGTGATCATGAAGTTAATTATTCCTCTTGCTCAGGCTTCTGTGTTTTGGGAACAGTAAGCCTGTTCTCTAGGAATTGTACTAAATGGATTACTAAATTAGAATTCAACATTTCTGAAATCAGGGCGCTTTGACCTAGAGCAGAGCAGGTTTACTTCTGAAAAAGATTTGCCTGAATAAATTAATAGAGTCAGTTCCATGGTGTAGGTTTCAGATATGAGAAGATATGAGAAGACTTGTTTATTGGGAAGACATTGCAAAAATATATTGAAGTAAGATTTTAAAAAAAGAAAAGGGGGCTGGCTATGTGGCTCAAGCCGTAGCGTGCTCGCCTGGCATGCATGCGGCCCGGGTTCAGTCCTTAGCACCACATACAAACAAAGATATTGTGTCCACCAAAAACTAAAAAATAAATATTAAAAAAAAAATTCTCTCTCTCTCTCTCTCTCTCTCTCTCTCTCTCTCTCTCTCTCTAAAAAAAAAGGTATGAGAATTGCATAAAACCACATAAAATAAATTCTGAATAATAAATTTTGTTGCTGTTTTGGAAAGGGATTACTTGAAGGAGACTATGAAGTTGTGGTGAGCACGGGGGTCCTGGGACGAGGCCTTGACTTGATCAGTGTTAAGCTGGTGGTGAATTTTGACATGCCTTCAAGTATGGATGAGTATGTGCATCAGGTAGGAAAGTTCTGTTATCACCGTTTTGTTAATGATCTTTTTGGAGAGGGCATTGTCAGTATGGTGTTATGTTAAAAAAAAAAAAAAAAGGCAGGACAGAAAACTGTGTATGTTTGTTCCTAAAACATATATGAATATAAACCAAATTTTGGTTTCATTAGCTATGAATATGCTTAAAATGCATTTAAAAAAAACTGGAGGTAAGTTACATAAAATGTTAGTTTAAAAAATTTAGACATTAAATTTCTTTTTATTCTTCATTGAGCATATTAATGGCTTTTATAATCAGAAAAGAAAACTGTTTTGAAAGATTGTTTTAAATTGATATATTTGATTAAAATAAAATTGATCCTTTAAAGTATTTGTTTTTTTAGGAATCTTGTCTTCATCTCCTCTTTGTATCCTTACTGGTTCTAGACTTTCACCTTTTAAAGTTTCATTCCTTTCCTTTGCTGCCAAAGGTAACAATAGCTTCTCTTTCTAGCTGAAATAGAGCCTTTTCTTAGCGCCACGTTATCTTACTGACTGCTACCTGTCTTCCTTCTCGGGCATCACTTACAAACCTGCCAAATGAAGCCTTTCTCTGATGTTCTTAGAATCACCTTTGAATACTACATTTGCTTGAATCATCCACTGAAATGCTTTTCGTGCCTATAATACATTGTTTCTTTTATTTTTACTTATAATATAGAAGTACTTCTCTTTTTTTTATTTATTTTTTGGTACTACCTCATTTACCTGCACATCAGGGAATTGAATTAATATCCTACAGGAGTTGATTATTCAAGTAATTGAAGTATATTTTCTTTCAAAAAAAGACTTTCACCAGGCATGGTGGTGCACACCTGTAACCCCAGCTGCTTGGGAGGCTGAGACAGTAGGATCACAAGTTGGAGACCAGCCTTAGCAATTTAGCGAGGCCCTAAGCAACTTAGTGGGACCCTGTCTCAAAATAAAAAATAAAAAGTGCTGGCGATGTAGGTTAGTGATAAAGCACACCTGGGTTAAATCCTCAGTACCAAAAAAAAAAAAAAAGAATTTCATACACACACATGTATATACATATACAAACTTATACACGCATATTTATACACACACGTATCTACTCACATGTGTATACACACATACATATGCATATAGGAACATGTTTATACCACACATACGTAAATGGGACCACATCATACCAACTGTTCTATGCCTTTCTTTCTTTACTAAATATATCTTAGGTATCTTTCCTTATCAGCACACATAATAGGTACAAATGTTAATGTGTATTGAGTGCTTTCTGTATGAGCAGACACTGTTTTCTCTTTAAATGTTCTTATTTAATCTGGCTTGTTCTGTTTTGATAGCTGAAAGGTAATATGTTGTGTGTACATACTGTTACTTATTTTAAAAATCTTTTATTGATGAATGAATATTTCTAGTTTATTAAATAATGTTGTTGCAAACACCCATGTTTGTGGTCTTCCGTGACTTGCTTCTTTCACTCAGCATAATGTTTTCAGTGTTCACCCATGTTGTGGTATATATTAGTACATCATTTTTTATTGCCAGGTAATGGTCCACTGTGTTGGTATAATACATTTGTTTATTCATTCATTAGTTGCTGGATGTTTAGCCAAAAGTCTCCACTTTTTGGCTACTATGAATAATGCTTCTGTGAATGTTAATGTACAAGTTTTTGTGTCCACATGTTTTCATTTCTACTGGACTAGTACCTTAGGAATGGGATTACAGGCTCATTTGGTAACTCTATGTTTAACATTTTGAGAACCTGCCAGACTATTGTCCAAAGTGGCTTCATTCATTAGATGTGGTGGCGCATGCCTGTAATCTAGCAATTTGGGAGGCTGAGACAGGAGGATGGCAAGTTGAGACCAGCCTCAACAACTCTGTGAGATCCTGTCTCAAAATAAAATTTAAAAAGTATGGAGATATAGCTCAGTATAGAGCACCCCTGGGTTCAATCTCCAGTGTCACCAAAAAAGAAAAAATTGACTTCCCAATTTTATATCTCTAATAGTATATGAAAGTTCCAGTTTCTCTACATCCTTTATTATCTTTTTATTATAGTCATCCTTGTAGTTATACAGTATTTCTTTATGGTTTAATTTGTATTCCTTAATGGCTAATGGTATTGGATGAACATCATTTCATGTTCTTGTTGGCTATGTGTATATTTTCTTTAGAAAATGTCTGTTCAAATCTTCTGCCCATTTTAAAAATTGTTGTATTTATTATTAGTTATAAAAGATTTTTGTATACTCTAGAAGTCCTATTAGAGATATGATTTGCAAATAGTTTCTCCTGTGGGTTACAACTATCTTTATATTAGTTTTTATTTTTATTGGACTAATTAGGTAGTATAATTAAGCAAATCAGGTAAAAATTAAAGCTAATACTATATCATATTCACTTCCCTCACTTCTCCCAATCTCATTTCCTAGAGACTACCCCTTTAAACTCTTTTTTTATAATTCTTTTTTTTTAATATTTATTTTTTAGTTGTACACAATACCTTTATTTTGTTTATTTATTTTTATGTGGTGCTGAGGATCGAACCCAGGGCATCGCATGTGCTAGGCAAGCGCTCTACTGATGAGCCATAACCCGAGCCCCCCCTTTAAGCTCTTTAGAGGCTTCTTCTTTTCCAGTATTAAAAAGGCCTTTTTATATTGGTAGGTAGAAACTATCTATTGATTTGGGCATTAAATATAGACCTTTAAGGTTTCATTTCAATTTAAGAACAGAAATGATTGTATTTCTCCTTCTACTGAAGAGTACATTTTTATTTTATGTTTGAAGACAAGTAGATTTGGGGTCTTACTGTGGATTTTCATTACAAATATATGTCCATTTAATTCAGTGAAAGTGAAGAATAACTATGAAAGAATGAATCCACTTAAATCTAACATATCAGGTACTTAGTATGCAAAAGCAAATAGTTTTTTTAAATATTTATTTTTTAGTTTTAGGTGGACACAATATCTTTATTTTATTTTTATGTGGTGCTGAAGATTGAACCCAGTGCCTCACGTGTGCTAGGAGAGTGCTCTTGCCACTGAACTCCAGCCCCAGCCCAGTCTTCTTGTTGTTGATGTAAGGCTTCCAAAATTTTTTTACCTTATCCCATCCACAGTGAGAAATATTTTTGTCATTACCTTCTTCCCACCACAACTACCACACACACAGGTATAACTGAAACACGATTTTCATAAACAATACTTACTTGTATTATATGTGATCACTCCAGTTTTTTACTTGGGTTGTTTCTTTAAAAATATTGTTGGTGGCAGAGGCACACAGTTCAAAAACTGCTATCTGCGTAAATGTCAATCTTATCAAATCCTCTTTAAATAATAATCTTCATTTTTCTTTCAAGAGACATTAAGGTTTTATGTGAGCATTTTGAAAATGTCTTTTTTGCATTTTATTTCAGGTTGGAAGAGTGGGGAGATTAGGTCAAAATGGAACAGCAATTACTTTCATCAATAACAATTCAAAAAGACTCTTCTGGGATATTGCAAAAAGAGTAAAGCCCACAGGATCTATCCTTCCTCCACAGTTATTAAATTCCCCCTACCTTCACGACCAGAAGAGAAAGGAACAGCAGAAAGATAAACAGATACAAAACGATGTGGTTACGGGAGCTAATCTCATGGACATTATTAGAAAACATGATAAAAGTAATTCTCAAAAATGATTTGTTATGCCACTTTGAATAAGTTTTGTTGCATATTTTCAGCAGAATTTCTATAAATTATTACTGTGTAATTTGAGTAAATGATAATGTTCATGAAACAGAATCTTTAAGATAGGATTTTTAACTTAATAAAACACGTAAAGCAATATTGTATTTATTTCCCTTTTTAATTCTCACATTAAAAACAAAGTAAAAAAATGAGTTTTTAAATAATTTTCTTATCTGGACAAAGTATTTTTTTTTAAATAAATAGTTCTCAGAGCTTCTATCAGAACTGGAAACATGCCACAAGCACATTGGGAAAAAATGGTTAGAACTACTCTTAAAAGAGTGTGAAATATGTGTTTTTATTCTTGGTTGTTTTTCTTTCAACCTAGCTAACAATTTTTTAATATACTTAATAATTTGGGCTACTTATCAAAGTCATGTCAAGTTGTACTAATGTTGCTTTGTAGTTTTATGTTTATGTCACTTTGCAAACTCAATAATTTTAAATACTGGAATAGGTGTTTGATTTTGATATATCTAAATATATTTCTTTAAAGTTGATAGCATTAAATTAGTTGAGAAATTTAGATGATCAGTAGTTATACAAAATTTGACATTTAAACAAGCTGTATAAGGTCAGCATCCTCCTTGAGGGGCCGTGGGAGAGATTTTTCAGCAAAAGTCCTACATTGATAGTTTGTTAGTGTCGTCTTCGCCCAAAGGAGTAAGGGTTGTGGGGACAGAGGTTCTCCAAAGTATGTGATCCCTCAGTCTCTGGCTCTCTTTCTGTATGTCTGCTGTAACGTGGTGAGTACGTTTGATTTTAAGGGAACAAAGATGAGCAACTTTAAGGTTCCAGGATGCTGTAGCAAAGGTACCTTGGAAGGCTGAACTCAACAGCATTCACATGGTATCTAACACATACTAAGTGTCTTGAAAATGTTGATAATGATTACTAGAGAGCAAGGCAATTTTTTACTAGGCTCAAACATGTTTATAAATAAAAGTGGGATAACCAGAAAAATAAGATGACTTTGTGAGTCACCATTTACAGGAGACCATATTTAAATAAAAATAAGTAATATTAGACTATAATGTAACCTATTAAACTGGTCAGCTTAATTTTCTGGCAGTCTGGCTTCTGTTCCCACAGATGCACTCTCTGTCCTCAGAGCTGTCCCAGTATACCTTCCTCTAATCCCATTTTCTGCCACCCTCACTGTAAATTTCTTCATTGACTGGGCCTGGTGATCTTCCTTCTGCAACTCTCACTTCCTTAAGGCAGCTCACAAATGAGATAGTTGTGGAGGGAAAAGCCCCTAACTCAGCTTTACTGTGAGAATAAGTGAAATTGCTTATGTAAAGTTTCTTTTAAGAGGTGCCTTGGTGGGGGAGGGATGGGTAGTGCCATCAGCTCTCTTCACCATCTCCATTGCCAGGGAGAATGATTTACATACAACTTGGTTTTTAAGCTCCCAATTGGGCTTCATACTTTATCTTATGCAAGTGTTTATTCCTTCATGAAGGCATATAATATACCTCCTATTGCCCTTACCACAATCAAAACAAAAATGACTCCACAGACGTAGGTATGGTACAGAGGTGACAAGTCATCCAAGGTGACTTTCCTGGCAGCATGCATTAATCTGACTCTGGACAGACAGGACTCTTGTCTATCTTCAAGGCATACTTAGAATGACCCCAGAGGCGATGGGTCCTTGTTGTGAAAAAGTCAAATAATGATAAGTAAACACAGTTCTCTTGTTTGGCTGTCAGAGTTAGGACTTATTTTATACTTACGTATTATAATATCTGGCATATATGGTATTACTGGACTCAATAACATAAGACAGATATTTAATTTTATAGTATGTTTACAAATAGCAATTCTTTAGTTTTAACTTTATGAAAAATTTGCACATTATTTTTCTCATTTAATCTCAGATGAAAACTTGGCAAAGATATTTGCAAATAAGCGGGTTCCAGTTATATAGTTCCACTAGTTTTTTTGTTTTTTTTTGTTTTTTTTTTTTTACATTAGGGAGGGGCTGGGCATGTGGCTCTATCGCCTGGCATGCGTGCGGCCCGGGTTCAATCCTTAGCACCACATACAAAGATGTTGTGTCCGCTGAAAACTAAAAAATAAGTATTTAAAAAAATTCTCTCCCCCCCCCTCTCTCTCTCTCTCTCTCTCTCTCTCTCTCTCTCTCTCTTTCTCTCTCTTTAAAAAACATAAAAAATAAATTAGGGAAAATTCAAATCTTCAGCTTTGCTCACTTGAAAAATGAGAAGGTTTGCTTTAAAGTTCTCTGAGGTCATCCCAAATATATATTTTCTATGCTTCATGCTTTTAAATATCTATCTCCATGTATGGAATTTGCTTCAAAATAATATGGGGAAGGGGGAAAATATGCATGAAACAAGATTGGCCAAGAATTGGTTATTATTGATACCCGGGACTAGAAATGTTTGGACATGAGATTTTTTTGGCTTTTGTAATATTTTCTTATACATAATGAGCAATCTTGCAAATGAGACCCAAGTCTAAGTCTAAAATTCACTTATGTTTTATACACAACTTACTCCTAACCTGAAGGTAATGTTATGCAACATTTTGAGTGTGCCAACATTTTGACTGTGACTGTTCACTTGAGGTCAGGTGTGGAATTTTCTACCTCTATCCCCACATTAATGCTCAAAAAGTTTTAGATTCTGAGGTATTTCAAAATTTGGATTTTTCAGAACAGAGATGTTCAATTTGTATATATAATCTCCATTCCCATTCTTTCATTTGTGCTCTGAGTATCTTCAATTTACCACTGGACATTTTGGCTCAAATACAGTATGTCTAAAGCTACATTTATCATATTCCTCATAAAAAAATCTAACTCTTCCTTTCTTACTTCCCTGTTGCCTGTGGAGCTACCCACACCCTTGGTCATGCTCAAAACCACAGTCATCATTGACTCACTTTTCTCCTAATCTCCATCTCTACTTAGTCACCAAGTTCTGTTGTTTTTTGAAAATGGCCACATTTTCATGCTGCCACATTATCACCCTGTGTCCAAATTGTACTAGCTGTCTCTGAATTGGCCTTTCTAAATCTGAATTCCCATCACTCAATGTCCTCCCAATTTATAGCAGGAAAATGTTTTTTAGTGTATAATTCCATTATTTCTGATGATTTCTTGTTTAGACTTTTTAAAAAATTTTTTTTAAATCTTATTAGTTGATGATGGATCTTTATTTATTTATATGTGGTGCTGAGAATCGAACCCAGTGTCTCACATATGCTAGGCAAGTGCTCTACCACTGAGCCATAACCCCAGCCCCTCTTGTTTAGGAATTTTAAGCAGCTCCCTGTTGACATTATCATCAAATCTGAGTTCTGGCTAGTGTCCAAATCCCTCCTTCCCCAAATCCCTCCTTTCCCAAGTCTACTCTACAACCGCTCCCCAGCTCAAACCATTCTTTGCGGCTTACTGCAGGCTAGAACAGGTCAGAAACCACCTTTGTAGGATCAGACAGTTCACCCCAACTTCCCTGAACACATTCATAATACAAGTAATTAACTGCTGGCAACCAAGAGCTGATGTGTCACTGATGAGCTCTCAACAAAACGGAAGGAAAACAAAGACTCTGCTAAGAGAAGGCCAGTTTAATTAGGGAATATTTTTTATACTTTCTTTTCCTATTTTGGATCCTGGTGATATTTGCTTGGAATTAATTACAAAGGATCTTAAGTGTTGGGAATCAGGAAATAATAGTAAAGTGAATTCGGAAATGAGGGTTGCATTTTAGACTGACAATGCTGCTCTGATGTATGAGTGAGGCAACTGAGAGCCTTTAATTAAATAAAGTGCCTTAGGAAAAGGAAGTTAAGGCATTTATAATGTTATGACTTTTAACACATTTTAAATAATTAGAACAGTTTATGACTTTTATGAATATAAAAAAAATATTCAGAAAACTCCTAATTGAAAATGGCATTTTACATACAGTATCCTTGGACAAACAGTAAAAAGGGAAATGTGGTAGCTGAAGGGAGAGGAGAAAGCTGAGAGACTTTTATGATATATCTTTTTAAAACAGCATACAGAGGCTGGGGTTGTGGCTCAGTTGTAGAGCACTTGCCTAGCATGTGTGAGGCACTGTGTCCAGTCCTCAGCACCACATAAAAACTAATAAATAAAATAAAGGTCCATTGATAACTAAAAAATATTTTTAAAAGAACAATGTACAGATTTCTTATTTGTTAATTGATAAATGGTTACTAGTTTTCTTTAAATCCTTTTGGATTTGAGGATGGAGGAAAGTATGGAGTTTTTCTATGTAAGCTTTATACTTAAATTTTATGGGGAAAACAAGTTTATATGTTTGAGATTTCATTAATTTTACACATAAAATTAAATAGTACACATAAAATTATAATTCACTTAAACCTCTAGGAAATTAAAATAATTAGCTTAGTGATGATAGAGAGGTATTGGATGGGGGTGCATTTTTTACCTTTTAAAAACATCATTGATCAGGCTGGGGATATAGCTCAGTTGGTAGAGTACATGGCTACCCTGAACAAAGCCCTGGTTCAATCCCCAGCACCCCCCCCAAAAAACAAAAAAAAATCATTGATAGTTATAAATGTTCTCAGGGAAATTCAAAGGGTTTTATATAAGTAGATAGTGCTAGGGATGTAGCTCAGTGGTAGAGTGCTTACCTGGCATAGACTCTATTCAATCCCCAGAATTGCAAAAATAAAGAAAATGACCAAGATAGAACATGTCCTGGCACATTAGTCCAGGAGCTGAGGAGTCATTAATGGCTCCATTGTGAAGAAGGCCTAACAGCTTCTAACTTTCTCTCATCTTTTTCTGGCATTCAGTGGGTATGCAGGATGATAATAGGATCCAATTGAGCTATATGCTTCCTTTAAAGGGATTCTCAGGATTTGAATTTCCTTTATGTGTAAATTAAGCTTCCATAGCTCTTCTTGATTAATTTTTGAGTGGTTTCAATCTTGGATACATATATTCTCAAAGAACTAATTCTCTATTCTGATTTGCAAAAATACTGTTTTTACCAAAATGAGGACACAATCTTACAGATTTTTAGGACACAATTTATAGATTTTCTTTTTGATTGATTACTCTAATTAACACTTAATACAAAATGCAAAACTAGATGGAGCTGCTGCAAAAATACTGTTTTATTCTGTTAACCAAAGGGCTACCTACTTAGCCTTTGTGAGACTAATGAACTCAAATAGAATTGTGGGTTTTTTTAGTGTAGACATCTGCATCAGTTATATATGGCTATGACACATTTTCCAATACCAAAATAAGGACACAATCTTATAATTTTTTTCTGATCTATATACATTTATGTTTCAGTCTTGCACAGGTTTGAAATCAATCATTATAATTATATATTCACTGAATTTCCAGATATTCACAGGACTTATGTCTATAGGCTGTGTGATGGTGACATCTTGTGATATTCTAGACCTTATGGTCTTTAGTAGCCATGAGTAACATAAGCAAATGTTAAGCTTCTTAATAGATCTGAAAATAAAAGTCAAGCTTCTTAAGAGATCTGAAAGCTTCAGACTGACAGCCTTTGAAAGCAGAGACTGTGTCTCTGAGGCTTGCTTGAGCTTCCATTATCAGCTTTTGTAATCTTGGGATAATGCTGGGAACTGTAGGGTTCTGGTTAATTGCATTCCTTTTTTTTTTTTTTTAAAGTCTCTACCAAAGTTAGAACATAGGAACATAGAAAAAGTAGAACTACAATTAGAGATAGCAAGCTCAGAGCTGATAGGCAGTGTGACTATGTGAATAGTGCCCTCTTGAGTTGTGCATCAAAGTCTCTGTACGTTTTAGGGTATTTGTGAGAACTGGGAGGTGGATATTGTGGGACCATTTAACCTCCCATAGCATTTGGCATCTTTGATGGCAATGTCATGTCATGGTTTGAAGCTAATGCAGCTCTGACTTGGCTCTTAGCTGCCTCACGACCTCTCTGAGCTCCTTGGTTACAGTTCTGTATATCCTCACCACTTAGTATTCATGAAGCATCCCACCATGCTTAGCAGAACACAGAACACTGGTGGTTCCCTGTAGCTCGTGGTAGATGTAGATGTGCCTGTGAAGGACAAGCATTTAACAATAACTAAAGGGAAATTAGGAATTTTATCTTGATTTCATGAACATTGAGGCTGGATTTTGTGCTTATCATGTTTTGATTTTATGAGAGAAAGAAGAATCCTTTTAAATAAATAGAAGACAGAGTTTTATTTGGCTGAAAGAGCAACAAAATAGCCACAGTGTAAAATTTTGTGCTGTGATGGAGGACTACTATTCCATTACCATATTATTTAAAATAAGCATGCTAAAAAGTAAGATGGTAATTATGAAAATGGAACTGTTAATATATTGCTAATAATAAGCAAATAATCATGAGTATTTAGGTGATTGGTTTCTAAACTTGTGGTACTACAAAATGAAAGCAATGACATTTATTTTTTTTGAACTATAATCAATGAAAATAGAAGATGGAATGAAGAAATAATCAGAGCTCAAGGAAGGTAGGAACATAAAGTAATGAAACAAACTGAATAAGGATGACTGATATTCTTTTGTATTGATTTTACTGATTAACATTTAAAACAAAAATGCAAGCCTAAATTATCAAGAATAAAATTAACAACCCAGCTATCCTACTCCTTGGTTTATACCCAAGGGATTTAAAAACAGCATACTATAGGGATACAGCCACATCAATGTTTATAGCAGCACAATTCACAATAGCTAACTTATGGAACAAACCTAGATGTCCTTCAGTAGGGAAACTGTGGTATATATACACATGGAACATTACTCAGCATTAAGAGAGAATAAAAATCATGGCATTTTCAGGTAAATGGATGGAGTTGGAGAATATAATGCTAAGTGAAGCAAGCCAATCCCAAAACACCAAAGGCCTAATGTTTTCTTTGATATGAGAACGCAGAAGCATAATTGTGATTGTTGGGGGAGCCTGGGAGGAATGGAGGAACTTTAGATAGGGCAAAGAGGAGGGAGGGGAAGGGAGAGAGCAAGGGGGTAGGAATGATGGTGGAATGAGTTAGACATCATTACCCTAAATACATGTATGAAGATACGAATGGTGTGAAAATATTCTGTGTACAATCAGTGTCTTGAAAAATTGTACTCTCTCTATATAATATGAAATGAATTGCATTCTGTCATCACATATAACAAATCAGAATCAATACAATAAAATAAAAAGAATAAAATTAACAATGTTAATGAGGATGGGGGGGAGGTACATTCATACATGGCTGGTAGGATTGCAAATTGGTACAAACACTATGAAAAGCAGTATGCAGATTCCTAAGAAAACTTGAAATGGAAACACCATTTAACCCAGTTATCCCATTCCTTGGTGTATACCCAAAGAAATAAAATCAGCATACTATATTGGCGCTGTCACATCAGTGTTTGTAACAGCTCAATTCACAATAACTAAACTATGGAACCAGCCTACATGCCCTTCAACAGATGAATGGATAAATAAAATGTGATATATGTACACAATGGAATATTACTCAACCTTAAATAGAAATGAAATTATGGCATTTGCTAGTAAATGGACGGAACTGGAGACTATTATGCTAAGTGAAGGTCAAATATTAAGTGAAGGTCAAATATTTTCTCTGATAAGCAAATGTTAACTCACAATGTTTGGGAAGGGAGTAGAAGTACATTGGATTAGAAAAAGAGGAATGAAGGGAAGAGAGGGGGAATGGAAATAGAAAAGATAGTAGAAAGAATTAGATAAAACTTTCTTATGTTCACATATGAATAAGCAACCCATGTAACTCCACATGATGTACAACTGAAGAACAGGAAGTTGTACTCCATTATGTATAATATGTCAAAATACGTTCTACTGTCAGAAAGAACAAATTAAAAAAATGCAAGCCTTGAAGGTTGAGTCAATTGAACTCTTTTAAATAGACTCTGGTTATTAATCTGCTAATGATTAAATTACTTCTAAGATAATAGAATTCCTTTCTAAGTAGGTTATAGGTACTGTTTCTCTGACTAATGCAAAGGAACTATTATAGATCAAAAATTATTTAGTGAGCCAGGCATGGTGGCACACACCTGTAATCTCATAAACTTGGGAGGCTGAGGCAGAAAGATTGTAAGTTCGAGGCCAGCCTGGGCAATTTAGCAAGATCCTGTTTCAAAATAAAAAATAAAAAGGATTAGGGATATAGCTTAGTGGTAAAGTACCCCTGAGTTCAATATCCAGGACCAAAAGGAAAACAAATGCACACATTCAAAGGTGTATAATTTAGTGATTCTTTTTTTTTTTTTTTTTTTTTTTGATACTGGGGATTGAACTCAGGGGTACTCGACCACTGAGCCACATCCCCAGCCCTATTTTGAATATTTTTTATTTAGAGACAAGGTCTCATTGAGTTGCTTAGTGCTTCACTTTTTTGCTGAGGCTGGCTTTGAACTCACAATTCTCCTGTCTCAGCCTCTCAAAATGCTGGGATTGTAGGCAAATACCACCATGCAAGGCAATTTAGTGATTCTTTAAGGAACAAAATAATAGCCTAAACTTTCAAGCTGTTTGACAAAGGCAATGAAGGATGCTGTTGCTTTTCCTGGAGGTCCAAGAGTGTTCCAACTACTTTTGATAATTAACTTATTTAATTCTCACAAGGGCCTTATTGTCATCACAAGGAGGTTCTGAAGGTCAAGAGGCAGAGGAGACCAGTGGGAACTTCCAGAGCTTTATTAGAAAGTGAACGGTGTAGATACACATTCTCAGGGCAGAATGTGGGCCATCTCCAGAGCCAACAGTCCTTTGGGGGTTTGACTCTTCTAAAGGAAACCTGGTGAGGAGTGGGCATGGGAAGGTATGTGGAACGACATCAGCCTGGTGAACTCAGTGCTTTGATTGTGGATCAGAAGGTGCTTCTGGTGGTCTGGTCCTTTCTAAGATCTTTAGGTCAACAGTATCTCCTTTGGACAATGTTAGGAATGTGCCCTTGTTTTATCTAATCTGAAAATACACTGTGTAGGTGAACACTGCACATAGGCTTTAACAAAATAAGGCAGTTTTGCAAATGAGTGAGTTTGCAGTAACTCTAAGATTTCTCAGAAATTTGGGAGTGACCAGTGGGAAGGAAAAATGGGTCTGGGAAGTAAGTCTGATCATGGGCATCTAGGTTTTCAGCTACAGTCTCTTTTTTCCTTCCCTTTGGTCTCCTTTCTGCCTATCTTTATTTCTTCTACCTTGCTATGAGCTAGGTACTTTTTAAATGGTACACAGATTTCAGAGGGGTTTCCTAAGGTGCCCGAGATCCAAACTCAGGTGGTTGGATTCTAGCGTCCATGTATATAAATACTTCTCTGTGCTCAGTTTTGACACAAGGACAACTTACAAGTTCTGTGTGTTAGGCCTTCTCTTCTCAAAACAAAGGCCATTTCCTCTGTTTAAGAACAAAGCATCTGGAGCTGGAGAAATCACCTGGACACTTCTTTGTTCCCTCTTAACTCTCCCAAAGAGGAAAAGTAGAACTATGTCCACGGCCTGTTGGAGGGCTAGGACCAGAGCCCAAGCCCTTTGGCTTTTTCTGTGTCTAATTCTGCCTATTTTCTTAGTTCTCAGAGCTGCTAGTACATTGCTGTGCTCTGTTATGTGAATGCTTAACAAGTATTTAACAACTGCATAACTTATAATAAAATAAGACTTATATATTTAAAAAATGGGGATGGGGTTTATTGGAGATTGAACCCAAGTGCACTTTACTACTAAGCTACATCTGCAACCCTTTTTATTTTGAAACAGGATCTTGCTAAACTACCCAGTCTAGCCTTGCACTTGTGATCCTCCTACCTCAGCCTCCCAAATCATTAAGATTATAGACATGCACCACTGCACCTGGCAAAATTTGTGTTTATATGTTATGAAAACTTAGAGCTGGGTACAATGATTCATGCCTGTAATCCCAGTGACTCAGGAGGATAGGCAGGAGAATTGTAAATTTAAGGTTAAGCTCAGCAATTTAGTAAGACCCCATTTCAAAATATAAAATAAAGGACTGGGCATATAGTTCAGTGGTAAATCTCCCATGGGTTAATTCCCCAGTACCCTCCGCACAGAGACACACATATTCACATACACACCCTTATATAGAGACAGACATTATAATTTCTTCTATAAGATCATGAATTTATGGGGCTGGGGTTGTGGCTTAGTGGTAAGAGTGCTTGCCTAGCACCTGTGACCCTGGGTTCAATCCTCCTCACCATGTATAAATAAATAAAGGTATTGTGTCCAACTACAACTAAAAAAATAAATATATATTTTTTAAAAAACCATGAATTTCTGGTCATTAAAAGGAAAGCTAAGGAGCTGGGGTTGTGGCTCAGTGGTAGAGCACTTGCCTAGCACGTGTGAGGCACTAGTTTCAATCCTCAGCACTACATAAAATAAATAAAATAAAGTCTGTCTACAACTAAAAAATATTGGTGGGGCGGGAAGGAAAGCTAAGCTGGCATGCTACAGGAAGCCACTGTTTTTCAGCCTGATCCTAGAAAGAAGGACACATGAGACAGACCTTAACCTCACCAGAGCCTGAAATAGAGTCATCTTAGCCAACTCACAGACTGGTGACCAAGGAAGCAGGAGCTATTGTAAGCCACTGAAATTTGGAGTTGTTTGTTACATAGCACTGTTCAGTAGAAACTGACTTCCATGGAAATCATATGATGGCCAAAAAAGAAAGTCACACTAACAACTTACTATGTGCCAATTAGTTTATATTCCACTAACCCACATGATCCTTTCAAAAACCCTGTTACAACTATTATGATCCTATTTTACAGTTGAGGAAACCGACACAGAGAGGACTTGAGTAACTGCCCCAAGAACATATAGGTAGTGCAGTGAGACATGGATTTAAACCCAGGTACATGTGATTATAAAACTTGTACTCTGTCTTTTATAAATACATCATATATTATCACCTTTTTGGGGAGAGTTACTGGGGATTGAATCCAGGAATGCTCTACCTCTGAGCTACATCTTCTATCCCCTTATTTTTTTGAGACAAGGCCTAGCTAAGTTGCTGAGGCTGAACATGAACTTGGGATCCTCCTACCTCAGCATCCAGAGTTGCTGGGATTATAGGTATGTGCCACCAAACCCAGCTTTTGAATAATTTAAAAAAAAAAATCTCAGCTATACAATGAAAAATTTTTAAATAATACACAAAACAGTATTATTCCAATAATAATTTTAAAACACCCAAATAGATGATAGAACATTTAATTCTATAAGATCAATATTAATGTTAAACATGAACTATAAGAATAGAGACTCAGGGCACCTGGAAAGAGCTGATAGAAGTCAGACATTGGTACGTTCCTCTGAGGAGGTAAGGTATTTCTTCATGGGCATTAGTCAAAAACAAACTTGGAAGTACTGTTTTCAAGTTTCTAGAAACAAGAAGTGAGGGTTCATTAGATTCTGTAATTATCATGACAAACCCGAACACACTTGTCTTGAGAGTGTTCTGTCCTTTCATTCATTTCAGAGGCCTCCTGCAAAGCCCCTTCCTAACGCTGTGGTGGACAAAATCTGTGACACATATTTCTATCCTCAAGAGACAATTCCTGTGGGAGGCCCAGAAGTGGCTTATCAGTTGCTTTTCAAACTGCTCCTGTTTAGTTTTGGTGGAGGGGGCTGGTGGAGGTTGGGGAGCCTAAGTTACCAGAGCACTGGCCACAGGCGCCCTTCACTCTGTTTCCCCTTCAGCTGCCATTGCTGATTGTTCTCACGCTCTTTATAGGAAGTGAGAGAGTGTCTCCACTCCCACTGCCCAGTCCTACTGAGAGGGTGAAAAGAAGAACCCTCAGTTTCTAGAAGTGACAGCCATTTCTCCTCAGACATTCTGATGCACTGGCCGGTGGGCGCAGAGCTGGGTAGCCTTGCTGTGCCCTGTCCTGTGCCCATCTTCCCCTCTCCTCCTCCTGCCTGGGGAGACTGGTGCTCTCCTGTTGTTGCCTGAACGTCCAAGCACAAGCCCTTTCCTCCAAGCCTGCTGTTCCTCATCAGCACCAGTGCCCACACCCATCCCTCTAGCTTCCTCATAATTAAAATTGGCTGTAACTCAAGTCAGAATGATTCTGATGAGTTAATTTCATATCGTGACTTTGGAAAAATGGCTATTTTCTCTTTTTTTCTTGAGGGAACAATTAAATGTCCTATTTGGATAATAAATAGTAGGATTTCAGGAATCAAGAAATATAAAGTGATAATATCTGCATTATGGAATGCTCTGTGTAAGGCAAATGTATTATCTCAGTTAATTCTCATAACGACCAAGAGGGGTAAATACTATTGTTATCTGCATTTTACAAATGAAGAAAATGAGACACAGAACTGAGGCCATGCAATAGAGCTGGATAACAATGTGCTCTAGAGCTTCAATCTTTTTCTTTTCTTTTCTTCTTCTTCTTTTTTTTTTTTTTTTTTTTTTGCAGTGTGAGGGCATTGAACCCAGGGCTTCACATATGCTAGGCAAGTGCTCTACCACTGAGCTATATGCCAGCCCTTTTTATTTTATTTTACCACTAAATTTCCTGGGCTGGCCTTGAACTTGGAATCCTCCTGCCTCAACCTCTTGAACATCTTGGCCTGTGCCACTGCTCCTCCCTGAAGTTCACTCCTAACAACTACTGGGAAAGAAGTGAGAGATACTGGAAGTATCAGTGTGTGTAGATTTTGGTAGCCCCCAGATTACCTCTCTTGGACAATATTTATGCCACTCCAAAGCCTGGCCCAAGTCCTGAGAACAAAGTTTACATGTTGAGCCACTTGAATGCCATCTACTTGGTGAGACTGAGCACAAACAACTCTTAAAGCCTGTAAGTCCTGACTCTAGAAGGTAACTGACAGATTATTTTGGCCAATCCCATCAGTTCACAAACGAAGAAACAGAATCAAAGAGGTTTAATTTATTTAATTGCACCTCCCGACAGCTGATGACTATTCAGGGATTTGTTTGCAGTACTGGATATGGAACCCAGGGGCACTTTACCATTCTGCTACATCTCCACATTAATTGCCTCATTTTTGCTCCTAATGTCAATCAAGTTGCTTATTACTTTGCACTTGAACCAATACCTATTCTGGCCTCCCTGCCTCAGTCTCTCCTTCAACACCTCTTTATTTCTCATGGTCTTGCAGCATTGTCTGCACATCTTCTTCAAAACGTGGCTTTATCTTGAGCATAAACTTGAGTACAAAGGCCTGGGTTTAAATTCCAGTTTACCATTCTACCAGTGAATAGACTCAGCCATTGTGGTTAAACACAGAGGTGGCCTGAGTCTGGACAGGGGTTTGGACCGTCACTGGCGCTGGAGCACTGAATGCACCAAGGCATCAACCTGCAATGGCCAGTCAATCCCAGAAACCTCACTGAGTCAAAACCAAGAGACACAAGTTGTCCTGGAACCCAACAGGGTTGTCTTTGTTCAGGGCACAGTGGGGGTGGGGGAGGGGAGCTTAGGTACACGGAGCAGGTGGGAGGATGGTGAGGAGACTGAATCCCACTGCCTATTTCATTTCTCAGTGAAAACCTTTCTTGTCCCTGGAAATGGAAGCAGAAATGAAACTTTAGCCAGAACTGGGACTTATTTATAGCAGAGCAGGAAGACGGGATTTAGGAGAAAACTCATCTCCCCTCCTCATAACTCCAAGGCACAAGAGTAGAATACAAGGAGGCACAGATCAGAGTGGACAGAACTGACCACCCTGCCCATGCAGATGCACACCCAATACCCCAGAAAAGCAGGACTCTTGCCCCTTCACCCCATGGGCCATTTTAATCACCCCACACTAGCTACCTTTCATACAAAGAGAGGATTGAGCTCATTGTGTCGTTAGGTAAGAAGCTAGGTTTACAGATGAGCCTGTGATGGAGGAGTATCAATTACTACATTCCAGGAATGGACCAGATTACTAAAGATTTGGACAGTTTAGGGAAATGGGCAGAAACGAGGCTAATGAAATTCAGTCTCACAAAGAGTAAGGTCTTGCATTAAAGAAGAATCCATAATATATTTAAATGGAGCCTTAATAGGTGAAACTGCAGGAAATAATGAGGAAAGTGCCCCAGGGCTAGATAATAACATCATCAAGAGTCTAGCTGCAAGCAGGGGATTTCCTTATGGAGCAAAGAAGTAATGGTTTCTCTGTAAATGGTTACTCACGGCTCATTTAGGATCCTGGTATAATTCTGGGCTTATAGTTACTCAGAAGCTAACCCAGCACTGTGCTAAAAAGGGAGCAAGAAAGAAAAAGGAAGCATTGGTCTGGGGCTCAGAAATATGATGAATATATTTGCAGGCATTTTTCACTCTTTTCCTAAGTTCAGTACAAAAAGAACACTTTAGTTCAGGGGTTGCAAACATTGGATGGAGGCCCCCCGCAATTCTTTTCATATGTTTATCCTCTTTTGCTGACTTTTCACTTTTCACTGGTGTGTATGTCTGAAATAAAGCTTCCAGATTAATTATGAAGAGGGGGAGTTAATGCTGAGAAAGAGGAAATCAACTTTTTTCATTACATATATTTACTAATCTGCATGCTCTTTTACAAATCTACACCTTAGTTCATGATGTTTTCTTTGCTAAGATGTCTTTTCCCTCCCTGTTCATCTGGTGTTGGAGGACCAGGTCTTCTTCCTTATAAGGAAATGGAATAATTTTAAACTTAACATTAACTTGAGCCTCATCAGGTGCCTATGAGATCAGGTTACTACTGAACCAGCAGTTAAGGATGGTCACCAACTTCATGAAATCAGAAGCTGCATAAACCGTGAACTTCCACCAGCAGAGACCAACAAAAGCTCACGTTGCAGAAAGCTCAGTCCTTGTCCCCAAAGCCAATTCGATAATAAGGACATGGTTTTGAGAAAAAGGAAAAGGAAGGTCAATTGTTTTGCTAGCAAAGGAGAAACACAGGGAACTTCTGTCCCAAAGGCCATAATTCTGCCCATCAGCAGGAACAGGGGCTTTTAAAGAGATGAATTGTTCCCTGTTTCTCTGTCTATAGTTGTAATTTACTTGTTAATTTGGGAGTCATTTCTGAGATCTTCTGTTGCCATCACCAAAGTCTGGAATTCTTTGTTCCTATGGTGGATGTGTACTGAAGGACAGATAACTCTGCCTAGGATGGGGAAGAAAGGTAATCCTGTTTCCTCTGAGAGGAGGGATGGGGAGAGATTAGAGAAGAGCTGCGAGAGGGACAGGGAAAGAAACAAGTTCATTTTAAAAACAAGTTGCAGTGGCAGAGCAGCAAGGGCTATACTCAAAGCAGAAAGTGGACCACTGTTAAAACAGCTCCTACAAGATTGTAGCTCACATTGTCTTGGACGGCATTGCTTTGCACTTTCAGAGTGAAACAGATTTTTTCAGGGTAACAGTTTGCATTCCCTTGTGGCATTTCAGGGGAAGGGGAGCAGCTGATGAACTGTTTTCATTTTCTTTTTTTTCAGGACTATAATCTGAAATTGCTCAGGCCCAATTATTGCCTACTAGAATGGTCTTTTGGGATCAATGAATGCTTGTGGTATTTAATATTTTAAGAATACAACTGGGAGAACTAAAGGACACTGTACAGATTCACTCTTTGGGTACAATTTCACATGAGCTGAATGAAACCCATGAAGTCCATCTGAACCTGCACCATGGCTTGGGAAACACTGTTTATCAGAGAAGATGGACAAGGCTACCACACATTCATTTTTGTACACTAGAGGAAACTGAGGAAAGGGGATGTAAATAGAACATGGAGCTCTCTGTTGTGCCTCAGACTGTTGTATCTGTGGGGGGATAAAAACAGAACTCCTTCTGATGGGGGATTTGCTTTTTTTTTTCTTTTCTGAGTCAGAGAACTGACTGTGGTCTAAACTAAAAAAAAAAAAAAATGAAGCCTTATGTAAAGGGATAAAGGCATTGGATGGGTGTGGAATTATTCATGAAGCTGCAAGACTGAAGAAACACTCCCTTCTCCCCCTCTGGAAAGACTGATATGATGTCCAATTCTTGCAATCCAGATGGCTTCTTACTTGGCAACTGCCCTTTTATAGCCAAGATATGAGAAGCAATCACTTATCAAAATTGGTTTTATGCTACTTTTAAATTTAAAAAAAATGATTCTTGTGAATATGCCATTAAACATGATTATAAATATTAGGTGCAGGACAGGCTGAACTATGTTGTCTGCAGGGCAGGCTGAACAAATGTTAGCTGTAGGATAACCCACGCACCCAAACCCCGCTCTGTTTGGTCCTTTATCACCTGTTTTGCGTCAAGTCTGAACACTCAACCCCACTCAAGGCTGAACACTCTACCCCCACTGGTCTGGTGCTACAGAAACCCACATCTGACCCCTGCCCCATCTGCCTGAAGGGAGAAGATGACACCCTTAGCAACTACTGGGTGATCCAATCATTGTATGCCAACAAGGCAGCTTGCAGACCACCCCATTAGATTTGGGCTATAAAAACTCCCTCCTTCCAGGCCCTTCTTTCTTGCTCTTGCTCTCTGTCTCCCTCTCTTGCTTTCGCTCTCCCTTGCTCTCTCTTTCTTCTCTCTCTCTTTTTCTCCTCTTTTGCACTGCTGCAATAAAGATCTCTTGGTCACTCCGAGTGTTTTGGTCACTTTCCTTTCAATAAAAACAACAAATGTGTATCATTCTAGACAGTTCTGGACATTCAGGACACTACTAGTACTGACCTTTATAATAAAACGGAATTAGATTACAAACTATTTTGGAGATAGCTGGTTTGTGGCCACTCCACCTCCTTTGTGAGATCATCCAATGCCTTTTAAAAAATCTGCTCAAAGGTAGTGGCTAGAAGCTCTTTCATTCTCCACTTAAGGGCTGAAGTTCGGCTTAGAGGAATCAGCAATATTGTCAACAGGATGTCAAAAGTGACCTTGGGCCATGTTGGCAAAGCACAGTGGAAGAAGAAGACCCCTGATAAAATTTAAACTTAGCCTTTAAAAACAATTGTTCTTCCTACATGAACTTCACGCAAGACCCACAGCTTCCTTTAAGTAATAAAAGGTTACCCAGTAGGCTCTGGGGTTGACATTATCTTTTAAATCTTACTAATCTTCCCTGGAACAAGACCAGCAACATTCAAAGAGAAAAAGAGCATTCAGTAATATTTGCTAATCCCTGAGTTTTTTTCATTTATATATTAAAAAGGATTACTACTTAACTTAATTGCTTCTGTTAAAATTACAGGCAATATTGCTAAATATTTTTTCAATGAGTGATCACAACAGAATTCATAAAGGCTTCATCGGCCATACTAGACCAGGTCAAAAAGGATAAGCCAGGGGTAGGGATGAGAGTAGAATGAATCAGACATTATGATTTCCTATGTGCATATATGATTGCACGACCCATGTAACTCTACGTCGTGTACAACCAGATGAATGAGAAATTATACTCCATTTATTTATAATGTGTCAAAATGTATTCTGTTATCATGAATAACTAATTAGAACAAAAATATGTATTTTTTCTAATTATATATATATGAGATAAGCATACTATATTTCATAATTCCAAGACCCTTGGCCAAACACAGAATTTAGAAGAAAAATATGGAGTATAACAGAATTCAAACTATTGCTATGTTCATGCAGTCTGTTTAACTCTTATGTCACAGAAATCTTTATGAAAACAGCTGTACAGGGTAGGGACACAGAGTGTAGACAGTGATGGTGCATTTCCTGAGTTCTGACCTGGCTCTGTGACTTATAGGTATATGATATTAGGCAAGTTATTTGTTTGGTAACTTAGTTTCTCCCAACTGTAAAACAGCAATAATCATAATGGTAATGGGTAATGGAGTTCAATGAGATAATATATGTGTTTTGTGCTAAGAAAGGACTCAGGACTTGTTACCCATGACGATTCAATCCAGTAAATTTGTTTCACACCTGGGAAAATTGCAATTAGGAGATTTTGACCATCCCACTCTGAAGTTGTGACAGAGCCACAGGTGGAATTCCAGTGTGGCACCCCTATCATTTCTCCACACCTTCTGCCTTATCCTTTGGATTTTAAAAGTATTAGTTTCTACAATTCTATTGAGCCTTTTAGTTATTGACCCGAACGTTAACTAATTATGAACACCTACAAAGCAGGAAAATACATCCCACGTTTTAATAATCAAAAATTATGAAATAAGCTGAATCGTAATAAATATGTGTCCTGAGAGACCATTAATGTTCATTAGTCAATGATTTTTCTTTAAATCTTAAAAAATCCAGAAGGCTTCAAAATGTGCTTGCTTCACTTCTGAAATCCTGTGTTTCATTTCCGTTTGTCTCCCTCTGGTGGACTTTTCGAAAAAATACTCGCTTTCACTATCAGAATTACTGTATGGTTTGTTTGCTCAAGAGTTCACTTGTCAGCCTGGTTCATATAGCAGAGCTTCTAGAAAACTGTCTTGCCTGAATGGGAGCCTATGCAGGGACCCCAGTTTAGAAGGATGGAAGCAGGCTGAGAGCACCTGTTCCCTGATACCTACCTGAGCACCAGGCAGCATATGCAAAGACACACATGGTATATTCAGAGAATCTTCAGTGCTTTGAAATGGCTGAGAATAAAGTGCAAGATATCAGGGTGAGGGCTGTGGCAGAAGGCACAAAGGACGGCCAGGTCATGGGCCTATCAAATTCTATTTGTTTATTTTGTGGGTAAAGGTAATTGTATTTATTAGAATTGGGCTGCAGGGGCTAGGATTGTGGCTCAAGTGCTCGCCTAGCATGGGCAGGACCCTGGTTCCATCCTCAGCACCACATAAAAATAAAGATATTGTGCTGAGTCCATCTATACCTAAAAAATAAATGTTAAAAAAAGAATTGGGCTGCAAAAACAAAAACAAAACATAAAAAAGAAAAACAACCATGTTGGACTGCAGAAAACATAAATAATAGGTAACTTTTAAAACAGACATTTATTTCAGTCTTATGTAAAAGAAGTCAGGGAACTGGATGTAGTGCACTCCTGTAATCCCAGCGACTTGGGAGGCTGAGACAGAAGGAGCTGAAGATCGAGAGAAAGCAAGCCTTGGTCTTCAGGAAACTTGAATGAAGGCATAAGTAACCTGTCCTTGTCCCTATCATATCCTTGGTCCAATCATGTACCTGGAGGTCAGCATTCTGCAAGAGCAAGCTGTGGACAGACGTCCCAGCAGGGTTTATGAAGAATGTCCCAGACTCTCTTGCTCATTTGTACCTTTTTCTCCTTTATCTCCATTCTTAAATTTACTGATATCCCAATAATTTGAGCCTCATTGGTCCTTTATTCCTTCTTTTTTTTTAAATTTTATATGAATACATATATTTAAGTTGTAGATGGATCTTTATTTATTTATTTATACGTGGTGCTGAGAATCGAACCCAGTGCCTCACACATGCCAGGCAAGTGCTCTACTCCAGCCCACCCTTCTTGGTTTTAATGACAGTTGTTACTTCTTAGTAGTTTCTTTAGGTTCACAGTCTTGTGTTCTCTGGGCTTTCTGCTTGTCTAGGCTAACAGCCCTTCTGAAGCCTCTCCCCCATGAATCCAAAGGGCTTCACACCCCTCTAGACCTGGTGCACACCTCTCTAAGGGGAGCCAGGACATGAAAGGCGAAAATGAGATAGAGCAGGAGCTAGACAGCAAGAAGATCTGGGTGGATGGGGCATCTATTTTATTTTATTTTAATTTTTTTAGATGAGAGACACGCTGAAGATGGAGGGAAGACGGGAAAAATTTGATGAAGAGAGGTCAATGGGGCGATGGAGAAGATGAATCCAGGACAAGGAGCAGGAGTATCCCTAAGGAGTATTTTTCTAAAGTCAGAATGAAAGAAGGGATTACATGAAGGTGAGTCTGCAGCTGAAAGAAATAAGAAAAAAAATGTATTAGTCGACTAGGTGACTCAAGATGCAATTAGTTCTGATTTCATTCATATTTATGGTGTCCTTATATTCCATGCAATGTGCATGGAATAAATAATATGATTACCTATTTTCATATACTTTACTATTTTAATCTAAATTATTTGAGTATTAACTGTATATCGTCACACATGTAACTACTTTAATTTATATACAGTAGTATGTAATGTTTTAAAAGTTGTTTCATATATCTTACCTAATTTTTCATATATCTTATCTAATTAATTTTTCTATCAGTCATTGATTTATTATCTCCTATTACAGGTAAAGAAGCCAGGTAAATGGCTTTGCAGAAATCCCTGTTGCCCCAAACTGCCTGCTGCCAGCCACCTTCAACCTCACATTCAACATCAATTCCACCCAGGTGTCCAACATCCTGTGCTGATGGCGAGCCCTTGGGCTGTGTCTCTTTCCAGCTCTTTGCAGACAAAATTCTGAAACAGCAGGAAACTTTTCACACTGGAGAGAAAGCATTGGGTTAAGAGGGTTCCTGCTTTCGCAGAATTATTCTTGAATTCATGTGCCAGGGAGAGTTCACATGCAATAATGGCACTGGCAGCAAATCCATCTATGGGAATAAATTTGACAATGAGAACTTCATCCTGCGGCATACAAGTGTTAGCTTCTTGTCCACGGCAAATACTCTACTCAACACAAAGGATTCCTAGTGTTTCATCTGCACTGCCAAGACTGAGTGATTGGATGGCAAGCATGTGGCCCTGGGGAGGGTGAAAGAGGGAAAGAACACCGTGGAAGCCACAGAGCCCTTTGGGTCAAGGAACGGTAAGACCAGCAAGAAGATCTCCATTGCCGAAGGTGAACAACTCTAGTATTGAGTGCACCCCGTCACCCCATCCTATCACTTTGTGCTCTTGCTCCAGTTCTTTATGTTCCAAATTCTCCTTATTCCCCTCTGAGTCTAGCTAGAATGTAGAGTTAGGCTTGTGTTATGAAATAACAGGTCTTTGAGTCTAATCTCCTAAAAGAACTATTATTTTAATGAGTCAAACTTGAAGACAGACTTGAAAATATAGGACCTTTTAAACAGCTGCTGTGTTGGCAGTAACACAGCACTCCAGCTGCCTAAATGGTAGAGAAAGGCTCTGACATTGCCTGCTGGCTTCATGTGTTGGAGAAGGCCTTGGCATCCCCCCAACCCCCCACCCCCACCCCCTCTGAGTCAGGGGGGATCTGTCACCAATTCAGAGGAACCAAGGCTTGAAAAGAATTGAGAAATGCCAGATTGTTTACTTTCTACAAACTTTGTATTAGCCAAATCTTCCTCTCCTAGACTCATTTTTCTTGTCCTTAAAAAAAAAAAACAAAACTCAGTCTTTATTTTTTTAAAATTTAATCAAATTGGAGCAAAACAGAGATTAGTACTGCTCCCTCTTAGAGACAATATTTCATTGTCCTCTCCTAGTTTTTAATAGAGCACAGTGAGCCCTTTACAAAAGAACTCACTATTTCATCATGTTGGTTATTTCTAGGGATTAAATAATAATCCTCATCCTTCATAAAATGTGTCATTATCATTATAACAGACAGCCCCAAAATGTAGAATCCTAGTTCCTCAGCACTAGCCTTGAATAGGGCTTTTCAATGCTTTGAAGAATTACATTAGGCTATGTAATTTAGAAACTAAAGTTTATTAAGCATTAATCCTGAATCAAATTTGATGTTGAGCACTGCATACGTTATTTAATTTAATCCTTATTATGACTCTTCAGGATAGGTAACATTATCATCTGCAATTTCCAGTTGAGGAACCCGAGTCACTTAGAGGTTAAGTGACTTTTCTCTGCTAGTCAGCTTTGGACAGGATTTGCAGAGAAAAGTGCCATCTTAGTTTAATAACCAGGAGGTGAAAATCCCTCTTGTGTAACCTGGAGATAAGTAACAGGTGGCTCTTGGTTTTGTGGGCTCTTAATCGTGTAGTTGAAATTAAATCAGGGGTTTCTAACAGAGAAAAAATAAGAAGAGGGGAGTTTGGCTATGTTCTGTGAAGTCTTGTGAAGATTCCCTTCCAGTCACAGGGAGACAAGGGTGAGACAGACAAGGTCCCACTTTACCTTGAGCTCGTAGTCTCATGGACAGATTATGACTTAGTCTATAGCCCAGCATTGTCTGATTCTATTTAATTTATAATAACTGTATAACTTAAATGGACACAATAATTGCAACACTATTAATTTTCCCTCATTTTTAAACATTCAAAGTGGATTGGACCTAGTATGGATAGAGAATATTCCTGTGACTTTCCTGGTTTACTAAAATATTTTCTTAGCATAAACTTCTGTTATGCAGTTTCTATGTCAAAAGGTATGAATACCTTTGTGATTCTTCCAATACATTATACTACTTTTTAGAATGGTTTGTTATTCACTCAGCAAATATTTATTGAGCATCTAAAATATATATCAGGCCTATACTAAACACTAGGAATGCACTCTGATTCTGTCTTCAAGAAGCATTCCAATTTATATTAGTAGGTATGTTATTTTTTTTATTTTGGTGCAAAATCATTAGCACCCAAATGAAAAAGAATTATTTTATTCCTTTTAAAAAACTTGCTTTTAATATTTGAGTGTTTGCATTATATTTTTACATGTATTATTTTTGTATGCATATGGACTATTTTGTGTAAAATTTTATCATCTATTTATTTTCTATAAAACTAAAAACATCTTTACACCTCTGTCACTTTCCTTTTCTTTTGGTGATGCTGCGGACTGAACCCAGGGCCTTGTGCATGCGAGACAAGCACTCTACCAACTGAGTTATATCCCCAGCCCGCCTCTGTAACATTTACTATATTTTTGGTTATCTTACATTTTACTTCTATTATTTTAAGCTATATAAATTTAAAATTCTCATGTTCAGTTGTCATATCCTCTTGATTATCAACTGAATGAACATTTTCCCAATAGATTTTAACAAATATATTCTATTTTCTGACAGTTTCCCTATAACTAAATTTTGGAGAGATTCTTTAGAGTGAGTTTTAGAATGACAACTTTATCATCCAGCTTTTCTAGATAGTTGAAACTGCTTCTGTTTTCCCTTCTATCCTGTTGAGCACATTTCCATCGTGTGCCCATTTAAAAAATACTGTTGCTTTAGAATATATGTTTGGCTAGAGTCTTTCCCATTAAGCTGGTTATTTTTTGGAATATATTATTATTGGAACATTTTGAAACTGATTTAAATCTTATGACATCAGCTTTGGACTGTAGTCAGGCCACTTGCAAGTTGTCTGATCTTTAACAAGTTTGTAAACTCTAAACCTCAGTTACTCATCTGTAAAGTGAGGATAATATTAATCCTTATTTCAGAAGATATTCAAGATTAAATAAATCATGTAAGACATCGAGTACACTTTCTACCTCAACGGCTTGCATAAGAAATACTAGAAAAGCATTAATTATTAAGATAAAACTAGGGGTATACAGTCATTTACAATGTGAAGTCTCTTCGATGTAAACAGGACAGACTACGCTTTGATTTATATTAAAGAACGACACGAGTGTCATTTGTCACGTTTTTCCTTTATAACTCATTTTAGCTGGGCGCCGGTAGCAGCCTAGATCCCTGCCCAGCTTCTGCTGGGATTTACAGCAGCTCCAGCTGGGGTCCGGGTTGGCGTGACACCGTTGCCCGGGAGATGAGGGCGGGGTGGGTCCTTTTTGACTCAGAGGCCCGAACCCAGGCGCCGGCGCTTCCGGGGGGCGGGAGGAAGTGAAGGCGCGGCGCACGACGCGACGTCCAGCAGCCAATCAGACGGCGCGGCGCCCATTCAAATTGCGGCCACCGCGGGAGCCGGCGCTGTTGGAAGTGAGTTGTTTGGGGACCACTTGGACCGCGTCCCCGAGGTTGCTGGCATTGCAGAGGGGCGACGTACGTGTTGGGGAAGACGAACAGGTGCTTCCCCTCCTGACGGCCTCTGCGACGCGGGCCGGTGTGCTTAGGCCGGGGTGTGGGGGGGTGTTCTGTCATCAGAACTCTGGGTTGGCAGAAAGAGGGGTCCCGGAAGGAAGGGCTCGTCGCAGTACCTCTGCCGCGACCGGGAGCTGGACTTAGGGCTGCTCCGCCTGGCCCTCACCGGTAGAGGGTCCCCGAGTCGGTCGGCTAAGAGGTACATTGCCACAGCGACTAGGCGAGAAACAACCCAAGAATCACCGGGATGTTTTGGTTTGGATTGTGACTTATTTTCTTAAAATGTTCTTTCTAGTCCTCTTTAAAATGTGGTTGCGAAACTCCTCAAACAAAAATAGTATTGATTGGGTAAATAGCAAATGGTTTTTAGTTGCAGTGGGGTTTCCAGAATCTATTCTTGCCTTGTAATTTATTTCATAATAGTAAGAGTCTATATTTTGAAAAGTTTGAAAACTTGACGGAAGATGCTTATAACCTGGCGATGATGATGATGATGATGATGATGATTTTTTGGTAGCGATGACCTGTTGTTTTTTATGTAAAACATAAAAATACTCACTTAAAAGCGAACTTCTATTATTTTATTCCTTAATAGTAATCATCTGCGAATGGTTTCAGCCACAGTCATTTTACAAGTTAGAATCAGACATGCAAATTTAAAGACTTGTTTTTATATCCATCTAAGGAGTTTGATGCAGAGTTGACTAGAAGCCAGGTTGCTTAGCTGTAACTACTTTTTTCTTTATTTTAATGCATGATAGATAGTGTCGGCATATATTTACATGCACACCTGTGTAGTTTGTTGTCTGATAAAGGGCAGGTGACCTGCATCTCATCTTGCATAGTTGTTTTTCAACATAAGCAATTATGTGTTAGTACTTATGTCTGGGTACTTATTTGGCAATTATCTGCCTTGTGATATCAGTCAATTTCCTCTTAGGCATTACTAATATGTATTTAGCATATATCCAATAGGTATATATAAAGATGCTTTGCTCCAAACTGATTTATGTGCTAGGATTTCCTTTAGTACTTTGTCCCACTTTAAAAAAAAATGCTGTGGGTACTTAAAAAAAAAAAAATCTATTCTGATGTGTCTCAAGACATTTGACCCATTTGACTTGATGTAAGGGCTATCTGTGTATTCCTTCTATCCTGAGAAGGTGAGAATGAGGGTCTTGTCTTTGAAGTTTACAGTATCTGCCAGAGACCCTGGCATATAATGGAACACTCAGTAAAAATTTGTCAATAATGACTGAAAGCTCTTTGAGGACACATTTATCAGAAGTGACTTGAAAGCAATAGGTCAGCTGGAAGCTGTGATTTATTCTAATGTTTACCTCTGGGAATTTACTTTGAAAATTGCAGAATCCCTCTATTTTTAAAGCTTGTTTGTTGTTTATGCAACTTAAATCTTTTTTTTTTTAGCAGATATTTTTTTGAAAACGATACATAGAAAATGGCTGGAAGTCAAATGAGCATACAAAGAAGAGCTTAGATTCTTAATAATTTTCGTTTTAAAATAACTTGCTTCCAAAATGTCAGTACACACTGCTCATAATAGAAATAATAATGAAGTCCTTCGAGTTCCTTCTTCCTCCAAGAGGTCATCACCGAATGTACTCACCGACAGTAGCCAACTTAAGCTGCATTTGAAATTAGATATGTCAGAATGTGAAAATGATGATCCATCGTTGAGATCTGCAGGTCAAATCAGAGACATAAATAGAACTTATGTTATTTCTGCCTGTAAAAAAACAGGAGATATGCCTCTTACTCCTAATCCTGTGGGTAGATTGACACTTCAGAGAAGAGCTACAAGGAACAAAGAGTCATCTTTACTTGGCTGTGAGTTGGGAGACACAACTGAAAAAACAGAAAATCTTACATTACAGCGACGTGCTAAAGCAGATTCTGTGGAAAAAGGGAAAACAACACAGAATGTGGGAGATGAAACAGAAAAAAGATATGCTTCACTGGAAATTAGGACAAATGTGAAGATTATAAATAGTGACAAAAACTGTTTTGTTGCATCCTCTGCACATTTAGCTGAAGACCCAAAAGACATTGAAGCTATGGTTGATGGGAAACATAAAGAAACATTTTCTGTCCCTAGTGTGGCAAATGAAAATGTTACACTTAATCACTCAAGGAATAGAGCACCCAGTGGCTCCCAGGGTTCAACTGAAATTGTTAGATCAGAATACTTGGCAGTGAAAACTGTTCAGAACAAGTCTGATATCAAAGTGTCAGGAACAGGGAACTTATATCATAGAAATATGGGGAAGGATGCAGCAAAAGATTCAAATAAATTTGGAAGCCTCGAAAAAAGAACCCCTGTGAAATGTATAACGGAACACAAATTGACACCAAAGCACAGCACACCTCAGTTTAAGAGCCCAGCTACATCAATACTGAAAAATAGGGTGCAGAACCTGCAAGTTAAGCCAAGTCCCAAAATATCCCTTTTTGGAAATAAAAGGGAAAGGTCACAAGAAAATACACTCCCTCCTGAAGAAGAAACTATAGTTCCGAACACCACTACAGAAATAGATGCTTTGAAAGTGGAGAATAGTCAAGTGACAGTCGCAGTACGTGTGAGGCCTTTCAGCAAAAGGTATGTTATGCATTCTAAATCTAAGGCCAAGCCAGCACCATGTAAAGTGTCTTTAATTCCTCTCTGCTTTTAGAAAGTCTTGCATTTTCAAAATTGTTGGAAGATTTTTTTTGGGGGGGGGTGTCAGGGATTGAATTTAGGGGTACTCAAACACTGAGCCACATCTCTGGCCCTATTTTGTATTTTATTTAGTGACAGGGTCTCACTGAATTGCTTAGCACCTTGCTATTGCTGAGGCTGGCTTTGAACTTGGAATCCTCTCTGCATCCCCAGCCAGTGGGATTACAGCAGTATGCCACTGTGCCTGGCTTGGCAGAGTTTTTCTTTTCTTTTTTTTTTTTTGTGGTGCCATGGATTGAACCTAGGGCTTTGTGCATTCGAGGCAAGTATTCTATCAACTGAGCTATATACCCAGCCCTTCTTTTTTTTTTAGTTGTATATGGACACAGTACCTTTATTTTATTTATTTATTTTTATGTGGTGCTGAGAATCAAACCCAGTGCCTCACTATGCAAGCACTTTACCACTGAGTCACAACCCCAGTCCTTGACAGAGTTATTTAAGTTTTAGAGAAAACTTTTAGGTTTAGTTGTAGTGTGTTATTTTTTATGATTGACTATAAAAATTGTAATTGTATTCTGTATATGGAAGTTTCTCTAGATATATTGCTTTTAAGAAGTCTGAATGAATGACTTAATTTTGTAATGCAGTATGCTTTCAATTCCATGACTGAAACTTCCACCTTTCCCCTAAAAAGAGTGATAAAAGGTCATTCATTTCCCAAAGAGGTCTTTCCAGAATGCTTTTTAGAGTGGTGATCAACAGCATCATCATCCGTGATTGATATATGTGGTGATAAATACAGTAATTTATTTTGATGGCAAAAAAATTATTCTTCAAAGGTGACTGTGGGTGCATAGTCATAGATTAAAGATAGTGTTAAAAACAATGAATATCAGGTTGGGAGCACTCAGCGGTAGAGTGCTCGCCTAGCATGGGTGGGACCTGGGTTCGATCCTCAGCATAAAGGCATTGTGTTGTGTCCATCTACACCTAAAAAAAAAAAAAAAAAAAAAGAAAGAAACAAAAAACAATGAATACGATAAATGTGAATGTGGAATCTTTATTTTAAGATCTTTCAAGGAAGTACAGTAAAAACTTCAGGTTCAGTAGTTTTTAACTTGATGCTGTGTATCTAAGCAAGTTGGAAGTCGATGTGGTGACTGCTGTTTTGAGGAAGCAGCCTCCAGTTTGGACCTAAAATGTCATAGGTAAAGGCAGCTTATTTTATAAAGAACTTTATTGTGCTAACGGCCTTTTTAGTAAAAATGGGTTAGTGATAAAGGGAGAGAATAGGGTGAGTTGTTTTAAGAAAGTGAGGAAACCTAACAGAAAAAGCCTTAAGAGCCATGAAAGGAAAAGAGACAACAGGAAGAATAGAACTAGTAGATGACCACACTAAAGAGAACCGAATAAGAGTCCAAGTGCCTGATTCTAGACTCGGACAAGCCCTAAAAGCAGAGGTGGGGCACTTGTCAAATTGATGAGGCAGATGGTTTCAGAATAAATTTGATTTAAATTAAAGCAGATTCTAACAGAAATGTTTGTTTGCAGCTTCCTTTCCCCAAAAAGAATTTTTAAAAATCCTCAAACTAATTAGTGTTATTTCTCCCTTATTGAAGGGGCTAACATCTAGGGCCAGACAAGGAGTGATACCGTTTTTTGTAGATCTAGAGAAGTGAAAGAATTGCATTTAGGTCTGAGATGGAAGAAGGATAGACATGAAGATTGTGATTTAACAGAAAAAATCTAGCGGAAGGAGAGACCCTTGGATCAACAGTGACAACAACTAGTTGCCAAGAGACTTATGATTTAAACTTCTTGAAATGTATTTTATGCCAGCCTTATATATGTTTACCTCAAAACCTCTTTATAATAAAGATGTTTCCAGATTTCAACTAAAATATGTAGATAGGTTATAATGTAGAGTTCAAGAGAAAAAGAGGAAAGATGTTGTAAAAGCCAGTTAGGTTTTCTAGAAAAGAAATCTGAAACCCATTTGAACTGGGTTTCCTAGTTTTTTACATAAAACTAAAGAATTACCTTACCTTGGAGCAATGTTAAATTTAACAGTTTTTAGTGTCTTGTTATATTTTGTGGGAATAGTTCTCACAATAATTACAGTAACTTGTCTTTTTTCTTTTTCTTTTTTTTCTTTTTATAGAGAGAAGATTGAAAAAGCATCCCAAGTGGTCTTCATGAATGGGGAAGAAATATCTGTGGAACATGTGGACATGAAACAAGTTTATACTTTTATTTATGATGTTTCATTCTGGTCTTTTGATGAATGTCATCCTCGTTATGCCAACCAGAAGACAGTCTATGAGACACTGGCGGCACCACTCCTAGAAAGAGCCTTTGAAGGATACAATACCTGTCTCTTTGCTTACGGTCAGACTGGCTCTGGAAAATCATACACGTAAGTTGTATTGCACATGTATTTATTTAGAAATGTTTAAATTTTCTTTTGTGAGAAGTAACAATAGAATATAGTTTTTGCTGGGCACTGTGGTGCATGCCTGTAATCTCAACAACTTAGGAAGCTGAGGCAGGAGGATCACAAGTTTAAGGCCAGCCTGGGCAACTTATGAGACCTTGTCTCAAAAAAAAAAAAAAAAAGCCAAAACAAACCCCAAAGGACTGGGGATGTAGCTCAGGAGTAAAAAGCCCTTGGGTTCAATCCCATTTCTAGAGAAAAATACCAGAATATAGTTTTGAAACCACATAGATCTGGTCTCTGGTCTCATCCATTATTATGTACCAGTTTTTCAAACTTTGGTGAGTTCCTTACTTCTGGGCTTTAGTATTTGCAGGAGATGATTTACCTTTTAAGTATTACTGGCTTTTTTACTACAATTTATATTTCTTGTATAAGCTGAAGCCCAGAGAGGTTATTTTATATTATGAGAATTAATAGTAGGGAATCTTAGTCTCTGTCTAGTGTTGGGCAGATCTTAGGAACTTATATCCATCCTGTATTAACCTGTATGAGCCATTGTCATTGGGCAAAAACATGGCTAGAAATTTTTGGACACTTTTATATATCGAGTAATAGATAGCTTTCCCTTTTATTTATGTCTTATACAAGTACCTGGTTTTATTTTTAAAAAATTCCAATGAAATATTTTTAAGTCAATTAAAGATAAGACAGCATGATAGAATAACTAAGGTTGACAACAATTAATAACTATTATAGAAGATTTTGAATGGAGAAATAATAAATGTCTGAAGAGATGAATGTCCCAGTTACCCTAATCTGACCATTACACATTATATACATATGTTGAAACATACCACTGTACCACATAAATATGTGTAATTACTGTGTCAGTTAAAAAAAAATATTAAAACAAAGGTAGGGTTAGGATTGTGGCTCAGTGGTACAGCGCTTGCCTAGCATGTGTGAAGCACTGGATTTGATTCTTAGTACTGCATATAAACAAATGAAATAATGTCCTAGAAAGAAATATTCAGAATTTTTAGAGCAATTAGCATTGAGTTCTTACTAAATTCCAGGCACTGTACTTATACCTTTTGTATTCTCACAAACCTTTGAATTAGATACCCTGTTATTCCTATTTTACAGAAGAGGAATTTGTGGTTTTGTGAGGTTAAGTATTTTGTCCAAGGTCACATCTAATAATTAGTAAAATAAAGATTTAGGTTAAGGTAAATTTGGCTTTGGAGCCCTGATTCTTAGATACTATGAACTTTAATTAGTTTGTTTGCAGCTTCCTTTCCCCAAAAAGAATTTTTAAAAATCCTCAAACTCATTAGTGTTATTTCTCCCTTATAATGTATTTTTCAGGATGATGGGATTTAGTGACGAACCAGGAATAATTCCAAGATTTTGTGAAGACCTTTTTGCTCAAGTAGCCAAAAAACAAACCCAAGAGGTATGTTCAAATTCAAATCGGTGTCATAGCCTCTAAGGAAATGCTTAATACACTCTTCCCTGGAACACAGGTGTAGAAAGGATGGGATGGGATTCTAAATTCAGAAGCAATTCTTATAGGTAGACATTAATGGAGGTGTTTTCTCTTTTGTCTTCTCTTTCTTTGCTTAATTCCTTTTGTGTATGCATAGTGGCTCACAGTGTGATCCTTATATCTCTTACATTTGTCTTTGTAGTCAAGCAGGTGCACACACTTAAATAAGGACAGCAGGCAGACTCTTGGACAATGTGAAGTTGAGAGTAGTGAAGCTGGAGTTGGAACCCACATCCAACTTTATAAGCCGTGCTTTTTTAGCTCTACTGTAGCTGAGCAGTTCCATGCTGGCTTCTCCTTTCACTTACTCATTCTTATGTTCAGCAAGTGTTTACTGAGAAGCTCCTGTTGCTAGGCGATCTCTTAGACCAGTTTTTCTCAAATGTGCTTGATCATGGGAATTATAAGGGATGTGGCAGGGTCAGTGGTATGTGTGCATGTCTGTGCATGCATGTGATGCACACGTGATCCTAAAAATCTTTTCTGAAGATTCTAGTTAGTCTAGAGTATAGCCTGGGAATTTGTAATTTGTAATTTATACTTTTATAAGGGAAATTGAGAAAGTATTGTGCTATATTTGGGGATATTGAGTTAGAAGACCTAGCCCCAGTAGTCAAGGGACTATAATAGGAAAACTGGGTCAGTAAACATCCAGGTACAATCCATTGAATGCTAGTGAATTTGAGTAAACACTATGATGACATTGTCTTACTCCTTTCTCTGTTGCTATATACAAAAGATGGTAATTTGTAAAGAAAAAAATATTTCTTACAGTACTGGAAACTGGGGAGTTCAATATCAAGCATCAGATGTGGACCTACCTGTTGCTTCATAACATGGCACAGGGTATCACCCGATGAGAGACAGGAGTGTGCTAATTCAGGTCTCTTCTTATAGAGCCATTAATTCTATTTTGCAAAGACCTACCCTAAGTCCTCAAGACCTCATCTAACCCTAATTATCTTCCAAAGGCCTCACCACCACCTCTAAATAACATAAACATTACAATGTATGGGTTTTTGGGGAACACATTCAAACCAGAGCAAGCAGGAATAGGAATTTGAGAACATGTAAGGTTGGGGGAGACGAGGGTTTTTTTTTTTGTTGTTGTTGTTTTTTAGAAGATAGGGCAACTTAGTTTGTTTTTGAAGGACATGGCAGTTTAGCAATTATAAGGTTGAGAAAAAAGAGGGGAAGGACATTTCAATCAGAGGGAGTAGCTGTGCAGAGATTTGAAAGAAATCTATAAATTGTTTATTTTGTTTTAAGCATGGAATTTGAGGTGGAGGGTGATGAGAGGAAACTAGGGAGGCAGGCAGAACTTGGCTGAAGAAGTATTTAACAAACCAAGCTTCTGGAAATCTAGAATGCTATGGAAGTTTTTTAAGCAGGGAAATAATATAAGCATATTTACTCTTTTTAAAGAAAGATAGCTCTGGCCGAAATGGGAGAATGGATTGAAGGGAAGTAGAATTGGATGGAGAAAGACCAACTGTGGGACTTGATCTGGATAAGACAAAACAAGGAGCTGAACTAGGTAGTGATAGTAGGGGATGACAAGGGAGCAAACACTGAGATCTTAGTAAGTAGGACTGATACGACTTGGTGCCTGTTGGGTGAGGGGGGTGAGGGTGAGAGGAACCAGAGTGATACTGAGGGCATTTACTGAGAATACGAGAGGAAAAACAATTAAATATTTGATGAGTTCTTTCTTCCTGTTGGATACATTGCACCTTCGTTGCCTTCTTTTTCCTCTATCCCCAGAAATTAAATGGAGAATAAAAGAGGAATTAGGATAAATTGAAACACAATTGTCTGAAGGCTTTAAGATGGAATGTGATTCGAGGCCAAGTTTAGATGGAATAGAAGAGTGAGGAAGCCATGGGCTTGTGGAGCAGAGGGTCTTTTGTTGACTGTTCAGATTTTGGAGGGAGAACAATTTGAAGGTAGTATAAATCAGGGAGACATAAATGAAGTGAAGTCAGCGGTCTTTGGAATGATTTTGCAGAACTGGGAGGTTTAAATTTTACATGGAATGACTGTACAACTGATTTGCAAAACATGCAAAGAATTTAAAAATAATTGCTGTGTTTCTGTTTCTACTAGATCAGCTATCACCTTGAAATGAGCTTCTTTGAAGTATACAATGAAAAAATTCATGACCTTCTGGTTTGTAAAGGTGAAAATGGGCAGAGGAAGCAACCAGTAAGATTAAAACAATTTATTATTGTTATTTTAAAATTTCTGATTTTTACAAATGCATGCAATTATGTGAATTATTTGGATAATATGGCTTAAAGTTTTACTAAAATGATTTTCTATGATAGTAAATGCCTGGGACTACAGTGTAACTATGTTGTTATTTAAAAAATAAGCTGAATATTATCACTGGTAGAAATTAAATTAGTTAAGATTTAGCCACTTTTTATGTTAATCAAGTTGTGTAAAAGTTAAAAGGTATTCTAACATTTAGTTGGTATGAGTAAAACACAAAATTTCTAATAGTCTGTAAATCCAAAAGCAATATAATTAGAAAAAAAATTTTTTCTGTAGTCATAGATGGATGGCACGCCTTTATTTGTTTATTTTTATGTGGCGTTAAGGATCCAACCAGTGCCTTACACGTGCTAGGCAAGCACGTACTAGGCAAGTACTCTGCCACTGAGCTACATATAGTCCCAGCTCCAAGTTTTTAAAAATTATATTTTTATAGTGGAATATATATTTCATTGGGTTATTTAGCAAATTTATATTTTATAGATAATCTGTGAAATAATTATTTAAACTTTTTGAATCATTGCTATTAGAATTTTTAAAAATCTTTTTGTAGTTGTAGATGAACAGCATACTTTTATTTTATTTTTATGCGATGCTAAGGATTGAACCCAGTGCCTCAGACATGCCAGGCAAGTGCTTTATCACTGACCTATAGCCCTGCCCTGTTATTAGAATTTCAAAAATTTTTGATTTTGCAGAGAAGCTTACAGCACAATAAATGAATTTTTTTTTTTTTTTTGAATACCAGGATTGAACCAAGGGGTGCTCTATCACTGAGCTGTATCCCTAGTCCTTTTAAATTTTTTTTTTTTTTTTTTTTTTTTTTAGGCAGGGTCTTCTCAATTGCCTATGCTGGCCTCAAACCTTCCACATCCTTCTGCCTCAACCTCCAGATTAGCTGGAATTATTTGCATGTGCCACTGTTCCTGACTAGAAATAAAAATCTTGTTAGTTTCCTTGCTCAGGTTATGTAGTTTACTATTGGCAACATTAAGAAACTTAAACAAAAATGCTCTTTTCTTCTATAACTTCCTTGCATTTTAAATTTTTTGCTCACAAAGTTTAAAATGTAAATATGAAAATGAAGAAAAATTTAAATGTCTGAAATTTAGTGTTTGTTTTAAAGGAAAGCATAAATAATTGTTATTATAGGATTTAAGAATAAAAAACTAGTAAGACATTTGATGTAGAGGATATTGTTGCATATTGTATAACTATAATTAGTTTTGGTATTAAAGCAGTTTTAGTGCCTGACAGATTTGTTTTTTGAGAATCTTTGTAGTTAGTTCTGGATAAAGAAAATCTCTACCTTGAACTCAAAGTATTAAAAAAAAAAGATTTATAATCATATTTTATGTGAAATATTTGTCATATTCTTAAAGATGCTAATATTTGCTTCTACTAGCTGAGAGTAAGGGAGCATCCTGTTTCCGGACCATATGTTGAAGCACTGTCGATGTAAGTGTTGGGCTCCAAAGTTGCTGGGAGGAGGAACAGATAGAGTGACTGTTGCTCTCCTGGATCCTTACTGTTGTTCTCACTAGCCTCCCCATCTCTGAACCTTGGATAATGGTTTCGCCTTCTACCCTTAATGTGGTCCAACTAAATTTTCCCTCTTTCCATATAGAGTGTTAGTTTTTTAATTTTTATATTTGTTTGTATCTTTCACAGCACCTATAAAGTGCCTGGCATAGAGTATTGATTAAATTGAGTGTGAAATAAATAGATTTCTCTCCCTTTACCCTCTTCTTTCCTTATTAAGATAAAATTAAGATAAAATCTTCATCACAGTCTCCTTTTTTATTTTTTGGGTACTAAGGTTTGAACCCTGGGTGCTTAAAAACTGAGCTACATCCCCAGTCCTTTTTTTGTATTTTATTTAGAGACAGGGTCTCACTAAGTTGCTTAGGGCCTTGATAAGTTGCTGAGGCTGACTTTGAACTTGCAATCCTCCTATCTCTGCTTCCTAGGTGGCTGGGATTTCTGGCACGTGCCATTATGCCTAGCTCAACCTACTTTTTATACAATTACTTTAAACTGAAAAGGGAAGAAGGTGCTGATTTGTGTTTTATATATGCCAAGGGTCATTTACTTATCTTTCAACATTCCAAATGCTTTTCTTAAAATAAAGGAAAAGTGATTCAGTGTAAGTTCAGCTCTATATAATAAGTTTGAGATTTTTTTTGGACCTATATATTTCCATACAGACATATCCCTATGCATATACATATGTGTTAAAATATATAGTTTTGTGTCATGACTTAGACTTGAATATTATAATGATAAGATACTAAGGTACTTTGTTTAGAAAAATCATACTTTTTAGTAAAATTAAAAGATTATTTTATTTTCTGCCCTTTAATAATAGGGAAAATGAAAGATTCTGGGAGCAGAATAATGTTGTGAATTAGACTATTGTTGATCTTCAGAGAGTAATTCTGTAATTGAAAGACTATTTTTATGTGAACAATCAGTAAAATTTCTTTTGTTTTCTACTTCTTAAAAAATAGGAATGTTGTCAGTTCTTACTCTGATATCCAGGTAAGATTGATTATATTTTATGTTCTTTTTTTAGATAGAATAATTTTAAATATTTATGAAAATATTGCTTCTTTATTGCTATTTACATAAATAAAAGGTTACCCTGATTTTGTTTGCTAAGTATTAATTTAAAAAGTTTATTATTTCCTGTTTTGAGTTTCTATACAGAAAAAAATAGACAATGGGAATAAAATGATTAAAAGAGAAATACATTAATTGAATTTTATTAACAAATTATTAACACATATATATAATTTCATTTTATAAATTTTAAATGGGTGCTACAAAAGTATATAAGAAACAAATGTGCTTTCTTAACTTTGTTGTTCCTTAATTTTTTTCCCCAATAAATTATAATCTGACCATCTGAACTTCCTTCTTTCTTATTAGAGTTGGCTAGAATTAGGAAATAAACAAAGAGCAACCGCTGCCACTGGCATGAATGATAAAAGCTCCCGTTCTCATTCAGTTTTTACCCTGGTGATGACCCAGACCAAGGTATTTTTTTGTGTGTGTCATTGTTGATTATTTTCATAGGTGAGAGAGTAAATATACTTCTTTTGTTATTTTTACTTTCTCCTGTAAATCAAAAGGTGAAAGTAAAGTCATATAGCTACATAAAGATAAGTAACTTTTAAGAATAAATATAATAACTTTGACTTTTGGTATATATAGTAGGATATTATTTCTCATTGTTTTAAAACCAATAATTGTTTATTTCAATTATATGATCATATTAATATATTACTATGTTATCAGTAATATATGGTAATTATAGAGTATTTGTAAAAATGTCAGAATAAAAGATTTTTTTAAATGCAGCCATTGATTCCACTACTCAAACCCTTGTAACATTTTTATTTATAATCTTTCAGTTATTTTACAATCACAAACTAAATTCACAAAATCTCTAATAACTTATGGCATTAAAATTTTTGCAGAGGCAATTTTTAAAGAAATTTTTAAAAATATTTTTTCTGTTATAGATGGACACGCTGCCTTTATTTATTTATTTTTATGTGGTGCTAAAGATCAAACCCAGTGCTTCATGCGTGCCAGGCAAGTGCTCTACCACTGAGCCATAACTCCAGCCCTGACAATTTTAAAAGCTGTATGAAAATATCCCATTGGTTACTGCAATTCCTTAGGTTTTTCTTTACTGTTAGGCATTTGTATTGATTTTAAATTGTTTTTATTATAATACATCTTTTTGTATCAAGTCTTTTTCTTTGTAGTTGTTTGCTTAATATAACTGAATAGTGATGGATTTTAATCCCTTTAAAGTCATTTTTCTTACTTTGGCATAATCCATCTACTGCTCAATATATTCTTTTCTGCAGACTTTTTAAATTATTGCAGATTAAAAAATGGATGGTTAAAAAAAGGATAGCTTTTAACATAAATTAGTGATTTATAATCTTGAATAACTTTCCCTTTAAACACTTCTACTGATAGCAAGTCATAGAAGAACTTAAATTATTTTAATATCATTTCACCATAGACAGAATTTGTGGAAGGGGAAGAACATGACCACAGAATAACGAGCCGCATAAACTTGATAGATCTGGCCGGCAGTGAGCGCTGCTCTGTAGCTCACACTAGTGGAGATCGACTGAAGGTGAATGATGATCTCATGTTTTGTGGTTTTTGTTTGTTTTGTTTTGTTTTGTGATGATGTCTTGCTGTGTTGTCCATGCTGGCCTTAAACTCTTGAACTTGTGGTCCTTCTGCCTCAGCCTACTGAGTAGCTAGGACTACTCACACACACAACTGCCTACCTTGCTCTTCTCATTTTGATGAAATTTATTCCTGAGGGCATTATTTTTAGGAGAGTACAAATTGAATGTGCGTAACCAAAAGGTCTCTTTACCTTTACTTTATGGACTACCTTGTGATGGTTTAGAGATACATGCTTTTTGATTGTGATTACAAAGAAAATTAATAAATTTTAAGTCATACGAAAGTTGGAGTTTAAATATCAGAAACTATTTACTTAGTATTGAGCTCCAGGGGGAAAATATATTTTGTGAAATAAATTTGTTGCTGAGAAGTTAAAAAAAAAAAAAAAAATTTTTTTTACCTTATATACAGGAAGGTGTGAGCATCAACAAATCCTTGCTAACTTTGGGAAAGGTTATATCTGCACTCTCTGAACAAGCAAATGGAAAGAGGGTTTTTATTCCTTATCGTGAGTCTGTACTTACATGGCAAGTATCTTTTTAAAATTTTTAATGTATTTCTTTATATACATATTTTTTGGTATCAGGGATTGAATCCAAGGACACTTAACTATGAGCCACATCCCAGCCCTTTAAAAAAAAAATTTTTTTTTTTTTTAAATTTTGAGACAGGGTCTCACTAATAATTGCTTAGGGCCTTGCTAATTTGCTGAGGCTGGCTTTGAACTTGTGATCCTCCTGCCTCAGCCTTCCAAGCCACAGGGATTACAGACATGCGCCACTGCACCCAGCTGGCAAGTATCTTTTGAAGTACAAAGAATTACATGAAATACAGTGGGTACTGTGGGGAAGAGAATGATAGACTTGATTTCATACACCTTTGGGATAGAAAAGAAGTGGTCAGTAACAACTACTCTTATATTTAATTGTTATTAGTGCCTAACAATTATGATATTATCAAACATTGCTATGCATTTAAAGTGAAACTGAATAATTTTGTTTGCATACTATACAATGGCTAGCACATAGATACTTAGTAAGTGTTCATTAGTGAATATCCATTGAGGTGGCATCTGTATTCATTTAATATTCACTTTTGATAAACATTAATATAGATAGATGGTCCCCAACTTACAATGGTTAGACTCATGATGTTTATCACGTGAAAGTGACATGTGTTCAGTAGAAGCTAGACTTGGAAATTTAAAGGGATAATCAAGAATGTACTCATGATGTTGGGCTGTGTGGCATTAACAATGGGTTTATCAGGATGTAACCCCAGCTTAAGTCAAGGAGCATTTGTATACAATTATGATCAGGACTGTATCACTATTTAACAGCACTGTATCTTTATAATTGGTTAATTTTAACGTGGTTGCCACTTTGATACCTATAAGAGAAATTCTGATGTTTTTCATGCCTTTGGAAAATCAGAAGTAGTGAAATTCATTCTGCCTTAATAAAAGATATATTTTAAGTCTTATAGTCTCTTTTTTCTATAAATTCTGCATACAATACAGTACTGAGGTTTTCTTTATCCATTCATTATTCTTAACATTTATTGAGCATCTGCCTCAAATGATTGTGATAACATCAGAAATACAAAGATGACCAAGACATATGATCCCTTTCCTAAAGTAGCTCACAGTCTAGTATGGGGAAAGGTGCCTTACTAAAAATTTGATGGTTAAACATAGTTTAAAATCTCTGCACAGATTATTGATTTATGAAACAACATACAAAATGTCAGAGGAAAAAAGTATTTGAGATCTAAAATTATCTACAAATACAAAAAAAGTTTTAAGTGGTATTTGAGTAAAGAGTATAAACCTGTACTATATGCCATGCTAGTTTATTTTGTGCTTTCTAGATTATAACTGATAGTATGCTGTTGTAGAAGCAAAGTCTAATTGCAGTTTTTTTTCCTTGAAGGCTATTGAAAGAAAGTCTAGGTGGAAATTCAAAAACTGCAATGATTGCTACGATCAGTCCTGCTGCCAGTAACATAGAAGAAACATTAAGCACACTTAGATATGCTAACCAAGCCCGGATGATAGTCAACATTGCCAAAGTAAATGAAGATATGAATGCTAAGTTAATTAGAGGTGAATAAATTTTTCAAAATTTAAAAATTAGTTTGCCATAGAGTAACATTAATTTGTCTCAAAATATGTAATTTAAAGAAAATCAAATATTTTTCCTTATATACTTTATAATAGATTCTAGCCATCAGAATCTATGATGAAGAAAGATAGGTAGAAGGACACTGAGAAAGAGAATGAATGATAAGGGGGAACACAGTCAGAAAATGCCATAGGAAATAGAGTGTGGGTAAAGGATAATAGCAATAATAAAAAAGTAATTTTATAGACTGAGTCATAGCTGTGTGCACAAAATAACAATGTAGCTATTTATTATTTTTCTCTTATAACCTTTTCTTCATTATCATTCCATTCATTAGTTCTGCTTAGTTCATTCCTCCAAACTCTACTTGAGCTTGAATTTCTAGCATAGGCCTAATCTCATGTACACTAAAGATTGCTCTCTACTTATCTGTTGGTAATCATCCACTTATGATAGACTTGAACACCTGCGGGGAATCTTGATTTGTACTTTGCATTGTACTTAATTTTCATTTGATTCATACTTAATTTTAACTTAAGTAGAGCTACCATCATTTTGTATGTCTTTGTCCACTGGCACTTTTTAGCATCAAGAAGGTAATATGTTTCAGAGGTGTTAACCAGAGCAGAATCAGTTTTCTCTAAGTTCATCCTTTTTTATATCCCTTCTGTTTTATAAATGGAACTGTTTTCATTAAAAATAAGTATTCTGGAGTTGGGAATATAGCTCAGTTGGTAGAGTGCTTGCCTCGTATGCACAAGGCCCTGGGTTCAATTCCTAGCACCACGAAAAAAAAGTATTCTGAATTCCAGCTTGAAAAATAATGTGTTTGATGTCAAAATTCTCTTATGAGTAGGGTTTGCTTAAGACAGTCTCAGTTTATATCCTGTTATAATTGATAGTGCTGTTTTTCCCTCTCCAAGGTTAAGGATAGGTAGAACTTTTTTTTTGGTACCAAGGATTGAACCCAGGGGTGCTTAACCACTGAACCACATCCCCAGCTCTTTTTATATTTTACTTAGAGACAGGGTCTCACTGAGTTGCTAAGTACCTTGGTAATCTCCTGATGCTGGCTTTGAACTTATGATCTTCCTGCCTAAGCCTCCCAAGTTGTTGGGTTACAAGTGTATGACACCATGCCCGGCAAGGATAAGTAGAAATTTATAGATCATATAAGTAAAGTTAAGCTGATTTGTCCAAATACTCTATTTCATTTAGTAATATTTAAAATTTCAAATAAAATAGAAGATTATGCCTAATGTGGAAATTTTTATATTTTATATGTAAAATGCTGTTAATCATACATTTTACAAATCTTTAGAATTGAAAGCAGAAATTGAAAAGCTAAAAGCTGCTCAGAGAAACAGTCGGAACATTGATCCTGAACGATACAGGCTCTGTCGGCAAGAAATAACATCCTTAAGAATGAAACTGCATCAACAGGAGAGAGACATGGCAGAAATGCAAAGGTGAAATAGTAAATGTGTTGCTGTAAGATTGTAGGATTCAGAGGAACCTTAAGAGGATATTCAGGGGCTGGGGATGTGGCTCAAGGGGTAGCGCGCTCGTCTGGCATGCGTGCGGCCCGGGTTCGATCCTCAGCAACACATACAAACAACGATGTTGTGTCCGCCGATAACCAAAAAATAAATATTAAAAATTCTCTCTCTCTCTCCCCCCCCTATCACTCTCTCTTAAAAAAAAAAAAAAAAGAGGATATTCATGGATTCTTTCTTCCCACTTTCTTTTTCTTTTTTAAATGTATCTTTATTTTATGTATTTATTTTTATGTGGTGCTGAGGATTGAATCCAGTGCCTCACACCAGGTGCTCTACCTCTGAGCCCCAGCCCTTTCTCACCACTTTCCAAACGAATAGAGCAGCCCACTTTGAGACTATCATTTTAAATATTAAATAGTTCTCTAATCTTCATTGATTATCTTTTCATTCTCAGTCTTACATATCTTGTTGTTTTAATTATTATTTTGTTTGTTTTGAAAAGAGTATGGAAAGAAAAGTTTAAACAAGCTGAAAAAAGAAAACTTGAAGAAACAAAGGAGTTACAGGTAACATTTCAACTTTCTAAACTAATTTAAAAATGAAAGAAAAATGTCAATAAAGATATAAAGGGCTGGGATTGTGGCTCAGTGGTAGAGCACTTGCCTAGCATGGGTGAGGTACTGGGTTCAATCCCAGCACCACATAAAAACAAATAAATAATAATAAAGGCCACACACACACACACACACACACACACACACACACACATAAATTTAATTTTTCAAATATTTATTGTATACTGATTGTGTACAAAGCAATATCATATAGAGAATAAATATAAAGAATTGTTGCTGGGTATGGTGGTGCATACCTGTGATCCCAGTGACTGAGAAGATTGAGGCAGGAGGGATTGCAAGTTTCAGGCCAGCCTGAGCAACTTAATGAGACCCTGTCTCAAAAAACAAAGAGGACTGGAATATAACTCAGCACTAGAGCATTCAGTAACACCCTCCCCCACCCAGAAAAAAAGTTAAGATCAAGATTGTGATTTCCATGCTGGGATGTAGCTCAGTGGCAAAGTGTCTGCCCCACATTTGCACTTTTTCAAAGCCCTGGGTTGGACCCCCAGTTCTCACTCCCCTACAAAATTGTGATTTCCTAGAGCCCATGTATGTTGGTTGGAAAATTAAAACGTAAACAAATTATCTTATTAAATTTACTTTGGTTTCACAAAAAATACAGGGACAGGGAAGACCAAGGTGAATAAGTACAATTAGCTCTCAGCTTGTAATTAAGACTGTGGTGTGATTTGGTTACATGGAATCACATGAAAATGCCACTTTTATAGGTTAAAAAAAAGGTTCATCACTGGCAGCTTCATGTGGTTCATTCTAGCAATGAAAAGAATGTCAAAAATAGAGAAGCAGGAGAGAAAAGGGAATAATTAACTTTGAGGAGGAAGTTATCAAGGATGTCTTCAAAGAGAAAGAGTAAGTAAGCAGAGTTCTGAACAGTGAATAAGAATTTGCTAGACTAACAAAGTAAAATTTCTAAGTAATCCCATGATACAGATAGCTTGGATGTTAGAGAATTAAGAAGTTTCATGTAGTTGGAAATTGAACTTGGTACAAAGTTTAGACTTTAGAAAGATGCAAGATTCAGATCATGATGTGCTGAGGAACTTGTATTTAGGGGGTTGGAAGACACTGTTGGGTTTTAGGTGGAAGGGGAGCAACATGGGCAGATGATGTTTTCAATAGATTCTTCTGTTAGAGTAAAAGGTAGATCTGAGGAGGAAGAGACTGATGGTGACAGGCACTGTTACTTGTTTAGGAAGCTGTTGCTGTGGTTAAGAGAAGAAGACAGCTTGGCATAAAGCAGTGTCAATAGAAATAGTGGAGGAGTTGGATTCAGGAAATTAAAGGAGGTAAAATTGATAGGATCAGGAGTTATTTTAGATGTGTGTATTGATAGAAATGGAAAAGTCAAGCCAGACCTGGTGGTGCACATGTGTAATCTCAGTGACTTGGGAGGTTGAGGCAGGATGATTGCAAGTTTGAGGCCAATCGGAGCAACTTAGTGAGGCTCTAAGCAACTTAGCAAGACTCTGTCCCAAAATAAAAACGGTGGGGGATGTAGCTCAGTGGTAAAGTGCCCTTGGGTTAAATCCCTAGTATTCCCGTGCCGATGCCTCCCCGCTTTAAAAAAAAAAAAAAAGGAAAATTAAGAACAACTAATAAATAAAAAAGAAAAATTAAGAACAACTAATTAAAAAAAAAAAAAAAAAAAAGAATGACTCCCGAGCTGGGTATAGTGGTGCATGCCTATAATCCCTGCAACTTGAGAGGCTAAGACCGTAGGGCAAGCTCAAAGCCAGCCTCAGCAAAAGCAAGGCATTTAGCAGTTCAGTGGAACTCTGTCTCTAAAAAAATTACAAAACAGGGCTGGGCACGTAGCTCAGTGGTTGAATGCCCCTGAGTTTAATCCTGGTATTCCCCCTGTTCCCCAAAAGACTCCCAGCTTTCAGAAATATGTGCATTGCATTGTGATATTATGAGGTTATTCTAGTGATAAAGGAAGAAGCCAGATGACCGTGGGTTGAAGAATGACAGACAGGAAATAGAACCACACATAGGAACTCTTTGAAAATGAGAAAATTACAGGGAGAAGGGCTGTAAGGTTGAGTAAAGTTTGATTTTTTGGTTTTTATTTCTTTAAAGGGTGGGAAAGTACTTGAACATTTTCATTGAAATCAGAACTCTTTAGTGGAGTGAAATTTTAAAAGAGATTGGAGAAGATGAGTCAAGAGCAAAGGTAGTGGCAGCAAAGCTATTTCAAATAAGTAGTAGGGGAGTATTTTAAGAATTCAGGAGAATGAGGGAAAATTCCTTGGGAATGGCCAGTCCAACCTTATAGATGTGGTGCAATATGAGGTTGGCTTTGAAGCTTGAGTCAGAATTTGATAAGCAGAAAAAAAAAGAGGAAAACATTGTAGGAAGGGAAATATGTGAGAGGAAAGGAGGGAAAGTTTAATATGCCCTCAGAAGACTGTGTGGATCAGTTTATTAGAACAAGCAGCTCATATGAGGCCATAAAATTAGAAAGAGATGTTATGGTTAGTTTATTAAGGACTTCAAGTTTTATCCAAAGGAATTAAAAGGGCATCAAAAAGTGTGTGTCCAGCCAGGTGCTGTGACGCATTCCTGTAATCCTGGTGGCTCGGGAGGCTGAGGCAGGAGAATCATGAGTTCAAAGCCAGACTTGGCAACAGCAAGGCACTAAGCAACTCAGTGAGATCCTGTCTCTTAAATAAAATACAAAATAGGGCTGGGGATGTGGCTCAGTGAGCATGTGGCCCTGAGATCAATCCCTGGTAACCGCCGCCCCCCCCCCCAAAAAAAAAGTTTGTGTCCAGGGAACTGACATTTTCTTTTAGGATAATTAATATGGTATAGGATGGAAGATTGCTGAAAACAGAAGAAATTGTTGTCAGGGTGATCCAGTAGTTCAGAACTACTGCTGTAGTGGTTCTGGTGTGAGTTTATAAGGGCTTAAATTATGCCAATGGCCCTTGATAATGCAACAAAAAGAACTGGTTCATTCTAAAGACAATCGGGCAGTAAGCATAGACACAGGTGATGCTGGGTTGATATATAAGTGGACTGAGGTTTGTGAAGGAAAAAGAAATGTCAAAAGAACTCAAAAACTTTGAGTATGATGGTACAGTCACAGACAAGTCACAAAGGAGAAATTCTAACAAATATTTACTCTTTTTTTTGGTGCTGGGAATTGAACCCAAGACCTTGCTCATGCTAAGCATACTCTACCACTGAGTTATGCCTCCGGCTCCAAGAAACCTTTACTTTATTGAGACTTCACAGAGAATGGTTCTAATGGTTAACTTGATATTCATTTTAGGTGAATTTAATAATTTCATGCTGTGATTAAGATTATTTTTTTCTGACTTCTACCAGAAAGCTGGAATTACATTTCAAATGGCCAACCACTTGCCAAACCTTGTTAATCTCAATGAAGATCCACAACTATCAGAGATGCTGCTGTATATGATAAAAGAAGGAGTAACTACAGTTGGAAAGTATAAATCAAACTCAAGCCATGATATTCAGTTATCTGGGGTGCTGATTGCTGATGATCATTGGTATGTTAATTTTCTAAACCAAAGGTCCTCTATTTATTTTTCAGTAGACTTCCATTTCTTATTGATGTGGGGTTTCCTTATATGAGGTATTCATTTATACTGATTCTTTGCAGTACTTCTTCAAATCTATCTTTTTTAGCCTGAAAAAACAGTGTTGTATAAGGATAGCAGGTGAGTTACTCTCAATATAAGATAAAATGTAATGTTCCCTGTATTTTTGTTTTGGTGTACTTGATCTGTTGGTTGAAGGATAATTTATTTTCTTAGAATTATGATGGGCATAAAAGTAAATTTGCATCTATCTAATGTGGTAGAATAGTTAGATTGACCTATTTAAAAATTTTGTTTTATGTTAATTTTGTTTATGAGTGGAATGATTCTTGTATATATTGGGATGATAGTGTTTATAAACTTCTTTGGTTTACGTTGTGTTTTTGAGATTCTTCCATGTTCATGCTTCCCTTAAAGTATTACATTTATATGAATTATCTGTTATTATAATCTAGTCTATTTTGTTCATAGATATTTGGGTTGTTTTTAAGTTTTTGCTACCACAATATTGCTGAGTATTCTTGAACATATCTCCTGATACAAATGTAAAGAGTTTCTTTAGAGAAGTTTCCCAGATGGTAAGGTGATATATTGACCCTAAGAGTTCTCAGGGAAGCTTGTAAGAACTTGGGAGGCCTGACCCATCAGACCAGAGAGCAGTCTATTTTCCCCAAGCTGCTTAATGATTTTTAAAGTGTGCTATAATGATTTTTAAAGTTTAGAAAGTGTGTATTAGAGATATTAGGTTGTAGGGTATGTGCCTATTCAAGTTTACTAGAGATTTGTAAATTGTATTCCAAAATGATTATCAGTTTCTACTCCCGTTGCACTGAATGTTCCTCTTCTCATCACCAACACTTAGAACTGTCAGACTTTTAAATGCCAATCTGGTAGATGTCAAACAGTTTTCTCACTATGGATTCACTTTGCATTTCCTTGACTAGTAATGAGGCTGAGCCTCTTTTTGACTTGCCTTGTCCTTTGTGCTTTTAAATTAGATTGATTTTGTTCTTAATGATTTGTAAGAGTTCTTTGTATAATCTGGTTGCCAATCTTGGTAAGTTTTATATGTTGGAAGTATCATTTTTTTTTTTATCTTGAGGCTCATCTTCCATACTCTTATGCCTTTTAATTGATTCAAGTTCTTTTTTAAAAATTTGTATTTTTTATACCTTTATTTTATTTATTCATTTTTATGTTGTGCTGAGGATTAATCCCAGTACCTCACATGTGCTAGGCAAGTGCTCTACCACTGAGCCACAACCACAGCCCTTGATCAAGTTCTTAATTTTATTTCAGTACCCAGTATGAATATTTTCCTTTATGGTTGTTAGTTTTTTTTTTTTTTTTGGTACGGGGGATTGAACTCACAGGCACTCAATCGCTGAGCCACATCCCTAGCCCTATTTTGTATTTTATTTAGAGAAAGGGTCTCAATGAGTTGCTTAGTGCTTCACTTTTGCTGAGGCCTCCAGCCACTGGGATTATAGGCCTGCACTACCATGCCCAGCCCTACGGACGGTTGTTAAGTTTTGTGTTTCCTTTAAAAAAGGATATTTCTACATTGAAGTCATAAAAATGTTTCCTTAATTTTTCTTCTTGATGTTTTGAAATTTTGTTTCTTATTTACAGCCTTAAGTAGTCTGAAACTTTATTTGTTGTGAAGTAGAGATCTAAATTTATTTTTCATAGGAATAACCAATTCTTGTACCTTATATTAAATAGTATATGGCTTCTTTTGTGTTCTGCAGTGCTTTTATGAAAAAACTCTAAAAAATAAAAATAAGAAAATAAAAAAACCTCTATAATTATGAGATGTGTTTCTTCTCACTGACACCCCATATTCTTAATTGCTTTTGCTTTATAATGAGTCTTTATATCTGATAGGACAGTTGCCATATGCTTCAAGTTCCTCTGTTCTTCTGTTAATAAATATAGTATTATTTACATCAGTGGCAAAGATACAGAGCATACTCCCGAAGAACCAATAATGTGGTAGAGAGCTGGGTGTGGCGGCACATACCTGTAATCCCAGCAACTTGGGAGGCTGTGGTAGAGGATTACAGTTCAAGACCAGCGTAAGCAACTTGGGTAGACCCTGTATCAAAATAAAAAACAAAAAGGACTGGGGATGAGTGGTAGAGTGCCCCTGAGTTCTATCCTTAGTACTAGAGTTGTCGGGGAAGAAGTCCACTGAGGGGCTAGGAGACTCTTGCCTAGGGGCTGGGGCTGACTTGCCTTGGAACTCCCTACTTCCTCTTTTAGTGCATTTGTCATTGTTGTTTTTACTCACTAGACTGAACTCTGTGATAGCTGGTTTCATATTTATCTTCACTGCTGACACACATCTGGCTCATGGGGTCCCCATGAATAAAAGACATCATTATCAGTACTCAAGTGTAGATGAGTATTACATACTTAGTGAGAGGGAAAAATTCACTTCTAGCCCCAAAGAAAAGCTTCTTAGAGGACTCTAGTATGTAAATTGAGCCTTGAAGGATGATGGAGACAAGGGAGAGAACATTCTACGTTGAAAGAATGACTAAAAAAAGGAGGAAAGTCTTTATTATGGCAAAGTCAGGGTCTTGGTATGGTTAATTTAAGATGAGTTTTTATGGGGAAATGGTGGCAGATGAGAAACTGGTGACTACAGCCAGACTGTGTGGGGTCCAGAATGCTAGGCCATGGAATTTGGATGATAAAGTAGGTAGAACTAGGAAAGGAAGGAGTTCAAATAGGTGAACATTGTTTAAAACTTTATCTGGCTAAGGCACTAAACTTATAGTTAGTACTCTATGCTGCATAGATGTGAACTGTTTTTCCCAGGTAATTTTTTCTTGTGTTGCTTGAATGAACTATTATTCTTTAATACTTATTACAGATTTTGGAGCCTAATCTGTGGCTAAGTCCTTTGGTTAGGACTTAGTTTTGGCCACCATTTTCTCTTTCTGTCCAGTTAGCTCTTTGGAATTTCTTTCCTATTGTTCAAATAAAAATACTCCAAGGAATATATGGCCTCTCTAGCTAATTTTCCATTTTCATCTTATAGTCAGGATCCATAAAATTAGGTGACTAAAGAATATGCTTTTATCTCCCTGTCTTTCCTTTCAATATAATATCTCACTTCATAAGGGAAAAATGTTGTTCGTTCCATTATTAAAGTTTATTTATAAAGCCAGAAACTTAGGAAGAAATAAGAACACTTAAAACCATCCCATTCATAGGTAAACATTGTTAATATTTTAATTTCTTTTTCTTTAATTTTTTAATGTATTTTTTTTATTTTTGGGGAAGGCTTTTACATTTTTTTTCTTTTTAAAAATAAGTTAAAATGCATACAATGAAAATTCTTCCCATAACTGGTGGCTAGAATTGCTGGAGAGGGTAGACTTTTTTCACTAAGCTTCAAAATCTGGATGAAGGTTTGAAATTTGAGGGAAAATAAAATAATTTTGAGTTATTTTTACTACAAACTGATGTGAACTTTTAACATGAGAGAATAACCCAAGCAGGATTATGCCATCTGGCCTTTTCTTAACTTTTCAGAGTATCCTGTAATTGTAATATGTGTGCTTCTTATTTTAACAGTACTATCAAAAACTTTGGAGGGACAGTGAGTCTTATCCCAATTGGGGAAGCCAAAACATATGTAAATGGAAAAGATATTTTGGAACCTACAGTATTACATCATGTAAGTTGATGGGTGCTACAACATAAGAAACTGTTTGACTTTGGGCATGCTGTTTAATTTCTTTGAGTTGTAGTACAAGGGAATTGAACTGGATTAAGAATTTTTTCATTTCAAAAACTCTGTTTCCTATTAATTCATTAGTTGCCTTCTTTGGTACCAAGACAAAACTTATATTACTTTAAAGTAGTAACTGGAGAACTGAACATGGACAAATTATTATGTGTCTTCTGAAGACCTAGGCTTTGGAAGCAGACCAGACAGGGTTAAAATCTTGGCTCTGCCATTTGCTGTGTGATCTTTGGCTACTTAGCCAGATGATTGAATGATCTCACACAAAGATATTTTTTAGAGCATTATTAATAATTACATCGGGAGAACTTGCATAAACAAGTCTATTGTAGGCAAACCCAGATGTATGTTCACTCTCTATATATCCTATTTTTCAGGGATAGTGGAAGATTAAATAAAACAATTTGTTATAGTTTTAAAAACATTGCCTGCAAAGAGTAAGCTCTCAGTGAGTATGTTGTTATTATTTAAGGTCTGTTATTAAGGAAACTTTTTAGTTTCCTCTTTCCCAAAATTGGGATAGCATGTATCTTATTGAGTTGCTCTGATACATAAATGAAATTTTATACTCTCTTTCTGTTTCAATGGATGTGTGTGTATGAAGTGCTTGACACAGTTTTTGACATATAGAAAGTATTTAACAAATGAGTTGCTATGATTATGTTATCATTAGTAATACTAATGATTACATTATCATTAGTAGTACTAGATTATTTTGAATTGTTGACTAATGATTTTTCTCATGTAATTTTTTGGTTCAGATGTACTACAAGTAACAAATTTTTTGGTGTGTTTTAGGGTGATCGGGTGATTCTTGGTGGAGATCATTATTTTAGATTTAATCATCCTGTTGAAGTCCAGAAAGGGAAAAGACCATCCAGTAGAGATACTTTTATAAGTGAGGGTCTAAAAGACTTTGAATTTGCCAAAAATGAGTTACTTTTGGGACAGAGATCACGGTAAGTATTATTGTTGTTGTGAAATATTAAGTATGTGAGAAAGGTCTACAGTGGAGTTAATCACATCATGGTAGTTTCCAGGAGTTAAGTCTTCGATTGCTAATTTTTAGTGATGTACATTTTTTTTCTCTTGGTACATTCATTCATTCAACGAGCATTTATTAAGAATCTATTATGTGTTTGTCACTGTACCAAGTGCTAGAGATACAAAGAAGAGTAGTTGAAACTTATCTCCTGTCCTGCAGGAATTCATCATCTCATAGGACTTATGGATAGTGGTGCCAGAGTCTTGCACTGTGTGATGTGGAAGTTTAGGGGGTGACACCTAGTTTCTACCAAGAGTCAGTGAAGGTTTGTAGGGGATGAGAAGATGTCCCTGGAGCAGAGTCCCAAGAGACTATTAGAAGTTAGCCCCTAAGAAGACTGGGGGAGTGGACATTTATTTTTCTTATCTTTTGCCCCAGTTTTAATCCATGCATTATTGTACTATTTCTGGCTTAAGCTGTGTCCTTGTTAGCTGAATGGTAAGGTATACATAATGATCTGTGGAAGAGTGGACTTTATCTTAAAAGGAGGAGAATTGTTAAAGAATGTTAAGCTTCCATGCAATTCCCCTTCTCCCTCCCTTTCCTTCCCACCTCTCTTCCCTATCTAGAGGTAATTTTCTTATGCTCTTCCTCCCTACCCCATTTTGTGTCACCTCCCTTATATCAGAGAAGACATTCAGCATTTGTTTTTTTGGGATTGGCTAACTTCACTTAGCATAATCCTTCATTATACAGAATACAGTATGAAGATGTGAGGGGGAAAAAAAAAAAAGAAGTGGATCACAATAGATTGGGTAGAGAGAAGAGATGGGAGGGGAGGGGAGGGGAGGGGAAGGGGGGAATAGAAGGACAGCAGAATAAAATAGACGTTATTATTACTGGGGTATATACATGACTGTATACTCAGAAAAATGAGAAATTATATCCCACCTGATTCAAATTTATGCTATGTCAAGATCATTATACTGTCATGTGTAACTAATTAAAACATAAAAATAAAATAAAATTAAAATAAAATTAAAAATAAAATAAATAATATCACCTTAAAAAAAAAAAAAGAATGTTAAGCTGATATGAGACACTCATGATTAGAGTCAGTTTTAGAGATCACTCTGATCCACATCTGAAGGGTGGATTAAAGGTAGAGCAAGATTCCAGGCCTCCAGAGCAGTTGAGAGATTAGTGAAGAAAGGTAAGAAAAGTGTGGTTGGATAGGAGAAACATACAAAGGAAGTAAAATTAACAAGTCTTGTTGACTAAAGGCCAGCAGGAAGAGGAATCAAGGTGACTAGTAGGAGTGGGCGAATGCTGCATGGAAGTCTTTTAAAAAACCCAAGCCTACTTTTTACCCACTTTAGTTTTTTTTTTCCCTTGGTGGTGTCATATATGTAGCTTGAAACTTAGCATTGTAGCCATTTCAAGTATGCAGTCTAGTGGCATTTAGTGCCTTCACACTGTGCAGCCATTACCACCGTCCTTTTCATCAGCCCAAACTGGAGCTGTATTCATTAAGCAGTGGCGTTTCACTCTCCTTTCTCTCTACTTGTGGTAACCACTAGCCTTATTTCCTAGTGACATTCTTACTTTTTTTCTTTGCACTACAGTGTTAAAATATTGATTTTATGGGAAGAAAGAAGCTATCTTATTCTGTAATCATTAATTTTTTTTCTCTTGTATATTGAGAAGTGATATAGCCAATTTAATGTTTTGACTTATCAAAACGTCAGATTATTACAAATGATTGAAAATATATGATACAGTTTCTGCTTTATCAGCTCTGGTATCATGTACTTGCAGTCATTTCAGTATTTTCTTAATCTATGGACCCAAACACAAAAAGAAGTTATAGAAATATGAAGTCTTACTTTGCTGTATCCATTGTTTAGTCTAACATAAAATAACCTTATTTTCTGTTTATTATAATGCTAACTTATATAATATTTACTGTAATGTTTACTATAACATTTTATATAATTTATTTTCCTTACGCTTTAGAAAAATATATTCATTCACATATCAGGCATTTGCAGTAACTAAGTTAAAAATAAGCAAATTTTCATTCTACATTTTCTTGTGTGTAAATAATTCTAGAGCCAATGAAAAATTTAAGAACACTGTTGAATGTCAGAAATTTTTGCAGTTTAATGTTTGTTCAATGGAAAACATTTTAATATGATCAAGGACTGCTCTGATATATACAGAATTCTTGACAGCGTATTCTGTAAATATTTTGCTCCTCAATAGACTTGAAGCCGAAATAAAAGAGGCACAGTTGAAGGCAAAGGAAGAAATGATGCAGGGAATTCAAATTGCAAAAGAAATGGCTCAGCAAGAGCTTTCTTCTCAAAAAGCTGCATATGAAAGCAAAATACAAGCCCTGGAAACAGAACTGGTAATATGCAGAATTGGGAGTGCACCCAAAGTGATGTGTTGATTGTATAATTGATTGTCCTTCTAAAGGAACTGGGGGAGTATCAGAGATTAGAGAGAGCCACAGTGAGGCCAGGCCCTCTTTAGGAAATAAGTTGGTAGAAAATAATGACTACTGGGGGAAGAAGAAAATGGAGAGGCTTTTGTCTTCTCCACTTGAGATGTATCTTCTCTCCATGGCTTACTGATAATTTTGCATTCCCAGAAACACATTTTAGAGGAGAGTACTCTAAAAAGTTTGACTAATGACATTTCTTTTTAGTTAGATGAATTAATCTGAATGAAACCAAGTACAGGACTTTCTTAATAATAATTTCTTTTGCATTGATAAAGGGAAGGACTTTTGTACTTTTGGGAGGTAAAATGTTTTTGAAAAATGCTCTGCACTTTTGCCTCAGTTATTTTTTATTAATGTTCTTTAAAGAGAGAAGAGTCTCAAAGGAAGAAAATGCAAGAAATAAATAACCAAAAGGCTAATCACAAAATTGAAGAATTAGAAAAGGCAAAGCAACATCTTGAACAGGAAGTATATGTCAACAAAAAGCGATTAGAAATGGAGACTTTGGCTACGAAGCAGGTAATTTCATTTTAAGTTTGCTGTATTCTGAAGGGAAGCTGAATTTTCTTCCTTCCTTCCTTCCTTCCTTTCTCTTTCTCTTTATTTTTTTTTTTAAAGAGTGTTTGATTTGAATATGAAACCACAAGAATGGGGTCCTAAGTTTATACTCCATGTATGCACAATATGTCAAAATACACTCTACTGCCATGTATTTCTAAACAGAACAAATTAAAAAAAAAAGTGTTTAATATCTTAATAGGCCAGAGACAAGTCCACGTCCCTAAGTGAGAAACGACTCCTCTTGCCTCACGCTCACACATTATCACACAGGTGTTTTGCAGAGAGCACTCTTATTTCCAGCTAGTTCCATCCCAGTTTTCTCTGTATACATCTACATCTGTCCTGTCATCAATCATGCCAGATAATGTAAAGTACAATCATAGTTGGGCTCAGTGTATAGAAGGAATGTCAGAATGAAACATTGTCTGCCCATGGAAAGAACAGCAAGCTGGAATTTCCTAATAAGAGCTCACCATAAGGCATTCCATACACCAGACTTGCCAGCTTAGGCATTTACTTCTATCATATCATCAAGGACAGAAGAAACTTTTCTAGGACTGACTCACATTAACCAAGCTTACACAACTGAAGGATAAAATAAAAATATTACTGTTAATGTCTTTTGTCAACTTACTGACAATGCTTTTTTATATTAGTGGTTCTTAAAGTGCAGCTCCATTATCAGCATCATCTGGAGATCCATGAGAAATGTAAAGTTTTAGGTCCCACTCCATAACCACGAGTCAGAAACACAGGGGTCAGAGCCCGGAATCTGTTTTAGCAAGATCTGCAGGAGATTCTGATGAATACTGAAATTTGAGACCAACTGTTTTAATCTTTACTTTGTTTCCTTATATCTTAAGGTTTTATTCTGAAATGGCAATTTTATTTCTCTTTCTTCCATGTTTGTGGAATGGAGATGGGAGTAGGATTGGAAGAAAATACTCCTAGTAATTTCAAAGAAATGTTAGTACAGAGATAACACTACACGACAGCTCCAGGACAGTAGTAGCTAGTGAGCCACATTGGAGAGTTTGGAGGAAAAATACCAATGCTTAAGTCTTTTTTTAAAAAATTTAATTATTTTCTTTTATTTATATATGACAGTGGAATGCATTACAATTCTTATTATACAAATAGAGCACAATTTTTCATATCTCTGGTTGTATACAAAGTATATTCACATCAGTTCATGTCTTTATACATGTACTTTGGATAATAATGTCCATCACATTTCACCATCATTTCTAACCCTATATCCTCTCCTTTCCCCTCCCACCCTTCTGCCCTATCTAGAGTTTGTCTATTCCTCCCATGCTCCCTCTCCCTACCCAACTATGAATCAGCCTCCTTACATCAGAGAAAACATTCGGCATTTGGTTTTTTTGGGATTGGCTTACTTTACTTAGCATTATCTTCTCTAACTCTATCCATTTACCTGCAAATGCCGTGATTTTATTCTCTTTTAGTGCTGAGTAATATTCCATTGTGTATATATGGCACATTTTCTTTATTCATTCATCTACTGAAGGGCATCTAGGTTGGTTCCACATTTTAGCTGTTGTGAATTGTGCTGCTATAAACATTAATGTAGCTGTGTCCCTGTAGTATGCTCTTTTTAAGTCCTTTGGGTATAGACCAAGGAGAAGGGATAGCTAGATCAAATGGTGGTTTCATTCTCAATTTTCCAAGAAATCTCCATACTGCTTTCCATATTGGCTGCACCAATTTGCAGCCCCACCAGCAGTGTATGAGTGTACTTTTTCCCCCACATCCTTGCTAACACTTATTGTTGTTTGTATTCTTAATAGCTGCCATTCTGACTGGAGTGAGATGAAGTAGAGTAGTTTTGATTTGCATTTCTCTAATTGCTAGCGATGATGAACATTTTTTCATAAATTTGTTGATTGATTGTATATCATCTTCTTAGAAGTGCCTGTTCAGGTCCTTGGCCCATTTATTAATGGGTTATTTGTTTTTTGGTGCTTAGCTTTTTGAGTTCTTAATATACCCTAGAGATTAGTGCTGTATCTGATGTGTAAGGGGTACCACTGCTTAAATCTTGAAAAACAATTATTTGGAGGCTATTTGTGAATTTTTTAAAAAAATTTTTTATTCATTCAACAAATTTTCTTGAATGTGTGTTTTTTTTCAACACTCTTTTTTTCTCTAAAGGTTATTTACTTCCTATAAGTGGAAAGAAAAAGATTAATTTGTGCCACTAAAAATTCCTAATGATTTTGTGATGAAAAAAATCATATTATTAAGAAATTTTATAAATCATTAAAAAAAACCCTTTTGTGTTTTAATAAGACATACTAACCATGAAATGAATACTATCATGAGGTTTAATTTTATTGTGCTACCATTATTCATCTATTTTTTTAAAATAGATTTTATTGTATACATAAGGTATTTAACATGATGTTATAGGATACATCTAAATGATAAAATGGTTACTGTAGAGAAGCTAATTAACATTTTTATCATTTCAATCTGATTTTATAATTTCTCTGCCTATCTTCATGTGTGGGTCTATATGAATGAATATCAATTAGGCTTTAGAAGACCACAGCATCCGCCATGCAAGAATTCTGGAAGCTTTGGAAAAGGAAAAGGAAAAAATTGCTAAAGAAGTACAAATTCTACAGCAGAATCGGAGTAATAAGGCTAAAACTTTTATAAGTAAGTGAGTATGTGTTGATTTTAGCAGACATTTTCTAAAGTTATGTATGTTATTACATACAATGACTAAATGTTGATTGCCTCTTTTTTTTTTTCTTTCTTTTTTTATGGTAATATGGATTGAACCCAGGGGTGCTCTACCACTTAAGCTAATTCCTTAGCTCATTTTTTTTTTTTTTTAATTTTTTAAATTTTAAGACAGGGTCTTGTTAAGTTGCTGAGGCTGGCCTTAGGTTTGTGATCTTCCTGCCTTGGCCTCTCGAGTCACTGGTATTACTGATGTGCACAACCACACCCAGCTGTTGGTTGCCTTTATTTAGTAAAAGTGTTTTATTCTAGATGTTGCCACTCTTCCAAGCTTCAATAAATTTGTGTGTATTTTTTTTTTAGAATATTCAATTTTTAGATTACTTAATTATATGAGTTCAATATATGGAATGTGTCCCCCCCACACAAAAAATTATATTTTTAAATTCTAACTCCCAATATGGTGGCATTGGGAGATACAGCCTTGGTAGGTGTCATGAGGGCCCCATCCTTATGAATGAAATTGATGCCTGTCCTTATGAATTAAATTGATGCCCTTATGAAAGAAATCCTAGAAAAACTCCTCATCCCTTCTACCAACCAAAGATGTGACAAGAACATGATGGTAGTCTTCAACTCAAAGGAAGGCTCTTACCAGAACCCAGCCATGCTAGCACTCTGATCTTGGACTTCCAGCTTCCAAAACTGTGAGAAATAAATTTCTGTGGTTTATATGCCACTCAGGCTATGATAATTTGTTAAAGCAGATCAAAAAAATAATAAGCAAATGGTAAACAAAGTTCCAAGTATTATTTAATGTACAACATAATTTTTAAAACATATATTATTATAACCTAAATCTTTATTTTATATCTAGTTGTACTAATCCTGGGCATTTTGTTTACTTAGAGATTTTTTTTTCTAGCTTTACTGAGGTATAATTTTTTAAAAAATTACATATATTTAAGGTATACAATATGTTTATATATATTAGGAAATGATTAGCATAATTAAACTAATTAGCATAATTAATAGTATTCAAATAATTGCCATTGTTCTTCTTTTTTTTTTATGTCAAGGTAAGTTTATTGTCCAAATAGCATAACCTAATTGCATCCAAAACCAATTTCAAATCCATCTTTAAACTAGTCAAAAGAACAGGTTATTACTTTTTAAAATCACTTAACACTGAACAGATAAGACTGCTTAAAAGGCAGCTGACTTTTATCATGTCACCATCATAGTCAATACATTTTTTTCCATACTTCCTAAAACACTTTTTTTTGTTCACACTCATCATGCTACGTTAGCACTTTCTAGCATCCCGACCAAATAAACACCCACACCTCTTATAGAGTACATTGTGAGAGAATGACATTGACTTGATATGGCATTACACTCGTTTTAAAGCAAATTAAAAAAAGAAATAATAATCCAAGACAAGAAACTATATCAGAGGGGGGGGGAGAGGGAGAGATAGATCTGAGGTACATGGTACAAGGGTAATGAACATAATGGAAAAAATCCAATGGCCTGGTGGAGTTGCTGGGGATGTAAGAGTTGGCCAGCAATAAGAACTTGTATGGTGAGAATTATTAAGATTTACCCTCTGGGCACATTTCAAGTATACAATATCACAGGTGGTACATTAGATCTCTAGAACTTGTTCAATATACTTACCCAAAGCTTTGCACTTTATGATCAACAATCTTCCCATTGCCCCCACCTTGTAGCTCCTGGCAACCACTCTTCTTCTCTCTGCTTCTTTGAGTTCAACTTAGAGTCCATATACAAGTGAGATCATGCACTAATTGTCTGTGTCTGGCTTATTTCCCTTAGCGTAATGTTATCCAGAATTTCTTTCCTTTTTTTATTGGCTGGATAATATTCTACAATTATACCACTTTTTCTTTTTCATTTTTAATTGAGACATAATATGTAGGGTATATTATAGTAATTAAATATACATATATGCAATGTGTACTAATCACATCAGGATAAAAAACATTTCCATCTCTTTAAATATTAATTATTGCTATGTGTTGGGAACTTTGTACTCTTCTAGTCATTTTGAAATATGTCACAGATTGTTTTCACCTGTAATTACCCCATTATGCAATACTGTCCTGAAGAAGTACCACATGTAATTCCTCCATTTTGTGCTTTTGTTCCCCAACCCCTAACTCCTTGCTTTTTTTTGGTACCTGGAATTAAACCCAGGGATGCTTAACCACTAAGCCACATCCACAGCCCTTTTTTATATATTATTTAGAGATAATGTCTTGCTGAGTTGCTTAGAGCCTCACTAAATTGCTGAGGCTGTCCTTGAACTCTTGATCCTCCTGCCTCAGCCTCCTGAGATGCTGGGGTATAGGCATATGCCACTGCATTTGACACCTGTACTCAGTTTCGTTTCGTTTCTTTTTTTTAGTTTGTTCTTTTTAGATATACATGACAGTAGAGTATATTTTGACATATTATACATACATGGAGTATAAACTTATTCTAATTAGGATCCCATTCTTGTGGTTAAATGTGATATGAAGTTACATTGGTTGTATATTCATATATGAACATAGGAAAGTTATGTCTGATTCATTCCACTGTCTTTCCTATTCCCAACCCCCACCCTTCCCTTCATTCCCCTTTGTCTAATCCAGTGAACTTCTATTCTTCCCTCCCCACCTCATTGTGTGTTAGCATCCACATATCAGAACATTTGTGTACTCAGTTTCTTTTATCAGCATTTTAGTATTTTTATGCACAGATCTTTTCTCTTCCACAGTATTATTCCTAAGTATTTTATTGTTTTTGATGCTCTTATAAATGGAACTTTTTCATAATATTTTCAGATATTTTATTGTTAGTGTATAGAAATGCAGCTGAATTTTGTATAGAGAGGAAACACCAAAGACAAAGTTTTTCTGATATCTTTCAAGGTTTTATTTTTCCTAGCATGGTGGGACATGTCTGTAATCTCAGCAACTTGGGAGGCTGAGGCAGGAGGATTGTGAATTGGAAGCTAGCCTGAGCAACTTAGTGAGACCCTGTCTGAAAATAAAAAATGAGGGCTGAGATGTATGTAACTCAGTGGTAAAGTGCCCTTAATTTTTTGTTCATTTTTTTCCTAATTTCTTTAAAGTATCAGGTACGGTATAACACAGCCTTACTTTTATAGAACCACATCCCTTTATTTTGCAAAAATACATATACACACACACATTTATATTTGTAGGAATAACATTTTAAAAAAATAAAAAAGGAAAATAATTTACCTACAAATTCCATTTTCCTAATTTATATTTAGGTCTTTTTAACTCTATATCAACTTCAGTTTTCAGTCCTTCCACAGGTGAGAGACCTTATTTTATATGAAGAATTATTTTTCAGTACTGGGGTTTGAACCCAGGGCCTCACACAGATTAAACAAATGCTCTACTCTCAAGCTATGTCCCAGCACTTTTTATTTTATTTTATTTTATTTTGAGATAGGATCTCATTGAGTTGCTGAGGCTGACCTAAAGTTTGCCATCCTCCTGCCTCAGCCTCTAGTAGCTGGAATTAAAAGCTTGCACCACCAGGTCCTAGAAGAATATTTGATTTTGACAATGAGATTTAAAGGAAAATTACTCAAATTTTATTCTTATTCTTCTGCAATACAGATTTAAAATCATTTATTTAAAATCAATCTTTTGTTTTCTGGAATTGTTCTGCCTAGTGATGTGTGTTAATGATCATATGTGTATTTTGAATCTTCTTTGTATGCTTTGTATTAGTTCAGCCAAATTGGAGCTCCATGAAGCTTTCAATGATGATTCAGGAAGCCAATGCCATCAGCAACAAATTTAAAAAATATTATGTTTTTGGCAGGTAAGTAGTTAATTATTCTGATTACAAAGCAATTTTTTTATTTGTTTTTTTCTTCTTTTTGGTACTGGGGATTGAACTCGGGGCACTCAACCACTTAGCCACATCCCCATCCCTAGTATGTATTTTATTTAGAGAGAGGGTCTCACTGAGTTGCTTAGCACCTTGCTTTTACTGAGGTTGGCTTTGAACTCACGATCCTCCTGCCTCAGCCTATAAGCCACTAGGATTACAGGTAGGCACCACTGTGACCTAGCTAAAGCAGTTCTTTATTAAACTAATTGATCTACATACAATCTTGTTTTTTAAATTTAGTTTCTCTAAAGTTTATTGTACAGTGTATGTCTAGGGAAGAGCTGGTATTATAATCCTTCATGACACTTTGAGACTCACTTGAGAGTAAAAGTGTTTTTAGCAATTAGTATAGTAGTATATTTATAAGCAGAATAATTTAAATATTTTAGGAATTTACTAATTTTCTTCTGAATTGAAAATTTGTTTACCAGCATTTCCCACCCCTCCCCCATGTTGAGGATCAAATGCAGGGTCTTATAATACATATCAGAAGTGTTTATTATTATGAGCTGTGGCTGTGGCTCAGTTATAGTGTACTTGCCTGACATGCATGAGGCACTGAGTTCAATTCTCAGCACCAATATAAATAAAGGTCTATCAACAACTAAAAAAAATTTTTAAAAAGTGATTAATATTACAATAAAAATGCTAAGGAATGATTTAGTCAATAGATTGAATTTTTATTTATTATTTATTTATTTTACTGGTACTGGTGATTGAACTCAGAGGCATTTAATCACTGAGCCACATCCCTAGCCCTACTTTGTATTTTATTTAGAGACAGTGTCTCACTGAGTTGCTTAGTGCCTTGCTAAGTGGCTGTGGCCTCCTAAGCTGCTGGGATTATAGGGGTGCACCACCGTGCCTGGCTGAATATTTATTTTTAATTTTGCTACTAGGGATTGAACCCAGGAACCCTCTACCACTGATCTATATCCCCAGCTCTTTTTATTTTTTACTTTGAGACAGGGTCTTGGTAAGTTTCCCAGGCTCTCCAGGAACTTGCCATCCTCCTGCTTCAGACTTCTGAGTTATTGGGATAGTACCCCCATGTCTAACTGATGGACTGAATTTTTATGGGTTTTTCTGCTCCAGAAATTTCATATGAATGGGTGTGTATGCTTTAGGATAGCATTTCAAAAATTTTTCTTTCAGACATGATGCATCAGATAAAGGTAGTTGTGAAACTTCTATTCGGGTTCGTAACCTACAACTTGGGATCTCAACTTTCTGGAGTCTGGAAAAGTTTGAATCTAAACTTGCAGCAATGAAAGAACTTTATGAGGTATGGAATATTGTTAAAATCTCTATAAACATTTCAAAACAAAAGTATAAAAGTAACATATTCTTGGCAAAGAATTTGAAAAATAAAAAAAGATAATCTATCAATTACCCAAACCAACCAACACTAACAATTTTGTACTTTATTTTTGTGTCTAAGTGGCATTTTGTTGGTTTATTTTAGCATGGTTATAAGTGGTAGAGAATTTTAGTGCCAATTTATTGAGTTATAATTGTATATTTTTAAAATTTTGCATGTAAACTGAAGGAAGAGATTTGATAGACAACTTACATTGTTTGAAATTATTTTCCTATGCCTGATAATGTGCATTTTTACATATTTACATTTTTCTGTTGCCGCATTTGAGTGTTTCCACTTATTTTCTGTTTTATGTTTTTAAAAAATATTTTTTTAGTTGTAGATGGACACAATACCTTTATTTCATCTATTCATTTGTATATGGTGCTGAGGAGCCAACCTAGTGCCTCACATGTGCCAGGCAAGTGCTCTACCACTGAGCCACACCTACAGCCCTTGTGCTTTTAATGGTCACAACTAAGAATATTTCTGCATCAATTCCTTGCCTTCTGTTTTTCAAAATGGTACCAAGATATTAATTTTTTGTTACACTTTGATGTTCATTGACAAAAGTGCTTTCCAGAAATGTTGCCACTTACCAATTACCAGTTTGCTTCAATTTGTATTTTAATAACTAGTGAATCTAGCTGTGCATGTTGGCATATACCTGTAATCCCAGTGGCTCCAGCAGCCCGGGAGGGTGAGGAAGGAGGATCATGAGTTCAAAGCCAGCCTCAGCAGAAGCCAGGCACTAAGCAATTCAGTGAGACCCTGTTTCAGTGATTGAGTGCCCCTGAATTCAATCCCTGATACCCTATTAAATAAATAAATACTCCCAGAAAACCTGAAAAGATGACTCAGAAGAGAATGATAAACCAACCTTAATATGAAATCAGCTATAAAAACCATGAGTGAAATATTAGTAATATTAGGAAATCAAACTCAAAATGATATTTAATACTTGAAGTAGAGTTTACTCCAGGAATGCAAGGTATACTCATAATAGAACATCAAAATAGACTGAAATATATCATACTGAAATGTGTTTCTCTTAAAATGATAGGTTTGTGTTTTTGAGTTTTTCTTTGAATTTATATGTATTAATAATTTCCAGTTTTTCTACAGTGAATGTGATTTGATTGTGTACTTAATACAACTAAAAAACCGTTGAAAGCCTTTGAATGTTCTTGCTTTACTATATACATTAAACCTTAGTGATGAGTTACCCTCACTATTATCTTACTTCCTATTTCAACCACTCATTGTAGTTCTTTACTTATTTTTCCACATACTTGTAATCTGTCTCAATTAAGAGCTACATAGTATTTTGGTAGAATTTAATTGGTATTCCCTTACTTAAATTAAAATGAAGATTATCATCATGATCAATATATTCAACCAAGAAGTCATTGCACCTTTTACTTTGTCAGATTATTTATTTTTCTTTCAAGGATTTTATTGGTTTTGTTTTTAATATGTCTTCTTAATGCCAAGTTTATTATTTCTGAGATATTTAATTCTGAGATATTTAATTGGTTGCTTTTAGTACTATATCACTTTCAAGATAACTTTGGCATCAGATGATTTGTTTTAAATTTTGTCAGGATTATTTTCTTTTTACTTTTATCAAATAACCTGTAATTTTGCTAATTTTATATTTTAAATGTAACAAAGTGTGTAAGCTTTTTTTCCTTAGTTGCTAAATAATTTTTTCTTATAATTAATGGAAACTATATATTTTATTTTTCTTAGAGTAATTGTAGTAACAGGGGTGAAGATGTCTTTTGTGATCCTGAAGACGAATGGGAACCTGACATTACAGATGCACCAGTCTCTTCATTTTCTAGAAGGAGGTAAAGACTTCTTGTTGGTTTTCTCTGGACACATACACACATCATGTGTATATATATTTATACTTACCATATCTATAACGATATATGCTACATTTTGTAATTATACATAATTTTCTCATTTTTAAAAAACTCTTTACTGGAGCTGGGGTTGTGGCTCAGCAGTAGAGTGCTTGCTTAACATGTGCAAGACCCTGGGTTCAATCCTTGGCACCACATAAAAATAAATAAAATAAAGGTGTCATGTCTAACCACAACAAAAAATAAATATTAAAAAAACTCTCTTTGTCTTTGGGATGAGATATTGCCTAGCATTTTTTTTGACAATGCTTATTTTAAACTCATTTATTATTTTTCTCAAAGACATACAGCTACTTTATAGCAAACTTTCCCTTTTCTGCTTTATTTGCTATCTGCTGACTGCTAAATTACAGTAAGAAATTGCTAAGACATCATAGGCATTATCCTAAATAAAATACAAAGCATATCCTTTACACAGAGGACATCCCTTTAGTGTACAAAACATATCTGTACCCCCTACACAACATAGGAAAATAAAAAAGGTCACAGGCTCCAATGAGAATCCTGTGTTCTAATCTATGCTTGGTATAGTCACACATCTTTAGGCATCAGTTTTCTCATCTATAAGATGGAGACAGCAATATATACCTACTCTACAGGAGTTTATCATGAAGATTCAGCTCACATGCTGCTTCTGTGACAACTATGATCTGTAACACAGATTGACAGTGTCCACATTGCAGAGTTGTTATGGGAATTAGAGGAAATGTGTGTAAAGATCCTACTGCAGTAGGTAGGTGTTCAATAAATGTTAGCTTGAACTATTATTGAGTGCTTAATATGTATAAAATTATATCTTAGAAAACAGAAGATATGATCTCTGGTCCAATATAAGTAAACAGTGATTTCTACAGATCTTTTTTTTAATATTTATTTTTTTTAGTTTTAGGTGGACACAATCAATATCTTTATTTTATTTTTTATGTAGTGTTGAGGATCGAACCTCGTGCCTGGTGCATGTCAGGCGGGCGCGCTACCACTTGAGCCACATCCCCAGCTCTCTACAGGTATTAAGGACTCAGAATAGGCTTTGGCACTAAAGTGAGCAAAACAAGACCATAGGTAGAATTGGGTAGATAAGACTTGGGCCTAGAATAATATAAGCCTCCCCAAAATGTAAACCAGACCAACAAATTCTTTAGAGAGTGATTTATAAATTCCTTTGGACTTTAGGATTACAGGTATCTTACTATTTTCATCATAAACAAGTGTATACAGGTATGTATTTAGAATTGTGGATCACAATATGAACATTAATAATTGATGAGCACTAAACTTTGAGCCTATTGACTGTTGGCTGTTTATATCTTATTTCCTGCTGACTTTAATAATAGGAAACCAACAGAAGTTTAAAATGTTGCTGAAAAATCAACACTTCTTAATATTTTCTAAGACTTTGAAATTAGGTGTTTTCTTTTGGCAGAGATATTTTTGAGAACTTCTGTAATTTGAAAGTATCATATTTTTTTAAAAATGAATTGATCTTAGTCTGAGACCTTGTGTATGAAGTTTCAGCCTTGTAAGAATGTTTATGACAGAATTGCAAACTCTGAGAATGCCTGCAGGTAATGGAAACAGTGACAGATTCTTAATTATAAAACTGCTGCTCGGCAATGATATGCCACAGTTGTTCTGCAATAAAATAGACTGATTTGGCTGCCTATAAATTTTGATATGTACTGGTGACATTTAAAAGTAAATTTTCCCTTGAGGTTAAGTAAAAACTCTCTGAAAGGATCATGACAAGCATTTTCTTTATTTGGGGTTAAACATTGTTCAACTGTGATAGTGTTGCAAGAATAACAGTTTCCCCAGTTAAGACTTGCTATAATAATGTACCATTTCATTTCTCTTAAGTAGAAATGCTGTAATATTTGAGAATTGATATTTCTTCTTTCTCCTTTCAGTCATATTTTTGTGTTTTCTTGTAGGAATTCACAGGGAGGCAGAATTTATATTTAGGTTAATATGATAGAATGCTGTTGTTTAAAAATCTTTTCAACAAATAGTATTTTTCTTTGAGTGATCAATAGTAGGAGAAAATTTTGTTAGGAAAATAACACAAAGGAGCCACATTTAGATCAAAGGATTCATATTTACATCTAGTCACTTTTCAAATTGTCCTAATGAGCTGGGCTTGGAGTTTGAGAATTGATACATGAATGGCAGCATGGAAAGGAGACTGCTTTTTTTAGGAGCAGAAAGAGTAGGCTCTATTTTGGAGAAACAGTTAAGAGTAGCAGCTAGATAGCCAGAAAATCTCTGGAGAGATTTCTGTGTTTTTAAAGGCTGAGGGAAAAAGACGGAGCTGGTGGGGATAGAATCACTGCGTCCATTGTGTTCCTGCCATACCTCACAGGTAGCACACCATATTGTAGATATTTGCCTATATGTTTATTTACCTAGACCATTTCCCTATTTACAGTCCTTCCTTGAATAAATGCTTAGGATAAAATCCAACCTTCCTTAATTAGTACACAAGGTCAACCTCAGGATGGCCCCAGCCTCATCCCTTGCCTCTCTCTCACACCACAAACTGCAGTCCTTTTGGATCTCATTGGGTTTTTTACATGTGTAATTTATTACACCTCTTCCTATATCCTGGTGCCTGTGTCTGAGACAATGTTCCCTGCTTCCCCAGCCTGCCCCCAGTTCTCTAGTTCTGCTCATCCTTCAGGGTCACTGCTCCAGGGAGGACCCTCCCACCCCTTGGGCCAGGCGAAGTTCTTCTCCAGGGCCTGCAAGAGCATTCTAGGCCCTCATAACACCGTCTCTTCATTGTACTTATTTGCCCAATTTCTCTTTTGCTTTGAACTTTAAGTTCAGTGAGGCCAGAAGCCATGTTTGCCATGTTTCATCATAATCCAGAGCCTATAAATTTATTCTCTTTAATTAACTATATGCCTAGAACAATGCCTATAAATAGTAAGATCTTTGCTCAATGATCCAAGTGAATTAGGCCTTTCATGGAAAACATACACATACATATTCATTTTCTTTTGATAATTCAAAAATAAACATTCTTAGAAATATTATTTCTTGTGGTGTATAACTACTGATCTTATGGTTTGTCTTTTTTTTTTTTTTTTTTTTTTTTTTAGGAGCAGGAGTATGATGAAGAATAGAAGAATTTCTGATTGTTTACATGACATGCAAGTCCACCCAATTCAGAATTTGCATTCTTCACATTCATCAGGTATTTTTTTCAAGTTTTCTGTACTGTGAGAAAAGCACCAATTCCAGGTTCCACCACTTGTTTTGTGTCCTTGTGCAAATTATTTTATTTCCTGGAACTTGTGTTTCCTCTGTAAAATGAGGAGGGTGAGTTGGACAACCTCTTCCACTTCTAAAATTCTATACTCTGATTTATTTTAAAGCTTTTTAATAGAGTGGCAATTCAAATGTGAAAGTCACATATATCTTTATAAATGAATAAAAAGTTATTTCCTGTTTCTGTGATGTGGGGAATCAAACCCAGGTCTCATGCGTGCTAGGCAAATGCTCTACTGGTGAGCCACATCCCCAGCCCTCCCCCATACTAATTGACAAAAATGTTTAGGGGCGTAGCTCAGTGGTAAAGCACTTGTCCAGCATGTATGAAGTCCTGGGTTTTCAGTCCCCAGCACTACCGAACAACAACAAACTCAAAATAAAAGTTATAGAAATTATTTCTCTGAATAATTATTTTGTGCCAATATTCCTTATAACATTAATTTATAAATAGAAGAGAGGATACACTACATAAATTTCTATGTGGAACTACCTATATAATTTAACTAATGATGACTATTTTCTGTTGATGTAGGCTTAATGGAGAAATCAAACTCCATTTGTTCAAATTCAGCAGAATCGTATCTCCCTGGAATTTGCAAAGAATTGATTGGTTCATCAGTAGATTTTCTTGGACAGAGTTATGATGAAGAAGAAACAATAGCAGATAGCCTGATAAATAACTTTCTTAAAATTTATAATGGACTGTTTGTCATTTCCAAAGCTCATGAAGAACAAGATGAAGAAAGTCAAGATAATTGTAAGCAATCCCACTTTTACTTACATGATGATTATTTTCTGCACATTATACTTTGTTTTGAATGACTATTTGACACATCTGGCAGGCATCTTTTAAAGTGTTTTAATGGTGAGCATATGCTGGTTCTTTTATTTGGAGATTATTTCTAACAATAATTTTCTTTTTCTTTCAAAGTGTTCTCTTCTGATCGGACACTCCAGTTACTTATTATCCAGATTGCTTGTGCTTTTGAGCAGCTTGTGGTTTTAATCAAACACTGGCTGAATGATTTTCTACCTTGTACTGATTTAGCAACACTTGAAGATGAATTAAGACAAGAAGTTAAAAAACTGGGAGGCTACTTACAGTTATTTTTACAGGTAAATTGATTCCTTAGTATTATTTGATGCATTTATTTATTCAGTATTGATTCTCCACTACCTGCATTTTCCACAAATTAGATCTGTTTGTAATTGATTTGTTGAACCAGGACTTACATGGTTCTCTGTGTACTGAGTGATCTTAAATGATTTACAGATATTAACTCATTTAATCCTCATAAGAACCTCCAAAGTGACTACTCCTATCACTGTTTTATAGGCAAAGAAATGGAGGCTTTGAGAAGATATGTAGCCCATCTGGTGTTACTTAACTGGCCAGATGTGAACAGAAAGTTATATTTGAACCCAGGCTGTCTTGGGTCCACAGCTCATACTCTGCCATTATTCTCTGCTGACCTTCAATAAAGGGTACTGGGGAGAGAAGCAGTCTTGCTATGGCTGTGGATTGAGTTTTAGCTCATGCTGAATTAGTCACAAGCCTGCTGACATAGAAGCAAGGAAAGTGATTTTGTTTCCTGCTTACCTTGTATCAGGTGAGATTAGGTTTGGCTATGAGGAAGAAGCAAGGCAAAAGCTTATTTTTTCTCACATAAAATCTGGAGGTAGGCTTGGGTGCTTTGCTCCACTAAGTTTGCAGGAACCAGGCTCTTTCCAGCCCTTCTGCGTTGCCTAAAACATGGCCCTTGATTTCATGGTCTACTGTGATGGAACTCTACCTTAGTTCAGTGCAGAAGGATGAAAGAAGTAACAAAGAAGAAAAGGCCAAGTATGCCTCCTCCTCCTCCTTTTTTTTGTACTGGGGATTGAACACAGGGGTACTTTACCACTGAGCCACTCAGCCCTTTTTATTTTTTATGTTGAGACAGGGTCTCATTAAGTTGCTTAGGGCCTCGATGAGTTGCTAAGGCTGGCCTTGAACCTGTGAGCCTCCTGCTCCCAAATCAGTGGGATTATACCATTTGTGCCTTCTTTTGATGGAAGTTTCTGGAAATAACCATAGTATTCTTGTGCTTTCTTCATCACCTGTCTACATCTAGCTGCAAGTATCATTAGGAAATTCATTTTTTATTCTATGCCTCTGTAACAAGCTAAAAATCAAGAACTCGATCACTATGGAAGAAGTGAGCACTTGATATTTGATATTACCTAGTCATTGCCTTAGTCAGTGATCTCCTCTATAAGAATTTCTTGAAGAGACAAAAGAAGATGTTGAGAAAATACCAAGAAGTTAGGTTTTATTTTAGAAAATGGATAATTAGACTTCATGACAAAAATCTCTAGACTATTTGGTTAAATCTTATGTTCTAGTGCCCCACCAAGAGACTTTATACCTCAGTTTTTTTGGTGGGTCATGTATTTCCTAAGTGGGTATTTACTGACTGGGATTTGGAAATTGTTTTTAATTGACTGATATAACTAAGTAAAATTAATATCAGATGTTTATTTTTAACAGCCATTGTTCTCTCCAAGGAAGTCTGAGTCTTGCCAAGACTTAGGTGCCTGTCTTATTTGCTTCTCTGTTAACTCTGTACTTTACTCACGTATATCCTTTTTTTTTTTTTTTAATACTGGGGATTGAACTCAGGGGCACTCAACCACTGAGTCACATCCCCAGTCCTATTTTATATTTTATTTAGAGACAGAGTCTCATTGAGTTACTCAGTGCCTTGCCATTGCTGAGGTTGGCTTTGAACTCGCAATTCTCCTGTCTCAGCCTCCCGAACTGCTGGGATTACAGGCGTGTGCCACTGCACCCAGCATGTATATCTTTAATATGCTATTTGCAAGCTGTGTTAAGCTCTGATAAGTTAGAGGGATTGTGGGCATCTTCTCAAAGCCTAATTGTTATGATAGATGCTCAATTGTATACTTGTTATTGAATTAATTTTAAATTTACATTGGATGAAGAGTCACTTTGGACGTAGGTAATGAGAAAATAGAATGATTATAGGATTGCAAATAGACATGGTGAAGTAGTAGATGAAGAAAAAACTGAGTGCAGAACCATGAAAATGCAAGGTGTGAATGGACAGAGAGCAAAACTAATGAGCCAAACAAAAGCTGAAGGTCTGGCTTAGATTTGGGCCTAAAGAAGGAATCTGGCTGCAGGATGGTGTGTGATAGACATAGGAGATCGAGGTATGCTTAGTTGGCTCTCAGATGCAATACAAGAATAGTAGGGACAAAATACACACACAGACCAAAATCCCACTATTGATATTTGAATCCAGTGTTTGAACCCCTGCTAGATTTGTTTGTATCCTTGAGCAAACTTCTTAATTTTTTGAGTCTCCCATTTTCTCACCTAGAAAATAAAAATAGCAATGCCTTCCTGACAGGGTTGCTGTGATTATCAAATGAAATAAAATTATAAGAAAATGCCTGTTGAAGAAGCTGGAAAGATCACTTTGAACCTAACATGGATTTCAACCTATTTTATAAGGAACCAAGGATGGAGAGCCAGGTGGCTTAGAGAGGAAGTTAGGTTGAGCCCTTGAGAATCTTGTGTGAAGCTGGCAAAACTGGTGTTAGTTACTGCACTTTCTGGTGAAGTATAGTTTGAGACTTCTTACCTTGTAGCAACACAGTTAGCATCTTCCAGAAAGCAGTCCAAGAGAAGTACTCTAAGAGCCACAGCAGTGGGCAGGAAAGAGAAAGAATGGTTTGCAAGATGCTTCCCCGTGCCTTTGGATATGTGCTGAGTGCACGTGGGAAGGCCCCCCACTTTTTTGAGATATAAAGGACATGTTTGTTTATTTAGCTTTTTAAAATTCTTAAAACATTATAGTTATACATAGTAGTTGGGTTCATTTTGACAAAATCATACATATAACGAATTTTATTTTAATACCCATCCCCACCCTTTTTCTACCCTCGTCTCTCCCCCTATTCTCCTTCCTCTGGTTTACTGATCATCTTTTCACTTCTTTATTTATTTTTGATTGGTACTTTCTACGTGTATATAAAGGTTAAATTCCCTTTGGTACCTTTGTATGTGCATATAGCATGATTTTATTGAATTCCATGCAAGTTTCCTCCCATTCCCACCTCCTTCCTTTCCTTTCATTCTCTACCTTCTGCTGTACTTAGCTTCCTTATGTATTTATGATATCTGATCCCCCCACCACTGCCTTCTTTCCTTTATTTTTCTCTAGCTATGGGAATCCTTTTGTTTGAAGGTTTGGGGTTTTTATCGTCTTCTCACTCTCCTTTTTCTTCTCCCCTGAGAAACAAAAACACTATCTATTAGATGCTTATAAGGACAGGAAAAATTGAAAGGTAAAAAAGCCACCACTTTGTTCCTTTCTTCTGTCATTCACTTATCAGTTCTATTTTTTATCTACTTTTTTCACACTTGCCCTATGTCCCCTATTAGTGTGTAAGGTCTTGGAGAGGAGAGTCTCTTATTCATACTGTCACCTTCAGTAGCCATAGGGCTGCATGTTTCTGGTTCTATCACATGTTTTTGAAGAGTGGTCATTATGTCAAGAAATGCAGAATTTATTGCCACAGTCTGGCTGGGCACAAATAACCGAGCCGCCACAAAGCCTTGTAGATTCAAACAGCAACTCTTTATTCCCCAACTCTCACCGGCATTGCACACACCACACAGGAACACACTCCCTCCACGGGGCTCCGTCCAATCTCCCTGAACCCCCGCCAGAACTCACGGGAACTCTAAAGTAGCGGGTGCCTGAGGCAAGAGCTGCTCTATTGCCCGATAGTAAAGGTCAAATATACAATACAATCAATCCAGTGTCACATAAACCACTTGAATCTAATGTATGAAATATGATATGTCAAGAGCTTTGTAATGTTTTGAACAACCAATTTAAAAAAAAGGGTAATTCAAAGACTAAACTCAAAAATATATATATATATATATATATATATATATATATAGCTTAACTCAAATCATCATCTCAATGGTTTGCTGGCGTCACCTTACAACCATTCCCTCCGGCAAATGCCAGGCATCATTCTGACTGGGCTGTGGCTCTCAACAATTTATTTTCTTAAGATTGTTTATTTTTTATTATAATCTTATGAGTCTGATACACTTATCTGTTTTTATCTCATAGGGATGCTGTTCAGATATTTCATCAATGGTAAAAGAGGCTCAAAATAAAGTGATTCAAATTGTACAACAAGCTGTTAAGTATGTGGGACAGTTAGCAGTTCTCAAAGGAAACAAGCTATATTTTCTGCAAAATGGTAACAATAAGTCTGCCAATATCCAGGTAATTTATCAATGTGAGTTTTGAAAGACTTGATCAGAGGGAACATTAGAGATTTTTTTATTTTAGTTTCACAAACATAACAGATGCATTTTATTTTTCAAAATAACTTGTACTTTTGTTTGGCAATAAGATTTAAAATTGTTTCAGTCTGAATTGATTAAATATACTGGATGATTTTACAAACCTTACTTTGCCTTTTGAGTTCTCGGTTGGGTGATGGCTATCTACCATGGAAGGTTTTCTTATCCAGTCAACACATGAAAAACTCTGTAATTCTAGAAGATTTATATTTGCTTGCTTTAATTACAAAAGAAAACAATGTTATATAGAATGTTACTGTGTTCCAGAAAAATAGTGTCCTGCCTAGAATGATAAACATTCTTTACATATTATATGTGGAATACTAAATAATAGTTCTGCCAACTTGATTTCCTAGTGGACTCTTAGTTCTTATTCTAGCTTTAGTTGAACTTAATAATAACTTAATTATCTTATATTTTTTAAAAATTATTTTAAAAATTGAATTTATCAGTTAATGCTTAAACACTTTTCCTAGGAGGAACTCATGGGTGCTATTTGTGATGGTGTAGGCTCGGGAATGAAGATTCTGTTAGATTCTGGACTGGAAAAAGCAAAAGAACTTAAGCATGACCTCTTAAGGCAGTGTGTACAAAATGAGGTAAGATGAGTAAAAGAGTGTTCTATACCAGATAATTATAAAGTTGATTAAAAATAGTTTAATGTACTGAATCCCTTTCTCTCGCCATGCACAAAAGTTAACTCAAAATGGATCAAGGAGCTTGATATCAAATCAGAGACTCTGCGTCTGATAGAAGAAAAAGTTGGCTCCGATCTATATATTGTGGGGTCGGGCTCCAAATGTCTTAATAGAACACCCATAGCACAAGAGTTAATAACAAGAATCAACAAATGGGACTTGTAAGATGCTGCACCGCACTACGAATGGGAGACACCACACAACACAAATCACCGGAAAGGTTCCGCTTTATTACAAAAGGCTGTGTGTTTATATAGATCTAAGGAGAGGTAGCAGGGCTGAGGTAGATAACTGATCACCTGTTTATTGGCAAGCTCTTCCATATGTCAGTTCCGGAGCCCAAAAAGAATTCTTATTGGGGCTAAAGTTTCCCACTCGCAGGATTTGAACATTGGCGCCGGCAGGAACGTTTCACACCAGTGAAAGAAAAAAGAAGAGAAAGAGGGTCGTTAGGCGCCATGTTGGGGTTTTTCTCTGGGGTGTGCTGCCGTTATATGTTTTCCCAACATTCCTCCCTTTTTGTTTTCTTAGGAATTGGGGCATCATTGGTCAGATCTGGCTGCTTCCGGCTGTGCGGGGGCGGAGTAGGGCCTAGAAGGGGAAGTGGAGGAATGTTGGGCGGGGGCAGGTCTGGGGATATCATGGCAACCAGAAATAAAACCCAGTGGCTATAGACAGCTACTTCCGTAGGGGTGAAGTCTATGAAAGTTCCCTGAAACCACAAGTCATCGATGGCATCGAACCAGTCCTGGATGGAGGAGATAGTTGGTATCAGCCACTGATCCTGTAGCAGAGACTCTAGGAAATACTGTAAACGTTGCCTTGACATGGCGTCACCAGCACCTGAAGATCAGAGCGCACAAAAACAGGATAAAGATAAAAATTAAAGCAAATGTCAGTTTTTGACAGAAGTTCCATGTTGGGGGACTGACAGAGAAGAGGCCAAGGGCCATGAGGAGGCTTAAAAGGACATAAAGGCTCAAGAATCCAGGATGGCAGATTAAGAGGTTCTCCGGGCTCATTGTCTCTCACTGTCTGATGTCCGTTGCATTCCATCGCGCCTGGTAGTGAGCTTCAGCAATGAGTGAGCTGTTCTCTTGAAGATGTTGGGGGTTCATCGGTCATCAGAGGCTGCTAGTACCTAAACAGAAGCTGGTTGAAAGTTTGGTTAGAGATCTTCCGTAATTGGCCCTGTAGGAAGCGAAGCAGACAGGGCAGGAACAGACACATCAGGAAAAGGAGACATATGGGCCCTAAAAGAGGCAACAGCCACGATTGGAAGTGGGCTAAAAAGAAGGTGGCAAATGGGTTTTGGTTTGGTGGATTTTTCAAAGAGGTAGCCAAGTCGGTGAGCTTGACTACATTAGTTTCCACAAGGCCTGATTCATTGATGTAGTAACAGCATTCTTCCCTCAAGAAGAGACAGGTTCCACTTTTTTCGGCTGTGAGTAAGTCTATAGCTTGTCGATTTTGAAGAGTAACTTGAGCCAAGGATGTGACCTGCCTTTGTAAAGATGCTAGAGATTCTGCCATAGAAGTGAGCGCTTGTTCAAATTTAGAACTTAAGTCCTGTACAGCCCAAAAGGAGTGTACAGGAGCTCCACCAGAAATTCCTGCTCCCGCTGCAGATGCAGCCAGTGAGAGACCCACCAGTATTGGAAGGAAAGCAGCCCGCTTATTCCGCACTGGGGGAGACAAGAGGGCCTGCACTTCAGCTGGGGTATAGAGAGTCAATTGTGAGACAAGCATCACCAGTATACAAGGGGTAGAGGTGTTGGTGAATAAGATAGTGATGAGAGAACGATTACACCAGAAGAATGAGCCAGGTGGTGCATAGAGGGTGAAGTTAAAGGTGATGTTAGAGTGGCAAAACTTTGGGAGTCACCCAAGCCCAGGAGGCAGCGCCAGGGAATCACAGTATGGTTAGACTCCTCAGGCTCCCATAATGGAGCGTCAGGTGAAAGGGTTTAGAGAGAACGGCGGGCAGATGGAGTGGAGAAACTTGAGAGGTCAGAGCCGAGAAGTTCAAGGGAACCGCTGCAAGCAAAGGTCGAGTCAGAGAGGCGCATAAGTAGCAATCAGTTGGTGTGATGGCAGGGAGGGTTAGATTTAAGAAGGTTACAGTTTCAGTAAGTAGTCGTAGCCATGAATACTGTGGTGAACTCCCGACATTAGGCTCATATGGATCCTGTATGGAGTCTAACAACTGCTGTTCGGAATGCTTTATGTCAGTAGAGATTATAGCTACTGAGGGCTGGGAGGGTTGAAGCTCTCGGGAGATGGAGATGGAGCCACAGAGGGTGGGAGAGAATATGTCACAGTAGAAGGAAGCATTTACCCTAGAGGTCCAGCGTGGATGGTTAGGGTCAGTGATAGCCAATTGATAGCCCCCCGAGATCAATCTGAAATTTTCAACGCAGGAATCCTCGATGCATGCACATGGGTTATGAACGTTGCATGACCAGTAGGGGCACCCCCCATAGATTTCGGGCCACCATTTGCAGTAATCCTCTGTCTGATCATATAAGAAGTAAAGGTAAAGCCTAGTGGCTGCTTTTAAAAGTTCAGAATTCTGGGAGGAGAGGGGAAGGAAGATAGATGCATTACATCCCGTAGCGGCACAATCAACCGAAGAAACTAGGCGATTATAACGAGTGCTGCTTTGGACATGTGTCTCTCTGACTTTGAATCTCCAAGTATAGGAGGAGGAGGATGATGTCCCCAGGAGAAGGGTGATGACTGTGAAAATACCACTTAGAAAAGTGGGAGTCATGGTGGAGTATGGGCAGTTACGCGAGACAGGCGAAGCTTTAGAGGATAGTTAGGATGTGGAGAGCAGGAGTAAAGGGGAGGTCTAGGAGGTGACTCTTGAGGCTCCTCTGGGGTAGTCTTGTCGTCAGCAGATGGGGCCTCCTGGTAATATGGCTTCAACCTAGAAATGTGAATCCAGGGGGTGAGAGGGTTGCCAAGTAAGGAAAGTTTGGCGGCGGTGGGGGTACAGGATAGGGGCCTTCTCATTTTGGGGCAAGAGGCCCTTTGTCCTCTGGGGTGTTATAATAGGCTAAACTCCCAGGTGTTAAGGGAAGAGTGTTTGGAGAGGAGTTTGGGTCCAGAAGAAACCAGTCTTGATATTTCCAGAGTTCCGAGCGGAGATGAAACAAGAGAGATAAAGACAAATCTCGTGTGAGAGGTCCTTGTGAAATGACCAACCCGGGGGTATAAGAGGTCTTCCATACATTATCTCAAAGGGAGACAGTAAAGATGGTTTCTTAGGGAGAGCTCTGATCCGAAGCAAAGCCAAGGGAAGGAGTTTGACCCAGTCTAAGTTTAGTTCCATTGTTAATTTGGTAAGGACTTCCTTCAGAGTCCGATTTACCCTTTCCACTTTCCCTGAAGCCTGGGGGCGATATGGACAGTGGAAATGCCATTTGAAGGAGAGGGCTTGAGAGACCTTTTGTGTGATCCTAGAAATAAACTCAGGGCCATTGTCTGATTGTAGGGAAGTGGGCATACCAAACTTGGGGATGATGTCTGTCAGTAGGATTGAAGCTACAGGAAGCCTTTTTATTGGAAGTGGGAAATGCCTCAACCCCACCAGAGAAGGTGTCCACAAAGACAAGGAGGTATTTAATGCACCGTACTGCAGGCATGTTGGTGAAGTCTACCTGCCAGTCAGCAGCAGGAATGTGTCCCCGGGCTCGGTGGGAGGGAAATGGTTTAGGTCTTAAAGGTGTATGAGGGTTGGTCCGCTGACAGATCTGACAATTAGAGGCTATATTCTGTAGCATGGCTTTGTCAGAGGGGTTGAGGGAGAAGAAGCTCTGTAAAAAGAGGGGCAAAGACTGAGAATTGGAATGGAATAGAGTATGGAGGAACTCAAAAAGATCCCTGTTCTTACTGGAAGAAGTAGGGGCTTCAGATGGGCAGTCTAAAGCAGCCATTATATGTCCCCCAGGGGGGTCATACTTGGAAGAGATAGCAGCCATTCGTGCCGCCTGGTCAGCCCTGGCGTTGCCCTCAGTAATAAGAGAGCTGTCCTTCTGATGGGACCTACAATGGACAACTCCCAACTGGGTGGGTAAGTGGGAGGCCTCTATCAAATTGGTTATAAGAGCTGAATTAGTGATCGCATTATCTTTAGTGGTAAGTAGGCCTCGATCCTTCCATATTGCAGCATGGGATAATAAACTATGGAAGACATATTTGGAGTCAGTATAAAGGGTGAGGGATTTGCCCCGTGCTAGGAGACAGGCACGAGTGGCCGCTACAAGTTTGGCCTGCTGGTTGGTAGTTCCTGAAGGCAGAGCTTTGGCCTCTATAATCTCAGTGGCTGAAACTAGGGCGTATCCAGAGTAATGAGTGCCGTTCTGCCTAAAGGAACTGCCGTCAGTGAACCAGATAAGGTCAGGCTTGGTGAGTGGTTCCTCAGAAATGGAAGAATGACAGGGGAGGAAATCATCCAAGGTTTCCAAGCAATTATGAGCTGGTGTGTCAGATGTGGGGATCGTTGGGAGCAGTGAGGCAGGGTTCAGTGCAGAGTAGGGGAGGAACGTAATATTAGGGTTTTCCAGAAAGGAAGTGAGGAGTGACAGGACTCTGGATGGAGGAAGGGTTTGAAGGTCCTTATAAGCTAAAAGATCCTTCAAGTGATGTGGGGAGTGGATAGTTAAAGGGGCCCCGAAAGTCAGCTTAGAGGCTTCTTTGTGTAAAATTTGTCCAGCAGCCAGAGCTCTTAAGCAAGGGGCCCACCCATGGATGGTAGGGTCTAATTGTTTGGACAAATATGCCACAGGTGCAAATGTAGGCCCATAATTTTGACCCAAGACCCCAAGTGCTTGCCCACCCTTTTCATGGACATATAGATGGAACGGTCTTGAAAGATTGGGAAGGTGAAGGGCGGGTGCCTTTAAGAGGAGTTGCTGAAGTCTGCGAAAGTGGTAGCTGTGGGAGGAGGCAAGAGATTCACCAGGGGACCCTTTGCTAGGTCATACAGGGGTTTAGCTAGAAGAAAGTAATTTATGATCCAGGACCTAAAATAACCTGCTAGTCCTAGGAATGATAGTATTTCGGCTTTCGTATGAGGCACCAGAAGATTAGAGAGGAGTTGCCTTCTATCCAGTGTTATTTCCTTTTTTCCCGGTGCAAGGCGAAAACCAAGGTAGGTGACAGAAGACTGGGAAACCTGGGCCTTGTGGAGAGACACTCTATATCCCTTATCCGCTAGGAAATTGAGAAGCTGGGTGTGTGGGATTGAGAGTGTTCCCAAGAGGGACTACATTGACATATTGAAGGAGAGTAGAGTCAGGGCAGGTGGGGTGAAAGGATGTGAGGTCCTGGGCAAGAACCTGGCCAAAGAGATGGGGACTGTCCCTGAATCCCTGCGGGAGGACGGTCCAGGTAAGCTGATGAGAATGGTGGGTGTGAGGGTCAGTCCACGTAAAAGCAAAGATATCCTGAGATTCTGAGGACAAGGGAATAGAAAAGAAGGCATATTTTAAATCTAAGACTGAGAAGTGGGTGGTAGTAGCAGGGATCTGAGAGGAGGGTGCAGGGGCTGGGCACTAGCGGGTGGATGGGGACCACAGAGGAGTTGAGAGGCAAAGGTCTTGAATCAGCCTGTAGGACCCATTAGGTTTCTTAACATCCAGAATGGGGGTGTTGAAAGGAGAGTGTGTAGGCCTAAGTTACCCCTTCCGTAATAAATCCTGGATGATGGGTTCTAATCCAAGAAGGGCTGTGGTTGTGAGTGGATATTGTGGTTGACTAATATATCTTGAAGTGTCCCATAAGACAATATGAATAGGACTGCATTTAGCCATAGAGAGTGTAGTTGTGTCCCAAACCTCAGGATTAACTGGTTTAGATAGTCGTGGGAGAGTGCATGATGGAGGTGTATCTGTCCCTAGGATCATCATGAGGAAATGAGAGGTGGGGGAAGTGGGGGGTGATATGTGAATAGTGACCTTCAATAATGAGAGTATATCCCTTCCCAGAGGGGGAATGGGGAAATGGCTCATAACGAGAAAGGAGTGTGTGAACTACAAAAGGAATCCCTGCATATAACATGATAAGGGGGATGTTTTTATAACATTTTATAACATGATAAGGGAAAATCTGTTTACCTCCTACCCCGACAATAGGAATTTTTGAGGGTGTGGTAGGACCCCAATACTCCCTCAAGTCCAAAAATGTGGTACCAGTGTCTAAGAGGAAAGTAATGAAGCGTCCATCCATTAGAAATGTGACCCTAGCCTCTTGCATCTTGATGGTAATAGTTGGGAGGGAAGGCTCAGGGCTCTGTCAATCCTCCTCTGCCAAGCCCAGGAGAGGCTGGAGTTGTGGGGCGGCTGACCAACCTCCCCTCTGGGTTGTTGGACAGTCTACCCCCCAGTGTCCCCTTTGGTGGCATTTTGGGCAGGGGGTGGAGGGTAACCTCAGCGAAGGACACTCCCTGGCCCAATGTCCCTCCTTACCACATTTGAAGCAAGTTCCAGGGGGTGTCTTATTGGGATGGTGGGAACGTTTCGCGCCAGTGAAAGAAAAAAGAGGAGAAAGAGGGTCGTTAGGCGCCATATTGGGGTTTTTCTCTGGGGTGCTGCTGCCGTTATGTTTTCCCAATAGACTTACTTAAACTAAAAAGTTTTTTCTCAGCAAGAGAACCAATAAGAGAGGTAAATAGGGAGCCTACATCCTGGGAACAAATTTTTACTCCTCACACTTCAGATAGAGCCCTAATATCCAGAGTATACAAAGAACTCAAAAAATTAAACAATAGGATAACAAATAACCCAATCAACAAATGGGCCAAGGACCTGAACAGACACTTCTTAGAGGAGGACGTACAATCAATCAACAAGTACATAAAAAAATGCTCACCATCTCTAGCAGTCAGAGAAATGTAAATCAAAACCACCCTAAGATACCATCTCACTCCAGTAAGATTGGCAGCCATTATGAAGTCAAACAACAACAAGTGTTGGCGAGGATGTGGGGAAAAGGGTACACTTGTACATTGCTGGTGGGACTGCAAATTGGTGCAGCCAATTTGGAAAGCAGTATGGAGATTTCTTGGAAAGCTGGGAATGGAACCACCATTTGACCCAGCTATTCCTCTTCTTGGACTATTCCCTAAGGACCTTAAAAGAACGTACTGTAGGGATACTGCTAAATCGATGTTCATAGCAGCACAATTCACAATAGCTAGACTGGAACCAACCTAGATGCCCTTCAATAGATGAATGGATAAAAAAAATGTGGCATTTATACACAATGGAGTACTACTCAGCACTAAAAAATGACAAAATCATGGCATTTGCAAGGAAATGAATGGCACTAGAGCAAATTATGCTAAGTGAAGCTAGCCAATCCCTAAAAAACAAATGCCATCTTTGATATAAGGAAAGCAACTAAGAACAGAGCAGGGAGGAAGAGCATGAGAAGAAGATTAACATTAAATAGGGACGAGAGGTGGGAGGGAAGGGGAGAGAGAAGGGAAATTGCATGGAAATGGAAGGAGACCCTCATCGGTATACAAAATTACATATAAGAGGAGGTGAAGGGAAAGGGGGGGAAAACAAGGGAGAGAAATGAAATACAGTAGATGGGGTAGAGAGAGAAGATGGGAGGGGAGGGGAGGGGAGTGGGGATAGTAGAGGATAGGAAAGACAGCAGAATACAACAGACACTAGTATGGCAGTATGTAAAAATGTGGATGTGTAACTGATGTGATTCTGCAATCTGTATACGGGGGAAAATGGGAGTTCATAACCCACTTGAATCAAATGTATGAAATATGATATGTCAAGAGCTATGTAATGTTTTGAACAACTAATAAATAGTTTAATGCAGTGAATTTGATTTTTATAAATTCTTATATTTTAGTTTGTGTGGATTATTTTTTAATTAAAGAGGCTGATAATATCATTATGTCTTGATGATCTTTTCCCAAGTTATTCTTGAGTTGCTGCAGCCTCTTAATCTTTTGCTAGCTCTGTCACAGCTATTAGCAATGAGAGTTCAGTCTGAAGACAAACTCCCAAGCAGAGTGGAGTATGGTAGTGACACCTAGTGTTTATTCTCTGCTTGTCTTTTTCTTCCTTACTTAGTTCTATACTCTTCTACCTAAGAATGGAAGCTAGCATTTCTTTTTCTTTTTTTTTTATCCTTTCCACATTGTTTTATTGGTGCATGTTTATAGTTGTGCATACTGATGGGATTTGTTGTTACATATTCATACATGCATACAATATAACAATATAATTTGGCCAGTATCCTCCCTTGTTCTTTCCCCTTCCTTCCACAGCATCCTCTTCCATCCCTTTTATGTACTGATCTCCCTTTGATTTTCATTAGATCCCTGCTCCCCCACCTTTCTTTTCCTTTTTCCTCTCAACTTTCCATATATGAGAGAAAACATGACCCTTGACCTTCTGAGTTTGGCTTATTTTACTTAACATAATGGTTCTAGTTCCATCCATTTTCTTGCGAATGTCATAATTTCATTTTTCTTTATGGATGAATTATGTATTTATACCACACATTTTCTTTATCCATGCATCTGTTGATGGACACCTAGGCTGGTTCCATAGTTTGGCTATTGTGTATTTTGCTGTTATAAACATGAGTATACATTATCACTGTAGTATGATCACTTTAATTCTTAAGGGTAAATACTGAGGAGGGGTGTAGCTGGGTCATATGGTGGTTCCATGCCTAGTTTTTTGAGGAACCTCCATCCTGATTTCCATAGTGATTCTACTAATTTATAATCCCACCAACAGTGTAAAAGTATTCTTTTTTATCCACATCCTCTCCAGCATTTATTATTGTTTGTATTCTTGATGTTTGACATTCTGACTGGTGTAGTTTTGATTTGCATTTCCCCAATTGCTAATGATGTTGAATATTTTTTTCATATATTTCTTGACCATTTGTATTCCTTTTTTTGAGTCATTTCTTTTAATTCATTTTCCATTCATTAATTGGGTTATTTGGGGGTTTTTTTGTGAAGTTTTTGAGATCTTTAAACAGTGTAAATACTAATCCTCTATTAGAAGAATAGCTAGCAGAGATTTTCTTCCCATTTTGTAGGTTCTCACTTCATATTTTTAATTGTTTCCTTTTCTGTGAAGGGAAACAAACATTTTTTGATCCAATTATCTTGAACTAAATGTTTTTTTTAGGGGCATTCACATCAATGATTTTATATCAGAACATTAAACTGTTCTTCTACTTCCCATTTAGCCTTGAATAACTTATCTGTGCCTCAGTTGTTCTGTTTTAAAGGTGGGGATGATCATATTTATTCCATAAAATTATTCTGAGGATTATATGAGAATAAGAAGCACTGTATTCAAGATTGCTAAATATAATGCCTTGCAAATCTTAAGTCACTCATCCTGCTTGCATGCATTCTTTTTCTCTATCTTCCTCTTGCACTTTGTGTATTTTGCATCACTGGAATTCTGTTTGTAGAATTTTTCCATCAATAAGTACAAAAGGATATAGAATAAGTTAATGAAAGTAAAGAGGAAATAATGTATGTGAATGTGTTTATTGGTAGGTATAGTTGTTATTTTGAGGAAATAAATAGAAAAGGGATCAGGCCCATCTTATATATAATTTGTATTATCTGCATTTTCATGCAGAATTCTATCCAACTTCTCATTTTTTCCTACCTTCTGCCAAAGTTATACTTTGTTGTTTGTGGTGAAATTTTGTTTTATGTTCTTATACTTAAAATTTATAAAGAACTTCCAACAGAAAAAGTAGAATATTCAAAGAAATGGGCACAAACATATAAGGCACTAGAGTCACATTTTAAAGCTGCAGTCAGGAGGAAAAAAGAATTTGGATTGATTATTATTATTATTTTTTTAAACCACATGGAACAAAATCTGTGTTTGACCTAGGGAATAGTTCTATTGGTAAAGCCAATTAAATACTTAAACAGAATCCCCTGCAGAAATTAAGCTACACCTTAGGGGGCAGCATTGAGAAATGTAAAAGCAAAGGTTTAGAATTTGGGTTGGAGCCCCCATGCTGGATCTGAGTCTTTGGAGTTAAGACCCAGGATTGTTTTCCTCATTTGTAAAATAAGGGCAGTACCATATGAAGCATAAGGTCATAATTGAGAATCAAAGAAGAAAATATTTGGAAAGTTCTTAGAGAATATTTGCTTGATTTGTTAACTACCTCACTTCCTTCCAAGGGAAGTTTTAGAAATTTTATTCTTATAAATATTTAAATAAAAGGCAAATTCTTCTAAAACAGACATCAGAGATTGTCCATATTTAATACAGAAATCCTTTTGCAATTTATTTTTTTAAAAATTTCACTTTTATATGATTTAAGTACTCTCAAGCTATTTATTTACAATCTCAGAGATCAAATTTTAATCTTCTGGCTTCTAGACTAGAACTTCCTCCACCATCTGGTACCATACAATTCCAGTTTTTATATTTCTCTATAATTATTTATATAATAAAATATTTTAATATTCTCCACAGGTTACTAAACAGATGAAAACTTGTGCCATGGAATTGATCAGCTCTCTTGAAAATATCTTTTCTGAATGGAAAATAGTAAGAAAAGCTTTAAATTATCTTCATTTCATTTTAGTATACTTAATCATTTTTCTTTGCTCCACTGTAGATTATTTCCTTAGCCAAAGATAGCTTCTTTGTACATGTTTAATTGAAACATGTAGTTCTCTTGGATATAATAATTTGCTAGTTTTAGAAATAGATTTCATAGATATTAATATTAGTTTATCTGTTTCTTAACAGCTACTATCAGCTTTTGCTTGGATAGTCATTACAGGCTAAAAATTGCTTAATAAAAGTCAATGTGCTCAAAGATTTAAAAATGCACGTGAGGTGGACAGATTATTTTATGCTCATGTCATAGTTAAAACAGAAAAATAGAAACTAACTATGTAATCAGTATATTAAAAAGGAGAACAATTTTTATGCCATGAAATTTTTTATTTCAAGAAAACAAATGGGATATAAAGTCAAAAAGTTGAGCCTTTTTTTTTTTTTTTTTTTAAATCTACCAGAGTTTTCAATCACTAAGCCATATCCCCAGCCCTATTTTGTATTTTATTTAGACACAGGGTGTCACTGAGTTGCTTAGCACCTTGCTTTTGATGAGGCTGGCTTTGAACTCATGATCCTCTTGCCTCAGCCTTCTGACTGTGGGGTAAAGTTGAATTCTTAAAAGTTAAATAAGTTTGTCTTTTATGAATTCAATAACAACATGTTATGAATTCAATCACATCCGAGTTTTCACATGAATGGAACTGGCATTTTGTTCCATTCATGCATAACTGGATGATGGGATTTTGCTTTAAAATTAATTGAAAAGACTTATTTCTTTTGAAAAATAGTAATACTGCAGTTTGGTTTTGCTTATAGAAATGGAGTTAAGCATTGGTAAGAAAATTACATTGTCTTTCTTAATAATATTCTGAAAATACCTCCATCTAACCTGTTACATAAAACTATTTATTTATACAGAAAATTTTCAAAACTCAAGTACAAGAAGATTCTGGATACCAGGATTATAAAAAGATGTCTAATTTTGTCCCAGAATTCTTGAAGTTAAAACATTGCTTAGACAAAACCATTCAAGTTATCATTTCTGCCTTGAGAGGTAAATACTCTAAGTAGAATTTGTAATTAGAATAATATATATATTTATATATAATATGTATTTTTTTAAATTTTTAATTAATTAATTAATTTTGGTACCAGGAATTGAACTCAGGGACACTTGCTCACTGAGCCATATACCCAGCCCTATTTTGTATTTTATATAGAGACAGGGTCTCAGTGAGTTGCTTAGCGCCTCGCCATTGCTGAGGCTGACTTTGAACTCGTGATTCTCCTGACTCAGCTTCCTGAGCTGCTGGGATTACAGGGGTGCACCACCGCTCGACTAGAGTAATAATATATTTTAAGGACTCTCAAATGTCTTGCCTTTTCTTTCTCAGCCTAACTCACTAACTAAAGCCCACCTAGTGCTATTGCATTGATATTAGTGACCAGCACAGGAACGTCTGTAATCAAGTGGGGACCTAATATACATGTGGGCACTTCTGCCTACATAATTGCTTATGGAGCAGATGAGTACTTTAGTGGGAATCAAAGTGAATACTTTGTAATTGTCTTGATAAGAGTCACTTTGCCTTTAGGTGTATTTGGAGTCATCTAATAGTAATAAACACTTGACAAAAGCTGAAAAGGGTAGTAACTTTTTCTTCTTCCTTTGCATAGAATGCCATAGTGATGTACATCTTCTCAAGAATTGTATTGAAACTATTTGCAACTTGGCCAGTGATGTTCACAATGACTTCAGGGACCTCTCCACTTCAGTTGACAGCTGTGAGAAGAAAATACAAGCTAATCACAGCAAAATAGAATCTCTAGCTAAGTCACTTCTCTTATGTTTTGAATCTGCAAAAAGACCTGATTTGTTGAGACCCCAAGAATCTTGTAATCAAGATACTAGAGAAGAAGAATCCAAATCAAGCTGCAGTAGGAATAAAAGTGTACCAAAGCGTGTTTATGAACTGCAGGACAATATGCCCCCAGCAGTCAGCTCAGAAGGGTGCATGCCCAATAGGATTCAGTGGGTGTGAATGCTAGTGCATAGGCACTTGGTGATCATCCATGAAAAAGAAACTTGGTAAGCAATTTTCCTTATGAAGGAGAATGTAAAAAGAAATCAGTGTATTTATTTCAAAGAAGTCCAGCCTGTCAATGGCCTTACACTGGGTGTAAACAAGATAAGTATTATGGAATGGTTTTAAAATGCTAGAATGTAAACTCAGAATTTTCTCAGCTGACAGTTTTAAACAAGTGTTTACTATATTGGAACATTTAGCCAGGAGAATGAAATTAAGAATTTAGGACTAAGTGAATGGTTGTGTCTCTAGTTTTTCAATTGTCTTGAATTTTAAATGTTTAACACTGATATGCCATCTCTTGTTGGTTCATTACTCTGCTTGTAGATGGTTATTTTTTCATAAATGGTGGAAATGTGAATAATCAGTATACCTTTGGGCCTGTGCATTCTCTTCTCTGCAAATAGCTAGGATGAGGTTTATGGTGAAATTGCCAATACAACTTAGACTAGGCAGCTTATTTATATTTTTAAATCTAAAACTTTTCTGAAGGGTTGACTGGTTTCCCATTTTGAATAGTATACATGTTCAAGATATAATTTCTTGTTTCTTTACAAATTATAAATAACTACCTAAGAATAGTATGATTATATATTAATAATATGACTTACTGGCATAATAATTTACTATGTTACCTATGTTTCAGAAATTAATGAAATTTTTCAGAATCACACTTGGGAGATCAGAGGCTGGTTCTTTTCTTGACAGTGCTTGCTTTGCTAAAGATGTAATGAAAGGGTTTGTATATGATTTGATGGAGATTAAAGATCCTAATTATAAGCTGGGTGTGGTGGCACAGGCCTGTAATCCCAGCCACTTGTGATCTTCCTGCCTCAGCCTCCCAAGTTCCAGGCCAGCCTCAGCAACTTAGCAAGACCATGTCTCAAAATTAGAAAAATAAAATAAAAAGGTCTGGGGGTGTGGGTTAGTGAGCACCCCTGGGCTCAATCCCCAGCACTGTACACACTCACACACACACACACACACACACACACAATCCTTATTATATTTCACAGCTTTAAAAGTCATTTATCTATGATCAAGTAATAAATATAATATTCTACTTGTAGGATCTTACATGATGGAAATAGTCTTACATTTTTTACCTCAAAATGTGTGTGATTTGAAAAGATGCTTGGTAACTCTGCTTGAATGATGTTATCATTTTCCTGAGAATAATTTTTTCAGACAAAGATACCACCTGCACAAAGGGTGTAACTAGTTGAAACTCTTAGTTTCTTGAACAGATCTCATGATTTCCATGTTGGAGAGATTGCAGATGGATTCTGGTCATGGTAGAACAGTATTAATGAAGCAAGTGTGGTCTTTTCAGATGTTTTAAAATGGTTCAGTGTAGTAAATTTGTTTCATTTTCTTTTATTTTTGAGCTTATATTCTTTGTGAAGTTCTATATTTTTGTCAGTGCTCTGGCAAGTAGCACTTTTACTATCAAGTTTGATGGAGTATAGATGTACATATAATGATTTTTCCTGAAGCTTGTACTTCCTTTCAAAACTTCCCAAAGTATCAGAATGGTAGTTTTCATCTTGTAGTTTGATATCAATCTTTAGTTTCTGCTTTCAAAACTCATGATTTCATGGCCAAAAACATTTTAGTGTCTTTGTAAAATATTGTATATATATATATATTTATGCTAAATAACTTGTTATACTATATTTGAGGGAATGTTGAAAACATATGGGCTATTAAAATCATATACTCTGAAAAGACATGTTATAAAGAGAATGCCTTTAATCTTGTCAGCTTCATAATTGTCTCTTGGTCTAAGATTTTTTATTTTGTTTATTTTTTAAAAAATTTACATTAACTCCTGATTCAAAAGTGCTATAATAGCTTTACATTGATTTGCAATACTAAAGATAGCTATTATCAAATGAATTGGAAAGAAGCACTAAATAAATATGACAGCTACTTAGTTTTTTCTTTCCTCCTTCCCTCCCTTCCTTTCTTATAGTCTTGGAGGTTGACCTCAGGGCCTTCCACATCCTAAGCATGTGCTGTACAACTGAACTACAACCCAGCCCCCTACTTAGTTTTTCTTTAACACTGTTGTGCCTGTCTTTAGTTGGTTGTAGATTTATTTCCATGTGCTGTAGTAGAAAGAGCATAAAGTGTGGAGTTGGACATATTTTTCACACATTTGGAGTGTGAATCTCAGGCTGCTAAGTAATTTACATAACCTTAGACAGTTATTGTCTTCATGCTCCTTTTCTCATCTGCAAGAAGAAAGGTCCCACCTCATGAACTATTTGTGAGCATTGAATGAGAAAAACGTAGGAATAACTCCTGGAGGGTAATTGACTGCTGGTAAGTATGGCTATCCATTCTTTCTTCCATTACTAAACTTCAGAATCCTTATTAAGTGTAAGAGACCACACTTGTACCAATGTACAAAGTTTTATTGCAATCTTTTAAACATGGTGTATTTGAAAATATATCTACCAACATTTTATACCATGATAATAAACTGATGTAAAGATAAATGAATGATATTTTTCTGCTCTTAAGATATAGTGTGATGTGTGTCTGAATTTTTTAGCAAAAAAAATTGTGTTTTTTTAATATTTATTTTTCTTAGTTGTAGTTGGCCATAATATCTTTATTTATTTTTATGTGGTGCTGAGCATCGAACCCAGAGCCTCGCACATGTTAGGCGAGTGCTCTACAGCTGAGCTACAATCCCAGCCCCAGCAAAAAAATTGTTTTGTCCTGTTAGCTGACTGGAATACTTGAAATTGCCAAACCTGACTATATTCCAATTAACATTTCAAGTTGTTGCCTACATACGGAAAATAAGAGTTCACTTTTCACAGAGATGAGGAAAAGGTGTGGGTATCAATAATTCAGTTCAGTTCAAAGAAAGCGGATTTGCCCATCTTTCTGTGCATGATTCATCAGGAAAGTCTGTGCTCTGGGTCTTGCAAGTTATGGTCATTGCACGATATAATCAATGCTGAGTTTTTTCAACTTCCTTTGACCAATATGTATGAAATTCTTAGATGTAGAGTGTACCTCTTTGGTTAATTTTAATATCGTTTGGTAGCTGGGTTTATTCACTCATTTCAACAATTATTTATTTCAACAGTTATTTAAGGCTTGGTACATTTTTGGTGTTAAGTCACAGAAACTTGAAAAAGATTAGATGGCCATATGTCTTGGACATCTGAGATACCCAATTCGTTGGATCCCCAGTTTTTTACAATATTATACTTTCTAATTCAGAAGACCTCTAGAAACACTGAGCACAGGGGAAACACCAGAACTGTGCTGATTTACTCAAGTCAATTCAGGGGCACACTGTTTTGATTAAGCAGATGGCTCCTGGAGACTATGCACATTTCCTTTTGCAGAATGGCCCTGAGCCCAGAGGATCACAGATTCTAATTCTGAATCTGCCATGTTTCAGACAGATTTCTAAGATGGAAAAACCTTTTAGGCAACTCATGACTTCTGCAAGTGACAGCCTCCTGGATCATCCTGAAATGTCCATGAAGCATTGTTTCCTCTTCTTAGGAGCCCTGGGACATATCAGCCATATGAACAGCATTTACCTTCTGGCCATGTGTCCTCCCTAACAAAAATAATCATAGCTAATATTTCCTATGGGCTTATTCTGTAACTTTGTTGAGGATTTACACTGGATTCAGTGTTTTCTAAACATGATCTCATTTGATTTTCACAATATGTTCACATTTGGTACCCTTGTTCATATAAGGTACCATTATTTCCACCTTTTGACAGATTAACAAAATTAAGGGTGAAAGACATTAAGTAACTAGCACAAGATCACACAGCTAGAGGAGGCACAGGGATTCTGGTTTGTTGAATACCAAAACCTGTAACCTTCCTGCTGTCACCATTAGTGTTTATGTTCAGTTCTGGCTCCTGGTCCTCAATGGTATCTCAATTACTTTCATTTGATTGATAGGTTGATTAATTGACAGAGTCTTGTTATGTAGTTTAGGCTGGCCTCAAACTCCTGGGCCCAAGTGATCTTCCTGCTTCAGCCTCTGGACTAGCAGCAACTGTAGACATGTGCCACTGTGCCTGGCTGAATTTTAGAAGGAAGAGTATCATTTTGCAAAATCCTCAGAACAACATAAGATTCTAGTATGAAAAATTTTGCCTATGTAGAGACTGTCCCTTTCTCATTTCCCTATACTTTTCATATCCTTCCTAACCTCTTTGGACAACACATCCCCTGGTTTATCCTAAGGTTAAGGGGTAAAGAAATGGGAAGGATGTGTCCCCATTGCGAGTCCACATCAGCCTAGATTATGTGACTAGAAACACAGCAAAAGCTTAATTACTTGGGTAACATGTATACAGTTTAGAACCAGCTGAAGTAAATTAAAATGTGTTGGACATTAAGGAAAATTTATAGAAGAGCAGCCCAAGGTGGGAGTCATTGGCAGAATGATGCTTCAAGAGGGTCTTCTCAGCTGGAGTGAATAATCTCGGGGTCTTCTGATTCCTGTTGGTCTTCCTGCAGTGCTAAATGCTTAATTGTCCTGCCTCTTCCTCTCCATAGTTTGTCCCTCTCTTGTTTCTTAAATGCTGTTCTACTCCCTTCCTACCCAACTGGTCCTGTCTCTGTGGCTCTTGCAGTACCCAAGGTGTGTGGCTTGGACTCTCGCTGTTCTTTACCCACACATTATCTTGGGATCCCCAGCACTTTCCTGTCTGGGGAGTACACAAGCCTCAGCCCCACGGGCTCCTTCTCCAGTTCTCCCCTTCATCTGCCTCGTCAGACACATTTTTCTTTCCCAACTGCTGCGTGTATCACTCTCTTGCACAGTCCTTGTCATCGCTCCGTCTCCTTTATGGTTCCCACTATCCGACTGGGTGGCTCTGTTGACCCTCCCTCCGTGAAGTTTCTTACTTCTCTATTATAGTTGAGGTGTTGAGTGTTCCCCAAAGGTCCATGTCTGAAAGGCTTGGCCCCAGGATGGCACTAGTGGGAAGTGGGGCCCAGTAGGAGGTCTTTAGGTCATTGAGGGTATGCTCTTGACAGGACTTGTGGAACCTGGTCTTTTTCTTTCCATTCCAGTTCAAGATGACTCCTTGCTCCCACATGATATGCCAACATCCACTTACCAGAGGCCAAACCAACAGGGCCACCTGCTTTTGGATTTTGAACTCCAATACTTTGAATTAAATAAATTAAATAAACCTCTCTTTACTTTACAAGTAACCTTTGTCTTTACAAGTAACAGAAAGCTGACTAGCACATACCCCTTTCTTTCTATTTTTTTTCCAAGAGACAAAATGTAATATATGCACACAGTTTTATATGTAATGCAGCATCACACCACGTAGGGCATTTACTCTTATTTTATACATTCAGATATGTTTGAAACACTTCTTAAGTCTACAAAACAGAACATAGAAAAATAAACAGAAATATATTCAACTCTTACAAAAAGTGATATGATAAAGAATATAAAGTACTATTTTCCTTTCAACACTTCAAAAGATATGTATATATACTTTTTTTTTTACAAGTAACATCACAAATGATCACATCTTCACATGCTTGTATTATTTGTACTCAGTGTAAGGCTAGTATCATTTTTCATACATAAATTTTTCTAACTCTGTAACAATGCAATTTTTAATCCATTCAATTAAATCCAACCCCAAAGTTGCTGCTTCCCAGCATTAAGACACACACCCACCCCTCTTAAAGGATTTTCTAAAACTTATATTTCAGGGGGCGGGGACCCTTTCTTATTGTAGGAACTCTAGGTCTTTGTTGCTTTGTGGCCAGAGGCTGCTGGTGAATGACCTCACTCATAGATTTTTCTGATCTCTGCCTGGCATTTCATGAGAATCTTCTGAGATCTTTGAATATATTTCCTCATTTCCTGCTTAAGAACCTTTAGTTTTTGCTTCAGTTTATAGAATCATACTGTAGAATCACAATCCAGTACAGAGCTTGACATTTGACTCCTACGACTATCCCATTCTAAACCATAACTTTTCTCTCTCATGGACCTTGTGAATGCTGGCTTTCAAGTTCTGATTGACATAAGAAATATCATCTCTTCTCTACCTCATTTAGTCCTACCCATTCTTGCAATCCTACCTCCTTTATGGAAACCTTTTAGTCAATATTAGTTAAATACCGGTGGGTGTAGCTGGACTTCCTCCCCAGAGCTCGTATTCTAGGGGAAAGACAGGCAAGTCAGAGTCTGTGACAATATGACTTAATCAATGCTTTGGCAGAGGAAGAACCTAAACCCCCCAGTTTGAAATGTAAGGTCAGAACTGGAAAAGTAGGTCTATGAGAAGGTGAGAAGCTGAATGTCTCAACAGAGAGGACACATGAAAAGGTGGGAAGAGAGAAGAATTACTATAATTACTAGAATGGATGATGTCCTTATGCAAATGCATCATATATTCACATCTGTGTGCCTTTGATCCCATTCAAGCCTCGGGAGAGATCTCTGTAAGTGCAAATGAACATTACTAAGACAAATGTGTTTGAGTGCTGACTCCTGGCATGTACAGCTGCTTTCTCTCCTGCAAACATGGAACTTGGGAGGTGAGGGGCAATGTGGCCTGGTGGGACCTACGTTGTATTTCTCTTTGCCTCTACAAGCTAAGCAGAACCCACTTTGAACTTGTCCTTTCCCAGTTGGTGCCCTTGTTAGGGCCATACATCACCAGCATGCTTCTCCTGGACGACCATTTCAACCATACATCATCCAAGTGAGCCAGGGCTTTCCTAACGTATTGCTCTTATACATCAACAAAGTGAGCTGCGACTCCAGTAATCTATTAGAGTAATACACCACTGGAGTGAGGCATATTGATAGAGCCAAGCTGGTCGATCTGTGAATTGTTGGTATCTAGGAATTCGGGTCAAGAGAGTAATGCAGATTTCAGGTTGGATTGATGTGGCTATGAATGGTATTTTATGATGTAAAGTTTACCTGTGATTTAGAAAGTAATTTAATGTGGGTGACAGCTCAGGTTCAGACTGAGAGGTCGACGTGGCAGATATCTGTAGCACTTGGAAGATGTATTTCAGGAATAAATTACTGTTCTTGATACTTTTATTTCATTTTGTGATATGTCATTGGGGGCACCAGAAAATTGGCCTGGGAGGAAAGTTTTGCACATAAAGCAAAACAGGCTCATTCTGCTGCCTGCCAGGTAAATAAATATGAGGGGAACATGGCCTCTAGAAGGCTCTATTGCCATCTGTTTCAGTTGGTTGGAGCTACGTTCTCAGGGTCTTGCTCTTGACCTAATGTTTATGTAACAAAGCAGCAGCTGAGGTGCATAAATTGTTCATGGTTTCTGCAAGACTTTGGAGAGTGAAGAACTATAGTATTTGGGCAAAGGAAAAAGGAATATAGAATGTGATGACCAGACCCCAGTAGTTGGTTCAACAGAGGCCAAAGCCAGGGTACACAGGATTACTTTTGCCCAGGAGAGAAGAGTCCCTGTTTGGAACTGCAGACATGCCCAACAGCTTCTGACTAGGCATGGAACTCATTTTCCAGTGACTCTCAAGAGCGGTGTATAATTTCATTAAGTATTACAGTCCTCCCTTCCAGGCTTCAGTTACCTGCAGCCAACTGTGTTTTGATGTATTAATATTTGTTTTGACTTTTTTAAGAAAGATAGACCACATGCACATAACTTCTATTACAGTATATTGTGATCATTATTCTATTAGTTGTGTTGTTAGTCTCTTACTATGCTTAATTTATAAGTTGGATTTTAGCATAGGCAGGCATATATAGGAAAAAAAATATAGTCTGTATAGGATTCAGAACTATTCACAGTTTGGGGCATCAACTAGGGTTCTTAGAATGTATCCTATGTGGATAAAAGGGACTACAGTATAAAAGTCATGATAGCTATCATTTATTAAATACATATCCATTAATTCATTTAATCCTCACATCAATCTTGAGGTGGGTACTATTATTGTCTTTATCTTAAAGAAGAGAAAAGTGAAGCACAGAAAGGTTGATGTGCCCAATGTCACACAGCTGGTAAATGATGAACCCAGGTGATCTGGATCCAGACATTCTAAGTTAAGAGTAGAGTTCCCAAACTGGCTGCACATCAGTATCACTTGTGTGGCTTTTAAAATATCATTACCTGAACCCTGACTCTCAGAGATCTGTCTGGGTTGGGGATAATCCATAAATGTATCTTTAAAGCTTTCACAGATATATTTTGTGCAAGTGTTAAAAGATGTTGATTATGGTACTTATTTTTACTTAACATTTTAGTGCAAATGCACCAAAAAAGGGCAGAAGTCACTTTTAAGTTAGAAATAGAGTAACAGGACATTTGGGGTCCTGGGCTAGAGTGTTGCCACCTAAGCAGTGGGTCACTCATTGGCTCAATGGCGACACCTTCAGGTGAACAAGACAACTGCAAAAGCTCTTGTGGAAGTGCTTGGCATTACTATGCATTGCCTATATTAAGGCCTCTGTATGCCAGCTGCCACACGGGCCCAAGATAACCCATGAGCCCTTTGTATGTAGAAAGTGTTAACTTTTAAACCTAACAGTCAGTTTTAGAAAGATTTAAGAAAATTTCTCCTTATCTCAAAGGCAACAAGTATTTTATTTCAACTGAGATGCCTTTTATAGGTCATTCCAGTCATGACAAACAGAGCTTGTGCTCTGTCCTTCTGGGCAGCTGAATGGAACTGTGTGCCATTTGTGTGAAGGCTTCCCTCCCTCTGGTGCACCCTCCTGCTGCTGAGCAGGAATCTTAATGCTGCCTTTGTTCTAGTGTTTGCTGGCAGAGAGCTCAAATCTATACCAGTCCAAATGGAAAATGGCACAGAACCAACTCATTCACACATCTCTTTGGCATTTACGAAAAAAAAAAAAATCAAGAAACTCAGTCGTTCTTCCAAGAACACAGATAAAAATTAACATCCTAATATCATAATTTTTTTGAACAATATACAGTTTTAATGTTTCTAATGTAGTATGAGCATATGAAATAGCCTAAAACCAACCATATATTTCAATGCTAATATGGAGGATAGGTCTTTCTGAGCACCACTTGATTTTAGCCCAAAGCTTTTGACTCTATTAACATCTAACCATTGAACAGGACTATAAGATACATATGTATAATTTTGAAAAGTGAAACTGATAAACTTTTAAAAATATAATTGAATAAATCTGAAGTGTCCATGAAATCTTTTTTTTTTCAGTGTGTGTGTATGGAAATTTTAATTTCATAACATCTCTTTGTTACATATTTTAAGTAGCGGGTGTATGTTATATTAATAATTATAAGTGTTATGGGGAAAATCAAGTAGATTAAAAGGGATAGGAAGTGGTAAGGTAGTAAGTGGAAGTTGCTATATTGTATGGTAGGTGTCTTAATTGACTCAGGCTGCTATAATAAAATACAGTAACTGGGTTGCTTGAGTACCCATTTATTTCTCACAGTTCTGGAAGCTAGGAAGTCTGAAATCTTTCAGCAGATTCAGTGCCTGGGAAAGCCTACTTACTGGCTCACAGATGGCAGGATTTTCACCATACCTTCAAGTGGCAGAGGAAGCAGTTCTTTTGGGACTTTTCCTTCTATTTATTGTCTTTAAAATTGATGCATTATAGTTATACATAATTAGAGTTCACTGCAACATATTCATATATGCCCATAGTACACATCTTCTTCCTCTACTCCATTATTTTCCCTTCTATTTTCATGAGATCTCCCTTTAAAAAAAATTCCTTCTCTTAGGATTCTTATAAGGATACTCATCCCATTCACGGGGGCTCTATCCTCATGACCTCATGATTCCTAATTACCTCCAAAGACCCCATCTCCTCATACCATCATATTAGGAAGTAGGACAAGGAAGACCTCATTGATATGGTGAAATATGAGCAGAGACCTACAAGAAATGGTGAAGTGGGTCGTGAAGACCCCAGGAGAGAGTATTTGAGAAAGAGAAGACAGCAAGAACAAGACCCCAAAGCAGTAAGGAGTCTGTGGTACTTGAGTTTGCTGAGAGTGGATTGGTAGTAGATCAAAGTTCAATTAGTAAGAGGAAAGGACAGGATGTGTAGAGCTCATGGTCATTTGTAAAGACTTTGGATTGAACTCTGAATAGAGAACCATTGGAGGGTTTTATATGATCTGTTTAAGTTTGCAAAAGTCTACTCTTCCTATGGGGCAAGGACTATTGGGACACAAGGTTAAAAGTGAGAAGATCACTTAGGATCCACCAATGGGTCTACATCCAAAGGAAATGAAATCAATATGTCAAAGAGACATCTGCAGCCCCCATGTTCATTGCTGCATTGTGGAATCAACCCAGCTGTCCATCAGTGGGTGAATGGATAAAGAAAACTGGGTGTGCACAATGGATACTACACAATGGACACCACTCAGCCTCAGAAAAGAAGGAAATTCTGTCATTTGTGGCACACAGCTGATTTTATAGAAATAGAGAATAGAGCAGTGGTCACTAGAGGCTGGAAAGCAGGGAGGGGTAATGTGGATAGAGAGATAAGGGTGCCATAATACAGTTGGACCAGAGGAAGAAGTTCTAGTGTTCTATAGGCTAACTTGTGACTACAGTTTACAACAACTTATAACACATTTCAAAATAACTAAGGAGTGTAAAGTTTCCCAAAACAGAGAAATGATAAATGTGTGAGGAGATAGAAAGGCTAGATACTCTGATTCGATCATTGCACATGATATACATGTATTGAACTATCATATTTTCCTCCAAATATGTACAGTTATTATGCATATTGAAAATCAAAATTTTAAATATATACATAAAAAGAAATGATAAACAAGCATAATACATGATCCTTGATAGGATCCTTCACCCACCCCCCAAAAACTAAAAATTGAGGCCATTATTAGGACAATCAAGGAAATATGAATATGGATTATATATTAGATAATAGTTTTGCATTGATATTAGTTTTTTTATATATATATTTTTAATGTGGTGCCAAGGATCGAACCCAGTGCCTTACACACAATAGACAAGTACTCTACCACTGAGCTACAATCCCAGCCAGATATTAAATTTATTGAGTATAAGTGTTATAATTTTGCAAAAATGTGAAATTGTTCTTAACACTCTGGGCCAGGCGTGGTGATGCACCCCTGTAATCCCATTGTTTGGGAGGCTGAGGCAGGAGGATCACGAGTTCAAAGCCAGCCTCAGCAAAAGCAAGGCACTAAGCAATTCAGTGAGAACTTGACTCTAAATAAAATACAAAATAGGACTGGGGATGTGGCTCAAAGGCCAAGTGCTCCTAAGTTCAATCCCTGGTACCCAAGGAGGGGGAAAAAAGAGCTAGGGATGTAGCTCAGTGGCATAGCATTGCTGGCTTTAATTTGCAGTACACACACACACACACATAGTATTAAAGGTTAAAAAAATAAAAAAGACTAATTATAAGGCCAATGGAATTATCCAGGGGAGAGATGATGGTGGTCATCAAGTGTTGCCCTTTTGCAATCTTGAATGGACAGTATAAGACGAGATCAAACCATGGACTTCATAAAATTGAAAACTTTGGTGCAGATGCAATTTCAGCACTTGAAGTGGTTCACATGCATCTCTGAGGGGTCAGGAAATCGTCCCTTGAAGCTCTGTTCAGTCCCAGTTTGTCAAACAACCTTGGAATATTAGGATCCACAGAAAGTGGGACAATTGGCCTTGTCCCATAAAACAGGGAAAAGTGATCCACATTTGTGTCAACATGACCACAATATTCATAGCAGGAGGAACTGGACAGATTCTGAAGACTAGATTATTATAAATTTCTTATTATGAAAAAAAGCCTTAAGTCCAACAACTCCATATAGGAAGAATTGATTATACTTTTTACATGTTTTTTGATTTTGCTTTTAAGACAATAAAACCATGTGGAGAAAACTATCTGGTAGGAGACCCTGTAGTTAGGGACCTAGTTGACCTGAGGGGATCCCAAAGTGAGGGAGTTGGAGAAATAAGTGCCGTGCCCTCACTCTCCTGTCTCTCTCCATCTCTTTCTGGGGCTCCCCATTGGCTAAGCTGGACAAGTAACCAGCGGCAAGGAAGCTCCTCGATATTGCATGTGGTTGGGCAGTTCCAGCCTTGAGCAGGGTGGGAGACCCATCAAGGCAAATATCATCATGGGGTTTCCCTCCTCTTCTCTCTTGGGTCTCCATTCCCCAGCAGAAGTGGAGCTCAAGAATTAGGAGAGAGGATTAGACATGGTGCCCTTCCAGGTCAAATTAATGGAATAAAGCTTTGTAAGGAACCCAAGGTGGAGAAGGGGCTTTGATAAAGTCGAAGTAATGTTACTAGACGGACATGATCTTGAATCTAGACTTGAAGGGAATCATTAACAGGATTAACTTTTGCAGTTCCTGAGGGATAATCAAAGAAAACCAATGCAACAAAAAGAGAGATCCTCCCAGCATTCTTCCCTCCCATCTTTCTCCTTCTTCTTGAGACTGGAAGCTGCTCCACTTCCTCCTAGGCAGAGTGAGGGAGGCTGTGAGATACCAAAAGCCCTCTATTAATTTCTGGAGGAAGGAAAGTCTTCAGAGAAGGAAGGAGATGGGGCCCTTAATCTGGTTGTAGGAGATATGGATGTGACTTAGCGCTGTGCCCAGGTACAAACCTAGCACCAAATAAGGGTTGATTTTGCAGCTTAGGCTTGCTGTCTACCGTCCTACACACACCATGCGCACGCGCACACATGCACATGCACACACGTCCACACCAGCAAATCCTACTTCAAATTTCCTGACTTTAGCTGCAGGACCCATCTCTCACCACAAGTCCTAGATGGATCTTTTTTGGGAAGGCCCTGCAGTCTTCCAGGTGCACCCTAGCTAAACATGATACCATGTCTTACTAAAGCTTATGAGGTTAGCATCCACATATCAGAACATTCAACCTTTGGTTTGGGGATCAAAATTGTAATTGGTTGCACCCCACATAAGTATAATATGTCAAAATACACCCTACTAACATGTATATCTAAAAAAAAAGTTTGTGGGGGTCAAGTAGGGTTGGGTGGGGGACTCCAGCTTCCAAACTTCTCTTCCTTATCTTTGCAAGAGGTGTAATTCTGGAATTATTCCTTGTCACTCCTCGGCACATGGAGGAGTGGAACTAACAAAGTAGTCACAAGACCTGTGAAGGGTTTTTACCTGTAGATTTGTGAATTCCATCTTCAGGCCTCTGATTGAAGGCAGTTTCGAGAGACCTTGGGTCAGGGGTCCTGGTGGAACAAGGTTCCAGGGTTATTTGGGTGAGCTTCTGTCTTACCTTATCTAGGGGGAGGGGAACAAAGCCCTGAGAAACCCTCTTCCCCTTCTGTCCATCTTAGGGAAGGGATACAGGTAGGGTGCACTCCCACTGAGTCTTCTTTCTGCCCCCATACTCTGGCTCCCCAAACCCATGATGGTGCAGTTCAGGCCCCAGGCAGGGGTAGAATGGGGGCCTTGGTGTCCCACACTCAGTCCCCTGGGCTTCTGTGCTATGGTATTTACAGGTCCTACTTTTCTGCCTGTGGGCACAGACTCCTCATACTCCAGGGACTTGATGTGGGTGAGGCAGGTGGGACTTTGGTTCCCTCTCTGGGCATTTCCTGGGCAGGGCACGTGAAGCAGTAAGGAAGCCGCCCCAGCAGGCCTTGCAAAGCGCACATTTGGCTCCTTTTGAGCCTGTGGCTTTGCGTGGGTTAGGTTCCACCTCACCTCTGAGCAGCACAGAGGATGTGGTGGAGCTGTGGCCCAGATGCTGTGAGCCAACCGAAAACAGTGAACTGAGGGCCCAGAGGAAGGACTCCAGTGTGGGGAGAGGGCCCGCTGCTCAGCCGGCTGAGTAGGGGTGGCTGCCACAGCCTGCAGAGTTGCACAGTTTCAAGTCTTTATCCAAATAAAACATGGCTTGCTGACAGGCTAGTGAACACATCTCACTTCATATGAAGACCAGCACTGACGTGTTAATTTGCTTTTGAAAGGTTTGCAGTCAGCTAATGGAGTTGGGTTTACCAGATGTCCCTTCAGCCCTCGATTTTCTGCCCCCATCCTATCAGCAAAAAACTCTGAAATTCCTGTTGCAAACCCCAAAGGTCCCTGGGGTCTAGGAAGGAGAGAAAGGTGACATAGAGCATAGAGCCAGCCAAGGCAGACCAAGAAATAATCCTGTATATGCTTAAGTATGTCTCACAGAATAAGCATGTTTAGAGATGATCAGTCTGGGCTGGGGGTTTGGCTCAGTGGTAGAGAGAGCCATTACCTAGCCTTTGAGAGGCCTGGGTTCCATCCCCACCACTCAAAAAAAAAAATTACATACTCCCTGTTACTTCATTAATCATTATAAGAGCCCCATTAATATCACCATTTTATATAAACCAAGAAGTTAAGTGACTTGCCTGAGGTCACACAACTAACAAGCCATGGTTGAAATTTGAACTCAGAGCTCTCTGCTGAAGGATCACCCTCAACCACTGTGCTAATTGCTTAGGTACTAGAGATAGCCACTCAGCAAGTTTTGCAAGAGATACTACATTTCCGTAAAGCACAAGTGCTTCCCAATTACTTTCAATTCTTATTAGTCATTTCTTAGTTTCTGCCTGCTTTTATCACTGGTTAAAGTGGTAACTACTCTCTACTCAAAATGAATCCTATCTACTAATCAGAACTTTAGGAACCTTAGAAAGTGATCTAATGCAAATAAAATTAGAAATATTTTTGTGCTTAACATTTCTTTCTTTCTTTTTTCTTTCTTTCTCTCTCTCTTTCTTTTTCTTGCAGTACTGGGAATGGAACCCAGGACCTCGCTTATGCTAAGCCAATCCTCTACCACTGAGCTACATATCCAGCCCCTTAACATAAAGTCAGACAGGAAGCTTTGAGCAGGTTTTATAACCTGTAAGTTTCCTCTCAGTTGTATAATTACACAAGAAATCAGGCCACCTCCCCTTTCTGATCTTTTAGAATAAACCATAAAATCTACCATAAACTTGACTTGCTTTCCCTTCATTGCCGTAATTAGAGTCAAGTGGTTCTGCCTCTGGGAGGCTTTATGCCAATGGTGCAGTTTCACACTGAGTCACTTTTGGTGTTTCAATTTATGAAGCTTTGTTTTTTTTTTTTTTTTTTTGCCCAGTCTGAGTTTTCTGCTGACTCTTACTGTTTTTTTTTCGTTTTGTTTTTTTAAAGCAACTTTGCACTTTCCCCCCTTTTGAACTTGAGGCAAGGACAGTAGAGCTAGACTGCTAGTTCTCAGCGCTGGGCTTGATCTTTCTTCTTTGAATGGTGCTTCTTAGTTCTCATAGGCAAGGACAAAGTTGGGGACAGTTCTGGATTGGGACAACCAATCATAGCTTTGTGATTCAGGTGCCATTTTGGGGGCTGCAATTTTCATTTGAGTAGATCCAGCTTCTGTTGAGGCCGTTGGAGGCCTCTTTTAACCCCAGCTGTGGCAGAGGTGGTCCAAAAAGCTAAGTTAACATTCCACACCATGGAAGTACCCGTGGAGTTAGTGGGGCTAACTTCCCCTCCGTAAAGCCCAAACGCCATCTGAACAGTTACTAAGTGCAGTTCCATGACAGCACCTGCTAGTTGGCAAAGATCGTATGACCTGTAGGACTGATGAATCAGAACCACAGAGACACCATGTGCTCTGCCTCTTTATTTTAGTGTTCCCAAAGTCACACAGCTGGATGGAGGTCCAGCCTGACTTGCTCACATTTTTGTGTGATTGGTGCAGATGTATCTCCAAGAAGTAGCATGACAAATCACTGAAGTGCCTTCTGGAGAAGCAACAGAAAAACATTGTATAAAACAACCCATTCTTTTTTTTTTTTCTTTTTTCTTTTTTTTTTTTTTTTTTTGTGGTGCTAGGGATTAAACCCAGGGCCTTTTGCATGTGAGGAAAGTACTCTACCAACTGAGCTATATCCCCAGCCCCAACAATTGATTCTTAAGAGAGTGGGCTCTTCAAACGTGGCTAGCAGCCTGCCACATCTTTGGAGTGCCCAAGGAGGGTGTGAGATTTTCTCCACAATGAGTACAATTCTGTGCATTGCATATTCTCTTACAGGTGGATAATAGCTTGTTGGGGTAGCTGAGAGTAGAATCTTCAGTCTCAGACTTTTTTTTTTTTTTTTTGTATCAGGAATTGAACCCAGGGGTGCTTAACCACTGAGCCACATCCCCAGCCCTTTTAATTTTTTATTTTGAGACTGGGTCTCACTAAATTGCTTAGGGCCTCACTAAGTTTCAGAGGCTGGCTTTGAACTCACAATCCTCCTGCTTCAGCCTCCTAAGCCACTGGGATCACAGGTGTGGACCACTGTGCCTGACCTCAGACATTTTTTAAAAACTTTTTTTTTTTTTTTTTTAATATTTATTTTTTAGTTCTCGGCGGACACAACATCTTTGTTGGTATGTGGTGCTGAGGATCGAACCCGGGTCGCACGCATGCCAGGCGAGCGCGCTACCGCTTGAGCCACATCCCCAGCCCCAAACTTTTTTTTTTTAAAACAGTGTTTCTAGTAAGCCCGCCTTCCTTTCTTCTTTCCTTCCTTTTCATCTTTCCTTCCTTCCTTCTCTTTCTCTCTTTATCTGTCCAGCATCCCTGATGTGTTGGTGAATTGCTTCTTCCTTGTTCTAAATCACAGAATCCTGCTAGAATGGCCATCCAGTGTTCCATCCCTGGCCACAAGAATGGTCATGCAACCTGGGCCTGACCAAGAAGAGAGAGGGGAAAAAAAACCAGAGACCTGAGGATTTCAGTTGTGTTCCTGGATCCACTTATATCTGAAGACAGGATTTGCTCTTCTGGACTTTCCAGTTACATGAAGCAATTAAGTTTCCATTAATAATAACCAAAGGAGCTCTAACAAACATTGGGGCTGGGCTGGGGTAGGTTGCTGAAGGCATTCAACCTAACTGACATGAGTGGTCATCAGACAGGGCAAAGAGGCAAACAGTTCTGTAACAGAACAGAGTCTGCCCAGCCCTGTACCCGTGTGGTTAGACCACTGCCCACAGCTAGACCAGAAACCCCCATAATGGGGCCCTGGTGGGCTTGGAAGCTCTTCTCTGAATTCTGTCATCTATTACCTGTCACTTCAGGAAGGAGAGGGCCATGGGCTGGAGCAAGTGTCTTCAGCTGGTCTTGGATACAGTGTGGTGCACAGTGTGGGGTTAGAAAGGGGCACAACTGGCATCTTGACTAAGGAAGTCATTAGGTTATGGAGTACTCTGTTGGGGAAAGGTAAAGATGCTATGGCTTTCAGTGGCTCTGCAGTCCCTTGAGGAACCTAGGGAAACTTATAGGTCTCGGTTTCTCTAGGTTTTGCTTTCAGATTGGAGTGGAAATGTGGGGTCAGAGCTGTGGGGTACAATGTCGCTTGTGCACCAGTTCCACCAGCTACTGGAAGGCAGCCACTGACAGGTAGTCAGCCAGGTACTGGAACAAGCACTACCCAACTTGTCAAGATCTTGGGTGAACCAGAGGACTGTTTCTATCACCCTTGCTATTGCAAAATACAACTTCAACTCCCTTGGCACTTGCTACAGGTATGAGTGTATTCCTTGCCCTCTGTCATTATCCTCTACCAGGGCTGGGCATTACTATAACATATTGTCAAAAGGAATTTGTTTCATTTATTTGCTTTAGGTTATTGTAAGGATGTTCTGATATTTATAGGAATTAATTTCATGCAGGTCTGCAACCTTGGCCAGATGACTCTTGCAAGTGCATTGCTACTTTGTTATGGAAAAGTTGTTGGAACTTTAGGCTTTATACCCATGGCCCAATACTCAGAAAACACTGCTGTGAAATACATACAAAATGTCAAATTTAATTAAAGTTCATGTTGATATTTCCAAGAAACACCATAAGTGAAGTTACCACATTTCTAGTTATGCCTAGATAAATGTGGACCTGGTTGGTCACGTGACCGAGACAGTTATGAGAACATGAACCTTCACAGAGGTTCATGCCCTATTTTACATGTGCTTAGAATTTTCCAGTTTATCCTCATTGCCTCTGAAGTAGACATGCAATTATCAGAAAGTTCACTGGCTTGTAGAATAGTTAGAGTTCATGTTTCTGTGTGCCTGTTTTGCCTGGGGTCACAGAAGGACTTAGAACAAGCACAATAACATCGAGGCAGTTGACTCAGCAGTTAGGATGCTGGTTTCTCAGTGACTGGTTCCTTGGCTTTATTCTTTAGAAGAAACCAAAGTTATTGAGGGAGACACTTTTTAATCTAGCAGCCCCCAAACATAATCCTGGTAATAATGGCTGGAAAATACACACATTGTGACGTAATAGATTTTTTTACTCAGGAGGTTATTTTCTAAATCCTCAGAGCAGGAATGGGTCTCCTTTAAAGATCCTAGTGATTTATGCAAAGAGACTTGGCTCCTGGACGTCCCTTGAGCACTAATCACGGAGTATTAAAAAGGCATTCAGGGAAGAAATCTGGGGAAGTCATCTTTGCAGGGATTTTTGGCAAGGTGGAGAGAAGCCTTTGCTTAAAAGGGACCGGAGCTCTCCAAGGGTTTTCCTTTCCTTTTTTGTCTGTAAAAAAAAAAAGGTGAACTTCAGGATAGATTTGTGAAGAGGAAAGGCAGGGCTCTGGCTAATGCGGCCCAGTTGAGAGGTGCTGCTCGCTGTTCTTGGTGAGGCCCGGATCGCTGGCTTTTTTCTTGTCAAATGTCCTCTTCTCCCTCTGGAGTTACTTCAACGCTCCTGAAGGTGTTCTTCAACAATCCGCACCTCCGGCTTCCCAAGTTCAAAAATGACAGCTTCTTGGCTGGTGTGTCCCCTAGCAGATGGACGCTGGCTCATGAAGAGAGATTGTTTCCCATGTGGTGTGACCACCGGGCCATTGGAAGGTCCCCCAGCTCCCCAAATGTCTCCCTAAGTGGCCTCCCCTCAGGCTAAGATTTTCATCACTGGTCATGACTTTGGGTCAAATTTAGGTCCCTTGTAGAAGTTGCGGCCAGGTGGGTAAGAAGTGAAAAAAGACTCATGCATCCAGGCTGGGGTTTTAGTTTAATTTTTTTGAGACCAAAGATCTTTCTAAGTTGTAGAGTTTTGTGAAAAATTAAGCAGATGCCAAGGTCTGGGAAAAAGTCAAAGCTTTTTTAGAGTTGTCCTATTCCTTCCCCACCCTCCCCTTCCCTAGCCTCTGTTGCTTCTTAGGGAACCCCCCCCCCATGCTCTTCCCTCCAAAAAAGTCCAAAGCCCAGCATCCAGTAAAGTCTGTGTCTTTCAGAAGTTCCTTGGAGCTCTCTGTTTGTTGTCCTTTGTACAATCTGGAGCTCACTTGTTGATAACATCATGGATCAGTTAGTAGAGGAGACCCTGGAAAGTTCTGCAGAATGGATTGGCAGATGTTTCCTAGGCTCTGATGCCCTGATCTGGGGAGGCAGAGGGACTCTGAGCTGAGTAAGGAGCTTCCAATTCTGGAGGGAAGAAGAAAGGGAGGCAGTGGTTCCCTCTTACAAGACCAGCTTGGCAGATAGTGAAACCCTTGCTGGGGATGCTGAGGTCTCCACCCCGCCCCATTCTGCCCTCCATGCTGTTTCTGCCTAAGGCTGGGACAAAGGGGAAGAAAAGTTGGGACGACTTGAATCTAAAATTGGTAGAAGACAGAGAGTCAGTGATCTGAGTCTGCTTCCAGCTCTGTATCTTTCTGTGGGACTAAAACAGTACCTTCTGGGCTACTGGAGACTCCACATTCCAGATTCTTTAAAAGGCTCACCCAAGATGAAGCTATAAAAGTGCCAGGGGACTACTTTATAAGATCCACACGTAGACGCTTCTCACACTGTAGTGTGCACATGGGTCACCTGGAGAGAAAATAAATTCAGATTTGCATTATGGTTCTCGGCAGGCCCGAGACTGCTTTTCTAACAAGCTCTGGGGTGATGACAATGTTGCTGGTCTGTGGTCACACGTGAGAAGCCAAGGTTACACCAAAGGTGTAAGTCAGGCATACAGCAAGAGCTCAGGAGGTGTAGCTGTTATTGGCAGCAATATTCAGAATAGCTTCACTCCTACTTTAGATCAGGGAATTGGTTTCCAATTACCCTCCCACCTCCACCACTGGTTGATAGTATATTTTGCAGCCCTGAGGGAAATTTATGGCTTGAGCTCTTTTTCCTGGAGAACTCTTTCTGGAGAATGAGGACTTTCAAAGTTATATTCCTAGAAGATGTTTCCTTTATCCCTTTCCATTACTTCTGCTCCTTGAATAGGTCAAGATGTATGGTATCTAGTTTTCTATAAGGTCTGAGAGCTTGAAACAAAGCCTGGACCACATCCAGAGGAGACTGAAGAATTCAATGCATTTTGCCAGTAATTTTATATATTTATACATAGATATATGTATATATGTATGTGTATAATATTTAGAAACTTGTTATGCAGATTTAAAAATATAATTTTATAATTTATAATTTTCTATAGCATTCTCTCCCAGTTTCCATAATTCAGCCCACATTGCTCTGTAAGGTGTGTCCTTTTGCTGTCTGACATAGAATAGTGAACATGTGCAGAGTCCAGTATCCTCAAGGGACTGAAAGCAGTCTCTAAGTATTTCCTTTTTTTTTGGTGGTGGGTTGGGTGGGTATCAGGGATTGAATCCAGGGGTGCTTAACCACTAAGCCACATGCCCAGTCCTCCTTTTTCATATTTTATTTAGAGACAGGGTCTCACTGAGTTTTCAAGTGCCTCTGATAAGTTGCTGAGCCTGGCTTTGAACTCGTCATCCTCCTGCCTCAGCGCGCCCCCCCCCCCGAGTTGCTGGGATTACAGGTGTACATCACGGTACCCAGCTTTCCTTATTCACTTTTAATGATTTTTTTAAAATGGAAATTACATATTTATACCAAAACTATGATACATTCATAGACACAATGAAAAGGAGCTCATGTCCCTTGGCCAGCCTCCTCGGACAGGCACTGTTCCAATTTTATTCTAATTAATCCTCACAGCCTGTTTTACTATCATCCTCATTTTAAAGATGAGAAAACTGAGGGAAGTTGGGTGGTTTTCCCAACAAGGGTTAGTCCCTGTCAGCTGACCAGAAAGACACCTTTGGCCAGGTGCAGTGGCACACACCTGTAATCCCAGCAACTTGGGAGGTCGAGGCAGGAGGATCTGAAGTTCAAGGCCAGCCTCAGTAACTTAACAAGACCCTTAGCAACTTAGTGAGAACCTGTTTCAAAATAAAAAGGAATGAGGAAGCTCAGTAGTAAAGCTCAATCTCCAGTACCTACCTACCTGCCTCTTCAATAAACAAACAAACCAAGAAAGAAAGAAAGAAAGAAAGAAAGAAAGAAAGAAAGAAAGAAAGAAAGAAAGAAAGAAAGAAAGAAAGAAAGAAAGAAATCACCTTCTGATGATGCCAGGGCCTAGAATATACTAGGCAAGTGCTCTGCCACTGAGTCACACTCCTCATCCCTGAAGACACCTTCCTTGACCATAGTCTCTGCAGAGATGGCAGAATAGGTGGGGTTGGATTCTGGGTCTTTTTGGAAGAGCACAGCACTGTGTTTTCCACTCCTGTTTGCTCAGGGCTGGATGCCTGTGCCTTCCCCTTACTTGTCCTGCAATGAGTTGTTTTTCATCTGGATCCCTCAGCTAAGATTAACTGAAGAGGAAGCCCTGATCTCCCTGTGCATTTGGACTATGCACTATATAACAACTGTCACTTATCCCCTGTCCCCAAGAGGCTGCACTGACTGCAGTGGTGGAGGATGTGTCCCCAGTACGTAATTTACCTGTTAGTTTATAAAGCACTTTAAGGTCCTTGGGGACAGCAGGAGTTGTGTAAATATGCTATTTATTATTCATCAACTTTATTCTTTTAACGGTCAATAGTTGTGAATCAATCAAGAGGGATCAGGTTGCACAAATGCCACTGGACCCCCTTTCCTGGTGAGAACCTTGGCACCCACCCCTGCCCTTCCACATGGCAGGTTGTGTTCCAGCAAGCCGCTGACCTGAGGGGCTAGCCAAATCCACAGTGGAATTCTGTTCATCACCCAAATATTCAAAGCACAGGGACCCTTAATTCACAGGTGAGTAGCGGAGCACAGCGGTCTAGCAAATTGATTCTTTTTGTTTCCACCCTCTGGGATTTTTGCTGCAAATGTTGCTGAAATTTATTGCTTCAACTTCATGCCTTACTGGATGCAAATAAATCTTTCTAAAAATCAGATATTGGGTGTGATTATGAAAATATTAAAAAAGCTCATTGGTAAAAATGTAAAAAATACACAGGATTTAAAGAAAAAGATAAATATCACCAATAATCCTTACTAAACATAAATCATAACTGCTTTACTAAAATAATTACTTTTCAATCTTTTTCATACTCCCCACCCACCCAATACACACAGTTGTTTGGTATCAGGCTACATCTTGCTTTTCTCATTTTATATATTTCATGAACACTTTCCTGTGTCATTAAGTATTTTTTTTTTAATTATTTGCATGACTGAGCGTGGAAGTACTCAAACAGGTCTTTCTTTGGTACTTTGGGCCGCACCATGTTTTAGAGTCAGCCTGCAGAATATTAATTTTCGCTGTTCATGTAAAAGGGGTAGGTGACCTGGCTAAAAATGAAGTGTCAGCAGAACTTAAACTAAAAATTAAGTGTATTTTAATATACCATTTAATGAACCATTTTTCATACTAATGGGGTTCTTCATCCCCTGTCACTGGAAGAGAATAAAAAAATATATATTGGTTAATTCCGATTTTTCTTGAGGCTGTAAGATAGTGCAAGTGTCTGTGATAGTACAAGTGTCTATGCAAGAAGCAAGCAATGACATCAAGCCCACAAGAATGCTCTGTTGGGTGGCCATTATACCTTCACAAAACCTTCCAGCTTTGGTGCCTTGACCACAGGTCTCTGCACTATGGTCACATCAGGCAAGGGATGTACTCTGAGTTAAGTGTTCCCTTTGCTACTTCTATCCTCATTCTGGCTGAGACTTGCAAGGTTCATGCTTACAAATTCATACTCTACATTCCTTTCAGAAGTACAAGTTAGCATAGGTCAAGTTAGAAGGGAAAGCAAAAAAACCTGAATTAATTCATAACACATGAACTCCCAAGAACTCAGAGGGAGAGGCAGAGCAGAGCTGAGGGTTCTGGGTGGCAAGGCCCAGCATCACCCTGGTCCTGTCTTGTGACTGCCCATTGTCGAGAGCCAAGGTTTAGTGGGAATGACGCCTGGCATTTTGCCAGAGGGAATAGGCCGGCTCAGGGATTAGGGCGGATCCTGCTGCCTCAGCTGCCCGCTACTTTGGAGTTCCCGTTGAGTGCAGGGTTCTGAGAGAATTGGCTCATGGAGCCCGGTGGAGGCAGTGTGTTCCCGGGAAGTGTGTGTAGTGTGCCTGTGAGAGTTTGGGAATAAAGGTTGCTGTTTGAACCTACAAGGCTTTGCAGCGGCTCGGTTATTTTGTGCCCAGCCAGACTGTGGCATTTGGTGGCCCATACGGGGAACGCCTGAAGCTTGGAGGTAAGTGACATTGCTCGCCCCTGGAGGAGAGCGAAAGAATGGGTGACCATTTCAAAAAACAATGTGTTCTTGTTTTGACTTATTTTGTTTTTATTTCAAGTTGCCTGTTCCTAGAACTTTCTCAGACAAACTGGGGAAAAAGGTTGACTCAAGGTTTGAAGTTGTTCGCTCCCGACGAAGAGAAATTGTTAGAGGAAGGAGGCACCCCAGTAAGACCAAGAACAGCTAGGGCATATGTTGATACAATACAAAAATGTAGCCCACGGCTTTTTAAACAGGAGTTGTTGAATATATCACAATGGGACCATCATGGTATCCTGCAGAAGGATTTTTCTTCAACAAGAAAGAGATGGCTAGTTCTGTTTACTACACTTGTCTGAGATCGTGGTTTTTACAGACATCTGATTAATTTACAAAGCTAAAGTGTTGAAACATCAACCACTAAATATAAACCCCCCCCTTTTTTTTTGGCCCTATAGAGGTCCGTTTCCAAATCTCTGCCCTTGTGGATCTAGCTGCTTCCTCTTGGGCGGCAGAGAGGGTCGTGTGCTATAAAGCACCCACTCAAGAAAGGTAATGATTTGTTTTCTTAAACTGTTAGCACTTTTTGCATTTATAAAATCATGATTATTTAACATTTATTTTCTCCCTGGAAAAGCCATTCATCTCTGCCTACTGTTTTATCCTCACAAGCGCCGAGGAGCTGGTGTTGAGAGGCTCCTTAGAGATGGAGGGAGAAGAGGCAAGACTTCCCTCGGGCTTTCTTTCCAGTTACCCTATCAAGTCCCATTGAGTTGGCAGATTCTTAATTGTTGTGCCTAATTCTTCCAAAATGATGAAATTTATTTTTGAAATTGCTACCTACCTCCAGGTTTCAAAACATTTGGCTTAATAGAGTTTGTCCACTAAAAGAAATCTCTCTTTCTCTCTCTTTAAATTTTTTAGTTGTAGATGGACACAACACCTTCATTTTATTTATTTGTTTGTTTGTTTGTTTGTTTGTTTATTTATTTAATGTGGTGCTGAGGATCCAATCCAGTGCCTCACACATGTTAGGCAAGTGCTCTACCACTGAGCTACAACCGCAGCCCTAAAAAAAAATCTCTTTCAAAACTACCCCTTGGGTGTTGTGGATACCATGCTATCAACAATAGAAAGGAATTTTCTGAAAATACCATTTAGATATTTTTGAAAAAGAATCATCTCAAATAGAAAACTCAGTGCATAAAAAGTACATAAATATTTGCATCTCTGATTATTCCTTTAAGATATACTCAGAAGTGGAATTACAATATCCAAGGATATGGGATTTGTAAAGAAGTCTGATGTGTATTGACTAATTTATACTGCACCCGCAAAATATAAAAACATTCATCTCAACACATCTTTACTAACATTGACTGTTATTTTAAAATAATTTAGGCCATTCGATAGATGAAAATTGACACCAACCTTTTATCTTAACTAAGTATTTCAGTTATAAGTGAAATCATACATTTTCCATGTGTTAGTTTACCATTTATATTTTTATTTTGTAAAGAAATTGTTTATGTTTCTTGCACATTTTTCTTTTAAGGTGTTATTGCGCTTTTGTTTGCTTTTAGTTTGTTTTTATGTATTCATAAGGACATTAAACTTATAACATTATCATTTGTGACACAAATATTTTTTTCATTTTCTAACTTGCCTTTTAATGTCATTTATTTTTATTTTTTATTTTTGGTACTAAGGATTGAACCCAGAGGTGCTTTACCACTGAGCTACATCCCCAGCCCTTTTTATTTTTATTTTGAGACAAGGTCTTAGTAAGTTGCTGAGGTTGGACTTTGAACTTGTGTTCCTCCTGCCTCAGCCTCCCAAGTCACTGGGATTACAGGCATGAGCCACTATGGCCTAGAATTGTTTATTCATTTTTTAAAATTCATTACTTAAAAAAATTTATGGGATCAAAATTAATCTTTGTGTGTGTGTGTGTGTGTGTGTGTGTGTGTGTGTGTGTGTTGTTGGGGATCAAACTTAGGGCCTTGAACCAGCTAGACAAAATGTTCTTCCACTGAGCATCTTCTACATTTCTTCCCAGAGCATCTTCTACATTTTTTGTGCTTTTTCCTTAAATTCTTTTATGCATTTGGGACTTATTTTGATGTATGACTGAAGGAAGGAGGAGTTTTCCCCAAATAGTTAACCATCTTTAAAAATAGTATTTGTCTATGAGCTAGACACAGGGCAGATTTTTGAGGGCCACAGCTGAGTCGGGATGACACATGGCATTTTTGCCAGAAGTAGTGGTTGAGAGGCGATGTCAGCGAGCCATTAAGATGATGACTTTGAGTTCTCTCCGAGTTCCCGTTGAGTTCTGGTTGAGCTCTTGCGGGGTTCCTGAAGAGTTCGCATTGGTTGGGGAAGTGCCAGAGGAGGGATTTCCCGTTGGTGGTTCCTGGAGGAGCTGTGTGGCATTGGGGAGAGTTCCCGGGGAGCGTGTGTGGAGTGTGCTGGTGGAGTTCAGAAATAAAGTTTGTTCCTGCTCCAGTGGCTCGTGATTTGTGCCCAGCCAGACTGCGGCAGCAGATGCCTTGTAATCCCAGCTACTCAGGAGGCTGAGGCAGAAAGATCATGAATTTGAGGTCAACCTAGGTCACATAGCAAGAGCCAGTTTCAAAACATAAAAAATAATAATATTTATCTCATATTCCATCTCTTCTTTCATTGACTTGTGATTTTAAAAGCAAATATAATTGCTTAATTTTAAAAAATATTTTAGTGTCTGTTTTAGAAACATCTTTTATATTTCACTGATCTACTTATTTGTTCTCATATCATTGCCACATTATTTTAATTGATGTGTCTGTAGATTGGTTTTAATAATCTAGTATAGCAAATCCTCCTCTATTCTTCTTTGTCAACATTTTAAAACTATTCTCCACTCTCTATTATTTGAGATAAGTGTTAAAATAATGTTGAATTTGTTAAAATGGTATGACATTGGAATTTCATAAGCCTGTATGTGAATGGAGGTAAAGTAGTCTTCCATGAATTGCCCTGCCCCTTTTCTCAGGTGTACTGCTAATTCTGATCCAACATGAAAAGGTCCCTGAGAGTTCTTGCCAGATGACAGAGAAAAAAAATTAGAAACAGACAATAGCTATCTTGGGTGACCAGCATTGAGTATTACGTATTTCCTTGTCAGAACAATTGGAAAAGGAGGAAAAGCAGTAGATGCCTTAAAACCTACTGGTGAGTTAAGTGGGCAATTTCAGAAGTAGAAGTTATGTGCACATGTATGTTAAAAGGAGTCAAAGTGGCTTTAATTATAAATATATTGCATATACCCAAAAGGATTGCCAAGCTGTGTTTGCTTAGTACCTGGTGTGTTCTCTGTGTCGGGCAGTGGAGAGCTCACATCAGTATAGACTTGGCCGCCATTGTGCTCTATGCCCACCCCTCCAGTCTGTGGGTCGGTGTGTCACTGTTGCCAATGAAGTCAAACCTGATTCACTTAGCTGAGTCAGGATCAGATGCTGGGGATCTTAAAAATAGATGTGTTGGAGAGTAGATTAAACTTGACTTTATGAAATGTGATATCTTAAGGCAAAACTATACACCGATGGAAACTTTGGTCACTTCTTTCTTCTTCATGCTAACTCAGTTTCAGTGAAGGAGGGGAAGGAGAGAATAAACTCCCTTTAAGGTTCTATTTTGTTAAAATAAAAAACTGTCCAATGATGGTGTGAACTTATTGTAAATCTAAAGCTCTTTATTCACTTCTTCAAGGCTTTAAGTTAAGGTGGTAGCAATTCAAGATGTCTTTCCTGTATAAAAAGGCAATATTTATAATGTCAAAAGGAATGTCATAGAGTTTTATTAGTATGAGTGGACTGGCTGCTCTAATAAATAATTCATGCAATAAAACGCTTAACACAATTAAAATTTATCTCTCACTTGTATCACCGTCTACCACAGGACAGTGGGGCAGGACAATTCTACTCCAAAGTCCTTCAACCTATGGCTCTACCCTCCTTTAGAGGGTTGTTGGAGTCTTCTCCTTCCAGCTGGAAAACAGGAAAAAGAAAGGAGGATCACATGTAGGACTTATTCTAGGCCAGATGTGGACACAATGCTTCCAAAGGTTAGAATTCAGTCCCATGGCCACACCTATCTACAAAGGAAACTGCAAAATGCATCCTTGCAAGGAGTGTGCCTGAGAGGAACACAGATGCTGGTTAGTGTTAGCAGCTTTGCTTATTCATCTCATCGTCTATTCATTCATCTATCCATGTGTTTATTCATTTGTGAATACTTATTGGAGAGCTATTAAGTGCCAGACACTAGCCATAGCTAAGAAGATAGCAGGGATGTTTTCCTGCAGGAGAATGTAGTCTTGGTTTAGAATCTTCACTGATGCGTGTGTGAGTCTCAGCTGCATTAGCTGTTAAGTGGGATGAGTAGAGCTTTCAGTGCCATGTGACAACTGTGTTGGACAATGTGTGAAGCCCCATGGTGCTTTATATACATGTAGTAGGTGGCCAATTATGTATGGGTCCCCTCTCACGTCTTCAATGTCAACTGCCGTTACTGTTGAGACAATCTGTGTTTCCCTCTCAAATATCAAAATAATGAATTTGTGCTTCTACCACCATTGTTTACAAAATAAATGACTAGATTTTCTACCTAAATATCATTTATCCAAATATTAAAAATACTTACTCCAACAGGTTTATAGTTTTTATTTTGGCCTATTTTATTTTTCATACTGTAAAAACAAAAACACTCATTTGTGGGCCTACAAACTATTGTCAGTATTGATGAAAGGAAGCTCATAGGTTTGCTAAATGAAACAAAATTTGAAGGACAAAGGGAAATATAGTCATCATGGTAATGCTCATGTTGGCCACTAGATGGCAGTGCCTCACAGGGATATGGTGACCCACTCTGGCCCTTAATGGGTCTATTTGTTCTTCAAATTCAAGTCCTAGCAGCAGAACTAAAGAGAGATGGAAAGAGCAGTATAAAAATATCATTTTTTTTGTTGGTCTTAATACTGCGAAAAGAAATATCTCTAAACACTCTCAAAATGTTCTCCTGTGACATTTTATATCCATTTCTTATAACTAGAGGCCAAAAGAAATAATGCAGTTATTATATTTTATGAACACTGTACACATTAGTAAAGTTTTCTGAGTCATTTTCCAAGTGCCCTTTGAGCTTGGTTTCTATTCCCAGTTTTCCATCGCATTTGGGGGCTGGACTTGGTGGAGGCTGCTGATATGAATTCTCATTTTTTCCTGGTTGAAAAAGAAATGAGGCAATGAGACAGTCATTCAGAGACACTGAAAACTAATGGCACATTTCAGGCAGTTTTTATCCTGACCTGATCACAAGACTGTCCATTCTAGAACCCAAGCCAGGCAATGTTAAGTTGGTTGTTTTGTTCTTTTTTTTTTTTTTTTTTTTATTGTACAGGGATTGAACTCTGTGAGGCTTAACCACTGAGGCACATCCTGAACCCTTCTTACTTTGTATTTTGAGGCAGGGTTTCACAAAGTTGCTGAGGCTGGTTTGAACTCACAATCCTCTTGCCTCAGCCTTCAGAGTCACTGGGAAAACAGGGGTGCACCACCATACCTGACTGGTTGTTTAGATTGAACTTGAAGGTATATGTTTTTTTTCAGAGAACCAAATATTGAATATCAATTCAATTGACAAGGATTAAAAACAACTTCATTAACAATAATAATGATGATTGCAGAAGGCGTCACTGTGCATTGGGTGCTGTCCTAAGGGCTTTCCATGTATCATTTCATCTAATCCTCCCTCCAGCCAGGTATAAAAGATATTGTTATCATTGTAACTTTACAGGCGAGGACACAGAGGCAGAGAGGCTAAGTAACTATCCCAGGTCATACAGCTAGTAAATAGTACATTTAGGATTTGAAGTTAATTTTATCCAACCCCAAATCCAATTTTTTAAAAAATATCTTTTAAAAAATATGTCATATGATATTTCTCTTTTAAATTGTAAGATTTGTCCATATAATCATGTTTTCCTTAACAGGTACTTACTTTTAAGGAACAATCCTCATTAAGTTCCTATTTAATACTATCCCAGTCCTCCCACAAGTACAGTTAATTTCCATATTCACCAAAGAATCTTTAAAAACCTTGACCCACAGACTAAAGAAGAAAAAAATGATGGAATTGAAGACTTTCCACTGGTGGGTGGCAGGGTATTTGCTTTTCCCAGGGACTGCGTGGCAGACAGCTCCTGGGGCCTGTGATTAAACTCTCCCAATGACAGTGTTCAAGCGTCTTCCCATGGCCTCCCATTGCTCCTAAGAAACCGAGACTTAACAAGGGCAAGGACAGGTTGCTTCAGTGATGTGGTGTCCCCTTCTCTTCTCTGTCCCCCTCTGGGCCAGCCACTGTCCTCTTTTCCCCCTATCAGGGACATTACCCTCTCAGATTCTCAAATACTCTGTGCCCTTCTGACCTCTGTGAAAAGTGGCAGGGTTTGTAGTGATGCATTTGTGTTGCTGGTTGGTTGTCTCCCTGCCCAGACTGTGACCTTCATTAGGGCAGCAATGGTGGTGTCTTTTTATTCATCACTTCCAGAAGTGTCTGATACTCAGTGGGCACTAGAGAATGGTGTCAGATGAAGAATGATCCAGATCACATGATCTAGACAGGGATGTTTTCCTGATTTATTCACTTATTTATATAAAATCATGTAAAAGTAAAATGCCCTACTTGAGAAATTGGGGGCTTGGTGGCACAGGTCTGTCATCCCAGCAAGTGGGCAGGCGGAGACAGAAGGACCCCAAGTTTGAGGCCAGCCTCAACAACTTACTGAGGCCCTAAGAAACTTTGCAAGGCCCTGTCTCAAATAAATAAATAAAAATAAAAAGAGCAGGGGATGTGGCTCAGCGGTAGAACCCTTACCTAGTATGTGTGGTAAAACCCTGTGTTCCGTCCCCCGTACCACAAGAAAAGGAAAGAAAAAGAAAATGAAAGAAATCAACACTATTAAGAACATTTAAATGATTGAATTCAGGACTATAGGCAAGACAGGGCTGCTACCCTGACAAAGCCGCTGTCCCCTGGACAGTCAGTACACAATGACACAAGGACATTGGTCTGTGTTCTGTGCTATCAGGAGAGGTTAATGACCTGGGCACTCTGAAGCCACAGCAAGTAACATGACACCAAAAACCTGTTCTAAGAGCTCCCAGAGGAGAGTGGGCCTTGGGGGCGAATGTCAAGACGGACTTGGGACGGAGGCAGGACAGGTGCATGTGGGTGGTGACGAATGGGTGCTGTTTGCTAAGTCAGCAAGGAGGGCGCCTGGCCTCTCCTGGCCCCCCGAGGGCCGATCTTCTGCTTTGTCTCAGGTACAAATAAGCTCTAGAGAGTTTTCAACGCGTACCTTCTCTTACAAGTTTCCCACTTCCAACTTTTGCCACTAAATCTCAGCTTTAATGAGAAGCAGCTTTCCGTGTTTCAGCAATAGTTCTGGAGCCTCCCCGGACGGTTGTCAGGTTTGTGGGTTTTATTTTTGTGTGTGGAATTGGAAAATTCCCCTGTGAGACTGGGGAAAAGCATTAATGTCGCTACGGAGATGGGCTCTCAGTCCAACCTATAGGATGGGGCAAGCTTTTGAAAGCGAAGCCCATCAGAGAGGTGAGGGTCAGGTGGGTAATTTCGCCCGTCGCTCTGGTCGGACATTGGTCTTTGTTCTGTACTATTAGGAGAGGGTAACGGCCTGGGCACGATGAGGCTGCAGCAAGTAGCATGACCCATAAAACACATTTACGACACCTACGGTGGCAGACCTTGCTGCTGCTTGAGGGATCTGGGAACAGAAGTAGTTTGGTGCTATATCTGAGGGCTACCGCTGCAGGTTCCCAAAGGGCTATTGGTGTTGTTAAAGAGATCTCCTTCTGTCCAAAGGCCAATTTGCAAGCCTTTCTCCTTCCGCATCTCTTTCTCATTTATCCATCCCGCTCTCATTTATCTTCTCTTCTCCAAAGATGAGAAATAACCATAGTCGAATGTACTCGCTCTTTCTCTTTTTTGTCCACCTAAACCAAATCTCTCTTGTCCATGACTGTGAGTAATTTGGGGGAGAACTGAGCTGAATTTTATTTTGCATTTTAATGTTTTTCTTATTGGGGAATATTGTGCGTGATATATTAGCATGGCGACATGCACTGATACACTCGATAACTAGGAAAGATGTGCTTAGGAAGCAGGGAAGCATTTCAATTTATATCAGCATCTTGCCCCTCGTTCACATTCCTGCTTTTTTTTAGGAAAAAGAGCTCCTCGATTGTCAAAGACCTGGGCAGCTTCATTTGCCCAGACAAGAGGCCCTCCTGCCTCTCAGAGGGAGATCCACTTTACCTCCAGTTTTCATGTCTCTGAATTCCCCAAATCTTTTGGACTCATATTTAATAGGCCTGTGTTTGTGTAAATCAATGCCTATAAACCGCTCACTTGAGAACAGGGAGCTGGTATTTTTTATGACTCAGGGGACAGTAAAAGCAGCCTCCACATAGGGAAGCCACAAGTTTTGTGATTGAGTTATTAAGTTCTTGTTAGATCCATCCCAGGCCTGACCTACTGCCCATCTCCTGTAGCTTGTAATTTCTCTAGTAGGAAAGGAGCTAAAAGACAAGCCAGCTTCACCTGGGAACAGCCTGGAATCATAAGTATAGTGGTGGTTTGGGGAGTTATTTCGCTTTGAGCTTCCTGTGAGAGCAAAAGTGGGAAGTGTCCAGAGTGGGATGAATCAAATCACTTCTACTCAAATTTGCCTTTTGCTCTATCAGTGTATTTATTAATAGCTCTTGGTTCCTATAATTGTTTCTTAATATATTCTTCTGTATCAGGCGGTACTAAACGATGGCCTGCAGAACAAATCTGGCTCACTGTTTATTTTGCATGGATCAAAAGCTAAGAATTTTTTTTACATTTTTTTAATATTTATTTTTTTAGTTTTAGGTGGACACAGTATCTTTATTTTACATTTATGTGGTGCTGAGGATCGAACCAGTGCCTTGTGCATGCTAGGTGAGCACTCTACCACTCAGCCACAACCCCAGCCCTTTTCTTACATTTTTAAATGGCTGAAAAACATTGTCAGAAGAATATGTCATGATGTGACATTCAAATGTTAATGTCCATAAATAAAGTTTTATTGGAACACAGCTACCCTTATTCACTTACATGGTGTCTATGACCGCTTTTATGCCACAATTGCAGAGCTGAGTGGTGGCCACGGGGAACACAGAGCTTGCCAACCTGAAATCCTTACCACCTGGAGCTTCATGGAGAAAGCTTGTAGATCTTATTCCAAAAAACCCCAAATGGTGTCTCTTTGTTCAGAAATGACTACTCGGAATTCAAGTCCTCAGATATGTAATTCTTTCATTTTCGGGGACTGCCATTCCTAATGGTTCCCTCTGGTGAGGTCCTATCTCATTTTATTCCAAGGGGTTCTTCAGCTAGGTGCTTGCCCCTTTGAAGGATGCTATTCAGGAAGCCTTTTTTTGGTACCAGTTATTTCAACTCTTCATTTGAGGAAACTAAGCCAGTGTTTCTCACTCCAAGTTGTACTTTATCCAGGGGAGAGTTTAAAGCTCCCCAAGTCCAGGCCTCACCCCAGACCCATTAAGTCAGAATTTATGGGGGTGTGGTCTAGGAATCAATAGTCTCTCAAGTTCCTCAGGTGATTCCAGTGTGTGGTCAAGGTTGACTGCTGCTGTGAAATTTCAGCTTACGCAGGGGGCTCCTCTGCTGTTTAGAAATTAAGATTTTTAATTTCAGCCGTCCGTTCCACTGGAAATTCAATTATTTTCACACACATTTGTTGAATGCCTACAAAATATGAATTGCTGTGGAAACCAAATCTCAAAAAGAAACAGCTCTCTAGCCTCTAATTTAGCAAGGCAGATCAACAACAACAAAAAAAATGGATTAAATGTCCCCAACTTTTCCTGTACAGACTAGAATCTAAGTCCTCAATTCAGGGAACTAGTTAAATGTGCACAATTAGGTATGTAGGTACATGGAGCCCCAAAACATTAATAAACACAGCACTAGCTTTAGATCCATCTCACGGCTATTTTGGAAATGGCTACATTTCTATTAACTTGAAGCTGGGTCAAAAGGAGCCTTCGGTGTTACCTTCAGAAGTATCACCATCCCAGCATAGAGCCTCATCCCCTCCACAGCTAACCACCCTGAGAAGACCTTTTTAGACTCATTTGTCACTTGTGTAGAAATAATATTGACATCACAAGGTTTTTGGAAAGACCGACTGAGTTGACAAACATCGACGCTGTCTTATGACTGTAGAGTTCTATTCTCTGAAATGACACATTTTCCTTGGGGTTAGTGGAAGACACGAATAAACAAGGAAAGAAGTAAAATGGATGGCTGCTCACGGTGGAAAGTGTCATAAAGAAAAAGAAAGCAGTGCAGGGTCCAGAGTGCCTGGGAGAGTGAGGCTGGGGGCATTGTTTCAAATAGGGTGGTCAGAGAAGACTGAGAAGACCCAGAAGTAGGAGTCGTCTTTAGAATATAGATGGTGCCTGATAGGATTCCCAGGAAGATGCTAGAACAGGCAATGACTGAATCCATCTGTTTCCCTCTTTTCACTCCAAAATTATAGAGCCACTAATTTGAACTGGGTGGAACTTTGAAATATCTTCAGATGACCCATGACCCAAGAGAATCACGAGAAATGACTCCCTGCTTTTTGGACACTCAGTGGTGTACCTTAGGCCAGGTGCCTTAAACATAGGCAGTTTCCTACCTGTTTCCTGTAGAGATGCTAAATACCAATGTGCAATAAATTTGATTAGGGATCCCTTAAAACTCCCCTACAGAGAATAGTTCAAGGACCAAAGAAGTCATAGAATTCACAGAATTGGCTAATGAGCATATAGAAAAAGCTAGCCTCTACTAGTGACCAGAGAAAGGCAAATTAGAATAGATAACATTTTCTACCTTCTGGACTGGGCACCTGGCACCATCATGAATTGGTACTGAGCATGAACTGATCTCTGCTTTTTGGAGGGCAATTTGTCAGTATCCATCAAAATATAAACTGCAAGAAAATTTAAACCCACAAATTCCATTTTTAGGAATCCCTTCTCTAGGAATAATCACACCCAAGTATGAAGGAACATGCATGTATTAGTTACTTATTATTAAAATAATTAAAAGGCAATATAGAGAATCAAGTGCACAGGCACTTGAAAAACATTTTTCAAAAGAATGCATGGGTAAATGAATACATGCAGGCAATTATAAATGAGGTGGGTTTGTATGCACAAAGAGGAAACCATGACTGTTAGCCAATCAGAAAGAGCATGAGAGAACACTATTAATATAGACAGCATAAAGTATACTCACATGTATTTTAGGAAAGGTTGTAAAGCTGCTAATCAGCCTGCATGAGTCTTACTGTTTTAACAGCAAAGAAATTTCATTATAGTTTTTATTTTTGTTGTTGTTGTACATTGCAGAATGAAAGACCAAGAATAAAGTGAGGGAAGAGTTTTGCTTTTCATTTTATTTTATTGGGGTTTGGGGGGTATTAGTGATTGAAGTCAGGGGTACTTGACCACTGAGCCACATCCCCAGCCCTATTTTGTATTTTATTTAGAGACAGGGTCTCACTGAGTTGCTTAGCACCTCACTTTTGCTGAGGCTGGCTTTGAACTCGCAATCCTCCTGCCTCAGCCTCCCAAGCTGCTGGGATTACCAGGTGTATGCCACCACACCCATCTTGCTTTTCATTTCATGTTTCAATACTGATAGAAATGTTTTCAATTGTGACATATTTAAAAATTAAAAGGATTGACTGCATTTTTTAAGAGGCCTTTTTGAAATACAGCATTTTAACTGCTGGAGCACTGCCTTCCACCTTAGCAGTCACTTCCTAACTAGAAGAAAGGGGAAGCGTCTTCCCAGTGCCAGGCACATGACATGTGTCTTGCTAGATGGGGAAATGGAAGTTTCTAGAACAAGTCACACAGCTGCATGTCACAAACCTGTCTGGTTTCAAAGACTATTTGAGCTCTCTGGTTGCTGACCAGTGGCCACAGAGGAGGTCAAGTTCTTAGCACTTTGACCACCAGGCAGAAATGAGGACCTGAAGGTTCTACTGGGGCACCCTTAGTCACTCAGGAACACTGTTGGAGGCAGAGATATAGGGGAAAATGTTATCTTTTTTACAATTTTCCAACAACCAATTTATGTGCAATTCAAAATGAAGATAAGGCTGTAGAAATCTCTGAATCATATTTGAAAACTAGAGGCCCAGGTATACACGCTAATGAAAGAGCCCAGCATTTACCCAGTTACGTTCAGCTGCTGAGCCACTGAAATGGGAAAAAGTTCCTGTGCTTGTTTTCATGTGCAATCAATTCTGATTTATGAAAAACTTCCTTCTAGAAGATGGATCGTCATACTTCTCAAGGTCCCACAGGTAACATTTCTTGTGGAATCAAGCACCAGGACAAAGTTGGTTGCCCCAGGTAACTGCTGCACTGTCCTTTCAAATATCCAGACCCTTGTAACCTATATAACCCTTTGTGACTCCCTTGTTTAGGAAGCCCCAGAGCAAACCCAAAACTCGATTATTATATCCGTTGGCCCTTAGAGGTCTCAGATCTGTCAACTCTGGATATTCTCTCCCCAGATTGTCTAAATTTGCTTCAGTTTCACGGCCATGTCTTTTGCACATAGAATCACAGTTGAAGCTCTCACAATGTCCTGCAGGGATTTCCATGGTCTGGCCTGTGACCACTAGCTTCATGTCTCATTATTCACTCCATTCAGTGACCAGCATGGGACAAACCCTCCCCATCGAGGACTGCTTCAGGCCTCTGCAGCAGCTACACCTGCTCCTGGACTTTCCTTTCAGGTTTTGCTTGGCTTCCCTGCACCCCTCAGCCTTGACAGAAATTCTCAGAGGCTTTCCCTGACCTCTTCCCACCCAGCACTACCCTCACCAGGGTTGCCATGTTTATTTCCTTTTTAAATTTTTGTGGTGCTGGGGATTGAACCCAGGGCCTTGTACATGCAAGGCAAACACTCTACCAACTGAGCTATATCCCCAACTCCTCCCTCAGAGCATTTGTTTGCTGCTTGTATTAAAGTGTTTACTTCCTGATTGTTTCTCCTCATTGCAAGAGTCCAGGACTTGGTCAGTCTTACCTCTTATATTACCAGGGGCCTGGACAAGGCATGAGGTAGGAGGTCTCAGTCCATTGGGGCTGCTATAACAGAATAGCATAGACTAAGTGGCTTGAACAACAAGCATCTATTTCTGATAGCTGTACCGTGTGGGGAATGCAAGATTAAGGAGCTGGCAGATTTGGTGTCTGGTGAAGATCTGTTTCCTCTTTCAGAGATGTTACCCTCCTGATGTGTTTTTACGTGGTAAAGGGGAGAGCTAGCTCTCCGGCTTCTCTTTCATAAGGGTATGAATCCCATTTGTGAGAGCTGCACCCGGAAGGACCTATTCACCACCTGAAGTTCCCACTTCTTGGTGCCATCACCTGGTGGTGGGGTGGGGGGAAGTTAGGATTTCAGCACATGAACTTGGAAGTTCACTATAGCATAAATATTTGTTTGATGGTTAATGCATACATTTGTTTTAGGCTTCTTCAAATTCTTTTCTGCTTCTATAGAGAAATAAGTTATAGATATTTGAAATAATATAAATATAAAATGTAATTGTGAATTAGGGAGCATTTCCCCCATTCACCTGTGGAATACACACCCAAGAATTTTTTCTTAATATTTATTCATTTATTTTTTTAGTTGTAGTTGGACATAATACTTTATTTTAATTATTTTATATGTGGTGCTGAGAATCGAATCCAGGGCCTCACACGTCCTAGGCAAGCACTCTCCCACTGAGCCACCACCCCAGCCCACACACCCAAGAATTTAGCTCAGTGCTCCAATCATGGCAATCACAGGGTTCTGGCAGCGTAGAAACCGCATCATAGAATTCTTACAGGCCGCTTATCAGATCGAATTGCTTTAGTCTTCCTTTCATGAATTCGTAGCATAGGCTCATTGAACAGGGGCTAAATGCTCCCTCTCAGCCCTTAGTCTGCACCAGCTTCTCCTTTCTCTGGAGCATTAGGCCTCACAATACTGGCTCAGCCCTGTATATTTTCTATTGGCTTCTCTTTCACATGTATGGATCTCATCTCAACGAGATGGCCAGGTCCACGAGAACAGAGAGAGCTCAGGTTTTCTCTTACGTGCTTTTTCTCCCATTGTCTGGGATTCAGTGCAGAATAGATAGGAAGTAAGCATCTTACCATTGATGGATTGGCACATAATCATTAGAAAATCATGTTTATTTAATATTTCATGAAAGTCGTACCTGGGTGATGTGTCATTTTTTAATGTACCAGCTGAAGCCATGGAGCACATGGTCAAGGATAGATTGGACTTGGTATTGGCAAGCTTTTTCTGTAAAGAGCCAGATAGTATAAGTTAGGCTTTGCAGGCCACTTGGTCTTGGAGGTAGCTATTCCACTTGGGGAGCCACCAGCAGGCAGGAGGCAGCATCCTGTCCCATTCTCTGCCCACCAAGTCCATTCAGAGAACTCAAAAAATGCTGGGCTCCTGTGGTCAGGCAGAGCACTTAGGCAAGACTTAAACTGGCCTTAAATGTGTGATCAGGTTTGGAAAGCAGAAAGAAGGAAAAGTAGATGTTGAAGTCAGATGACCATCATAAGCAACAGAGCAAAGCTGGGTAGCTGGGGAAAATGGCGAGAAGACATCTTAGCAGGAAAAGAATTTGCATGTGGGAATAGAGAAAGAAGCAAAATTGAAAACTCGGTGGGGGCTTTTAGATAACAGGTAAAAAATCCTGAAGGCCAGCACATTCTGGAACCATTGCACAGGAGATGGAGTGAAAACTAGAACTATGCCATTTCTTTGAATGGTTTTATCATAAAAATTATGCAATTTATCATTCTGTTTTGTAATGTTTGTTTTAGTAAAAGCAACAGATGTTACAAATTGCTTACCATTGCACAAAACTAATGCCTCAGGAAAACGTGCTGTATTCATCCTGTGGTTTCGCGGACCTCCCCACACACTCCTGGAGGCCTCTTCCCATGGTTAGTTGTAGACAAAGAGAGGCTGGGCTGCAGCAGAGATTTTTTTTTTTTTTTTAAGGCGTAGATGGACACAACACAATGCCTTTATTTTTATGTGGTGCTGAGGATCGAACCTGGGTCCCGCCTTCGCTAGGCGAGGGTTCTACCGCTGAGCCACAATCCCGCCCAACAGAGTTTCTTCTAAAAGGTCGGCATAGTGTGCTGCATGGCTGGGTTATATGCAGGGGAAGTAAACCCCGGATCCGGGGGTTGGTGGGTGAGGAGGGGACTTGGAGACAACTAGAAAGCTGTGGACAGGTGAGAAGTCACATGTGTCTGTCATCCAAGGACTAGATACGCAGAAGACAGATGCCGCAGTCTGGCTGGGCACAAATCACGAGCCGCTCAAGCAGGAACAAACTTTATTTCTGAACTCCACCAGCACACTCCCTGGGTGGCGGCTCCTCCAGGAACACACCACACACCAACCGGAACTCCCACCACCGGGCTGCGCGCGCACTCACTCTCGGAACCCGCGAGAACTCAACGGGAACTCCAAAGTAGCCGGCGCCTGTGCCGCAAGAGCCATCCTATTACCGGCAGTAAAGGTCTAATATATAATTGAATCAATCCAGTATCATCTTAATGGCTCCCCTCGCAACCATTACTTCTGGCAAAATGCTAGGGGCCATTCCGACTCAGCTGTGGCTCTCAACAGACAGACCCATTCCAGAATCAAGGATGTCCAGGTCTGATAAAAAATGGTCAGGCAAGTGAGGCTTGCGCATTTCAAACTTTCAAATTTCAAATTAAGACAGAAGACTAATCATTTTTTGAGTTATAAATTTAGAGACTATATTTTATTGGTTCTCAGATATGTGTGTCTTTACAATTTTGCATACCCGGGAGTCAGAATGGATCAATTGAATGAGGCTACAATCCAGTGGAAGGGTCAGGTTTTGCTCTGAGTGATAAACAAAATTCTGAGGTGTCTTACCTTAGCATTTTAGGCTTGTTGAACTATGTTATTTTGTGAGGTTTCAATTACAAATTTCTAGCTAATGATCTCTCTTCTCAGGACCGTCAGTTTGGCACTAAAAGCTACCCCAAGGTGCAAGACAAGGTTAGGGACTTTTTTAGTTCATCATGGTGATTTTTGATCCTGTGTTTAAAAAAAAAAAAAAAAAAGATGGTCCTCATTGTCTCTGAGAAATATGGAGGCAGCATAGGTGGACACAGAAAGCTTTATTTTTTATTTTTATGTGGTGCTGAGAATCGAACCCAGTGCCTCACGCATGCTAGGCAAGCACTCTATCGCTGAGCCTCAGCCCCAGCAGAGGCAGCATAGACTAAGATTTTTTTTTCCAGAAATTTCTTTTTCCTCCTGTAACTACTCAAAATAGTGCAAGTTTGCGTAATACTTGTTTTTTAACCTACGGCCCAGAAGAAGCTCCCTGACATACAAAATGTAAATAAATCGAGTCACACCTTCCATGACCTTTAGAGAAGATGTGGATTTTGTCAAAATAGCTATTGATTTTTTTCTTTAGACAATGTGCTCACTTATTTGTGGCAATTATTTCATGGTTAACATTAGCTTTGGAGGTATCTGAGCAAAGCATTAAATGGTTTGCAACATTCTAAAATTTGGGAAGGTGTCCTACCTCTGGGAGATGAATCCCTGTGTGAGTCACTGTCAGTTTGCCTCAGCCCAGGCTTGTGGATGGGAGCTCTAGGGGCTGTGGGATGAAATGCTGCCCTTGTAGCACATTTTTCCTTTCCTTCTAGTCAGCACTGTCTCCCTTTCCTGTTTCCCTGCTGGGAAAAAAGGACGGATTAATTCACTTACATATAAATAAAAGTCAGATAAAATTACTTTTGTTTCTACCCTCAGAAACTTATGCATTTGTGAGCTCAAGGCTTGAGTCAAATTGTTATAATTTCAAGATGGGAACAGTGGTGCATGCGGGTAATCCCAGTGTCTCTGGAGGCTGAGACAGGAGGATCCAGAGTTCAAAGCCAGCCTCAGCAACAGCGAGGCGCTAAGCAACTCAGTGAGACCCTGTCTCTAAATAAAATACAAAATAGGGCTGGGGATGTGGCTCAGTGGTCGAGTGCCCCTGAGTTCAATCCCTGGTATCCCCCTCAAAAAAGTATAAGTTCAGGAACTTGAATTTACATTTTATAACAAATATGCTACAAAATGTCATCTATTTATAGAAATAATAATAGTCATAATAATAATACTTCTTTGGGTGATTGCAAGGATCAAATAAGCTGATTTCTTTTTCTTTCTTTTCTTTTCTTTTTTTTTTTAGTGTCTGGCACACAGTTCACACTCCATAAATGGTAACTGTTATCACTAATGCTGCATGGGCTATTGTTTAGTGGATCTTCTATCAGCACATTTCCCTCCCCAAATGCATAACTGTGGTGTGATGTTGTAGGCAATGAACTTCAATAGCTACATATTTTATAATTCTTTTTTTTTTTTTTTTAGTACTAGGGATTAAACCCAGGGCCTCATACATGCTAGGCAAGCACTCTACCACTGAACTACCTTCCCAGCCCTTTTTAAATTTTATTTTGAGATGGGGTCTTGCTAAGTTGCCCAGGCTGGCCTGGAAGTTGCAAGTAGCTGAGTAGCTGGAGTTCCAGGCATGCACTACTGTGTCTGGCTGAGTACTTTTTTCACCTGGAAAATATACATATTTCCTCACTGTGGTCAAGATCAACTTGCCAAAAATAAGGGGCAGCTAGTAGTAAGTTTCACTGAGTAACAGTAAGTTTCAAGTGCCAAGTCCTCATTAAGATTTTATTGTGAAGGAGGTTTAGGGATGGTCTGCTCATCTGGTATTCTTTCCTCAAATCAATAGTAAATGTAATTATTATCTTTATATTCATAAAATATTTATTAATGTCTTTAATAAAACAAATTCTTTAATACTCCGAGGAGATGTCCTTCTTGGGACGGGGTTTTAAGGAGCGTCCAGGCTGACAGGCAGGTTCTGAGAAGTGGAGGGAGGTTGCTTGGGCCTTTCTGGGATGGGGACTGATTAATGGTGTTGTGATAAGCAGGGAAGCAGATCAGTGGCAGCTCCTGCTCCCAGCTGTCACAGCTGTGCCTTTTCACTCTGGGAGCCCCATCATGCTCCCAGACAGCCTTTGAAGCACTTCCTTCCTTGTGGAATTTCTATGAATTATTTGCTCAGATGCTGAGATGCCATAGAAGCAACTGGCTCAGAGAATCCGGTCAGATGCACATATGTGTTGTGGTTCTAAGGGTTACTTCAGCAGTCCTCCTGCCTGCCTTCGCTGGGAGTGAAGAGGGGGGGCACTTGTGTTCTGACTATGGAGAGTGAGCAAGCTAGCCACGTTGCAAAGCCAAATGCATCCTCAGTAGGGACTCTCATTCCTTGTTTCATTTCTCTCTCTCTCTCTCTCTCTCTCTCTCTTTTATGGTACCAGGGATTGAACCCAAGGGCAGTTAACCACTGAGACACATCCCCAGCCCTTTTACGTTTTGAGACAGGATCTCCCTAAGTTGCTGAGGGCCTCACTAAGTTGCTGAGGCTGGCTTTGAACTTGTGATCCTCCTGCTTCAGCCTCCTGAGATGCTGGGATTACAGGTGTGTGCCACACTGCCCGGCTCCTTGTTTCTTTTTATAAAATGCTTTATAAGGTGATTGTCAGATGAGCCATACTTGCATTTTGGAGGCTCCCACATAGAGCGTGGGAGCAAGTGTGACTTTGAATTGACTCATCCATTGCAGCAATGTTGCATCATTGCCACACGAAACAAGGTGACTGATTACACCGCAGTATGCACCCAGATCACCTTCAGCTCTGGCAAGCACAGGCCTTCAGTGGCACATGTCCTTTTCCAATAGTTTCAGAAGGATCTTCCATTCCCTTGTGAATAATGACTTTGACGGACAGAGGGAGACATCTGAGGCAAGTCCCCGAGGGGAGGTCCAAAAATCCCAAGATGTCATGTGTAGGTGGGGTTTCAGTGTCATTAAAGACACCAGCAATTCATGGTATGTTTATCATGTTGGCTCAGCAAACAGGGCTGTTACCATTTTCTATGTGAGCAAACTGACGCTCACAGACGTGGATAAATGACAAGCAAGAAACAAAACTTGGGCCCAACCCTTTTGAGTCCTCATGCTGAGATCTTCCTATGGCATCAGGTCAACACACTGATCTTTTTTTTTTTTTTTATGGAGGGGACAGGTGACAGCTCATAACCTCTAGCTCTTGTGCTCTGTGAATCTATAATCCTGAAATATAAACACTGGCCTTTCAGATCCGCTGACATTTCGGTTAGCATAATTTCAAAGGCCGTATCCTGAAAAGTTTTATTCTGAGAAGTAAGTCGTACGTTTGAAGTCAGAAGCAGAATGGGATTTATCATCATCATTGTTGTTGTTGTTGTTTGTTACTTTGGTACTGGGGATTGAGCCCAGGGATGCTCTACCACTGAGCTATATCCCCAGTTCTTTTATTTACTTTTTTTTGTTCAAATTAGTTATTCATGACAGTAGAATGCATTTTGATACATCAGACATAAATGGAGTATGATTTTTCATTCTTCTGCTTGTACGTGATGTAGAATCACACCAGTGTAATCATATATGCACATAGGGTAATACAGTCTCATTCATTCTACTATCCTTTCTTCCCTCCCTTCCTTTCATTCCTCTCTAATTCAAAGTACCTCTACCCAATTTGCCCCCATCTTATTGTGATTAGCATCCACATATCAGAGAAAACATCTGGCCTTTGTTCTTTGGGATTGGCTTATTTTGCTTAGCATGATATTCTCCAGTTCTATCCATTTACCTGCAAATGCCATAATTTCATTCTTCTTTATGGCTGAGTAATATTCCATTTGTGTGTGTGTGTGTGTGTGTATATATATACACACACACCACATTTTCTTTATTCATTCATCTGTTGAAGGGCACCTATGTTGTTTCCATAGTATAGCTATTGTGAATTGAGCTGCTATAAACATGGATGTGGCTGCATTACTGTAGTATGCTGATTTTAATTCCTTTGGGTATAAACCAAGGAGTGGGATAGCTGGGTCAAATGGTGGTTCCAGTCCAAGTTTTCTGGGGAATCTCTATACTGCTTTCCATAGTCATTGCACTACCAGCAATGTGTAAGTGTGCCTTTCACCCACAACCTCGCCAACATTTATCGTTGCTTGTGTTCTTGATAATTTGCCATTTTGACTGGAGTGAGATGAAATCTCAGTGTAGTTTTGACTTGCTTTTCTAATTGCTAGAGATGTTGAACATTTTGTCATAAATTTGTTTTATGTATTTCTTCTTCTGTGAAGTGCCTGTTCAGTTCCTTAGCCCATTTATTGATTGGATTATTTGTGTCCTCAGTCCTTTTTATTTTACTTTGAAACAGGTTATCTCTAGATTGCCGAAGCTGGCCTGAAACTTGTGGTCTTCTTGCTGTGGTCTCCCAGGTGGCTGGGGTTACAGGTGAGCACTACCACATCTGACTAGTCAGCACTATTTCTCACTGCATCTAAGTAGGTCTTAATAGGTATTATCCAAGTTAGTCATGGGAATAATGCAAAAGACATTTGAGTAACTTTAAAGTATGTTTCAGAGGCTGTAATAGTTTCAGAGATGAACAAAGTTTAAAATCCAAACATTTTAAAAGAGACTCTTGTTAAGTTCAGTTGCATGTTAGTAAATGGGACAAGCTTCCCCTCACTCCTGAGGCTCCTCCGTAGGAAACCAACAGGTAATTTTTCTGAGTGACACTGGGGGACCCATAAACCAACTCCCTCATGAAAACAAGATTATAGAAGAGTATGTTACGTGGCAGAACGTTAATTTTTAAATTTACATTTTTTCCCTACTTCTGAACAAGCCATAAATTTTTTTCTTCATTTTTTTAAAACATAAACTGCCTAGCACTGAAAGCCACGTGACAGAAGAGCTTTTGTCTTAAACCCCTACTATTTATTTATTTTGCCATTATCTGACATGTCAGCAGTGTCTCGTAATGCCTTGTGTCACACAAAAGCAAACACAGTCATGTTACATTAATGACTGAGCTGAGATCATATAACTGACTGCCTATAATTCAATGCCCCTTGCTATAAAAAAAACATGACCCTAAATCCTAACCAGCTTTGGAATAAAAGGCCCCACAATTATGATATGGTAACAAAGTTCGTGCTATATACAATTTGATTGTTTCAATGCTCTCCGCCCATCCATTTCCATCTTACCTGCTGTTTATACGTGATAGTAGAAAGCCAAACGGAAAATCCACTCTTGGGTACTTGAGTCATAATCTCCATTTACCCAACATGTTCAGCAGGATAAAACTCAATATGGAGGAAACCTCCCTTCTAATCCTGGTGTTTGAAGTTAGGACTAAACCCACCTGCAATGTAATTGTAATCACAGATCTTTTCCATATGTATTCATGTTTCCCAAATGTGGTCCGGGAAACAACCATAAATCTAAACACATGGTGAGTCACCCCAATACCACATGATTTTTTTTTTTTTTTGAGCTGGACTAGTCTTTATCAGATACAGGTTATCGACAAGCACTAACTCCCTGGAGGAGAAAACAACCTTCTCTTTGGTCTGTTATCTAAAGGGTTCTTAACGGTTTTTAGTCAGAGAAGTGACACATGCCCAATATGTCAGGCAAAGTAGCACTAGAAGAGACCCATCTAACTTTGTCTTCTTGGCAGAGGGTGGCCATCCTAAGAGCTCTGATATGCACTTTTGTCCTTTCTGAGAGTCTTGCAGGGTTATTTTTATGGAGTCTAGATAGGGAAAGCTTCATTTTCTTCAGTGCCAGTAGATTTTATTCTTTTCAACAAGTGTGGGGAGGAAAGTGTTGATGCTTATTAATCTGTTTCTTGTCTTACAAAAGGTGCTTACACATGATCGGTGGCAAAACTGTGCATCTGACAGCTCTCGATGTAATCTACGTGGCAGGACGAGATTGTTACACTGAACAGGTCTGTTTGGAGTTGTTATTCTTTGTAATTACCTTCATTAAGTGAAAGCATGTGTCAATCAGCTCTGAACTTTAAATGTACCAGTAATTTTGCGAGAAAAAATGCACTTCTATTTCCTACAGGCACATGTGTGCTTGAAGATGGGTGTACATGTAGATATACACAGTGTATTTGAGAGGTGTTTCTGTAATTTTCTGAATATGTAATTTCCCCATGGTTTGCATTTGATCTTTTTTTTGTGTGTGTGTGGGGGTGGTGCAGGGGTTGGGGACTGAACCCAGGGACATTTCACCCTGAGCTAAATTCCTAGTTATTTTTGTGTTTTACTTTGAGACAGGTTCTCATGAGTTTCTGAGGGCCTGGCTAAATTGCTGAGGCTGGCCTCAAATCTGGCCTCATTCTCCCAAGTTCCTGGAATTACAGGTGCGTGCCTCTGAACATGGCTGCATTTGATCTTTTTTTAAAAAAAGCAATGCTGGGAGCTGGACATGGTGGTGTGCTCCTGTAATCCCAGCAACTCAGGAGGCTGAGGCAGGAGAATCGAAAATTCAGAACTAGCCTCATCGAATGATCAAGACCCTAAGCAACTCCTGAGACCCTGTCTCAAAATAAAAAAACAAAAAGGGCTGGGGATGTAGCTCAGTGGTTAAGTACCCCTGGGTTCAATCCCTGGCACCAAATAAATAAAAAAATAAAAAAAACAGTGCTGGGGATGGAACCCAAGACCTCTCACAGGCTAGGCAAGTGCTCATCCACTGAGCTACATCCCTAGCCTGCATTTGATACCATTCAATATAAATAAAGCATGCAATTCCAGAGAATGATATTGACAGAGTAAGTTTAATAAATAGCATATTTATGCACCAGTGTGAATATCTATTTTTAAAATAAAGAACACTCTTCCCTGAATTTCTACCAAGTATCTATTCACATGAATTTTAACTGCCACTGCTTATTAGAAATAGAAATTTGAGACCACATTTGCTGTGTTGCTCTACACATATTGTACACTCACTGTGGTATCAGAACTTTCTGGATTGCACCAGACTCACCTGGGTCAGGAAACTGCAGCCAAAATAAAAATCACTCCACAAAAGTGTCCTGAACTATAAAAAAGCCTTAAGAAGCATGGTGCCCTTGGGTGACCATCACAGACAGGTACCCTTCTCTCCCCTGGTGTCTCGGATGCCACCCTGCGTTTTTCATTCATTCATCCAACAGACATTTATGGAGAAACTGCAGTGTGCCCAGCTCTGCGGGGGAATTTGACGAAACTGATACAATGGTCAAAGAGGATCTAGGTAAAGACAGAGGGGGAAAAGCTGCAGAATTCGCCACACTGCAGTGTGGCCTGGCCTTTCCAGGCTGGGCATTATGCAAGTCCCTTTCCTGCTTCCTGCTTGAGGTCCTGTACCTCCACCAGGGGGTGTTAGGGGATAGAAAGAAAAGATGAAGGCACTCCTTCCTCAGCAACTGCCTCCCTCCCAGGGCTGGATGATCTGTTGGCTTTAGTTTTGCAGCTTACCCTCAGCACAGGAGCCAGAAGGATCTTTGTGGACTATCATTCCGCCACCCCAAAACCTTCCAGCAATTTCCTGGCACCTAAAGTACAAGAGGAGACCCAGTTGCCTGATTTGCCCTCTTGCTCCCTTAGTTCCTGCCCCTCAGCCCATCTCTCAGGGCCCCCGACCTTTACAGTGGCCATTCCTTGTATCTAGAGCCTTTCTGGTCTCCTCCTTTGAGTCTTTGTCAAATGTCAGCTGCTCCAAGAGATCCCACCCCTTGCAAGGCCTGGCCTGAGCCACCTCCCCACCTTTTAAACAGCGCTTTGGACTTTCTAGTGTTCTCTTCTGCTTATTTACTGTCTCTCTCACTTCCCGAGGAGGTAAGGTCAACGAGGGCAAGGGTTTTTGTTTTATTGACTGATGTATCCCCAGTTCCTAAAGCAATGTGGAGAACATATTGTCTATATGACATATATTTTGAATATATGAGTATTTCTTCAAAAGACTTGTGAGTCTCTGTGACCAAGCACAATAAGGTTGGGGTTTTTTTGTTTTTTTTTTTTTTGTATGAAAAAGTCCATCATTTGAAGCTTGCTGTCTCTGCTGGAAACATCTGAGTTAGCATTGTGAGTAAATACCTGCAAAGGACTAAGAATGGTGCCCGGAGCCAGGTCCTCTGGCAAGACCGTGCAGGAGGTGCCGATTAGCCTGTGCGTGCTCGGCCCACTTGAGTCCCTGCTCCGTCTTTCCCAGGTGAGTGACCTTGGGAAATTACCTAATCTCCAGGTGTTCTCACTCCATAAAGTGAAGGCATGGTAACACGCGGGGCCTGGAAGGGCTATGGCGAAGCTTCTCTGACGTCATCATATATGAGGCACTTAGAAGAGATGCTGGTCCCAGGAAACCTCTCAGAGGGGTTGGGGGAGGCCGGCAGAGAGTCTGACAAAGGAGAAACTTGTGAAGAAACTGAGGGCTTCCCCCCAAACTCTCAGTCCCAGGAGTAGTCTAGGAGCAATAACTGATCATGGAGCTTCTGGAACAGTTGAGAAAACTTGACTCTGGGGAGCTGACCTGGAAGAGAGGTCCCCAGAGGGTAGGACGACAGTGGGGATTTTAGATGGAGAAATCCTGAAAAGCTTTGGAAATTGATTTGAAAGCAGGGAAGTGTGGGTGGGGGCTTCCGGGGAGGTTCCACAGAGTCCCCTGCAGCCCTGGTGTGGGGACAGGTACACAGGGCTGGATCTTTGAGTTAGGATGTCATTTAGGGCTGGGCACAGTGGCACATGCTTATAATCCTAGCAGCTCAGGAGGCTGAAGCAGGAGGATCGTGAGTTCAAGGCCAACCTCAGCAACCTAGTGAGGCTAAGCAATTCAGCAAAATCCTGTCTCTAAATACAAAAAAGCACTGAAGATGTGGCTCAGTGATTAAGTGCCCCTGGGTTCAATCCCTGGTACCAAAAAAAAAAAAAAAAGTCATTTGTTGACCTTTACCCCAGAGCAGGGTCTTTAAAATACAAAACCCTGATCTCCATAAGAGGGACAAAAAGTTCCACAGATGCTGGGAGGGTGGGCTGCAACAATTAGAGAGACAAGTATGGACCATGATGAGTTATTGAGAAGAGTCATTATTAAAAGGGAGAAGGAGAGAGATGGAAAAGAATTTAGAAGACTCCCAAACAGTGCACACAGGGGTCATTGCACACTTCCTAATGAAGGAAAATACTTTGGGAGATGATAGGGCATTGGCGTTTGTGTTACCTGCTGACTGCTGTCACTGTCACATTCCAGCCAGCACATGGTATAAGGTCTGCATGACTCTTTTTAATACCATCATTTCAGCAGCCATAGTCTTCTGCTATTGAAATACACATTTTGTTTTTAACAGCTTTATTGAGACGCAGTGCACATACCATAAAGTTCACCAAAGTGCAATTCAATAGTTTCTAATGTATTTCAGTTGTGCACCCAATATCAAAATTTTAAAAAGATTTTTTTATTGCCCCGAAAGAACTATACCCCTTTGTAGTCACTCTTCATTTGTCCTTCCTCACCCCAGTCCCTGGCAACTATTAATTTTATTTCTGTTTCTATAGATTTGCCTATTCTGCACATTTTTTTAATAAAGGGAATCATACAATATGTCAGCTTTCATGACTGACTCCTTTCATGGGGCATTATGTTGATAAGATTCCTTCAAGTTGTAGCATGTAGCAGCACTTCATTTCTTTTCATGGATGAGTAATACTCCATTGTATAGATATACCACATTTTGTTTATCCATTCATCAATTGATGGACATTTGGATCATTTCTACTTTTTGGTATTATAAATAATGCTACTGTGCATTTTAGTGTTCTTTTGTGTGCAGATGTGTGTGTGTGTGTGTGTGTGTGTGTGTGTGTGTGTAATTTCTCTTGGGTGAAATGTACCCGAGCAGCTACTGATGACCCTAAGTTTCACCTTTTGGGAACTGCCTTCTGTTTACCACAGCAATGAAACACAGGTTTTTACAGAAATTTAAAAGCAAAAATGCTGTAGCCTTTTGACAAGTTTCACTATTTATCCAGACTTCTCCCAAGAGAGGATCTCTGCAGCCCAGAGCCCCCAGGGTGGACAGCCTGCCTGTGCACCTAGGGCAAGTGTCACAAGGCCTGAGGGAAGGGAGTGGAGGGGACAACCTGGGTAGGAAGAAGAGAAGGAACAGAGGAGAGAGAAAGAAAGCGGAAATGGACCACTACACTGGGGGAAATAGAGGGCTCAGCTGCCTTTTGGGCTGCCCATTTCTAGCCTAACTTTTATTAATATGTTTGTTGTACAAGTTTGTCGCAGTCTGGCTGGACACAATTCACCAGCCCCTTGTCAAGCAGGAACGAACTTTATTTTTAGCACGCATAGCGCACCACCCAGCTCTCCAGGAATTCCCGAGAGCTCAACCGCAACCTGCGGCACTTCCAGCAAGCACTCCACCGGAACTCCTTGGTCATTTTCAATTTTCCCGCTCTTAAGGCAGACTTCCGGGTCGCGTGGGCGGAGCCAAAAGAGTCCCCCAATGAGTAGCTCTGTGGTCTGAAAGGGCGGGGAAACAGCCCAATGAGCGTCAGCGCAGAGGAGCCAATCAGCTGGAAGTTTGCTGGGCCGCAGGCAAGGCAGCTCACTGAGCTGAGCCAGCTGAGCGGGTGGAGCTCGGCCCCTCTATCTTGCCTCCTTGGAGTGGTTTGCTCCTTGCTCCGCTGCCTGTGGACCCCTGCTTCCATGTCCCTGGTCACAGTACCCCCAAACCTCCATGCCCATGGCTGCTAGCCTGAGGGAGCCCCCTTTCATCTCCTCTCCTTCCTTGTCCACCTGCCACTCGGATGAGGAGGGCAGGCATGGCACCTGCGAAGATGCTTCTGGCAAAAAGCTAGGTGCCATCCCGACTAGGCTGCGGCTCTCGACACAAGTTTTCTGAGTACTTCTATCAAATGCTTAAAAGGCAAGGGGGTGGGCCAGGCACAGTGGTACATGCCTGTAATATCAGTGGCTCAGGAGGCTGAGGCAGGAGGAACACAAGTTCAAGGTCAGTCTTAGCAACATAGCAAGGCCCTAGGCAACTTAGCAAGACCCGGTCTCAAAATTAAACATGAGGGGCTGGGGCTCAGCAGCAGAGCACTTGCCTAGCATGTGTGAGGCCCTGGGTTCATCCTCAGCACCACACAGAAATAAATAAATAAAATATAGTTTAAAAAATTAAACATAAAAAGGGCTGAGGATGTGGCTCAGTGGTTAAGCACCCCTGGGTTTAATCTTTGGTACCAAAAAAAAAAAAAGGCAAGGGGTGTGGTGTCTGATCCCCTTGTAGAGGGATTCAGGGTGTAACATGTGTCATCTGCAGTCTGTTTTGTTTTTTAATTGCTTTTATTTTTTAAATACATGACAGTGGAATGCATCACAATTCTTATTACACATAGAATGCATTTTTAATATCTCTAGTTATATATAAAATATATTCACCAATTCATGTCTTCGTACATGTACTTTGGATAATGATGTCCTTCACATTCCACCATCATTCCTAACCCCCTGCCTTCTCTCCCCACCCCCCACTCCCACCCCTGCAGAGTGTTTTTACAAACTCATTTCATACACATGCAGCAGAGCTTCTCCACTCTGATGCACATGAGCATCACCTGGGAGCTGTGTGTGTGTGTGTGTGTGTGTGTGTGTGTGTGTGTGTGTGTGTTGTGCTGCAGATGGAACCCGGGGCCTTCTGCATGCCAGGCAAGCCCTCCATCACTGAGCTACATCCCTAACCACCTGGGAGCTTTTCAAAACCATCTATGTCAGGCCTCTGGCCAGAGTCTGATCAAATTGTTCTGCTGTAGGGCATAAGGGCTGCTAAATTGTAAAGTGTCTTTAGGGAAACTTTCAATTCATAGCCAGGGTTAAAAACCACTTATATAGACATGTGGTTTTTATATTCTAACAAACATTCTTTTTATTTATTTATTTATTTTGGGGTACATTCCCAGCCCCTTTTTTTATATTTTATTTAGACACAGGGTCTTGCTGAGTTGCTTAATGTCTTACTAGGTTGCTGAGGCTGGGTGGGACTTGCGATCCTCCTGCCTCAGCCTCCCAAACCTCTGGGATTTCATCTGTGCGCTGCCACACCCAGCACTTAACAAACCTTCTAAAGACAACTATTGTGACGATCTTTGGGTACATCACAGAATTTTTTCAGAAGCACTTGAGTCAAGATAGTGGCTGCTTCTATAGAGGGCCAGTGGTGAGGGATTGACTGGGGTCTTACTTTGCCCCTTGGTGTGCCTTCCTAGTCAGAGCTCACTGTGTCTTGGATCATGGAGGTCATCTGTTGGGACCCATGGAAAGCTCTAGATGGAGGGGAAGCATATCTGGTGCAGCTGAATAAACCAGGTAAATCTAAAACAAGTATGGCCTCTCAGAGACCCTTGAGCCTAGGACGAGTTCCTGGTCTCCAACATGGGAGTGATCCTAGGGATAAGTACTCTGAATCCACCTTACGGTATGTATTGATCAGGCACCGTCTAGGTGGAGGACTATGGTGGGCCTGGGAGACAAGGTCTCTGGGCCCTGTGACTTTGCGTCTCTGTGCACCTCTGTCTTCATGCCTCTGCCCCGTCCAAGTCACCACCTTCTTCAGCTTCGATGTCTGCAGCTGCCTCTTAACTGTTCTCCTTGCTTCTGTTCTCGGCCTATTCTCAAAGATAGAGAGATCTGAGAACAAAAACAATGAAGAAAAAAAAAAAAACCCAATGCCACCATTCCTTTGCTCAAAGATGACTCAGAATACAATTTGAGATCCTAAAGCCTTGCAAGACCTTGTCCCTACTGCCTGGCCATTCTCTGCTCAACTACTCTATTCTTTCCAGCCTTATCCATCTTCTTGCTCATTTCTTCCTCAGGGCCTTTGCACTGGTTCTGCCCCAAATGTGCTTCCCCTAGATAATCAGGTGGTGCTTTTCTCTGCCCTATCCCCTTTGAGATTATGAACTTCTCTAAAGCAGATACCACACACCAGTAATCTCTGTGTCCCTTGGAACAACTAGCAAGGACAATTGCATTTAGGAGCCACTCAGTGAGATGCTTGATGGTTCAAATGGACAAAAATATAAAGAACATGACATGCTGGAAAAATCCCTGCCCCAAGTTCCCTGGAACAGGTAACTCAAAAGAGCCAAATCAGCATATCAAGTCTGATGTGGTTCTCTGGCTGCTCAGAGAGCTGCAAAGATTTTACGCTTGTGCAAGCAGATCCTCTAAAAGAAGTAATTTTCTCTTTAGGAGAGGAGCAGTACACAGGCTCAGCAGTAAATTCACAGTATTTTTTACAAGAAGATGAAAAGTGAAAATCATATGAAAAGCAGTCATCATATGCTGGCAGCCCCCATCTCCTGTGCATTAGTGGTATGGTGGCATAATTTGGCCATCATTTCTTTCTCTCTCGGTCTCTGGCTCCCTCAGCTATGGAAAATGCTTAGTGGCAGGTCCACCGGGCATGAAGTAAAGCCACAGGAGTAAAGACAGATAGATTTTGACATAATGCAGCCTTTGTTTTGTATATTTCTTCTCCATTTACATAATAGGAGGCTTTGCATTTGTAAAATAGTGCAGGTGATAGTGTGGGTGTACAGAAGGTGGAGACCAGTGGGAGAGTAGCCACCAGTTCCCTCTATTTCCTCTGTCTTTGCTTTATTTTCTGAAAAGCTATCACCCTACAACCTTAGAGTTGGGTGTTCGTCAACACCGGAGTAATTGTTGATGATTGCCTTCAGTGTGCTTTTCCTTTAAAAACAAGGAAACTCTAAAAGCAATATATGTCCATTCTAGATCATTTGGAAACATAGATTAAGGAAGAAATAGTTAGCTGTGGTTCTACCACTAGAGAAAAGTCGTGATAATAATCTCTATTGCTCTAGGTGGAAATACTTTAACACTTTTTTTTTTCATGATCATAAAAGTGATACCTCTTCATTGTAGAAGTTTTAGGAAATGTAGAAAAGTGTCAAGAAACAGAAAGATAAATAGCTCTTAATGTAGAATGACTTTTTGATAATCACTGTTTCACTATGACACACATAAAAATCAAAAGCCTCAGGCTTACTGCTTGACAACTCCCAAGTTGAGAAAAAACAATATAAACATGTCCCCTGGGCTGGGTGCGTTGGTGCAGTGCTTGCCTGTCATCCCAGAGGCTCCAGAGGCTGAGACAGGAGGATCATGAGTTCAGATCCAGCCTCAGCAACTGTGAGGTGCTAAGCAATTCAGTGAGACCCTGTCTCTAAATAAAATACAAAATAGGGCTGGGGATGTGGCTCAAGTTCCCAAGTTCAATCCCCAGAACCAAAGATAAAGTTCCCTGGATGATGGGCTGGGGTTGTACAGTGGGAGAGCACTTGCCTACCATGTGAGAGGAACTGGGTTCGATACTCAGCACCTCTTATAAATGAAATAAAAATCCATTGATAACTAAAGAACATTAAAAAACAAAAACCTCTTCCCTGGAGCCTGAAACGAGCAACATCTGCAGCCTTGTGGCATTGGCTAGATTTACTTGTTTCTGGAAATGCTGGGATAACTCTGGACTGGGGGACCCATGGTGCAAATCGGAATCCACCACAAGAGGTGGGAAGAAGTGCAGCCGGGAGTTGGGGCTGGGTGTCCGTATTAGCAGAGGGGACAGGAAGGAGTGTGGACACACTTGCACAGGCATCCAGAGTGCAGAAGGCCAAGGGGAGAAGAGCAGGGACAGGACAGCAGCGCAGGCTGCAGCCCGGTGCTGGAGGCGCGGCTGGTGGGACACTGCAGGTTGCAGGCAGCTCTCTTGCTGCTTCATGAGGCTCCTAGATCTGGTTTGGGAACCCTCAAGTGCACAGTGGCCTTCTCTGTGAGCTGACAAGACTATCTTGGTCTCTTTGCACCAGGGAGCACCCTATCTACCCAAATTGAACAAGACAAAGGGATAGTGGACTCCTGAAAGCTGGGGGTTTGGATGAGCTGGTCATGGCCATGACATTGAGTGAGAAGTGGCCTCTGCTTTCCAGGTGCTTTAGGAGAGTGTGGTCTTAGAAAAGACTACTGGGATCCCATAGGATATCAAGGCTCCAGTCCAGCTCAAAGACTGGCTGGCCAGAAGCCCAGTACAGTCACGTACCACATAATGACACTTTTTAGCACCGATAGATCACATATGCAAAAATGGTCTGCTCAGATTATATTGCCTAGTGACATTGTAGTCGTCTTAGTTTGCATGAGCAAACTCTTTGATATTTGCACAATGATGAAATCATCTACAGAAGCAATTCTCAGAATGAAGCAGTTCTCAGAGCTTGTCCCAGTTGCCGAGAGATGCATGACTGTTTGTGTATCCCATTTTAAAGTAAACAAAGTTTTCTTTAAAATGTAAAATCAATGCCTGCTCCGCCCACCTCTTAGAAGAATTATCATGGAAATCGAATGAGGTGGTAAACAGGAAAGAATGATACTATTACCTCTATTCTGTGGCTGGTTCTATGCACCCTTCCGAATCTCAGTTGTAGTGTTCCTTCCAGGAGCCTCCCTGTGCCCCCAACCTGGCTTAGATGTCCCCGCTATGAGCTCCATCCATAGGAGATGGATTGGTTGGTGGTCAGTTTACTTCTCTGGCTAAGCTGGTGTCCAGGACTGATTCTGTATCTCATTCTAGCAGCACAGTCCCTGGTTCTGCTAATGGCTGCATGAGTGAATGTTGCTACAGAGTCATTGTGGAAAATAATGCGATAGTCACTGGCTTTTCTTTTTATATAGCAAAACCAGAACTTAGAGAGAGCAGAAAAAATAAAACTCAGAAGATTCCAGCTGCTTGAGACATGCTCCCACCCTGGATTTGCCAACTTCCTTTGTAAAACTGCACCACTAAGTATACACTGGTTGTAGGGAGGAAATCTATTATAACTTTGTATCTGCCACTTTCTCTTGCAGAAAAACTCCTCGAGACCAGGGGTAACCCGCGCAAAGCCCTAGATTCCAATCCAGCCCTGCCACCAACTGGCTGCGCCACTAGGCCTAGGTCACTACACAGGGGCTCTACTCGCCTGTCTGCAAAAGAGTCAGTGGGGTTGTCTCAAATAGTCTTTGATTCCTATTTACCTAAAACAGGAAAACTCATGAAGCCAGCAAAACAGTCTCAGGCAGCCACCCCAGCAGATGACTTAGTAGACAGGAAAAAAAAAAAATTGTCACAATGTCTGGCAAGAAAAAATACATTAAACTAAAAATGTTAAATGACACAGCTAAGTGTGCAAGGTCCATATATGGGCCTAGTTTTAAACCAAGGAGAAGAGCCACACCAAGAGTCACATGTTGGCTAAGCATCTGTGCCACAATCATAACAAATGGAATCATAGGTGTGCATATGTGTGGTGGGACGGTGGAGTACAGGGTTGGGGGGCACTTATTGAATCAGAGCTAAGTTTTCATTTGGTACTTTTGGCAATTTTCTGGGAGCACAATGTATTCTTCATTGCAACATATGGTTGCTATCAACACCATCTTCTACCCTATGATAATTGTTCCTACCTTGAGCACATGTTCTATTAAAATCGCAAAATTATTCCTAAGTACCTATGTCATGTTGTGGCTGAGCTCTTAGTCTTGGATCAGTTTACATGCATCTAATGAAATACTTAATCTCTTTACTATACAGATATTGTATTTAATGTGTACCTAGTGTTAATATAGTAAAGCATACAAGAACAAATATTCCATCTTGCTGGATGAGGTAGCGCACACCTGTAATCCCAGCAATTCAGGAGACTGAGTCAGGAGGATCCCAAGTTCAAAGCCAGACTCAGCAATTTAGTGAAGCTCTAAGCAATTTAGCAAGACTCTGTCTCCAAATAAAATAAAAAGGGTTGGGAATGTAGCCTAGTGCCCCTGGGTTCAATTCCAAGTACCCAAAAAATATAGAAAGAAAGAAAGATTGATTCCATGTTTATGTTACGGCGTTAATGACCTGTTCTCAAATGAGTAGCATGCTTGCACAATTGTATAAGGCATATTTTCAGAAAAGAAACAAATTATTTAAGGTTTGGATGGGTGGAGAAAGTAGTTTTCTTTAATAGAATATTTGTTCACAAGAAATGTTTGTTTATATGTAGTTACTGTAAAATGAGCATGTTAGCTGTTCTTGATAACGTTCTTATTCTGTACCTTCCTCTCTATTTCATCACCGTGGGTCTGTTGAGCATCCTCCTTAGTTGAATGAAGTGTGTTTCAGATCAAAACACTAGTTATCTTTTTCTTGAGTCACTACTTACCTAATAAACAAAAGGATGCCTGATTTTTCCGACTGCACATTCTTTAAAAATAGTGCCTAATTTGAGATTAGAGGGGTCCATCATGTGTAGAAACTCCCCATTATTTCTCCACAAACTTTTGAAGAATAGATGTTTCAAAATCAAGAAAGAAATGTGCTGTAGGCTACCAATTTCGTTGCATAGAAAAGAAAAAAACATTAGCCCATTTTTTATTACAGTGTTTAAAATTTATCTAGAAATAAGCTGTGTCCTTTGTTTGCTGAGAACAATAGCACCATCCTCTGCTGAGCATGATCCATCTCTGGCAGAACCGCCCTAACTGTTTGTGACAGCAGAAAGGCAAGTATCATTAACCTTAGGTGTTGACAATCTCGAATTCATGAGAATGAGTTAGGAGAAGAATGGACGGTCCTACCCCAAGTTTGTGGAGAGCAGATGAATCCTGGGGACCCCCGCCACCAACTCGTTTCATTGCCAGGGAAGGGGTCCCTTGGATTCTCACAGAGGGGGTTTTGGTTTATGTCCCTTCTCTCTGAAATTGGAGTGAAAACTGTTTTGAGGAAAAAAAAATGGATCTATATTCTAATAAAAGTACTTTCCAAGGCCCTAGACTCAAATTTATTTGTAAATCTATAATTAAGTGAACCATTTTATCTTCCTGGTAAGTGACTCATGTATAAATTAGAGATGGATTCCTGATTAATTTATTTTTGCTGCTGTTGTTGGATTTTAAGAGTTCATACTCCTTCAGATGGCCCTCTTCAAAAATACCTCCCATGAACTCCAGCACAGAGGAACCCAGGCTCCAACTCTTTCCTCCTTTGCAGAATGACATAATCAGACATCCTGAAGCAAATCGGAATGCAGAGACCCCAGAAAAGTAGTGGATTAAAACCTGCCAATAAAGATCAAAGAGTTAGAGCTAGGAGATGTGGCTCAGTGGCAGAGCACTTGCCTTGTGTGTGTGAGGCACTGGGTTCAATTCTCAGCACCACGTAAAAATCCATCAATAAAATAAAGGTCTATCAACAACTAAAAATATATTATTTAAAAAATTGAAGAGTTACCAGAGGAAATGCCATGTGGCCCTTCTTTACTTTAGGGGCACGTGACAACATGTGAGCGTGGGATCTGACCTGGTTTCAAGGTGGCATTCATTAATTTGCACTTCCAAATCCTTCCCACGTGTTTATTTTCTCAGGGGCATATTGCTGTTCTGCATTAGATCTACTTAAAAACCATTGAGAGTATTAATTTTTTTTTCCTTGAGAAAGATCAACCCAGGGAGATGGTCTCTCTCCTCTCATAAAGCCCATTACAGAAAACCAGAATGGTGTTAATGTAAGGGACCATGTTTCCTAATGTATGGGACATATTGCTGTGGCTCACAAGACTGCTCTCATTCAAATCTCATTGAGCGGTTTTGCATGGGATCCCACCTCTGTCAACATAAAGTCTCACGCGTGGTGAGAAGTGACTTAATGGGAATAGGACTGTCTTAAAGACATTTTGCCAAAGTGGTACATTATTGCATCAAATAATTCCAGGAACCATTTAAGTTTCATCTGGATGATTTTTTTTTTAAACACGATTTTCAATTATGGTGAGACTTGAGTTTCAGCCTGGGTGATTTAACGGAAATGTCTCAGTGAAACTTGGTAGATAAATCAAACATCCCGAAATTCCCTTCATAGTTTGTTGTCATTTTGACATCTTCTTATTTTAAAGAAATTGCTGAAAACTGGACAAAACTAATGTGGATGGCTATAATCGAACCTGACAATATCTATGTGGGCAAAGAGGAGAAGTCACTCTATTTAGAAACGAATGCTCAGGTCCCAGTCCAACTGCATATTCAAGTTAAATGCGTGCACATCCTGGTGGCTGGGACATCTGTTTCTGGCTTGTTGTTCCTCTTGGCTGCTTTTCAATTGGATTTCCTCGAGCAGGTCCCAAGCTTGTCACCGCAGCCAGGGTCTGTTAACCATCAGGACTGGTCCTACATTAAGTGGGAGGTTCAGGGCTAAGCTAATAACTCGCCTGCCTTTCTGACTGATCACAGGGATGCTCTCGGGGGCCACTTGTCACGCGGGCTCCTTTGGGAGGGTGCTCCTCTTTGTCTGTACCTCTGGGTGGAATTGGTTCTGTTTCCCGGAGTTACACGTGAAAAGACAGAGCTCACTGCCGCCTCTGCGGGGCGGCTGTGGGACACTTTGCTTTGCCCTTGTCTCCACTGACGGGGAGGCAAAAGAATCCCATCTCAAAGGCAAAACCCACCGTGCCCTTTCTGTCCTTTCTACAGGAACTCTGAACACGAATGTAATGACTCTCTTTTCTTCTCCTTCCTCCCCTCTGAAAAACAAACAAAAAAACAACCACCACCATAAAAAGCCCCAACCCAAAGCAGCTCTCATTGCCTAGAGTGCACCCGAAGCCTGGCTTTTAAAAGGAAACAGTGATTTAATGTTCTGAATCGTGGTGATGATTCGACTTAAACGCCAGGAGGAAAATGTTGGCTGTTTATGGCATAGTCCACAGTCAAGGGGCTGGGGTTGCAAGGAGCCAGGTGATTGAAAGATGCTCACAAAGACCTTGATACAATTCAGTGGCTTCCAGGAGAATGGTATTAAAGGGAATGCTCACATTCCAGGGTAGAAAAAACAGCACTTGGAAAGTTTGCTAACTGGTGAGGGGCACGTGGTCAGTTTGTTTCCTATCGCTGCTTTCTAGGTGGCTTCTGAGACAGCAAGTTGGGCTCAGCCCGGCCCTCGTATTCTGGGGTAGACACTATCCTCTTTTGCTTTCCACAGCTAATAAGCTTTGATAGACGTGGGCTCCTCTGCCAAACCCTGGCCTAAATTGAAACTTGAAAAATGTTCCTTTGCCGAGGGCCAACATTTATGGGGAATAGTCTTTTTTGCTAAACTTTGCCCTGGTCCCTCGAATAGATCTATTGCCAGGTGACAAATAGATGCTTGGATGGGTTAACCAGAAGAAGTAATAACGCCACAGTGGTCAGGTGTGGTGGTTGAAGCACAGGAAATAAGATCAGGAGGCAGGGGTCAGCGTATGCATGTGGGGACCGCTCCTAGGATGGCAGTGGTGGAATGGAAATAGGTCTTATTCAGATTCTGAGTACTCAAGTCATGAGTAAAGCCAGTACTGGGTCTTACTAAATATGATCAGAACAGATCTCTGCTCTGATTTTATCTCCTTTACTTACCAGTTTTATAAGCAAGAATTTTTTTCTTGAACAAGAATTTTTTTTTTTTTTAACAAGAATCCAACTTTTAAGAACGGTCGTTGTTAAAATCTGCCATTTGGTTTTTAAAGCACAGAAGTTCACTGTTAAAATGGCTTGAGCTTTAAAAGAAGATAAATTGACGACAGAAAGAATCCATGAGAAATTCCAGCATTTTGAAGTGAGATTGCGATTTCCCTTCTGGCCTCGCAGGCAAGAGGGGCAAAGAAACGGCTGATATTGGTGACTCTGCAGAAGATGCCAGCTAGTGCTCACTGAGGTGCCAGCCTGGGGCTGCGTGCTTCCCTGGACTCTCCAAGGACCCCCTGACGGCTGTGTTGCCTGATACCTGCCCACCCCCGCGAGGCACTGCCGGGTGCAGTCCTCAGCACAGCTGGCTTCCACTTCTGTGGCTGGAGAGAAGTCTGAGAAAAGCCTGGATCCTTCCCTCCCTCTAGCACCCCCCACCCATCCTCTCCACCGAGGGAAACTTGTCCTGTGTAAGTACAGGACGAACCTGAGAAAAGCCTGGAAGAAAGATAACCTAAGTTGAAAGTCACCTAAAACTGTCGTTTCAGCCTCGCTCAACTCTGCAGAAGAAATGGAAGGCTGGGGGAGGGGTGGAGGAGGGGAGGCAGAAGGGAGCCACAACAGAAAAGGAAAAGCCAAACGGGCACTAAGTGTGGCCTTGAAGTTTCCAGACTGTCAAGAGTATCCTCTAACCAATCTACCATTGTCTATATCACACCACCTTCCCTCTTCCTCCTTTGGGACCGATGCAAAGATATGTAATAAGAACAAAAGAGTTCCTCTAAGTTCAACAACAGGGAAGAGAAAGGGCGTATGCTAAGCTAGCAGGATTCATTCAAACTCCTTATTTCATTTTAAAAAAGGTGTTTTACTCCTTCAGTGATTTCATCTACTACATATATTATCTCACTGACAGTAAGAAGTACCCATACTTTAAGATTAAAGATTTGTTTGTTTTTGTAGCTGGGGATCAAACCCAGGGCTTCCCATATGCTAGGCAAGTGCTCTACCACTGAATCACATCCCTAGCCCAAGACAAGATTTTTGATGGGTGTGTAATATTCCATCCAGTGCATGGTCCAGACTTACCCCTGTGGCTAAATTTTAAGATTGGTTTTAATATTTTACTGGCAAATTTGTTTTGTGTAAAAATGTCTTAATTCTAGGACTTTCTCTATTTTATAGCCTCAGTATCACTGAGTTTAAGTGGCATAAATAATAGGAGAAAATTAAGACCTCACTTTTGAATGACAGTAAGAATGCTTTCTTTTAAGGTTGTTAGTTTAGCAGAAGAGCTAAAAGTTCTACTGGAGTAAATTTACTTATATAACCACATCCTATTCAAATATGGGGTGGTTCCTACCTTAATCAGCAATGCTAAGGTGAAAAGCAGAAAGAAAACTTAAAATATAAAGAGCATGGCTTCATATCTTGTGTTCAATACAAATTTTCCATAATAAAATAAATTTTTTTCTTATTTTCATATATCTCTAAATTTGGTTTGTGAGTATATGCTAGCAAGGTAGATGGGAATTAGGAGGATGGAAAAATAGAGAGGGTGTATTAATAGGTCTGTAATGACATAAAATTTATTCTGGGGGTGAGGTAAAACTTAATGGTTCATAAATAGCCAATTCATTATATTTTTAATATGCAAGTTATATTAACACCATATAACATCTTTATGGTACCATTAGTACCATTTAAATCCTTGACTCAGTATGAAAAACAAACATTTGTAAATCTTGGCCATGAAATGATTAGCCAAATAAAATGTTTTAGTAAATATTATTGGATTAGAACATGGTTGGTTGGGTCATAAACTGTCATATAAATGTTTTATGTCGTCTGTTACACTGCATTTTTAAATGTTAACAAATTAATTTATTTTAAAGGCCGCATCAAGGTGAGAACACCTTGTTTTCGCTTGGGCATCCAGCAGCCAGAAGATATATCATGTGGCCATTTCTCATCCCGTCACACCAATGGCAGAGGAGATGTTAAGACATAAAATGTGGCATGGTTTGTTAAATATTCATTCATAATTTGCATTCATGATTAAATTATGTGTTGGGCTAATCTTTAATCATAAAAACACATACAGTGTCATAGAGCTCTCAGAATGCATAATAAATATTTCACAATTTAGTGCTACTTTAAGTGTTGACTAGAAGGCACACAAATGTTTGTCAGTAATGATACTTAATTATTCCAAGGAGATTTGATTTGCCTTGGTATCGAGTTCAATAATTCATTCAAGTCTTCAGGTCACTAAGAGAAATATCAGTTTGGGGAGACCATCACTTCCATGATTAATGGTGACAGAGCTTCTCGCTGTTGGTGGCAACTGTTACCCGTGGCCTAAAGCCATTTCAACACAGAGTGGCCACTTTAAGGGGCTTAGTTTTTCAGTGGTCTCCATGAGCACCAGGCTAAACTTCACTCTGAGTGTGGAAGCTTAAGAGTCAAAATTCTCTGCGATTCTATCCTTTGCATAGACGATCCCAGAATATAGTAAATTCCAGGCTAAGAATTTCACATGCTCCAATAGTCAAGTATTTGATTAAGCTCCATAGCTGCGATATTCAATTTGCATTTGGTAAACTGAAAAAGTACAGCCGTCATGAAAAAGCTGGATGTGGCCGAGTGGTGATTTGTATTATAGTAGCCTGGTAGCTGCCCAATGAACCATGTAAAAACAGTTCATTAAAATGTTTATGTGCTTGGCTGGTTAATGCAAAGAAAGCTTTATTGCAGCCTTATAAAACCTTGGTAACTCCGGGTCGGAGTCAGATCAATGCATTGTAATAACTCAGGCATATGCTTTATCTCTCCTGGAGTGCAGAAAAGAACCAAAAAAAACCCCCTCCTTTGCCTCCTTGTTTCTAAGGCCACATTTTTTTTTTTTTTTTTTGAATCTTTAAAGCTCATCTAGACCTTTCTCCTTTTAGGTCTTTTAGAATCCATTCAAATATTCCAAGTTCATTTGTAGGCAGTTTGTAATGCTTTTTGCACAACACCATATTATGTTTGTAATAAAATCAATGAATATATAATTGCTGCATTTCGTTGGGAAGTTAAACTCTTATGGAATTTCAACTTTATTGAACATCAAAAAACAATCCAATTAAAATAAATAAATAAATAATTTTAAAAATAATCAAGCTTAGGGCTGGGGATATAGCTCAGTGGTAGAGCACACGTAAGGCCTTGGGTTTGATCCCAAGTACGGCAAAACATCAAACCAACAAACAAACACAGAATTCAACTGGAGAAGAGACATGCTGATTTATTTGCCCGTAGCATCTCTCATTTGCTTCAATACTTTCAGGAATGCTATTTTAAGCCCATGAGGATATGACTAGGAACTCGTAATTGTGTGGAACTATTAGATTCCTTTGTGTTGATATTTTTAAAAAATCGTTTTGAACAATTGAGTCTGTAACAACAACAAAGATGGTTCTTAAAAAATTCCTTATAACAAACAAAATATCTTTTCTTTTTTTTTTTTTTTCAGTACTAGGGAACAAAATTCCCATTTTGAATGAAATGGGTATTTATCTTCTCAGGCTATGTAATAAGACATTAAATGGAAAGTAATTTTGAAATTCATCTATACAATAAAAACAGATGATTCTTTGGTTTAATATTTTGAAAATGCCCCCCAAACAAGCACAAGAAGAAACTATGCTTTCAGGAATAAAGCCTGTACTAAAATCACAACATAGTCTAATATTAACGGTACTCACCACCATCTATTATAATGAACACACCCAAGGAGACCGCACAGCACAGCCATGTCACCATCACAATGCGCCAATTAGAACCTATGCTCCTTGCACATGGCAAACTCTCAAAATATTTATTATGTTCACTTGCATCAGCCAAGACTTAGGATTTGAAAATTGTATCTTCACGCTCTTGTGAAGAACATCCAAGCCCCACCCTCCCCAGTTCCTGTAAGGCTGCAGATTCCATGGCTGCCCCTCGCTTGCCTTGGGGTCCCTAATTCCTAGGACTGTCCAATCTAAGGGAGACATTTCTTTGGGGATTTGGCATGATATCAGGTAAAGAGGAATTTGAGCTGGGTGCAGTGATGCACGCCTGTAATTCAGGCACGTGGGAGCTGAGATGATCACAAGTTCAAGGCCGGCCTCAGCACTTCAGTGAGACCTGAGCAACTTAGTAAGACTCTGCTTCAAAAAAAAAAAAAAAAAGTTAAAAGGGCTGGGGATGTGGCACCGTGGCACCCCTGGTTCAATCCCCAATGCCAAAAATAAAACGATGGGTTTCTAACCTCCTCTACGTATTCAGAAAATATTAGTAATATGTTGAAGCCAGTACCAAGAATTATGTTTTAGACATGGTAGAAGCATAAAATACTTGTTGAATAAATTAATGTTGAAGAAGCGGCCTTTTAAAATCTGCTTTGAAATCTACTGACTGGATTCTCTTACTTGAGGACATGAGGCTGGAGGAGAGCAAAGGAGCAGGGGAAATCCATGAAGCAAAAGAAGCCAAATACTTTCTTGCTTTGTAGCTTTAGCCTCCCAGTCTTCAGGTGTACACGGGATACCACTGAAAATACTTAGCGTGCTGTGGGTATAAAGTTCTTCTCTGTGTAGATTATTTAGAATTTTTATATGTTTTTGGTACCTGGGTGGCTTAACCACTGAGCGACATCCCTACCCCTTTTTATTTTTTTTGATACAGGGCCTTGCTAAGTTGCTGAGGCTGGTCTTGAACCTGCAATCCTCCTGCCTCAGCTTCCAGAGTCCCTGCAAATCACAGGTGTTTGCCACTACGCTGGGCTCTGTGCGTTTTTAAAGTAGACTTTGAATGGTCTGGTTGGATCTGAAGACTTGGCAGATTGAGATCACTTAGTTGAGAATCCCTTCTTACCATTTTAGATGGCACATCCTACCAACTTTCATATAAGGTTGAAAGGTTGTAAGCCACGATATGGCCTCTGGAGAATCACCCTCTGGTGTGTGACTAGAGGGAGCTCCTCTCGCACTGACCCCATCCACGTCAGCACTGTACACCTCCGCAGTCAGACTTCCGCTGGGATGACTCTTTTTTGTTTCTGATGAGCCCCCCCCAAACATGAAAGGAACCCATTTTTGTTTTATTTTTCAAATTTAACTTTTTTGATTGGCACATAATAGTTGTATGTATTTGTGGGGTACGATGCAATGTTTCAAGTCATGTATCACACGTTGTGTGATGATCAAACCAAGGGAATTAGTAGATCTGTCTCCTTAAACTCTTCTCCTTTCTTGATGGTGAAATTGCATTCGAATTTCATTTTTTTTTTCTACATACATACACAGTGCATTAAGGTTAACTATATTCACCCTGGGGTGCCACAGAACACCAGAACTTATTTCTCCTAACTGTAACAATGTACTCATTGGAAGAATCAGTTTTTAATAAATCTGTTTAACTAAAATCGTGCGTGTGTGTGTGTGTGTGTGTGTGTGTGTGTGCGCACGCGCGTGCGTGCAACAATGGATATCCCCAGACACGAGGGAAGGGACAATGTAAATACCTGGAGTAGGGAGAAAAATCTTAGATTTGAATCTCACTCTACCTGTGATCCTGGGTCTTGAGCTCCTAGGATGAAAAGAGAGATCTCTGAGAAGTTTAATTAAGTTTCCTCATTTCTCAAAGTTTCAAAAAGACTGAGTAGGGTGGAGAGGGGGGAAAGCTTACTAACCATGTGGGCCTCCTCAAGCCCTCTCAGATTTAATTGCGAGCATAAATGACCCCCAGTCCTGCAGCATATCAACTTGATGTGTATAATTGATAGCCAAACATTTTTTACAGGCTGTTAAATGGTAAGGCCACAATGAAATGTATATAATGTTGATTAAAGTGATTTTTGTACAAAAGGGTCAGAGACATTAACAAGTTAAAAGAAAGCCTGAGCTCTGCTCTTATTCCTCTAACCTTTGTTCACTTTTTCCCATAATTGACACCACATGTTTACTCTGCCTATTTTTGGTCAAATTGAAGGCTGTTAGAATTCAATGCGTTTAGAAGTGCTCTTGAGATTAAGATCCTCACAGAGTGCTCAGAAAGGTAGATTTCAGATATTACTATGGCACATGGTAAAAAGAGAAAGATTAAAATAAACCCCTCCAGTGAGCCTTGTATTAAATTGTCTGGCTCATAAAAGCAGACTAAAGTAACAGTAACTCTGAAAAGGATTAAAATGGACATCTAAATGATAATTACTGGGTAATTTTGTTTTGGTTATAATTTGTGGTGTTATTTTTATAACTGACATGAGACATAATATATTTTGGGGGGTTCTGCAATAGCTGAGCAACAAATGGTATCTGTCAGGAAGTATTTGTAGCAATCGTTATTGAAGAAAGCTGTGAGGTTGTTGAAATGCTGGTCCGACTAACTTTTTTCCTTCCCATGCATAGTCAGTCAAATGCTTTCTTAAAAATGTCATAACTATGGACATGTGGCATAGAGCAATCTGTTTGCCTAGGCTTTTAAAACCTTCTTATTTTCATTAAGGCAAAACTGGCGAGAGGTCTTTAAGGACCTTTTCAGCACACCATGTACCATCCTGTAGACATTGCTGAGCGTCTGAGGCCGTGGGCACAGGACATCTGAGCCTCCCGATCTCGAGACCTGGCCTCTCCCTTCCCTCATTCTCTCTTCTCTTCTATCTATGCTTGTGATTTCCCCATGGCACCAAGAACACTGCAGGGGCTTTAGCTCTTGGTCCTCAACTGGCAGCACTCAAGTCTACTGAATGTACTGACCTCTGCCCGAGCCATGAACTGGGGCCAGCAAATAGACCACCCAAACTCCCTGGGATACCAGATGGCAGTTGCACCCGGCACTTCCCATGCGGCTAATTTTGTGGAATTTACCTCTCTCCTCATCTGGCTCTGATTATTTGCTGACTTGTAATTTTAGTTATTTGTGTTCAAGCCTTATCTCCTTTGCCAGGCTGTGCTTGGTGCCTTTTGTCCCTTCCTGTCCCCCATTCATTCCTCCCTCCGTCCCTCCCTCCTTCCTCCTCCTTCCCTTCCTTTCTTCCTTCCTGGAAGGAAGCATGGTGTTCTGCACAGTGAGGAAATTTAGCAGGAGACACAGAATATCCTAAAGACAATTCAGTTATTAATGCCAGGAGATGGCCATAGCGCTGCCTACCTCGGCAGCTATTCAAAATAAGCCCCCCGTTTCTTATTTTGATAGATAGGAAATCAAGAGGATATAGATTTCTAAATTTCCACAGTAGCTTCTTTCCAGAGGTTTGAAATCAAGATGTTATATCGTCTTCCACCGAGTAGGAAATGGCCCTCATGCCGATTGCGGCAGCACAAGGCTGAAGGAGTTATAATGATCCTTGAACTTGAATCTCCTGCTAACACATTTTATTAACAGGTTGGAGACCAGAATCAGACTGGTGGGTGAAGCTAGAATGTCTCAAGCAATTCTAATCTCCAGGCATGGAACCTAGAAAGCCTTTGTAGTAGCAGAATTTTGTTTGGGGCGTGGCTTTACCAGGGAAAGTTCTTCTGACCATTTAATTTCATTTTTCTGTTACATCATAGGCAAAGGGGAAGGTACCTAACCTCAAGTGCAAAAGGCCTTGACCTTCATCAACAGCAGACGCCCTTGGATAGCATTTTGTTGCTTAATGGCAATTTGGGGGAGATTCACAGGAAGCTAAATGACCAGGTTTCTCTAAGAATGTTTCTAACTTTTCTAATTGTTCTTATTTCTTTCTCACCATATAGAGATTTATATAATAAAACCAGTTATCAAAAGAACTGATATGGTTAGGAAAAAAAAGTGCTTTTTCACTTGCATTGTGATTCAGAAAAACAATCTCTTTCGTTCCAAATTGTACTCGTCCTCGATTTCTGTTCAGTCCTTGATATCCCATTTTAATTGTGATAAAATATTTTCCAATTCAGAAGCTCATCTATTTAGACAAGATATTTCTAGCATCAGTTATTAGAGCAAAGATTCAAGAATACGGAAGTTAGAAACATGTTTGTGTCTTTTTTTTTTTTCCACGACTAACCCATGTCTATTCTCTATGAAATTGATGTCAAAAAAGTATTATATATTTTCAGTAGGAAATAGAAGGCTGCCCTCCACTATCCTTGTCAGGACGTCGTATCCCTTTAATCATACTTTTCATTTCAGTACATTGAAATTTCCGTTACCAAGGACAACATCATAAATAAAAGTGTTTGTGAAATTCTACCTGCAGCTTCCTAACTTTGTGCATTAAGCATGAGACTAGCAGAGAGGTGGTCAAATGTGAAAATTTATAATCATTTATTACGTACGGCTGAAGCAAGAGGGAATAAAAGCGTGAAGGCATACATCTATAAACGGAAGCCGAAAAGCTTAAATGAAAAGTAAAGTGAATTTCTGTGTCTTGTCATAAAGTAATGAGAAGCTAGAGCTTTTATTCATAGCATCCCAAGATGCATTTACTCTCAATCTAGCTTCAGCAGTAAACGCTTCCCTGATGTATTGCTTTGGACTTACAAAGAAATATTTGTGCTCTACATAATAGTATAGTTAGGAGAATTACTGCATGGTTGAGAAGATTCTATAAAGGTTTATAGCTGGTGGTGTTACTGTAATTTAATCACAATGTAGCTAATGTAGTACTTTAATATCACAGGTTACTTTTTTATTTACCATTTATTAGGAACTGACAGAGTCGATCATCTCTACATCATAAACAAATCATGGAGGGATTCTATAGGAACCTGAAAATTCCAGATAGATGCACTGTGGCGGTTTTAGCCTGCCACATTCCCTGTAATGAGCTCACCATCAAATTACTATTTAGATCTGTGAAATGTAAATCAGGCTCCTTGTTCTCAGTCCATTGGCCAAAGAAAACTTGAGAACATTTGATTTCGTGAATACAATTAGCACCGCATGGCATTTGGGCACAGAAATAAACTATGCATCCAATTCCAGCAATGTCTGGAAGTGACTTCTGGAAAAAATGTGAAGGTTTTTAGCTGCAGATTCCTTTTGGTAATGTATTCGGAAACATTACCATAATATTACACTGAAGGGTAATATTATGTAATTCTTTCTCATTAGAATTTTCTGTAAAAAGTGTTTGCTTTCACATTCAAAAATGAAATGCAGCTGCTTTTGCACTTTCTGTTTATGTATATATTCCTATCTCAACAGATGGAAAAAATAGATGATAGATAAATAGCAAATCAGATAATAATAATTAGTTGTTAGATAAATCCAGCCATGTTAATATGGTTGATACAAGGAATATTAAGACTAGTAAAAGCATAGTACTGCTGCCTAGAAGTTCTGTGACGGATGTCAAGTCCAAGTCTAGGTCTAGTTTTATGACCTTTGACAAGTCTCTTGACCTCCATGAATCTCAGTAGTTCCACCTGTAAAATAGGAGTATTAATATTTGTCCTACTAATCCCGCTAGATTGTAAGAATCAAATAAGACATTGTATGAAAAACATTCTACAAACCAAAGAGGGATACCAAGTATCAATCTTTTGGATTTAAATGGTATTATACAAATGTAGAACTGAGTGCTCAGAGTGGGTAACTTTTTATATAATATTTGAATAGTTTTTATTACAGAGAGGGTACAAACACCATGTGAAAAAAATGTTCCATCATTTATCCAATATTTATTGAGCTACTACTATGTGTCAGGCACTGACAGAGCTTGTTGCATTAAAAATAATTGATGAGAGTTTCCAATTGGATGGTGAATTTAAACCGTGTTCAGTCTTAGCATAAAGCCAAGTCCTGATCATCTCATCTAGAACGTTAGCACTTGCCGCTATATGTCACTCTGCCTTTCAGCATGATTGATTAGATTTCCTAATTTTTTTTTTAATTCCTGGGAATTTATATACCTTTAAATTCTCCCTAGACCTTCATCTCACCTAAGGCTAGTCCCAAGTGAAGTAGTTGGGCTATAACTCAGTGACAGTGACCGATCTCTAGTTTGAGAGGTGATACTTCTGGAAATAAAAATAGCCTTCCTCAAAAGTACAGCCTTAGATTAACAACTCAGAGAAAGAGAAACAGTTTTCAGGCAACTGAAGTGACCATTCAGTTGAGAACAGAAATGTCAACATGGGAGTGGGCTGTATTGATTTTTTTCATGGATGTTATCTTGTTCCTGATGCTTGGAGCATCCTCCCCTTTCTCTGTCAAAGTCGTGCTAATTCTTCAAGGTCCAGTTGAAAGGTCGCCTCCTCCGGGAAACCTCTGCCCTTTCCCCCCCTTTTTTTTTTCATCACACTATTTCTTGCTTATAAACCCATATGAAAAAATGTTCCATCATTTTGCTCTGTTTTATAGTTATTTCCACATTGTTATTAGTTACCCTTTGAGTTTGTAAAGAAACAACAAGTTGTCTTTGCCTTTAAGCTTCATTTTGCTTCTGGTATCATGTCTTACCCAAGAAGCCACCTGAATGGTGTTGAATTTAATTACCACCGTGTTTTAAAATATTATCTGATATAAGTACGTATATAATTACTAGTGTTTGTAGGGGTTACTTAAAAAAAAAAAAAAGAGCTAGGGTCTGGGGCTGCAGGTAGAGCTATGCAAGAGGCCCTCAGTTCCATTCCTAGAAGTATAATCAATCAATCAAATAAAAAGCAAGAGCTAAAGTTCATTCTGACCTATAAAATAATGGTGTATTAGTTTTATTTTTCTTTTATCAATTAATTTTTAAACTACCAAATTTTATGCTTTGAAAGCAGTCTAACCTTATTCTGCTTTTCTCTTGTGAAGTTAAAGTGTTACATATATATTCTTCATTCTGTACATCTTGCCAAATCCACTTAAGTAAGAAGCAACAATAGTACTGGCCTGAATGGTCCTCCTGTGTTTGCAGTACTGAGCTGAGTACAGAAAAAGACTGAAGGGAAGTAGAAGGTGAAATATTATCCCAGACTTTGGTTGTCTTAGAATTGGCACAGGGCTGGGTGATTGGCCCTCTAGTGAACAAAATGTTGTGGGTACCACGTGACTTCCATCTTCTCTGCTTTCTTCTTTGGAATTTTTGCTCTACCTACAGGGATATATTCATAACTATATATTTGAACTTTTCTATGAGTATCTATATGCACACCTATATATGTTAGGCAGGTGATGTACCACTGAGCTACAGCTACAGCCCTTTCTAAAGTTTTTATTTGGAGACAGGGCCTCCTTGGATTGTCCAGGCTGACCTCAAACTTGCTATCCTTCTGCCTCAGCCTCCTGAGTAGGTAGGAGTACAGCCACTATACCTGGCTCAGATGACTTCTATCTATTGGAATATCAAAGAGGGGCACCAAAGGATGTGATTAGCATGCACGGATTAATTTGCTTGAGGAACAGGCTTCAGAGCAGAAGGAGATCCTGTGTAGTCCCACCTTTCAAGCCTTACTGTGGGGCTGATGCACATTGTCCACATTCTAGAATACAGAACATTTCACCTTGCTCATGGTCGTCCAGCCTCAGCCTCCTGAGGGGCTGAGAGTATTAGGCATGTACCATGGCATCCAGCTGAGGAAGATTTTCAACCTTGATTTTCTGTATGCATGCACAATAGGAGAACTTACAATGCTAAAGGAGACGTTGTAGGAAAATAATGTAAACTACTACATGCTGGAGAAAAGTGAGTTGAGTTTTGAAAGATAATCTCCAGTCTGGAGAGGTTTCCTACAGAGATAAGGCACAGGGGAAATAGTTAACATTTGATCCAATATGTAGAGAATATTCGAATCCTAAATCTGAGTCCCAGGGAAGACACTGATGGCAACTCTTGACACCATTTGGGGTTCTGGACATGGAGAAGACCCTCAATATGGTGTTTCCCACTTAAGCCCGAGAGGAAAACCAGGACAAAGAGGAGATATTGAAAGGGGAAAGGATGCATGGCAAAAGTAATTGTATCTGCATTTTTTCATTTCTGTGAATTTGCTCGAAATTATTTAGTTTCTATTTCAGTGTAATTACAAGTTATTAGTATGACTGATATTTAATGACAGCATCTAATGTATAGCGATGATAGCATTTCATGAGAGTATTTGGCTGCCCCGAGAAATACATAGCCAAATCATTACCTGGGTTAACTGTATTTATTTATTCAATATTATTTATTAAGCTTCTATTTGTGCCAAGCACTGTCGGTGCAGCCAACAAAAATCTGTGGACCTAGTTTCTGGGAAAGACAGATATTTAACGGGTAACTAGGAACTAAGTAGTTAATTGCAATTTTGGAAGTGTTTTTAATTGAGATGTACGGGAGGCTGGGAAGGCACATGTTAGGTGCCCCAACATGACCTCATATTCTCAAAACTTTGAAATCTGAGTCACATATATCTTGAAACAAATCTAAATGGTTATGCCTACTTTTAACTGGTTGGGGTGGTGGTGTCTTCCTGTGATTTCAGGGACTTGGGAAGCTGAGGCAGAGGATCTGCAAGTTTGGGGTCAGCCTAATGGGGTGGCTGATGGGGTGTTTTGAATATAACAACTGAGACACCATCATTGCCCAGACTCAGTCTCTCCTAAAGCAGATAACAATACCTGGGAGAAGAACCTGGCTCACCATGACAGCCCCATCCACCCATAGTCATCCCTGGCTGCTGCGATGGGAGATCTACTTGCCTTTGGCAGGGTGGGAGGGGCTAGAGGAAAACACACAGGAAGGAAGTCACACCTTTGATCTTGTTTTCTTTTGTACTGGGGATTGAACCTAGGGCTCCTATACCCCGGGGCTAGATCCCTAGCCCTTTTTAGATTTTATTTTGAGATGGGATCTTGCTAAGTCATTCAGTTTGGCCTTGAATTTATGATCCTTCTGCCTCAGCCCACGGAGCAGCTGGGACAACAGGCGTGTGCCATGGTGCCTTGGCTATGATTTTGATTTGTGCTTTCTCTATAGGCTCAGGATACTCAGGGAAGAGGTTACAGGTGATATCGGAGCTTATTTTAAATGCTATCAAGTAAGGTCTCGGATAACAAAGCGCCAGAGGCAAGAGGTAAGTTTTAAAAGTGAGAAAATGTAAGAGGTTGAAGGAAGGCAGAATTACAACTGGATAAATGTGTTCTGCTGGGAAGTGCTATGAGAGAAAGGTTTGCACCGCGGTCTGAGAGAATGTGGCAGGGAGCCCACCTAGCGCATCCCTAGGACCCAAGGAGGTGGTATCCAGCAAGACGAGGAGTACTAGGGCTCACTCATGGGACTGGGCCTTCCAGGGAGAGGCCATGTGGCTCAGAGGCGCCATGTATTGGAGAAACCAAAAGACTGATTCAGTCTGGCTAAGAGCTGAAAACCAGAAGGGAGTAGAGTAGGGAAGACTGGAGGGTATGGAGAGGTCAGGTTAGAAGGTGGGTCGACATCCATGTTTGGGATTTGATAGGCCTTAAGAGCAATGGGAATCAGTCAAAGAGCTTAAGTAATGGGTGATGTACCCTAATACGAGTTTTGTGTAGGCCATTACTGTTGCTGGAGAAGAACGCAGGAGAAGGGAAGGGCTCCCGTGGAGTCAGGACCACTACTGGGGCGCCATTGTTATGATCCAGTGGGAAGAGTGATGACAATGTGGCCCCGGGTGGGGGTGCAGATAGAGAGGAGCCAAGACAGGGTGTGTCGGAGGAGGTTAAGGTGTCGGGCTGGCAGAACGGCCCTGGTGGAGCTGTGTGGATGGTGGCATCAAGCCCTGACTGAGGGAAACCTGAGGGAGGCCAGGTGTGGCTCTGAGACCAACAGGTGGAGCTGTGGGGCAAGAAGGTGGATGCTTGTGTCTGGAACTCAAATAAGTGCTGAGGGCTAGAGAGAAAACTGTGATCCTGGGCTAGGGTCCCACCAAGGGGGCCGTGGCTGGTCTTGGGAAGTTCTAGCCTTTGGAATTCGTGAAGGGCGGAATGAGACGGTGGAGGAACCAGACAGGATGGTTCTGATTGCAGCCTCAGCTTTCTGGATTCCATTTCCTCTCACGGTGGGGGTGGGGGGAAGGCCTACCCAACATGACCTCAGATTCTCAAAACTTTGAAATCTGAGTCACTTATATCTTGCAACAAATCTAAAAGGTTATAATACTTTTAACTGGCTGGCTGTGGTGGTGCCTTCCTGTGATTTCAGTGACTTGGGAGGCTGAGGCAGGCTTGCAAGTTCAAGCTCAGCCTGGGTAACTTAGTGAGACCCTAACCTCAAAAAAAAAAAAAAAAAAAAAAAAAAGACTGGAGCTGAATGATAACTCGCCCCCCCGTTCAATCCCCCAGTCCCCAGTACTGCAGGCCAGAAACAACAACAAACAAACCTAGTCACTAAAAAATGATGCCTAATTTAAAAACTGTTTAGACCACATGTCTGGCCTGTTGAAAACCTTCCCAAATTTACCTTATTACTCTTTTAATTCCCATTTCCTGAGCTACAGTGAGATTGAACATCTTTTCCATTTTTTCTTCTCCTTCTTTTTTTTTTTTTTTTAATGAATAGGTTGATGAGTGTCATTGAGTTTGAAGGGACAGGGGTGGAGAGGAAGAAAGAGGGAGGGAAGTTCCGAGGCTCTGTTCTAGCCTCAGAATCTCTTTTCCCTCTGCTCCTACCTCTCTCCCTCTCCCTCCACTCCCCTATGAGGACAACCTGGACTCAGGGCTTTCAGGACGGAAGGACATGGGAGAAGGTAGAGTGGAGGGGACAGTGGCCACCTCTCCTTCCTACTGGTGCAGCAGGCTCCAAAGGCTGCTGGTTTGCCCCAGTATTACAACCACTAGGAGGGGGGAAAATGAGGAGACTGCAGTACCTCCGAGGCCAAGGGAGAAATTTCAAGGAAAAGTCAAAAAAGATGGAGCCTCCTGTGTGTCCGTAAAGTGTGGAAGATCATTTTTAGTGATAGGAGCTGTTGGGGGTGAAGGGGTGGAAGTTGTCTTACAGTGAGTTGAGGAGCAAGTGGGAGGTGAGGAAATAGGAAGTAAAGAGCTCTTTAGAAATTTGACTATAAAGAGGAAGAGAGAGATAAGGCTGAAGAGGAATCTAAGGCCTCAAAGGACTTTTTTTTTTTTTTTTTTTTTTGGTACTATGGATTGAACCCAGAGGTGCTTAACCGCTGAGCCACATCCCCAGCCCTTTTCATTTTTTTATTTTGAGGCAGGGTCTCAATAAGTTGCTTTAGGACCTTGCTACATGGCTGAGGCTAGCTTTGAACCTGCGATCCTCCTGCCTCAGCCTCCCATCTGGCTGAGATTACAGGCGTGTGCCACCATGTCTGGCTGGGATTCGTTTATGAGATGAGAGAATCTTGAGCATGTTGAGGTGGGTTTGGGAAGGATCCAGCAGAGAGGGTGAGGTGAGTAACCCTAGAGAACAGGGATAACTGAGAGTCTGCCCAGAGCTGGGGAGTGGCTCAGTGGCATAGCGCTTGCCTGGCCTGAGCCAGGTCCTGGGTTCCATTCCCATGAAAGGGGGGTGCTGGCCTTAAGTAGCAGGAGGGGAAGGAGGAGAAGGGAGATGGGGAATAGGTATAGATGCTCTTAAAGTAAGGACTATGTTCTTTAATCTAGAAAAGGGAACTGAAATTGTCTTAAAATGTGGGTAAAAAATTCCCCCCTTGCACTCCATCTTAATTATTTTTGCACGGAAATAAAAAAAAAATGTATGTTCAGCTGAATTGATAAAAGCCCTTCTATTCTTAAATCTCTACTAAATGATTGTTAAAAATCTATATGCAAATCCTATGGGCTATCAATTATGATCCAGCAGATAGAACACACAGAACTGTCAGCCCCTATTTTCAACTGTATGGGTGTTGACATCATAAAGTCTCACCATATTTATAAACAACACCATCATTCAAAAATGTTTATTTTAACCCAGTAGAACCTAAGAAAATGCATCTTACTTGAATGTGACATTTTAATGATCTGTTTGCCCGAATTCATGCTAAATGTCCCTGCTCTAAGAAAACCCCAGATGAGTATGTTTGCATTTTATAAACTCCTGAGACTGTCTGTCCTCCTATGAAGATGTGTCCTGCCAGCCGAATTATTTCCAGGTATTCAAGGTATATCATGGTATTCAAAGCGGATCCATAACTTGGGAAGAATTACACAGTAGCACACTGGTAAACTAGAGCAATCAAGTCAGGTCTGCTGGTGACCACAGAGACAATGAAGAGCAAAGGGCCTTGCATTAGGACCGGACACTGGATTGCAACTTTTCATTTAAAAGCAAATCATTGGCTTAAACAATGAAGCAGCATTAAAAAGTCATGTATCAAAATTAAAAAAAAAAAAAGTCATGTATCAGGAAGGGGGATTTAGTTCAGTGGTAGAGCACTTGCCCAGCATGCAGGAAGGATGCCTGAGCTTCATTCCTAGCACTGAAAAAGAAGAAGAAAAAAATACAAGTATCAGTTTAGTGAATTTTCAAATTTCTTTATTAAACCAGATTTTTTGAGATTAAAAAAAAAACGAGTCAGGTGGGCATGGTGGCGAATGCCTGTAATCCCAGCAGCTGGGGAGGCTGAGGCAGGAGGATCGTGAGTTCAAAGCCACACCCAGCAAAGGTGAGGTGCTAAGCGACTCTAAATAAAATACGAAATAGGTCTGGGAATGGGGCTCAGTGGTTGGGTACCCCTGAGTTCAATCCCAGGTACATCCTCTCCCAAAATATATATATAATTATATATATAAAAAGATGGATAGATGCTTCCTGCCATCATGTGATGGTGAGTACAACTTAGTTCTAGCTATTCAGGAGTCTGAGGTGGGAGAATTACCTGAGCCCAGGAGTTGGAGACCAACCTGAATAATATGGAGAAACACTGTCTCAAAAAAAAAAAAATCCATTTAAAAAAATATATATTTTTTCGTTGTGATGCACACAATACCTTTATTTATTTATCTTTATGTGGTGCCGAGGATCGAACCCAGGGCGTCACACATGCTAAGCAAGCCCTCTGCTACTGAGCTGCAACCCCAGCCCTCCATTTCTATTTTTTAATAAAATCCATCTTTCCCCAGCTAAAGCAACCTCATACCTGTTAAGCATCTAATATAATGCATTTGCATTAGAGATCCAGTATTTGCTTGAGTGCCTATTGGCTTTTTTATTTGTTTTTTGTTTTTGTGGTGTTGGGGGTCAGCCACACGCAGAACAGGCAAGCACTGTACCACTGTAGCCTCAGCCCTGAGTCGCTATTAATAACATCAGTAGAGTTGTCACAGTTCTATTTATTCATCATTCAGTCTCTTCCATGCCAGGCGTGTGGCAGATACTCCATGGGCATTTTTTTTTAAATGAATGCATGACTTTATGATTGCAATTAGTGCTGAACTTGTATTGAAGGAGTGGCATCTCCTTTCATCCGTTCTCTTTCCTTCATTTTGATTCTTTCACGTTCTGCTTTTTTTTTTTTCTTCCCTTAAATAATTGGTCACTTTCTCTTCCCTTCCCTTTTCCTGTGGTTTTGGTATTGGTCTTTTCATGTTCTGCTGCCTGTGTGGGACAGATCAAGGAAGGCAGCCTCTCCTCTTGTAAAGACCACAGTGACAATGATATGGTCAATATATGCAATTAGCACACATCCTTCAGCATCTGTCATCTGAGGCAACTTCTGTGTGTGTGTGTGTGTGTGTGTGTGTGTGTGTGTGTGTGTTTTCTAGTCACAGCCCTGCTCCCCATAGTAATAGAGATCTTTTAAAAATAATGATTTCCCCTTCTCCTGGGTGGTTTGTCGGCTGCTTCTTGTCGTGTGTGGATAATGATGCTTCTGACATTAGCGGTACTCGCCGTCTTCACTTTTGGGTTTATCCAGGGTGCCTCAGCTTCACTTGGGTGTTTAATCACCTTCTTATTCCACTGCCATGAACATTATTTCTTAAACATATTTTGATTTGGTACAACAGAATCCATTTATTTTTGAAAAACAAAGTGAAAATTGTGATTTTTTTAAAATATGATACTCAGAGTACCACCAGTCCAGTACTCAGAGTAATTTTTATTTGCACATTCAGACTGTATTTTTTAAGATGCGCTCAAGAAAATAGTATTGAGCGAGAATTCAGTGTGTATTTCTTTTGCATCTCAATGAACTGTATATCTAATACTATATCATCTAATACTGTATATCTATATCGAATACTAGCTATTGTGAGGCATGACAGGTGACAGTTGTGCAGACTGTGGTGAGAGTAAGGGTGAAGAGATCAGGGATGGGTTATCACAGGAAATCAGAATGGAAAGAAACTGTAATTTAATGTTCCTAGCTCAGACTTCAAAATTTACTTACAGTGCTTATTTTGCCAGTACCTATACTAAAAATAATTGATGAACAACAACAACAAAAAAGTAAAATCATTTATAATTTAGCAGTATTATTTTTGGTAAAAAGAAAATTAGGAAAATGTAAAGAAGACAATGAAAAATCACAGAAAATTATATAACTAGAGAAAAATCCCCATTACTATTTGGGCTATTTCCTTTCAGTCTTTTTCAGTATGCAAATTCCAATATATTTATATAATTGAGGTCATACTCTCTGTACTTGTTTCTCCAAAAAATGTGCCTGTCGTAAGCAATTTTTCAAGTTGCTAAAAATTCTTTGAGAAATTATAATGTTTTATCATTTGGATAAAACAAGATTTGACCATGATTCCATCATTTGATATTTGTTTCCATTTGTCCCTATTATGTTCAGTATATCATATAACATTTATGAGTTAAAATTCAACCTTACTAAATTGAATGCTTTTTTTTAGGCCTTTTAGAAAGTTCAAGCAACTTTCACTACAAGGTTCTGAAAGATACATATCTCAGATTTTTTTTTTTTTAAGCATTCTGTATTCTGAGATGTACTGTTTCTCCAGCTGGTGCCCAAGGGAATGAATTTCTCCAGATATACAGCAGGGTTTGGGCTAATGAGTTTGGCTTAGAAATATATTATCAAAAAAAAAGAATGAATGAAACAGTTATCTTAATAAAATTGAAACCAGGGGATTTTGCTGACGCTACTTTCAAAACATGAATGACCCATGCTTACATAAGGAAAGAATAAAGATTGCAAGGTTTGGTTTCTGTATGAGAGTTTTTGGGGGGTTTCCAGTTGAAAAGTGTTATTTACTAGTACCGTACATGTGTGCCAAAAATATGTCTTCAAATACAGAAGAGATCATTAGGTTTCACTGTCCCAAGTCAAAAGGAGAAAAGGGACTACTTTCTATCCGATCTCTAAAACTTTGGCCACCTGCCTGGTATTTCTTTTCAATTTCACATTTTGGAATGGCCTCTAGTCAAACACTGTTGAGGATCAGTACCAAAGTACAAACCTGCTAAAATAACCCCTTCCCCCATTTATCAAAGAAAACTGTCCATTTAGAATCTATATATAGGTTGCTAAAATTAACTTTTGCTCAGGAAAGTTATTGTTTTTGTGTCATATTTCTTACAGTGTATCTATCCCTTATCATAAGTCAACAAAATTCATGGAGTTTATAATATAAACCATCTCACCTGAATCTTCAAGCTTATAAAATTTTAACTAGATTCAAGTGTTCGTTTTTTCCACAAAAGTAACCCTAGGCATATTTTTTTGGGAAAAAAAAAAAAAAAGCATGTCTTTGGATATTTTTTCATTGATATTTTTGGGATCCTGACATGTTTTCCTTTTCTCTACAGATGTAAACCACTTATTCCAAATATTATCATTCAAGGCAATATTGCCCAAAACTTTAGGATACAAAAAAGTGTGTTGAGGTCCTTGTTAAAATGCAGTTCCTGCAAGGAGCGGTGGAGCACACCTGTAATCCCACTGGCTCAGGAGGCTGAGGCTGGAAGATCATGAGTTCAAAGCCAGCCTCAGCAACAGCAAAGTCCTAAGTAACTCAGTGAGACCCTGACTCTAAATAAAATACAAAACAGGGCTGGGGATGTGGCTCAGTGGTTGAGTGCCCCTGAGTTCAATCCCTGATACCCCTCAAATAAATAAATAAAAGCAGGCAGGGGATATAGCTCAGTGGTCCAATGCCCCTAAGTTCAATGCTCAGTACCAAAAAAAAAAATGCAGTTCCTAGGATGTGGATGTAGCTCAGTGGTAGAGTGCATGCGTGAGGCCCTGGGTCATTTCCAAGACTGCAAAAAAGAAAAGTTCCTGTTCCCATCTTTTGAGTGAGGCCCAGGAATCGACCTTATTGTACCTCAGGTGATTCTGATACAGATGACAGAGAGCACATAGGATGTTCTGTCTTGTAATGGGAAGAAGCTAGGATGGGTGGAATTATACACTACCCATGGTTGAATTGTTGTATTGAATTATCTGATATTTTTGTTGTTGTTGTTGTTGTTGTTGCTCTTAAAATGGAATCAGGGAAGAGATTCTTGCTGCCTCCAGCTGGGCCAAATCTATTCCTACAAGTCTTGGCTCAACTATTCATTCATTCACTACCTCATTTATTCCCTTGCACATCCATTCCATCATTTCATAGATACATTTTAAATACTCTGTAGGGAATTCACATACAGAGGCGTCCAAAGGCAAGTAAGTCTTATTTGCCCATAATTCTAGTATTGCTCATTAATAAAGAACCACATTATGAGACAAAATTCAAGAAATAACAAAGAATACCAAAGAGCTGTAGAGGTTCTTATTGGGAGTGGTTCTGGGGGTGCCTGTGATACAATAGAATGAAAATAAAACATGAGGAAACCAGAGGAGTGAATATAGAGGTCAAGAAATAAAATGAAATCAGAGTCCATATACAAAGTATCCATCTTAAGCAAGAAGCATTCCTAGAGACGGAAGCACAAGAGAGTCTGAGCTTCTCTGCTGGCAAAGAGTGTCCACACTGTGACAAATGCACCGTATCTATAAGATAAAGTCTCCTAGAACCAAGGCCTGAGAAACACTTTTTCTGTGGATCTTTATAAAAGATAGTTTTGTGATGTAGTGACACTATTACCAACCACATCCTTTCCAAAAAATACAAAGTTGTGTTCCATGGAGATGTTTCTCCTAATGCCTAAGGTAGTCCTTGGTAAAAGATACTCTAGGGTAGCTACGTGCAAAAGAATGAAGCTGTAACTTTACCTCACTCCCTACACAGAAATGAACTCAAAATGGAGAGTCAGCAGCAGGTACAAGCAATAACATTAGAAAACTTTAAGAAGAAAACGTAGAGTCAATCTTTGTGACCTTGGATTTGACAATGAATTCTCAGATATGAGACCAAAGGCACAAACAACAACAAAAGAGAACGAGGACTCTTTCAACATTAAAAGCTTCATGCTTCGAAGACACTATCAAGAAAGTAAAAAGACAACCCACAAAATGGGAAAAATTTTTTTTACAAATCATAGATCTGATAGGGGACTTCCTCCAGAGTATGTAAAGAACTCTCACCACTTGATTTAAAAAAAAAAAAAAAAAGACAAATAATTTGATTTAAATGATGGGTAAATAACAAGAATAGACATTTTTAAAAAATGTGTCAGTAAGTACATGAAAAAAAAACCTCTTGACATCTTCAGTCGTTAGGGGAATGCCAATCAAAACCATGATAAAATGTAACAGCACTCCAAGTAGGAGGCCTATAATTTTTTTTAAAAATTCAGAGAATAACAAGTTGGAAAGGATGTGAAAAAAAAATCACATCCTCAAATCCCACTGATGAGAATGTATAGCTACTGTAGAAAACAGTCTGACAGTTCTTCAAAAATTTAAATATGAGCCAGGCGTGGTGGCACATGACTGTAATCACGAGTTCAAAGCCAACTTCAGCAACTTAGTGAGGCCCTAAGCAACCGTGTCTCTAAATAAAATATAAGAGCTGGGGATATAGCTTAATTGGTAGAGTGCTTGCCTGGCATGCACAAGGCCCTGGGTTCAATTCCCAGCCCCACCAAAAAAGTCTAAATAAATAAAATATAAAAGAAGGGCTGGGGATGTGTTTGGCTCAGTGGTTGAGAGCCCATGGGTTCAATCTCCAGAACAAAAAAAAAAAGAAAGAAAGAAAAAAGAGAGAAAAAGAAAGAAAACCTCTTCATGAGTGTTTGTGGCCAAATTATTCATAATATCCAAAAGGTAGTCACATGATGGAATATTCTTTGGCCATAAGAAGGAATAAAGAACTGACACATGCTACAACATGGAGGAACCTTGAAAATATTAGGTTACTGAAAGAAGCTAGTCACAAAAGACCACACATTTCATGATTCTATGTATATGAAATGTCCAGAACAGGCAACTATGGGGACAGGCAGCAGATTAGTGGAGGCTGGGACAATGGCGTTGTTGGCAGTGGTAAGGAGACGAAGGGCAGGCGGTTACTAAAGGGTCAGAGGTGATAAAAATTTTTTCTGAAATTGATTGTGATGATGGTTGCACAACTCTGAATTCTAAACACTGTTGAGTTATACAGTTTAACTGAGAGAAGTGTTTATCTCTCAATAAAGGTGTTACCAAAAAAAAAAAAAAAAAAAACCCATCCTAGACAGTTTAAAAACACTGCAGTAGAGCCTCTGATCCTCTGATGGTCTGGCATGGGTCCCAGGCAAGACTGAGAGCATGTCAGTATGACAGGCTGTATATCTTTCTAGAAATCATCCATCAATATCATGTCTCATAACTGGGCTTGGATAAAAGTGGAGTAGCAGAGAGTTCAAGGTTACATTTTTTCTGGCAAGATCCTGTGATGTAATTATAGGGTGATTAAGGTTGAATTTACATACTTTGGCAATCAGAAATAGAATTCTGATTCTATTTAACCTGGATGAAGGTTTAAATATATTTCTGACCGAAGTGCGTTGGGGTCTTTTGATGGAAGCACTGCTGAGTGTTGAAGGTAGAGATAAAATTGTCACACTGATTTTAGGAAACAGAATGGTTGCCCATAACGTAGACTTTAGTATTAAAGTAGTAGTCCCTAGAACAAGTGTAATTAAATAAAACATTTTTAAAAATAGAAATATCTGTTCTGGTTTTCTTGAGGCCCTTAAATTTAAGCAGCCTCAGTAACTTAAACAAATTTTTTTAAAGACAAAGGCTTAATCAGAAAATTCTGATATAAGGTCTTGACTAGCAGGTGCTCATCGGCATCACCAGTGATTCATATTATTTGGTTGTACAATGTCTGTAGATTTGCACAGGCTTGTTATATTCCCTCTATCAAAAATAACTACAACGGGGCTGGGAATGTGGCTCAAGCGGTAGCGCGCTTGCCTGGCATGCGTGCGGCCCGGGTTCGATCCTCAGCACTACATACAGACAAAGATGTTGTGTCCGCCAAATACTAAAAAAATAAAATATTAAAAATTCTCTCTCCCTCTCTCTAACTCTCTCTCACTCTTTCTTTAAAAAAAAAAAAATAACTACAACATAAAGGGGGAAAGGCCAAAGATCATCTTGCTCTAGGTACTACAGTTAAACCCAGGTGTGCTTCACTGCTGAGCGGCATCCCCAGCCCTTTTTTTTTTTTTTTTTTTTTTTTGAGACAAGATCTCACTAAGTTGCTGAGGCTGGCCTTGAACTTGCCATCCTCCTGCCTCAGGCTCCGGAGCTGCAGGGATTCCAGGTGTGCAGCCACCGTTCCTGGCTCAGATAACTCTTTTCAAGTCATCCTTTAGGGAGAAGGAAGGCAAGGGAAGAGAAATGTCCAAAGTGATGAGCAAGAGGTTTAGAGGTTTCACCCCATTCAAAAAGCCAGGCTGTGCTGTATCAGGCCCTCGAATGGCCCAGGTGCTTGCAGACATCCTTGTGGGTGGACCGGATTTGTGTGTTTTCTAAAATCAGTCTTGGCTCTGTCACAACACCACCAGAGAAGATGCCCAGGCTCAGCTCTGTCACCGTGAGACTCCATGTTTCTGCCTCTGTTCACTATAGACTGTCTCCATTTGGGCCACTTCCCAAAGTAATGATTTAATTTTAAGTCTTCTACAATCAAGCAAATAAGTGTCAGGCAGGCTGCTTGGGGAAGGCATAAAGTTAATAATAGACAACAATGAATCCAAGTTTCCAAAATGAGCTGTGGTTTTCAAAATGAGCAATTTTTCCTTCTTTCTTTTAAAATATTTTTAGTTGTAGATGGAAACAATGCCTTTATTTTATTCATTTATTTTTATGTGGTGCTGAGAATCGAACCCAGTGCCTCACACATACCAGGCAAGTGCTCTACCACTGAGCCACAACCTCAGCCCCAGAGCAACTTTTCATAAAAGCGATGCCAAGTGTGTAGTCACAGTGAAGGCTCTGAGTGCACCTCAAGACACCGGTGACACGTGGACTCCACTGCCACTGTTTACAGTGGCAAGCTCCTGAATCTCCCTGGGCCTGACTTTCTTCATCTGTCAAATGAAAGAGCTGAACTATTTTTTTTCTAGTCATTAGGAGAAGGTATTTAAGGCATTTTTCTAGCTTTAACGTTTTATAACCATCTTAATGGATCCTATTCATCCGATGTAGAGAGAAATGAGAATTGTCCTGTGAACTTTTTGTTTCCATTTCTCCTCCATCAAAGATAATGGCCTTTGTACAGGAAAGAGTAGTTAAGAAGGACTTAATGTTGTTTGGGTATTGTGGCTTCAGCAAAAAGTTCAGCTTAGAACCAGACTCCAGCCCCAGGGAGACAGCTCCTTCATAGGAGAAGGCACCCACCTAGGCTGTTAGAGCTACAAGAGTTCTCTCCCAGGGTTCATACCACCCTGCTTGTGTAAAGCTGCTCAGGGTTTGACTGGTGGAACTAGAACAACTGGTTCCTCTCTTGGGCCTCAGGCCCAGTCTTTTCCTCAATCAATCAAGGCTCTCTCTCTTGCAGCAAATATTTATCGAGCATCTATTATGTGCTACATCTAAGACTACAGCAATGACAAAAATTGACAAGGACTTTCCTCATGGAGCTTAGGAGAAATGCACCAAACACAAAACAAAACAAAAACAATAAACCAATGAATACTTATAATAATTATCAATTATAAGAGCCAGGAGTGGTGGCACATGAGTGTAATCCCAGTGTCTCTGAAGGCTGAGGCAGGAGGATCACAAATTCAAAGCTTGCCTCAGCCATTTAGTGGAACTCAAGCAATTTAGTAAGACTGTGTCCCAAAATAAAAATAAAAAGGGCTGGGGGTATGGCTCAGTGGTTAAGCATCCCTGGGTTCAATCCCTAATACCAATAAATAAATAAATACATAGATAGATAGATAGATAAATAAATAAGAGCTAATAAGTAAGTAGGGTGTTCATATGAAGGCAGTGTCAGAGAATTATGGGAATGGGGTGGAGAATGTCCTTATGTCAGGAAAGATCCCTCAGTGGGGAGACACTGAATCTACCACTTGAAGACAAGAGGAAACTAACTAGTCCTACTCGGATCAGGAAGAGGGAAAGCCCTTGCAGAATCCCTGCTGTTCTGGGGTGTTCCAGGACTCAGGGAGCAGTGAGTCCATGCACAGGAAGTGGAAAGGAGAGCAGAGAGGCCCATACCTGGAAGGCACTGGCAGGAGTTTCATTCTGAGTGAGTGGAAAGCCATGGAGGGGTTAACAGGACCTGATTATGGTTCTAAGGTTATTTTGTTGTGTGAAAAGCGAATTACAGGGGGTAGGAGGAGAGGTAGGAAAAAGATAGCAACTTGGAAATAATAAAAAGAAATAAAACAGAAATTCATTTTTTTTCCTCCAAAGTTGAGCCAATTATGTCTTACTATTAATTACCTGTCTTGGCTGGGCACGGTAGAGCACATATGCAATCCCAGCTGCTCAGGAGGCTGAGGCAGGAGGATCTCGAGTTCAAAGCCAGCCTCAGCAACTTAGTAAGGCACTAAGCAACTAAGGTGATTGTCTCTAAATAAAACACAAAAAAGGACAGGGGATGTGGCTCAGTGGTTAAGCAATTCAGGATTCAATCCCCAGTAGCCCCTTATCCCCGCAAAAATTGACCTGTCTTTCTTTGATCATTTGAATTTATAGCCTCCATTTTTTATGGATGTTGATATATTTCTGGGCTCTATTTCACTCCTGTCTCTTAGCAACAAGCCATTTCATTTGCTTGAAATGAAGCATGGTATATTTGGGTGGGTGGTAGCACAAATCCTCCTGTTACCTTTTTTTTTTTTTTTAAAGAAATGTCTTTTTAAGTAAATTTGAAAAAAAAAAAAAAAGAGGGCTGGGGAAAATAGCTCAGTTGGTAGAGTGCTTGCATGCATTTCACTGATTTCCAGACTTTGGAGAACATTAGTGCACCTGGGGTGCTTTTCAACACGACTTACCTGGGCATTGGGATTTTCAAAGTTCCCCAGGTGATCATAACATGCAGCATATCTGGGAATTGCTGTCTCATTCAAACACCCTCCTACCTCAGCCTCCCGAGCAGCTAGATTATTGGCGTGTGCCACGGCACCCACCCTTGGATCAAGTATTCTGTGCAGGACATAGTCTAACCTCAGTGTCATCCCTGAACCTTATCCTAATCTCTACCAATCTTTTGCCTTATCTCTGAATCCTATCTCATGACAAAATCTTACTAAGTCCTTTGTTCCTACTCCACAACACAGCCTGGGCTCACCCTCATTCTTGCCTGTCTAGAAAACAGGCATAGCCAGACGCTGTGGCACACACCTGTAATCCAGTGGCTCTGGAGGCTGATGTAGGAGGATTGCGAGTTCAAAGCCAACTTCAGCAAAAATGAGGTGCTAAGCAACTCAGTGAGACCCTGACTTTAAATAAAATACAAAACAGGGCTGGGGATGTGGCTCAGTGGTGGAATGCCCCTGAGTTCAATCCTTGGCACCAAAAAAAAAAAAAAAAAAAAAAAAATTTAGAAAAGAGGCATAGTTCCTTGGAAAGTTGAACTCAGAGGGTCTTAGGTTCTTCTTAGTGAAGAATAATTTCCCATTGCTCTCTAGGTCTCTTTCCTTAGATGCAAAAAAAAAAAAAGGAAATCAAGATGTCAAATGTGAAAATCCTCCAGTTGAGGGGGGGGGTGTTAAATCTACAATTCCTAAGGGAAAATAATTTTTAAGTAAAATTGTTGATTATTTCTTATTAATCTGTTTGCTTATTTTCTGTTATAGTCTATAGTGATAGCGCCTTTATTTAGTCTTGCCTAGAGGTTGTATTTCCACTTGATGATCCACATTCATTTTTTAATTTGTTCGATCATTCATTCACTGACCGCTCAAACATTTATTGGATATTGCAATCAATAGCAGGAATGTGCCGGGCCGGTGGCGCACACCTGTCATCCCAGCAGCTTGGGAGGCTGGGGCAGGAAGATTAGTAACCCAAAGCCAGCCTCAGCAACTTAGTGAGGCCCTAAGCAACTTAGTGAGACCCTGTCTCTAAAAAGAATATTTCAAAGGGCTGGGATGTGGCTCAGTGGTTAAGCACCCCTGGGTTCAGTTTCCAGTACCCAAAATTAAAAACAACAGGAACACAAGGAAGACAAGGCAGAGCCTCCCTCGAAAGCCCACATTCCAAACTAGGTTGGCCTGCTTGATGCTTCTGAAATGAAAAGTTTAAACTCAGCCAACAGTGAAGGGACCAGCTGTGAGCTCTACCAGCTAATGTTTCCCCACAAGGCCAATCTTTAAAAATGAGTTTTTGTTAAGAATGTGATAGCTCTCTGGAAAATTCCTACTCATCCTTTGAAATTTCTGTAAAATACTTAGAATAGTACCTGAAATGGCATATAGTGAATCTTCCCTGAATTGACTGGGCCTGCAGGACGATGCTAACGCCCTGGATGACCTCTGTACTTGATAGTTTAACCACCCGAAGGAGACAGACAGGGGGGTAACTTCTTGAACAAAGGGACTGAATCTTAGCTCCCCTGTACCCCAGCCCCTGGCTCACGGCTGGTGCTGAAACATCCCTCAAAGTGAATCGAGGGCTCAGTGTTCTGCTCCTGGCATCACAGTCTACTTTCTGAGGTCAAGGCTCCCTCTCTGTCTTTCCCAGTGATATCTTTTCTGAAGCTAGCCAGATATCAAAGTTCTCAGACTTGCTGAGTCGCAATAGGAGAGAGCTCTGAAGGGAACATCTCCGCTCGGAGGAATTGTTATTTTCCTGCTCTGCCTTTTCCTCTGCTCTCCCTTAGGAGAGCTCTCCAGTAGGAGCTCTTCTTTGTAGGAGTTGCTGACTGTAGCTTGGTCATTTCTGGACACGCCTGTGCTTCATCCAGAGCCACACAGAATGGAATCCTCAAGCTTTCAAACAAGGATTCTCTCCTCTGAACCTAATTTAATGTCCTAAGCTATAAAAAGGAGCCGTTAAGTCTGTTACTTGCAATAACCTATCCTGAAGCGGACAAGACTTTATAAACCAAGTGTCAGAGCTCTGCTCATCACACAGGGGAACACTGGCAAGGCAAGGCAAGCGGTTGAGACTGTCACCCATAGCTGGGTCTTGCCCTCTCCTCTCCTCTCCACGTGGGATCGTCTTGAATGTCAAGCATGTTTGCTAGTTTAAAAAATGGTACCACAGGTGTCAACAGATGCACAGTAATCTCATTATTCTTCCATCTGATTCCATGAGAAGGCTGTGTAGCCTTAGAAAAAGAAAATGAACTTGGACCTGGGTTTGAATTCCTGTTACTTAGTAACTTGTGACCTTGGGCCAATTAGTGACCTCTCTTTTCTTAGCTGCAAAAGGGTTATTTTGGGAATGCTGTGGTTTGGCTGTGGTTTGTCTTTCAAAGGTTCATGGGCTGGAGGCATGGTCCTCAGTGTGGTGGTGTTGAGGGGGGCTGATGCAAGTTAATTAGGTCACTGGGGGTGCTGCCTTCAGAAGGAATTAATGCTGGTCTCATGGAGTGAATTATTCTCAGGAGAGTAGGTTGTTATAAAATAAGGCCTCTCTGCATGTGTGACTATTTCTCTGCCATGTGTGACCCAGCCAAGAAGGTCCTCACCAAGGCCATTTAATATTAGACTTTCAGCCTCCAAAACTGTGAATTAAATAAACTTCTTTTCTCTATAATGTATCTAGCCTCGGGTGCTTTATTATAGCAGCAGACAATGGACTAATATATGGAATAAATATAATGAAGTATGTAACATATCTAGTAAACACCATAGATACTCCTTATATTCTAGATCCCCTTCTGTTTTTCCCACACCCTGTGATATAGCAAAATGATAACAGTATAAAACCAAATCACTGGAATGGGAGTATAGCTTAGTAGGTAGAGTGCTTGCCTAGTTGGGTTCAATCCTTAGCATCTCCAAAAAAAAAAAAAAAAAAAAAAAGCACGGGATAGTAGACTCAGACTTCATCTGTAATCAAAGAAATTTAAATTAAAGACAAAACAGTTTATCAAATTTTCAAAAATTGTTCAGTATTAGTGCAGAGGATTGAGGAGCTACTGTTGAGTACTTACTTCTAATCATACATTAAATTAAGCCCTGGAGACCAGCCGCCACCTGCGCCTGCACAGTAGGCAGACCTATGACCTGGAGAACAGGCCCAGCGGCCAGCCGGCGGTAGACAGATCACCCCAATCGGAGGTTGGGCCCAGCCGCCGCCTGCACCTACACGGTAGGCAGACCTTCGACCTGGAGAATGGGCCTAGCGGCCCGCCAGCGCGGTAGACAGATCACCCCAACTGGAGGAGGGGCCCAGACACCGTCTGCGCCTGCACAGTAGACAGACCACAAGACCCGGAGAAGGGGCTAAGGGGCTCAATGGCCCACCTGCACATTAGACAGACCTCCCCAGGTGGAGGAGCCCAGCCTCCTGCCAGTACAGTACACAGACCACTCAAACTGGAGGAGGGGCCCTGCCTCCCACCCGTGGAGTCACCTGAATAAGAGTAGAGAGGCCACAGGTGGAAGCTCAAGTCCTCTCACACTGATTACCACCACCATCCTGAACACAGAGACTCAAGCTAGGAATAGACAAGGCCACCAACTGGAAGAAATGAAAACAGAGTTCTGAGAGACATTTTTTTTTCTTTCTTTTTCTCTCTTCTCTCTCTCTTTTCAGCCATTCACCCAGTCTCCTCTACCCTTCCCCGTCGAGTCCTCACAACCTCAACATATGTGAAACCAAAAATTGTGCATGAGAAAGGTCTTTAACAACCGAATCACCAGAATAATATACTATAAAGGAATTGCATATGCCCCACCTCCCTCCCCCCTTTTTATTTCTTTTTTCTCATATTTTCTTTTTCCTGCTCTCTTTTTTCTCTTCCTTTCCTTGTTATTTGTTTTCCTCCCTCTTACTTCCTCTATCCCACTTGCAACCCCCTAAATTTTACTATTCATAAGTAGGGTAATCTTATGAATAGAGATAGGAATTTGAATCTATACATTCTTCCATAAATTACCCATCTATTGGTTAGAGCTCTCCAAAGTTACTAAGTTAGATTAACCCCATACCCTCACTCCTTTCCCCATAAACATAACATCCTACACCTGAAATTCAGTTTTCTTAAGCTACCAGAAACCGTATGCCTTTCATGAAACTAATTACTATATTTGTAAATGATAATCAAAAACAACATTTGTAGACATAGAGTCTAGCTATAAATGTAGTAATAAGGAAAACGTGTGCTTAGATGATGTACTATTGATATTGAGAACTGTTAACATTGTCTTTCTCCACAAAAGGGAGACTTTGCAACTATATAAGAGCAATATAAATATATAGGGGGAAAATTCAATAACACAACAGTTTCACAAAGCAGAAAGAAACGCGAGCAGTATGAAAAGACAAGGAAAGAAAGGACCACAAGCAATGCAGTTCAACTCAACATTAGAAGAGGTAATATCTGCAGCAGATGGAATGTCAGATAAAGAATTCAGGATATACATGCTTCAGATGGTCTGGAGTCTCAAGGAAGACATTAGACAGCAAAATCAGACAATGAAAGATCACTTCGACAATGAATTACATAAACAAATCCAAGAAGCAAAAGATCAACTATACAGGGAGATAGAGGTTATAAAAAACAAACAGAAATTGTAGAAATGCAGGAAGCAATAAACCAAATTAAAAACTCAAATGACAGTACTACCAGTAGAGTAGAACATTTAGAAGATAGAACATCAGACAATGAAGACAAAGTATTTCAACTTGAAAAGAACATAGACAGTTCAGCGAGACTATTAAGAAACCATGAGCAGAACATCCAAGAAATATGGGATAACATAAAGAGACCAAACTTAAGAGTCATTGGGATACAGGAAGGTATAGAGGTCCAAACCAAAGGAATGAGCAATCTGTTCAACGAAATAATATGAGAAAACTTCCCAGACTTGAAGAATGAAACAGAATCCCAAATCCTAGAAGCCTACAGGACGCCAAATGTGCAAAATCATAAGAGATCCACAGCTAGACACATTATAATGAAGATGCCCAACATACAGAATAAGGAGAGAATTTTAAAAGCTACAAGAGAAAGGAAGCAGATTACATTTAGGGATAAACCAATCAGGATAACAGCTGATCTTTCAACACAGACTGAAAGCTAGAAGATCCTGGAACAACATATTTCAAACGCTGAAAGAAAATGGGTTCCAACCAAGAATTGTGTATCCAGTTAAATTAAGCTTCAGGATGGAAGATGAAATTAAAACCTTCCATGATAAACAAAAGTTAAAAGAATTTACAGCTAGAAAACCAGCTCTTCAAAACATCCTCAGCAAAACATTACAGGAAGAGGAAATGGAAAATAACAATGAAAACCAACATCAGGAGGTAGTACAGTAAAGGGAAAAAATAATCAAAGAGGAAAAACAAACCATGTTAAGTAACAAAATAAACAAATATGGCTGGAAGAACAATCCATATCTCAATAATAACCCTAAATGTTAATGGCTTAAACTCACCAATCAAGAGACACAGGCTAGTAGAATGGATCAATAAAAAAGATCCAACAATATGCTGCCTACAGGAGATGCATTTGATAGGAAAAGACAAACATAGACTGAAGGTGAAAGGTTGGGAAAAATCATATCACTCATATGGACCTCGGAAAAAAGCAGGAGTGTCCATACTCATATCAAATAAAATAGATTTCAAGCCAAAGTTAATCAAAAGGGATAAAGAGGGACACTACATACTGATCAAGGGAACTATACACCAACAAGACATAACAATCATAAATATATATGCCCCAAACAATGGTGCAGCTATGTCATCAAACAAACCCTTCTCAAGTTCAAGAGTCTAATAGACCACCATACAATAATTATGGGAGACTTCAACACACCTCTCTCACCACTGGACAGATCTTCCAAACAAAAGTTGAATAAAGAAACTATAGAACTCAATAATACAATTAATAACCTAGACTTAATTGACATATATAGAATATACCACCCAACATCAAGCAGTTACACTTTTTTTTCAGCAGCACATGGATCTTTCTCAAAAATAGATCATATATTATGTCACAGGGCAACTATTAGAAATTATAAAGGAGTAGAGATAATACCATGCATCCTATCTGATCATAATGGAATGAAACTGGAAATCAATGATAAAAGAAGGAAGAAAAAATCATGCATCACTTGGAGAATGAACAATTGGTTACTGAATGATCAATGGGTTATAGAAGACATCAAGGAGGAAATTAAAAAATTCTTAGAGATAAATGAAAACACAGACACAACATATCGGAATCTATGGGACACAATGAAAGCAGTTCTAAGAGGAAAATTCATTGCTTGGAGTTCATTCCTTAAAAAAAGAAAAAACCAACAAATAAATGATCTCACACTTCATCTCAAAACCCTAGAAAAAGAAGAGCAAAACAACTGCAAAAGTGATAGAAGGCAAGAAATAATTAAAATCAGAGCTGAAATCAATGAAATTTAAACAAAAGAAACAATTGAAAAAATTGACAAAACTGAAAGTTTGTTCTTTGAAAAATTAAGTAAGATCGACAGACCCTTAGCCATGCTAGCAAAGAGAAGAAGAGAGAGAACTCAAATTACTAGCATATGGGATGAAAAAGGCAATATCACAACAGACACTTCAGAAATACAGAAGATAATTAGAAATTATTTTGAATCCTTATACTCCAATAAAACAGAAGATAGTGAAGGCATCAATAAATTTCTTATTTCATATGATCTACCCAGATTGAGTCAGGAGGATATAGACAACCTAAACAGACCAATATCAATTGAGGAAATAGAAGAAGCCATCAAAAGACTACCAATTAAGAAAAGCCCAGGACGGGATGGGTATACAGCAGAGATTTACAAAACCTTTAAAGAAGAACTAATACCAATACGTTTCAAGCTATTTCAGGAAATAGAAAAAGAGGGAGAACTTCCAAATTCATTCTACGAGGCCAACATCACCCTGATTCCTAAACCAGAAAAAGACACTTCAAAGAAAGAAAACTATAGACCAATATCTCTAATGAACCTAGATGCAAAAATCCTCAATAAAATTCTGGCAAATCGGATACAGAAACACATCAAAAAGATCGTGCATCATGATCAAATAGGATTCATTCCTGGGATGCAAGGCTGGTTCAATATACGGAAATCAATAAATGTTATTCACCACATCAATAGACTAAAAATAAGAACCATATGATCATCTCGATAGATGCAGAAAAAGCATTCGACAAAGTACAGCATCCCTTTATGTTCAAAACTCTAGAAAAACTAGAGATAACAGGAACTTACCTCAATATTGTAAAAGCTATATATGCTAAGCCTCAGGCTAGCATCATTCTAAACAGAGAAAAATTGGAGGAATTCCCTCTAAAATCTAGAACAAGATAGGGATGCCCTCTCTCACCACTTCTGTTCAACATAGTTCTTGAAACACTGGCCAGAGCAATTAGACAGACGAAAGAAATTAAAGGCATAAAAATAGGAAAAGAAGAACTTAAACTATCACTATTGTGGATGACATGATCCTATACCTAGCAGACCCAAAAGGGTCTACAAAGAAACTACTAGAGCTGATAAATGAATTCAGCAAAGTGGCAGGATATAAAATCAACACTCATAAATCAAAGGCATTCCTGTATATCAGCGACAAATCTTCTGAAATGGAAATGAGGACAACCACTACATTCACAATATACTCAAAAAAATAAAATACTTGGGAATCAACCTAACAAAAGAGGTGAAAGACTTATACAATGAAAACTACAGAACCCTAAAGAGAGAAATAGAAGAAGATCTTAGAAGATGGAAAAATATACCCTGTTCATGGATAGGCAGAACTAACATCATCAAAATGGCAATATTACCAAAAGTTCTCTACAGGTTTAATGCAATGCCAATCAAAATCCCAACAGCATTTCTTGTAGAAATAGATAAAGCAATCATGAAATTCATCTGGAAAAATAAAAGACCCAGAATAGCAAAAACAATTCTAAGTAGGAAAGGTGAATCAGGTGGTATAGCGATACCAGACTTCAAACTATACTACAGAGCAATAGTAACAAAAACAGCATGGTACTGGTACCAAAACAGGCGGGTGGACCAATGGTACAGAATAGAGGTCACAGAGACCAATCCACAAAATTACAACTATCTTATATTTGATAAAGGGGCTAAAAGCATGCAATGGAGGAAGGATAGCATCTTCAACAAATGGTGCTAGGAAAACTAGAAATCCATATGCAACAAAATGAAACTGAATCCCCTTCTCTCGCCATGCACAAAAGTTAACTCAAAATGGATCAAGGAGCTTAATATCAAATCAGAGACTCTGCGTCTGAACGTTGCAGCACCATTATTTGGTGCATAAATATTGATAATTTTTATGTCTTGTTGGTGAATGGTTACTTTTAACAGTATATAATGTCCTTCCTTATCCCTTTTGATTAACTTAGACTTGAATTCAATTTTATTTGATATGAGGATGGCCACCCCTGCTTGCTTCTGAGGATCCTGTATGGTATGATTTTTCCCAACCTTTCACCTTCAGCCTGTGTATGTCTATTCCAATCAGATGTGTCTCGTGAAGGCAGCGTATTGTTGGATCTGTTTTTTTAATCCAGGTTACCAGCCTATGTCGCTTTGTTGGTGAGTTTAAGCCATTAACATTTAGATTACAATTGATATATGGTTTGCACTTCCAGTCATGTTTGATAATTTATCTTTTTTTCAAAATTTGGTTTGCTTCTCCATGATCAGCTTCCCCTCCCCAACTCTCGCTTTACCGAGGTACTTCCCACTGTTGGTTTTGGTTGTTGTTTTTAATTTCTTCCTCGTGTAGTGTTTTGCTCAAGGTGCTTTGCAATGCTAGTTTTCTGGCTGCGAATTCTCTTAACTTTTGTTTATCATGAAAGATTTTTATTTCATTGTCGTATCTGAAGCTTAATTTTGCTGGATACAGAATTCTTGGTTGGCATCCATTGTCTTTCAGTGTTTGAAATACGTTGTTCCAGGATCTTCGTGCTTTCAACATCTGTGATGAAAAATCAGCCATTAACCTTATTGGTTTACCCCTGAATGTAATCTGCCTCCTTTCTCTTGTAGCTTTTAATATTTTCTCTTTGTTCTGTATATTGGATATCTTCATAACAATGTGTCTTGGCGTTGGTCTACTGTGATTTTGTATGCTCGGTGTCCTGTATGCATCTAGAATTTGTACATCCATTTCCTCTTTTATATCTGGGAAGTTTTCTATAATTATTTCTTTCAGTACGTTGCTCATTCCCTTGGTTTGAACTTCAATACCTTCCTCTATCCCAATGACTCTTACATTTGTTTTTTTTATGTTATCCCATATCTCTTGGATGTTTTTCTCGTGGTTTCTTACCAGTCTTTCTGAGTTGGCTAGACTCTTTTCAGGATGATACATTTTGTCTTCATTGTCTGACATTCTGACTTCTACTTGCTCCACTCTGCTAGTGATACTCTCGTTTGAGTTTTTAATTTGGTTTATAGTTTCCTTCATTTCTAGGATTATTGTTTGATTTTTTTTATAATCTCTATCTCCTGGTAAAGTTGCTTATTTGCTTCTTGAATCTGCTTAGGTAATTCATTTTCAATGTGTTCTTTCATTGTTTGAATTTTCTGTCTCATGTCCTCTCTAAGATTTCATTCCATCTGTATAAGGTATTCCTTGAGTTCTTTATTTGACCATTTTTCTGATGCCTCTAGGTTCTCCTGTAGATTTAGGCTGTCTTGCATTGTTTGTACTCCTTTTCTTCCTTGCTTTTGCATGCTGCTCATGTTACTTCTGGTTCTGTTTGACTGCTGAGTTACTGTTTACTCCTATAAATTTATTTTGGTTTTGTGTATCTCCAGAGTCTCTCCTTTGTGATGGGAGACTATGACTAGAGATGATGAATTTTATTGCACTTTAAAGCAGATTCATTCATTTCATAAAATGTATACAGACTCTGATGTCACATAGCGCTCTGCGGTTTGGTCTTGGGACTTATGTTTAGGTTGAATGATGTGATGGTATAGAGATTGGTATATCTTGGCAACCTTGGAAGTTTGCTCTACTGATGAGAGATATTAACAGGAGAATGGTCCGGAGTATTTGGGGGGAGCTAGGGAATTGGTAACACTATATAACTCCTCAGAACACTTACCTATACACATTTAGTAAATTACACATAAACAGCGTCATAATGCTTAGGAGGAAATGTATTAGAAGGGGAGGGAAGAAGTCGCTAGAGAGAATGAGAGTAAACAGGTAGAATTCAAGAAAAGGGAATAAGGAAATTGAAAAGAAATGAAAAGACAAAAAAAAATTTTAAATGCAGGCTTAGAGTTCGATTAACTTCTCTTCCAGTAGGTGGAGCTGTGCCCACCAGGCCAAGCTTCTCCTCTTGATAGGCAAGAACCAATCCCTGTGAGGTGGCTCCTCCTCCCACACTGGGCGTCTCTCCAATCCTGGGTACCCAGGGCCTTTCCTGGTCTCTAGTCACTTCGCCGCTTTTCCTCCAGCCAGGCCCCGCTTGCTCACCAGTGATGTTCACCACAAAACTGGCTATAAGCCGGGTCTGACTCTCCCGGGCGTCCTGTTTTCTTGAATGACTGGGCACACTCTCTCTGTCATTCCCCGAGACCCTAAGGTTGTGGAGCCTGGGGCTGGGAACCATCAGCTTATTCTGCCTGCCCTCCGGTAGCCACGCCCCCGGGAGCTGGCGCAAAAGACCTTGGTTGTCAGCGCTGGTGGGAGCGGTAGCTAGGGGTCATGCGCCGCACCTGACTCCCTGGTCTGACAGTCGCGCTCACGGGTGACCTGGGGGAGGAGGGCTTGAGATTTCCCCGCTGTGTGGAGAGGAGGGGCCCAGGGTTCACACACCTGCAGTCCGGTTTCAATGAAGCTATCCCCTCCGCCGAATTCTGGTGACGTCAGTTCTCTGCCATGGTGGTGTCCAATGCGAAGGGTGGCCGTTTGTTCCCTTTGCGGGGTGTCTGATGCGAAGGGTGGGTCCAGTCCGGCTCTCCCAGGTCCCGTCTGAATTCTGGTCCCGCTGCCTATGAAGCCTTGGTTGGTATCACCTCAAAAGGTTCATGGAGGAACCAAAGAGTTGTTACTCTATTCCGAGGGAGCGTCTGTAGCACTGAGTCACGGCGGTTTGGCAGGGAGACGCAATCAGCCAGAAACTGCATATGGGGAGCCTGAATTTGCTGAGAGCCATAACCCAGTCAGAATGACACATGGCATTTTTGCCAGAATGGAGTGGTTGAGAGGTGACGCCAGCAAGCCATTGAGATGATCATTGTTATGTTAAGCTGTGTATTCGATTGTAATATTAGACCCTCGGCCTGCTACTTGGAGTTCTCACGCTACTTTGGCATTCTCGCAGGGATTCCCGGAGAGTTCCCATTGGTTGGGGAAGTGCCAGAGGAGGGATTTCTGGTTGGTGGTTCCTGGAGGAGCCACGGCGTGGCAAGGGGGAGAGTTCCCAGGGAGCGTGTGTGGAGTGTGCTGGTGGAGTTCAGAAATAAAGTTTGTTCCTGCTTCAGTGGCTCGTGATTTGTGCCCAGCCAGACTGCGGCATGATTTCACCCTCTCCAGGCTCCATGTGGGTTCTGAGGGCTGCAAACTGCTCGCCCCAGGTCCACGTCAGCCCAGCGTTGCCAAGTGATCCTGCTCTAAAGCGGTGTTCTTGATGGTGGGCCTGGAGAACCCTAGCATGCCTAGGGTCGAACTGCATTACCCACAAGTCTGCGCCAACAACTGCCGGGGAGGGCGTTTCCTGCCACTGTGCATGGAGGCCCATTTATATCTTAACTAAGAAAAATATCCAAATGTGAACAAAGATAAATATGAAAGTGTGCAAAATTGAAATGTGCAAATTAGAGAAATAGTGGAGTAAAAACTATGTTACATCCCATATTTAAAAAATATTTTAAAATAAAAATATTTTAAATGACCTAGCAAAATGTTCATGATCTAATATTTTAAGCCAATAAAATACTTCAGCCAGAAAAACACCTGGTGAGGTCCACAACAGACAACTTCAACCTCAGGCACAGAGCTCCCAGGCAAAGTTCTTATGTTTTTAATTAAGGAAAAAAAAATCCCAGTCCTTCGTACATGTGAGAAAACTTAAAAAAATTTTTTGTTATTAATATTATTAGAATCCATGAAATGAGAAAGAATACTGCTAACAAGAAAAAGAAAATTGAGTGAACAAAACAGAATTTTTGAAAATTAAAATGATATGGCATAATGAATTAAAAAGAAAGCAAAAAAAAAAAAATTAAGAGGATAAAATTGAAGAATCCCTTGGAAGGGAGAATAAAAAGGTAAGGAGGGGTTGGGGCATAGCTCAGTGGTAAAACACTTAACTAATAATGTGCAAGGCCCTGGGTTCAATCCCCAGCCCCGCAAAAGAGAGGGAAGGAGGAAAGGGGGAGAGACAGAGACAAAAAGACAGATTCAGACAGATGAAATTAAAAAAAAAATAGAGAATCTATCCAAGAAGTTCAACATTCAAATAATAGGGTTTTCCAAAATGGGAGGAGGATCAGGGAAACAGCAACAAAAAATCATCAAAGAAACAATTTAAGAAAATATCCCAGATATGAAAGAGGAGTTTTCAGATTAAAAAGGCCTCTAAATGTCCAGCACAATGAATGAAAACTGACTCACACCAACCACTTCATCAAACACATCTAATAATGAGAAGCAAATCCATGCACAAAGAAAGTAAATTTCACAAAAATGTTCAAGTTTAAGAAGGCAGCCAGCTGTTCAATGGCAGTCCCAGAAGGTAGCAGATAACAATAAATGTCTTTAAAATCCTGCAGGAAAATACTTTCTAAACTAGAATTCTGTACTATCAATTGTGTAGGGAAGACATTTTCAGATATATATGGTGCAACAACTTTGCCTCCCATTCACTCTCTGTCAGGAGGCTACTGCAGGATGTGTTCCACCAAAAAGAAAGAGTAAACCCAAAGAAAGGAAAACAAGGGGTCAGTTGTGAGATAGACTGAGATTAAAGAAAGCCAAATTTATATTTATCATTGTGGAAAATCCATAGATTGAACGCCCCCCCTCCCCCAAAAATCAGTAAGTAGCAATATAATTCTATTATTTAGAAAAACTGAAAACACAGCTAAAAGAGTGAGAAACAGTTACTCTGGGAATGGGAACTGGGAGAGGGAGATCCATATTTTTTATTTCAGGTCTTACAGAACTGTCCAACTCTGAACCATATACTATCTATAAATTTGACAAGGATAAAAAATAAATTTAAGAGTTCATTTAAAAAATGTCATCACTCAACAAAAGGTTTTTTTTTTTTAAAATAATGAAACAACACTAATGTGATCCAAACAGTGTATTGGCTTCTGATGGTGTGACTTATAAGAAAGAACACTCAGAGAATCTAGGAATAGTTGATGTATATCTTAGATATGACGGTTTTCAGATATCCCAGGGCTTTCGCAAGTGCTAGGTTGCCATCAGTGGATCCTTGAAACCTGTCAAGTGTGTGAAGAGCAGATACTGCGTTGTTGATAAGAGGGCTTCCAATGAGCCTTAGAAACCTGATACATCAGGCAAAATTGCTTTCGTTTCATACCATACAAAAACCTGTACTCTTGCAGACCGTGGGTCAGCACATTTGTATGTGGCTGCAGGAGAAGGGATACATACTTTTGTTTTTGAGCCTTTTTAGAGCTATCTAGAATTCCAGAATCTCATAGCAATAACACAAAGGAGATCATCTTAGCCTGAAGCAGTCTGACCTGAAGAGTGTGTTCCAATAGAGCTCTCAGTTTGTTAGTCACAAAGGGTGTTCCCGAGTGGCTGTCACCCAGTTGAACAGTTACCTCTACTGAATTGATAAAGTTCAACACTCTTATCAATATGTTTGATGCTTCTTACTCTTTGAAGTCAATAGAATGAGCCACTCCTGAAGTCAGATCACAGAGACTACAGATGAACAGCCAAATGGTGAGGCTTATTCCCTTCATAGATAACTGTCATTTAATTTAACCATCAATTAAAACAAGGAGGAGCATACAACAGTCTTTTATATTCTTTAGTATTGCAAGTTCTTTCCCCTAATTTAAGCAGTAATATTATACTACAAATTTTGAACAAGGATGACTAATAGCCTGGGGTTTAGAGATAATTTTGTTGCTATTTATGGAATCAAGAGCTGAAAGTCTTAGGTTATAAAGATACATCATCCTCAACTGCTCACAGTGAAGTAGGAGAGAATGTGAGCCAGAGTAGACCCATTGCTTTTGAAAGGTGCTTGACATTCACATAGATTTTAGGTCAAATCAAAAAAATTGTTGAGTAAAATATACAAGATATTTGTCAGAAATAGTGTAGTTTGTTTCACCTTCCAAAGATGGGTTAGATAAGACTTTAAATCCATCTAGTGAATTTGTGTTCATATATCATCTTTTGTAGGAAATTCACCCATTAATTTTTGGTCTCCATATGAAGTGGGCAAAGGTGGGAACTGGAAGTATAAAAGAGAAGCAAACAGGAATAAATCATTTTGTTTGTTAAAAAGAAGTGTGCTAAAGTAAAACAACAGGTAAGTGCTGGGGTGGGTGGCACCCAGCTATAATCCCAGCGACCCAGGAGGCTGAGGCAGGAGGACTGCAAATTCAAATTCAAAGCCAGCCTCAGTCATTTAGTTCTTACTAAACAACTTAGTGAGATCCTGTCTCAAAATAAAAATTAAAAAGGGTGGGGATATGGCGCAGTGGAAGGAAGCCCATGGGTTCAATCCTAGGTACCAAACAAATGAACAAAAATGAACAAACAAAAAGTTAAACAACGGGGGTTGTGGCTTAGCAATAGAGTGCTTACCTCCCATGTGTGAGGCACTGGATTAGATCCTCAGCATCACATAAAAATAAAGAAACAAAATAAACCTATTGTGTCCACCTACAACTAAAATAAATAAATAAATAGGTTTTATTCTCTCTATTGCACTTTATAATCTTGGGTAAGTCACTTAGTTTTCTTCTTTTTAGAATGGGATGTAGAGAGGCTAAAATGAGATTGTCCATAAAAGCAACTGATATAGTATAAAGTACCATGTAAATGTTTACAGATGAATAAATTAAAATGTCAGAAACCGGAAATAGAAATTTACAGGGGGCCAGTCCTAGAAGTTCTTGCATAAATACTATGGGAGGACTGGAATTAAGCGGGGATTTCCAAACCGTTTGGCCTTATGCCATTTCTCGTTTTTTTTTTTTTTTTCCAATTTTCACACATATTCTATACTTCAAAAAGATTGTGTGTATGTGTGCAGTACACCAGGTTTTATAGTAGTTGGTATATGTATGAAGCAGGAACTCTGGTTTTGCTGAAGCAGAGTCTGGAGACTATAATGCTGAACACCAAATGATCCAGACCCTTCAAGCACTCAGCTGTACTTCTTGGAGGAATGTTGGTCCTGATGACCTCTACTTGAAAGGGGATGACAGGCCTGCTTAACACTTTAACATGATGACTCAATCACGCCAGAGTGTCCCACGAGTTATAATAGACTATGGCAGAAGACAGAATTCGGGTCAACAAGCCAAGGTTTTTATGCTTTCTTTGTTTTTTGAATATTTCAGCAGACTGTGGCAATTGCCCGGTCTGTTTGCCTAGAACAATTTACTCAAATTCCACAGCAGACCCAGGCTACTGTGGCCTCTTTTTGGTTTGTATCAACAACCTGTCTTCTGTTACCAGATGACAAACCAGCATAACATACCTATTTCCCCTAGGTTGTCTACTGGATGCAATTATCTTCTAGATATAATAGGAAGTATAGAAGTTGTGAGTTCTGATTTTCTGGAAAGGTCTTGAGAACATAACAGGTTGTGAGCCTCTGCTAAAAGGTTAAGATATTTTTTTCAAAATTCTTTCTTGAAAACGTGTAGTGACATTTTTATAAATGAAAAGGAAGTCATAGTTCACCAATAATTAGCAGAGCAGCTATGCTGGATATTTCAGATTTATTAGGTTCTTATGTTTATAGAGCCCTTTGCACACACCTGTAATCCCAACAACTCAGGAAGATAAGACAGGAAGATCGTGAGTTCAAAGCCAGCCTCAGCAACTTAGCAAGGCCCTAAGCAACTCGGTGAAGCCCTATCTCTAAATGAAATACAAAAAAGGGCTGGGATGTGGCCCAGTGGTTAAGCACCCCTGAGTTCAATTACCAGTGTAAAAAAAAAAAAAGGGAGCCGGTTGGGGTGGCACACACCTGTAATCTCAGTGGCTCAAGAGGCTGAGACAGCAGGATCCTGGGTTCAAAGCCAGCCTCAGCAATGGAGAGGCGCTAAGCAACTCAGTGAGACTCTGTCTCTAAATAAAATACAAAATAGGGCTGAGGATGTGGCTCAGTGGTCAGTGCCCGTGGGTACAATCCCTGGTAGTAAAAAAATAAATAAATAAAGTTCTGGTTATGAAAAAAAACAACAAAAAAACAACTCATTGGAAAAGAAAAAGAGAATAAAAATATAGGAAAATGATGCTACCTTAAATTTTATCATGTAGTAGCGACATTTAAACATTTTGGTATATTTTTGTCCAGTGTTTCTAAGAGTATCTTTATATAGTTGTGATAACTGTATATGAGGCATTTCACAGCTTAGAATATTTATTGCCCACATTATTAAAAAATATTTTAAAAACCTATTTTTATAAAATATTTTTCTGATAATAGGAAAAGTAGAAAATTTGAAAAATAATGTATAAGAAGAATTAAAATTATCCATAATACCACATCTCAAAGGTAATCATCATTAATTCTTTGGAACATACCCTTCTATTTTCTTTCAATGCATTTTCTGTTACCAAGCTGAGAAAATATGTGTTTGTATCTTGTTTTCTTCATTCATGCATGTGGTACTTCATTTATTAAGTAGTCTCCTACACAATTAAAAGTTCTCATAAAAGTTATTTTTAATGTCTGCATAATGTTACATCACATTGATATATTATAATTTGCTTGACTTTACTCATAACTTTCCTTAGCAGTTTAATTCTTTCCGTGGATAATCCAGGAGCTTTGAATTTTATGTTAAATTTCAATACATAATAAAGTAGCTTGAGAAATTCACATCAGTAAACTGTGACAGAAAAGTGGGGCATTACAAAAATGAAGTCAAGACATAGTCATTTGTGACCACAGGTAATATACCAGGCTGCAAATATTATATTCTGTATGTTATTCCTCACCTTTTCCACAAAGGACTTGAGATACTTTTTAGAAATATTCAGAAATCAGGTCAAGATAACAAGGTGTTAATGGAAGGCCACAAATTTGATTCTGAGCCTTCAGCTGCTAAAACAAATTAATTATAAGAGTCACAGTTTCTTTAAGATAAAAACCAAACTCCTTCTAGAGGCGCAGTTTCACCCAGAATTGAGACCCTAGTGAAATCCTTATAAAACGTTGTAAGATGGGGGCATGGTGTGTTTTTTTTATGCATGAGCTTAGATGTCAAGAGGTCTGGATTCCAGGTTAGGCTTTGTTGCTAACTACCAGTGCAAACTGGGTAAGTCACCTAAGTATGCTTACAGCCTTTATTTCTTTCATTTAATGGTCATTTTAAAGTACCTACTATGTTCAAAGCATGAAAAAAGCAGTTTGGGTCCTCAAGGTGCACAAGTCCTGGTGGGACAGACAAGCATGCAGGCTGCTTGTTGCATATGTGGCTGAATAAAGAGGTGCAGGAGGGAGGTTGTCCTATCAGACATCCTGTGACTTTCAGGTTAATGCAGATGTCAAATATCACCCTCAGTAAATTTTAATTATGTTTGTCAAAAGCAATATTCTGAATTAAATATTAAAAAGTTAATAGGATTGAATTCAATAAAGTATTAGAGAAGCAACCATCGATGGGAACTATTGGTAACTATTACACAAAAACTGGATAGGCACAGGATGGAAATACCTGTCATATATTTTTAAAATTTTTTTATTAGTTATTGGTGAATCTTTATTTATTTTTTATATGCAGTGCTGAGAATCAAACCCAACGCCCCACATATGCCTGGTAAGCGCTTCACCACTGAGCCACAATCCCAGCCCTTATTATATTTTTTAATAACTAAAATGTGAATTGTTTTACAAAATCTGTTCCATCAAAGAGTTTTCCTTTTTAACTGTGCACTATCTGAAAGCCAACTCTCTTCATCCACTTGTGTTCTGCCCTTCCAGAACCTTTACCCTAGTGACCCTTTCATCACCTTGTTATTGCAAATACCTCATTACTGTTTCACCCCCCAATTTAAATATTCACATTTCTTTTTTTTTCTTGCATCCAGTTTGTTCAAAAAAAAAAAAAAGAGGTTCCAATTTTTCATTCACCTGTTGGAAAACTCCTTGCCTCCACTTTCTTGACTCTCATTAGGGATCCTCCAATATCTTCTTGGTGTGATTTTTCTGCTCTTCTTTCCTTTGCCCCTCCTAATTATTCCTCTGCATCTTTTCATTGTTAGCTTCTTTATTTAATCCTTAGAATTCCTTTATTAGCCTTGCATTTTCCAGAGTAAAGGACTAATTTGGATTTAATGCAAAACTACAAAGATCCTCATCAGGACTTTCCATCCAAACAGGTTTTATTTCACACACTCTCTTTCTTCATGTTATCATTGATTCTCAAGCATGGGAGCTTTCCTCATTGGTCACAATGATTTTTCTCTTCAACTCTGTCTCAAAATCCCAGGACTCTGGGGGATCTTCTGATATGCAATTTCCTATTTTCCTAACACCATAGCTCACGTTAGTATGCCTTCCTTCATTTCTTACACACAATTTACTTGTTCTGCTCTCCCACTGAGTTTTAAATCCTGAGGATATGGACTTAAAATTGCAGTGAACATGGACGCGGTCCCAGGCTGATGATCCCTCACGTGCGTATTCTTGTCCTCTCCCTGCCCTGGCTCCTCTAAGCAGTCTGAATGGAAGTGGCCATGGTCTCACGTACCTTTCTTTCCTAACCATAGAACAAGCTGATGGATGCACTTGCAAACCACTCTGAGCCAATCACAATCGCCACTCCCTAGATTACAGTGATTGGGCCACTGGTGATCATGTGACCAGAATCCGGCAAACACCTGCTCAGCAGTTGAAAGAGAAAACCCATTTCTTCCCTTGTGTCAGACCTGGAAGACTGGGAGCCTGGGATTCTTGGGCATCGCATCTCCCACCAGAGAAAGGAGATCTGAGAGAATGCAAAGAAGCAAACAGAGAACCCTTTTGTTCCGTCCTCTTCTTGCCATTCTGAAAATTAATTGTGCAGTTATTTATTCAATCCTGATAGCTATTTCAGAATCTTTGCAAGAAATCTCCTCCTCTCTGTTCCATTTGGTTTCAGTCATTTGCAAATCAGAGGGTTCCAATTCATGTAATATTTAAACTATATTTTGAAATCCTGTAGCATAGACCTAAAAATTGGAAACCCTATACCTGGTATGTCTTGGATGACATCTGACCTATCCCCTTACGTTTAAATTTTTTTTCTTTCCAAAACTCTTTAAATTCTGTTCTAGATTTATTATTATTATTATTATTATTATTATTACTATGCCAGTATCTTCTTCTTTTTTTAAATTACGTTTTCTCATTTATTTTTATTTTTTATTTTTTTTAGTCGTAGGTGGACACAATATTTTTATTTATTTATTTTTTTACGTGGTGCTGAGGATTGAACCCAGGGCCTCACTCGTCCAAGGCAAGTGTTCTCCCACTGAGCTACAATCCCAGCCCTGAATTTTTTCTTTTTTCTTAATTTATTTGCTCTCTATATACAGCCTCTTAGGTACAACACCTGAAAATTTATTTAGTACATTATTTATTTCATCTTCAAGAAAAGGCAGATGCCGGGCTGGGGGCTCAGGCCTGTAATCCCAACGGCTAGGGAGGCTGAGGCAGGAGGATCGTGAGTTCAAAGCCAGCCTCAGAAACTTAGCAAGACCCTAAGCAGCTCAGAGAAACTCTGTGTCTAAATTATATAATTTTATATAATTGGGATGGGGATGCAGTTCAGTGATTAAGCACCTCTGGGTTCAATCCCTGGTCCCCCTCCCCCAAACAAAGAAAAGGCAACCTCCCTAAAGTTACACATGCTTTTATTTGTTGACTATCCCTTGCAGCAGGGATTTATGTATTTTACATAACAAATAGCTCCAAAATGCTTTTTTGGGGTCAGGAACTGTGCTAAGCATTTTACTAGATTTTGTTCCTTGTACTCAAACGAACTCATTGTATCATACTAACAAATCTCTGAGGAAGGCACAATTATTACCTCCATTTACAATGAGGAAACTGAATCGCAGAGAAATTGTGAAATTTGTCCAAGGTCACAGAGTTAATGCATAGAGAAGCTGGAATTAATTCTTAAACTTTAGTATGCATCAAAACAACTATAGTTTTTCTTTTTTTTTTTTTAATGCAGATTCCTGGGACCTATTAATTCAGAATCAGCCCAAGAATGTGCTAGGCGCTGGGTTCTATCCCCAGCATCACATAAAAATAAATAAATAAAATAAAGGTATAATTTTTTTTTAATCAAAAGGCTAAAAGTATTCTTTCGATTTTTTTCCTCCATTTGTCAAAACATTGTGATCTCTCATAGGCAGGAATTAAATTTGGTAGAGAATACAATTCATTCTCTTTGATTTTTGTAACAGAAGGAGAGTCTGCCACATGCGTCTCTGATATTTAATTTATACCTACCTTACTTCGGTAACTAACACCAAATATGTACCCTTCAGGCACTTACTAGATAAAGAGTTTGATGTTGAACTAACTGCCACCCAGTTTACTGCAAAGGGATAGTGGAAACAACTATGAGAAAGACCTAACCTAAGAACCCAATTACCATGTATTCTTTAATGTTTCTTGCTCTATCACTCAAATGAACTAATGTTACCACAGATCCACATGCTTGCACTTTGTTGGTCTCTTTCACTGTGGAAATGCTTTGTCTCCATCTTGACTAAGCACCTCTCATTCATTGCTCAGTTGACTGCAATCTGAGTTCTGCCCGGCATGCTTCTAAAACCAGGATTCCTGAGGTCACCAGCAGCCACCTGGGAAAATGATATGGTTTAGGGGTTGAGTGAAAGGTGTTTTCTGGAAACTGCTCAGCTTAAATCCTGCATCTGCCACCTCCTGGCTTGGGACTTTGCTTAACCTTTCTGTGCAACTCATTGTTCTTATCTGTAAAATGGGAATAATGAGGCAGCTACACACTAGGCATGAGTGAGATAATAGCTGTCAGGCGATTAGAACAGTACATGTATTATACATTCAATAAATGCTGCTCACCAGAATGTACATTCCATCAAGGGCAAGGTCAATGTATTGTTCACAAGTGTATCTTCAGTGCTTGACATACAGTGAGCATTCAATTATAAATTGAATACATTACTAACTCTATCACCATGTGGCATTTTCGGGTCCTTTCTTACTATGAAAATTGATCAAACACCTGCCACAGCAATGACCTTGTGCCAGGTGTTAAAAAAGAATTTTAAGCTCTTTACAAATATTAACTCATTTGATTCCCATAACAACTTCATAAAACAGATAAAATTATCGTGTACATTTTATAGATGATGACACTGAGGAACAGAGAAGTTTAGCAATTTTCCTACACTCACACAGTCAGTAAGTGGCAGAGCTAGGATGGGACCCTAGAGGGTCTGGTTTCAGATTCTACCTTTAACTATCTTTCCGGTCTTTTTTTTTTTTTTTTTTTAAAGAGAGAATCTTTTTTGTAGATGGACTCAACGCAATGCCTTTATTTTCATTTAGTGCTGAGAATCGAACCCGGGTCCCGCCCATGCTAGACGAGCACTCTACTGCTGAGCCGCAGTCCCAGCCCTTTCCTGCTATTTCTTTATAGCTCCCTCATGAAACTCTTCCAGTGGCTTCCCTGAAAACACCCTCTCTTTATTTCTCTGACTTCCCTGGTTCCTTCTGCTCATCTCTGAAGTGTTTACATTTTGCAGAACTCTGTCAAAGCTTTGGTCTTCATTTACTTTTCACACTTGCTAATTGACCTTGGCAATTCCCACACCCAGATCTCTGCCCCAGATATTCTCTGTGTGTCTCAAACTTCCGTGTCCAGTTGCCCACGGGATCACATTCAAACCTAACATACATCAAATACATTTCTCACTTTCCCCAACAAACGTGCATGTGTTTCTATTTAATCCTCTTAGGAAATGATACCACCACCCACCCCATCACAGAAGTCAGAAATCTGTCTCAGTTCTGTGCTTCTCCCCCCATGTCTAGTCAGTATCCATATCCAATGAATTGCATCACACTAAATGCCTCTGAATTTTCACAACCATTTCTTTAGTTCTGGTTCTCTTACTGGACTATACAGACCTAACTGGTTGCTAACTCACTGCTTCTAATCTGTGCCACGTTCAGGTTTCTCCCTCATCACTAACAGCTGTTTATTGTTGTTGCTGTTTTTTGCAGTGCTGCAAATCAAACCCAGGGGTTCCTGAGTGCCAGACAAGGGTTCTAGCATTGAGCAACACCCTCAAGCCCAGTTTTGAATATTTTGGAAGATCACAATTTCAAAGCCAGCCTCAGCAACAGTGAAGTGCTGGGCAACTCAGTGAGACCCTGTCACTAAATAAAATACAAAATAAGGCTGGGGATGTGGCTCAGTGCCCCTGAGTTCAATCCCCAGTACCAAAAAAAAAAAAAAAAAAATTCTCATTACATCACAGTCTCTTTCCAATTTTATCTCTTTCCCTTTTCTTATTTGAAAACTATTTGCTTTGCCAGTTCTGAGCTCCTTGCAGGTAACTGGCTTGCTTGGTGCTCTCCCAACACTGTGCCTTTGCAGATTATTTCTGTGAAACGCTCCTTCCCAGCTGTCTCCCTGATCATTCCTCCTACTTCCTTCAACAGATCTTCTGGAAGAAGCATCAAATCAAATGCTTAACACAAAAGAAGCAACTACTTAATGTATTTTAGTTCCCTTTCCACAACCCACCCTCTCCTCCTAGCAAAATTCATTGTTTGTTCCAGTGTATGACTTATTCAGTGTATAAGATTCTTTCAGTCTACTAATCATGATGAATATACAATTATTTTAAAAATGTAACTCTTTTGCTAGCCTTCCTGACTGCAAGACCAGGTCCTCACAGGGTGACAGATACCAAATAAGTATTCAGTAAAGGTAAATGAATAAATGTAAGAATCATTATGAATTAATCTTGTGTGTTTAGTTTTTGAGAGTGGATAGGGGATTTAAAAAAAAAAACTTCAAAGGAAGAGGCAGTGCTTACTGAATTTTCATCGTGTGCTGATCATCAGGCCGTGTAGCTGGCTTCACTGCAATGATAATGTCCAATCCCTTTTATTACAGGGTGGGGAAAGGAGGGCTCAGAGAGGTTAAGAAAATTGTCCAAAGTCACAGGCCTGGAGTGTAGGAGAGCTGGGAATATATCCAAGTTTTTTGGACTCTAGATCTTCAGTTTTTTTGTGGGGGGCGGGGGGGATTGAACTCAGAGGCACTCAACCCTGAGCCACATCCCCAGCCCTATTTTGTGTTTTATTTAGAGAAAGGTCTCACTGAGTTGCTTAGCACCTCGACATTGCTCACGCTGGCTTTGTACTCTTGAGTGTCCTGTCTGAGCCTCTGAAACTACTGGGATTACAAGCGTGAGCCACTGAGCCTGGCCCAGATCTTTAGTTTCTAACCTCTGCACTTTACCACCTCTTTGGATCCTCTTTGTTTCTTCTGCAAAACCTCCACTTCAGATATTCTCCTTTGTGCACACGCCTGTAATCTCAGTTACTCAAGAGACTGAGACAGGAGGTATTGCAAGTTCAAGGCCAGCCTGGGCAACTTAGGGAGCCCTGCCAAAATAAAAGTAAAAGGCTTGGGGATACACCTCAGGGAAAAAGTTCCCCTGGGTTCAATGCCCAGTACTGGAAAAAAAAGTGAAACCATAGATAAGGGGGGCACTCCTATATGAGTTATGTGTCTGTGTATTTGTGTTGTGTATGTTTATATTTAAGAGAAAGAAATCAGAAGCCTAGAAAAAAAAAAGACAAAATAATTAAATAATTCTATATGTAATTTCATCATTATTATTATCTATATTTCTCTATAAAGTGGTTATACTAACAAACAGTATACTAACATCTGTAAATACTAATAATATAATATAATTGGAATTATGAATGATAGAAGTGTACTGTGCTATAAAAAATGAATGAATACATAAATAAATTTTTAAAATACAAAATAAACCAAATAATCAGGTGTGATAATGGTGTACACTTGTAATCCCAGTGACTTAGGAGACTGAGGCAGAAGGATGGCAAATTCAAAGCCAGTCTGGGCAACCTAGTGAAATTCTTAGCAATTTAGCAACACTGTCTCAAAATTTAAAAATCTAAAGGCTAGGGATGTAGCTCACTGGTAAATCCCCCCTAGATTCAATCCCTAGTATCCAAAGTAATAATAATGATAATAATAATAATAAAATAAACCATCTTTAAGGGCTGGGGACATAGCTCAGTGGTAGAGTGATTGTCTAGCATGTGTGAGACTCTGGATTCATTCCCAAGCATAAATACATTAAAAAATATATAAACCTACTTTAAATAAACCAACTCTTGTGTTTAAAATTATTTTAGGCTTTTACTAAAGTAATAGGAATCAAGAAAAAAAAATACAATCTTATCCCAAAATCTAATCAGTATTTTATTTATGTATCTTATACAGTTGGCTTTCCATATTTATGGGTTCTATATCCATTGATTCTGCATCTGCAGATTCGAACAACTTTAGGTCAAAAATATTTTAAAAAACATTATATCTGGGGATTGGGGTTGTGGCTCAGTGGTAGAGTGCTTGCCTAGCATGCGTGAGGCACTGGTTTTGATCCCTGGCATCACATTAAATAAAAATAAAAACAAAATAAAGATATTGTGCTCATCTATAACATATATATATATATACACACACACACACACATATATATATGTGTGTATATCTATGCTGAACATATATAGACTTTATTCTTCTCATTATTCCCTTTATGCTTCTCATTATTCCATATATGTGTGTGTGCGCATATGTATGTATATGAAAACACTATACATTAGCTAAACAACTGTTTACATGCATTTATGTTTTGTTAGGTATTATAAGTAATCTAGAAATGATTTAAAGTATATAGGAGGATGCACACATAGTATTATATGCAAATACTATGCCATTTCATAGGAAAGACTTAAGCATCCTTAAATTTCAGTATCCTCGGGAAATGGAGGCTCTAGAAACAATCTCCCATGGATAGTGAGCAATAAGTATGTTTAGATCCTTACCCAAATGCAGATTCTGTCTTCTGCATTTATAGTCATACAATACACGGAATGCCATATTCCACCTCTTCTGTTGATAGCATCACATTTTTCTAGTTTGCCTCTTTCTTGCTTGATTCTGTACTTACCTCTTCTTCTCATCTTTCCCTGTAGGAAACCGTGACAGTTCGATATGCATCCTTGGACATCTTTATCCTGTTTAATCAGTTATTTTTTGGAATGAGGAAAGGGAGAGATTTGTTTTTGTTTTACAAAACTGAGAATATGTAATATATAATGTTTTTTCCTCCTGCTTTTCATTTAACAACACATAGACATCTCTCTAGACCAATAAATAGAGTTCTAACTAATTTTTTTAGCTGCCTAATTTTCTGAAGGATGAAGATGCTACAATTTATTCAACCATTCATGTGTAGAAAGGCATTCAGGTTGTTTTAGTTCTTTGTACACAGTGCTGCAAAGAACAACCTTGTGTACTATTGTTTCTAGGGGATATGGTTCCCAAAATAGGTATTTTTTTTTTAAGTGAAAAGTAGGCTGGAGCACGATTTATAAATAAAGTACACAGAGTAATGCCACACATTCAGAGATATTCAGTAGATCGTGATAATGATGAAAATATTTGACTATGTGGTTACCTAGCAGCCTTTTGATGGGAAAAGATATGTTTCCAAGCAACTGGAAAGTGTATATCATTGAATAAGAATTTGTAAGCAGAGAACAAAAGACAGAACCTGACCCAAAGCAACTGAGAATCATTGTTATAAAGCATATTTCCTGTTGTGCTTACTAGGCTATCTTAGACTGGTAGAGTCTGATTACTGGACACTGAGTCCCTAACACTATGAATTAATCAAACTGCTCTCTATTGTTTTTTTAAACAAACCTGAGTTTTAAAAGGTCTCACCAATTGCATTATCTTATGGCTGGTGAGTTAAAGAATTCTGAGGTGTCTAGATTAGGCAGTGTGTGTGAAAGAGCATTACATTAGGAGTTCAACACTAATCTTTGGCTTTGCCAACTTGTCAGCTTTGTGGCATAATAACACCATGCTGCTTACTTTGCAGTATTGTAGTGGGTAACAAATGGAATTATGTAAATGAAAGAGCTTTGCGAAAGCTATACATATATTAGCATTGTTAATATTATTCTGATTCTTGAGTAGGCAATGTCCTGTGTACCTAGCACCTTTCCTGTTCTTTGTATCACCAAGAAAGAAAATACTGCCACTTAAAAGAAGATTGATTTTGTAACAATCATGAACTACACCATAAAAGTAGGGAACAATCAATAAAAAAAAAAAAATAGCAGACTAGATGTCAGCCATTGAGCCCATCTGCAGCTATTGTTCAACGGACTTCCATAACAATGAAAATATTTACAAAGCTGCCTCAGCTTTTAATGTTTCATAGATAAATGAACATGAAATAATGGAGTATGGCTTTTTTTCTCCCTCTTTCCATTAAGTTTCTATTTTTAACTCCTGTACAGTATCAGATGCAATATCCTGATGTTCTTTTCCTAGTCCTGGCCCCTGCCCATAAAGTACACACATGCTTACAGGAATCCAACCACGCTTTAGATGTTTCCTGCCCAATTACTGTTATTTTCTGTGACTAAAACATTGAAGAAATTGGTGCCTCTATAAATAAATACTCCAAATATATTACAGATGGACATGTCTGTGGATGGAGTAGAAGAAACTACCCATCAGACATGGGGGTTCATTCATTTTAAAAATGTGGTATGCTTCTGGTATCCACTCTTTAGTAGGATAGAGCATTGGTATAAGGAGTTCCAGAAATCTCAGTGCCAGTTGAAGATTGGCAGTTGGTTCCTTCCAGCTGTTCTTAAAGGTATTCTCTCTGCAGGGATTTAAAAGTGGCCCATCATTATGGCTTAAGATGTTGATGTGTAGCTGTTTCTATTTTTTATTCTTCCCTTAGAGAAAAATAGGATGTTTTTCTAGTACTGAAGGGTTTATGAAGTTCTGCAGAGTTAGACTAAAATAAATTATCATAACTGTCATTAGCTAGTAACAGTGGTGGGGGAAACACCATGTGTGGGGTGTACAATTAAGTTAATTAATTAGTATTTTTATTGTTTTGCCTTCTGACTAGTTGTGGCAGCATCAAAAGGACACCTCAAGAGAGAGGTGCAGAGTCCTTGGAGTGATTCCCAGTTGCAGACTTTTGCATGATCTTTCACAGCCTTTCTCTTAGGGCTGGCTTATCATGCTGCTGGGTGTACATATGTTGAGGAAAAAGAGAAAAAACTTTCAAGATTGAAACTGCCTGTTCCTAAAATCCTTTTTCAGTTTAAATCCTGTTTCCAAAAGAGAAATTTTCATTGTTGATCATTTTGTGTTAGAGAGAGTTAAGCATATTACAATATAAAGTATATAGGTGACACGAAAGTGCAGTGAATAAAAATATTGAGACACACTCCATGTTCTCCTCAGCTGACTAAGACGTGAGGGAAAAATGTCATTCTGTTTTCTCTCCTTTATTTTAGAGATAACTTAACAAAAATACATAAATTATAGAAGTGATTACACCTATTATAAAAAGGCCTTTTCAATTTTTAGACATCATAACATGTAAACAGCTGGGCTTCTTTACATTTATTTATTTATTTATTTATTTATTTGAACCAGGCTTGAACTCTGGGGCACTCAACCACTGAGCCACATCCCCAACCCTATTTTGCATTTTATTTAGAGACAGCGTCTCACTGAGTTGCTTAGCTCCTGGCTTTTGCTGAGGCTGGCTTTGAATTCGTCATCCTTTTGCCTCAGCCTCCCGACTTGCTGGATTACAGGTGTGCACCACGGAGCTTCTTATATAGAATTCATAATACATGTTGTTCAGTTTTCAGGAAATTTTACTTAGAAAGTCATCTATTGCACAAAGCAAGATATTTCTATCTTATAAATAGAATTAAAGTTTGAGCGACCTTTCAATTTTTTATGTATAAAGCAAAATACGAAATAAAGAATTAAAATTTTTTGAAGAAAGAGGGACTATTAATTATGTGATGATTTTCACCTAAATTGGAGAAAAAAAAAATTTTCCTTGAAGTCTCTAGAATCATCTAGAATGGAGCAAACAAGTAGCTTGCAAAATAGGTGCCATCTAAGCAGCTTGAATTCAGTCTGCAATTCTAGACATCTTGACAAAATCTACTAGAAAGAGGATGGAATTGAGTATTGGCATTGAGCTTTGGGACAATATGTATACACAGTGAAAAAAACTGTACTTTAATTTTTTTTAAGTTGATGGCCAAAATGAGATGTTTTTGATTATGCAAAACTTTTCATTGATCTTTCTTATTAATACAAATGCATATACTATAATAATGTTGGTTTCTGAAATTATAAAGATAATGATTAAAACTGGCAAGTTTCATTGAACCAACATATCATATTAATGTAAAATGTTAACCATAGAGGAAACTGGGTGGGGTATAAGTGAACTCTCCTCTCACTTCTATCTTAATTTTTCTGTAAGTCAAAACTTGTTTAAAAAAATGAAGCCCATTAAAAAAGAAATAACAAGAACAAAAATGTTTCTGATTTACATGACCACCTTGTTCTAAAACTGTTTATCTGTAAGATGTAAGTATTCTGAGGTAAAAAAATATTAAAATATTCTTATAATATTTTCCTTTCAAAGCCCCCTGTTCCTGCTGATGGGCAGAACCACAGACTCTGGGACAGGAGTTCCCTGGGTTTCTCCTTTTCTAGCAAAGCAATAAATCTTCTTTTTCCTTTTTCTCAAAAATATTTTTTTCTTTTGGAAATATGCTATTTAACTATTTGGATCATTTCCATATTTAGACTAGACTCCTATTTTATGTTTGGTTTATTAGTACCTAACAAAATCATACCAACATACATTTTTATTTCCTCCCCAGACAAAAACATGGCAAAATTTCTGTTCCATATCGTCTCTAATAAGTTTAAGCACATCATTTATTTACTTATAGACATTAAGATTTTTAGGTTTAAAAGTGAGGATTAATTGTACATACAATTAATTAAGCATTCTCTAAAGCTGAAAACTAATAAGTAGCAATTCTTGGGGAACTTTACTACATATAGGATACAAAAAAACATCTATGTACTTCACAAAAGCTAATGATATGAAATCTTATGTCAATTTTTTATCTTAACTCGAACTGGTATTTTAAATATCATTTTAAAAATTACTCATACTTTTTACCTTAAGTTTATCTTGTTAGTGTTTTAGGTTTGGTAGTATGTGTGTGTGTGTGTTTGTGTGTGTGTGTGTGTGTGTGTGTGTGTGTGTGTGTGTGCCCGCGCGCGTGCAGTGCTGGGGATAAAGCCCAGGGCCTATTATATGACAGGTCAAGTGCTCTACCACTGAGCTGTGCCTCCAGCCCTGGAGAGTTTCATAATAATTTTTGTATTTTTACCCTACCAAAGATTGTAATAAATATATTCCACTTGCTGCAGTCTAAAACAACACTTAGTAATACTAATGCTTAGTGCTATTAATATTAATTACTTTGATGGCATTTTTTCTGAGTTTAATTTTCTCATCACCCAGCTATCTTTCAGAGCCTGATATTTTGATTTTCCTAATTACTATTCCATGTACTTGAGATGGCATTTTCTACTTCTAAAAAATTGAATAGCACAACCATTGTAAGTGATGTGCTGGTATGTTATCATATAAATGCTCAAGGTACAGCTTCTAATGTTGAAAAATAGGAAAATAAATTGACCTTGATGAAGTGTGTCTTCTTTTGTCTCTTCCCAGGAAAGTTTATTTCAGGTATTTCTACTGCTGAAATGATTAGCGTTAACAGCTTTTCCCCTCCATTTTATTTTACAGGGACTCTTCATCTTCCTGATATATGGGGTGTACAACACAGAGGTAAGTCTGCTTGGAGTATCTCAAGGCTGACAGAGTGAATGAGAGAAATGACAGGTTTCTTATCTTGATAACTGAGGAACAAAGTTGGCTTTTCATATGAGTGTCCTACTGCCCTTCATGCTTGGACTAGCTTATATGCATCCGAGCTTACTATTAAACACTGACACCCTGAATAAAGGGACAGCCTCATTTCTCACAGGTATTGACTAATATTTTACTACTGCCTGGAGTTCTTGAATTTTCAGCCTTTAACACTTAGCTATACTTGACAATATTAAAGTTTCAGTTTAAATGGTGGAATGCTTATATGTCATTGCATGGAGTTAGCGAAGTACAATTATTTCTTATCTCAAAATGTTCATCAAATATTGTCTTTTAAGTTTTTCAGGAAAACTCAGAGAGTCCCATAAGTATTAGTAAATGATATTTATGGTTTCAATTGTGAAATTTCTTAAGAGAAGTTATTTGCAAACCCTAATTATGATAAGTTTATTTAACTAAGGAAATATTATAAGAAAATGGACTTATAATTTCATCAAGAAAATATACTATGTAAATAAACTATTGTCATAACTCTAGTTCTTTTATTAAAATTTTCTGTGGTCTATAAATATCCTCAGGGAAGTTGCTGGTTTAGATTTCTGCTTGCTTATTATGAAAGTGTCTTTTCTAGGGACTGATTAAATGCTTTTTTTTTTTTATATAACTTTGACTTCAGCATTTTACTTTATACTTTTTCCTTAACAGAAAATTTTGTGATTTTGCATTAATTTGTAGGAATTCTATATTAAAGTGGAAAGAATGGATCCAATCCAAGCAGAGAACTTAGAAGGGCCTGCTGGACAATGTTTCACAAATAATATAAAGGTCAGATAGCAATACAACGTGGCAAACAGATTCATTAGGTAGAATGAAAAGGTATGTGAACATTTAAATAACATGTGATGCTGATGAAGTAAGTGTGTGGGTGTGTTTTACAGGACGGCTGCACCTGGATTACACACGGATTCCCTTTCCAGTAGCCTTCAGGTAGGTTGGCAGTAAGACAAAAAATAATTTTTTTTTTTGCAACGGTACCTCTATTGCGGTTTCAAAGTAGATTCCTCCTATAAATGCAAAGGATGCTGATTATTAGTGTTTCCAAACTAAAAGGGATAATAGAGATATCAACAATAAATGTTGGGCATTGAAGTTTAATGCTTTTAGATAGAATTAAAGGTGCCTTAAGTGATCCACTTTGGGGTTTGTATTTTGGTTCAATACCTGGATTGCAAACCCTAAAGTGAAGAAATCCCCAAAGTTCAGTCCTCAGTTTTCCTCACCTTCTCCTCCAACCCCTTTCTCTGCAGCTCCCACGCCACGCTGCAGTAAGGATGCCCCCTCCCCCGCCCCAACTTCCCGCCCCTTGGGTTCCACCTCCTGGGCGTCTTTCCCCTAGAAGCCCTCAACAACTTTCATCTCCTTCAGTGTAGTCCACCAATCATGTCTATTCTCCTCGGAAACCCCTTTCAGTAGGGTTCCAAATCCCCGCCCCTCCTACCCTGGTGTCCCTCAACTCCGCCCAACCGCCCCAGTGATTGACAGGCAGGCCGGGCGGAAACTGCGGCGCAGGCGCCGTGAGTCCGTAGAGCTCCCCTCTGGTCGGGTCGAGGGGTTCCCAGCAGACACCGCGCCGCGGCTGCGCAGTACAGGGGAGGCTTTTAATTCCATTGTGGAGAGGACGGCGTTATTTTTATTAACTGGAGGCGACGGCGGCTGCGGCGGCGGCGGGACCCGTAAGTGTTGCCGGTGGGTCCGGGAGGAAGTGGTCGAGGCTCGGGGAAGAGTCACAGGGCCTTGCGTGCCGGTGCCGGAGGCGACGGGGCTGGGAATTAGTGCTGGGCGCGTTGCGGTCTGGGCGGCGGCGCGGCGGGGTCCTTAGCGCTGCGGTGGTCCCGGCCCGGGGCCCGGTTCCACCTCCTTTCCTCCCTCTTCCCTCTTCCCCCTCCTCTCCTCAGCCAGGCCACCTCCGGGGTATGAAAATCGGCAGCGGGTTCCTGAGTGGCGGCGGTGGTACGGGCAGTAGCGGTGGTAGCGGCTCCGGCGGCGGCGGCGGCGGCGGCGGCGGCAGCAGCGGCAGCAGCAGCAACAGCAGGAGAGCAGAGATGGAGCCCACCTTTCCCCAGGGTATGGTTATGTTCAACCACCGGCTTCCCCCGGTCACCAGCTTCACACGGCCGGCGGGGTCGGCCGCCCCTCCCCCGCAGTGCGTGTTATCCTCCTCTACCTCCGCAGCCCCGGCCGCTGAGCCCCCCCCTCCGCCAGCCCCGGACATGACTTTCAAGAAGGAGCCGGCGGCGTCAGCCGCGGCCTTCCCTTCGCAGAGGACCTCCTGGGGATTCTTGCAGTCTTTGGTTAGCATCAAGCAGGAAAAACCCGCGGATCCTGAGGAACAGCAGTCCCACCACCACCATCACCACCACCACTATGGGGGGCTGTTCGCTGGAGCTGAAGAGAGATCTCCAGGCCTAGGAGGAGGGGAAGGGGGGAGCCACGGCGTCATCCAGGACCTCAGTATTCTCCACCAGCATGTCCAGCAGCAACCAGCCCAGCACCACCGTGATGTATTACTGAGCAGCAGTAGCAGGACTGATGACCATGGCAACGAGGAGCCAAAGCAGGACACTAATGTCAAAAAGGCAAAGAGGCCAAAGCCAGAATCTCAGGGAATCAAAGCCAAGAGGAAGCCAAGTGCATCTTCCAAACCTTCTTTGGTTGGTGATGGAGAAGGTGCCATCCTCTCCCCAAGTCAGAAACCTCATATCTGTGATCACTGTAGTGCTGCTTTCCGAAGCTCCTATCACCTGCGGAGACATGTCCTCATTCATACAGGAGAAAGACCTTTTCAGTGCAGCCAGTGTAGTATGGGTTTCATTCAGAAATATCTACTGCAGAGACATGAGAAAATTCATAGTAGAGAGAAGCCCTTTGGATGTGATCAATGCAGCATGAAGTTTATTCAGAAGTACCATATGGAGAGACACAAGAGGACACATAGTGGAGAAAAGCCATATAAGTGTGACACTTGCCAACAGTATTTTTCAAGGACTGATAGATTGTTGAAGCACAGGCGCACATGTGGTGAAGCCATAGCGAAAGGAGCCGCTAGTGCAGAACCTGGGTCATCAAACCATAACAATATGGGTAATCTGGCTGTGTTGTCTCAGGGAAATACAAGTTCTTCAAGAAGAAAATCAAAATCAAAAAGCATAGCTATTGAAAATAAGGAACATAAAACTGGTAAAACAAATGAATCACAAATTTCAAATAATATAAACATGCAGAGTTACTCAGTAGAAATGCCTACTGTGTCTTCCAGTGGAGGCATAATTGGCACTGGTATAGATGAACTACAGAAAAGGGTGCCAAAATTGATCTTTAAGAAAGGAAGCAGAAAGAATACAGATAAAAGCTACCTTAATTTTGTGTCACCGTTACCAGACATAGTTGGACAGAAATCCTTGTCTGGGAAACCAAGTGGCTCACTTGGTATAGTATCAAATAATAGTGTGGAGACCATTAGTCTTCTCCAAAGTACAAGTGGTAAACAAGGTCAAATAAGTAGTAATTATGATGATGCCATGCAGTTTTCAAAGAAAAGAAGGTATTTACCAACTGCCAGCAGCAACAGTGCCTTTTCTATAAATGTAGGACACATGGTCTCCCAACAGTCCGTCATTCAGTCTGCAGGTGTCAGTGTTTTGGACAGTGAGGCACCATTGTCACTTATTGACTCTTCAGCACTAAATGCTGAAATTAAGTCATGTCATGACAAGTCTGGAATTCCTGATGAGGTTTTACAAAGTCTTTTGGATCAATACTCCAACAAATCAGAAAGCCAGAAAGAGGATCCTTTCAATATAACAGAACCACGAGTGGATTTACACACCTCAGGAGAACACTCAGAATTGGTTCAAGAAGAAAATTTGAGCCCAGGCACCCAACCACCTTCAATTGATAAAACACAAGTGTTGCAAGAATACTCCAAATACCTCCAACAGGCTTTTGAAAAATCTACTAACGCAGGTTTTACTCTTGGACATGGTTTCCAATTTGTGGGTTTGTCTTCACCTCTCCACAACCACACTTTATTTCCAGAAAAACAAATATACACTACATCTCCTTTGGAGTGTGGTTTCGGCCAATCTGTTACCTCAGTGTTGCCATCTTCATTGCCAAAGCCTCCTTTTGGGATGTTGTTTGGATCTCAACCAGGTCTTTATTTATCTGCTTTGGATGCTACACATCAGCAGCTGACACCTTCCCAGGAGCTGGATGATCTGATAGATTCTCAGAAGAATTTAGAGACTTCATCAGCCTTCCAGTCTTCATCTCAGAAATTGACTAGCCAGAAGGAACAACAGAAAAACTTAGAGTCCTCAACAAGTTTTCAGATTCCATCTCAGGAGTTAGCTAGCCAGATAGATCCTCAGAAAGACATAGAGCCTAGAACAACGTACCAGATTGAGAACTTTGCACAAGCATTTGGTTCTCAGTTTAAGTCGGGCAGCAGGGTGCCAATGACCTTTATCACTAACTCTAATGGAGAAGTGGACCATAGAGTAAGGACTTCAGTGTCAGATTTCTCAGGGTATACAAATATGATGTCTGATGTAAGTGAGCCATGTAGTACAAGAGTAAAGACACCCACCAGCCAAAGTTACAGGTAAGGTCCCAGAAGTGACCAGGCTGGGGGTCTTCTAATGTAATTTTGTTTTATTTTGAGAACACTGCCATTGGAATGTTTCTACACGATCCTATTAAGAATAATGTAATGCCCTTTCAATGCAACTTTTCATATTTAGTTTATTTTGTTAGTGTGATTTTAGCTCTGTTTGTATTATGATTTTTAATCAAAATCAATAGATTAAAAATAGTTTGACATTCAAAGTGACAATGTTTAGCAATCAAATTTACATGTATAGATTGTCAGGGAATAGCCCAAAACTTTTAAATGCAAAAAAAAAAAAAAAATCCCCAAAAAATAAAAACAAAACAAAAAAAAAAAACCTAAAAAAAAAAAAAATCAAAAAACAAAAACTACAAAAAAACAAAACAAAAAAAAAAACTTTGTTGCTAGGATTAAGGTTATTCTAATTGCTTTACTCTCAGGAAAGTGTAATAACGCATGGGAATTCTGTACGTTATCACCGTAATGGAATATCCAATTTACAAATAGTATGATATACATTTCATCATTTAAGTAAGGGATCGAAAACATTTCAAATTGCTCTTTCTGGGCTGGTATAATATACATTTCATCATTTAAGTAAGGGATCGAAAACATTTCAAATTGCTATCTCCATCTGGGCTGATTCAAAATTCTGAGATTGTTGGCTACCTATATTTTGTTGCAGCTTTTTAATGTACTCTGAACTTCCAAACCACATTTCATTCCAGCCTGGTAGAACAAATTTTCTTGGATCTTTGATCAAAGCCTGGAATGATAGCTTTAATAAAAGGAGAAGAAAAAAAAAAAAGCATCCTCTAGTTATCCCAACTATAACAAGGCTGTAGTTCCATTAAGTGATTCTATTGACATCTAGTACAATGTTGAAGCCCAAGTGGTTGGTGGGTTCCAGTTTTAGAACCCAAGTTGGAATCACATAATTCATTGAAATTTGGGGTATGCATTATTTATTATACATGGCTTGAAAAACATTCTTTTATTGTGTTATTATTATATCACCTTCACTTATGTGTTTTGGTTTTAACCTATCCTCTTAAGAGTTCTGGGCCTGCTTTGTTCCCTCTTCTCCCTATCATTTTAGAATGATAAGTAATTGATTATGCATTTAAATGCCTTATGGCATCCAAATACTAAACAGTAGGTTAAACATCCTCAACCTCACTTTTTTTTTTTTTTAAAGCAAACCCCAGATGGATATCTATGTATAATAAAACTGCATGGACTCAGAACTATAGATTTTAATAGGGTTGTGATTCCACCTGGTGACATAACTCGTGAGGGATAAGAGTGTGTATTTAATAATGACATCAGAACCTCTTTGTGAAATTGCAGCCTTTAATGTACATTTTTAAAGGAGGGTGTGTTAGTCAGTATTGTACAGGGGGTCTTGTAAAGTCATCAAAACTTGCTATGAACGCTAATTGCCATTTAAAGCTACTGATAGGCAGTGGCTCTGCTCTAAACCACTTTTTAGCAATTGTATTTTTTTCCTGATTATATTTTTTAATGTACTTTGATGTTTATGCTGATGAGTTTTTTATGTACTTTTGGTGATGTTTCAGTCTTATGTACTCTTCTGACGTCAGAAAAGTACCACTGGTTGTTTGCAGTCTTATTGTGTAATCAGCCTACCACAGGCTTCCATGTATAATAAAGTAATTAATATTGTGCAAGTGTGAAACACTTCTGTTATAAAAGCAGTGTTTGGAAAATAAGAAATTATTAAAAATGGTTACAAAATACTAGTTAATTTCCTTTCCCCATGTTCCTCCCTTTAGCTAATTTTTAGCAGCTACAGGGTCACCAACTTGTCATTGAAATATTTTTAGAAAATGTGTTTAATCCTCTTAAATACATTCAGTACTAAAAGTCTGTATTTCTTATTTCATTAAGTGCGGTAAGTTCTGTTGGGTACAGAGTACAAGCTGTAATTAAAGGATGGAGAGAACCTTTACCACTGTATCTCTTAAGCTGTATGATTTTTCTCCAGTTTTTTTTTTTGTCTGTTTTATACAGGTTTTGAATTTCTTTAACTTTTATTGTGTGTACTGAATACTGCATATGTATTATTCTGATTGTTTGCTCTAGTTTACTACCAATAAAAGTCCTGTTAATCACAAAATTGAAGAAAGGAGATATCACTTTAATCAGACACATTTTTCAGAGTTTTCTATGGACTACATTTCATAAAATAGTCACATTAATGGTATAACCTGCAATTTAGGAACTTGCATTTTTATTGTATTTAAAAAGTATTTTATGTTTCTAGGTTTATTTTATTTGAAAATGGGTTAAATATTTTGTTGGAGGTGCACAAAAATATGGAAGAATAAAAGCCTAATATGTGAATTAGAACATGTTTTAATGAATTTGATTAGCCACCCTAAATATTACTCTTGAGAGATTACTGTTAGAGGCTTTATTTTTAAATCAATATTTTAAATCCAATACTTTTGGTTCAAGGTGCATCCTTTTTTTGCCTCAGGTTATTTTAAAATGACAGGATAACATGTATAAATGGTCGTCAGCATTTTGGGTAAGAAAAAAGTAGTGTTAAGTCAAAATTAACTTACAAATTGAAAGTATAGGTATTAGGGAAGATGCAGAAAAGGTGCTTCTGGCTCAGTGGTAGAGTACTTGTCTAGCACGCATGAAGCTCTGGGTTTCATTCCATAGCAGTGAAAGAAAAAAATAGGTGTTCCAATGTAAATATGTTAACTTTTAAAGATGAACGAGAAATTGGCTTAGACATCTGAGGTCATGAGGAAATTATGCTCTGATATTTTGTGGCCACAAATGTTGAGGTATTAGGAATAAAATATTGAAGAGTAGAATAGGTCTTGGATGTTTTGCTTCTTAAATATATGATAGTATTTTAGGGAAATGATTAATCATGTATATTAAGCGTAAGCATGTGCCCATATGATTAGGAAATAATATAGATTAATTCTCTGTTGGTATTATTTCCAGATTTAATTGTTTTCTTGAACTCATTGTTAAGCAGTCTTCACTGCTTTGAATAAAATTTTAATTTCATTGATTCTCCATTGAAATCAAATTCTTAATTTCCCTGTACAGATGATTTATTCCTCTCCTGAAGATTAGTCCTAACAAGTTAATTTTTTTTTAACCCACCCCACTACCTTTTTTTCTTTTGTGGAATATCTGTGTCTGAATTTGATCATTTTAAAATTAAAGATTTTTGCTTTTAACATGTTGGAAACAGTGCTTTGGATTTCTATTTTGCTACTATAAATTCAGAATGACTAACATAATTTGGCAATTGATGGTTAGTAATTTGTGAGGTAATTTAATAATGAGAACAAAAATGTGGAAAAGAAATCTGTGCTTCTAGTTTTTAATTGCAAAGATATAAATATTTCTGTACTTAGCTTTCTGTGTTAACAGTTATCATATAAGAGAGATAAAAGTTTTTTTTTTTCTGGTATCTGGTAGTTTGTAATCATTTGCCTTCATTTAGTATCCTTTAAACCTGAACTGGGTGGCAATTTGAGTGATATGGCCTTGTGAAGGCATATATTGTTAAACACAAGTTCCTCTTTTAAAAAAAAGTTACTGTTTGAACTTCCAACTCCTGTTTTTAGAGTAAAACACCTGAAGATTTCATTTTCTGAATGTAGTGATTTTCGTGTTTTCTGTGATACATAATGATAGATTTCAGTTTTTAAATGTGATACAAAATTCCTTTGTTAGTGCTATGATATGATCCATGCATCATGTTTCTTGAGGTTGTGTCAGTAATGTTCCACATATGTTTTTGTTATGGGATCTCTCCTGGTATTTAAGAAGAGAGATTGCTAGTGGTTTGCTAATTTATTTGTACCATCTATAAGATGATAAAAGAGTTCCTGATAAAAGATTTTTGAGGGAAATTGTTCTTATTATACTTTTATGTCCTTAATAATTTATTATATAAAATGAACATTAGCATGAAGAGAGCATCTTGGAATTCTGTAGATTTGCCCATGATCAAAAAATTATAAAGAAAAAAAAAACTGATCTGTAAGACTGTACTTAATTTTTAAAGAGATTATTATGATTATAAAGAGGACATACACTTAAAATTGTCTCTGCTTTCTTTGTATTTGTTTTGCTTTTTTAAAACAATACTGCCTATAACTGAGTGTGACTAATTTAAGTAGATTCTGTCTAAATTCTTAATGCATCTTTGGCCCATACAAGGAAATTCTTGACATTTTAATCCTTACAAGACTCTGGGGATAGCTAATAGAATTGTCTCCCTAGGTCCATACATTATCAGGAATATATCTGCACATGAAAATTAACAAGTCAATCTACATGCTTAATGAGACTCTGAAAAAAATTTCTTATCTGTGAACCTCAGATTAAGAATCTCTTTCTTAGAAGACTGCCTAAATACTGAAACGTATTTTAATTATACAGGTAATTAGAGAATCAATGCCTAAACTGAAAATCATCAAATATTCAGGTGACTTTTAACCCTTTCTGCATTCAGCTAATTAGCATTTGTAGACTACATTTACATTACTTGCAGCTACATAGTTTTATGATGAGCTGATCAAATAATGAACTGAATAGAATTTATAATTCTTTGCATACTTTCTCATCTGATAACTACCATATGGATTCTAGACTTAAGGTAATTCAGTATTTTCCATTAACAAAGAAATGTGTTAAATCTATAATAATTAACTACTGAAGTTCCTGTGCGCAGAAGTAGATTCCTAGATAAGTATTGGCAAAAATAACATCACACCCAACCCATACCATTTTACCTAGGAGTAGTAATAACTGAACTCTTTATATCATAAAAACTATACTTAATATAGCTGGAGTGTGACTATTGAGGTTGATGTATACTGTACAAGATACGACTTGCAAACCCTGTTATGTGTTGAAATAGGTAACTCTTGGAAAATATAGCTAAATAACTGGAAATGTTTAATGATTTAAGCCTTACACTCTAAAAGGGAAAATTTATTCCCTGTGTTTGTAGAGAATGAAAGAATATTGGGTAGGGGTTGAGTGTTAAGGAAGGTAAGGGATATCGTAAATAGATTCAAAGAAAGGAGTTTTGAAGGAAATGTAAAATTTACCCCAATCTTATTAGTAGTCTTGGAGAATTTGACTAAAAGGGTAAAGGAGATCTTTGGTTGAAAACAAGTTTTCATTTTGTCATTCTTTGAGTTAAGACTTATTTTGGTGCTTTAGTTTGTTATGAACTTTAGTACTATTGTGGAACAATTAATAAATAACTCTTAATAGACAACTGTGGTGAACTTCTGTTTACATTACCAATCTAGGAAAAATATGAGTAATCTTCATGTTTATATATTAAATCTTTTCTTTAGTAGCTCATGAGATTACACAGCTTTCATTGACTGGTGAGAATTTTAACTCTTCTTTACCAACACAGTCAAAACTATTATTATATGTGATCAAATGAATATGTGCAGAATTTAGGAATTAAGACCAAAGCTCTGAATCTTCATCCCCCATTCACCAAAAAGAATTTACAAGTACAGTGTATAAAGGCACGTTGTGTTATGACAGGAAAAGTGTAATTGTCAAAAGTTGGAAAGCCTTAATTATTTTTAAGTTTTGCCTTAATAAGTGTTTCTCAGTTTTAACTGGTGACTAGCTCATTTGTGTATTCCACTGCAGGTGAGAATCTTGTTTTAGAAGCATTATCCTGGAAAGTTTTAAATGAGAACTAAGTTTTCATCTTGAGTTTGGCATAAATGCAGTTTTTTAAGTCTGAAAGTAACATTTTCAGATTTGATTTTTAAGAGTGAATTGCAAAATTGACAAGATCAGCAGTATAACCATTTTGTTTGGTTGTGCATAAAAAAACTAGGCTCTTCCTACAAGGAAGCCAAATGCAAACATTTGAGAGATAGAGTTCCTTCTTTTGGGTGGATAATGAGAACTGTAAATGAGTATCATTGTGGGTCTCCATGAATAAACAACCCATGACCTTGATCAGTTTAGTGGTGGAGCTGCAAAGTTGAAACTTGCAATTTCTTAGTGGGCCCAAACAAAAATGCTTAGTATAGGTTAGAAAATTGAGGTGAGACCTAAAGTTTTCATCTTACAAGTAACCATAGCAATAAAAACTTTAAAAATCTTTGCATTTAGTACCAAATATGAAAATTTTTTTTCTTTTTTTTTTTAAACTTTTTTTATTGGTTGCTCAAAACTTTACAATGATCTTGACATATCATATATCATACATTTGATTCAAATGGGGTATGAATTCTTATTTTTACTATGTGTACAAATTGTAGGGTCACATTGGTTATACTTCCACGTTTATACATACTGCCATACTAGTGTCTACATGAGACAATTGACCAAGGGGCTGTTCTGTCTATGGAGTGATCAACTTTGCTGCCTAGATACTCAGCCTTGTGGGGTATACACCTTCTATATGAGACAGTGCAATAAATGCTTGTTTATAGTCCTTAAGAAAGAAAATGAAAGCAAAATAAGGTTCATAGAACCACATAAATGCATTAAAATTTTTAAAAAATGGTCTTGTATTGCTTTCCACTTTTGTTCATAGTAGCCTTTCAAAGAACATCTTAGCATCATCTTACTATGTTAAAGATTATATTGTTTGCAAGGTAAATTATCTGGGAATTTTAATTTAGATATGGAGGACAGCTGCAGAAATCCCAAATGTTTAATTATTTTATGAACTCCACTAAAATATTTTATACCCAGTCATATTTGGAATAGTTGACTATTTTTGAGTGTGTGTGTGAGCAAATTTATGTTGGTAATTTAATCTCTTAAAGGCTTGGTTTAAAAGTTTTACAAAGGTAATCCAAAACCATTCCACTCTAGCTATTTAAATTGCCTCTTATTTTTAGTAAGCAAAAAATTAGGTTATGGCTACACTTAACATAGATCAGGATTTATCTGAAGAAATATAAAAATCTGATATTGGAAATGCATAAAAAACAAGCTATTAAAACTGTTGAGACAGATTTGTCTTTGAAAGGGAAGGAAGGACTATTGTGAAAGGACAGAGTAAAAGACCAAGGAGATGAATTTATTAATAGATATATTTATTGTGGACTTCTTAAAAGACCTTCAGGGCTGGGATTGTGGCTCAGCGGTAGAGCGCTCGCCTAGCATGCACTGGGCCCTGGGTTCGATCCTCAGCATCACATAAAAATAAATGAATGGAATAAAGGTATTGTGTCCAATTACACCTAAAAAGATAATTATAAAAAAAAAAAAAAGACCTTCAAGTTTGAATTAGGTAAATTTGCAAGACTGGTACTAATGGTAAACTGATAATGAATTCCTGTGAGTTACTGCTGCTGAATCATAGGAATGTATTTAAAGGCAAAATTACAGTGTGATGTGGGAAGATTTCTAGGGTAGCTTGGTAGAACATTATAGTTTTTCATTTTGTTCACTGTGATTTTATTAAATCTCTAAGATTGAGATTTGAAAAGGAGAGGGAAGGATTGCTAATGAAAGTAATAGTATTTTAACATTGTTGGTGTATTTGTCATATTAAGGAGAAAAGGTAGTGCTTAGGAGATGATAAAAAGAATATCTTGCTTAATAGATTGTTTCTAACAAGAACATTTAAATTTGCTCTCTGAAACCTGAAATTTTGAATTAACTGTAATTCAGTATGGGTGATTATCATAATTTTAAAAACATAAACAACTGATTTATAATACAAGGGAAAAGGTAATGTTTTTATTCTTAGCTAAGTATTAAGTAATAAAGAATTATAATGAAAATATTTTTGCTTTTAAATCCTTCATTTCATTTACATATGGAATTGAAGTCTTATAAACCATGCAAGTAAAATTTATAGAATTTGTTATATAGTCATGAAATAATTTCAGGGCTTCACATGACATTTAATGGTGGAAATTATTTTTCTGGTTTCCAAAGCAAAAATGAATAAACATATATCTTGTCATAAGAAATGATCACCCTGGATTACATTCAATTATTCACCCAACTGAATCAATACTCCATATGGAACTAAAATACAAAAATATTTTGAACAGTCTGAAAGTACTGTTTGTTAAAAATGTTCAGTACTGAAATATCAGTTGGAAGTTGGGTAGCTGAATGTGAGAGCATAAATTCAAAATATATATAGAACTGCCTTTCATAAATCAGTTCGAAGTTTTGCTTATAAGCCATATAGATATAGTGTTTAGATGAACAAATTTATTCTTAATAACTTCCTCTTCTCATGTACTTGCTTTTTAATAATAGTTTCAGAACACAAATTACTAGGAGCTGAATATATATTTTAAAAAAAAAGATTTTCAGATGGAATACTACCAAGAGCAGATGGTGGGGACATTGCTAGGCAGTAAATAAGATTAATGCATGTAGAGCTATTAAGATTTTAAAGAGAAAAAGAAGAAGTTTATCCTATCAATAGGAAGCAAACCACGGCCTGAACCTGACTTGACTTGTTTTGAAAAACACTTATTTCTGATAAATATGCTTAGAATATTGAACTTAGTAGAACAGATGTGCATTTTTATTTTTGATAAGTGTGCTTAGAAAATTGAACTTCAAAGAATAGATATGTATTTTTAATTCTTTGTTCATGTATGGAATAAATAATACCTGCTTTGTGTTCAAGAAAAGCCACTTTAAATCTTATAGGAAGCTTTCAAAGGTTGGGCAGCAACCATTTGTTTGGGTTTAAAATGAAATGTAAGTCAAAAAACTTGATTTTGGAGAAAACAGTTTTTTCATTTAGTAAAATAATGCATTTTTAGAAATGTTTAAAGATGAAAATTAAATATTTTGAAGATATTAATAAGTAAATGATTCCATTGTGGGCACACTGAATTATCTGTTAAAAATTTTCATTTTAGTGTAATTTGAATAGTGTGGACAATTAAGTTGTAAACTTCGTTTATATTTTAGAAATTATTATTCCTTTTTGCCATTCATTTTATGAAGCTATCAGATTAGCTGAAGCTTATTAATAGCTGGAGTTTACAAATGAACCTAAGGTCTTTTGCTTTGTTTGCGGTACTAGAGATTAAACTGGGTAGCTCTACCGCTGAGCTATATCCCTCGTCTTTTTTATTTTTTATTTTGAGGTAGGTCTTTACTAAGTTGCCCAGGCTGGCCTTAAACTTGTGATTCTCCTGCCTCAGCCCCGAGTCATTGGAATTACAGGCATGTTCCACCATGCCCAGCCTGTAAATAAGTTTTAATCATATTATCTTTTATAAATACAATGTCATTTTATTTTAAATTAGATATAGATAAAGACATTTTGGAAATTTTTGCTTTAGTTTCACTTTGCCGATGTGATTTAAAATTGCCTTTTGTAGCCAGGCATGATGGCACATACCTGTAATCCCAGCAGCTCAGGAGACTGAGACAGGAGGATCACAAGTTCATAGCCAGCCTCAGCCACTTAGTGAGGCCGTAAATAATTTAGTGAAACCTTGCCTCAAAAAATAAGTAAGTAGGGGCTGGGGATGTGACTCAAGCAGTAGCGCGCTCGCCTGGCATGCGTGCGGCCTGGGTTCAATCCTCAGCACCACATACAAACAAAGATGTTGTGGCCGAGAACTAAAAAGTAAATATTAAAAAACTTTCTCTCTCTCTCTCTCTAAAAAAAAAAAGTAAGTAAACAAACAAGTAAATAAAATAAAAAATGGGCTGGGGATATGGGCCAGTGGTAAGCACCCTTGGGTTCCATCCCTGGTACCAAAATAATAGTAGTAATAATAACAACAAATAAAATTGCCTTTTGTAATAAAAACAAATTGAGCATTTTACTGTTAGCAGACTCTTGAAAACAAACAATTTATAAGTTGGTTGTGAATGATGTTCAGTGCTTCTCTTGACTTTGGTCTCAGTTATGTTATCCAAATTGAAACTGGGTAGACAACTGCCTAATTTTGAACTTGGAATGTATTCTTCCCTTCATTTAGCTATTTTAATCTCATAATTTTCAGCAGTTCATAATCTACCAGCTACTAAATTTTGAGGTTGTGTAGATAGGTGGCTTAGTAAGTAATGTTGGAACAGTATTGTGGAAAAGCTTTTGATGATCTATTGAAATCTGATATATTAGCCATTAGTATGCTTTATTACTCACATGGTAATCAAAAATTAAGCTAAACATTTTAATATTTCATTATTATTACTTCCAAACAATACCAAAATGTACATAGATGATCATTGTATTATGAAAAATATGCCAGGTAGTTTTGGTTGTTTAGTACTGCAATGCTCACGTTCTTCATTCTGTGAAGTTTTCTGTGTTGCTCATCAGCCTTAGAAGGTGAAAGGAGAACAATACAAAGAGAGCATGTACTTTTTAAACGAGCAACTCATCAGTTTAGTACTTTGCAGCCCTGATTCCCTTCTTGGTGTGAAGGTGTTTAGTCTTACCCAGTGCACTCTAGCCCAGGGCGTGTCTAGGAAAGGCACACTTGTATGTCTGACATGCAGAGTCCCAGCCCCACCTCAGCATTAAATCCGACTGTATTCTAGTGCTCTTGAGAAGCACTGTCTTAGAACTCTATGTTTCAGTATTTTTCCCCTTGGGTTTCCTTTCTCATATCCTTACCAAAATCCATCCAAATCCTATAGGTTCTTGATTCGAATTTCACTGATTTGGTTTTATAAATTTGATAAACTGAGCAGTGTGCCCACTATGTGCCACATATCATTCTAGGCAATAAAGGTGAAAATAGAACAAAACAAAGTACCCTTAAATGCCAGTAGCAGAGCTGGGCAAAAAAACTGCATCTTATGCTGGGAAGAGGGGGAAGGGCTAAGTGCTAGGAAGAAAACTAAAGGGACCAGAAAGTGATAGTGAGATACATGCTCTTTTCAGTTAGGGAAGTCTTGAAAGGGTAACGTTGGAGCAAAGGTCCAAAGGAGGTAGGAAAGCAAATCTGGGAAAGAGATTTTGGGGAGCTAATAGCTAACAATATTATATTTAAGAAGTCACTGATTATAAATACTTTTGTATGTCAGTCACATGTCACTTGCGTGCTATAGGTGGGAAGAACAGGCTCAGGGATGGAAGTGCTTTTGGGTATTACTGGTAGAAGGGGGGCCCCTTGGTGATTCCAGATCTCTACTGTGCTTGCTTGCTTCATAGGTCTTTGCCTTAGGCAAAGATCCATGCAGAAATCTTTAGTTGGGCCTAACTTAAAATCTTGGTTCTGTTATTGAACAGAAATAAAAGTACTTCATCTTTCTGCACTTGAATTTCCTCAGCTTAAAAGTGATGCCTGTAGCACCCACTGTTTAGGGCTAAGTAGCATAACAGTGTTCAAAGATGTTGCAGTTGGTAGAAAGTCCACCCATCCCAGGGAGTGCATGTGCACTTTAACAAGAGTCTTGTGGAGGTAAAGACACCAAAAGAATGACTCCAAACCATGGTTCTCATCTGGGGACAATTTTCCCCCCAGGGGACACTGGACAGTATCTGGAGATATTTTTCATTGCAACCTGGAACTAATCGTGTGCTATTGGCATCTAATGGTGGGGAGAGCAGGAATTTGCTAACATCCTACAGCACCCAGATCAGCCCCTTCCAGCAAGGAATTACCCAGCCCAGAATGTCAGTAGTGTTGAAATGAGAAACTGCTCTGAATGGTGTGTCACCATTGAAATAGGGAACAGATGGAGAGACCTTTTGAAATATTTAAATAATTTGACCAGTCATTACTGAAGAAATGAATAGAAGACTCACAAGTGATTAAAGGTGGGGGTAATTTTTAGTGAAAAACTTTCCTAGAAAAACTCTTTGGGCCTACCCAATTCAATTATTAATTTTTAAGTTTATTTATTAATGACTTACTGTTTCTTAGATTGTAAAATGAAATTCACTGATGGACAGAGGCATCTGTAGGTTTTATACAAACCCCTAACCTGGTGTATTCTAGGTGATTTCTGGCTCACTAATTACATTGATAGATTTAGGATTATTATGTGGTATTTAGAATTTGATATCAACCTGTTATTTGTAATAGGAACAAATCTATTTGAGTTAACTAAAACTCTCTATTTCATGTTTACAGTTAACATTTAAAAATATTAATTAGGGCAAGGTATGGTGGTATACACCTATAATCTTAGCTACTTTGGAGGTTAAGGTAGGAGGATCACAAATTGGAGGCCAATCCAGGAAAGTTAGGGAGTCCCCATCTCAAAAAGGGCCAAGAATGTAGTTCAGTGGTAGAAACTTACCTAATGTGGGCAAGGCCCTGCGTTCAATTTCCAGTGCCTCAAAATAAATAAATTAGTCAAGGTAGAGAGAGGTACATAATCTTTTATTCCAAGATTCTTCCTTTCTTTAAAAAAAGAATCTTCTCCCTTAAGAACAAGTCTTATATAGCTGGGCACAGTGGCACATGCCTGGAATCCCAGTGGCTTGGGAGGCTGAGGCAGTAGGATCATGAGTTCAAAGCCAGTCTTAGTAAAAGCCAGGTGCTAAGCAACTCAGACCCTGTCTCTAAATAAAATACAAAATAGGGCTGAGGATGTGGCTCATCAAAAAGAACAAGTCTTATATTGTAGATATTATTTGCCATTGCAACTGTGGCCAAATTGAGGAGCAATTACTGCTTCTTGTTAGTAGCAGCTACTGATTCAGGTAGATGGAGGGGCACGAGGGTATTATGACTTTAGAAGTAGTTTATATGTGACTTGAAACTCTAGTCCATAATTTAGAATGTCTGATTTTGGAGTTGCATAAGTCAAAAGAGCCCCCTGATTGTTGGAAGCCCTGTAATACTGGGATAGAGTATAAATTCTGAAGAACTCTGGGTGGCTTATGACAGTTCCATAGGCTGCTTGTAGGGGTTTGGTATTATCATTTGTTGAACATCTATTTTGTTTCGGTTTTTTTTTTTTTTTCTGGCTTTGCCTCATTTAATTCTCCTGACAAACTGTGAGGCAGGATAATATGAATCATTTCACAGATGAACAAATTAGATTAGGAAACTTTCTCCAGAGAAACACCAGAAATGGTTGAGCTGAAATGCAAATGTGGTCTTGGCTTTAGATCCCTTTTATTTTCTCCAGTACTCACTGTTCAGCCAACACCAAGCTGCCCCACAGTGGTATAGAGGAGCCCAAGCCTAGGGGTCAAGAGATTTAAATCCTCCTCTTGACTCCAAGACTTTTGAGCTATGTGGATTCTGAGAAATATGCTGAGCCTTTCTTGGTTTTTTCTTCCATAAATGCAAAGTGGGCATAAAAATGCTTGCCTACATGGTTCTCGGGACTGCCATGACTATCAGCAGAGAACAGGGAAATGCTCTGTAATAGCAGTAAAGGCCTTGATTCCAAGCTATCCTGCAAAAAAAAAAAAGAAGAAGAAGAAGAAGAAAAAGTTGGTGTGGGATAACACGAATAGAATAAAGTGTGTTTATTTCTACTGTTAAAAAAAAAAAAAAAACAACAGATGCTTCCTAAGACCTATTTGGGATTCTCTGGCTAGGCAGTGTTAATGCTGTTGCACTCTGCAATTCTGGGTTTATTTTATTTTGTTTTTGGTGTGTGTGGGGGGGTGATGAATGCTAAGAAAGTTTTGTTTTTGCAGAAAGCAAATTTTATAATATCAAAAGTAGATTATTTTTTCTGGGGCTGGGGCTCAGCGGTAAAACACTTGTGTGGCATGTGTGAGGCACTGGGTTTTATTCTCAGCACCATGATTGAATAAATTTTTAAAAAAAGGTCTATCAACAACTATAAAATTTTTTTAAATAGATTATTTTCTGACTCTATGATGTTCAGATTATTTTTGTAGTTTCCATTGGAAAGAGTAATGTAAGGAAAGTTAGCGTTAACATTATCACCTTCCTCATTTTGTTTCCCCAAAACATGATAATTTATAGAAATACTTAACACTTCTTTTTATGTTGTTACATCATTATTCTTGCTTAATATATATTAATAGATAAATAAAAGGAAATATAATTTTCTCAAATATAATTTTTAAAAAATTTTCTACTGCTTCATTTATAATCTGTCTGGGAATCCTTTTTATTTAACCATTTAGCCCATTGAACTTCTTCTGAAAAACGCATACAAAGGAAAACAAAGTGTTCTGCTTGCATTTGGGATTTGACTTCAATATTCTGCCTCTAATGAATATCAAACATAAAGTATGAAATTTAAGTGAGTTAGATACTTTGAAACACATGTGAGTGTTTTGTTAGAGTTATCTCATTAAGGTGGAACTCTTTTTAAAATTCTTAATGATTTGGTTGTTTTTAGGAAAAAAAAGATATCTAAGATTAATATATCTAAGATTAATATAAACTGCGCAAGGTGGTTCATGTCTATAATCCCAGCTATTGGGAGGCTGAAGCAGGAGGATTGCAAGTTAGAGGCCACTTTGGGCAATTTATAGACCTTGTCTCAAAATTGAAAAGGGCTGAAGATGCAGTTCAGTGGTAGATCATTTGCCTAGCATGTGTAAAGCTCTGGGTTCAATTCCCAGTACTGCCAAAATAATAATATCTTAGTTATACGTAACAGATTTGTTTCATTGTTGAGAACTAACATTTTAACTTGTTGGCATTTACTTATTAGTGTTTTTCAGCAGATTTAATGGCATAAACTTTTTTTTTTCAATAATGGCAGTGCATGAGGAATGGGCCTCATGCAAACATTCTACCACTGAGCTATATCCCAGTCCCCAAAATTGCAAAAGGGTGATTTTCTTTCTTTTTTTTTTTAAGGGTGATTTTCTGTATTTGCCTCTTTAAACAATTTGTCATAAAAGAATAAGCACATGAGCATTTAAAATAGTTCATGTTTTAGTTATTTGGTAAAATTGAATAGATCTTAATAACCAGACATGTTGTAGACACACACTATTGATCAAGAGTTGATTGATTCCTGCTGGTGATAGTAAAATTTTAAATCACCTTGCCAGTAGACCAATATTTCCTTTACACGTAAAGAACAGTGAGGAGGAAAGGTTAGTGAAAGACTTAATGTGATTTGGGATTCGACTTCATATTCAATGTAACCACACATCCCTACCCCTGCCCAATGCTGGGGGTCGGACTCAGAGCTTCATGCAAGCTGTACTGCTTTATAGGCAAGCGCTCTACTACTAAGCTACATCCCAGCTCAAAACTAATTCCACCTTTAACATTTTGTTTTTTAAAACACAGCACATAATTCTGAGTGTTCGGCGCTGCTAGCTGCTAGTAATGGAGTGAAGCCTCAGACATGGCTCTTCCTCTCAGAGAGTTGAATCAAAGTCTGGCAAAGAAGGGACCTTAAGCAGGGTGTCAAGTGGAGAAAGAAATGAGGGTGCTGTGGGTGTGGATGGTCAGGAATTTACCCTACTTTAGAAATCATGGAGACTTGAGCGGTACAAAGGAGTTAGACAGGCAAAGAATGATCATAAAGAAAACAAGGGCCAAGACTGAGAGTGACCATGACAGTGGAGTTAGCGGTACCAAGTGGAAAGAGCAGCCATGGATATGCCAGGCAGTGGGACAGGACAACATTGAGACATGGAGCATTGGCTATTAAGGTGGTGTCTGAGCTCGAGTAGAAGGGGACAGAGGCAAAGAAAATTTCTTAGGGGTTTAGAACAGTTTTGAAATGAGATGTGGAAGCTGGAAGGAGAGGAGGCCGCATTCAGCATGGAATGCCTCCTTCCAGAGGGCGAGCAGGTCAGGAGCCGAGGACCAGGCTGCCACTGTGAGAGAAGGGGCTGAATGGTGCGTGGCAGAATCAAGCTGGAGATAAGGTGGCCGAGAAAAGGTGGGACACAATGGAGGATTGCTGGTCACTTGGATTGGAGGGTATTCAGAAAGATGGTGGGATGTGGGGAGGAGAGGAGCCCATTTTTAAAATGTTCCTCTTAGGAAATGGCTAGGCAGCACGTAGATTGTCAACCAAGAGGAGTGATGGAAGGGCACAGCGAATGCCCTGAGATTTATAGAAACTCGATTTTATAAGAGTAAAAAAGGAGGTCTGTGAGATGGGGAGGACACTGTTCCCGTCCTGCCCCAAACCCTGGTCTGTCTGAATTCTCCCCATTTGAGTCTGTTGACAAATTCTATTGGTTGACCTCCGGAATTTATTTCCAGTCAGTTCTCTTAATTTCCACTGTCACCAGCGAGGTCCAAACCACATTATCTCAAGTTCAGACAGTTTTAACTCCTCTGTTGATTTTGATTTTTGTCATTATACCATCCATTTCCCTCTAGAATGGTTCATACACTGTCACTTACCTGGTTTAAACACCAGCCTGCTTCAGTGGCTTCCTCCCCCTCTTGGAATAAAACCCCCCTTTCCTGTGTGGCCTGTATAGCCACTCTGGCCAGCTCTCTCTGATTGCACCCTACTCTCCCGACACATGGCTTCCTCTTCTCCTACAAGAAAGCAAGCCCAGTGCTACCTCAAAATATTGCATCTGTCTCTTTGTTCACTGTGATTTTCCTGGGGCTTTGCACATCACCTGGCACTTGGATGGTCCTCAGTTCACATGTGTCAAATGTAGGGAAGAACAGCCTCATCTTGAGAGGACTGTGGGGAGAGGAGGTTGGAGGTAATGCCAGGATGCTGAGGTTGCAGGAGAGTTTGACTATGGAATAGAAGTTCCAGAGGACTCCAAAGGAAGGCTTTAAATGGGGAAGAGGAGTGAGGCCAGGAGAGTGGACACAGAGGATTTGAGGTTTGAAGTGGTAACCAGCTGTTTAATTCAAACTAGGTCCTAATAGACCAGGATTTAATGTGGCAATACTACCAACACTCGTGTGATTTGGGGAAAATCAAAACTTCTGAAGATTTATGGTTGGGTTAGGAAATAACTATAGAATTCTATAGTTAGTTTTCATACTTTCCAGAAACACTTGATTTGGGAATTTGATTTTTCATTAGAGAATGGGAAAGAATGGTTTGTTGTTGATTTTATTGAAACTTTGAATTTTTTCCCACAACCGCACAGTAAAAACAACAATGATAATACATTTACACCAGCTATAATACAAATCATAAATTGAAAATTTGTTATGCAAAATGTTTTTGTTATTGTCCTCCAATGTGATTTATTCTCTTTTAATTTTTGAAAAGTGCTGAAAAACAATTTATAAAACAATTTATAGAAATTTATAGAAATTGTTTTATAAAACAACTTATAAACTGGATGCAATGGTGCACACTTGTAATTCCAGTGGCTCAGGTGGCTAAGGCAGGAGGATCAAAGTTAGCCTCAGCAATTTAGCAAGGCTCCAAGCAACTTAGTAAGACCCTGTCTCAAAATGAAAAATTAAATGGTCTGGGGATATGGCCCAGTGGTTAAGCACCCCTGTGTTCCATCCCCAATACCAAAAACAAAACACAATTGATAACTGTTGTAGGAGTTGAAGAGGATCTTTGCTCTGAAGCAGAGGAGGGCTTCCATGTCTCTCTTGGCTTTGTCCCTTCCAAAGGCAAAGAGATGGAAAGGAAGAAGCTCCTGTTAGCGGCTGCTAGTCTTTATATCAATACTTTTTAGGACAGGTGCTTAATAATTTTGAATGAAAAAACAAAAAAATTCAAAAGTCCTCTTCCCATTTCCTTTTGTATGCTCTGTTTCCAATGTCAGATAATTGTACAGGGCAATGAAATAGAGAATAAATGATGAATTTTTATGTTTACTTTTCTGCATTCATAATTTTCTTTATTTGAGGGAAACATCTCTTGTCACCAGATGCCATAAGTAGGCCTTCAATAGCAAAGATGCAGGGCAATTAAAAGCTAATTTAAATTATTCTAAAGAAAGGCAACTTTTAATCATTATCATGAACTATCCAGAAATTATGGGACATTTAGAAGGAAAATAGCTTAAGTCCTAGTCCTTTTGTAGTCCATAGCTTAACAATATGAGCTAAGCTGTTGAAGATAAAACTCCTGTACTTAATGAGGATTTAGTAGCATTTTATGTTTGTGTGTGTGTGTCATGTTCATTAAGAAGTTGGAAGATATGAAGAGAGAGAAAGACATCTAGCACCCAGACAGCAATTGGGCAGTTCATTTTATTTCCTGGCACTTTCCCCTAGATATACATATTTCTGTCCTTTCATTAATTCTCTATGTATTTTTTTAATCCTACTTCTTAATTCTTTGGTTTCCCATTTCTGGTTGTTGCTTCTTCATAGTTGTGATAGTGAAGTATATAACACTCTCACTACTTTTGTTCTTCATGCCTCTGACTATTTTGGTATGATAAGGTCTCTAAGTAAAATATAATACTAGGTTAAGGGAAATTTTTTGTTTGTTTGTTTCTTTTGTACTTAGGATAGAATCCAGGGTCTCTTGTATGCTTGAGAAGCCCTCTACTACTGAGCTATATCCATAGTCTTTTTTAAATTTTAAGTCAAGGCCTCCCTAAATTGTGTAGGTTTACCTTAAACTTGTGATCCTCCTGCCTCAGCCTCCTGAGTAGCTGGGATTACAGGCCTATGTCACCCTACCATGCCCAGTGTGTTTTTTAAGTTTTTGCTTATCAATATATTCTAATTTGTCTATAATGCCAACTGTATGCATAAAATATAAAGCCTTTTAAAAAAAGATGGCCTAATTCATATTATCAAAAACAAAAGCTATTGATGTAAAGTTATAGAGTATATTAATACATGGTTGCTTTACTTTGAATGTTACTGATTTAAAGTAAGCTACTATAAATAAAGTGTTTTTAAACTCACTGTCATCATTTAATTGGAATATTATCACTCCATTTAAGATGAATATAAAATTTAAATTAACTTCCATGTTTGTTGATAAGTCTTTTGTGAATGTGCTAATATGAAATATGCTTCACTTGCCTGGTTCACATTGTTAGTTACTGAGATGTTGCCCTTCCTGAACAGATTAATCCAGTTTCATTGGTGACGCATCCCATATATTTTATTTTAATTAAGGAAAAACTTAAAAGGTTGAATTGGGTTGTTTACATGAATATTAAGGAGAATACTAGAAATTTATTTTAAAGTCATATATGATCTGGGTCTTGAATCGATGTAATCATTTTACATTCTTTAAATCTGTTGTCTTTACTGTTGCCTTCAGGGGTGATTGAGTCCTCTGCATCCTTGTAGCTTTGGGTAATGAGCACATCTGGCATTGTACTCTGGTCTGTAGGTACTGAAGCCACAGTATCAGATTTGTTTATTTTTGATACAGTGTTTAGCATTCATTAGTTACCAAAAGATTGCACTTAAATGTTACATACACAGAAAATGAGCTCAAAGAGAATATATCCAGTGCTTGGTGAAATGTAATTGGAATAGAGAGCTCCATGGAATTGAGAAAAAGGGCAGTTTGCTTAGATCCTCAAGCATTCTTTTTCTGGATACCTTTTTGGAAAATCTAAAATGTGTATTATTTTCATAAAGATAGTTTATGCTGAACTCCACAGCCACTGCTGACTGCATTTTAGGAAGTAGAAGCCTCAGATTGTAAAGCAGTTGAATAAAACCCCGCGCCCCCTAGTCTCTGCTGCATTTCCTTTCCTCTTTCCCTGGTTAGTCCAGACTCCATGGTGGCTGGGAGGGCTGCATGGCCAGCTTGAAGAGGCCCATTGACTCCCAAGTCTTGTGTGGCAAGATTTGTGGCAGGGCTACAGTTGTTTCCTAGGGGATTTATAATTTGGTCTTTGCATCTTCTTAATTTCCTTGAGTGAGAATTACCTATGATTCTTGCCATAGTTGTTTCATACTTTATTTTTTCCTGTTAAATTTATTTAATATAATTGGTACAGAGTTTGGCCCTTTAGGGAACAGAAAAACAGGAAACATTAGAAAAAAAAAAATGACTGTATATCAGGGTGATAGTCCGTGTGGGGCAGATGTTGGAAGTGATGTCAAGAACAGCAGGCCTGTAATCCCAGCAGCTCCAGAGGCTGAGGCAAGAGGATTGAGAGTTCAAAGCCAGCCTTAGCAATGATGAGGCACTAAGCAACTCAATGAGAACCTGTCTTTAAATAAAAGACAAAATAGATCTGGGGATGTCGCTCACTGGTTGAGTGCTCCTGAATTCAGTCCCCGGTACTCCCCCTGACCCCCCAAATAAGTAATATAGGACTGGAGATGTAGCTCAGTGATAAAGTATCTCTGGGTTCAATCCCCAGCATACACAAAAAAGCATAAATAACCGGAAACTTAGTTACTTGTTAAATTGAATGTCTTACAGATGGTGCTGTAGTGAGAATCTTACTGTTTAATACCTTAGTTTTTATTTTTATTTATTTATTTATTTTTGTGCTACTGGAGATTGAACCTATGAGGGTGCTTTATGACTGAGCCACATCCCCAATGCTTTTTTATTTTTTGAGACATGGTCTCACTAAATTGCTGAGGCTGACCTCGAACTTGCAATCCATACCTAATTAATACCGAAAAAAAAAAATATATATATATATATATGTATACACACACACACACACACACACACACACACACACATACATATATACATGCCTCTCCTTAAATTTGAAAGATGTTTCAATTTTGAACTGTCGGAATTTTTCTTAGAATCTATCTGGATTAGGAGGACTTGGATCATTCATCCATAAATAATATGACAATTACTTAGAAAGCCTTTTTCTAATCATATTTAAAAGCAAAACCTGTATTGTCATATAACTGTTTAGAGTAGCAGTCTATTTTACTTATACTTTCTTGTTGCCAGCAATAAACTACTTATGTCATCCTTGGATCTAGTATTCATTTAGTCACTCATTCTTTTTTTTTTTTTAACTTAAATATCTCTGGTTACTAGGCCCTGTGTCAGGTGCTGGTCTGCAGTGATAAAGTAAGACAGTCAGGTTCTTGTTCTCCTGGAAGCAACATTCTGGTGGGAGCCAGCAGACAGAAAATAGCAAACAAACATGATAACTGGATTGTGATAAGTGCTACAAAGGAAGGACACTGGGTAACGAGCTGGGGAAGAATGGGGGTAGGGTGCACTTTGGATTGCTGCTCTAGGAAGAATTAAGATTTAAGACGGTGTCTCCCAATCACTACACATAATTAGAATGGCAAAATAGGGTGGAATGGGAGGTGATGGTGCCCAAAACCTATTAGCCAATTTGACCAGGAAACTCTCAAACTCCATGACTGATTCTTGAGAGACCTCTTTTTTATGATACCCCGACTGGTTCTTTTCATATCTTAGTTCCATTTTAAATGTGGGATTAAATTTTAACACCCAGTGTTTAAATACAACATGCAGCGAACATACTCACTTTTCTGACTTGTTAGGGCAAGTACGCCTGGCTCTATAATTTAACAACACAAATTGTGCTCTTACTTTGCTGAGCTCTGTTCCCTTATTTGTGCATTCATTCATTCATTCAACAAATATTTGTTGAGTACCTTTTGGGTCCAGGGGATATTGCAGAGAGCAAACTAAGCAACAGTTTCTGCTCTCTCACAGGTACAGCTTCTGGTGTTCCCACTTGATTTTCTTTCTGACTTTATATTAATACACTGCTAGCTAATAACTACTGCTTGACCTAACACCAGTTTGGGGAAGACAACCTTTATGTGATGTAAATAGATCTCTTTTATGTTCTGCTGTTCTTAACACTTAAGCATTATTATTGTCGGTGATTTTTTTATTCTTTGGGATGTGGGCGATTTAACTTTTATTAAGGTAATTTTAGAATGTTAGGTACAGGGCTCTTTTAGCCATTAGAGTGCTTTTCTTTGTTTAGGAGCATATAACTACTAGTCCCTGACTGATTGTGCAGTCATGACACAGCTGGAGTGAAGATCCAGCTTTAAGCATTGTGAGATAAATCATTTCCACATTCTTGCTTAAGTGGCCATTTTAGTGTAGAGAAGCACATTTTCTGTGAAATCCAACGTGAGTGTCTCCTTGACCCAAGGTCTCAACAATTTTTAAGCAACATAGGTATGATGGTTTAGAAAGACCTTGATGGATTTTCTTTTAATCCTGTAAAATTAAAAATTTTCCCTTTGAAGAATTATTGACAAAAGCATTAATTTGAAACAGTATATAAAAAATTCATTCATATATATATATATATAAAATGAAAATGGAATGTTTTCATTTTTTATTGTTCACTGATGTACAGGAGTGAGTGTAGGAGTTTATGAAGCATTAGCTTGACCATAGCTCCATTGCCCTAGACAGATTTTTAGTTCCTATCAACATTTTGTTCTCAAGACAGTGAAATCAGTAGAAGTTCTTTCCCCTTTTTTATAACAAAACCTGTCTCCTTTCATGTGTACACGTGACTGACGGCTGTCTGCATGGAGCAGAGCCTGTGTGGTGAAGGCCAAGGTTCGTTGCCTGCACTCTGTGGGGATGGTTAACTCCTTTTGGCAGCACACAGAAGCGCAAGGGGCAGCCCCCACCTCTTCACCTTCCTGTGGAGAGCCGTAGGTGTGTCCAGGAGAGAGCAGCTCTCCAGGTGCATGCTGTGTGAAGAAACCCATTTTTGAGAAATAAACATCAAAACAAAGCCATCCCCGCTGTGTATTTCCCTACCTTTGGTCCAGGATCCAAAGTTCAATCTGGGAAAGGCTTATGTTTCTTCCAGAGAAGGGGATGATAGCTAGGGATGAACCCAGAGGTTTTCGGAAAGCCAGGTCTTTCTGGAAAATAGTAGAGGCTTAGGCCCAGAAACCTAAAGCCTTTTTCTTCAGGAGGGGGCCTGAGCCAGGAGCTCTGCAGAGGCCCAGGCAGAGCTGAGCCCTTTAAGATCTCACTGTACCCTGGGAGGTCAGAAGGGTTGAAGCAAAATTGACATGCATCTTCTGCTTATTGTTAACACTGGGCAAGTAAGTATCCTGTCCCCAATTTTTAAAGGACAAACACTTTAAAAGAACTCCTGATTTTTTTTTTTTTTTTTTTTGCAGTGCTGAGGATTAAACCAAGGACCTTGTGCATGTGAGGCAAGTACTCTACCAACTGAGCTACACCCCCAGCCCCCCTGATTGATATTTTTTTTAGAAATATTTTTTAGTTGTAGATGGACATAGTACCTTTATTTATTTATCTTTATGTGGTGCTGAGGATCGAACCCAGAGCCTCACACATGCTACCACTGAGCCACAACCCCAGCCCAGAACACTTGATATTTTAAAATGTATTTACATACTGATTTATTATATAGAATGGAATATTAAACATTATATATAATCCTTTCCTTTTAAAAATTATAAATTGACATTATAAAAAGGAAGGACAGGCACAGTGGCATATGCCTGGAATCTCAGCGGCTTGGGAAGCTGAGGCAGGAGAATCAAGGGCTCAAAGTCAGCCTCAGCAATGTGGTAAGGCCCTATCTCTAAATAAAATATAAAAAGGGCTGGAGATGTGGCTCAGTGATTAAACGTCCCTGGGTTCAATTCCTGGTACCAAAAAAGAGAAAAAGGAAAAAGCTGGAAAAACCCAAAATGCTCATTCTCCTATCATTCCATGTTTTCCTGTGTGCAAGTCTATTTGAACATGGGTATAACTGTAATATACACACAATTTGTATTCTGATTTTTAAAATTTTTTTTTATCATACTACAGATGGAACCCAGGGTCACTCTACCATTGAATTATACCCCAGTCCCTTTTTATTTATTTTGAGACAGGGTCTCACTTTGCTGAAGCTGACCTCAAACCTGTGATCCTCCTACTTCAGCCTCCTGAGTCCTTGGGATTACAGGCATGCGCCAACATACCTGGCTACTTTTTAACGTAACATTGTCATCATTTTTCTTACTATGTTGTGACAGTGTTCATAATTCATTTGCAATGGCTGTGTACTATTTGATTAAGAAATTGTATCATAATTAACATTTTTCCTATTATTTGGCATTTAGATTGACTCAGATTTTGTAGCAAACTTCTTTTCTTGTGAATCATTTTTTAGGATCAGCTTCCAGCAATAAGATTACTGTGTCAAAGGGGCTAGACATTTTTACAACTCTTGATACACGTTATAAATTGCATTACAAAAGGTTTGACCTTTTTCTTTGTACAATTTTAAAGGTGAATCACCAGCCATGAGCCAATGCTTACATTTTTGGACAGTTAATTATTATTCCCATATTAGGTAGAGAGAGAGGGTCTGTGCACATCTGATTTTCTTCTAATTGCTTTCATTATATAAGCTGACTTGTTAAGAAAAATGTCCTGGCCCTGAGATGTTCCAGACAACAGAGCCATCACTTTTGCAAAGTTTGGACCAATTCCAACTTTGTAATCAGTTCCCAGAGTTGTTCGTATTTCTTTTGGCAAAGATATCTATCGCTGTGGTCAAATGCAGCTGAGTGGTTGAAGTCACGGGGTGAGCTGATCAAGGTGCCTATTTTAGCATTAGGTTAGCAGTCTGTGGCCAGGTGTCTGGGTATTTTGAGAGAAGTAATTTTGAAAAGTAATTTGCAATTCATAACTGAACAGCATCAGAAGAGTCATATGCAGGTCTTCTGTGGAAATGCATTCTCTCTTATGCACACACCCCTGCCTTCCAGACCAGCTGAAGGATAATCATTGGGTTTCTGAGAAAATACACTAACTGGAACTGGGCACAGTAGGGCATATTGTTGGGATCCCAGCCACTCTGGAGGCTGAGACAGGAGGATGGCAAGTTCAAGGCCATCCTGGCAACCTAGTGAGACCTTTAGCAACTTACTAAGACCCTGTCTCAAAAAAAAAAAAAAAAAAGAAAGAAAGAAAATGCACTGATTACAGGGACATCAAGAGGCCGTGGTCCTTGCTGACTGTCACAGCGACTGTGTTTTATAGCAAGTTGCTTGTCCTAGGTTTCTCATTCATACAAGCAAGCGTGTTAGAAACAAGAGTCCCAACACCCCTGCAATTCTTCAAGTCATCTGTCCCGTGAATCACTTCTTTGCAGTGCTGGGGATGGAGCCCAGGGCCCCCCACACGTTGGGCAAGCACTGTACCTCTGAGCCTCACACCGATCCTGTGTCTTTACTTTTGTAGCCAAAGGAATAATCTCCCTGTTTGTTGGAGTTTCTGTCAGGTAACAATGGAAAAGAACAGGATGTGAAATCACAATCGGATGTCTATGGTTTGACATTCTACCAGAAGATTTCATGGCACATATAATTAGAACTAATGGCAAAAAAAAAAAAAAAAAAAAAAAAATTTACCTACTTGTGGCTTGAATTTACTTAGGCTACTATGCTTCTTGTGAATGTTAAACATAAGGGGAAAAAATAGCATTCTTCACTCTTGTCCAGTAGATTAAGAGTAATTTGATCTGTTCTGTAAAACAGGTCTTAAATTTACTGACCATTATTTTATTTACCGACTACAAAAATTTTAGCATGAATCATAGCTTTCTCAGCAACATCAAAATTACACACACACACACATACACATTCATTTTATTTTATTTTATTTGATATTGAGGATTAAGACCAAAGATGATTTACCACTAAGGTATATCCCCAATCCTTTTAAAAACAAGTTTTTTGTTTTTTTTTTTTAATTTTGAGACAGGATCTCACTAAGTTGCTAAGGTTGGCCTCAATTTTATGATCCTCCTACCTCAGCCTCCTGAGTTGCAGGGATTACAGGTATGCGGCACTGTGTCTGGCTCAATGCTATTTTATTTAGCATAGCATTTTGAATAATGGTTACTTGGTAAGAAGGATTTAGGTCATTTTGGGGGAGGAGTAAAAGATGAAAGCAGGTGTAGAATTCACTTTCTATTACCTGTGTTAAATTATTTTCATTTAGTCTGTTACAAAAATAATTATTCTCATTTTCTCCTGTGAAGGCATAGTCAGCAGAGACACTTAATAGTGAAGTTCTACGGTCACATTAATATATAGCTGTAGCTGTCCTCGGAGGGTTTCGCATTGACTGAAAACCCCACTCTGGGAAGCAAGGTGAAGGTCGCTGTAGCTGAGCTCTAGTAGGTTACCTAACCTCTCTGTTTCCTTGCTGGTAAAATGGGGTGTGGTGACAATTAGAACAGGGCTAATACAGTTAGAGCACCCAGCGGCCCTCATGCACAAGAGGATACAATATTCAGGGTGAACCCAGTTCCAGCTCTCAGGGAACAGCGGCAGGAGAGTTTTGGATCCCAGGCCCAAGGGTCCAGACCTGTAAGTGGTCATGAGTGACGTGGAGCCATCCTCCTCTGTCCATCACGCCCAGCATTTTGTATGGAGTTAGCTTTGAGGGCCAAGTATTAAGGACACTGCTGCCAACAGAACAGAGCCCCTGCCCCTGCTGCTGGAGAAGTCAGACAGACTGTAAAGAAATGTTTGATGGCAATCAGACGGAGATGCGGGCTACAGAGAGGCAGCAGAGCATGGGGACTGTGACAGGGTAGGAGGGCTGTGTGTGACAGAGCTTTTAGTTCAGGGAGGGTTAGGTTGGCCCTCATCAGAGCACACTGGAGCAGAGTCCTGAAGGAAGTAAGGGAGCTCCTGGCTTGTTCTGTGAATAATGGGCCAGAGATCAGCTCAGCAGAGTCAACAGCGTGAGCAAAGGCCCAGAGGCAATTCCTTGTTTTTTGTGTTCCAAAAAGACTTTCTTTGGCTTTTGTTCTATTAAACGATTGCAGTGCTGGGGTAGAAGGGAGAGCCTCCTGCTTGCTAGGCAAGCGCTCTGCCACTGAGCCACATCCCCAGCCCCAGCCTTTACTTTGAGTCAGATGGGAAGCCATAGAGCAGAGAAGAGTGACATCATCTGACTTGGAAGGAATTTTCACAGGGTGATGCAGGCCCAGGCAAGAGGGGTGGAGGGTAGGTAGACGGACGGACAGGAGGGAGTCGCAGAGAGCTGTGTCTTCTCCTATGGTAACTATAACCACGGGGAGCTACTTAGTTGCAGATCAATTAAAATTTAAAAAGTAAAAAATTAATTTCCTCAGTCACGCCAGGCATCTTTCCAGTGCTTAGCAGTACATAGTGCTGGTGGCTACTGGATTAGATGGCGAGATAGAGGCCATTCTCTGCCTTCACAGAAGATTCTACTGGACAGTGATGATGGTCCGGTCTTGGCCTGTGTGGGAACTCTGTGACTTTTACTCTCCCGTGGAAAGCACCGCAGGGCTTGAAGTAGAGGAGCAATGTGCTCTGCATCGTGACCTCAGTAAATGGCTGCGTTGAGGGGAGACTCTCAGTGCCCATTAAAAGTCCAGAGAGACTGTCTCGGATGAGGGTCAGAAGGGAGTAGGAGGGTAAGTTCTTAGATCTTGGATATATTTTGAAGGCAGAACCCATAAGCTTCCTGTGCAATTGAAGAGGTAAGAGGAAAACACGTGTGTTCGGGGGTGATGGTGGCAAAGAGAACTGAGGCCCACTCGCTTGAACCAGGAGGGGAGGCAGAGCTCTGTGGGTCGGAGCTAGAGGAAGCTCCTAGGCAGTAGGGGACGGAGGAGCCAGAGGGTGGACTCCTGTTGGAAGTTTAATCCTGGTGGAGCAAGTTTCAAATAGTCGTTGAAAAGTGAGTTTAAAAGCATCATAGTTGCCGGTGTTCCTCTCCATGTCCCCTGCTTATATGGCAGCAAGGGGACAGGAGTCGGCTGGGTTCCTCCAGGCTGGGTTTGTAAGAAAATACAGGGTGGCAAGGGTTTAAGGAGTTGGCAAGAAGGACATTACAAAACAGACCATGGAATCTAAACTGAGTAAGTAGGCAAATTAAAAAAAAAAAAAAAAAAAAAAAGCTGGCAGCCGATGCAGCGGGGAAAGCAGAGGGATCCATAGACTGGAGGCCCCAATATTTCTAAGAATGGCTGGAGTTGTTTGTCGTGCAGGTTGGAATGAGAGATTGAAGAGCTAAATGCGTGAATCAGTCATTTTGTAGGCAGAGCTAGAGTTGGTGATGACAAGGTCCTTCTTTGAAATCTATCCAGATGGGTCTTCATTGTGGGCCAACTTGTCAAGTCGCAGAACTCCAGGTGATATATTCTGTGGATCCCATCTAAGCATGTTTGGTAACCAAAAGCCCAAGGGTGCAGAACTGGGAGCCCCAAGAGCTGCCTGTGGTTCCAGGCTTGACACAAACCAACTGTGTCACTATGGACCTTGAGGAAATGACCTTGTGGTCTCCTGACTCTCTAGTTTGTGACTCAATAGTCTTACCACGATAAGGTCTATTCTCCAGACACTGGTCTTCCATGTGGACCTAGAGGATTTGTCTGTGGGAAATTTGCAACTCTGCAGATTTTTATCTGCTGGTGTCCTTTAGAATATCAAACACCCAGAAAGCTACCCTCCTGATCATGTGCTGGAAACCTGACCACGTAGTCATCGGGTTGGGTGACACGGGGATTATATACCACAGTGCCACACGTCTCTGGTGTCTTTCAGGTCCTAGGGTGATTGGATCTCCATCTAAAAATCATATTTTGGGGCTGGGGATGTGGCTCAAGTGGTCACGCGCTCCGGGTTCAATCCTTAGCACCACATACAAACAAAGATGTTGTTGTGTCCGCCGATAACTGAAAAATAAATATTAAAATTCTCTCTCCCTCTCTCACTCTCTCTTTAAAAAAATAAAATAAAATAAAAATCATATTTCTTCCCATTTCTCTTTCCCTTCAAAGGGCACAAGAGGGAATGAAAAACAATCTGAGGTAAATTTTTAACAAGATGATCTAAGCTTTGTAGCCCTGGCTAAGGAAGGTGAGTGGTAGTTTTTAGCTGTAGCTATTTTAATAGCTTCTAGGGTCTTTGGAACGATCTGTGCTGCCTTACCTGCTGTTTGAACTGGTGGAGCCTCTTGAGGACAGAAAACAAAAGAGGAATGTTGAAATGCAAATAGACAGCTCCAAGTCCCAGTCCCCAGATCAAAATGAAGCCCAAACTGACCCTGGTATCTCCACAGACCTCTCCAGATAGGCTCTAGAAAAATCTCACTAGTTGTATTTCTTTCCCTGGATTGGAGTCCTAAGGTAGGTAAGGAAAACAAGAACAAAATAAAAACAAACAAAGGATCTCATACTTGGAATTTACTCAGCACCCCGTTGAATAGCTAATTGTTTCTCGGGCTCATCCCCTCCCCCTCCTTTTCTCTGCCTGAATAGATAATCCTTACAAAACATCTATTCATTCTACAAGTGAAAACTTCAGGAATACTCAATGCTGACCTTGGCAAGAGTAATGGACCCAGATTGAGTGATGGATCTGAGTGGTTGTGGCTGATGTGCGTTTTTGTGTTTTGTATGCCTGCTTACAAGTATTTTTGCAATAGGAAAAGAAGATTTATGGCATTTTAATTAATGGACACAATAAAGGTTAGAACTTGCAGATGAATTTATAAAATACAACACTTAAAAAATTTGTTTTTAGTTGTATTTGGACATTTGTTTTTATTTATTTATTTTTATAGAGAGCTGAGGATTGAACCCAGTGCCTCACACATGCTAGACAAGCACTCTGCCATGGAGCCCCATCCCCAGATATAACACTTTTGATAGCTTGTTTTTGAGCATAAACTCAATTGTTTTTGTTGTTGTTGTTGTTGTTGCTTCAAAAAAAAAGTTTTAGAGCTAGGATATAGCTTAGTGGCAAAGCATCTGCCTTGCATTCGCAAAGTCCTGAGTTCAACTCCCAGTTCCAAAAAAAAAGCTCTGATAATTAATGGTGATTTTTTTTTTTTTTTTTTTTTTTGTGTGTGTGTGTGTGCTGGGAATTGAACCCAGGGCCTTGTGCATGCAAAGCAAGCACTCTGCCAACTGAACTATAGCCCCAGCTCAATAGTGATTTTCTTTTGTATTTTGATGTGACCACTTTAATTGATAAACAGTTAGCTAAGGAAGATAAGGAGAAAATACTAGTGAAAAGAACACTAACAAGGTTTTAACTAATAAATTAAATATGAGCTCTTTTTGATTTTTGTTTTGAACTGACTGCATGGTTTTGGGAAAGTTATTGAGTTCTTTTTAATTTCAACTTATAAAACTAGCATGAGAAAAATGTTAGTGAAAAAAATCGTAAAATGTTTTAAAGTGCATGTGAAAGACATGATCTGAAACCACACAGTTGGGTTTTTTTTTTAACTGAAAATACCTGATCTTGTCAGTAAACCTAAATTATTTAGCATGTTAGTTTATTTTTTAAGCTTCCATTTAATTTTAGGTACTTATAAGCTCTTCATTTGTTAATGGAAAGGAACACCATTTACACCGGATGGCTACACAGCAACTTTATTCTGGTAAAATAATCTCTTAAATCCTTATATACACAGTCACTAACCGTTGGCTTTATAAGGTCAGTACCAGCAGACCAGTCCTGTGGCTCTCAGGAGCTCAGTGTGTCCAAGATAGCGCTTACTCGAACAAACACACAAAATAGCAAGTAGTTTAAACAGTACCTTTTGATTTGAATTTAACCTAGTCTGGACAGAGGACTCTTAAAAAAAAAAATCACCAACAGAATTGCATTACATATAGACATTGTGAGGTTGTATCAATGCAGTTTAGCTATGCTTTTTAAAAAGCAAAGTTTAGAGAATGGAACCCCTTAAAGTCATATGTTCTTCAACTATTACAAGCCACAACTTGCAGGCCAACATTTATTTCTGATTGCTGACTACTTTAGAAAGAGAAGGCTTTATACACTGATGATCAGTCCCAGTCCCAAGGCCCCAGAGAAGCATAGTGCCCCATAAAGGAGTAAATAAATCCTGCTGGGGTTAGCTAGAGCCTGGAGGCTTTAGGAACGTGGAACGCCAGGCTCCAGGGTTCTGAGTTCCAATATTGACTCTGCCTGTGAGTCACCCTGAACCAGTCACCCAGGCTCTTGTGTTTCTCTCTTTAGAGAAGAGCTAAGACTATTGACTTTTCAGTGGTTGCAAAACATTATAAAAGGCTAGGAAAGTACTATGTAAACATGTGAATATCATGAAATACAGGAGGTATGATTTCAAAATAGAGGTGTTTTTTTTTTTCTTTTGAGGTACTGCAGATGAAACCCAGGGGTGCTTTACAACTGAGTTACATCTCTAGCCCTTTTTATTTTATTTATTTATCTATCTATCTATCTATCTATTTATTTATTTATTTTTTTGAGGGAGGATAACAGGGATTGAACTCAGGGGCACTCAACCACTAAGCCACATTCCCAGCCCATTTTGTAGTTTATTTAGAGACAGGGTCTCACTGAGTTGCTTAGCACCTTGCTGTTGCTGAGGCTGGCTTTGAACTCCTGATCCCCCCTGTCTCAGCCTCCCTAGCCACTGGGATTACAGGTGTGTACTACTGTGCCTGGCCCTTTTTATTTTTTAAGACAAGAGTCTTGCTTAATTGCTGAGGCTGGCCTCGAATTTGTGATCCTCCTACCTCAGTCTCCCAAGTCACTGGGATAACAGGTGTGCCCCACCATGTCAATGTAGAGGTTTATTTTTAGAACTTTAATTTGAACAGTGTAAGTTTGGTCTGTGTTGCTTACTGAAAGGAAACACCTGAGCAATTGCTTTACTAGAGTGGTTAGAGGATTATATTAGAGATCAGATGCAAGGGCTTTCTAGAATTGTTTATTAAAACTCAATAACATTATTTTCCAAGAGGGAGACTGGTGAGACCCTGTCTCAAAATTAAAAATAAAAAGGGCTGGGGATTGTAGTTCAGTGGCAAAGCACCCCTCAGATCATCCCCTTGTACTGGGGGGAAAGTCTTTAACAAAATTTAAAAAGAAATTGATTAAAATGATTGGTTTGCTTTTCAATACTAGTTTGAATTCTGACTTGCTGGATACTACTTAGATGTTTCCTTTAGTACAGCAAACCTCTCTAAAATAAAACTCATCGAGTTTTGGTTTTGGCAATGCTGGGGATTGCACATGCTGAGTAAGTGTTCTACCACTGAGCTGCACCCCAGCCCTGTTTTCCCTTCTCCTAATGATGTGGAGAAGCTTCTCATCCGTGAGAAAAAAAGAATATAATCTTCATACCTTTACTCTCTTTCTGGATCCTTTACACCCTCGACTAATCTAGTCAGTCCTGAAATCCTTTTAGTTTAGTTTTAGATACTAGTGTCTGGCATCTCTCTTCTGACGCCCCAGGAACCTTGTACTGTATCCCTATCATCCAAAATTAACAGCTTATCTTTTTTGTTATATCTACTTCAACTTATTTAACAAAATAAAACATTGGAGATACTCAAGTTCCCTTTAGATACTAGTTCCAGTCCCCCTGTCCTCACCTTCCAGACCCATGTTAGTTTGAAGTGATTTTTAAAATATTTTGTGTATATCTACATGTACCCATAGTCTGTTGTATCATTTAATAAGTTTAAATACTCATAAATGGTTTCCTATATACCAAACGCTCTATGATTTGCTTATTTTTTTTGCAGTTTTTAAGTTCTATCCTGTGTGTGTTATGTGTGTGTGTATGTGCACACGTGCATACATGCATACACACATTGTTATTAATTTGCATTTCATGGTATAAATAGTACCACATTTTATTAATCAGTCCATTAGTGGATATATGTTTAAATTTTTTCACTAGTATAAATGACGCTTGTATTATTTTTACATATGTTGGACATAGGCAATAGTTTCTTAATCTAGATACCTTGATACAGAATTGCCACATCTTAAATATGCACAATTTAACTTTTAAATCTAATTGAATTTCCACTGCTAGAAAACCATTTCCCCAAACACTCTCCAACGCTTTTCAGACTTTGCCATTCTGGGGTAACAAATGGTTTTCTCTTGGGCTTTTTAGCTTGGTTCCAATCTGCCTGTTCACAGTTTTTGGGCTAATTCTCTTCCCTAAGTGCAGCCCTATCAGGCTCTCTCTGTTCAGAGCTGTCCACTGTCTCCACAGTGCAAACTGTGCCCTGTCATCTGCAAGTGTCCGGTCTTGCCTCATCTCTCTGGGTGCAGCCGGGCCAGAACGAACAGCTCACCATTTTCTCAAACTCAGCTTTTACGTTTCGGCCTCTGCAACTTGATCATGCTCTTCTGAGTTCTTTTATTGATTCAATAAATATTTATTAAGCTCTTTACTTCCTGCCAGGTGCTGGGAATAGAAGGGTGAACAAGAAAGACAATATCTAGGCACTCATGGAGCTTACAATTTTTAGCAGAGGGTGCAGATGAGTAGAAAAGAAACTGGGGGAAAAAAATTGAACAAGAAAATTTTCTATAGTTTTAAGTACCATGCAGAAAGGAAAATAGCATGTTAATGTGAGATTGTGTGGGGGGTGGTGGTGGTGGAGGATGTGGGCAAGTCCAGGTGGGAACATGAGAGGGGCAGGTGCTCAGGGAAGGCTGTGCAAAGGTTATATTCCTCCTGAGATCAGCAACATGAAACTCATTCACACCAGAAGTGTTTCTGATCCAGAGCAAGTGCAGATGCCCTCCTGTGGAATGGCCTCAGTGTTCTAAAGAACAGAGCTGCCTTGTGGCTGGGTGGTCCGGGCTGGGAGAGAGGTGGATGCTTTAGCCATACTTCGCTGGGCCTTGCTGATGCTCTCTTTCAGGGCCAGCACAGGTGATGGTGCTTTTGACTTTAATGTTGCCCCCCATCCTCTCTTTCTAACCATCTCTTCCTAACCATCTCTGATCCTTCGGACTGAGAGCCATCCTTCTGGGCTCCCATCACACAGCAGGATCCACAGTATTCAACCGAGTGCTTTGGGGTCTTGGTGTCTTCCCAAAAGCCAGTTTGTTTTCATATTGTTTTGTTACTACCTCATGAGGGACAGTACTCCATGGTCCAGAATGAGGAAAGTAGAAGGGAAAAAAATGGTACAATCCCGTCAAAGCCTGTCCTTTCTGATTGAATCACTGGGATCTCGGGAAGATAAACTTTCCTGTAGTGTATCTGAGCTAATTTTCACAATGACAAATAAGATAAACGGAACTTTCCTTAATAATTGATAAGAGTAATTGGACTTTTAAAAGTGATTTTTTTTTTCACCCTTCTTCCCAGGTTGTGTTTCTTTTTTACTTTCTTTCTTGGGATTACAGTTTATGGACTGTCTCCTAAAGTATCTTCTTTTCCGTGCTCTCCATACCCTGAGCTTTTTTTTTTTTTTAATGAAGAAGTCATGGAGAGTTTTGTGCAATGGGGACCTTTTCCCAGGCTCAGCAGCTTGTGAAGATAACATTGTAAGCTTGAGGCCTTAATATGTGTATTTCATATCTCTTTATCTTCAGGATAATCTTTGAGAATGACCTTAGACCTGACTTACAAATGAAAACAAAGCCAAAAAACAACTGCGGTTCATAGAAGTTGTTACTTGTTCTGGGTTGCAGAATTAACAGTGAGGCTGGCTTTTATATTTGGAGCTTCTGCCCAATTCTCCAGGAGGCTACCACGCTTGAAGTAATAATAGAGCAAACACTAGGCACTTACCAATACCTCCAGATACATCCTGTATGATTGTAACCACTGAGATGTGTGTGGATCACTCCTGTGTTCTTTGTGTGTTCAGCAGAGACAGCAAGAGCACCCTGTGCGGTGGCGGAAAGCTAGCTACTCACTGTGCCTGCAGCTGCACCTCTGGGTCAGGGTCTTCCCGGAGCTCACCAGCTTCATGACAAGATGCTTAGTATTTCTATAGTTTGATTTCTGTATTTTTATTTTTAAATTTTTATTTATTTGGGGGAGGGGAAGAACATAAGCATTTATTTCCAATAAATTAAAAGTAAAACAAGCTTGAAAACTGTGGTCTTTGGCAAAATATGATTTAAATTTGTAGAGCAAGTCAACTTATGCTGAGAATGATAACCACATCTTCCTTCAAATGGATAGTAAGTCATTCATAAAACTAAAGGCAAACTCTCCTAAAATAAGAAGTCCATGTGTTAAAACCAATATCACAAAATAAGTAAATTAGATTCCTGATTGTTTTCGCATCATAGTATTCATCAATGGACTTTACTAGTAACTGTCCACTGCTACATTCAACTGGCAAATTATTTATTTAAATAGTTCCATGGACTATTGCCATTGTCTGTCTCAACTCTACTCAAATAGTTATTTCTATCACACAGATTTTTTTAAATATTTACATTTTATTGTAGTTGGACACAATATCTTTATTTATTTTTATGTGGTACTGAGGATTGAACCCAGGATAAATTTATTTTTTTATTTTTGGGGGGTACTGGCTATTAAACTCAGGGGTACTCGACCACTGAGCCACATCCCCAGCCCTCTTTTTTCATTTTATTTAGAGACAGGGTCTCACTGAGTTGCCCAATGCCTCACTTTTGCTGAGGCTGGCTTAGAACTTGCGATCCTCCTGCTTCAACCTCACCAGCCGCTGGGATTACAGGTGTGCGCCACTGCGCTCAGTTGGTTTCTGTATTTTTAAGGGAAAGATGATAACAGTACCTACCTCATCCTTGAGTTGATGTAGGATCTTTCTTTTTTTTTTTTTTTTTATGGTGCTGGGGATTGAACCTCCGGCTTAAGTGCTCTACCAACTGAACTCCAACTAAGCACCATCCCCAGCCCCTGTTGTAAGGATTACATGGGACATACACTTACAAGGTTTAGTATGGAGCCTTGCACTTGGTAAACCCTCACTTAATGTCCCTTCTGGGAGGCCTCACCTGACTCCGGGAGCTTGTGTGGACTCCCCACCCCCACCCCAGCACTCAGCACATATGCCCTCTGCCTGCATCTGCCTACTTCCCTTAAAGAAGTTTTCCCATTCCTGGGATCTGAGGTTTATTAACTGACTGTCTCCTCCGCAAAGATGTGAAATCTCCGTGGATCTTTTTGTTCCTGCTTCTCAAGCCTGGCATATAGTTGGTTCTCAGTACATGGTTATTTCATAGTTGTCTGTTTCTGACAACCTTGAACTAGAGCTTTCATTTTGAACAAAATAATCAGTACTCTGCTTTCCCCTCAGTATGCCTTACAGATTCGTATTCCTAAAACTCCGTTCCCAAGGCTTCATCTGGGATCCCAAATGCCTCACGGATCTCTACTTCTAGCTCTCTGTCAAACTGTACTTCTAATTAACTACCAATAAATTCTGATAGGCATCCCAAGCACAACCTGTTCAAAACCAGGTTCACTGCCTCTTCTACGCCTGGTCCTCCTTCTGTGCCACCATGCTGGTTGGTGATGTGCGTTTTCATCCACCCTCCTGCAAACCTGAGAGGTCTCCTAAAGTCTTCCCCTCCCCTCAGTTTGCAGCCAGTCAGCCCCCAAGTGCTACTTTGCCATTGTCATCTTCATCATTATCGCTGTGTCACCATTGATTGAGGGAGAACCTTGTGCAAATGAGCATAATATCATTTCATTGGCAAAATGTCCCAGAAGGCAGATTTTTCTCCCATATAAAATAAGCAGAGTAAGGTTTTCAAGAAGTTCAAGACTAGCCGGGCAAGGTAGCACGCTCCTGTAATCCCAGCTACTCAAGAGGCTGAGGCAGGAGGGTCACAAGTTAGGGGCCAGCTTCAGGGAACTTTAGTGAGATCCTGTCTCAAAAGATAAAAAGGGGGGGCTGGGGTTGTGGTTCAGTGGTAGGGTGCTTGCCTAGCATGCATGAGGCACTGGGTTCGATCCTCAGCACCACGTAAATATAAAATAAGATATTATGTCCACCTAAAACTAAAAAATAAATATTTAAAAAAGATGAAAAGGGCTGGGGACGTGGCTCAATGGTAAAATGCCTTGAATTCAACCCCCGTATGAATCACACCTATGAAAAAATGTTCAAGGCTTGCCTAAGACCCACAAAAGTCAAGGAGAGCCAGCATTTGGCCCACCTGACTCCAAAGCACATGCCCTTGACCTCAAGAATTCCCCCAGTGAACTCCATCCTCTAATGGGAAGATCAAGTCTTTAATTTGGGCTAGATCTGGCCTGATTGATGCAACAGCCTTTCGTCTGACCTGCCAAACCCTGTGCCTTCCATGATGCGCCTTCTCTGCCCTGAACATTACCTTCCTAAAATACAAATCCAGGCCTATGACTCCTCTGCATAAAGACTGCTCTTGGTTCCCTTTTGCATCTTTTGAAGTCTGAACTCCTCCATAGCATACAGTCGCCCCCCCCCCTCGCCCCCCGTTTGTTCTCAGAGCCTCTTCCTCCCTCCATCCCTCCCACCCCCAGCTGCACCTGAACCTAGGCAGGCTAGGCAGGCTCAGCACACGTGGCCCTGGGCCCACAACACCCCTTATCCTCTTTGCTTAGTGAAATCTTTCTCATCCTTTAACTTTCAGCGCAGAAGCCACATCCTCTGTGAAGACTTTCAAAGAAGGCCACAGCCAACCACTCCCACCTGTGTTCCTCAGAGCATTCTGCACCTATAACGTGGGTGAACACAATTCTGAATCAGAGATGAGATGTGACAGTTCAGATAGCTAAGCTGAGAATGTTCTCCTAGAGATGATGGGACAATTATTGGAGCAAAGCCCACCACAAATGCTCAAGGAGGGGATACTCTTCCCCCTCTGCTACCATGCTGAGGGCTGGGCAGCCTCTTCCAAGGTTGGGAGCTGCTGGGGCTCTTTGTATCTGCCCTGCAGTAGACATGCTGCTCATCAGTTGTTTGCTGAATGTATGACGGTTACCGGCCTAATGAGAATCTAAGACTTGAATCCAGAAACCCTTTGAAGAAATGCACTTGCAGGACATGGCAAAATACCTCATTGATGCTAAAAAAGTGGAAAACTGGCGAAGTTTGCACCTTTTTTTTTTCCTCCTCCAATTGTTTTAGTGATACCAGAAATGTATCTAGCCTGTGCACATTTCTCTAAATACCCACCTAACCAACCAACCAGCTGTCTGTAATGGACCCCCCACCATCGGCATGAGCACCAGGCCTGGATTTAAGTCTTGGCTTCCTCACTGGAACACTTCTGTCCTAGCCTATACTTCCTCATCTCTAAAATGGGGATAATAGTGGCTACTTGCAGGGGTTGCTGTGAAGATTCTAGGAGTGAATTGAAGGAAATTAGCAAGCACAGGTCTGAAGAAAGAGTCTTTGTTATAGGCACAAAGATAACCTGTGGCTCATCACTATAAACAGGAACTAGAAGGCAAGGTCATGCATGTTCTAAAATAAAATTAGGGTTTCATTGGGAATTATAAAAGTGAAGTCAGTTAAGAATATTACTGATATTTGATGACTTTAACATAAGAAGATGCAGTCTCTCTAAACTTCAAAGTTCTCTGACTTTCACCCTTGCAGTTTACAACCGGGCTGGGGGAGGTGTGATCCTCCATTTGTTTTCCCTCACCTTTGTGGTTTTGATGGGCTTGATCTCACCCCAAACCTCGCTGTGTTCCAGAATCACTAGAGTGAGTGTTTTACGGACCTCTGGGCTCCACCCCAAACCTCCTGGAATCAGTATCTGGGACAGGAAGGGAATCGTAAATCTACATTTAGAGAAGCCTCCCCCCCCCCTGGTTTTGATAATCTGCAAGGTTTGGGAACGGCTAGCATACGCAAACTGCTTAGTGCTCAACATGGAGAAATTTCTGAGCTTTTTATGTCTTTTTAATTAAAAAAAAAAAAGTTTATCTTTACATAGAAAGTCTTAGCTTTCTCAATGCCCATTTCACCTTTACTGAGGTCTGTAGGGGGAAAAAAACGGGCACCACTGAAACAATAGGAGGAAAAAAGGTGCAAACTTGGCCAGTTCCCCACCTTGTTAGCATCTGAGAGGTCTTTACCCACGTCCTGCTGCGGCAATTTAAATGCTAATGTAGCTAAGGAGCATAATCTTTGAGCAATCAGAAGTGTTTTTATGACAATCTTATTTCTCTCTTCTGCCTTCTGTATTTGCCCTTTTGCTTTTGGGTCGGAGAGGCGAGTGTGTAAATTCTTTGGACTTTCAAACCTTAAAAAGAAAAATAAAATCCGTGTCCTATCCTGAGAGCTTCTCCGAAGTACTTGTAAAAGAGGAGGGACACATTCCCCCTCTGAACCTGAGCTCTGCAATTTGAACGTGCTGAGTCACCCACTCTCTGCAGGGTCAAGTGCCTAGGAAAAGTACAGCAGAAAATCACACTGGGAGCAGCTACCTGGTGTGTCGTTATTTGAAGATGAATGAGAAGAGCGGAAAGGGGACAGCGCAAAGATGCACAGTAATTTATACAGACTTTTAAGCTTGTTTTTCGGAATTTCTAATGGTTGGATAAGTCCTCTCTGTGTTTGGTGATTTATTGGTGAACTTCTTTAACTATTTCTTCCTGTTCTAGAACTTGAGAATAAATATAAATGATAAAGTACTTGTCTTGTAATGTCTAGAAAAAGGAGAAAAAATTGTCTCTGTCATTATTCCAAAGTTTTCTGTAATTAAGATTCTCGAACTAGATTTCTTTTAAAGAATTCCTATAAAAAAATACAAGAATTGAAAGCTGATGTCTGAGTCCCAGCTTAACTTTTAGGAAGTCTGTTTTCCTATTTTGTTCATGCAGACGAATAGACAGGAGATGTTACTGCTGCATTAACAGGGGAAGTGGAAGGAAGCTACAGTTTCCTTAGAATCACAAAGTTTGTAGGACTCTTGCTGGGGATGTGACTGATAGATAAAAGTCAAAATAATTTGTATATTAGACTGTTTTTTATTTCATATTGTAAAAGCCCCAAGTGATCCTTGGGGGCTCCTCCAACTGGAAACATAGAAAGCTTACTAGAATTGATGCCCCCAAGGTCTTTCCACAAGGTGGGGACTTACTAGAGGTCCAGCAGACAAGATCTTCCTCCAGAGTGCTTTGAGTCCGGAGTGGGGACCAGCAACCCTGCACAGGCTCCCGTGGACTCTCAGAAAGAGCCTGGCACTCACATATGGTTGGCTCTGTGATTTAACTTGCATTCTCTCACCCCATCCTTACAGTTCCCTATAAAAGAAGAATTTTTTTATTTTTAAGACCTTAAAGAGGCTAACCTTTTCTGTGGCACTCCTAGTTGGTGGCAGGGTGGGAATTTAAACCCAGGCAGGGGGGACTCTAACATCCTGGTGACTAAGCACCACGGAGACTGCCTCTTAGCTCATAAAAGTGACGACTCACCAGCAAGTAATGCCAAGTATGGGAAGAACATCATCGGTTGGTTGGATTCCTGCTTTCCCTCAGTGCACGATTTAGAGGGAGCAGGGGTGGGATGGGGTGGGGTGGATGAAGGAAAGGTTGGGAAGAAGGGCAGGAAAGCTGCAGATTTCACCCAGGGCCAGGAGGACTCAGGGATTACACTTCCCTGCTCTTGGCTGTTCTGTAACGGACACCTACAGCTGAAAAGTGAAATGTCTGAATAATCTGTTGTCTTTTTTTTAAATCCAGTTTCAATCAGTAGACATAATACAATGACTTGGCAATTAAAAAAACAAAACCCCTCAACTAACAGCTTTTCATTACTGTACTTCCTGACTACACCTGGAACTGAGCTGACCTTGCTAAGGGCAGAGTAAGGGTTGAGGTCCTTTGGGGGTAGTGGTGAAGGAGTTGAGGTAGGGCAGAGACTCAGGGGATTTGCTCCTGTGAGATGTCGATTTGGCAGCAGGGTAGTGAATGGAGTGGAGGAGGTAGTGGGAGCTCAGGAGGGAGATACTTTTGGGGTAGATTAGCTCAGCACTTGAGACCCGCTGAGGGCCTAGGGCAGGCCAGCCTTGGTGGATGAGCTGGAGCGCAGAGTTGAGAGTTAAGCATGTGAACTTAGGATAAGAAAATTGGATATCAAATTAGAAATTCCATAAAAGTGTGTAGTTTTTTACGAACAAAAAAGCTTGAAGCCAAATCGGTTAGTTGTCCTAAAGAGACCGGCTAGATTAAATAAGAAAAATGGGCCGAAAAAAGAATATTAGGTGCACCACCATTTAAAGATAATGCAGACAGGGCCGGGGATGTGGCTCAAGCGGTAGCGCGCTCGCCTGGCATGCGTGCGGCCCGGGTTCGATCCTCAGCACCACATACCAACAAAGATGTTGTGTCCGCCGAAAACTAAAAAATAAATATTAAAATTGAAAAAAATAAAGACAATGCAGACAAACAGTGGTAGAAGTTTCCAGGGGAAAAACAGTTTCCAGGTGGAAGGGAGCGTTGGCAATATTCAAGGTCATGCAAAACAAGGCCTGAAAACCATTTGGGATCAGCAATTATGAGGTTTTTGACTTTGGTACCACGTTTGTGTGTATGTGGAGGGGAGGAGATCACCTGGGGTCTTGTGCATGCTAAGCAAGCCCTGTATCACTAACCTGTATACCCAGCTCTTTTTATTTTATTTTGAGACAGGGTCTTGCTAAGTTGCCCAGGCTGCCCTGGAACTTTGGATCCTTCTGCCCTCAGCCTCCCAAGTAGCCAGGATTACTGGTGTGTGCCACTGTGGCTGGCAGGAGCCATCCTCCCCCACCCCCAGCCCCAGGGCTGGGTACCAAACCCAGGGCTTCACACATCACTCGGCAAGTGCTCTATTATAGCCCCAGCCCCTGGTACCATTCATTTTAGTGAGTTAATTACAGTCAAGACTGGTGGCTGGAAAAAATTTAGAGAGGTTAGAAGAAAGAAACAGAGGGAGGAAGTGTAGACATCAGCTAGGGCCTGCTCTCTTAAGAAGTTAGAACACAGATAATAGGCAGTAGTTTGGTAACTCTGGGGAGAAGTGGTGTAAAGGTGGTTGTTACTCTTGTAAAGATGAGATCGATGTGAACATATTTGTAGACAAAAGGTAAAAAGCTGGTGAGGGAGAGAGTGCAGAGGAGAGACGCTCACTTCTCTGCAATGCACAGAATGTCCTGCAAAGCAGTTAGCCTTGGCGGTGGCCACAGGGAAGCCAGATGGACACCTGCTCCTTTCCTTCAAAACTGTGGCCCTTCACTCCTGGCCAGCTAGGCAGTTCACTGCGGAGTTCTGTAGGGATTTTACATTCAGGCAGTGAGCCATTATCTTCTGATTTGCATTTTCCAAAACAGCCTATTTCTTCATAGCTCCGTCCAGTGTTGCAGATAATTCAGTGCCACAGGATGGGGATGGAGATGGACCAACACACTTGCTCAACATTCTTTTCAATTTGACTGACTGACTTTTAAGTGGCTCCTAAATTTTCTGGGTAGGAGTATAAAAGAGCTTTGAATGAGCACATCTTTTTACTCACTTTAGTTCTTTAGGATTATGCTGGAAGTCAAACCAGTCTGCCTTGGATGCTAAAGACAGAGGTCAGATAGTGGGAGGAGAGGAGTTGCCTCCTTCTTCCAGGGCTGCATGCATAATAGAGACTGGCCCTGGCTTGTCACAGCTGCTGGGCCCAAGTGTGGATGGAAGAATGTGCAGTGTAAGACTGAAGAGGCTCGTGTGAAAATCCACAGTGAACAGGAATTTCTTTTCTCCATAGGTTCTTCACTGTTAGTCCAGGGTGCTTGAACTTGTTTCATTTTTACTCTTATGAAATGCTCTCAACAATAACCACAGAAACAAAAAGAGAAGAAAGGAAGTATTTAGTAATATTAAGAGAGGGCCATGGTTGGGGCAAAACGTTGCATTATTCACTGCTGCAGAAAAAGATGAGCCAAGGGAATTTCTTATATTTCTTATGTCCTTTGAGATTTGCATGACTCATTTGAAGGTCATGTTGCACATGTCATTGTAAGGGGGCTGACTTGCTCCTCTAAATCCCCCAATCTTTATATTAGTTTCTTTTCGTAGTTTTAATGCTAATCCTTTGAAGGACTGAAGAATATGTTATCGGGTAGCCAAAGAATGAAGTTCCAGGTAGATGTATTCCAAGTTCCTAGGCAGCCAGTGAGCCATCTTTCAGGATATACTTCTATGTAAACATACCAGCAGCAATGGTTATAGTTCTTACTAGAAGAAATGATTTATATCTACTTTTGAATTTATATTCTATATCCCTATTGTTATTATAATGGGTCCTCCGTATCTGCAGGTTCCACACCATAGATTCAGCCCACCAAGAATGGAAAATGTAGTTAGGCCAACAAATTGAACATGTACGTTTCATGTCATTATTCCCCGAACTATATGTGACAGCTATTTACATAGCATTTATATTGTATTAGATATTATTAGTAATCTAGAGATGATCTCAAATATATAGGAGAATGTGCATGAGTTATATGCAAATACTATGCCATTTAATATAAGGGACTTGAGCGTCCACTTATTTTGTTAGTCTTAGGTGTCCCGGAACCAATCCTCTACAGACACCAAAAGACAGTTGTATTGTATTATTCAGTAGCTGGGATACTAAGTACCCCCACCCCATCATGTGCTCAGAGAATGGAGAACACAAATGTAAATAGGCACAGCCCCTCTAAGAGCTGTCCTTATAGAGGAGTCCGTGGATCCTGGTCCTTGGGTGGAGTTCAGAGGCCCAGAGAATATGGTTGGGGAAGGTTACATTTTCACTGACCTCTAATTGCAGTGCACATTTCCTTCAGTTATGAATCGTGATGACAAACCACAACAGTATTAATTATACTTGTTACCAGGAAAAATCACACCTATTTTCATATCTTATTACAGCTGGTGCCTTTCTCTTGGAATGTTGTTGATACACAATCACTACCTCGGTAATAATTTGACCTAACCCTAGATCTTGTTATTTAATATGTCAACAAAAAGGCATGTATGTTACCGTGTCAAATATAGGCTTTAATAATTTGATAACTGTATTTCACAGTCTTCTGCATGCATTTGTATGTTTTACTGAGACTGCATACTTACTTTCTGAGACTTCAGAAGACTCCCAGTCACACAGAAATAGTGAAGAGCGCTTTGAGGTCTACAGTCTCACGAGGGAAACCAGAAGCCTAAAGAGATAAACTATGTGTACAGTGCAGAGGGGCAGCTAGAAACATGCCCAGGAGCTTGGGAGCACAAGGCCAGGCTTGAGTCCGTTCAGGGTCTGCTTGTGGAGAGGATTCCTGGGCTGCGTCTGAGATGAAGGGAGGAGAAAGAAACAGGATGACATTCCTGAGAGAGAACAGAGGAGTCCTGGGACAGGAACTGGCCAGGCCTGTGTGGCAAGGAAGACAAGTGGGAGTCAGGGTTCCCTGTAGCCTCAGGATGAAGGCAGGTTTATGTTTATGGGGACGAGGTGGAGAGGGGTATGGTTTGAAAAGGGAAATTCAGTTGTATAATAGAGTTGTTGAAAACTGCTTTGTTGATATATAAATGACAAAAATACATTGCACACACCTGGAAGTTTTGTTTTAATATTTATTTTTTAGGTTTAGGTGGACACAATATCTTTATTTTACATTTATGTGGTTCTAAGGATTGAACCCAGTGCCTCAGGCATACTAGGTAAGCACTCTACCACTGAGCCACAACGCCAGCCCCACCTGGAAGTTTTGAAAATGGTGGTGTTATCTGTGAAAACATCGTGCAGTTCTGATAGCACATCCATCACCCCTTCTCCAAAGTTACCTAGGGCCTGTCTTGCCTGTCCTGCCCCTGTAACTGCTCACTCACGTCAGCCATAGAGATTGGTTTGCTTTTCTCAAATTTTATATGAGTGCAGTCATACACCATGTACTTTTTTTGGTCTGGCCTCTTTTACTTGGCAGAAGGCATTTGAGATTCATGCACGTTGGTGCAGATCAGCGGTTTGTTTCTTTTCTTCTGTTTTCTGAATAGTGTTTATTATAGAATTGCGTACTTTGAAAAAGGGAAATAATTAACCTTTGCTTTAATAATAATACAAAAATCTAAAAAGGAGTCAGACTTTTTTTTTTTTTTTTTTTTTTTTAATGCTTATCAAGTGGCTGAGAAATGCTGCTCTCCAGTGTGGTCAGCATGCATTCCAGCCCAAGATGTTCTTACCGTCAATGCTAAATTTGAGCACATTTGGAAATATTTTAGTCCTGAAAGAAGGCAGGACATCAAAACAACCACTGCAGTCAAGCGGGCATTTACAACCACAGACTCTCTGATGAAAAGATTGGTAAAGACTCTGCCTAATGAAGTGTTCCAAAAGCATTTTCTGTGTCATCTGTTTTCCTTACAGCCTCCCCACTTAGTAGATAAGGGGCAAGGATTATTTTCCATGTTGCATAAGTAGGAAATGAGGTGTAGGGAGTTTGAGAGAATCATTACCCAAGATCACAGTGAGTCTGGGCAGCAGAGAACTTCGAGGTCCTCGCCTGATCCCTCATCCCAGCCTGGCTCACTCAGGGGTTTGGAGAAAATGCATTAATTTCACTTTCACTGTTCTTGTTTGGGTTGTGGTAATACCTTTAGTTTGGAGGAGTTAAGGGTTTTTTCTCCTCTTTCTTTTTCAAACTTTCCCTTTTTTTCTTGGTAAGTGTCAGCACGTGTGCTGGATCTTCAGCTGAGCCCCACAGTCCAAGGGCCTGCTTGATGAAAGGCTTTTTTTTCTAGCCCCCTGCACCCCGCCCCCCACGAGATGCTGAGCTGGGCAGACCCTGGAGGTCCCTGTAGAGTGCATAGGACAAGAGGACCAAATGAAAAACAAATTAATTTTTAAGGGGCTGTGGAAATTTTGAGAACCCGGGGAGAGAATTATTTGTCCTTTCTCCCCTCCCCGCAAATGTTCCTGTGTGTATATGCACGTGATTTGGCAGTGATTTGGGGGTGTTTAGGAGCTCTTCCTGATCTTGTCTGTTGGATTGACCCCAGGCTGAGTATTTTGGGCACAGAATGAAATAGTAATGCCGTGAAGGAAACACAAAGCTGCAGTCACTGAACAGAGAGAGAGATTAGAGATTAGATCCAAGTGGGTCAGAGAATCTGGTGGGTGGGTGGGACCCGGGACGTTTTCCCTAGATAGGCCTTCAAGTCAGCGGTGAGGTGTTTATCTCTGGAGGGCAGTATTGTAGGCAGAGGGGAAAGAAGGTGAAAGGCAGGGAGAGTGGGAAGTAGGAAAATGCAAGTCAATCCCCGAAGTCCATTTTGGCTGGAGGAGAGATTATATAAAGAGGGATCTTTAGAGGCAACTATAGAAAAGGAAGTAGGTAGGGGTCATATTATGAGTGGCACTGAAAGCAAGCTGAGTATTTTAAGAACATTTCCCCCAGTAAAATATTCTGCAATTCCTTTTATTAATTTATTTTTCAGATGGAGGTTTTCAGGTGTATATGTATGCTATCTTTTTTTTTTTTTTAATCTTTTGCTACTGAAGACTGAACCCAGGGGTGCTTAGCCACTGAGCCACATCCCTAGGCCTTTTTTATATTTAATAGAGACAGAGTCTTTCTGAGTCTAGCTTAGGGACTCGCTAAGTTGCTGAGGGTGGCTTTGACCTCACGATCCTCCTGCCTCAGACTCCCTAGCTGCTGGGATTACAGGGGTGCTCCACTGTGCCCAGCATGTATGCTATCTTATTTATTTATGTTTTTTTTTTTTCACTATTTTCCTGTTGGTATCCTTTTTGGGATCCTTAGCTTGTTTCTTAGATACTGGAACTCGCCTTTTCTCACTTTGAAAATTTTTCTTGCCGATTCTCATTCAAAATATGATAGCATGTGCCGAATGCCCGTCATTTGCCACATACTGTGTTTCACTTACTAAACGTAATTTTGTGTGTGGCCACAAACCTGTTCCATAATGATGAATGTCTTCATTTGACACATGTGGAAACTCAGAGAGGAGCATTACTTTCCTATGGGCTTAGCCCCAAAGGCTTTGGAGGCAATGTCTTTTATGTTTATCTCCCCAAATCTGTTATCTTCAGGTTCCATCCCGTGGAGCTCTGGAGCAGCACATCTTATTACGCAGTCTAAATTTCCACTGGAGGCTTCCACAAACACCCAAGACTCAGTATTTTAGAGTTCAGTCAGTGACTCTTCCCCAAACCTGCACCATTACCTCAGTCAGTAAGTCACCCCTAACCATCATCTTTTCTTCTACTTCCTCCTGAGATACCAACCCCAGCTTTATGCTGGATGGGGACAGTCTCTATACCTTCCCAGCCACATGGAGATCAGTCTGTCAAGATTAACAGGAGGGGTGTAGCTCAGTGGTAGAGTCTGTGCAAAGCCCCAAGCCTGATCCCCAGCACAAGCAAAAAAACTCACCCACTTTTGCTTGGTTTTCCTGGTGCACATGGCACCACATGATTTCCTCTCAGTATTCTTTTTACTGCAAAGTTGAGCAAACAGGGCTTTCTAAAACTTGTCTCACCACCTTAAAAATGTTCTGTGGTTCCCCTTTACCTTCAAAATGAAATTCCTTTTTCTTAGCATGACCAGTGATTGCATTGAGCATTGTGATCGCTGTCACTCCCCTCTGCCCCTTGGACTCCATTCATGCTGCCTCTTTCCCAGTTGCAAACCCCACTTGCAGTCAGAATGGGATCCTGCCTAGGTCCTCCCTTTCTCCTCTGCCCTGGTGACTTCCACCCCACTTCTCTTGGCCAACTTCTATTATCTTTCAAGATCCGGTTAAGGTGTCGGGATCTGAGTGCCTTTCCTCCCTCCTCTTTCCTCCCGGCAACCCCTAACATACTTAAGTCCTTCATAAAAATTATCAGATCCTGTTTTAATCATTTGATTACCCTTGTGTTTTTCCACTTCCCCAAGGTAAGAATTTTTAGGGTAGAGCCCAAGTTGTTTTGTTTTCTCTGTAACCCCATAGACAAAGTCAGCCTGGGGCATACAACACACCTCAATAAATGTTTGTTGAATAACCCCTGGTGCTTCTCACACAGGGCAAATGAGACTAAGACTTTTGTAGATTCAACATTGTAAGGATGTGCTATATAAATGCACAAATAAGCATTAATTTCAAGGTGGTATTTTGAATTATAAAAATTATATCCTTTTTTTTTTTTTTTTTTTTTTGCAGTACTAGGGATTAAATCCAGGGGTGCTCTATCACTGAAATACATCCTCGGCCCTTTAAATTTTTTTGTTTTGAGACAGGGTCTTGCTAAGTTAGCTTCAAAATTGCCATCTTCCTGCCTTGGCCTCCTGAGACACTGGGATTCCAGCGTGTTTACCATGACATCTCACTTTAATCAGTTTTTCCTAATAGCAATCCCCACTTCCCTTCCCTGACATTTGCTATTTGAAAACAACCATAGCTGGGCTCATGGGCCACCCACGCCTATAATCCCAGCAACTCAGGAGGCAGAGGCAGGAGGTTAGAGAGTTCAAAGCCAGCCTCAGCAGATAGGAAGGCACTTAGCTACTCGGCGAGACCCTGTCTCTAAATAAAATACACAAAGGGCTGGGGATGTGGCTCAGTGGTTAAGTACCACTGGGTTCAATCCCTGGTACCCAAACTAAAACCAAAATAAAACAAAACTCCCAAAAGCAAACAAAAAAAACCCAACCATATATTTATCTGGTGATCCTATGGTCAGATGGTTCTGTTCTGGGCAGGTCAGCAGACCTCCCCTGGGTCTGACCCACGTCTGGATCCTCCAGGAAGGCTTCACTTACTCAGGAGGCACCTGGCTGGAGAGGCTGGGTGCTTTTTCTTGTTTCCACTCCTCTTGCAAACTAGCTCAGGCTCATGCATAAGGGGTCTCAGTGATCCAGATGCTTCAAGAAAGTTACCCCATTATAAAGGGGAATTCAAGCCACTGCTTTGCATCACATTAGCTTCACAAGTCACAGGACTCACCAAGATGCAAGAGTAGGAAACAGACTCCACCTTCTGATGGGAGGAACTGCACCTTCACATTGTAGGAATGGGGGAGGGAGAATTTTTGGTGGTTTTTAAACTTTTTTTTTTTTTTTTTTCAGTGCTGGAGACTGAACCCACTTTCCTCCCATCGGTTCAGTTTACTCAGTGAAGTAAAAAGTGAGATATTTAGCTGACTGGGAGGACAGGGGACAAAGGTTGGATGTTTAAGAAGAGGAGAGGTGTGGATTATTCTTGGTTTGTACATGAATAATGATGTCAGAGCCAGACATAACTTTGCAGAGGTAGATCCCATGTATAGAGAATTATCCTGCAAAGAAATGCCGGGTAATGCTATTTGAATATTGACTCTGGAGTAGGAACAGTTCGTTGCTTTTATTCTGGGTACTATCTTGTTTCCAAAAAATGTAGGGACTCAATTATAAGTGAACATGGATAATTCTGGAAAATGAAGGAAAACATTAAAATTCTCAGTGTAGGAGAAATCAGAGATCTCTAGCCTATCTGAATAAAGGAAAATAATAAGGAATTTAACTAAATGTCAGAATTGGGGGCAAGGAAGAATTTAGATTCATGGTGCTAAATAAACAGTATGTTCTAGACAAAAACTTCAGAAATGGGTGTCAGTTTAATAGAGGGGGGGTCCTTTGTGTGCCCTGCTTGTGGTTCAGCCAGGATGGTTCTAACCACCCCCCGCCCAAGGGTTTGACTTAGATTAAAAGAGGGAGTGAGGCCATTGTCCCTAAAGGTTAATATTTTATTAGAGTCACCCAAGGTACATAAATGGGAAAACAGGCACAGCAAAAGAACGCCTCCTGTGTTGGCCATCTCGTTTACTCTCCTGTTTTCTGCTCTCTTCAAGTCTCCACCCTGTCTTCTTGCGCGGTCATCCAACCTGCATGAACCACAGGGAAGGACCCTCTGACTTGGGTTGGCTTTGGCCCGTGGGGAGTTGCAGCAGACGGAAGGAAACTATTTATTACCTTCTCTTCTCCACGCAGTGCCCCCTCGGCTCAGCTGTATCCCTAGGTTGAAGGTCACTGACTGGGGTCCTCACTGGGTCCTCTCTGTCTACTTGTGTCTCAGGTTCCAGAGAGACCACTCCATTCCCGAAACCCTTAGGCCCAGGGAGAGGGCAGCCCCAGGAGCCTGCATATTTTCTGGGAGTTTCTGAACTCTGTGTTTATAAGTCGTCTCCATTAAATCCAATCTGTATGATGCCGAGTTAAGTATGCCAACTGTTTTTCTGTGGGGACTCTGAGCCTGCTCTGCGTTGATACAAGAACCTCCATTTCTTGGAAATTTCCATGGGGTTTCACACTGAGCATTGCTGGTGTAGTAGATTAACACAGTGGCACCATTTTCACGCTCATTTCTTTTCTAGTAAAAGCTCTTCTGACCACCTTTAATACTCACTTTTCTTTTTTTTTTTTTTCTTAAATCACCATGATTTCGTCTTTTTGGGGAGGTGGAGGAGTACTGGGTATTGAACTCGACCACTGAGCCACATCCCAGCCCTATTTTGTATTTTATTTAGAGACAGGGTCTCACTGAGTTGCTTAATGCCTTGCTGTTGGTGAGGCTGGCTTTGAACTCACAATCCTCCTGCCTCAGCCTCCCAAGCCACTGGGATTATAGGCATATGCCAGCATAAATTTCATATCTAATTATCATATCATAAATTTCATATGCTGTTTTCTAAATGTATATTACATCTTTCATCTACAAAAATTTTCTCTTGTCCTCTTCTTCCTATCCACAAGTAAAGCACTGTTTCAACCATAAAGTGAATAGCATTGATTTAGAAATTCAACCCATACTCAGATGATTTTTTTCTCCTAGAAATTTACCTACTTCAAATGATCACTTCTTTACTTTTTTTTTTTTGTATCGGATGTTGAACTCAAGGACATTCAACCACTGTGCCACATCCCCAACCCTTTTTTTTTGTATTTTATTTAGAAACGGGGTCTCACTGAGTTGCTTAGTGTCTCCTCATTGCTGAGGCTGGCTTTGAACTCACGATCCTCCTGCCTCAGCCTCCTGAGTTGATGGGATTAAGACACATGCCACCAAGCCCAGCTCCATCACTTCTTTAGTAATTAAATACTATATTCTTTGAGTGACTGTGGAAAGCTGGCCTGTCCTGATCTTTCTCTCTCTGTGTAACTATGAGCCCACAGTTCTGATTACTAATGCAGAATAGGGTTCCGATTTTTAAAATTTAAGCTAAATTCCTTTTACTCTTTGATGCTGAATGTCTTCCCAAATATATCATCTCTTAGGTTTTACTAAATACAAGATAAAGGCCAATAATTGTGTGACAACAATATATAATGACATTGGCATGGAACATTTTTTTTTCTTTTTATCACTTTATTTTAAAATTATTATTATTATTATTTTTGAGATCCAGTCTTGCTAAGTTGCTAAGGCTACCCTTGAACTGTGGTCCTCCTGCCTCGGCTTCCCCAGTTCCTGGGATCACAGGCGTGCACCACTGCGCGTGGGTGTGATGTTGGGTCTGCAGCTGTGATCCCCCTTGACAGCATTCCATGCTCAGTTGGTGAAATACACGGGACCAGCAGTTACATATGATCAGCTGTAGGAACAATTAAATGTAGAGAGTGACACACAGGGAGGCAGAATGAGCGACAGGTTGAGGGTGTATGCTTCATGTGAAGCAGAGGACTAGAACTGTTGGGGGAAAATGGAGTCAATTCAGGACATCCACTGAACCGTGTGCCAGGCTCTGGGACTGGTGCTTCCATAGTTCTTTACAACACTCACCACCAACCTGATAATCCTCCTCATTTCCATCCTTGAAACTGAGTCTTTGAGGACTGAGGCCGGGAGCGAAGACTGGGCCTGGAGCTCCTGACTCTTATCTCCCTAGGTCTCCTTTTCAGCCACTCCATGGATCTTGGAGATAGCACCTAGGTTTGCAGCCCGTCTTCTGCAGTCACCAGTTGTGAGATTTCAGACAAGGCTTTCCCATCTTTAAAGGGGGGACGGCTCTCCACAGGGTGTCCAGCAAGTTAAATTTGGTTGTGGATGAGAAAGCATAAAGGCCTCCCTGTGCCTATTCCACTATCCTCTCCATTCTGTCTGTTCCAAGTACCCAGCTTCAGTTACCTTGTTTGTGGTCAGTGTCCTGTTTAAAATGTGTGCTTCCTAAGGGCAGGACTTTGCCCGGTTTTCTTCTCTGCCGTATCCTCAGCAGCACTTAGCACAGTTCCCGACACGGTAGAGACTGAAAAACGTCTTTTTTTTTTTTTTACCCACAAAGCACATTTCTATTTATGTCCCATTGTCCAGCCCAGTAACATATGACCTCTCCAAGTTGAAGAGAATGGGAAAGATGAATCAAGAGAAGAGTACCTGGAGTGAGTTTTGAGTCAGACCACAGAGTGAACAACAAGCATTAAGATACACAGGACGTCAGCAGCCCAGGCCAGTCTAGGTTGTGCTCTGCTGGACGGAGAGCATAGTGCCAGTCTCATTCACTTCCCTGCCAAGGTCAGGGTGAGGACCAGGCCTCATATCCTGTCTATCATCTTCACAGTCCCATTCCATGACCCAAGAAGATACTAAAACAAGATCTCACACACCTACACAGAACACTACAGAAATAAAAGCATAATTTTTAAAGTAAAATTCAAAATTCAAATGCATATTTTTTTTTAGAGAGAGAATTTTTTTAATATTTATTTTTTAGTTTTTGGTGGACACAACATCTTTGTTTTTTTATTTTTATGTGGTGCTGAGGATCGAACCCAGCGCCTGGCGATTGCCAGGCGAGCACACTACTGGTTGAGCCACATCCACAGCCCTCAAATGCATAATTTTTAAGAACACATTTTTTTTTTTTTTACAAGAGGAACATAGTCTGCAGAAGCACCCTCTAACTACAAAGAGAATTGTTTCTCTTTTAATGAGTAAACATTCTTTTGTCTCTCCACTTCCTTGTCAATTTGTCTCGTATCATTTCCTGAAGCAGGGGTTGGTAGACTACAGCTCAAGGGTCAAATTCAGTAATCACCTGTTTTTTAGAAGATTTCTAAGTATGGCTTTTTAAAAACATTTTTAAGTGACTGGAAAAATGTAAGTAATCTGTGACATATGAAAACCATGCAAACTTCAAATTTCTGTATCTCTGTCCATACCTTTATTGGAACACAGACCCAGCCATTCATCTACATCTCGTCTATGGCTGCTTTTAAACTGCACTACAGTGTTGGTTAGTTGCAACAGAAACCATATGGATCTCAAAGCCAGGAGGCTGAGGCAGGAGGATCACAAGTTCAAAGCCAGCCTCAGCAACTTAGCGAGATCCTGTCTCTAAAATTAAAAAATACAAAAAAAAGGGGGGGAGGGGCTGGGATGTGGCTCAGTGGTTAAGTGCCCCTAGGTTCAATCCCCCCCACCAAAAAAAAAAAAAATAAAAAGCCACATGCATTTCATGGGGCTTGAACCCACAGCTTTGGCATGATCAGCATTAAATATTTGGCAGGCCCTCAGAGGTTGGAAACCTGCTCCTCAGACCTTAGTATTTTCGAATCCTTTTCTGTGTCTGGGGCTCACCTATTACTTTGCTAGGCTCGGAAGCTTTGATCTTTGCTTTTGTGTGTCTGACTTCTCCTGGCATTGTGAATACATCCTCAGGCACCCTTCTTCCTCTTCCTCTGAGGTTTCCATTTCCTCCATCCTCTGTCCCAGCTGTTAAAACTACATGAACTCAGGAGAAGGCCAGAGGAGTGAGAAATAGTAGCAGCTAACATTTACCAAGTGTCCCGCACAAGCATGCTGAGTGCTTTACACGCATTGTCACTTTTCATCTTTTCTTTAAAATGTTCTCTTTAAAAGGTAGGTCATTTTCGTGTTCTGTTTTTATAGATGAATAATTCCAGGCTCAGAGAGGGGGAAACAATTGGCCCAATCTGTCAGGTGAGGAGCCTGGAATTGAACCTGGATGCTGACTCAAGCTCTTAGGAACTATGGTGATGGGTAAGCCAAGCATAGCCACAGTGTGGGTGGACACGGGAGGGCCTATTTTTCCTTCTTCTTCTTGGTAATGATGTTTTGAGCTGTGCCCTCAGGTTCAAGGCAAAGGGGAAGCTGGTGGTCACTGTTAGCTCCGATGCTGTTGCCTCCCGGACGGAGCATTTTCTATCAAAAGGGTGCAAACTGCTAATGGGTCAGAAACTGGAGGGGGGGACGAAAAGATGGACACCTGTGTTTTCTGGTGGTGTGTGGGTGTCATTGCTTTGCAAAATGAAACCTTCCTGGGGCTGGGGCTGTGGCTCAGTGGTAGAGTGAGCACCTAGGCATGCGTGACGCCCCTGTTTCAATCCCCAACACCAAAACAAACAAACAACATCTTGACATCTGATTCCCTGGGGATATATATATATATATATATTTATATATATTTACTCAAACTGTGGTTGTCCAGAATACGAGGAGCTGTACATTTAGCAGAACTGACCAGACCAGCAATGCCTCAGGTGCTGAGATGGAATGTTCATCATGTCACTAGAGGAAAGGAGTGGGAAGTGAGCTTGGGAAATGTGGAGTGAAGCTAAGCAGGACCTTGACCGTATGGACCTCTGTGACTGCCCCCGCCACCCCAGGGAGATGTTGTACTGCATGTAGCAATTACCAGACTCCAGCTCTGCATCAGTGACCATCTCTCAGGACGCGTGTTCAGGGAGCTCAGGGTGATGCTGCGTCAGGCATTGCCTTTTCCCTTTTCCTTTTAGTTAATAAGTCCCAAACACTCGGGTGACCAGTCTGTGACTTGTTTCAATTCACTACTGCTTCTGGGTTAGAAAGAAAAACAGATCAATGCCATGTTTCCAGCCGAAGGGGAAAACTTTGTTAGGAAAAGATTAAGAAGGGAAAAGAGTAATTAAGATTAAGATTAGGAAAAGATTAATTAGAGATTAAGCCAGCCAAAGTAGCTAATACCTGCAAATCTCAGCTACTTGGGAGGCTGAGGTAGGAGGATTGTAAATTCGAGGCCAGCCTGGGAAAATTAGTAAGCATCTGTCTCAAAAATTTTGTTTTAAATATTTATTTTTTGGTTAGACACAATACCTTTATTTTGTTTATTTATTTATTTTTATGTGGTGTTGAGGATCGAACCCAGGGCCTGGCACAAGCTAGGTGAGCGCTCTACCGCTGAGCCACAACCCCAGCCCATCAAAATAAAATTTTTAAAAAGGGTGGGGATGTAGCTCGGTGGTAGAGCACCTGCTTAACATGCACAAAGTGCTGGATTCCATCCCCATTACTGTAAAAAAGAAAGAAGAAAGAAAGAAAGAAAGAAAGAAAGAAAGAAAGAGAAAGAAAGAGAGAGAGAGAAAGAAAAAAGAAAGAAAAAAGAAGAAAGAAAGAAAGAAAGAAAGAAAGAAAGAAAGAAAGAAAGAAAGAAAGAAAGAAAGAAAGAAAAGAAAGAAAGTTAGTTGAGATTAACAATACAAAAGCAGATTGGAGTTTTGTGAGAGCCTTTCGGTTCCTGAACAATGATAATTGGGATCATGTAAACCTTTCTCAAGTGTTGAAGTTTTATACTTTTTAATTTGTTTAATACTTAACATGTTGTTCAAAATGTTGAGAAAGACCTCAGAATGTAAGACACGTCTATTTCGTAATGATATAGGAAATACACATTCTGTGACTCAGCTGCGGGAATGGTGGCCCTGGGCTCTGCTAAAGTAAACATGGGAATGTGTGGAATTTACTTGTCTTTTGCAGGAAATAAGGTGTCATTGTTAGAATAGTTTCCTGTCATAAAAAAAAAAAATCTCTGATTCGTTTTAAAATAGCAACCTTAGAAGTTGTTTTTGACTCAGAAATCTATAGGAAATCCAAAATTGTATGTTTTTTCTTTCTGGTGAAAGAATTTTCCACAGATAAGGAATTAGATGTTTCTGTCCCTGGTACACACAATGTAATGATGTGTGTATTTTCCCCATTCACATGTGAAGGTGACCCAACATTAAAAGTAGGAAAACTGTTGATTTCAGTGACAAGTTACATCACACAAAACCATCCTTCTTAGCCATTTCTACATATCTAGTCCTAAGAACGGTGTACTCCGGCAGACTTAAAATCAGAATCTGTGGCCATCAAACATTCTTATCTGACACTTCTTTGGTTTGCACTTTGTTATGACCTTGCACTTAAAACCACAGGCAAACCATTTCTGGACAGACCCAGCCATGACTTTTTCTATAAAGGTAAAAAGGATTTTTATCCTCTAGCAAAAAGTAATTTTTACAAGTAAAAAAAACTTGTTTGACTGTAGTTCTTTATGTAAAGAATCAAGAAAATAGCTGGGTGTGGTGGCACATTACAGGCACATGCCTGTAGTCCTAGCAACTTGACCCAGAAGGCTGAGGCAGGAGAATTGCGAGTGAGGACAGCCTCAGCAACTTAGCAAGACCCTAAACAACTTTGCAAAATCTCAGCAGTAAACCCTCTGGCTTCAATCCCCAATACAAAAAAAAAAAAAAAAAGGAAGGGGAAAATAAATACTTTACAAAGTCTTTTCAGTGTGATTGAAGAAGTTAAATATTAAATAAATATTAAAGATTCAAAACCTGTCCGGCCCAGTGGCCTGTTACCCCAGCAACTTATGAGGCCAAAGCAGGAAGAGCACAAGTTCAAGGCAACTGGCAATTTAGCAAGACTCTATCTCAAAATAAAAAATAAGAAAGGACTGGGGATGTAGCTTAGTCTAAAGTACTCTCGGAGGCTGGGGATGTGGCTCAAGCGGTAGCGCGCTCGTCTGGCATGCATGCGGCCCGGGTTCGATCCTCAGCACCACATACAAACAAAGATGTGGTGTCCGCCGAGAACTAAAAAATAAATATTAAAAATTCTCTCTCTCTCTTCTCTCACTCTCTCTTTAAAAAAAAAAAAAAAAAAAAAAAAAAAAGGGCTGGGGATGTGGCTCAAGCGGTAGCGCGATCGCCTGGCATGCGTGCGGCCCGGGTTCGATCCTCTGGACCACATACCAACAAAGATGTTGTGTCTGCCGAGAGCTAAAAAATAAATATTAAAAATTCTCTCTCTCTCTTCTCTCACTCTCTCTTTAAAAAAAAAATAAATAAATAAAAAATAAAAAATAAACATTAAAAATTCTCTCTCTCTCTCTCTCTCCCTCTTTAAAAAAAAAAAATAAAAAATAAAGTACTCTCCCCAGTACTGAAAAAATAAAATAAGAATTAAATAAAAAGGACTGTGGACGTAGCTCAGTGGTAGACACTTCCCTAGCTTGTGCAAGGCCCTGGGTTCGATTCCCAGCACTGCAAAAGAAAGAACAAACACCACAAAATCCTAATCAGAAAGGTTTATAAAGGAAGTGCTGCTGCTTACTAGAAAGGTGGTGAGAGGCTGGCTGCTTTTGGAAGAGCAGGAGAGACCTAAAAATCAAAAAAGCCCAGCTCTCTGTGAGCCATCAGGTCATAGACCACAGCCTCAGGATTCCAGCCCAGCTCCGCTGTCTTCTCTTACCTTTTAAAACTTGAAAACATTTTTATTGTGGTACAGTGTAGGTAAAATAAAATTCACCAGCTTAGCTACCTGAAGTGTACAATTCTATGGTGTCTTGTACGTACTCAGCAAAGTGCGACCACCACCATTAGGTGTTCCAGAATATTTTCATGACCCCGAAATAAACTCCCACCCATTAAACGGTTATTCCAAGTTTTCTCCTCCCCCTGGCTTTCTGTCTGTATGAATTTACCTATTCTGGAAAATACAAAATAATAAAATATGCGGTCTTGGGCTGAAGTCATAGCTCAGTGGTCAGTGGTGGAGGATTTACCTAGCAAGTGTGAGACCCTGGATCCCATCCCCAGCACTGGGGAGTGGGGAGTGGTCTTTTGTGTCTTGCTTTTTTCACTTACAATATAAGTAATGCTTCAAAAGTTCATTAGTGTTGTAGCATGTATCAGCACTTCACTGCTTTGTATAGGTGAATAATATTCCATTATGTAGGTATAGAATATCTTGCTTAATCAGTTTATGGATATTTGAGTTATTTTCACATTTGACTATTGTAAATAAAGCTCCTATGGACACTCATGCTTAAGTTTTTTTTTTTTTGTTTGTTTTTGTTTTTTTTTGGCACTACTGGGGATTGAACATAGTGGGCTCTACCACTGAGCCACATCCCAAGCCCTTTTAATTTTTATTTTTGGTCCCAGGGATTGAACCCAGTGGTGCTTTACCACTGGACTACATCCTCAGTCCTCTTTATTTTGAGATAGGGCCTCGCTAAGTTGCTTAGGGTCTTGCTAAGTTGCCGAGGCTGCCCTCAAACTTGCAGTTCTCCTGCCTCAGCCTTCTGAGTTAAGTTGCTAGGATTACACGTGCCACCATGCCCAGCTATTTTCTTGATTCTTTACGTAAAGGAACTATAGTCGAACAATTTTTTTACTTGTAAAAATTACTTTTTGCGAGGGGGGAAATCATCCTTTTTACTTTTATAGAAGAAGTCATGGCTGGATCTGTCCAGAAATGGCTTCCTTATGGGTTGTTTTTTATTTCATTTTATTTTTTGGTTGTAGATGGACATCATGACTTCATTATTTATTTATTTTTATGTGGCGCTGAGGATCAAACCCAGTGCCTCACCATGTGCTAGGCAGGCTGTCTACCACTGAGCCCCAGCCCCAGCCTTGCCTATTTTTTTTTTAATAATCTTTTTATTGGTTCTAATTAGTCATGCATGACAGTAGAATGCATGTTGACACATTATACATAAATGGAATATAATTTTTCCTTCTTCTAGTTGTACAGTTGTAGAATATCATTGGTCCTGTAATTATGTATGTGTGTGTGTGTGTATATATATATATATATATATATATATATATGCTAATAATGTCTGATTCATGCTACCATCATTCCTATCCCTATCCCTCCCTGTGGATTTAAGTGCAAGGTTAAGTTGGAGGGATAACAGACATGAACCACTGTGCCTGGTTTACAAATTTTTCCTTGAATACCTGCTTTCAATTATTTGGGGTATATACCTAGGAGTGGAGTTGCTGGCTCAGGTTGTAATTCTACATCTAACTGATCGAGAAACCATCAGACATTTTTCTCTTGTCTCTTAAAGCTTCTCTAAAAGGAAAAAAAAATGTGGGCTGGGGGTGTAGTTCAGTGGTAGAACACATTGCTTAGCATGTTTGTGACCCTGGATTCAATCCCCAGCACTGACGTGAACAAACAAACAGAAATAAAAATTCACCAGAAATTTGATATTCCCGCGGGCTGGGGTGGCAGAGTACTTGCCCAACATGCTTGAGGTTCTGGGTTCCATCCTCAGCATAAAGATTTAAAAAAATGAGATTCCAATGTCAGTCATGGAACACATGTTAAAGAATGGGTATCTTCCTCAACTGAATATTAAAAGTGTAAGAGGTTTCCTTGAGGTCAAAATCCATCCGGAACGCTTTGCTAAATGAGCAAGCAATCGCAGGCCACTCGTATGCATTCACTTCTTGCCATGGTTGGCTTTTTTCTAAAACATTTGGCTTTTGACAAAATGCAGTATCTCTTAGGAGGATGGTTATAAATAGATCACACTGTCCCTGTCCACTTGGGTTTTGTACTTTTTCTGGGTCAAACGGAAGCTCTCTAATCTTTTGTGATTTGGTTGAATATAGAATAATCCAAGGGCAAATCCGAGGGAGCTACTCATCTTCCTTTTTATGTTTACTTTCGCTTAAATATCATGGTTCCCAACCCAGGGCAAAAGAGAAATAAAATGATTACAGATAACGCTGATAATTTCCCAACATCAAACTACCCTTGTCCGGCCCAGTGGGAACACACTCAGAGGGGTGTTGGCCACAGACAGTGAGCTCCACAGAAGGGGTGCAAGAGATGGTAGAAGTCAAACTGCTTTTCCCACCCTCATACCCACTGCAACACAGGATGATTGGGTTGCCAAAATATGGGGGATCCCCCTGTCCCACCAAGCACCTCTCTGGTAGATGCCCGCAGGGTGTCCCACGATACAATTCAGTTCTGATACTGACACCTGGAGAGAGCATGGGATCCCATTAGCGAAGGCCTCAGAAGCACAAGTCTGCCCCTTCTTCAGATGCCAGTTGCAAGCTGGGGCACAGTGGTGCACACCTATAATCCCCGTGACCAGGGAGGCTGAGGCAGGAGGATCACAAGTTCAAAGCCAGCCTCAGCAGTTTAGTGAGGCCCTAAGCAACTTAGCGAGAGCCTGTCTCAAAATATAAAAAGGACTGGGATGTGGCTCAGTGGTTAAGTACCCCTGGGTTCAATCCCTGGTATCTTCCCCCCACCCCCCAAAATGACCTACATGCCAATTACAAGTAGTAGGTTGCCTCTCTAATTTTCTACCCCCCCCTCCTGGGGCTCTGTTTATTTTCTGAGGTGACTCACAAAACTCAGGGAAACACATTTACCTGTTTATTAACAAAGAATATATAAAGGATACAAGGGAAGAGCCGGATGCAGAGCAGGGATGCACAGGGCAAGCTGGTGGCGAGGGTCCCAGAGTCCCCACACTGTGTGGGTGGAGCGACCCTCTAGGTATCCTACCTGTCTAGCAACCTGGAAGTTTTCCAAATCCTCCCCTTTTTTATGGAGGTTTTTATGGAGGCTTCCTTATGAAGGCCAGATAGATTATATCACTGGTCATTAGTGGTTAACTCAGCCTCCAGCCCTTGTGTCCTCCAGGAGGTGGGGGTGGGTAGGGTGGAAGTCTCCTCTCCTGTAGGAGGCTGTCAAAGAAGCCTTTCACCAGTAATCTCATTAGCATACTTATAACTTTGGAAATTCCAAGGGTTTAGGAGCTGTGTGTTAGGCAACTGGGAAGGGGACCAAATGTATATTCTTATTATAAATCACAACATCTCAAGGGGCTAGTCCATTCCTCTATGCAGCCTCCCATTCCTCAATGACTCTAGAGGCCCAGCCTCCCCCAGAGATTCCCAGATTTTGGGAAATACTTCAGGAATTTTTCTTCATGGGAGAACTGCTCTTTCTGAAGGCTTATACCCCAACTATTTAACAGTCAATACGACATCAACAAGTCAGCACAGAGGACCTGGATCCTGAACAGAACTTTGGGTTCTGGACCCCCTATCCCCTCTACTGTGGGTCTGGGTGGGTCTGATTCAGTGCTGTCGTTGCTGGAACAAAGGGAGATCTGGAACCTTGAGTTTAGGTTAAGGAGGCTGTGGCCTTGGGAGGAGATGTTCAGGTGGTGACTCTTTTACCAATTGATATAGAATATTTAAAAAGTATTTTATTGTGCTTACCCGGCATGTGTGAGGCACTGGGTTCGATTCTCAGCACCACATATAAATAAATAAAATTAAAGTTCCATTGACAACTAAAAGAAATATGTTTAAAAAAAAAAAAGTATTTTAGCAACCAATATGGCTGTACTGATGCAGTAGAAGGATTTCGTTATTAGAAACTGTGGTAACGTTCCCCTTCCCCACCATTCTCAACCAGAAATCTTCAGGATCAAGGTTTTGCTAGGCAGCTGGGCACGGTGACATGTGCCTATAGTTCAAGCTACTCCAGAGGCTAAGGCAGGAGAATCACTTGAGTTCATGAATTGGAGACCAGCTTGGTAACCTAGTGAGACCCCAGCTCGATAAATAAGTGGGGGTGGGGAGGGGATAGATTCTGCTATCCTTCCCAGGAGAAATAGTTACCACTTTTCCTACAAGGCAAGGTTTTATTTTTTTAATTTTTTTTTATTGGTTGTTCAAAACATTACAAAGCTCTTGACATATCATATTTCATACATTAGAATCAAGTGGGTTATGAACTCCCAATTTTACCCCAAATACAGATTGCAGAATCACATCGGTTACACATCCACATTTTTACATAATGCCCTATCAGCTTCCAGCTGTGAGGAGAGGACAGTCCTGTGTCCACGGAGGGAGGTTAGCATCATGACTTGCAATTCCAGGAGCATCCAGGAATTCTCTAGTGCCTGTTGAACTTGAGATCACCATAGGCTTTTTTTTTTTTTTCTATATCCCCAGTTGCACTTGGTCACTGTCCTGTTAATAGCCAGCAGTGTTCTGTTCACACCTAAAAATATCAACCCTCCGCCCCCTCCCCTGCCTTACCACAAGCAGAAGAAACACTCAGAGATAACTTTTGGATGGCATTGGAGGCCTCAGTCTCACTCCAGTGTCTCTTCCTATTGCACCTTCTTCCCATATCCTCCTCCCCATAGCGGGGATGGTGTGCTGTGCTCCAGAGGCACGCTGTCAATCACCGCTTCCCTCTCGTGATTCTAAGTCCTTTCTGGTAGGAATTCTATCACATTTGCTCTATTATTTTTCAGTATCAGCAGTAGAGGAAGCACAGGACTTTAGCTGAGTGGCCTGCCTTTTTTTTCTTTTTTTGTTTTCAGGGTTAATGTGGGGACGTGGAGAGAGACTGTGATTATTATGTCCAGGATTGTGTGAGCATGGAGCTGCCACAGCCATTTATTCAAACAACATGGACAAAAGCCTTTGGAGAAGACGCACAGCAAGAGAGCAGGGCCAGACATCCAGGGGTTCCAGCCACGTGTACTGATAGGCATCAGTTAAACCCTGGGCCACTCCTTGGGCTCTTCTTCTGCTGGGACCAATAAATTCCCTCTTTTGCTTAATTTCAGTTGTGTTTCTGTTGCTACTGAGAATGAGGCAGCACATCTCTCAAGGCCCAGGTCGTATGCCCATTTTTTCTTCACATTCTCCTTTCTCTCCTGGCTCTCCATTTGCTGCCTTGAGTCCTGTTGTTTGTGTACATTCTTCCTCCTTCTAGAAAGCAAGGGCCTTCCAGAGGATGGGCTCTTGGAGGGTCCAGACTAGATTACAAGGTGTTAATTGGGCTGTGAGTGGGTGGTGAGGACAGAGCTGGAGCTTAGTCAGGAAGAGAGAGGAAAGGGTAGTATGGCAGGTGCTGGGAGGCGGGGGGATTGGTTGTTGTGGTTGACCTAAGAAGGCTCCAGAAGGCTCAGGACGAGTCAGGCACAGTGGTGCACACCTGTAATCCAAGCTACGAGGGAGGCTGAGGCTGGAGGATCACAAGTTTGAGGGTAGCCTGGGCGACTTGGTGAGACCCTGTCTCAAAACAGAAAGGGCTGGGATGTAAATTCAGACCCACAATCCCCAGTATCAAGGGAAAAAAAGAGGAGGAGGAGGAGAAGAAGAAGGCTGTAGAAGAAGAAAATCCATCCCAGAGTAGATAGGAACATTCATGTTTCTCAACAAAGGAAAGTCAGGGAGGAGGGAGGAAGATGGTATTAAAGAAAGAGGGTTCCCTGCAGGAACTCAGGCTCAGGATCAGCAGGTGGGCTGGAGTTGGGAAAGGGTATTTATTCTGAGAATGTATCAAGAGCCGGTGACTTTTTAAAATGCTTTTATTAGTGCATTAGAGTTATACTATGGTGACATTTTTAACATGAAGAGGAATGGAAGGAATACGTACTTTATGGATTTTAATCTTGGAAAAAGTAGCAAAGAATTCACTGTCGTGTCCTTTGGGTGTTTTAATTGAAGACTTTCTTCAACTGCCGCCAGGATGTAACAGCTGTGCATTTTTCCCCTCTCACTGACTGCCTTAAAGGTCTCCTTGTCCATATCGTCTCTCTATATCCAACTGTTTTCTACCTTGTGTCAGTCAGATGCTTTACAGTGAAAATCTTGTCATCTCCTTTCTTTTTTTTTTTGAGATGCTGTAAGGGCTTCCAGGAAGTTCTCAGCTCAGCACATAATGGACCTATAGTCTGTCCCTGCTCAGCACCTGGGGACAAACCCCCAGGCCATTGTTATTGCTACTCGCCCTTTCTTCTCATCCTTATCTCACATTTTCTGCCTCCACGATTGGGAAGTTACCTGGTACATTTTTTGCCAAAGGTTGTCCTGTTTCATCTCTAAATCGGTCTGCCTGCGCTTCAAAGTTAATTGGGCAACATTCGCTAAGCATGAAAAAGGTGCCGGATGTTGCAAAGGAAGTGACCGCAATCTTATCCAAACTGGCTCACTGGGCAAAGGCCTCTTCTCAACTGCAACTCATCCCCTCCTTCCCAAAACCTTCCAGAGAAAACCGAGCATTGATAAAACTGAGTAAAATCACCTCAGATGGAAATGTAACTTCATTTACTTATGCAAATTCAAGTCTGCATTTTATCTAGAGGTTCTAAATGTGAGCTATGTCGTCTGGAAGTCAACTGTAAAATCATGTTTTTTTGTGTTTATTATTGTGTAGTGGACATTACTGTATACTTAACTATTATTATGTAAGATTATGTATATATGTATATACTTAAACTGAATATATTAGGAACAATTCAAGGGATTTTCCAGGAAGTAATTTTTTTTTTTTTGGTGGTGGTACTAGGTATTGAACCAAGGATCACTCTACCACTGAGTACCCATGCCCCAGCCCCTTTATTTTTAAAATTATTTATTTATTTATTTTTGGTACCAGGGATTGAACCCAGGGGTGCTTAACCACTGAGCCACATCCCCAGCTCCCCCCCCCCCTTTTTTTTTTTTTTTTTTTTTTTTTTACTTTGAGACAGGGTCTCACTAAGTGGCTTAAGGACTCCTTAAGTTGTTGAGGCTGTTTGAATTTATGATCCTCCTGCCTCAATCTCCCAAGCTGCAGGGATTACAGGCATGCACTACTGTGCCTGGTTTCACCCTTTTTATTTTTAATTTTGAGACAGGGTGTTGCTATATTTCCCAGGCTGGCTTAAACTTGTGATCCTCCTGCCTCAGTATCCCTGAGTTACTGGGGTTGTAGGCATGTACCACTGCACCCATTACTCCAGATAGTAATGTTGAGTATACCTTAGTATTATTGACTTTAGACTCTACCCCTTCCTACCCCTTTTATTAAGATGTAAAGAGAAAGTTGCATAAATTATATTAGAAAATCTCTTATGAAATAGCATTAGATTGGAGAATGTTGTTCAGATGCAAGCATGGTATCTTCTGCTCTAGCATTGGAAAGAGAGAGGCCCTTTTTCTGATGAGCATGAGATGAAGTAGTTGGCACATGCTTGAGACCAGGAGAGTCTTCAAACACTAGATTCTTGCTAGTGCTCATTGTTCCAGAGGCATTTAGGAGATTGTGTGAGGAACTAACTCACAGAGTCACATTCACGACAGTTGGGCTTGTTTTGTAGAGTGGCCTGGGCTATTTATATTTCTTTATTTCGCTTATTTAAACTAAATCCCTGAGAAAGTGTATTTGAATTCATTTATGTCAAATACTGATGCTCACTGTCCTGGTTCAAGTTCTTCAGAAAGCGTTGTATGGGAATATGTCTGGGAGAATCAGTAGGTGGTTGTTAAAGCCCTGAGCCGAGCATGGTAATGCATACCTGTAATTCCAGCGGCTCCAGAGCTGAGGCAGGAGGATTGCAGGTTCGAAGCCAGCCTGGGCAATTTAATGAGGACCTAAGCAACTTAGCAAGACCCTGTCTCAAAATAAAAAATAAAAAGGTCTGGGTGTGTGGCTCAGGGGTTGAGCACCCCTCTATTCAATCCTTGATATTTCCCTTCAAAAAAGCTCTGAGTTTGGATGTGTTCACCAAGGGCCTGTGTGTGTCAAGAGCCAGGGCTGCAGCTGACTGATGTATGTGGACCAGAACGAGAGGGAGCCCGAAAAGCAATCTAGAAAAGCGTGAGCCTTGAAAATGACCAGGAGATGCTGAAGATGTATCTCAGCGAGAGAGTGCTTGCTTACTACGCACAGGCTTGGGTTCAATCCCCAGCAACACACACACACACACACACACACACACACACACACACACACACACGGGAGAAAGGTAGGAAGAAAGAAAAAAAGAGGATTGGGACGCTAAGGAAAAGAGATTCAAAGAAAAGACAGTGGTGAAGTGTCTGGTGATATAGAGGAGGCATCCCCCTCTTTTTTGCGGGGGATACTGGGGATTGAACTCAGGGGCACTCAACCACTGAGCCACATCCCCAGCCCTATTTTGTATTTTATTTAGACACAGAGTCTCACTGAGTTGCTTAGCCCCTTGCTATTGTTGAGGCTGGCTGTGCACCACTGTGCCTGGCGGAGCACTTCCCTAGCATGCACAAGACCCCAGGTTTCATCCCTGCAGCACCAAAAAAAAAAAAAAAAAGAAAAAAAAAGAAAAAAAAATTAGGTATATTTATAATTTATAATTTTTATATGTAAAACTTGAAAACATTATTCCTTAATTCTGAGATTTGCTCTAAGTCATTACATACTGTATTATCAACTATTTTTTTTATGTTACACGTTATTTAATTACCTTTAAATTCAAAATTGTGATTTCCTTTTAAAATTTTCTTTGGTTAAAATTCACCTTACTGACCATAAAAATGCCGATTTTAGTTTTTAAAATTCCGTTTTGTTTTGTTGTTGTTGTTTTGTTTTTGGTGATGGAGGTTTAACCCAGGGGGCATTTTACCACTGAGCCACATCCCTTTTGTATTTTTAAATTTTGAGACAGGGCCTCCCTGAGTTGCTGAGGTTGGCCTTGAACTTGCAATCCTCTGTCTCAGCTTGTGCCTGGCCCTGGATTTATTTTCAAATGTGTTTTTGGTGGTTAAATATGATAGTTAAGGGAATTTATTTCCAGATAATCTAAAACACAAACAATTTGCTCTTTGTGCTTTATTTATGGAAAGACTGGGATTGAAATGCTAAATGTGTCATGGTGACAAGTGATTGATGTGTTTGCTTTTTTCCTTCCTGGGTCTGGGGCTAGACCTCAGGCCACACCCACCCAGGGGAGGTGCTCTACCACTGAGCGACCCTCACAGCCCATTGCTGCCCTGGCCAACCAGCCTCTATTCCCCGTTCCTGGGACCACAGTACCCCCTCTATCTTTGCTTTTGTGGGTGCATTAGTTATCACTTCCTACTGCTTTAATTTACGGTTTCTGAGGGGCTAGAGTTATGCAGCGTTTCTTGCTGGGTTGAAAGGCTGCAGAGGCTACCCGGAGGACTGAGTGGGGGAAATACCTGCTTCCAAACCCACCAGGTTGTTGGCAGAATTTGGTTCCTTGCTGGTTACATTTTCTCACGGGTTGTCGTCTGGAGGCCAGCCTCAGTTCTTAGAGGCCACTCCCAGGTTCTTACCACACAAGCCCTCCACATGGCGGCTTACTTTGTCAAGCAGGCAAACACAGGAAAGCCGGCAGGAAGACAGGCTCTGCAGTCTGTGAAGCAGAGTCACATTAGTTATGGTGTGCTGTTTAGGACCAGGTCACGGGGTGTGTTCATTCTCAAGTGAAATATATACAAGGGTAGACACAGGGGGCCACCTAAGGGTCTATCCGCCCCACAGGGAAAGGGTCTGTGTCCCCTGCCAGGGTTCAGGTGAAGCCTCTACGCTGTGACTTTGGTTAAGCCATTCATCACTTTGGTTCCCAAGTGCTGGGTAAATGGAAGTTTGAAACTTCACTCAGGCCACCTGAGCCTTCCTCGGGGCAGGGAAGGGAGCCAACCAGATACATGGAGCCAGGATCAGGTCCAGCTGAGGTAGACTCCTTCTGGCCCCTGAGTTGTGGACACACACCACTTTGGAAATCCCTGCTCCATTTAATTGAATATATATGTGAAGTCACCTCTAGACTACTGTTATCTCCAGGTTGTCATCCTGTGGTCACCTCCTGTGCCTTCTTCATATTTAAAGATGAACGCGGCCTCCTCGGTGGCCCACTCCTGCATTCCCAACCATGTGGAAGGCTGAGACGGGAGGACAGCAAGTTAGAGCAACTTAGCGAGATCCTCAGCAACTTAGCTAGACCCGGTTTTTCTTGTTCTTTTTCTTTTTTAAAATACTTATTTAGTTATATTTATTTTCATGTGCTGCTGAGGATTGAACCCGGCGTCTCCCATAGGCGAGGCAAGCGCTTTACCACTGAGCGACAGCCTCAGCCCCTAGATCCTGTTTCAAAATTAAAAAAAAAAAATAAAAATAAAAAGAACTGGGGATATAGCTCAGAGGTAAAGCGCCCCCTGGGTTCAATTCCCAGTTCCAAAAAAAAAAAAAAAGAACTAAGGTATAAAGCTGAGATCTTTGCCTTTGTTTCCAGGAATCCTACTATTATCCTTGGAATCTCCAAAGTGATAAGTGTCTAGGAGTTGGTAGGGTGCTGGCCGCCTCTCTGCAGCTTCAGGGCCCCGGGGCTGGTCTGCAGGAAGACCTAGCCTTCCAGGAGGAGAGTTTGAAAGTTATCTCCGTGGTCCGGGGTCGAATCAGTCCTGCCTACATAATTGAAGCCAAAGGACTGGGTGTGCAGAGCCCCTGGATGGCTGAGCCTTGGGGCTTCCCGGAGGGTGTTGCTCAGAGAGGCCCCCCCCCCCCCAGGCTCCTTCACCCTAGGGGTCTCTTCAGCCGTAGCCTTTAAAATGTCCTTTACAATAAACCCATAAATGTAAGTATTTCCCTTACTTTTGTGAGCTGCTCTAGCAAATTAGCATGCCCAAGGAGGGGTTGCTGGAGTCGGGGTAATAGCAGGTGGGTCAGAAGCTCAGGACCGACAGCCCGGGCCTTGCAGGACCGACAGCCCCGGCTTCAGAAGAGGGAGAGGACTTTGGGGCCTGAGCCCTCAACCAGTGGGATCTGACCCTGCTATCAAAACTGAATTGAGGGGCTGGGGTTATGGCTCCAGGAGTGACGTGCTCGCCTAGCACACCTGAGGCCCTGGGTTCCAATCCTCAGCACCATCTACAACCAAAAACTATTATGTTATTTTTTGGTTGTCCATCTACAACCAAAAAATAAATATTAAAAAAAAAAAAAAACAACTGACTTGAACTGAAGGACACTGAACTGGTGTCCACCGCAGCATTGATTGGTTGTTTGGTGGGGGTGGGGTGAGATGGGGTGAGGGGTAGGGAGTGGGGTACGGTGGGGGGAATCATATGCTATGATGATTGTTGAGTGAGAGAACAGGAAAAGCATGTTGGTTAATTTTTTTTCCTATGTCCTTCAAACATGCCTCATTAAAAGAAGAAAAAGTCACATCAAAAAATGAGTTGGGGGAGGGGGGGAGACGGTGGTGCACGTCTGTAATCCCAGAGACTCTGGAGGCTGAAACAGGAGAATTGGGAGTTCAGAGTCAGCCTCAGCTACTCCAGGCCCTAAGCAAGTCAGTGAGACCCTGTCTCTAAATAAAATACAAAATAGGGCTGGGGATGTGGCTTAGTGGGCAAGTGCCCTTGAGTTCAATCCCTGGTGCCAAAAATAATAAAAAATGAGCGGGGTCGGGGCTGGGGCTGTAGCTCATTGGTAGAGCAATTGCCTAGCACTTGTGAGGCTCTGGGTTCAATCCTCAGCACCACATAAAAATAAATAAATAAAACAAAGGCATCATGTCCATCTACAACTTAAAAAATAAAATAAAATAAAACCCACAAACGAGTGTGTATAAGCATATAGCTAGAGTTGATACTGTGGGTTGCATCACTCCAAAAATGAAGTGGGTGCTGCCTGTCCATCTGTAACTGTATTAAGCAAAAATGTCTGGGCATCTTTTCACCAACTTTAGAGAATGCACTTGGCAAGGTTTGACTTAAAGCACCTGCTTTGAGTATTATGTCCTGGCATGCAGGTTTGCCTGGGAAAGCTCTAGGTTCTGCCTGTTGCCCTAGCGTAATTATTAATAGTGTTCCCCTTCACTCTCTAAAGTGTCTTTTTTTTAATATAGTAAATTATATGGTGACCCCAGCTTTGAAATATCTTTCAGACTGAGTTGGGAGCCTTGGAGAGGTCCCCTCCAGGAGATGGCAGGCCAATCTCATCCCCCAAACTGAAATTCAGAGTGAAAATCTCTATGACTGCAGAATGCACTCTGGAGGCTGAGGCAGGAGCATCTAAGGTGCAAGACCAGCCTGGGCAAATTAGTGAGACCGTTCCAAAATAAAATACAAAGAGCTAGAGATCTAGCTCAGTACTTGCCTGGCATGTGTGAGACATTGTGTCCAATTCCCAATACCAATGAAGTAAATGCATAAAGTGTGTGAGCCCCGCCCCCCGCCCCCCAACACTTGCTAAATCTGGTGGAGGCCTGGAGTGGAATCCCTAGCACTGGAAAAGCAAAACAAAACAGAACAACAACAACAACAACAACAACAAAACCAAACAACAAAAGAAAGAGCTCAGAGGAATTAGAGTTAGGGGCCCTGTTAGGAAGCAACAGGATAAGAGGAAGCTATGAATAGGAAGTAGAGAGTGAGGAATCATGAAGGAGGTAGGTAGAGGTCCAAGATGACTTCCAGATTCCTCTCTTCTTCTTAGTCCTTCCTTTCCTTTAGAACATAGACTAAAAACTGATTTCAAAGAAAATTTTGGGAAGGAAAGGAAGGTGGAAAGTTGGGGGTACAGTTGAGGATGATGGGGAAGAGGAGGGAGATGCCCAATTTGTGAGTACCAGCTCTGCAGATAGGCTACCTGGATTTGAGTATTGACCCTTGCTCTTGACGGTGGTACCATTTGGATGAGTGTGTTAGACCTGTCTTCCATACAACAGTGGCAAAATGCTGAATGGTGAAGATTAAATGAGACAATGCATATACGATGTGGCTGCAGAGTCTTTGGAATGTAGTAGAACCTCAGTCAAGATTGGCTTCCATCAAGAACATTCATTGGCTCCCCTTATTTATCATGTGCTTTAAATATCTTACCCAGTTTCATCCAATGGACTGGATATTTCCCTCCTATTATAACTGAGGAAACCAAGGCTCAAGGATGACATAATTTTCTTGGTTGGCTGGTGGGGGAGGTGGTGATGGTGGTGCAATAGGATTTATGGTCCTGTGAAACTGGTAGCATTTGATGCTTCTCCACACTAGGCTACCTCATCTGAACCCTCGCTGTGTCCCCAGAGCCTAGGACACTGCCTAGCACATAGGCGCCCATAGAATATGTGCTAGCTAGCTGCATGAATGCCTCACGTCTCCACCGTGACGGTCCCTTTGTTCAGTTTGTTGGCCATTTGAGTATTTGGCTTTCATTGTATTCCACTCCACTCATTCACTCATTAGTATGCTGCTTCTTGTCTTTAAGCCTTTGTTTGTGTGTTTCCAATCCCCCAGCCAGACAGGGCATGTTCAGAAGGCCTATTCACTAACACAGGGAACTAAGCTTCAATGTGTTGGAGCCCAAGTAGCACTTTTCAGAAAGATTGCTTGGAACACCCACAGTTGGAGAATCTTGACTTTCTTTTAAAGATTCAAATATCACATACGCACATGGCTAGCTGTTCCTTCCTGATTAGGATCAAATATATGAAGCTGCCTTCACATTGGCAGCATAGCCAACAATGTGTATTTGACATGTGTAAATGACTGTCTGCTTTTATTTTGGAGGCTATACAGAGGAAAGAGCACTGGACCTAGAGATTCGGTCACTAACTTCTTGGGCCCCACCGCTTTCCTTATAAAACTGAGATGATGGTGCATGCCCTAGTGACTCAAAGCTTGGTAAGTCTGGACGACACCACCTATCTTAAAGGTGTTATCATTGTAGAGCACTAGGAACACAAAACATCATCTGAGTTGCCAATTTTGTTTAATTAGTTGACTTTTTTTCCTTGAAATTTTTTTTTCTTTTTAAATTTGTGGTGCTGGGGATGGAGCCGGTAGCTTTGAGCATGCGAGGCAAACATTCTCCTGCTGAGCCACATCCCCAATCCGAGTTTTCGATTCTAACATGCCGAGTTTCAAAAGAAGATGTACAGGAGGGTCCTATTTTTGTTATCCCTGGGTGATGAGATTATAGGTGATTTTGTTTTGTCAGTCTTGTCTATCTGCACTTCCTAATTTTGCTATTATGAGTTTTTTTTTTTTTTGCTTGGTTGAGTCATTAAAAACACCCAATAAAAGAAGAGTGACTTAACACTTTGATATTTTAGTTGACACTTGAGAATCTTTATTGCCAGATATTCCACATTGTTTAATTGATGCATCTCAGTAACAGCATAATAATTATAACAGGGTGACTGCCATCGATTTTTAGAGGCTGTGGTTTTCCTGCCACAATCTGATAAGGAGATTTGGTTTGTCCTCAAACCTGGCATCTGGTATGTGGCTGGTGGTAGGACATCAGGTCTGAATAGCTTGTCTAAGAAGGTCCCTGGGGCTCTCCTTCTCTGTATACTCCTGAATTTTTTTTTTTAAATGGTTGGGGAGGATTGAGACTATCCCTAGTTCTTTGTTTTATTTTATTTTTTTGTCTTGAGACAGAGCCTTACCAAGTTGCTTAGGACCTCACTAAGTTGCTAAGGCTGGCCTTGAACTTGTGATACTCCTGCCTCAGCCTCCTGAGCCACTGGGATTACAGACTTGTGCCCAGCTTGCAAACTCACTTTTAAGCATGGATAAATATGCTCCACGTGACTACAACAGATTCAAAAGAAATAAGATGTGATCTGTGACCCAACATGCTTAACCCTTCCAGAGAGTTCTTAGGTTCTCCTTGATTCAGCCTCCTCAAATTATCCTCATTCCCCAAAGCACATGGCTTTAAAATTATTGAGGAATAACACATATTAATAGTTACATCTGCATCTTTTTTTTGGTGCTGGGGATGGAACCTAGGCCTTGTGAATGCTGAGCCTATGCTCTAACCCTGAGCTGCACCTCTGGCCTCTGCTTCTGTTAAGCTGGAGATTATTCCAAGTCTCCATGTTCACATATCACAGCAACACTGCCTGTATGATGCTTCTGCTACTTCCTTCAAGTTCGGGGGTCTGAATCATTCTAGCAGTGGAGATTGAGTGATCCAGCCTCAGCTTCCTTCTGCATGTACCACCTGGTTACCAACTGTTTCTCTTACGCTCTGTGGTCTTGGGATGTTTTTACCCATATATACTTCTAAAAATAATTTTTAAAAATTATGAGCCTTTTGCATACTTTTTAGTGCACATATGATATTTTAAATAAATTTAAATATCAAATTTTGAAAATGTGCTTGCCTAGCTTGTGTGAGGTTTTGATCCTCAGTCCTGGGGGGGGAAGATATATATAATAAATTTATTGCATATATATACATATATATATATGCTATAAATTTATTATATTCCTTGTTTGAGGTTTCTCAGATAAGGGTAATTTCTTCCCTCTCCATGTTGTGCAATGTCTGGAGACATTTTTAGTGGTTACAGTTGTGTGGAGATCAGGGGTGCTGCTCAGTACCCTATGATACAACTGGGCCTGGTGGTGCATGCCAGTAATCCCAGGACTCAGGAGACTGAGGCAGGAGGATCATAATTTCAAGGCCAGCCTGGGCAACATAGCTAGATCCTGTCTTAAAAAAGTGAAAATAAGGGTTAAAGCTGCAGCTCAGTGGTAGAGCACCTCAGGTTCAATTCCCAGTACCTGTCCCCCACAAAAAAATCTTGTAATGCATTAGCTGGCAAATTTCAGGGAACTATTAAGCCCAAACAGTCCAGTGGTGAGGCTGAGAAATTTATTTTGAATGTTTCCAAAGGAACATGAATTTGATGGTGGTTTTTGTATTCAACAAAGTACACAAACTCTTCGACAGCCTTGTTCCTTTTTCTCCTTGGAATTATATTTCTGTTCTCTTTTCTTTACAGATTTTATCATAGCAAAATAGATCTTTATGCTTAAAAGTCTTCTCAATTACCATTTAGTTCTCTGCTACAAAACTGCTTTTGCGTATATAAATCAAAACAATGTTCTCAAATATCTCATCTCTAGAAGGTCCTAAAGGTTAACATTTTCTTTTATTTTGAGGTACCTTTAGAAATTGATTAAAACCATCATAAATATATTACGCTTGACGTATGAGTTCTTAACACAGAGAAAGCTTTGGGTCAAAATGTATCTCTTCAGTGGGATGCACTGGGCAGAGCATTTAGGAGCCTGTGAGGTAGTGTGGAGAAGAGGAGGTTCTCACCCTTGGGGCAGGGTGCTGGGAGCGGGTGGTCAGGGTGGAAGGGAGTGTGCCTTTTCTTTTGGGAACTAGGGAATGAACACAGGGGTGCTTTCTCACTGAGAAAAATCTGCAGTCCTTTGTGTTTTGATACACAGTCTTGCTAAATTGCCCATGCTGGCCTCGAACTTTTGATCCTCCTGCCTCAGCTTCAGGATTACAGGTGTGCGCCTCTGTGCCTTTTGAAATAAGGTTGGGGGCTAGGGTTGTGGCTCAGTGGCAGAGCCCTTGCCTCGCACATGTGAGGTACTGGGTTCGATGCTCAGCACCCCGTGAAGATAGATAAATAAAATAAAAAATATTTTAAAAAAGAGAAAGAAATGAGGTTGGAGAATATTCATTGTGAAAGGGGGTAGAAAATGAGAATGATCCCTCTGTTTTCTCAGGATGATTGCTTTTAGGAAAGAAAACATATGGCCACTGAGGATTTTGATGGACTTCCTTAAAACTCCCCGTGCCCACATACCTTCTGGAAAATCTTCATGTTCCCATAGCAGTGTTTGTGTACCAGCTTGATCTGATTCCCTTTAGCTCTCTAAGTAACTAAGCAACTCTTCGCTTTTAATGATTTAGAAGGCTTTTGCACACAGCTGATGTTATGTTAAAGAAAACAAAGCCAGTCTACATCACAAATACTTTCTAAGTCGAGCGAGTAGGATTTCTCATAGGAGGAATAATTGTAATGGAGGTGACACGGCATCATGGTTGAAAGTGCTTGTTCTAGAGTCATAAGATTTGTTCCTATTCTTCATTACCACCAGCTGTGTGATCTGAGACACATCATTTGCTGCTCTGATCCACAATTTTCTCACCTATAAACAGGGACTAAAGATAGATTCTTCATTAGGCTGTGAGAGTTAAATAACATCCCATACAATGCACTCAATGCAGTGTCTAACAGTTACTAAACCATGAATATCAGTTGTCAGTGCTACAGTGTTTTCCTTCAGGAATGAGCATTAGAAAGTTGATGTAAGGGCTGGGGATGTGGCTCAAGCGGTAGCGCGCTCGCCTAGCATGCGTGCGGCCCGGGTTCGATCCTCAGCAGCACCACATACCAACAAAGATGTTGTGTCCGCCGAGAACTAAGAAAAAATAAATAAATGTTAAAATTCTCTCTCTCTCTCTCTCTCTCTCTCTCTCTGTCCCCCCCTCTCTCTCACTCTCTCTTTAAAAAAAAAAAAAAAAAAAAAAAAAAAAAAAGAAAGTTGATGTAATAATTTTTTCAGTCTGATTTCTTCTATTGTGAGTCTACTGTGCACAGTTGTTGTACCCAACTGTTCTGATTCTGTGGACAGCATTAGGTCGTTGATATTCTCATGAAGTTCTGGAAGCCCAAGGCTCGCATCTGCACTCATTTTCTGGTCAGCCTCACAAGGACAGATGTAAACACTAGAAGAACACTGTCTACAAGGGTGGAACTCGAATGTCCGCAGTTATTTTTAATGTCCTCAGAATACCATCTGGGAGTTGCATGATGTAGACGGATGACACTCAGCTTCCTATGGGGTCACTTGCTCAAAACATCTGTAAAGGCATGACTTCAAGTAACAATACCAAAGTACCTTCATCCTTGTATCGACAACCATCCTATTGGGTTACACAGTTTTAATCCCAGAGGAGTTGTCTCTTGACATTAAACTGTCCAAACAGTATTTATATCTGCGGTTGCCCTGCAAGATCACTTAACCCTGCACAGCCGTTTAAAAGTAGTTAATGACAGCGCCCGCAGGACTTGCCCCTTATGAATGATCACGTAAGTTCGACCCGTGCTGTCATGGTTTATGGAGGAAGGCAGTTTGTCCATACCCCGCTCCAACCACAGCAGGTAATTTGAAATGAAATGAGACAGTTTCTACAAGCAGATTGATTTGGGAATCTTGCCTGTTCTTCCCTTTGACCCTTGACAAGTTGACACTACAAAGATTGTGACTTTAAAAAATGATTGGGTGCAAATACATTTAGGTAGATGATTTACTGTGTGCTGAAGCAAGGACAGTGCTTTTAGAGGGATGCCGCGAGGGAAGGTAATTGTAAACTTTAACAACTCATGTTTTATGTTTCTGTGTCTTATTAATTATCCCACCAGGTGAATCTACCGAAAACCTTCCACCAGGTAGTTTATATTCTTGGTAAGAGACCGGACCCCCAATTCTATGATTAAGAGAGAGTATTTTTGATGAACTTAGTATAAGTTACAGATTTAGTTTGCCATTTGGGTCCAAAACCACAGCTTGCATATTCTGTTATCCTATAAGGATGAGAAACCCAATTCTCTTTCATGGATTGCATTATTTTGTTTTTGTCAAAATGGTTAAACCTATATAGGAAGAAAAACTGTGATTAAAAGGATGATAGGATTTGATTTTTTTTTTTTTTGATAATCAAAAGAGTTACCAGGGATACCTGAAATGAAAAGAAAATCTCAACTATATGTGATCACATTTTTTTTCCCCTAATCTTTTGTAAGTCATGTTTAGAATTTTTTTTTTCTTCTCCAGTACTGGGGATTGAACCCAGGGCCTCAAGCACGCTAGGCAAGTGTACTACCAGTGAATTACACTCCCACCCCACATTTAGATTTTCAAACTATATACTATGTAATAAGTGAACAAGTATCTCCCATGTCAGTTCTATTTAATTTTTCTGGTGTTATTTTCTTATAAGTTTAATTTTGTCTTGATTCATAAATGAGATTTAACAAGTAACTCTCTTCCAAAACAACCATATAAAGGGCAGCCAGGATGATAATTTTTAAAAAAGCTGTTATCTCTGTTCACAATTACACAATATTTATGGCTAGATGATTTTAAATGAATCGATGATAAAAAACGGTGATGGATTCATGTTTGGATTTGAGCCGAAGTACCACGACCTTTCGGATTTGCCAGAGAAAATATCCACAACATAAGGATTGTAAAACTTGGGCTGTTCTCTGTAGCTTTTGTGTTTCTCTCTATTCTAACCACTTTGTTTGAAATATAATTTTGAAGATGCTAGTAAAAGATGTAACAAATTCCCTCTTGGTCTCCGTTTAAATTATTTACTACCCTTTTGAGCCATATCTTCATTGAACTATGTTAAAAGTATTTTGCTGAAATGTTTCTTTATGTTGTCCATCGGGTTTAATAGACGTGCCGTTTAATAAGCTCTCTACCTGTAAGGATAGACTATTTGACCTCTATGCCCTGCCACTGGTAGACATAGTATAAGATTGCTTTGTGAAATAAAGCTGTCGGTAACATCAACAAAATAAAAAATGATCGTATTCCAATACTCTCTGCTGAGTACTATGACAGCACTGAAATATGGAATAAAATTGAAAGTAGATTAGTTTTGGGTCTTAAGTCATGTTTTGACAAGAAATAAGAGAGGAGAGCATATCTTTGAACTTTTAGTTTTAAAGTTTTTAATGAAAATATTTATCATTTTGTAAGGTTCCTTCTTTCTTTATCACATCTAGGCTGTATAACCTTAAAACAATCCATTCTCTTATTGTGAGGGATATAAATACTGTTCTATCTTTATATTAAATATCATAAAGGAGACACGCACAGTGCAAGATGGTTTGACACTTAGAAGTTAAAGGATGTCATGCTAATAAAAAAAAAAGCTTATTGAAGAGGCTGGAGAATCGGTCATTAATAAGCCACATATTTTGAGGGTATGTAAAGCATGTAAATACTGTGGACAAGCATTTTGCTTTTGCAATGGTTTGAATCTGAAGAGGAAGAATAAATATGTCAGTGTGGAGAGGGACTGGCTGGGGATTGCTCTCCACTTGAAGGAATCTGAAAATGGCCAAGATGGTGTAGATTGTGAAATGATTTCTTTCACTTCCTTTGGTTACAGATTAATCAGGTGAAAGCAGGGATCGCTGGCTGAGTAGGTTACCAGTCGCCGCCCCCCCCCCCAGGAGGTGGCACGGCAAACATCCTGTGTTATCCTGTGAGGCTGTGGAGCTCTTAAAAATGCAATCCCTGCGTCCCTTCATTTCATATGCAGAATGATTCCAAAGAGGTCAGGAAAAATAGGGCTCCCTGGGCATTTCAGAACAACTGTCCCTTAAAAACTCCGGATGCAGATTCTCCCCTTGGGTCACGGGCGGGGTGGGGGGGGATGGGGGGGCTGCCCTTGCCTTCCCCAGCAGCAGTCTTATTCAGGGGCCAGCTGTCCCTGCGAGCCTTTAAGATGGCTCCCACTGGCTAATGTGGGTGGCATGTCAGCACAGGGCTAAAACTTTGGCCAGACCCTAATGGAGTCCTGTTCTCCGTCATGAAAAGGACAGTCCTGTTGCCCTAATCTTAAAATGTCCATATTCAAAAATGTAAAGAAGGTCATTAAAAAAGCAAAACTCATGTTGGTGAAAGGTTCTAAAAAAGAAGTTTCCTTAAGGTCTCAAACAGTCTCTGCTGAGTGTTTTTATTTCCCCCCTGAGATTCTACAGCTGTTACAAAACAGGGAAAATTTTAAAAAATGTAGATGAATATTAAATACAGCGATGTTTCTAAGTAGTTGGTGTATGCTGAAGGTGTGATGGAGGTCCTGAAATGGCACCCCTTAATTTGTTCCATTACATGGTTTTAACCTTGACTTTGCTAAATAATTTCTTTAAACAGGACAGTGAATTACTGTGGTCATTAGGTTGGTGTCATTTGTCATCATTGATGCAGGCTTATACCCCTGAGTACAGAAGGTTGTTGAATGACACAGTACAGTTATCAACGGGTCCAGACCAAGTTGCCATGTGTGTTTTGGTCACGGATTTCCTGGTCAGATGTCAGACACCAGGAAGGGCCCTGGACACTGTGGGAGGGGTCCAGAGAGAGTACGGCAGCCCCCTGGAGGGCTGGGAAATGTGCCCTTGGGCAGGAAGAAAACAAGGCTAGGAAAAGAGGTGACTGTGTCTTAAGGGTAGGGCAGGGTAATAACATTAGAGGTGAGATGAATTTTAGCATATTCTGGAAGAGGGGATTATCTGTAGAAAAGTGAAAATAATTATGCCACAGGGCAGGGATTTGCAGGTCATGCCATTGTAAAGCCTACCTAATAAAACAGGAGAGGGGTGGAATTATCTTGGTGGCATTCTGTAGGTTAGCCTGGGGCTCCAGTGTCAGGCCTGACAGCTAATGGTTGTAGAACTTTCTGCAAAAGATGTGAATCTTCTTAGAGCCGGGGTTTTAGTCTGTAAAGTGGGGATGAAACCAAGGTGTCTGCTTGTGTGTGAATTAAGTCAGAACCCACTAGAAGGTGCCCTAGCATGGCAGCTGACACAGCAAAGACACCACAGGTGTACTGGTGGCCTGCTCCTCTTCCTCTCTTCTTTCTTCCTATACAAGGATGTCAGCCTCTTCTTTCCTTCAGATTTCATGAAGTCTTTCCATTCTTGTGAAAGGAAGGTTTTTTTTTTTCATCTTCCATTAACCAAAATTTCTTATTCCAATTTTAGTTACTCCAATTATTTGCTTTAAGAGATCTGGACTCGAACCTGAGGGTCAAGGAATTTTAGAGGTTATCTGTACGGCGGTTGGTAATTGAGCTGGAAATAACTGTTTTTAAAAACCATAGGCACCTCAACTGTGACATCTGTCACTATTCCTACAAAATCAAGAGGGAGATTAGTTCTCCCTTGGGCTCTTCTTTATTTGTTTATGCATTTGGTCATTCTTGAAAAGATTTAATTGGGTAGAACAAGAAGATTTCCTAAAGCCATATGCTGCTGGAAGATCCTCACTCTTAAGTAGTTTACGATCCATTTAAGAAGGAAAGCATGTCCCGCGAAAAGACGGACTAAACTTGGTGAAGGAAAGACACCATTATTTGGGAGGGCTTCGTGGAAGCATTGCAGTGGTCTTTGAGAATGTGCCAGATTTGAAACCCAGGATGGAGGTGAGCAACCTGGGGTGTGAATGGGGATCAGGAGAGCTGTGCAGGGTGTTCTGCTTATGGGGGACCACCTGTCCTGGGTACTAGCCTCCAGGGAGAGTGCAGCAGGACATCCCACCATCAGCAGGTGGTGAGAGACTGTGTGGGGAGGCGCTCAGCCACAGCCTCTGCTGTGTTTGCTGGGCTGGGATGAACCTTCCAGGTATCACTTGGACATTGTTAGTCTCATCAGGATCTTGAAGTACAGAAACAGCAAGATGGTTAGCCAGGTGCCGTGGTGCACAACTGTAATCCCAGCAGCTCTGGAGGCTGAGGCAGGAGGATCACAAGTTCAAAGCTAGCCTCAGCAATGGCGAGGTGCTGGGCAACTCATTGAGACCCTGTCTCTAAATAAAATACAAAATAGGGCTGGGGATGTGGCTCAGTGGTTGAGTGCCCCTGAGTTCAATCCCCAGTACCAAAAAAAAAAAAAAAAGAAAGAAAGAAAGAAACAGCAAGATGGTTGAACATTCTACTAAGGGAAGGCAAATGATTCCAATGAAAAGAAAACCATTTGTTTGTTTAATGGTGAGCAAGGACATAGACCATAGCATGATTAAGGGATGAGTCTTCAGTTGCGCATAAATTCAATGTGTCATGAGGTTCAGGATCAGAACTCAAGGGATTTAACATCATAATGATTTTAGAGGCCTTTAACCTCTTTTTAAAAAAAATTGTACATAATTTTCTAAAAAAAATTATTTTGTTCTAATTAGTTATTTGAGGCCTTTGATTTCATCGAGGATATTTTTAATCACCATTGATGAGATGATGATGATGATGATAGTGATATATATGTTCCAGGCAGTGTTCATTGTGACTTGTATGTGTCAACTCATTTAAACCTCATTACAATGCTGTAAGGCACATATAATTATTAACTCTAGTTTACAGTTGAAGAAACTTGAGACAAGAGAAATTATAGAATGTGCCAAAGGTCAGTCAGTAAGTGGCAGAACTGGAATTCAAAACCAGGAAGTCTGGCATCAGATTCCATGACTCATAAAGCCCGGCTGGAAGGATTATTTATTCATTCCAGCAACCAACCAACCAGCCGGCCACCAACCAGCTCATTAATTTAGCATTTGCTACACACTAGTTACCCTGCAAGACACTGGAGCAGACCTCAAGGAGTGAAAGCAAACAGGGGCCTCCATGCAGCTTACAGATAAATCAGGGAGAGGGTCAGAAACCAACAGAAGTGATCATAAGATTGCAATGTGAGGTATGGGGTTCTAAGAAAGCTTCCAGGAGGAGAATTGGACTTGTAAGGGAAAACCTAGAGAAAACAAGAATTTGCTTGGATCTGAAAGAAGAGTGAGGCAACTAGCAAATGGGAGCCCAACGCCTGCCTGCAAGCCCCTATGACAGAGGGACAGCCAGTGCTGAGGGACTTGAAGAAGATCCTGTGATCCTAGGGAGAGCCCAGTGCTAGAGGAGGCCAAACCAGGCAGGAGGACTCGTGGGCTGTGGGAAGGAGTTTACTGATGACTTCAAGATCAACAGAGTAATGGCTGTGTCTTCAGTGGCGGGAGGGAGGCACGAGTTGAGTTCCATGTCACTTCTCTTGCTATGACATGGAAAACAGATAGGAGGTGGACCTGGGAAATGGGTTTTGGGACCACTGCAGGGGCCCAGGTAAGACTGGGCTAGAATCTGTCCACCTATCCTCAAGTCCACTACCACACTGTAGCTCAAACCACAGTGTGGTAGTGGACTTGGGGATAGGTGGACAGATTCGAGAGACAATTGGGAGGCAAAAATCAACAAAGCTCCATAGTGGATTAGACAGGGTCGGTTGAACAATGATCCTGGGTTTTTTTGTTTTGGGGGCTTGATGGTGTCCTCCCCTGAGATGGAGGCCTGGGATAGAGACCCGGGGTGGTTTTGTTTTGGATAAGTTGAGTTTGGAGCCATAAACAATTTCTGTGCTGCAAAGAATAAAATCAAAATATAAATATTGTTTATGTGAAATTTTGTAAGAATCGAGAAGTAAGAGGGATCAGAACTGATGCTATGTTTAACATCCATTGTTCTCTTAGAAAGCTGGGTTTTGTAGGAATGTGTTCATTTCATTCTTTGGATAGCGCCCATTTATGTTGATGAACAAGTGCATTTAAAATCATCTTTTGGAACAAAGCGTGTTACTAAAGACAGGACTACGACGAGTGTAATTGCTTCTACACTGTCTGCTTGTGGACAGACTTGTGTAAACCATCATTAATTCTTTGTATAATGAACGTATAAAATGCAGAGTTTCTATTTAATGGAAAAGTAAACTCAAGCATCACACTGATAATATCAATAATATACATTTGTAATTACATAGTGTAGATAACTGTAAAAGCTACATTTTATTACGTTAATAAAATGTCAAACCTCCTGAAACCTTCCAGAGCCGGGCCGCAGCCACACTATTAGGGCTCGCTGCTTCATCTGGCAGGAATCTGGCAAATTGTTGTGAGCTGGTGGTGACGCTGGCGGTGCGCTGGGGAATCTTTTTTTCTCCCATAAAATGACGATGATTTATTTTTCAAGAGAAAATATTGTGTGTTGATGGAGTAACACACCGTCTGAGAGTTAGGAGAGTACTGGCAAAGATAACATTCAAACTTAATGAGGATAAAAAGCAAGATGGGAGACCCTGCTCCCCCAGGCAGACTCAGGGGCTGGGTTCTGACTCCCCACGCCTGCAGCCCCTATCGGGGGAGCTCCAGATGGAGGGCTAATTTTACGAAAGGGAAGCGAATAGGGCTGCAAGTGCTGTTGGGCTAATACCTTGGTCATGTTGACAGGCGAAAGGACCAGCGTGTTGGATGAACTGGACCAATCGATACTTCTTTAGGTGTCTGCCAATCACTCCATTAGAGAGGCAGAGTGGGCGCATTAGTGTGAGCTGTATTTCAGATGCTCCAAGGACTCAGCCCGTCTCTCCTCTATAGGTAGAAAAGGCTTCATTTTGGGGGTGGGGTAGGGAGGCCTCCAGATTCAGAGAGCCCTGGCTTATGTTCAAAACATCTTAAAGGCAGCTGACAGCTCCGTGTAATCTGTGCTTCAAAAATATTCACATTAACACTGAAGACATTTCTAGAAGCTAAACAAATAAACAGACCATGTGCACCGGGCCCTGTCACCTGATCCAAAACTCAAAGATGGGAGGATTTAAGATATCAACAAGTGAGGTGTCAAAAGCATAATGTTTCTGTTGGAAATACCACCCAGAATTCCCAGAGAGCCTTTCCCATTGATTAACTTTGAAATGAAATCCAAACGTTTCTGGCTACAGAGAAAGTTTGAAGTGTTTTTTTTTTCTTCTTGCAGTTAACTACCAATTTTGAACTAAAAAAAAATCATTTGAGGTTAAAATTTTCTTTTGAATAACATCACAGTCTAATCACCCTTCAGGAATGCTCACTTTCTCCCATTTTACAGAATTTTTACCACCACATAAAAAATGAGTATGATCTGATTTTTGTAGTTTAGAAAGTAGTTGTGTGGATGAGCTTCAGGTTGCTCAAATTTGTCTGCAAAAATCTTCTGTATAAGTGTTATTATTTTTTCTAGGGAGAGAGCCCAGGATTTCATAATATTCCCCCAAATGTCTGTGAGCCTCACTCCCCCAACATCAGAAGCATTAGGGATGCTAACACAAATAAAATATGATTACAAGCACCAGTTCTCCTTTCCTCTCCCTGTGATGTATTTCCCTCTAAGGCCAACAGGTGGCAGCATAAACACCAACCTGCAGCAGCCCCATTTTCCTGACCTCAGAGAACTTTCACCAGTAAAATTGAAGACCTGAGATCCCTTCAGTAATCTGGCTTCGGTTTGGATAGATTGTGGATGTACTGTCGCATCAAACTGTCCAAAGTCTTCATGTAGGAGTCGAGTGAGATTGAATGAAGAATCCTGGACTTTTAAAGTAAAAAAAAATTGAGAGACATTTGATATTGCATTTGTTAGGGAGTTGAGCACCTTGAGAAGCCAAGGACAGAGCGTGTTATTGTTGAATCAAAGGTTCTCACATGCTATAAAATTGAAGATGCTTTCCTGTGCTGGGATTGGTACTTTATTTGACTGCACAGTATCACTGTTTGACTTGTTTCTAGACTGCCATAAAGAAATTACTTATTTTGAACAGGAAAATATTTTCGTTTCTTGGAACCAACAACCTGAAAGATCTCTTTCAGTTCTTCTGATCCTTAGGGGATTGAATATATCCAAAGAAAGAGGAAGTTGTTTTGCACATATGGCTTCTGAGGGGTTTTATTTTGACAGTTAAGTATCACTTTCATTTTCTGTGAGTGAGGACCTAGGCGGTAGATGAATGCTATGTATTCGTAACTAAATGCACAGTGGATAATTATACCTTCTAAAAAATATATGTAACCAGTTTAATCATCAACATCTGAAGGTGCAGATTATGGGTATTAATATGGCTGATGGCAATTTGTCGGGATAGACTCCCTCATTTAATGGTAGATGTTGTGAAATAGTAATTTTTAGTGATGAAATTAAGCCTCTGCTTAAATTTTAAACAAGCAAGCATCAGATCTCTAAAAAACAACCACTCGATAGGCTTTCATGAGATTTATTTTGTCTTCATTTCCTTTCCTTTTAAAAATTTCCCCAAATTCTCAAGTTGTTAGATAATTGAGAGAAAAATACACACACACACACACACACACACACACACACACACACACACACCCTTCACAGTTTCAGGCTGCTCTGTGTGGGAGAAGATGATGGATAAAAAGGGCCGGGTGACATTTGACAAATATCAACAGAAGGGAAGCAAATTTTGTGGGTAGAATAGAATTTGTGAACTGGTTCTAGCCTGTTTTCGTTCATTTTTCACAGTCCAGTTCTGAAACTAATTTTCTGGGGTAAAACAGGAACAAAGTATTTGCATTTTGAGTCCTGATTCTCTCAGATAATAAGTAACTTTAGAAGGACCATTGGTCAGTCAATCAATCAGTTTGCATTTACAGATTTACAGAAATCTGTTTTTTTTTTTTTTTCCCTCCACTAAGTGTTGAGAGCAATATGAAACAAATGTCATCCTTTAGTTGTATCCATGTGGCCTTCTGAGCCTGACTCTGTGGGGTGGGGGGAAAGTGCGCTATGGGGTGTTATGGGTAGGCAGGGACATTGGAAGGCAATCTGTCAGGTGTTTTAAAGTAAATCCTGTCTCACCCTCTGCAAGGTCTCTTGGGTAGGACTAAGTGCAACCTCTTTCATGCGACTACTCCCCTCTTCCTATTAGTCCAGGTGCTTGACACACCTGGAGCTCCTTTTATAAAAGGTTTCATTGGATAAAAATGAGTCCAGATGGGTCACAGTTTGAACAGCCCTTAGTCTGCTAGTTTGACTGTCTGTTTCGTTCACAAGGGTGATGTTTGTGCCTCGCCCCCCTTCTATTAGCTCTGTCACAAGGGGAAAAAAGTACACAGAAGACTTGTCAACCATGCCAGTTAGGAGTCTGCCTGCTACACGGTTGTCTTTTGAGGGAAAGACTGGGACTAGCGCAACAGAATAGGTTTGGACTGGATGGCCCACTCTCCTGAGCACCGAATTCACTTCCAAGAACACTGCCGGAGTCTGTATCTAGGGGACTATTTTTTAAAACCCCAGGTGTGTAGGGGGCTCATGGAGAGGCTGACTCAACAAAAGTGGAATGTACCATACTTTAGGTTATAGTTTTTCCACAAGGGAAAAAGGGCTATTCTTCACCATTTCTTATTCAGTGTAGTTTCAGGATTCTAACATGGTGCCCACACATCTGATTCGTTTCTTGGAATCAACAACCTGAAAGATTAAAACAAAAGTAAACAAACAGAAACCACACCAACACACACACACATCCCTTACCAAAACCAAAAATCACAGAAATAGATTTGTCAAATTCATAAACAGCAAGTAAGATCTTCTTAATTCTCTAAAAAAAAATTGGCTTACAAGGCTGCATCTTAATAGTTTTCTTTGACCTAAAAATATTTTTATTCCACATATTAGATGATTTAAAAAAGCCATTTCCAAAGTGTAATCTTAGAAATATAATCTCCTTAGCATATTAATAACTCTTATTTGGAAAAGGATCCATGTGCACATGAATGTAGGAAACTCTGGACCAAGTCAATTCAGCAGGTTTCTTGATGGGAACTTTCAGTGAGGTTTGTAACCCCAGGAGGAGACAATGTTCCTGTTTCCTAAATGCATTACATCTTGCAAGACTGTTGTTCTAAGGACCACACCTTGAGAAGTACTTGCTTGTAAATTCACTTATGTTTGAAAAGACTATTATTATAAAGGAAAAGTGGACTAGGAAGTCAAGAACAAAAGAGAATAGAAACCATCGTGTTTTGAAAGGTAAATGGCACGACATGCTATGTCATTTGAGAACTTCTTTTAATTACACTATTTTTTTTTTGGTGGGGGTCACCAAAAAGTAATCTAAGGTCAAAAAAGACAACCAACAGGTCTCAAGTGGTGAATAACCATGAACATGTAACAAGAAAATACATTTTACAAATTTTATTTGTAAAATAAATACTATCTTCATTCCCACCACAGCCCAATCATTATCTCCATTTTGCACACGAGGAAAGTGAGGCTCAAAGCAGTAGCTTGCCCAGGGTCTTATATTACTACTGAAGATTGATCAGGACCTCACACGCTGGGCAAGTGCTCTACCATTGAGCTACATGCCCAGCCCTTCACAACTTTTTATTTTGAGACAGGGTCTTGCTAAGTCCACCAGACTGACCTCAAATTTGGGATCTTCCTGCCTCAGCAGCCAGAGTCACTGGAATGACAGGCGTGTGCCACACAATATTAAAACAAAAAACAATACTTTTAGGATCACACATACAGAAGACATACAGAAGCACGTAAAATAACGCATCTCCTCAGGCACAAATTTTCAAATAAGGATCTCATTAGGATTCATGTACTGAAAATGGCTTCTTTTCTAAAATAGGCTTGGTGCGGGCTTGGCCCTTTTATGTATAATTCAACAACGGAAACCATAACAACAATCATACATGGGTAGGGGAAATATATCTTCTTGAATGAACAAATTAGGTCATCATCAAGCAGTTTTATTTAGTGGGAATCCCAGTAGGTACTCACACAGTGAGAAAAGCTCTTGTCGCCTTAGAAAAGAGCGCTTCTCCTTTCACACCAGGGTGCAAGGTGCGACGAAAATCCGGAACAGGATAATTCCCGGGAGTGGTGCTGGGTGTGTCTTGCAATCCAGTCCTCAGGACTGTGCGGGGCAAGGCCAGTCCTCAGCTGTGCTAGGCCCAGCAAAGGAAGGGCAGCAACTTCTCATTGGCTCCCGCTGGGGTAAGACAGGGGGCTCCAGGAGGTCTGGTGTGGAGTTCATAGCTGGCTTCTGAATCAGGCACACTAAGTGCGTCTGCAGTGTAAGAATTCTTACCCGAAGGGCACAAAGGACACGGGTTCTAATTTTGACTCCTCCACCCCTCTTCCCTGCCCGGCCTCCCCCAGAGATGGGCGTGTAGTCTTCAAATCTGCCCAGGGCTGGAGGCTAGACTCCGGGTGCTGGGAGCGAGCTTGGAGATGCACCTCCAACGTCTTTCTCCGCGAGACGACCTGAAACCGAGAGAAAGGGGCATTGGCTGGAAATTCCCAGAACCGGGAATATCCTGACTTCCTGACTCCCCTTGGGGAGAGCGTTACTTTTCTAACAGGTCCCGTTATCAGGACAGTCTTTGAGTGTGTAAAGTCGCACTAACAATGGCAGTGCAAAAGACCCAGCTGGATCCTTAATGGATTTTTACAGTATAGCAGTATAGACGCGATTCTTGCAGGCAAGAGAGTGCCAGATAAACCTGGCTCATTTTCGGTTTCCTTTTGCAAGAGCTCGCCCCGCAGGGGGAGACAACCCGCCTCCACCCGGGGTGCCTGGCCCCGCGCTGCGGCTCCCTCCTCCTCCAACTCTGCAGCCCCGGGCGCGCAGGGCTGCGGGGGCCGCGGATCCGCGCCGCAGTGGGGTTTCATCTAATATTAATTGCTTTAACCTCTGGTGGTTTAAGCGGTTTATTGGCAGGAAGATGCAGGCAGTAGCGCGTTGTGGGCTAAGGCTTCGGATCGTGCTCACTGGGGAAACAATGGGCTGAGTTTTGAGAAAACAAACCCAAGATGTTAATTAGGCTCTGAAGCACTTTGCACATGCAAACGGAGCCTAGATGGGAACTCCCCAGAGCCTGGGCTCCGTTATTTTTTTGGTATGCTTTTTATTTATAAAGCATTGTGGTGGCATTTTGAGTACTAAATAATTCCTTTAAGAAAGTGTTTGGGGAGGAGGATGCCCAGTGGGGAAAAAAGTAAATTCCCCCAACTTCATCTCACTCTATTTCTTTTTGCATTTTACCGACTCACATGTATTAGAAAAGCGCTGTTATTTTAAAAAGGAACAAGAGTGATCCAGTTTGATAAGAAAATGGAATAGACTGAAAGAGAAAAGGTCGTCTCTTATAGCTGTCAGTGAATGCTCATTGTATGTCGGGCACTATTTTCTTCATTTAATTTAATTTAGCTTTTTGCCACTTTTATCCCACCTCCTGGGTCAGGCAGTGAGTGAGTAGGTGATCTTATCCCCACTTCCTGGGTAAGGCAGTGTCTTTTTTTTTTTTTTTTTTTTTTTTAACACTTGGCTGGCTGGTTGGAGTGTGTTCAGAGCAGTCTCTGAGCTGGGGTCTCTAATCTCACGCTGCTCAGGAGCTTGGAGGGCAGGGGGGAGCCCTGCAGCAGGGATTCATGAGCATGAACAGCCTACCTTTGAAAACAGCCTTCCTCCCTGGAGCTGAGTGACTTTGACCAAGTTATTTGACTTTGTATGGGTTTCTGTTCATACCTAGCTCCTGAATTTGCTCAGAGTCTGGCAAGAGTGGTGCTCAGGGGGTCTTAGAAATGCATGTTGGTGGGAGTGTTATCTCCCGGGAGCTGCCGCCTATACCCTCCTCAACCTACAGATATATTAGAAATCATACTTAGTAATTGAGGTTGAATCTGGAAAAGGTGCTACTTGGGTTCAAATCCTAACTCTTGCCCTGCTTGTTATAAGACCCTGGGCAAGCTACTGCTTTGAGCCTCCGTTTCCTAGTGTGCAAGATGGAGATAATGATTGGGCTGTTATGGGAATGAAATGAGGTGATCCTTTGGAAACACTTTTCATGGGCATGCCACTTAGTGCAAAATAATTGTTGTCTGGAGGTGGGCATGGTGGCAAGCAATGTAGCCCAGCTACTTTGGGAGGCTGAAGCAGGAGGATCATTTGAGCCCTTGAATTGGAGAAGCCAGGTGTGGTGTCACACTTCTGTAATCCAGTGGCTTGGGAGCCTGAGGTAGGAGGATCACGGAAAAGAAAAGAAAGTTGTTGTCCTTTATTTATGTTAAAAGTTGGAGCATTTTTTAGTACTAGGCATTGAACCCCGGGGGGCTTAACCACTGAGATACATCTAGCCTTTTTTTGCATTTTATTTAGAGACAGGATCTCACTGAGTTGCTTAGGGTCTCACTAAGTTGCTGAGACTGGCTTTGAACTTGAGATCCTCCTGCTTCAGCCTCTGCAGCCACTGGGATTACAGGTATGTGCCACCACACCTGGCTGTCTTTTCTATATTTAAATGCTGGTGGTTCTAGAAATGTTGTGATTCTGACTTAATAGTGTCCTGTCCACATCTTGATTTATTTTTCTATGGTATTTAACTTTTGCTTAGGTATGGACATTGTTTCACTTTTTTTTTTCTCTTTTTCTTCAGTGCTGGGGATGGAGCCCAGGGCCTAGTGCATGTGAGGTAGGTGCTCTACCCTGAACTACACCCCCAGCCTTCCCTTCTTTTCTTAATGGGTTACTGACATTTTCCTGTAACATCCCTCTGCTTCCTATTTGACTCAGGGAGACACAAGACCATGGATCCCTATTTCATTCATAATGAGCTGTGTGTGTGTGTGTATGTGTGTGTATGTGGGTGGGTGTATGTGTATGCCTGTGCAAGCGTTGCATTGTGTTTGTGGTGTGTGTGTGATAGATGTCTGGTGTGTGTGTGTGTGTGTGTGTGTGTGTGTGTGTGTGTGGTGTGTGCTGGGGTACTTGCCCTGGCTCTCTAGGAACTCCAGAAGGAAAGAAAGACAGGAAATTGGTTTTCGTAATCCAGGGCTGAAGGAGGAGAGTGCAGATGAGGATCTGAGCTGGGCTCTGGATCAGTGGAATTACTGAAAGCACAGATTGGACAGAGTCCTGGGAGCAGGGAAGAAGAACGTGTGGGAAGCACTGGAGGTGGGACAGGGCAATGTGGGTTGCGGAGGGGATCACAGTGGGTGGGACTGTGCGAGGCCTGAGGGGAACCTGTGCACAGGGATGTGGAGAGGCTGAGGTCTCCAGTATCTGATGAGGGCGAGGAGCAGTTTTGTTAGAATTTCCAGTACTGTGTGAGAAGTGAATAGCAGGGACAATGACCGCCAGGGCTCTCTGGTGGGTGGCAGATTGGTGGTAGGGGGTTGCGGCTCCCCCCAACACTGAGGAGCATGGTACAGTGATGGAGAACAGGGTTCCTCTGTGTCCCCGGACTTCCTTTCTAATGCTAGCTGCTTTGGGGAGGGTGGTAGAGGTGAGGGAATGAGGAGGGGGAGATGCAGGCTTGTGTTTTCCTAGCTTCTGGGCTTCCTGTGCCTTGGAACTGATTTTCTCATAGGAACCACATTAGAAAAAAGTCTCCTGATTCTAAAGTGAACTCATAAAGCCTGTTTAATCCACAGTGTTTCACAGCATATCCGAGTACATAAAGCCTATTAATCCACAGTGTATCCTAACAGACCATAGTGCAATTGGTAGCAGCTCCTGAGACCGCGTCTTAGGCGATAATGTCTGTGGGAAAATTCATTACGAATTTCAAATTGTGAGCAAGGCGGGCCAGCTGGGGACTCTGCCATGAAATGCTGGCGCCCTGGGGGATGTTTACCTGGAGAACACCTGTTCTGTTACAAATGGCCAGATAACACGTATGTGCATAAAAACCATAGAAAGCTTAATTATGGGTTTTATTTAAATGCTCATCCTGCTAAGGCAAAAAAATGTTATTCTGACACGTGTTACAAAATGGGCAAGCTGTCTTCAGGACTGTTGTGATAGGTGTTAAGACTGTCACAAGAGGGGAGAGAGATCAGGCTCAACTGAATAAGAAAGACAGCTGGGAACTGATAGCCAGGCTCCGAGGTGGGGGAGGAGGACAGAGGGTGGAAAGTTACCAAGGGGCAGGGGGTGGGGAGCAGGAATTCTTGCTAAACAGACCTCACAGGGTTCTTGCCAAAGGCTGGCCAGTGTGATCAGATACCTGGAGCCAGGGTGGGAGGATTCCCAGTAGACTGACTTAGCAGGTTTTTTTTGCTGAAACTGAACAAGGCTGGTTGGAGACAGGGCCCAGGATGAGACCTGCAGAATAGAGGGCTCCAGGAGTGTGTCTGAAGTTCCATCAAGGACACTCTTTGTCAGTTCTCTTAATTTGCAGCAGTCTGTGTCTTATATTATTCTCACTCATCAAAATCAGCAGCATCGAACCTGACCTTTATTAAGCGCTTCCTGGGTGCCCAGCATCCTGCTACTGCTTACTTAATTTTTATCTCAGCCCTTGGAGGGAGGTACAATTGTTCTCATTTTATAGGTGAAACACGGATTCTTGAAATAATCAGCAATATCTGGGAAGTGTCTATTTACCTCTCATTCCTTTAAAAAGTAATTTCTCGTTTTGAACAAGTGATGCATTCATGAGGTTCAAAATCAAAATAATAATGAAAAAAGAAAATCTCTGTGACCTTGGCAGCTATTCACTGCCTCCTGAAACATATGTACTGTAACCATTGTTACTGTTTCCAGAGTTTCTTTGTACACTTATAAATAAATAAATGCAGATGTAGATTCTTTCTTTTCCCTCTTTAACAGCAAGGTAGCACATTGTGCTTCTTATTCAATACTCAGCTTCATTTTCTCACTTCTCACTATAGTTTGAGACTCCTCCATAGCAGTGTGTGGACCTGGAGCTGGTATTTAAATCCAGGTAGCCAGCCTTCAGAGCCTGCCTTCTTTGTTACTCAATTTTTTTTTTTTTTTTTTTTGGTAACAGGAATGGAACCCAGGGGTGCTTAACCGCTGAGCCACATCCCCAGCCCCTTTTTATATTTTATTTAGAGACAGGGTCTTGCTAAGTTGCTTAGGACCTAGCCAAGTTGCTGAGGCTGGCTTTAAACTCTCCATTCTCCTGTCTCAGCCTCCTGAGCCACTGTATAGGATGTGGTGCTGGTATAGGGGTGTGCACCACTGTGCTTGGCTACTCCCGTTTTTTTGATGCTTATGTAGCTAGACATCTTCCATGTTTAGTAGGGATTTTAGCTTTTGCTCCAAAATGTATGAAAATCTGTTACGAAGTTCTGCTTGCCAGTGTATTTGTGATCTAAGGTATTTGTGTTCAGAAGCATGCCGCGGCTGGGGATGTGGCTCACGCAGTAGCAAGCTCGCCTGGCATGTGTGCAAACCGGGTTCGATCCTCAGCACCGCATACCAACAAAGATGTTGTGTCTGCTGAAAACTAAAAAATGTAAATAAAATATTAAAAAAAAAGAAGCATGCCACATTCAGTTGTGTATCATCCAGGTAGTGTTGTCTCTGGTATGCCAAACCCAGAATTTATTTTCTGTCTGGGTAAGAAAACAATGTGCTTATGTAGTAAGTGATTATCCTTTGTTTTTTCTGTTCCCAACTTTTTCATGCTACTTTTGCTAATTGTACTCCAAATTTTTTCTGGAGCACTCCCCTCTTTTGATACTGGGAATTGAACCCAGAGGCACTTTTATGCTTTATCACTGGACCACATCCCCAGTTTCCTATTTATTTTTTAATTTTAATTTTGAGACAGGGTCTCCCTAAATTGCTGAGGGTCTTGCTAACTTACTAAGTTGGCCTTGAACTTGTGGTCTGCCTCTCTCAGCTTCCCCAGTTAGTGGCATAACAGGTGTATGCCACTGTGCCCTGACCCTCTCCCATTAAAAAAGAAAATATATATATATATATAGTAGTTGTCAGTGGATTTTATTTTGTTTATTTATATGGGGGTGCTGAGACTCGAACTCAGTGCCTCACACATGCTAGGTAAGTGCTCTGCCTGTGTATACTGAGCCACAGCCCCAACCCCCCATTCTTAACTCATGTGATTCAGGTGAATTCTGATGCCAGTCCCCCAAATCAGGGTGTAGAGCATGTGATTTAGGCCTTGGTCTATCAGCAAATTATATCCCAGGGACCACACTTTGAGAACCACTCACCTTAAAGCACTAATTTCTGTCAGACATTGGGACAATTGCATTAGCTGTCATCCAAGATTTTTCTTTCTTTTTTCTTTTTTTTTATCAGTGACTATTATGGTGCACCTTCATGTATACGTGCCAAATACTATGTTAGAAGATGGAACTAGTTCTGATTACAATTAATCCCTGTTGGTATAGGACTTCCAATTGGAAAGGCAACAGTTAAGCTAATAATGAAGTAAAGCATTTCAGGTTTGCAAAGTGCTGTGCAGAGTGCAGAGTGCTGTGGGAGCACATACTAGGGATTATGCCTGTTCCTAGGGGGGAGTGAATGGGCAGGGCTGGCTTTACATACAAGCTGGGCTGGTGGATAGGGGGGAGAGAGCCAGGCAAAGGAAAGCAGGGTGATCTCCTAGAGGAAGCAGGGCAAGAATGGTGGAGCAGTGGGCCAGAGCATTCTAAATGGAGAATTGAGAGGGGTCAGCTGTGGCTGAGGTGAGCAATTGACTGAGAAGGTGCTGAGAGATGAGGCTGGGCAGATGACAGCAGTCAGTGCTTTTAGGGACTGGCACACACCCCTAAGCAGTTAAATCTTTATTCTAAGGGCCTCAGGAAGCCGTTGAAGACTTTGAAGCCAACAATGATCAAATTTGTATTGTACGATCAGAGATGTGTTGGAAAATCATCACTTGTGAAATTGTCATTTTGATAGTGGAGAAGAGAATAGATAGAGAGGTCAAGAGTAAAGGACACTAGTTAGTGATTCCTGAGCCTTATGTGACATATGAAGAGGGTCTAACTGGGGTGGTGACATTGGGACTGGAAGGATTTAGGATTAAGATATACTGTATTACATTGAAATATAGATGTGTTTCACGTATATGTATCTATCCATATGTATATGTGCATCATTTTTTTCTTTTTTCTTTTTTTTTTGTGGCACTGGGGACTGAATCCAGGGCCTGACACATACTAAGCAAGTGCTGTACTTCTGAGCTATATCCCTAGTCCTTTTTACTTTGAGACAGGGTCTTGCTGAGTTGCCCAGGCTGGCCTTGAACTTGCCGTCTTCCTGCCTCAGCCTCCTGAATAGCTGGCAACACAAGCATGTGCCATCTCGACTGGCATGTTTTATATTTTCATCTCTGAGATTTGGATAAGGCTTAGATTTGATGACCCTTTTCCTTTATTGGAAGTGTATAAGAAAAATGGAGTGTCTAATAGTCAATACCCTCTTATGTCTGATGGAATTTGGTATTTGGGAGACAAAAGTGGTAGGACTCAGTGGTGTCATGAAGCTCAAGGGGCTGGTGGTTTAAGCAGCCAGAGGAATAGTGGCACTGTAGGCTGCAGCAGAGAAAAGTCCTTATGGAAAGAGTTTTATTCTTTAGCTTTATGGAAAGAGTTTTATTCTTTAGCTTTCTTTTCTTTTTGTGGTGCTGGGGATCCAACCCAGGACCTTGCATATGCTAAACAGGAGCTTTACCATGGAGCTACACCTCTAGCCCCTCCCCCTTTTTCTTTTTTAGTATGACAAAGTCCAAACTAGAGCACATATTAGTTAATTAATATGTACCAGGAGTTGGGCATCTAAGGTTTTTTTTTTGTTGTTGTTGTTTGTTTGATGATACTGGGGATTGAATCCAGGGGTGCTCTATCACTAAGGTGCATCCCCAAGCCCCAGACCTTTTTTTATTTTATTTTGAGACAGGATCTTGCTAAATTGCCCAGGCTGGTCTCGAACTTGTGATCCTCCTGCCCGAGCCTTCCGAATAGCTAGAAATTACATGCATATGCTACTGTGCCTAGCCAGGATATCTAAGTTTTTCATTGTTATTAAAGTGTTTTTATTAATATATTAAATACTGCAGTTTATTAAAGGGGAGTTACTGGGGAGTGAAATTGGCTGAATTATATTGTTATATTATGTGCCTGTTCAAATATGCCATCACAAATTCCACTATTATATATACTTACAATGGACCAATAAAAAAGAGAGAAAAAAGAAATGAACAATAACAAATAAGTACTGTTTTAAGTATAGATGGACCATTTCCTAGTTTGATCTCTATTGCTTTCCTTTTGAAGAAATGTATTTACATTCCTGTGTCATTTAGCATTCTTTTTTGTCAGGTTTACTCTGTACCTTTTAAGAACAAAATAACTTTACTTTGTGTGTGACTGACCATGGGGGTCATACCAAATATGTGTTGTATTGGTTTTTTTTACAGCTCAAATGTTCTGGAATGTTCCATTTTCCCCTACTTCTTGGCAAAGCCACTAAGTTTGATATAGTATTTATAAGGGAAATGTCATCATAGGTAAATATTGAGAAGATTTATTTCTTTTCCAGTCACATGGCATGGAGGATATTTTTAGTCCAAGACAACAAGCCTACAGGTCGTAGTTTTTAGTAATCTGAGTCAATCAGGATCTTAGAAGTCCCAAACTTCCGATCCTAGACTTGCCTGTGGCAAAATGTAAAGCTTTCCTCTCTGCTGTAGACGGAATGTGTGTCCCCATAATTCTTGTGTGGAAGACCTCATCTCAGTGTCATGATATTTGGGGTGGGGCCTTTGGAAGGTAATTAGATCATGAGGTAGAGCCTTCATGACAGTAGAGTCCTTTGTGTGAGAGAGAACGTCTCTCCCTGCCATGTGAGAATACAGCAGGAAAGCTGCCATTTGCATACTAGGAAGAGGGTCCATGACTTCCATCTTCCACATCTGTCTGTTTCGGTCCCTTGGTCTATGACATTTCCTATAGCCACCTGAGCAGTCTAAGACACCATCTAATGCAGTCTCCTCTCATTTTGCAAATAAACCTGACCATGTTTTTGATGCATGACACTCTACCTCTGACCAAATAATTTTCATGTAGCAGTCAGATGTTAAATTTCTAATATTGTGATTTTGAAGATGATCGTATTTGCTGACTTTTTAAATGCATGCGGCCTTTCAAACAATTTGTGAGTGTTTTCTTTGGCCATGAAGTTCGTCTTTAACAGAGTTGGGGAGTAAATTGATTACTATGGACACCTGTGAAAGCATTTTTCTTATGACCTGTGACTTCTATTTTTGGAAGCTCAGCGGAGGATTCCCTTACACTATCGCTTACTTTTGGAAATTGGAACTTTGGTGTTGCTGAGGCATGTTTCCTGGTCTTGTCCAACTCGGGAGGTGAAGCAGTTTCACAGAATCGAGTTCATGGAATGGAGCAAAGGAGGATAAACTCAGAGGAAATGATTCAGAAAAAAGAACAGGCTTCATTGTCCCACTGGACTGGAAATACCGTGAGTGAGGTCTGACTTAGCTAACCAGGTCTAGGAGTTGAGAGTGGAGAAAACAGAAGTCCTGCTGCCTGAGGTCCTGAGTGAGTGGTAAGGCTCAGGGCCTGCCTCCTCCTGATAGGGCTCTTCTGCCCACAGAGATCAATAATAATTTAGCAAACCATGTCATTGTTTATACCCATAGTGGAATATGTCACAGATTTAATTTATTTAGAATGCAGAGTCATTTTACTAGTCAGATAATAAGGTTGATCTTGTGAAACAAAGTGAAGGCTGGTCAGTTCCTACGTGCTTCTGTTACAACATCAAAACCTATGCCTCCTTTTTTCCTCTTCTGCTTGTACTGGGGATCAGTGCCCCTCTTTTTACCTCCAGCCTTAAAACAGAATGGCATTGCACTGGCAATGTTCATACGCTGAGATCGGCAGAACGGCTAAGGAACAAGCCCTCCTCTGATTTCTACTCTGCTGCTTGCTGTTAGGATCTAGAAGAATGAGAGCCAGTGGCCTGTGGTACATTATCAAGCTTTCTGATTGTAAACATGAATCATAATAAACATCTTACATTTTTATTGGCTCATTAAAAATATGTGTAAGTGCTTGAATACTGAGTCTTCCTCTTGGCTGTTTCTTGAGAATACTTATCTCATTGTTGGTGATTCAAATTTATTATTCACTGAGTAATAAAAAAATTAAAAGCACTTTATAATAACAAATAAATTGTTTAAACTGAACATATAAAAGGTGTTGATGTTTTCATTATGCAAAGAATCATGGCTTGGTGTGGTGCACCGGTGGGGGAGAAATCGTCCCTGGACAAATGAAGCGAGGCTTCCAGGTGTTCCGTGCTATTTTCGTTGAGGGTTTCTTGGTACCTTCAACGAAAAGTACAAGATGATGAAAATGACCCTCTCATTAACTGTGGTCTAGCCTTTGGTTCCATCAATCAAAAATATTGTCGGGGGTGCTGGGGCTGGGGCTCAGTGGTAGAGGGGCTGGGACCGTGGCTCAGTGGTAGAGCACTTGCCTTGAGGTACTGGGTTTGATCCTCAGCACCGCATATAAGTAAATAAATAGATAAATAAAGATATTGTACCAACTGCAACTAAAAAAATATTTTTTAAAAAAATGTTGAGGACTGGGGTTGTGGCTCAGTGGTAGAGTGCTTGCCTAGCATGTGTGAGGCCCTGGGTTCGATTCTCAGCACCACATATAAATCATCAAATCAAGTGAAAAATCCATTGGCAACTAAAAAATATTTTTAAAAAATGTGGTTGAACACCTTCAGTGGGTGAAAAAGGCCTGCAATGGTTTGGATATGAGGTGTCCCCAAAGCTCCCGTTAGTGCATGACTGTTGGGAGGAGAAGTGATTGGAGAGCTGTAATCTAATCAGTCCATCCTAGTTTGGATGGACTAACTGGATGGTAACTGTAGGCAGGTGGGGTGTGGCTGAGGAGGGGGGTCACGGGGATGTGCCCTGAGGGTGGGTCTTGTCTGATGCCCTGCTTCTCTCTCTGCCCTGCAGTTCCCTCTGCCCTGCCTTCTGCTATGATGCTCAGCCTCACCCAGAGCAGTGCAGACTGAGTCCTCTCAAACCATGAGCCCCAAACAAACTTCTTCCTCTAAGTTGCTGTCAGGTATTTTGGTCTCAAAAACGGATCAACACAAAGCCTTTGCTAACGCAGAGAGGCACAAGTCGGAAACTTGCAGCACACAGGACGGTGTCCCACTTTAAACCAGGAGAGGGGCAGGCAGGGCCTCTGCTGCAAACAGGGCACCTTTGAGTGATGCAGGAAAAGGTGCTCCCCCAGAGTACGTCCCACCGCTCAGGCCCAGGTGAGTTGGACACGTGAGCATTGGCTCTGACCCAGCTCCCGTCCCAGCACACAGCAGTCTGCACAGAACTTGGGGGTATTTCAGCCCTCACTTTTCTTGTGCCCAGCTATACTTTGCGGCTTTACACACAGGCAGTTTCAGGTTGATGAGCTTTTCCACAATCAGGTCTCACTTCTCACAGTGAGTGATTTGGGCAGCACTTCAAAGAGGGTGAGTGTAAGTCCGCCATTTTTCCAGTTACACAGATGTGATGGGGACTATACTACTTAAATGAGATGAGAGGGGCTGGGGATGTGGCTCAAGCGGTAGCGCCCTCGCCTGGCATGCGTGCGGCCCGGGGTTCGATCCTCAGCCCCACATACCAAGATGTTGTGTCTGCCGAGAACTAAAAAATACATATTAAAAATTCTCTCTCTCTCTCTCTCTCTCTCCTCTCTCACTCTTTCTTAAAAAAAAAAAATGAGATGAGAGAGCCTTACTAGCTAACATACTTTTCTAAATAAGTAGTAATCCAGGGATTAGGATTTCTAAGTGCTGCTGGGTGAGATGGCACACACCTGTGATCTCAGAGACTTGGGAGGCTGAGGCAGGAGGATGGCAAATTCAAGGCCAGCCTTGGCAATTTAGCAAGATGCTGTCTCAAAATAAATAAAAAGGGCTGGGGATGTGACTCCGAGAGAGACAGAGAGGTGGGGAGAAGGAGCCCACCTGGGTTCAATCCCCTTAGCACCAAAAAAAAAAAAAAAAAAAAAAAAGAAAGCTTTCTAAGTGTCTGCTAAGTATGTGAAACCACGTTCTTGACGTTAGTGGCATATAAACATCTAGCAAGGTTTAATGCATGTGCACTAAATCCACATTTCTTAACTTGCCATTTTAGTGCCTTTTTACTTTGGTCTCAGTTTATCATCCTAGCCTTTTCCTTCTTCGCAGGGTGAATTCACAAAATGTTCAGCTGGAGGATCTCTAAACCCTATGCTTTATGTCCAAACAGTGAAAACTGCATCTGCTTCACACCCATCTGTTGAGTCCTTTCCACTCTCAACAGCTGGGCTCAGCATGACTCTTGCTGTACAAAGCCCCAGAGCCCCCAACCCACATGATTTCTCTCTGTATCCAGATCCTGTTTTGCTTAAATTCTTACCGTGTGCATGGCGTACTGTCTTGTAATTACTTATGTTATTTCTTTTCCAAGGCTTGTTGAGGACAGCCATTATTTTTTGAAATGTATCTGTCTCCTACAGAGCTTCGATATTTAATTAGGGGATGTAGATAATGTATGCTATTTGAATGAACTAATTAAATTTATTTGTCTAGGAATTGAACTTGGAACAAATCTAGTTTTCTTTTCTCTTGGTAAAATGGTATGTTTCCTTTGTTCTTTATTGCATTAAAATAAGTGTTTTTAAATATACAAGATATATAAAATGATTTGCTTTGTTAAGTAAATAAGGGATTGAGAAGTGGCACATATAGTGAAAAAGAATAGGTTTTTAAAAATTTTATTTATTTATTTATTTATTGGTACTGAGGATTGAACCTAGAGGTACTCCACCACTGAGCTACACCCCCAGTCCATTTTTTGTATTTTATTTAGAGACAGGGTCTCCCAGAGTTGCTTAGGTCCTTGCTAAATTGCCAAGGCTAGCTTTGCACTCCCTATCCTCCTGCCTCAGCCTCCGGAGCTGCTGGGACTACAGGCAGGCCCCACTGTGTTTGACTCTAGCCTATTATTTCTAATTTTAAATTTGCCATCGAGTAACTGAGTTACCATTCTCTGCCTCAAGTCTTTTTTTTTTTTAAATTTATTTTTTATTTTTTAGTTTTCGGCGGACACAACACCTTTGTTGGTATGTGGTGCTGAGGATCGAACCCGGGCCACACGCATGCCAGGCGAGCGCGCTACCACTGAGCCACATTCCCCAGCCCCTGCCTCAAGTCTTCTGAGCTAGAAAATGAGGGACTTTGAAAGACTTAAAATTATGTCTGTCTTATGGACAAGAAATTTGCTATTGATTTTGAAATTTAAAAAATATTTTTTGCAGTGGGGCTGGAGATATAGCTCAGTTGGTAGAGTGCATGCCTCCCATGCACAAGGTCCTGGGTTCAATCCCCAGCCCCACAAAAACAAAAACAAAAACAAAACAAAACAAAAGTTTGTGCAATGCTGGGAATCCAACCCAGGGCCTTACATGATGCTAGGCAATCCGTCTACCACTGTGCTGTGCCCTCAGCCCTGGTAGTGGGTTTTGACTTCATATTAAAACCTGCCCCTTCCCTCCCTGTGCTCTCAGGACAGTGTGGTCATGTTGACACTCTGGCCTATGGAATGTAAGCAGGATCTTTAAAAAAAAAAAACAAAAAACAAAAAAAAAACTCTCTGCTCCCCTCCCGTGTCCTCTGAGCTCAGAGGAAGGGAACAGCATCCCAGGAAGAGCATGCAGCACAGGCAATGGCCCAGAATCCTGTGGTCTCCTTTGAGGGTTTCCCCAGGGATTCTCCCCGCCATTCTGTTTGCACCCCCCTTTCCTTCTTGGCTGTGCCAGCTCAAGTGGCATTTGTGACTGCCTACTGCATATCCAACTGGGTGGCCAGTGACACCTTGATCTAACGGATCTAGGCTCAGCTCGCCCGTCCTCCCTTCACGACTCTGTCCTTACCCGACTAGCAAAGGTAGAAATCCCAGTGTCCTCTTGCTCTCTTCTTCTCCACCTGCTGTCTGTGCCCGACCGTCACAATTATCGCATAGCACGTCCTGCCGACTCTACCTCTAACGTCTCCCTCAAACAATTGCCTCTTCATTGACCCTCATTGCTTAGTAGTGGCCACTGATTTGTCCTTGTTAACTCTTCTAGTCCATTCTGGTCTTTCTCAAGCACAACTCAGTTTGAAAACTCATGATATACATAAATGGTACACCAGCACTCTTTGTAGTAATAGAAAAGGAAATGCCCCCAGATCCATCGGTGGGCGAATGGGTATAAAAATGGTGCAGTCATACAATGGAATAGTATCCAGCCATAGAAAGGACTACAGCAGTGATTGTCGCTGCGTGAACTTGGAAAGCATCATGCAGGTGAAAGAAGCCAGACACAAAAAGGCCAGATTGTGTGATTCCATTATGTGAAATACCCAGATGAGGCAAATCCATGGAGACAATGCAGATTGGTGATGACCAGGGCTGGGGAGTGGGTTGTGGAGGAGCTGCTTCACCAGGGTGGGGTTTTATGTTGGGATGATGGAAGTATTTTGGAACTAGAGAGATGGGATCTGCAAAGCATCGTGAAGTTACTAAATGCCACTGAGTGGTTCACTACGGTGACTGAATGCTATGTGCATTTAACCTGAATTGAAAAATGACAAAACTTCATGATGGCTCTTAAAGAAAAGATGATGCTTCTTAGTCTGGCGCCCTGTTGCCTGCAAGCCTGGTTCCCAGCTCCTTCTAGGCTCATTGGGCTCTGCTCCAGGACATGGCAGCCTGGTCCTCTCCCTCTTTACCCCCTCTCCAGCCCCACCTAGTGGCCTTCATAGAAAGTCCCGGCACCTCCTTGCTGCTAAGGCTTTTTTCAAAGGCTTCTTGGAGTCTTCTCTTTTTACTTCTGTTTTGATGAGAGGGTTTGAGTGCTGAACACAGAATGAAGGCAGACTGGGATTTTTTTTTTTCAGTACCAGAGATTGAACCCGGGGTGCTCTACCACTGAGCTATGTCCCAAGACCACCTTTTTATTTTATTTTATTTTTTTAAATTCAAAACAGGGTCTTATGAAGTTACTGAGAGTCTCAAGGCTGGCCTTGAACTTTCAATCCTCCTGCCTCAGCCTCCCTGCTCATGGGAATCATGAGTGTGGGTCACCATGCCTGGCTTGACCTTCAGCTCTATCTAGAGGAATCAGAACCATGAATTCTTCTGAGTCTCACTTCTTTTGCCCTCCCATCTCTCACAAAAGCTCTATGAATTTGATAGTCTTTTAAAGCTTCTGGGAACATTAATTTAAGACTCTTAATTTTTGCTGGGTAGAATATCAATTTTTACTGTTCTCAAAATCCTTGAATGAAACTGTAGATTGAAAATCCTGTGATACTCATATGCCGTTCTCTACTGGTTTTCAATGCTACTTATGAGACTTTTTCTGAAAAGTGAGATGTTAATGTGGTTTGAAGTTTATAAGGAGTGGCAGGAAGGGCTGTCTTTGGAACCAGGCAGACTGACTTTGATCCTGTTTCTATCACTAGTTTGAAGAATGCATGAAACCTGTCTGTCCCTGTTTCCTCATCTGGTCAGGGGGTAAATATTACCCCGAGGTTTGTGTTGAGAGTCAATAAGATTTTCATAAAGTGCTTGGCACAGTAGATTTCCAAAAGATACAAGCTCCCCATAATCAAATTCTGCCATCTCCATTTTTTCTTGAGGTTGGTATTTTTTTTTTTTTTTTTTTTTTTTAGTGACACTGGGGATTGAATGCAGAGGCATTCAACTGCTATATCCCCAACCATTTTTCTTTTATTTTGAGACAGGGTCTTGTTAAATCTCCAAGGCTGGCCTGGAACACATGATCTTCCTGCCTCAGCTTCCCAAGTCCCTGGGATTACAGGTGTGTGCCACCGTGCCCAGCTCCATGGTTGATCTTAATAATTTTCCAAAATCAAATTTGTTGAGAGTTTTAAGAAGCTGGAATTATTTATTTTCTACTTGATGATGCTTTATTTTTAAGTGCATTGACTTTGAGATGTTGAGGACACCTGGCCGTTGTGCTAGCGCTGTGATGGGTGAAGTGAATTGGGGCTCACTGTGGATATTGCAGAGCTGTCAGAACCAACAGAGGAGGTCTGCAAACGACAACATTGATAGATAGCCAAATCACAGTGTATGGTTAAAAAAAAAAGATAAAAAATGCAATGTGGCATATAACCTAATGTCATTTATGAAAGTAAAAAATATAAGAACAGTCCTGGGAATCTATCCTACAGAAATGAAAGCACCAGGGTTTATAGATTCATGCACAGAACTTTTTACTGCTGCTTTGTTGTGAAGAAAACAGAACAAAACCAAGCACAACCTAAGTGCCCATCAGTGGGGGAATGACTGGATGAATTGTTAAGCAGCTATTTCATGAAATAGTACACAGCTATGAAGAATGAGCATTAAGGCTGGGTGTGCTGGTGTGTACCTGTAGCCTCAATTACTGGGAGACTGAGGCAGAAAGATCAAATGAGCCTATAAATTCAGGGTTACCCTGGGTAACACAGGGAGATCCTACCTCAGAAAAAAAAAGCATTAGATTTGGGTCTACTGCCTTGAAAAGATGAACATGATATATTCTTAAATAAGAGAATAAAATTGTCATGATCAGATTAGGGATCCTGTTTCATTAAACTACATCTTTCTTTTTCTCACACTCATGGATATGTGTGTCCACTTATTTAATGGATCAATGGATCGAATGATCTTGCAAAGTTATAGACCCTCCCCATGCTGTTAGCAGTGGTCACCTGCTGGGGGTGCAGGGAGATAAGGAAAAAGACTACCAAAGACTAAACAAACAAACAAACAAAAAACCTTAAAAAACTCATGATAAAAATGTCAAATAAACCAGCCAGGTGAAGTTGTGTAACCCTGTAACTCCAGGACCTTGGGAGACTGAGGCAGGAGGATTGCAAGTTCAAGGTTAGTGGTAGCAACTCGATGAGACCCTGTTTCAAAATAAACAAATTTAAGGGCTTAAAATTTTTAAGGGCTGGGGATGTTGCATAATGGTAAATCACTGCTAGGTACTGAGTTCAATCCCCAGTACTGAAAAAAAAAAAAAAAAAAAAGGAAAAAGAAAAAAAGAGAGAACACCAAGATTCTATCACTGATATTGCTAAAATGTGTGAACGATAAAAAAGCGAATGGACAAGGACTGGATTGTAACATACACCAAAGAAATATCTGGTAGGAGAATTTTGAGCAAAACCAAAAAATATATGGATACAAAGCAGCAATATCCAAACCAATAATACAAACATCAGACACTTTAGGATCGCTGCTTGTGGGTGGGTGGAGAGGAGGGTGAGTAGGAAGGTCAAAAGGGAATTAAAAAAAAAAATTGAAGAAAAATCATGTGTATGGACCAGTGATAATGAGAATCTGTTCCTCATATTCCCACCCCATCTTATTCTGTGCCAAAAGATGAGGTGGGACCAGGCATGGCAGCATATGCCTGTAATCCCAGAGGTTTAGGAGGTTGAGGCAGAAGGATCATGAGTTCAAAGCCAGCCTCAGCAAAAAGCAAGGCACTAAGCAACTCCATGAGACCCTGTCTCTAAATAAAATATAAAATCGGACTGGAGATGTGGCTCAGTGGTCAAGTACCCCTGAGTTCAATCCCCAGTACCAAAAAAAAAAAAAAAGAAGAAGAAGAAAGAAATATGAGGTGGAATATGAGGAATTCCATACTGTATAGGGTTCAAAAAAAAAAAAAACGCAAGAATTTTTTTTTCTAGAATTGCTTATGAGAATAATACTAGGACCTACCTGTAGTAAGACATACCCTTGACCTTAGGATGGACCTTTCCATAGAGCACAATGTAAGGGGACTGGGGTGGGCCAAATCCCCACAGATACAAAATCTAAAACTCACGAGGGAGTCCGAGGAAGGGCCACTAGTGCTGTTAAGATACTAAACCCAGGAATTCCCAGACCTGTCCCCAAGGGACTTAGTCCGGCACCCCCTGTAATGACCAGTGAGCGAACACAGTAGTTGGTGAGCGCCTCTGCCCTTACAAACCTGGGGGAACACTCTGGGGACAATATTAGCCATTAATCAGTTCCCTGAAAGAGTGGCTTTGAACTTTTGGAATTAAGATTAATTGATGGCCACCGGGATTACATTTATAATCCAAGCCACTCCGAAGGCTGAGGCAGGAAGATTGCAAGTTCAAAGCCATCCTCAGCAACTTAGGGAGACCCTGCCTGTCTCAAAATAAAATAAATTAATAAAAGGCCTAGGGACAAAGTGCCCCTGGGTTCTGTCTCTAGTACTAGAAATCAAATCCCTTTTTTTTTTGAAGGTATAAAAGAATGCCATATAATTTCTATAGGATTGAGACCCTCCCACCCCACCCTGGGGTTCATCTAACTGCTCTTTTCCTGTATTTTCCCAAGCTTGCATCTTTTTAGCAGCAGAACTACACTTATCATTTGAGCTTTGACCCCTGCCCCAGTGGATAAGTACTTTCATTTAGGTACACAGTCTGCAGGAATAGGGCCAAACTGTGAGCAAACAGCTTATTTGTGATAACAGGCCTGGCCTTTGTGCCCACTGTCAGAGGCTAACGGTCCCTCATCGCCAGCGCATGGCCGCAGCCCACTCCCCTCCTGTGTCCCATAGGTGCGCTGCATTCTCTCAGGGTGGAAGTCATGTCCTGTAAATCAGCTGAGTTTGGCCAGAACTAATGCAGGGAGCAGGACGAGTCACACAACTACGAGTGGCTTGTCTTGACACCGGGGTCGAACAGTTTGCTATTGACCATCCTTGTCAAGAGCCTTTGGGTTGCTGAAAGGCCACATGAATGCAGTTGCCCTCCCTCTGCTGGAATGTGTCCTATGGGGTGGCACTCTGCATAGTTAATGAGCTGTTAGCTTTTCCACTAAGCTTTCTTTCTTTTTTTTTTTTTTTTTTAAGGGTTTATAACTTGGTATTAACAATAATTTGCTTCAGGCAGGTGTGAAGAGCCCACCCTGGTCTTTGCTCTTAGTGTTACTTGCGGGGGGTGGGGTGGGGTGGTGGAGTGGAGGGTTGACTCTGCTCCACGTTTGTCCCATACAAAGAAAACATGTTTAGGAACTAGAAGAATTTCCTTTTTTTTTTTTGTCTTTTACATCGTAGTTGATAATAGCTCTGTTTGTTATAAAACATTTGCAGAGGGGACAGGCTCAAGGCAAGACAAGGGGACAAGAACCCCAAATGGGGTCAGGACATCTGCCATGGAGAGTCCTCCAGGAGTGTCGTGTGGTTGGTGACTCTGAGGAACTAGATGAGAGAAGTTGGCAGGGAAGTCCTAGTGCAGAAATTCCCTCTGTGGCATGCTAACCGGCTAACCAGGAGGCGAGAACCCTCGGCCTTAGCTGCAGAACTCCCAGAGGCCTGGGTGGACAGGCAGCCCCACAGACAGTTCCTTGTGGAATCCATGCAGGATTCATGTTCATCCAAATTCTCAAAGGGTCATGGTCATGGGGAATCTGTTTGCTTCCCAACCTGAGGGGTGCAGCCTGAGACATCTACAGAGATAGGCTGGCTGGGCTTCATGCTTGGAAGTTATGGTATTAAGGCAGGAAAATAAATGTATGTTTGGTCCCTGCCCCAGATTCCTGGCACAGAGCTCTTAAAACTCTTAGAATCTCCAAAGCGCTTTTGGACGGCAATATGGTAACTGGTGGCTGGGGAGCACGGGTGGCCTGGATAGCCTTAGGGTGAGAGGCTGGTGCCAGGGGAACTAACCTCTGACCTCCTAGGAGGGGAGAAGGACTAAAGGTCGAGGTGATCACCAGTGGCCAATTGTGTAATCGATGATGTCTAATAAAAATCTCCAAAGAACAGGAAGCTTCTGGGATGCTGAACATGTAGAGGTTCCCGGAAGGTGGCCCCCAGGGAGAGGGCAGGGAACGCTGCCCCCTCCCCATGTGCTTGGCCCTGTGTACCACTTCATCTGGCTGTCCATCTGTAAGATCCTTTGCAATGTCCTTTTTAACACATGGGTAAATAGAAGTCAAGCCTCCTTCTGAGTGATGGGATCTGGCTTCGTAAATTAATCGAATCCTCGGAGAGGCTCATGAAACCCCCTATTTATAGCTGACTGGTCAAAGTATGGGTGATGACCTACTACATGCAATGGGGCATCCGTATAGGAGAAAATATTTGTTTCAGAGGTTTTAGTCCATGGTTGCTTGGCCCTGATGCTTTGGGCCTGTAGAGAGGCCTAACACGGCGGGGAGAGCTGGGTGGAGCAAAGCTGCTTAGATCCTGGTGGCTGGGAAGAGAGAGAGAGAGGGTGGGGGGTCAAGGTCCCAATAGCCCCTCTGAGGACATACCCCTAATGACCTCACTTCCTTCCCTTAGGACCTACATCCTAAAAGTTCCTCTGCCTCCCAGTAGTGCCATCAGCTGGTGGCCCAGCCTTCAATGCATAGCCTTTGGGGGACATTTAAGATCCAAGCCACAGCAGCGTCTGAAGTGGGGACAGTCTTGGGGGATCTGGCTCTAACTCTAGGTTGACCGTGTCAGAGAGCTGAACCGTAGAACTCCCAGTTGCTGTCCACTGCAGAATCACTTAACATGTGGGGAAACTCTGCAGGATCTGAGATCTGTGCTGAGTGTGTGAGGGGAGGAAGACAGCTTTTGGTTTTCTTCTCTTCTATATGAATCTTCAGGGAAAGCCTGTCTACTTAGGGCCTGGATGGGGTGAAGAATCACGGGCTAATCCTGGGGAGCAGAACCTGAGGAGGCAGGAAGGAGGAACAGCGATTTCATGTTCTCAGGTGCAGATGTAAGTTACCAGTTGTAGGCGCTCCTGAGACCCTTGGAAAAACAGGAAGGAGTTGGCATCAGGACAGGGTGACCCATCGACTCCTGAGATCTTTTGCTGACTCCTGGGGTGTTGCTGCTGGAGTTGGAAAGAAACCCAAAATGTCTAGGGATCCCATCCCAGTAACCAGGTTTTGGAGGGATCAGTAGGTTGGATTGTCCTTTCATCTTTTTGTGGGAGACCTGTTCTGGGCCTGGGAAGACGGGTTCCATTCCCCATCTACGGGAGCTTCCCGTCACCCAGAAAGACACTCTTAGCAGGAGCAGCCCCAACCTAACTAAGAGATTTTAAAGTTTAAACCTGAGTGTAAACCTTGGTATGTAGGAAGAAGCATTCAAATACAGAGAGAACAATACACTAGAGACGTCCACAGTCATCTTTCAACAGAAAAGACTGCCCTAGGGTCCACTGCAGAGAAAATACCCATGTCCTCAAATGTCTCTATATTAGTTTCACTTTTCAATAGTTTCCATCTTCCAGTTTTAAAATAATACGTGATCACTGTAGAAAATTTAGGAAAATATAGGTAAGGAGGAAGCAAATAGCTAATTATTGGGACTGGGATATAGCTCAGTCACAGAGCACTTTCCTAGCATGCACAAGACCCTACGTCCAATCCTCAGTCCACCGTGAACCAACCAACCAAGATAATTATTTCTACTTCTCTCCCTTTAGCTATACCTACAATATTTCTTTTCATATTAAGTATCTTTTAAAATGCCATGTCATTCTAGATATTTTAGATTATCAGAAAATATAAAGAAGAAAATTATAATCATTTATAATGTCACCACCCCTGTTAAAATAGTTCTTAACATTTTAAAAAAAAATTTTATTATTGGTTGTTCAAAACATTACATAGTTCTTGACATATTATATTTCATACATTTGATTCAAGTGGGTTATGGACTCCCATTTTTACCCCGTATACAGATTGCAGAATCACATCGGTTACACATCCACGTTTTACATATTGCCATACTAGTGTCTAATGTGTTCTACTGCCCTTCCTATCCTCTACTATCCCTCCTCCCCTCCCCTCCCCTCCCTTCCCCTCCCCTCCCCTCTTCTCTCTCTACCCTATCTACTGTAATTCATTTCTCCCCCTTGTTTTTTTTCCCTTTCCCCTCACTTCCTCTTATATGTAATTTTGTATAACAATGAGGGTCTCCTTCCATTTCCATGCAATTTCCCTTCTCTCTCCCTTTCCCTCCCACCTCTCGTCCCTGTTTAATGTTAATCTTCTTCTCATGTTCTTCCTCCCTGCTCTGTTCTTAGTTGCTCTCCTTATATCAAAGAAGACATTTGGAATTTGTTTTTTAGGGATTGGCTAGCTTCACTTAGCATAATCTGCTCTAATGCCATCCATTTCCCTGCAAATTCCATGATTTTGTCATTTTTTAGTGCAGAGTAATACTCCATTTTTTTTATCCATTCATCTATTGAAGGGCACCTAGGTTGGTTCCACAGTCTAGCTATTGTGAATTGTGCTGCTATGAACATGGATGTAGCAGTATCCCTGTAGTATGCTCTTTTTAGGTCTTTAGGGAATAGACCAAGAAGGGGAATAGCTGGGTCAAATGGTGGTTCCATTCCCAGCTTTCCAAGGAATCCGCATACTGCTTTCCAAATTGGCCGCACCAATTTGCATTCCCACCAGCAATGCACAAGTGTACCCTTTTCCCCATATCCTCACCAGCACTTGTTGTTTGACTTCAGAATGGCTGCCAATCTTACTGGAGTGAGATGGTATCTTAGGGTGGTTTTGATTTGCATTTTTCTGACTGCTAGAGATGGTGAGCATTTTTTTATGTACTTGTGATTGATTGTATGTCCTCCTCTGAGAAGTGTCTGTTCAGGTCCTTGGCCCATTTGTTGATTGGGTTATTTGTTTTCTTATTGTTTAATTTTTTGAGTTCTTTGTATACTCTGGATATTAGGGCTCTATCTGAAGTATGAGGAGTAAAGATTTGTTCCCAGGATGTAGGCTCCCTATTTACCTCTCTTATTGTTTCTCTTGCTGAGAAAAAAACTTTTTAGTTTGAGTAAGTCCCATTTGTTGATTCTTGTTATTAACTCTTGTGCTATGGGTGTCCTGTTAAGGAATTTGGAGCCCGACCCTACAATATGTAGATCGGAGCTAACTTTTTCTTCTATCAGACGCAGTGTCTCTGATTTAATATCTAGCTCCTTGATCCATTTTGAGTTAACTTTTGTGCATGGCGAGAGAAAGGGATTCAGTTTCATTTTGTTGCATATGGATTTCCAGTTTTCCCAGCACCATTTGTTGAAGATGCTATCCTTCCTCCATTGCATACTTTTAGCCCCTTTATCAAATATAAGATAGTTGTAATTTTGTGGATTGGTCTCTGTGTCCTCTATTCTGTACCATTGGTCCACCCGCCTGTTTTGGTACCAGTACCATGCTGTTTTTGTTACTATTGCTCTGCAGTGTAGTTTGAAGTCTGGTATTGCTATACCGCCTGATTCACACTTCCTGCTTAGAATTGTTTTTGCTATTCTGGGTCTTTTATTTTTCCATATGAATTTCATGATTGCTTTATCTATTTCTACAAGAAATGCCATTGGGATTTTGATTGGCATTGCATTAAACCTATAGTGAACTTTTGATAATATCGCCATTTTGATGATGTTAGTTCTGCCTATCCATGAACAGGGTATATTTTTCCATCTTCTAAGATCTTCTTCTATTTCTCTCTTTAGGGTTCTGTTTTCATTGTATAAGACTTTCACCTCTTTTGTTAGGTTGATTCCCAAGTATTTTATTTTATTTTTTTGAGGATATTGTGAATGGGGTGGTTTTCCTTATTTCCATTTCAGAAGATTTGTCGCTGATATACAGGAATGCCTTTGATTTATGCGTGTTGATTTTATATCCTGCCACTTTGCTGAATTCATTTATTAGCTCTAGTAGTTTCTTTGTAGACCTTTTGGGTCGGCACTTCTTAACATTTTATTGTGGAAAAGTTCAAACACTTATAACCTCTTAGCATTGTAATGTATTTATTTTATGTCTTGTCTGTGTATCATATATGCATGTGCATATAGACATGTATATACACACATGCATATAGGAAAAACAAAGATTACATATTAAAGTTTTTTTTTTGTTGTTGTTGTTGTTAGTGCTAATCTTTTCATGACTTGCCTTTGCCTTTCAGATCAAATCCAGACTCTTTTTTTTTTTTTTGGTACTGGGAATTGAACCCAGGGATGCTTTGCCAGGCCTTACTATTTTGTGTGTGTGTATATATATATATATATATATATATATATATATTTTTTTTTTTTCCCCAATAAATCACAAAACACTGTCGGGTGAGGTGGTAATTCCAGTGATTGGAAGGCTGAGACAGGATCACAAATTCCAGGCCAGACTTAGCAACTTAGAGAGGTTAACTGAGCAACTTATTCAGCTTAACTGAGACTCTGTCTAAAAATAAGAAATAAAAAGGGCTATGAATGTGGCTCCGTGGTAAATATCCCTGTGTTAAATCCCTAGTACTAAAAAAAAAAGAAATTGAAGAACACAGGAGAGTACTGCAGAAGTGTGACTGTGCTTGGGGCATAAAGGGGAGGGATGACCTCCGTTAGAGCTGCACACAGAGGTGCCCTCGAGCGGCCTGTGGGCCCTCAGGTGTCGCAGTGCTGTGTGGCAGTAGCTGAGGAATGCCAAGAGAACAACTTGAGCTTGTTTGGAGTTGGAGACCAGGAATCCGTGTGGGGTCCCATCCCCTGATCAGCAGCTTCATGGACTATTCCGACAGCTGTTTCTGAAATCTGAGCATCTTCCAGATTCCTATGCCTCATTCCACTCCCTATCCAACGAGGTATCTGCCCTGGTGCTCCTGCCTCCTGGAGAGCCCTTGGAGTGTCTCCATCTTCCTCGTTACCACCGACTCTGTCCTGGTGAAGATCTCTGTGCTTTTTAAACTGGAACACGCTGAATTGATCGCCCTACCTCCTGTCTCGGATTGCTTTCTTTAGTTATTTATTTCCGTGTAAAAAACTGTCCTGAAATTCAGCAGCTTAGAACACGGGCTGGTTAAGATCCAGAGTTTCTGGGGGTCAGGAGTTGGGTGGAGTGATGTAGCTGGGTGGCCCCCTCCTGAGATGGCAGTCAGCATTGGGGGGGTCACAGTCTCTGAACTCTCTTGACTCAGCCTCTAGGATCTGTTCTGAAGCTCATTCACATGGCCCATGTCGAGAGGCTTCATTTCCTTGCCACCGGGTCTTTCCACGGGGCTGGCTGGTGGTATGACAGCTGCCTTTCCCTAAAGTGAGTGAGGCAGGTGGCAGGCGGTGAGGGAGGAGGGAGAGAGATTGACCAAGATGCAAACTGCAGAACATCTTCCTGATCTTGGAAGTGATATACCACCACTTTATTGGGCTCACAGACCAATCCTGGTACATAGTGGGAGGTACCATACAGGACATAGGTGCCATGAGCTGGGATCATTTGATACCATTGGGAGGGTTTTTAACTGATCTTTTCATGACTCACCTTTACCTTTCAGATCAAATCCAGACTCTTTTATTTTTGATACTGGGGATTGAACTCAGGGGTGCTTTGCCACTGAGCCACATCCCCAGTTATTATTTTGTGTTTTAAGACAGGGTCTCACCAAGTTGCTGAGGCTAGCCTCACACTTGCCATCCTCCTGCTTTAGCCTCCTTAGTAGTTGGGATTACAGGTGTGCACCAACCACCACACCAGCTCAAAAGTAGAATTTTTTAATGACCTGACAGAATAACTCCATGTACAGAATGAATATGATTTCCCCTCTAACACGAGCAAGCAAAAGTATCATTGGTAGTGGAAAAGCACCTACCATCTAAGCATCTTTTTGTCCACCAAACATGCACCACTGGGCCTGGCCCCAGACTTGTTATCACAGCACTTAGGGCTGTTTTTCTGTGACCCCTTTTGAAAACACCCACTTTCATTTATTCACAACATACTTATTGAATACAATCATATTTTAGACACTGGAAGTAAAATAAATGAAAGTCTTTGTTCTTGTGGGTCTTAACAATCTGATGAGGAGACACCAGGAACCCAACAAATAAGTAAATAAAATAAGTGATATGTTTAAGTAAAATTATGTAACATAGTAGATATTCTTGTCCATCGGAAGATGGTAACTAGCTGGGTGCCATGGTATATGCCTGTAATCCTGGGAACTCAGGATCACAAGTGGAAGGCTAGCCTGGGCATCTTAGCAAGAGAGTGCTCTAAATAAATAAATAAATAAAAGGGCGGAATGGAGCCCAGTGGTAGAGCAGTCCCTGGGTTCAACCTCCAATACTGGAATAAAAGATAACTGCCACATGGGTGAACTGTAGATCCAAGGAGGAGCGTCTGAGGGTTCTTGGGTGAAGGCTGCTTTGCAATTTTGAAAAGGTAGTTAAGGGCTGGTGATGTCACTCAGGGGTAGAGCACTTGCCTAGCATGAGGAGGGCTCTGGGTTTGATCCCCAGTATGGAAAAATTAAAAAAAAGGTAAAATAGTCTGTTAAATGGGACATTTAAATAGAAACTTGAAGTCACAAGGGCAGAGCCGTCTGCATTGGATGTGTGTCTGGTGTTCACAGACCCACAAGGAGGTTGGTGAGGCTGGAGCGCAGTGGGTGAGGTCAGCGCAGGTGTGGGGAAGGGGGAAATCCCACCTGGGGACCTACAGGATTCTGAGAGACTGAGCAAAGTGCAGAGAGGTGTCACGGTGCGCCCCAACAATTGCAAAGCCTCTTCCAGCACTGTGCTAAGGATGTGGTGTAGGATTCTGGGTGATAACAGAGAAACCTGTCAGGAGGTCATGGCAAGAATCCAAGAGAGACCCAGTGCTGGTTTGGATCCGAGAGTTGGTGGAGGAGGTGTGAGGCCAGGTGGTGTCCTGGTGCTGGAATCGAATTCTCAGATCCTGTTTCTTCACCAAGTGTGGTACCAGTTGACGGCAGAGTGGCTCACATGTGATCCAATGTCACAACAGATCTATTTCCTTCAGAAGGATCTGTTTCGATATTCCTGATTAATAAAGGATCCCTTACACTTCAGCGTGAGTTTACCTGTTAACCGTAACAACTCCTCCGTCTTTGAGGAGTGCTCGTCATTGGGGGACTTAGCCTGTGGTCAGTCCTGACACTCCTGTGCCTTGGAAAGGAGAAGGACACGTGAGCGTAGCCACTTGTGTATGCAGCTGGGGTACCTGGTGGTGGAGGCTGCGAGTGCTGATCGTAACTCATGGGCTTTGTAATTAAACTCTTTTGTTATTAAGGATGTAAGACTCCTGCCGTGTGGGAATGATTTACTCGTAGGAATTCAGCCTGCTTTGCTATAAAAATGTTGATATATTGTTCTGATCATGAGATCCGGAAACTATTTGTTTGTTCAAATCTCTAGCTATAGATGTCCATACATCATATCAGCTTTCTTACTAATGTCAAATTCATTGAGCTCTCTGTGTGTGACTAATGTCTCAATCTGTCCTTTTAAAATTTTACTTATTTGAGGCGCCCAGTGTTGTTTCAAACTTTCAAGAGCTGTTAGCTTTGGGGATCGGACAACTTTTCGATATGTCCAGTCCACACCATTCTGGGACCCTATGCTCTGAAGGTAGCAGGCATCAGTTAAATAAACAAGCATTTCTACTGATGGCAGCAGCCTCCGCATGGTTACATACACCAGGTTGCCCTCCATTGAGGGATCTTTGCTGACAGAATCTTGGCTGAGAATTACCTAGTGACTTTTTCCTTCTGTGTCCACGTACCACACGTGAAACTGAGTACCACACGTGAACCAAACGGGTGTTAAAATATATTAATGATAATTTTTCCTGGTACCAAAAAATCTATTTTTAAAAAGATGTTAAATAGTGGACAATGTTATGACTAATACCATTCTCCCACATTTCTATCATCACTTTAATTGGAGTGTTTATATGGTTGGGCACAAGTCTACCATCTTTGTTTTGTATTTATTCTAGCTTATTTGTTACTTTCTTCCTCAATTTTGGTCTTCTTTTGGGTAATTCAGATATTTTAAAATCTTCCATCTTATCTTTATTGAGTTTTTAGCTCTGTCTCGTGTGTGTGTGTGTGTGTGTGTGTGTGTGTGTGTCCTGATAGTTGCTCTAGACACTACAATATGCATCTTTTACTTATCACAGAATACCATCAACTAATGTTGTATTACTTCTTTACTATCACTTTAGATGGTTAATTTTTCATAGGATCATGAGGGTAAAAAAAAATCAATGCGAGGCCTATTATATTTATGTGAAGATTAGCTGCATTCAGATTTGCATTTTACAATCAATGTGGGTGCAGAGCTCTCCTCTGCTAATCACAGAATTGATCATGCAGTTCACTGACATTTGTGTAGTGGTTGGTTGTGGGCTTACCTGAGTGAGCGTTTCATTTCTTCAGAGACAAATTGCTCTTTTGTTTTTCTCTTTTGAAATAACTAACACATATGGAAAAGGAAAAACCCATAAATGTTAAGTAGAAATCTTTCTTCCAAGGGATATGGAAGGAGGGTTGGTGTAGCCCAAGCCCAGGTATAATGGCCCTTTTTACAATACAGATGACGGTCACTGGTACCTGTTTAGCACACATAGACATCTGGGGTCCTGATCTCGTCTGATTAGGTTTTGCTTTTAACTGGCTCCCTAGAATAGTGGCTTCCCAGGTTCTTATCGGGAAATATAATCTCAAACTCACTGCCATTAATACCTCTCGAAAGCCCTGCAGAGAGAAACAATATTTATGGAGGATTTGCCTGAAGTGTTTGTTGTCCATCCATTTTTGAGATAAGTCATCACCAACCTGTTGTCTTGCAGACCCCTGCAAGGTTGTCTGCAAATCCTCCATTGAAGGGACTATTATTTCTGTCGTAGTTATCTAGAAGGACACAACGGTGACATGGAATAGTTTGTTTAAGGGAATAGAGCCTTTTACAGCATCCCAGGTCTTGACTTAAAAGAAGAAAATTGTATGATAAATGCAGTCAGTGCTGGGATGTGGCACTGGAGTCTGCCGACTTCCAACTTAACTACTTGTGTTTCAGGCTCCACTCAGCATCATAGCACCGTGGGGTGTTAGTGTTGGAAAGGACCCTACAGACTTGAGTGTGTCAATCACGGCACACCTGTGCTGCTGAGGGCTGCGCAGTGGACAGTGGGAAGCCAAGGCGCTGCCCAGGCATGGGAGTGCATTTTCTGGGAAGTTCTAAGTTCTTCGTAATTACAACATTTGAGATGGTCAGGACTCCTGCTTTACAAAACTTTTTTACAGTGTCAGTCAGGAAAGGGTACAGCAAGAACAGCAGCTTCCAGGTGTCAATTCTGTAACAGTGTCCAGTGATTGGGGGCGACCAGGGGAGCCCACTGCTGACGTGGTACCCTAGAGCTGCATGGCAGGGATTCATCCCATCGTTCCTGCGGTCACATGCTGCTTAGTTCAGTCCACAGCGGACTGTGCACTCAAGAAGGGAAGCTGAAGGAGCCCTGTTTGGAACAGGGGGGAAAGTAAAGAAGAACACAAAAATCATGGTGATCCTGCAGTTTCCATCCAGACGCTCATCATCACGTCTGTAAATTGCATTAATCTGATTTGAATTCTAAAAGCCACATCAAGATGCCTCTAGTTTCTCAAAAACCGGTGGTCGGAAGGGGAACTGGAATGGTGATCATGTCCAATTTAGCTCTTCGTTTACAGAGAATTGGACTGTCCACAGGGGCACGCGAGACAGCCTGCAAATTGTCCCATGAAGCCTTCTCTTTCATCTTATTTACAAATAAAACAATTTATAAAGATAACTATTTCCGTGCAACGGAATTCCAAACAGCTGGGTGCAGTGACACATACCTGTAATCCCAGTGGTTTGGAAGGCTGAGGCAAGAGGATTGTGAGTTCAAAGCCAGCCTCAGCAATTTAGCGAGACCCTGTCCCCAAATCAAAAATACAAAAAGTCTGAGGATATGACTCAGTGGTTAAGCGCCCCTAGGTTCAATCCCTAGTATCAAAAAGAAAATAATTCCAAACATCTAGTTCTGAAGGTAGCTTTAATCTATATTAGATGTATTAATTACATTTGGTACACATTTTGTTCCTAAACCAACCATAAAATGATAAACATGAGATCATTTTTGTTTCCATCTGTTTTCGCCATGCCGGGGATCTAGCTCATGGCCTTGTGGATGTGCTGGACAAGCACTCTACCACTGAGCTACGCCCCCAGCCCATTAAAAAAAAAACCAAAACTTTAACGTCAATTATGCGTATCACTTACTAATGGAAAAATAAAAATTTGTTATACATTACATATCTTTACATATTTAAATAATATTTGATGATTCCTAATTAAAATAAAAAATATTTTTACTTAATCATGTAACTACAAAAGAAAGATGGTTAAAAAGTTCCAAAGGGGATGTCGAAGACTGTGAAATGGGTTTGAAAACAATTTTAAGAAAGAAAAAGGAAAAAAAAAGCGTAAGTGACAGAACAATATGTATTATTCATAAAAAGCAAATGAAAATCCTCTTTTATAAATGATTTCTCTCTACATCTAAAAATAAATACAACGAGCGTAGAAAAAGGTCTGGAGGGTTGTGTGCCAAACTGTTCACAGCAACTACCCTGCAGAGGAGCAGTTCCGGCTCAGGTGGGAATGGACCAGGAGTACTCAGGTACTGTGTGTTACTTTTGTCGTCACAATAATTAAAAATAACAGTGGAAGGCAAAGCTCAGGGGTCGGGGTGGCCTTGAGATTGGGCTTCCTAGGTCTCCTTCTGCAGCGTGCCATGGTCACTGGCTGATGATCCCAGTGACTACACCCTAAGGTCCATCAGTGCCCGCGGTCAAAGCCACATTCTCATGAGCTGTTCTCAGGAGGTGGGTGGAGGATACTGAGCAGGCCTGTTCTGGACACGGAGGGACGCCTCTGGGGATCAGCTTTGGCCTAAGGACTCCCGGATGACCTTGGCAAAACTTTTGCTGCAGTTTCCTTTCCTTTCCCCTTCCCTCCCCCCTCCTATTCATTCTCCCTTCCTTCTTTCCTTCCCTCCACTTTTTTTCTCAACCTTCTCCAGCTCCAGCTCTATCCTCCCTTACTGGTCCTTCTCCCAGTTAAATCTCTGGCACCTCTAATCCACCTTGGTGTCTACTTTCTAGACAACCCAGACTAACTCAAATGTTAAAAAAAATTAGTTATAGGCAAAGCCTAACATGGTGCCGGAAGGACACAGGAAGTCTGGACCCCCTGCAGCCTCCAATGTAGAAGCTGTGCGTGTAGATAGAGCTCTGTCAACCTATTTCAATGTGTGCAAGTTTTGCTTATCAGATTTATGTGTTATTGAGGCACCTGGGGTTTGTTTGATACTAGGCAGTTGAGATACTTTATATAAAAAGGACATGTTAAATTTATAACTGGAATTTAAAATTTTTAAGAAAGAAAGAATGTCCAAAGTTATATGATGGAAACTAATTGTTTTTTTGTTTTTTGTGTTTTTTTTGGTACCACTGAGCCACATCCCCAGCCCTTTTTGTATTTTACTTAAAGACAAGGTTTTGCCAAATTCCTTAGTTGTGAGGTTTTGCTAAATTGCTGAGGCTGGCTTTAAACTTGAGATCCTCTTGCCTCAGCCTCCTGAGCCACTGGGATTACAGGTGTGTGCCACTGAGCCTGGCTGAAACCAAATTTTAATCCATATTTTATTTTATTTTTTGGGGGTAATGGGGGTTGAACCCAGGGGCACTTTACCCTGAGTTACATCCCTAAATATTTTTTTATTATTATTTTTATTTTGAGAGAAGTTACTGCTAACTTGCTTAGGTTCTCACTAAATTGCTGAGGCTGGCCTTGAACTTTGGATCTGGATGCTCTTGCGTCAACCTCTTGAGTTGCTGGGATTACAGCCGTGTGCCACTGCGCCCAGCTGAGTCCATATTTTAAAGATGTTTGTTAATATTTATAATCATATATAATATAATAGGATATATTGAATAATTCTTAAAACTTAAGGGAAAAAAGTTGATTTTGAATTTGAAAACTTAATTAGGATTAAGTATTAGGAAAAAATAGAAAGCATAGTAAATGGTAGTTTTGAGACACTAAAATCATCCTCAAGAGTATCAAAATTTTCACAATTAATAAAGAATAAGCCAGCATATCCACATGGAGAATAGGCAGGGATGTGGTGGTAAATATTTAGCAACAGGTTTTGGGGGATGGAGGGATATTAAAAAAATATGAGTATATAAGTTAATTATAAATTTTTCCTGTGAAAAGGGTATATAGTGCATGATTTAAAATAATAATAAAAAATCAATAGTCTTTATTATAAATTTCATAAAGCCAGTTGAGTCTCACTGAATGCTTTCATTGTTTTTGCCAAACTCCTCTGTCCGTAGCAGCCTGTGGTTTGATGACAGGACTTGTATCCCAATCCACTAATTTTTTCTCTAGTAAATTGATTGTTATTACCTCTTTGTGTGAGTCATTGTCCCTCTTATTCTCATTCTTATTGTATTCGTCAAACTCCAATCTTTCAACTTTAGCCCTGCTTTATTAACTTTTTCTCCTTCAACTTCTTAAACATGGACATTGAAGGCGATAAATCCAGCCCTGGTCTGTGGTGTTCACCAATTTCTCTGGGGTAAATGCTGCTTGGATTCCAAGTTACCAACTCAATTCAGATGTTGCTGAATTCCTAGGAGAGGCCATTATACCACCTTATGGATACAACATACCACCCTTCTACCTTATGGATACAACAAACCCGAACAACCTCAAGATCATAGATCAAAGTAGATAAGAATCATTAAAGCCTGGCAAGTTTTGTGTATTACTACTCTACCTGTAATAATACCTGTGATAATGTAAGTATTCTCTATCTGATTGTAAGTACATTTAATAATTTAATTTTAACAACCGACTTGCAACGTTCTTGAGACTCTCCCCATTACCTCTTGGGAGCTGGTGCCAGTGGGCTGCAGAACACCACTCGTGGTAGTAACTGGTGGGGTTTCAGTTCCAGAGACAGACAGGGAGCCAACGGTGCAGCTCTCGGATAGATGAGGCGTGGTCCCTTGGTTACAGTGGAGGCAGGGGGCAAGGGGTAGCCACATGCCGGTGTTCCTCAGAGAAGCGGGGATTTGTTCGAGTGCCACTTAGAAGCAGAGATTTGTTGGAGTGTCACTTTGGCCTTCTCAGTGGTGGTCTTCATGGCCACCAGGCTAGTCTAGATCTTAGCTTGAAAGGTTGGATTACTGTCCTGCTTCTGGGTGAGTCATCCCCTCTCCAGATTCTCCCCTCTCTAGTCTACACCGCACATTCCAGAATAACCTTCCCAAGCACATCTTTGCATGCATTTCCCCCCATCAGTCCGGCTCTGTGTAGGATGAATTCTACACGAGAACTCGGGCTTTTAGTTTCCCCGAATCACTCACCCGCCTTTGCATCTTCCCCCTACGCATGCATTCCGAGTCCTCCCCTGTTCTGCAGACCTCTCAGCTCCTGGCTGTTGAATTTGCCAGTTGTGTTTCACCTCTTGGGCTTCGCGCCTTGTTCTTAGTGTCTGTTCCACGTGACTGCTTATTTGCAAACGGTTCTTCCTCTGTGAATCACCTAGAATCCTAAGTACCTGCCCCCCCCCCCAAACTATTGTTGAAATGAGCACTTGCACCCCTCTTTGGGCACATGGTGTCTTGCAGTCACATTTTCTCACTCACATGCTGTTCAGTATATGTCTAAGTTGACCACAGACTTCTTGGGGGAAGAGATGGTAGATAGCAGCAAACATTTCTTGTTGATGACAAGAAATTCATATACTCCAAAATGGAATACTCCCTGATAGCGTTGGGATATTTGATCAAACTAGTATTTTTAATTTTTCTTTCTTTTCTTTTCTTTTTTGATGGTGCTAGGGATCCAACACGGGGCCTTGTGTGTGCTAGGGCCACTGAGTGACATCCCAGCCCAAAACTAGTTTCTGATACATCTTTTCCTTTACTACTTATTTCCTAATCTTCAGCTGGTCTGTAACTATGAAGTTTGTTGGTGATTCCCCTTTTTAAAAATTTGGTACTGGGGATTGAACCCAGGAGATCTTTACTCTCGAGCCACATCCCCAGCCCTTTTTATTTTTTTATTTTGAGACAGAGTCTTGCTAAGTTGCTGAGGCTGGTTTTGAACTGGGGTTCCTCCTGCCTCAGCCTCCTAGGCCTCTGGGATGATTAGGCAAGTGCCACTGCACCCAGCTGTGACTGCCTTTTGGGCTGACATACAAGATAGAGCAGACCGGGTGGCTTTAATGACAGTCATTTATTTTCTCATGGATCTGGAGGCTGGAGTCAGGACTCTCAGGGTTAATGGCCGGGGAGGGTTTTCTTCCTGGGTTCTTTCTGTGATCCTCACATATCCCCTTTTCTTTGTGCACACATGGACCGAGAGAGTTCTCTGTTGTTGCTTTCTTTTTTTTTTTTTTTTTTTTTTGCGGGGGGACTGCAGTGAACTTTATTGATGGTATGTGACAGTAGGGCTCCCTAAGCCCCTCCCCTTCTTCAGGGGATCTGGGATGGAAATGGGGAGGAGGGGAGATTCTCAGTGTGTCCAGGGACTGAGTTAGGGGCAGGGACTCCCCAGCAGCTGAGCGCCTCTCTCTTCCTGTGTTCTTGCTGAGGAAGGTGGTGCAGGGGCTCTTACTCCTTGGAGGCCACGTGGACCATAAGGTCCACCACCCTGTTGCTGCAGCCAAATTCATTGTCATACCAGGAAACGAGCTTCACCACGTGGTCGTTGAGGGCAACGCTGGCCCCAGCATCAGAAGTGGAAGAGTGGGTATCACTATTAAAGTCGCAGGAGACCACCTGGTCCTCCGTGTAGCCCAGGATGCCCTTGAGGGGCCCTCTGATGCCTGCTTCACCACCTTCCTGACGTCATCGTATTTGGCAGCTCTCTCCAGGCGACAGGTCAGATCCACAACTGACACGTTGGGAGTGGGCACCCGGAAAGCCATGCCACTGAGCTTCCCATTCAGCTCAGGGAGGACCTTGTCCACAGCCTTGGCAGCACCGGTGGATGCAGGGATGATATGCTGGGCAGCCCCACGGCCATCGCGCCACAGTTTCCCAGAGGGGCCATCCAGAGTCTTCCGAGTAGCAGTGATGGCGTGGACTGGGGTCATGAGTCCTTCCAGAATGCCACGGTTGTCATGGATGACCTTGGCCAGGGGGGCTAAGCCGTTGGCGGGACAGGAGGCGTTGCTGACCATCTTGAGGGAGTTGTCACACTTCTCATGGTGCACGCCCATCACAAACATGGGGACATCGGCAGAGGGGGCAGAGATGGTGACCCTTTTGGCCCCACCCTTCAAATGAGCCCCGGCTCTCTCCATGGCAGTGAAGACACCAGTGGACTCCACGGCATACTCAGCACCAGCATCACCCCATCGGATGCTGGCGGGATCTCGCTCCTGGAAGACGGAGATGGTGACAAGCTTCCTGTTCTCAGCCTTGACGTTGCCATGGAATTTACCATGGGTAGAATCATACTGGAACCTATAGACCATGTAGTTGAGGTCAATGAAGGTCATGGATCGCGACAATGTCCACCTTGGCAGAGGTGAAAGCAGCCCTGGTGACCGGGAGCCCAATACGGTCAAATCCTTTCATTCCGACCTTCACCATATGAGACGGTGAGAGGCTGCTGCCTGTCGAACGGGGAGGAGCAGAGAGCCTCTTCCTTTTCTTAAAAGGACACGGATCCGACCAGATTAGGATCCCACCCTGATGACTTCATCTAAACTTAATTCTCTCCTGAAAGCCCATCTCTCAACATAGTCACATTCAAATTCATGGTTTCAAAAGAGGAATTTCAGGGGGTTACCACTCAGTCTATACTACCTTCCAAACAGAATTTTTGTTTTATTTTCCATCGATTATAAAATGGTACTGTACCTTTCCCTCACCTTCTTGAAAAAAACAAATGAATTTAAAACTGAGAGCCGAGAGAAGCAGAAGCGCTGGGTCAGTCACAGCATCAGCAAGGCGGTTTGGAGCCCAAGCTCCCAAGCTGGACTGTGCTGGTGTCAACCCAACTCTGCCACGTAGTAGCTGTGCGACCTCAAAGATGTTACTTAACTTCTCTTTGCCTCAGTTTCCTTGTGTGCAAAATGGGAATGATAGCAAAGGTTCCACCTCACAGGAAGATGATGATTGTTGCAGGGGAGAGGAAATGAGATAGTGAGTGTATGTGGAACTCCTGGAACATCATTATTATGTTTATCTTAAAAAGCTTTTCACTGGGTGCCGAGGCACACTGCTGTAATCCCAGTGGCTCAGGAGGCTGAGGCAGGAGGATTGCAAGTTCAAAGCCAGCCTCAGCAACTTGGTGAGACCCTAAGCAGCTTAGTAAGACTCTGTCTCAGAATAAAAAATAAAAAGGGCTGGGGATATGGCTCAGTGGTTAAGCACCCTTAGATTTAATCACTGGTACAAAAAAAAAAATCTCATATTTAAAGCCTGTGGAATTGTGTGTTTACAGCACCCCAGTCAGGCAGGTAATAGTATGGGAACATTATTTAATGCTTGTATTGATTTGAAGGTAGCATATTGCTTGGAAATAAAAAAAAAAAAACCTAGTCATCAATTGGTCATAAAAAGGATTCTGACCAAGGTCACATATACATCACCTGTCACTTATGCCAAGTTCCCCTAAGCTTGACAAATGCTTACCTGCAAGATTAGGTCAGTATTAGGATGAAGGTGTGCAGCTATCAATGAGGGCACACGAGAGGGGCTCTCAGGCGTGGGCTGAGGTTTGATACATCTGAGAAGACTTCTTGGTGATGTTTGAGCTGGAGTTTGAAGAATGAGTACAAATTGGAAGCAGGGTGCCTCCTGTCAGTGCCCAGGGTATACTGAGTCCATAGTGTTTTCAGAGAAAGACTCAACAGTATTTCCGTCACAGTGAAAAATCTCTGGTATTAGAGCTTGCAGCTTCTGAGAGGGGAAAGAGAGAATTTTGGCAAAAATGGCAGAAACCATGATTTTTAAAAAAATATTCTGAATTTTAAAATTGATTTAATAAAAATGAATCCAGATCTTATTTTTATAGAGACAAACAGGAAGTAGTCCTTAGCTGGTAATTTTAGATGCCATTTGGCCATGAATTTCATGTACTTATTGGGTCAGGGAATATTTTGGGGGTGCCTCCTATGTACCAGTAGACTGAGGGTATAGTGGGGAGTGGGTCAGCCCTGTGGTCTTGTTTGGGGTAGGAAAACTTAGGAAAACAGGTTAAAATGTGGCAACTATTAGGATAGTGGAAGCATAGGTCACCGAAGCCTTTTCTGAGGAAGTGATGGTTTTCCCATGGAAAGGAGTAGAAATTAGCCAAAGAAAGGTGGGGAACAGTGTCTCAGGAATAGGGAACAGTATGTGCAAAATCCTAGAGATGACACCTGACATTGAATTAAACACAAATGCCTAACATGTCTGGACCTCAGAGGATGGAAAGGGGAATGGATGAGAAATGAGGTGGAAGAGTTGGGCTGGGGCCAGTTGAGACAGAAACCATTGAAAGGGGGCTGAATTTTTTTTGGGGGGGGGCTGAATTTTTAACTTGAGAGCCACAGGGAGCCTTTGAAGAGCTTTCAGTAGGGTGTGACATGATCTCATTTACATTTTCAAATAACCACCGTGGCTGTGGACAGGAGAACGGATTGGGTATTTACTGTGCAATCATGTGAAACTTTAAAACAATCCTTTCTATTTGAATTGAGAGACTATAAAAACCACAATAAAGAAAATTCCAAACTATAATGATAAAATTTTACCCCCGATTCTCTTGCTTTAACTGCATTTCATTTCTTCTATTTCTCCTTTTTTTTTTTTTCCATTTTTTCCTCCTTGCACATTCACTTCTTACACTATCGCAGTCATTGGTGGAAAGCTTCCTTGGCACGCGTTAGCACGGCTAAATAAATCCCAGCTGTCACTCACCCCGGAGCCCGCTACAGAGCCGCCGAAGTGAGAAGTATCTCGATTGTAAATCAATTTGCAGTGGTGGCTCTTATTTGTGCCTTTGCATTTGGGGGCTTTACTTGATACCATTGTTTGTTTTCTCTATTCACGGTGACTTCATAATTGCGGTATGTCTGCCCAAGCTGGCGGTGGCCCTGGCTTCTCATTTTCCTTTGGATGCAATTGCTCTGGAGCATGACCATCTGTGATGGCTGAAATCATCGTGCCACAGATATTCCCTCTTCCTCCCCTCCCACGGCGGCATAGTCTACTTCTCTGTCTCTTTGACTTTGAACTTGACCATATGACTTGCTTTGATCAAAGAACTGGTAGTGGCAGCGCCATGAGCAGGGGCCGTAAGTGTGCTGCACCCTGGACTGGGCTCCTGGGCTCCAGGGATCTGCATGGAGCTATGACTGTCCCAGGTGGCCATTGGTCTGGCAGGGGGAGAGACCTGTGGTGCAGGCTTCTCCCCAACCCACATCTGAGTCCCGCTGACCTGCACTGGGTGGGATGACTTAGGGAGCTCAGCCTGCGCCCCTCAACTCAGTCGGTATTGTGTCATGGAACACGGCCTTCGGGCAGGTCGCTCTGCAGAATTATACTGGTAAGGATCTTTTTGATGGCCCTCTCCGGGCTCCTTTGAGTGAATTTTGTGTATGTCACAAATCAGTCTAGCCATTTTTGCACATGTATTCAACAGTTATCATATTAAATATTTACAAGGGTCAGGCACCATGGATTCAAGAGTGATGAAAAACAATCCTCAGTCTCTTGGACTTTAAAGTCTAACGAGAGAGATAGGCTTAAGTGACCACTTAATGAGTGCATAATTGCAAATTAAGATAAGATCCTTGTGAGTGCATTAACCTGACTGAGGAGTTTGAAGCTTTTTTTTTTTTTTTTTGAACCGGGGTTGAACCCAGGGTTGCTCAACTGCAGAGCCACATCCCCGACCCTTTTTTATATTTTTTATTTAGAGACAGGGTCTCACTGAGTTGCTTAGGGCCTCGATAAGTTGTGAGGCTGACTTTGAACTTGCAATCCTCCTGCCTCAGCATCTTGAGCTGCTGGGATTACAGGCGTGCGCCACCTCGCCTGGCTCATCTGGATGTTTTTACAAGCTGTTATTCAACCCACTGCAAGGTATAAATTTATACTGTCCAATGCCACTGGCTAGTTATGACTCTGTGTACCCACTCAGTGGTAACTTACACGTAAGATTTGCCATTTCATCCATTTTGGGGCATAAATTCAGTTGCATTAAGTAAATTTACATGGTTGTGCAACAATCACCACTACCAATCTCTGTTACATTCTTATCTTCTTAAGCTCAAAACTACTCTTGAAACAGTAGCTTCATGAAATTCATATAGAAAAATAAAAGACCCAGAATAGCAAAAACAACTCTAAGCAGGAAGTGTGAATCTGGAGGTATAGCGATACCAGACTTCAAACTATACTACAGAGCAATAGTAACAAAAACAGCATGGTACTGGTACCAAAACAGGCGGGTGGACCAATGGTATAGAATAGAGGACACAGAGACCAATCCACAAAATTACAATTATCTTATATTTGATAAAGGGGCTAAAAGCATGCAATGGAGGAAGGATAGCATCTTCAACAAATGGTGCTGGGAAAACTGGAAATCCATATGCAACAAAATGAAACTGAATCCCTTTCTCTCGCCATGCACAAAAGTTAACTCAAAATGGATCAAGGAGTTTGATATCAAATCAGAGACAGGGCGTCTGATAGAAGAAAAAGTTGGCTCCGATCTACATATTGTGGGGTCGGGCTCCAAATTCCTCAATAGGACACCCATAGCACAAGAGTTAATAACAAGAATCAACAAATGGGACTTACTCAAACTAAAAAGTTTTTTCTCAGCAAGAGAAACAATAAGAGAGGTAAATAGGGAGCCTACATCCTGGGAACAAATCTTTGCTCCTCACACTTCAGATAGAGCCCTAAAATCCAGAGTATACAAAGAACTCAAAAAATTAAACAATAAGAAAACAAATAACCCAATCAACAAATGGGCCAAGGACCTGAACAGACACTTCTCAGAGGAGGACATACAATCAATCAACAAGTACATGAAAAAATGCTCACCATCTCTAGCAGTCAGAGAAATGAAAATCAAAACCACCCTAAGACATCATCTCACTTCAGTAAGATTGGCAGCCATTATGAAGTCAAACAACAACAAGTGCTGACAAGGATGTGGGGAAAAGGGTACACTTGTACATTGCTGGTGGGACTGCAAATTGGTGCAGCCAATTTGGAAAGCAGTATGGAGATTCCTTGGAAAGCTGGGAATGGAACCACCATTTGACCCAGCTATTCCCCTTCTCGGTCTATTCCCTAAAGACCTAAAAAGAGCATACTACAAGGACACTGCTACATCCATGTTCATAGCAGCACAATTCACAATAGCTAGACTGTGGAATAAACCTAGATGTCCTTCAATAGATGAATGGATAAAAAAAAATGTGGCATTTATACACAATGGAGTATTACTCTGCATTAAAAAATGACAAAATCATGGAATTTTCAGGGAAATGGATGGCATTAGAGCAGATTATGCTAAGTGAAGCTAGCCAATCCCTAAAAAACAAATGCCAAATGTCTTCTTTGATATAAGGAGAGTAACTAAGAACAGAGTAGGGAGGAAGAGCATGAGAAGAAGATTAACATTAAACAGGGATGAGAGGTGGGAGGGAAAGGGAGAGAAGGGAAATTTCATGGAAATGGAAGGAGACCCTCATTGTTATACAAAATTACATACAAGAGGAAGTGAGGGGAAAGGGAAAAAAACAAGGGGGAGGAATGAATTACAGTGGAGTGGGTAGAGAGAGAAGATGGGAGGGGAGGGGAGGGGAGGGGGGATAGTAGAGGATAGGAAAGGCAGCAGAATACAACAGACACTAGTATGGCAAAATGTAAAACAGTGGATGTGTAACCGATGTGATTCTGCAATCTGTATACGGGGTAAAAATGGGAGTTCATAACACACTTGAATCAAAATGTGAAATATGATATGTCAAGAACTATGTAATGTTTTGAAGGACCAACAATAAAAATTAAAAAAAAAAAAAAAAAGAAAGAAACAGTAGCTTCCTAATTCTCTCTCCCTCCAGGCCCTAGCAACCATCATTCCATTGTCATCTCCATGAATTTGTCTAGCCTGGGTACCTCATATAAGAGGAATCACAGTGTTGATCATTTTGTAGATACTTTTTAAAAACCATACACTGGAAGAAAATATTTACTTTAAAAAATTTCCAGAATATATTAGGTTGAATTGTACAAAACTGGCTTCTTCTTCTGGAATTGTTTTAAAGGAAATTTTACTTATTTATATTTTATACATTTTTAAAAAATTTTTATGTGGTGCTGAGGATCGAACCCAAGGCCTCACATGAGCTAGACAAGCGCTCTACCACTGAGCCCCAAGCCCAGCCCCTGGTACTGGAAATTGAACCCAGGGGCCCTCTACTACTGAACCACACCCCCAGCCCTTTTTGTTTTTTTTGTTTTGAGGCAGGGTCTTGCCAAGTTGCTGAAATTGGCCTTGAACTTGTGATAACCCTGCCTTGGTCTCTGAGTTGCTGGCATTACGGTGTGTATCACCATGTATCACTGTGCCCAGTCCAAACTGGCATTCTTATAGGTCCCCCCACCCAGCAAAAAAAAAACGATTAAATATTGGCAATTCATTTAGTTTTAGATAATATAAGTAATTCCTATAAAACATCAAGAAAAAGTTAAGTAGCAGCATAGAAAAATGAGCCGCTGACACCATCCAACATTTCACAGAAGAGTAGACACACTTTTGTAATGAATATTTTAATTTATAGATTTTTTTTTTGGTATGTGGTACTGGAATTGAGCCCATAAGTAGCTCACTGAGCTACCCACCCCCAGCCCTTTTTATTTTTTATTTTGAGACAGAGTCCTGCTAAATTGTCCAGGCTGGCCTTGAACTTCCCATTCTCCTGTCTCAGCCCCCTGAGTCACTAGGATTAGAGGCCTGAGCCACTGCACTTGGCAATTAATAGCTCTGCCATGAGTAGTCTCATCATTCACATGGTGCTATCCATGTGGTTCAGGGCAGCAGCTAATGCAGAAGTTAGGAGCAACTGAAAATAGGCACCAAGGCTCTGGGCCATTCAAATTCTCAGGGTTGATTGCTATATTGGCAGGAGGCCCTGACTTCTCTCATCCCAATAAAGAGAAAACACCAGAATTGATGTCAAAGGCAAAAAAATATTTGTGAGAATATTTTCAAGTTCCTTAGAACCTTCTTCTGTCTTCTCTGTTAAAAAAAAAAAAAATTGGATGGAACTGGGATTGGCCAACAGCACAGGTACAGGAAAAAATAGCTCAAAAATAAACACAAACTGTCACAGTGCTCTGCATACTCGGGAGAAATAAGGAACAGTGAGAAGTGTATGTGTTCATGAAGACCCCTGACTACTGTTTATTTGGTCAGAGGGGAGGGAAACAATGTCCTTAACTTTTGACTAAACTATTTTGAACAGGAGGCTGAACATGTTCCCCTCTCCTGTCAAACCCTTCCTTCCGCTTTTATTTCCTTTAAAAAAATTATTAGTGATAAGTAATTTGAGATAGAAATTCAAATTGTAGATTAATTTAAAATAAAAAGTAGGTATCTTTCTATTGATTGATTGATGAGATGTCCACTCACTAATTCACTCATTACATATGTATTAAGAGTCAGTTTAGGGCCAGGCACTGTTCTAGCTTTGGAAATTCAGCCTCACAAGAGACATGTGAGCTCATTGCCCTCATGGAGCTTACATCTCTTCAAGGCGGGGGGAGAGAGAGAGAAATAGATAGAACAGGTTACGGCTGATTGTGATACGAGTGGTGGAGGAATAGCATGGTACCATAGTGACTGTGAGTGGAGGGGTCTACTTGTAGATTGAGCAGTCCTAAAACATCTTCGGGAATCAGCATGCTGTCATGAGGAGTGTGTTAATTCTCTTTTACTATAACAAAATGCCCAAGGCTGGAGGACTTTATATAAAGAAAAGAGGTTTCTTTAGCTCACAGTTTTGGAGATTCAAGAGCATGGCATCTGCTCTTGTGAGTACCCCATTGTGGATAGCAGGACAGTGGTTGGGAGTGATAACATTGCCAGACAGGAAGTCAACAGGCTTGTTCTTTTAGATGCACCTTGACAAAAGAACCAGGGGTCCTATGAGACCATCTTGATCCCTGAGCATCTTCCCAGGAGGCTCTACTTCTTAAAGGTTCACCCCCTTCTCCCAGCACTGCCACCCTGGGAGCCAAGCTTCCAACATGTGGAACTATCCAAACCATCACAGGGAAGAGAAGCAACTCTTGTGGGAGGAACGTGGTGTGTTTAGGGAACAGGCCCATTTAGCTGGAGCAGGGAAAGCAGAATTTAATAAGACAAGGTCGGAGAGGCTGGCTGTGGCCAGACCCATCTATTCATCTGCCCCGTCTATATGATCTATCCATAAGTGTATTTATACAATCTCTTGATCAAAAATCATAAGAAACTGCTAAATATAACCTCTAAAACAAAAACAGGGTAAAACAAATAAAAAGAGAAGGGGGGGCTGCGTAGAAAAATAAAATAAAGCTGGGAGAAGCAGGCAAATGCACCTCTCGGCACCTGTACTGCTGTGGACGGGGTTCTGCAAGTTGGGTTTTGAGTTTCTGAGCAGTCGCTTGCATAGACAGAAATAAGAGTAGTTATGTGTTTCATGTTGTCCCTGAGATAGGAGCAAACACGTTCCTCCGTCCTGAGAGTGGGGCAAAGCTCCTGTGTGGTGGCTTTCTACTGCACTAACTTGGCTAAGGGGAACTGTGACTCCCAGCTGTCCCCTAGATGGCTCTGGGTAGAACTGGCTGAAGGACAAAATAGGGTGTGTGTGTTGGGTGGGGGGTGGGGAGGCTTTAGCGGGCAGAAGGGAATCCACAGCTTTTACTCTTGTAGGTTGGCAGAGTTAGATGTCACTGAGGGACAGACACAGAGATGGCAGCGGTTTCCAGCTTGTGTTTGCTCTCCTCTCCTCTGCATCTAACTACTGTCCCTGGTGACAAGAGCCACCCCTGACTGTCACCAGGTGCAGCAGCTGCAACAGACTTCCTTCCATAGACCCTGTGTTTGAGCCTGCAGCTGCAAGTGCCTGGCGGTCTACAGGGCCCCGACTGGCCCCCACCCCAGGGCTTCGGGACGACGCTGGCTAGGGGGTATCTCTGATCTTTCAGCCCCTCCCTCCCTCCTTTCCTCCTGCCCTCCACTGTGTAATGTCCGAGGCCTATAATAAATCCTGGTCCACGGCGCTCATTACAGTTCTGCTTCCCAGTCCAACCCTGACCCAGGCGTGTCTCATGGGGGGACATGGCACAGTGCAGTGGAGCTCATCTCCCTTGGTAGCTCTAATAGCTCAGAATTTCTCTTAGCCAAGGACATGAGCAAGGCTGGACTGGCTGCCAGGCTGAAGAGACCTCCAAGGGGACCAAAAGGGGACTGAAGCTGCCCACTGGCCTCCGACCCGACACCTGTGTTCCTCTAGGTCTGCCCTGTCAGTTCTGAACTCACAAGTCCCAGGGGGCCATCTGGCACTGCAAATGTCGCTGTTGTGACTGGGGGACTGGATTTTAAATTTTAACTAATTTAATGTAAAATTAATGATATAACTTGAATCTGTTGGGGGCGGGAAACTTTTAAGTCTGGTTTGGAACAACTCGAGTATGTGAATCTACATTTTTTTTTTTTTTTTGTACTGAGGATCGAACCAGGAGTGCTCAAGCACTGAGCCACCTTCCCAGTCCTTTTGTGTATTTTATTTAAAGATAAGATCTCACCGAGTTGCTAAGTGCTTTTCTAAGTTTCTGAGGCTGGTGATGAACTCACAATCCTCCTGCTTCAACCTCCAGAGCCTCTGGGATCACAGGCCGGCACCCATCATGCCCAGGTGAATCTATATTTCCTTCCTTCCTTCCTTCCTTCCTTCCTTCCTTCCTTCCTTCCTTCCTTCCTTCCTTCCTTCCTTCCTTCCTGTACTGAGGATTGAACTCAGGGGCACTTGACCACTGAGCCCCATCCTCAGCCCTATTTTGAATTTATTTAGAGACAGGGTCTCACTGAGTTGCTTAGTGCCTCGAAGCTGGCTTTGAACTTGTGATCCTCCTGCCTCAGCCACCTGAGCCACTGGAAGAGTGCTCCACTGAGCCGGGCCTGAATCTACATTTTCTTCATTAAGTTTTATGAACCCTAAGTGCATATCCACTATATCTCATGAAAATACATATTCCACATTGAGATGCGGTGTGAATAGAAAATAAATCCTCCCTTTTGAAGACTTTGTATGAATAAAATAACTCATTGATAATTTCACATGTCAATATTTTAGATTAAATAAAATGTTAATAAAATTTCATCTGCTTCTTTTTTTATCTTTTTATTATAAATTAAAAAAACAAAAACATGTAGTTTAACATTGGTGGCTGGCGTTACATTTCTACTTGTCTGTGCTGCCCCAGAACGAGAGGCACCATCCTGGGGATGATGTGTCACTTGCACAGCCTCCTGTCATCAGTAGGAACTGGATGACCTCCTGGAAATGTGACTGGAATTAGCCTAACACTTGAAAAGTTCCAGGACTTTTGGTTCTCCTGGGCCAGGCAGTTTGGGTCAGACACGGTCTGTACACCATGAGGGGTTATCGTTCTTATTTGCCAAATCTGTGACCTGGTGAGAAACAAAAATGCAGAAAGCTGAGAGATACAGATCACAATGGAGGGAAAAGAGGATATCATCTCACTTATTTATTTATTTATTTTAAAAGAGAAAAGTTGAGGATTTAAAATGTCTGTGTTCACTGCTGTTTTGGACAGTCCATGTTTAGGGCGGCTGTGGTCCATGGGGCTAGGAATGATCAGGCCTCCGCGGGGGAATCTCAAAATTCTAGGAATAAAGAATTTATTCTATAATTTCTAGGTATATAGAATTAATAATAGAAAGCCAGAGGCATATTTGATTCTGAGCCCTTTTGTGTTGACAATAAGAAGAGGCTCAGGACATTTTTATAAATGCTAACATTCAGTGAACACAATGGATATGAAAACAGGTCGCTCAGCCCGTGTGGAGTCCAGAGTTACAACAGCTTTGGTAACATCCATGGAAGAGCCAAACTGAGGTATTGTACATAAGAACACAGCTAATGCGACTTCTAAGACTTTCTGCATTCATCAACAGAGACTTTTTGTCCCTCTAGACATAGGGCCCTACCTGATGGCTGGGAGGGGTTGGGGGAACAGGGCCATAAGGAAGGGTGAGGGATGGGGTGGGGTCTACTCTCTGCTTGTGATGCCCAGGATGGTCACTGCAATAGCAATCAATGAAGGAACAGTGGTGCCCTTTTGGCCTAAGTGGAGGCAAAGTAAAAGCCAGAGGAAAAATTTAGAGAAAAGAAAATTCTAACGCTTAGGAGTAGTGTAGGTACTCGGGCATCATGATCATCCATCATGTGGCCTCCTTGTGATTCTTTTCATCTAAAAGAATGTGAATAAGCGTGAAGGAGGGTATGGCCAGGGGGTGTGGGGACAGCCACACATGATGAATGGTAGCTCTTTGGGGAAAGTGCTTTACCCACAATTTAAATTTTTTTTTAATTTTAATATTTATTTTTTAGTTTTCGGCGGACACAACATCTTTGTTTGTATGTGGTGCTGAGGATCGAACCCGGGCCCCAAGCATGCCAGGTGAGCATGCTACCGCTTGAGCCACATCCCCAGCCCCACAATTTAAAATTTACTTCAACTGATGACTTCAAGCAAAAACAGCCCCTTTGTCCATTGGCTTTGGCCTTCTGCACTCCTTGCTTCACTGGGCCTACTCTGGGAGATAGATTACCGACTCGTACTAGGACATTGCCATCAGGAACAGCAAAGGCAGGTCGAGTCTAGAGAAAGAACGTTGGTGCCAATCCGAGACACTTGGAAGAATTTTGGCAAATACAAAATGTAAACTATGTGAATGGGTCCCCCTAGTTATCGGAGACTTGGGTTGACAAAGGGATCATCTTAGGCTTTCTTCCTGAGAAAGGCAAAGTCTTCCCGTGAAGGTGTTGTGCATCCCAGGAATTAGAGGACCGGAAGGGCCCGCCTGGGTGTTGGCTCTTCACTGCAGACAGTTTGCAGTTTGCATTTTCTGCAGGGAGAGGAAGTGACTCCGTACGTATCTGGCTGCCCTTTGGAGCCTTTTTACAAGCTCTAGTGTCTAGAGGTTTGAACAAAACAGAGAGGGTGTGCACTGCGGGCGTAAAAAAGGAAAACGTTAGAATTTCCATCTGTTTTTATCCCATCCCCTATTATCTATTTTTTAAAGCATGTTTTATATCATCCCTAACATAGAAGTGAAGGTCCACAATCCCTTATCGACAATCCTGATGTCTAAAAAGCTCTGAAAACTGGAAACTACTTCATAATTCATTTGACAATTCCCCTGACCCAGGCTGAACAGAGATGTGACTATTGATAGCCTTTACTTAAATAAATTAGTGCAAATAATTAGAATAATCATGCATTTCTCTATTGAAGTCTTAATGTGTTTCATTGTGTGTTTCTGTCCTAGATCCCTCCCCCGCCCCCGCCCCAGGGGGTATTACATAATCTGTAAGATATGAACTCTATTATCTTGCTAACATTGGAAAAGTCTGAGGCATATTTGACGCTGAGCATTTGGATAAATCTTTGGGACCCCTAGTTGTATATAATTTAGATAAATAAAGTTGCAGGCTCAGAAGGTTTTTTTTTTTTTTTTTTTTTTTTTGCTAGAGGCATGAAATCCAAGACTCTTGAAGCTCACTGTATCAGACCCTTGTGCCACTCATAGTGACCTCATCAGGACTTGGTCCTCTTCACTCACTAGGCAGGTTGGACCAGGCCTTGATATCCACCTTGGGTAAAGTCAGGTAGGGAGAAGGACAGATAAAAAGTGCCAACCAAAAACAAAATGAATAGAAGGTTTCATGTATTTTGTCATAAAAGTCCCATGGCCTGGAGCTGACCAGACATTTCTTAGTGGGGCAGGGGGAAGACTCATGACTGAGTTCTAGAAATTAATATTAATATTCTAGCCATGTAAAATATTGTGATTTTTGGATAATCAATGGAAGCATTTATTCATATATTTTGAACATGTGTGTGTATGAGACAGAATGCAAAAGCAGAGGCCTACAAATTAAGAATAAGGTAGAGATTTCCAATTTCTTAACTGTCATGATGTCATAATGAGATCACTGTATCAAGAGGGATCAACAGATTTGAAAAAGTGTGAACGCATGTTACAGTACCCCAAAATGTTGTAAATGAGCTTTTCTCAGCGTTTCCCGCCGTCACCGCCATGTTTATTTCATTTTCAGTGCCTTAGAAAACAAACTCGGTGCATTTCTGCAGATGTCTAAGATGCACATTTGCATTTGCTTTGTGGCCCCTGTGCAAAGGGAGGGCGGCCCAGGAGTCCTTTCTGCCTCAGCAGCGCTTGGACTTTTGTTGTGGTATTTACTCCCCGGTGCCAGAATGCCCTGTGCAGCATTTGCTCCTGGAGTTTTTCTGTCGACTCTGGGGACACCGAGTGTCACTCTGACTCCAGTAAGTAATGCCAGTGGCACAGGTAGATGGATCTGACAGGCCTGAGGACTAACAGCGCCTCGGCCGCCTTTCTCCAATGAAGGCTATACATCAGCACTTGGAATCTGCTGGAGCCGAAGAGGGTGACAAGGGAATAACATCCCTTTCTCTTCCATCGACAGGGGTAATAACTCCTAGCTCCCTAGGGACAGATTGTAAAAGCCAATAGCCAGGAGCTGTGAAGCAGGGAGGGTAGAAGAATTGAAAATTAAAGAGGGAGTGGAAATTTTGCGTAAAGGCTTTAGTGAGATGGAATAAACCGTCAAACGTCAGTTTTTTAATTGCCTGGCTGTTGACATGAGGGTTGCAAATGTTTGTTTCGGTTGTTTAATAATTTTAAGTTGATGGTTCAAAGTCATGTATCTTGCATTCACGTGGGCGTGTGCTTTATGTGAATGTTGTAGTGACTGGTATACTATATCGATACTTAATATCTGGATTTTTTTAAAAGTAATTGTTGAAAAGCCCTTATGACAATATATTTTAAAATATCCCTCTGAAGAGAGATGCCCTGAACACCTGAGACTGCTTACCTTGTTTAATCTGATGTCTTTATTTCCTCCTGCATATCTGTGTATTTATTGCAGCCGAACATGAGGGAATTCGGTTTATGCATATCACATACGATATTTCTCAATGGTGAGTAAGAATTTCTATTTTCAGATAACCTTCAAAATGACTTAAGTGCCCCACGGACACCAGTCTTCTAATGGCCTCCAATAATAAACAGTTCCTAAAGTCTGCAGTATTAACCAGAGCTTCACGTTCATGGCACATCATGAATAAATGAGTCTGGGGACCCAAGTGTTGCTTTGAATTAAATGTAGCACAAAGAAAGATTTAACTTTTCAGAAAATCATACCATTTGGAAACAGATGCCTTTGAACGCCGCCTGCTTTATAGGAAACACGCTTATTTAGTTTTTAACCCGGGACTGGTGTTTAGTTAAATCTCCTCCGGACTCAGTTCACTGAAGGTGACAGAAGTACTTACTCGAGCTCAATGAGAAGTAGGCACGACAGTAAATTTTTCAGGCAGCGACAGGAGATCTTGTTATAGGAGTCAGAACGGGGGTCAGGGCAGAGCCTGTTGATGATTGAGGAAAAGAGAAGTAAATTCATTCTGCTTCGGGTTCTTTGTCAAGTGCCAGTAGCTTACCATTGAGAACTAGTCACCCGTTCTAGTCTTACGGCCCTAGAGGTCACTCATTTGATATAAATCATAGCACCGCGTAGGCGCAGCAACCTATTGCCACTGGGGATGAAATAAAAAAGAGGATTGCTGCTTTCGGAATGGAAATGACTCCGAATATCCCACCACATGTTGCTGTTTAATGCAATATGTGGTTAGATATTGATCTCCCGAATCAAGTCATTAAAATGTGCAGTTTTTGTTTATTGGAATGAAGCAATTAAATGGTTCAGTTATGCTAGACTTTACCTTTTCTGATGAAAACTATTGATTTCTTGCCACAGCTTTATAAGCGACAATGTTTTTGATTACTCTTGACAAACCTCCTTGGAGTGTTAATTAAAATTGTACCAGATGAGCAGGTGTGGGGGATCATTAGATCGCCCGGATCACACGTCTACACTTCATATTCTGCAGCCTTGCATAATGAATAGGGCACAAGAGGGGAAAACAATATCTTCATCAGCAGAATTAGCATCTTCACTTCTTAAAAAACTAGGTGACATTACGTTTTATGGTACAGATGCTTTTGAATCATTGGCTTGCTCCTACCACTCTATTTGATCAAAATGTGCTCTTCATATTTTGCTTTTGTTTCTTGAGTGCCTAATGAGGTCCTGGTTTTGTTCCAAGGTAGCAAATATTTAAACACATATTTATACAGAAAATTGAGAAATCAAATAAGGGTCTTCCCATGCTTATGCAGATGAGGTCATGAATATTAATATGGTTCCATTTAACACTTTAAAAATCCCTTCAGTAAGATATCCTCAACATGATTTTAAAAAAGTGTTTAACTACTTATTTTGGGGACCTGCATGAAATATAATTATTTAGAAACATGGAGACTACCTTTTGTTGATTTATAATCTCACTTTGTCTTGTAGTTCTTAGAAGATGGTTGCATTTAAAAAATTAAAAATAATGGTAATTTGTGAAATCAGAGACAAATAATATTCAAGTTTCTGAAAAATGAAAGATCTTTATGTTGATGCTATTTATTATGAAATGTGATTGAATTATTCCTTCATTAATAATATAGGCATCCAAGTGAACTTTTCATTTTTGGATAAAACACAGAATTTAAATAATTGAAATTAGATTTTTAAATCCTCTGTGATCTGGTGTCTGTAGATAGCAGGGCAGCTTGTATTTCTCAGATTCATAGTCCCTGAAAAGAACTTTAAGAGGTCATCTAATCCAATCCCCTGCTGCCAAAGTAGCTGTTTAAAAATGCACTATTTTTCATTAGTCTGGAATTTTAAAAAGGATTAATGAATTTATAAATGTATTATTTACAATGTTCTGATCATGTATATCTAACTGGAACTAACAGACTTTGAAATGATAAGTTTGTGTATATGTGTGTGTGTGTTTTAAAATCTCAACTTCTCTTAGGATGATTTATGGTTTAAAAAGTATTTTTCCACTTACGGTTTCTTTTTTGATCAATAACTGAATTTATTTCTCAGGGAAATGATTTTTTTTAACAAACCTCTGGCTCAGTTTACTAAACTGACTTAGTAATAATTACATGTTCTAATAATTTGAAGTTACATTTTTGTTTCATGGCATCTATTATGTATACCTTCTAGAATGTATTAGACTAAATAAGGATGTATGAGACCTAAATTGTTATTTGTATTTTGTAGGTGAAATATAAAATTTAGATAAGAGCTTCAGTGTAATTTTTTTTTTCCAGTACTGGGAATTGAACTCCGGGGCACTCAGCCACTGAGCCACATCGCCAGCCTATTTTGTATTTTATTTAGAGACAGGGTCTCACTGAGTTGCTTAGTACCTTGCTTTTGCTGAGGCTGGCTTTGAACTCAGGATCCTCCCTCCTCTCTCAGCCTCCCGAGCCGCTGGGATTACAGGCATGTGCCACTGCACCTGGCTCAATGTAATTTTTAATACTAAAATCAATTCGCTATTTCTAAGTCCCACACATAGTAATTGGTGCTCTACCAGCCACTTAAATAGAATATTACAAATTATAAACATACCCTTGCTGTGAAAAATCTTAGCATTCTAATCTTAGAAATATATCTGCTATCCACTTTTGCAAGCAGTGGCCTAACATAAAATGTCACTCAGGAACCTTTGGTTTGAGCAGGCTCATCCACATAGGTGGCCTCAGATGGGGCAACTTGTCAGGGGGCTGGAGGACCTGCTTTCAAGGAGGCACATTTGGATGGTTGGAGAGTTGGTGCAGAATGTCGTCTAGGAACTCAGCTGGGGCTGTGGGCCAGGAGCTGTCCACAGGGGGTCTCCCCATAGGCGACTTGGTTCACTTCCCAGTTTGATGGCAGTGTTCTCAAGGGAATGTCCCAAGGAGGTGAAGCGGAAGTATATGGCATCTGACAACTCTAGCCTCAGAGTCCCACAGCACCTTTTCTATGTTGACTGAGGGAGTCATAAAGACCTGGGTTCAAGGGAAGGGGACATAGACCAACCATCTGAAGGGAGGAGCATCACGGTCAGAGTGTCAGAAGACCTTGTCGAAGGGGACATGCTGTCACTTTCTGTGGAAGATAAAACCTGCCACGGAAGCCAAGTGTTCAACCCCTTCATACAACGTGTATTATTTTTGCATATGGCTGAGTTTGAGAGATGTAAATAGGAAAAACAAATCTGATTCTAATAATCCAACAATAGTTATTCTTTAAAGCCATATGCTTTAAGATGCTTTTTAATTCAGAGAAAAATAGGCCATTTAAAATGAGATAATGAGTAGAAATCATACATGAAATCTGTAATTTATTGTGTGAGATGTAATAAGAAATTAAGACGAGGGATTGAAAAAACATAATGACTGTTTGGTTCGTATTTTCTTTACCATCCTTTGAAAATCAATTAAGTTCTGAGGAAAAAGGAGCCACATGGTCAGAATAGTTTAGTTAGTTTTTGTTGTTGTTTATTGTTACATTAAAAACTCAGAATGTCATTGGCTGTGGTATTTGTGTTTGATGTTTACTAAAACTTGAGATTTTTGTATTGTAGACTTATGTATCTGGGAACTTTTAATTGTTCTTTTTATGCATTAAGTGAATATTAATTCTGATTCTATATTGTGCCAAGAACCATTCTAGGGACTTTAAAAATTATCCTCAGAGTGGTGCCTTCAATTGCATGAAATTACACATGCAAATTTTATTTACCAGGTGTAATAAAGAATATTTTGCCAATAATCTTATTTGTGCTCTTTTTTTTTTTAACTGTTGAACAAGGTTTCTTTGGTGAATTTGTTATCATAAAAAATGAGATAAAGGTAATTTTGAGAAACTATTGGAATGTTTATATTGCTTGTTTATCTTAACTAACCCACAAATGACACTTAGAATTTTTGGTATAATTTGTTCAATAGAATATAGAGATCTCTCTCTTAAAAAACAAAACAAAACAAAACAAAACTAATTTTCCCAATTCTGAGGATTGAATTCAGGGTACTTCACCACTGAGCTATGTCCCCAGCCCTTTTTCTTTTTTTATATTGAGACAGGATCTTGGAATAGTCCTGCCTCAGCCCCTGGTGCAGCTGGGATTACAGGCTTGGGCCACTGCTCCCTCTATTTAGCAATTTACTAACTATTATTTTTTGTACTACTGGGACTCTAACCTGGTGCCTCACACATGCTGGGCAAGCATACGACCAATCACTGAACTAATACTCCAGCCATAGTAATGCAGATATATTTTAAAATGTATTGTTGTGAGTTCTTATTTGCTGATGTAACAACTTTCTACAATCAAATTAAGAGATTTCAACACTTGTTGAAATATTATGTTGAACTAGACGCCTTTGGAGGGACTATCTTGTTTAACCCTTAAAGAAATCTCTGATGGTGTCCTAACAGCCCCCCTTCACAGATAAGTCTATCTGGACACCCCCCACCCCCGTTTTCCTCATTTCCCGCAGGCTCTTCCTTACCTGTTTCATGCCACCCAAGATAAACAAGGATAGTGCAACAATTGTGGTACTTGTAACATCTGGGTGTTACGTAAACTGTGTCTGGGGTTATATAAATCACAGATTTCACTTATGCATAAAAGGTATGCCTTTATTTCTCTGATTCACTGAGATTTGGCAGGACTCCAAACACCAGAGGTTTCGTTATGTCTCCAACATTAACACAAATCTGAGATCGAGTCGTTTCCAATAGACATTATCTGGTTGCTCTCTCTTCTGCAGTAACATGAAATTGCGTTTCTTGAGTCGTTTTTAAATTGACAGGATAAAAATCAAAAGCAAACCACCTGAGCTGTATTTTCATCTCCAGCACCACCCCAGCTCCGTGGCCACCTCACCCCGATAGCAGTGGATGTGAAGAGCTCCAGAGTGCACGGTTAGCAGCTCACAGATGTTCCAATAAAGCCCAACTGGCTGCTGAGGGAGTCAGGGCAGATTTCTAAGCCCTCCGTCTTGCCCTGCAGGGTACCGACTGTGTTCGCGTAACCTTTATACACAGTAATGTCGATTTGCTTAGTTCTGTCTTTTTGTAGTGACATTTCTCACTCAAATAATTCTGCTCAGTGTGACCTGGGGATAAGCAAGGGGCGGCTGCTTTGCATCAGAGAGTAAACATGCGTCTGCACAGTTGCCCATCCCATGGTGGTCTGGGCAGGTGGAGGGGAAGGTACTTTTAAGGAATAATCTCTCATTTTCAGAAAACCAGCCTCCTTAACATTTATGGTGAGGCTTTCCTTGGTGGTGTTTAATGTCTTGTTTGTCAGACATGATGCATATTAAACAAGCAAAGCCTGCAACCTCTTAGGATCCCAAGAACCCTTTATTCTTTCCTCCATATTGAGAATCAGTCCTGTGAGCCCGTTGCTCTCCAGGCTGCCTAGAAGAACTTTGGCATAGTTTTCCTAACCTTTCAAACAGTAAAAGCAAAACTCTCCTTTGATAAAAAAGCCGGAGGACTTTGGCACGCAGCCATTAAGGATGCAGGCGACTCGGCTGCGATCTGACAGAATATTCCACAAAACACTGAAAAGTTCTCTTTAAGGTCCCCAGAGCGGACCGAGGCACTTTGCTTGTACTTTACATATATCAACTGTCACCCGGCGGCAGTCAGTGTTGAACTGAACACAATGGAACATCCAGATGGTCCAAACAAAGCGAACAAATGTTCGCTGCTATTAAAAGCTGTTTACATCAACTTCCAGGATTTCATGGAGTGAAGTTTATATTGTGTCACTACTGAGGTGCTTAGCTCTGTCCTCAGCTCTGTCCAGCCTTTTATAAACTCCTGTTGCATGCGTGTCGATGTTCTCCGCACCCACTGGAAAGCAAAGTTGAATAGCAAGTTAGGAAATTGAAGAATGTCAGCCAGTCATGGAGGTTCAGCTATGTTAAGTGACTTGCCCCCTCGTCCTGTTTTATTGATCGTCGATTGCAGCCTTGGCTCCAGACCCAGTAAACACAAAGCAGAGCCTCTTCTCCAGTGGGGGTGTGTCGTGGATGGATAGATGGACGACTGCTATCTGCCTCTGCAGACAGGGCCTCCGAGTCTTGTTGGCTCCTCACTGGGGATGTTTACGTGGTAATGGTTTTGTTTTCTTCCTCCTAGACGTTGTGATATCTGGTCCTGTCTTATTGGGGATTAATATACACGACTGATAAACCTACATTTTTCTGTCTTCTTCCTTTGACCTCTTTATGGCATCTCCTTACAAATTCCAGATGCATTGCCTGCATTGTTAAGGGTTTGTTGTTGCCACTAATAACTATGCTAACACAAAGGGTGTCCAGCTTATTTCTTGCTGAAGAAAAAAAAAATCTAGAAAAACTCTCTGTGTGTTCAGTATGTTAATCATTACCAACTTCTCTTATCAGAACACACCTAAACAGATGTGTAAATACTAAAACATACCATTTATTAGTTTGCCCTAAAATTCAAAGTATAAGAATAGAAAAAGACCCTCACAAGTGCAAGCTCAGTAATTAATTTAAATAATAATTTTCTATATAAATAGATAAAATAGATAATTTAAACACAATTATATATCATACTAGGGAAAATGGAGGAATTTAAAAATAATTGCACATCATTTGTTCTGTTATTTTTAAATTACCATGCTTCAAACTTTTAATGAAGTTTTTTTTTTTTTATTAAATAAGTGGTCTCATAAATGATTAAAGTCAAATGCTTAAGGGAATATGATTTGTTGACCTTATTTCCTCCAGAAAGAACCTTCGTTTTAGGTTAAGCTCAGGATGAATACTGAACAATATCTTATGCCATGACACAGAACTGAATTTTACTAGTGAGAAGTAATGGACTCAAAGAAAGATTGGTGTGGGGCTCTTTGTGAGCACAAGTAGATTGGGCTTATCTCCATTGCATGGGGAGACTTTCAACTCCACAAGTGTTCTGGTAAATGGAATTGTTTCAATACATTTGGGAAGAAGCAGGTCCTGATTTCCTATATTTTTATGAGGTTATAGACCTTCCTTGTATTATCACATGAGATTCAAAATTTTAACTCCTATGTTTAAGTTTTTAAAAAAATATAGAAAGTCAGCCAAAGCGGGGCATGGTCCTGTCATCCCAGTGACTCAGGAGGCTGAGGCAGGAGGATCACAATTTTGAAGCCAGCCTCAGCAACTTAATGAGGCCCTAAGCAATTCAGTGAGACTCTGTTTCTAAATAAAATATAAAAAGGGGTTGGGCATGTGGCTCAGTGGTTAAGTACCCCTGGGTTCAATCCCCGCTTAAAAAAAAAGAATGAATGAAAGAAAAAAAGAATAAAGAAAGTTAGCCTAGGACAATATATTTTGTGTTCATGATGACACTCATATACAAGAAATATGATAGCCATCCTTAGGGATGAGTTTACAACTTTTTACTGATAAGTATTTTGCTAAATGCCGGCTCAAGAAGGCAGCATAGAATCAGCGAAAACATCCCAGGCAGCTCTATAACTTGGATCAGGGAGTAGTTTTGTAGGTTGTTCATATGCATGGTACTTATCATAGATGTCTCAGAGCAATTGGATGGGATTTTGAAAATATGGACCATACAAATGTGAAAATAAAATGTCACAAACAAGAGCTTCAGCTTTTGCCAAGGGTCAAGCACTATGCCCACTTTAGAGGAGCCATTCCAAGCCTGTCTGTCAGCCCTAACGCAAACTGCTCCATTTCCTGTTTATGCCTGTACAGAGTTCCACATCCGGGCCAACTTGCCTTCAGCGGCAGGTTTTTCCGCACACCCCAGGAGATCTCTTCCTTAAAATGGCTCATATTTATCATCTCAGTAAGCCATTGGAATTTTGTTAATTCCTGTTTTACTTAGCACATGCAAAATGCTGTCATTATCTAGGAGAAGATAATGTTAACTTATAACCATTACCCAGGGTACTAATTAAGTGACCTTTGCAAAACAAACTTGGTCAGGGAGTCTCTGAAGTAGAGGGGATAGATGCCAAATGTGCTTTCTAGGCTTTGGGGTGCACAAACTCGGGTATATCCAGCACTTCAGACCTAGCTAGTTATTGGAAGAAGTTCTAGCACTCTCTCTGCGCTAAATTGCTCAAAATTTAGAAATCACTGTGGCTTCAGCCAAAGAGAAAATTAGCTGAAGGTGAGCTGGCACCCTACTTTTTATTTTATATTTTTTTTCTATTTTGTAGATATCCAGATGTTTCATTTCTCTCTGACTCTTATCAATACCTTGAAACATTGTGATAAACTAGTTCATGTTCAAATGTAAGAGACACTTTGCTTAATTGCCAGCCTTCCTAAGGTTTATTTAGAAGATGAAAATTTGAGCTAAAAGAATCCACTTATGGAATGATAGGTTCAGATTGCTGGGTGGAGAGGTTTCAGGGGCAGGCAGAAACTTCCTGACATTGTCTTCTCTTGCATTCATTAACTGGTGGGGGTCTACTTTTTTAAAAATTCAAGTTTAGGTATAGTTCAAGTTCTAGACATGGTTCAAGTTTAGATATAGTCCAAGTTCAGACTGCGCAGTGAGAAGTTAGGCACCGGAAGTTTCTCCTCTTCTATCTCAACAGAACTGTATCTTGTTTTCCTTTTTTTTCCTAAGCTTCCTAAGAAGTAGCCATCCTTTCAGACAGTTCTAAATTACATAAAATCATTTTGATGAGTGCTATGTTTTCTTTTAAATTCCATTGGCTTTTTATAAAGTACATATTTTAAACAAACAAGAAGCTGAATTGCCACCGGGCTTTCCAGATTTCTTCTGAGCATTGAGTCCTGTGAGCTGGATGTCTTGGAAATCAAGTGCCACACAAATATTTGGGGAGTGAAAGTACAAAGTATAAAAGATAAATGCAGATGGTTATTAAAAAGCAGACAAGGGCTGCGGTTGTACCTCAGTGGTAGAATATTTGCCTTGCACGGGTGAGGCACTGGGTTCAATCCTCAGCACCGTATAAAAATAAATAAAATAAAGGTATTGTGTCCATCTATAACAACAAAAAATGCATTCCACAAATTAAAAAAAAAACAGACAAAAAATGAAGATGGAACATCACTACTTGTTAATACCTTTAATTCTGTTTTTAATTTAACTTTATGATTCTCAATATTTATTTTCAGTTTCTGCTTTAATTATCACACTACAAGAAACATTCTTGCTTTGTAGTAATTGATGGAGAAATCTTTCAGCACGTTGCACTCTGATTTATAAAAGAGCACAAGATTAAAGTTGGGAAGATTGTATTAATCTGACACTAGGTCTCCCTGTAACATACCTGATATATGGTGTGATCACAATAAACATGTAATAAAAAGTCAAGGGAGTATAGTATATCCCAATATAACAGAAAAAAAAAGGGGGACCAAAGACAGAGGTTCTGCAAAGAATTAAAATCACAGCACTTATTTATCCAATGAGAGCTGAAGCCCTTCTGATAGCTGGAATATTCTTGTACCTTGTCATTGTTTATTACTGGGTGGTGGGGATATATTTAGTTATTGAAGTCTTATGATCTGTAAGAGATCTTCCATTTGTGGCATTGTATAATTTGGTTACATTATAAAATTATTCCCCCTTCCCCTTCAGATCTTTTAGACAATCTTTTTCAGACATTTCTACCAAGTTTTCCCCAGTATCAATAGCTTGAAACTATTTACATTAAGCAGACTGATCAATATTGCTAACCTTTCCCTCTCTCCTGTGTTTTTCCTTTTTTTTTTCTTAAAAAATTCTTTATGAATTGTCATGGTTCTGTGTTATATGGCTAATTGATTAAAAGGCAGTAAAAATTCAGTCTCAGCAAGTACTCCACAATCAGCCGTATTTATAAACACAGCTTCATAAAAATAGGGCATGATACTCTGTTGGCCACAGAATGACTAAACACTCGAGTCCTCAGGGAATCGCGCTCATGTTGTGTGACGCATCAGCACACATGTTTTATCTATCATCAGAAAAGCATCCCATTTAAGGTTTTTCCCAGAGGTAATCAAGGTTAAAGTCAGAGAAAAATCGTATTCCCTTTAGAGGGTACATCAAGATGAGCAGAACAGTTTCAGAAGACTGGCCCACTGGACCAATTCCTCTCTATGATAATATCATTCTAACTGAATTTGACTTTCCCGACTCACTGCCAAGGCATTTGTTGATTTTCTTCTTGAGAAAACCTTGACTTCTAATAACTTTTGCATGGGAGGCAGGCGGATACTATTTCTTTTATTATTATATTTGATCTTTTTTCAATGGCTTGTCATAAAGATTATCATAAGATGTACTTGGTTCAGTGGTTACAGTTTCAACAGATTTTTAGTAATTTTTAAATCGTTTAATTCAAATATTAAATGTCAGAGGCTGTAAAATATTTTTTAGTAGTTGTAGATCAATTCTCAGTTTGGAGCTTGCATCTAATATGAGGTACTTGTCCTCTGGACAGAGAGGGTAGAACATATTCATTCTGTACATAGTATTGATTTAGACCTACTGTATACAATTCACTAATGACACAGTGGAGTGACTTAATTTAGGGAACTTAATATATGACAGGGAAGGCAGTAACCATTCACACAGTGTGAAAGGAAGACAATAAGCAAGTAAGGTCTGACTTTTCCTCCCTGGAAGAGTTGGGGAGGCGATGAAATTTGGCTGAATTTTACAACATGGATAAGAGTTTGTCTTGCGAAGGTGTACAATGGAATATGAATTTCTGGGGCAAGGAAGAGCTGCGTAAGGGTTAAGGTTTAGATGTGAGGTGTCCCCCAAAAACCTCATGTGTGAGACAATGCAGGAAGGCTTAGAAGTGAAATGATTGAGTATGAAAATTTTAACCTGACTGCTGCATTAATCTCCTGATAGGGATTAACTGAGTGGTCACCTTGCTCAGAATGTGCCTGGAGTAGGTGGCTCACTGGGGCGTGCCTTTGGGGTATATATTTTGTCCTTGCTGAAAGAAGTGTCTCTCTCTCTCTCTCTCTCTCTCTCTCTCTCTCTCTCTCTCTCTCTCTCTCTCTGCTTTCTGGTCATCACGTCTTGAGCTGCTTTCCTCCATCACACTCTTCCGCCATGATGCTCTGCCTCATCCTGGGCCCAGAGCCATGGTGTTGGCCATTATGGGCTGAGAGTTCTGAAACCCTGAGCCTCCAGATAAATTTTTCCTCCTCTGATGGTTCATGAATCCTGGGTCATAGCGGAGTGTGATTTAAGGAATTACCACACAGGCTGCCTGGGAGAGAGGCGGGTGTGGTCAGTCAGCAAGGTAGGGTTTGGATTGTGAATTCTTTAGGCAAAATGGTAGATTCCCTGAAGGGTCTCGGGTGATCACATGATGTGATTAGATGGGGGGCAACTTGATAGTTAAGAACTTCATTATGACAGTTGAAATTCTATTTCTGCTTGTCACCTAAATGCCTCTGTGTCCTGGGAACAACTGTGACTCAAAGGGTCATTGTGAGAATCCAGGGAATTAATACATGTGAAATGCTTTCACGGTACCCATCATATAGGCTCAACAAATGCTCAGTGTTTGTTATCGTTAGCACTCTGGGTTGGGCAGTGAGAAACTGGGGCAGAGAAATGGACTGCCTTTTTACACTAATCCAGGGGACAAATGAGGGTTTGAGCCAAGGCAATGGCGATGGAGATGACAAAGGGGCAAATCCTGGGAGTTTAGAAGGTAAAGTATAGTAACAGAATCTGGTGGTTCACTCAGCATAGAGAGGGGCAGAGAGAGGGTCTACTGTAAGCAGGGAAGGGGTCAAGGATAGCTCCCAGGATTCTGGCCAGCATGTTGAGGTGGAGGTTGGTATTGATTCAGCAGAGATAGAGGGTATAGGGTGGGGAGCAGGTTTTTGAGGAACATAGTGAGACCAATTAATCTTTGAATATTGGTAATAAATCAGTGTCTGATATATGGTCTGGAGCTTGGCAAGTTCTTGCTGGAAATTCGAGCTCATCAGTTATAGGTGGTAATTGAAATCAGAACGCTTTGAATGGTAGGTGATTGTAGAAATACACTTAGAATGACTCAAAACATAGGAGAGAGGTATTAGCTCAGAAAAATGAAAAGACCCAGAGGTGAAGTGGTGGTCAGGGACCTATCCTTATTCTGACATACCCCGGGGTTTACCTGTGGTACTTTTTCCTGTGGCTGGTGGTTGATGGTTCTGTCAGCCCCAGGTTTATGGTACATTCAACAACTCCTCAAGGGAGAGAAAACATATTTGAAATGTGTCTTTTAAACTTTTTTTTTTTTTTTGTCTTTTTGATACTGGAGATTGAACTCAAAATCTTGCACATGTTAGGCAAATCCTCTACCACTGAGCTAAATCCCCAGCCCAAAATATCTCTCATAAAAGAGGTTGGCACAAAAGGCTTTTCCAGAACAACGGTCACGGTTAGATCACATGCCAAATCAGTCTGTGGGTCAGGAGATCACCATTTATTGAACAACTCAAAGAAGTTTGACTAATCTCATTGTAAAGTGCATGAGGGCGAGATTGATAGTTGAATGCGAATTGGCGTTCTATCAGGAAAAGGAACATGATAGGTGACCAATAAGGATCAAGGTACCATAGAAGTGTGTGAACTTTCCCAAAGGAACTGTGAAACATGAGAATTCCTAGGATGAGTCTTGGGAACTACATGGACCTCAGAGGTATTTAGAGAAAGAATTTAAGACTGTTTTGAAAATGCATCTTAACTTCTGTTTGACTGTCTGGACAACTGAGTAGAATTGTTGCGTGGTACAGTGTGGGGTGGAGAAAAAATAGGAAATTAGTCATGGACAAACAGGGGTACATGGGGTAAGAGGATCATGGTCACTAGAAGGGGCCTTGTTAGGTCATGTATTAATAATTTTAGTAGAAGCTTGTTTTTATTGAGCTCTTACTCCATCCTGGGTTCTGTGTTAAGTTTTTGTTCGGTTTTCTTAGGATGCTTTTGAGTTTTGCAATCAGGAGTGTCACCCTTTATAGGTTGTGTAACTCAAGTCCCCACATTAGTAATTGGCAGGGGACTTGGACCCCAGGCAATCTGCCTCCAATGTATGTTCACCAGCTCTACATTTTGGGGGGCAGAAACTGGACCATTACTTAGGATATGCTATGTTGTCTTAATGCTCTGAACTCTTTAGAGGCTTTGCCTTACCCAACCATAGAGTGTTTGAGTTGATTCTCTGCTGGACTTTTTAGGCATTCTGCTTCTTCCTTAGGAAAAATCACTGCAGTTCTTAAGGTCTAAGGTAAGGGAGAGACTATTGACAAAAGTAAGATAGTGGTGAGTTTCAGGATCTCATCATTTTGTATCATGCTTTCTTTTTTAAAAAAAAATTTTGTTGTTGTTGTTGTACATAACAGTAGAATATGTTTTGACATATTATACTACATGGAGTACAACTTCCCATTCTTCTGGTTGTGCATGATGTGGAATTACATTGGTTGTATATTCATACACTCATTCTATCTTTCCTGTTCCCATTCCCCCTCCTTTCCCTTCATTTCCCTTTGTCTAATCCAAAGTACTTCCATTCTTCCCTGCCCACCCTCCTTCTCTGTGAGTTAGCATCTGCATATCAGAGAGTCTATTCAGCCTTTGGTTTTAAAATAAGCATACTATAGTGATGCTGCCACATTAATGTTTATAGCAGCTCAGTTAACAACAGTGAAACTATGGAACCAGCCTAGGTGCGTTTCAACAGATGAATGGATAAAGAAAATGTGGTATATGTACACAATAGAATAATACTTAGCCAAAAAGAGGAATGAAGTTATCGCATTTGCTGGTAAAGGGATGGGACTGGAGACTATCATGTTAAGTGAAATAAGCCAATCCCCAAAAACAAAAGGCCCAATGTTATCATGTTCAGTCAGAATAAAAACCAGATTGCTAGATCCCAGAAATCAAGAGGGAGGCAGTTTTACAAGGAGATTGTGACTTCCAATGTTTGCCAGGAATGTAAAATAGAAAAACGTGATCTGGCATGGCCACGGCCATGTGCCTCCATGCTAAACCCTGACACCATTATGAACTACTCTAAAGACATTCTGATAGCATTCCCCTCCACTAAAGTCCTTCTAGGACTCCATCGGTGGCAATTACTTCAGTTACTCCCTATCCTCTATGATGGGTGTGTGGCCTGAAAAGTATCCTGAAATTCCTATGTTAATAGCAAGAACTCTAAGAAAAGGGCAGCCATAGGCCTCTGACTGAGATGAGTGTTTGCTTCTTTGTTTTAATTTGTATTCTGTTCTGTAATTGAATACCCAAGACCAGGTAATTTATGAATTATAGAAATTTATGTAGTCACAGATGGAGTCTTGGAAGTCCAAGAGCATGGAGCCAGCATCCCTCAAGGGTCTTCTTGCTGCATCATAACATGGTGGAAGGAGACAGAGCAAGTGTGCAAGTTCGGGTCTCTTTCTCTCTTACAAGGTCACTAATGCTATCATGGAGACTTAACTCTCATGACCACATCCTATCACACTTCTCCAAGGCCCCACCTCCAAATACCATTAACTTATTTTGGGATTATAAACATTAGGGGACACATTGAACTTAGGGGACTTGTACTATCATAGAGGAACTGGGCCTTACTCTGCAGGTAACTGATACTAATGGAGTTTAAGAAGGACCTGGATGTAAAGCCTGGATTCTGATACGAGTTCCTTTCTCAGTTCTTGAGTTGGTTGAATTTTTCTTTTAAAAATTTGTTGGATCCTAAATCAGGTGACTTTTGGAGAGGAAGCAGAGGAGGAAAGGGGACTTCTGTGTTGGTTGGCAAAGTGGTAAGGGAGCCGGCTATTTCTTTGAAAACGTGAACCATTAACAAAGCCCTGTGTTGGGAGTGGAGGGTTAGGGTTAGGGAGGTGTGTTTCTGAGCGCTACATGTCCCTTGCACACCAGGGCACTTTCTTCTGTCTGCTACAGCTCTGCAGACCCGTCTCTTTCTGTAATGGCTCAGCGTTTGAGTCTTTTCAGTTTCTCAAGTTCTCTATGGTCTAGACTGACGTGTCCTTTTGGGGCACAGTCAGAGAAGACACCAAAGAAAGACAAATAATGAAAAACTTGCTTTTTTGCTTTCCTTTCAAGCTTAACTTCACCAGGTTGCAATTCTCCAAATGCCAGGTTTTAGAAAAAATAAAGAGAATGTCTGATGTATTGGACCTTAGCTTGGAAAATGAAAACTTCTTGCAGTGCAACTCTCTCTCCTTCAGATTTGGGGACAAATAGATTTCTCCAGTCCCACTGACAAATGTGTGAGGAAGAGCTCTGTGAGATGATGGAACTCTATTGATTTTTCATAAAAGTTTAATAAGACGATACAGCTCAAAAGCTTTGTAAAGTTTGCTATAAATTGTAGTGAGGAACCGAGCAAGATGTAATTAGATAAGAAAATGTAAATGAAACTTGTACACGTGTAGCAGAGTTGATGGGGAAATAACGAGAACAAACCTCTCTTTAGCATCTTGGTGGTATCTTCCAGGTGGGTACTGGAGACTCCAGTGCAAGGAGGCCTTATTGCCGAAGAGTTAATACCCTCTGTTATCTTTCTTGTTTTGGAACATCATGAACATTCATCTGGTGTATTTTTGGGGTGCTGATTCACTAGGACAAGCAGTGTGCTCTCCACCTCACTTAATTTTCAGGTCATGCTTGTTTAACACCATATGAAAGAATAGCGTAAGTTATCTAGTTTTTAGTCAGCAACTGCTCAATTTCTAGTACCTGTATTTTATGTGGGTATTGATTTACTTTAAATTTTCTAAGTGAATGCAAATATATTTCATTTTCACTTAAGATACTGTTTCTTTTTTAAATGACTGCTTGGTGTCAGGATGGTGGCACACACCTGTAATCCCGGAGATTCGGAAGCTGAGATAGGAGGATTTCAAGTTCAAGGCCACCCTGGGTAACTTAGTGGAACCCTGTGTCAAAATAATAAGAAGGGCTGGTGATACAGCTCAGTGTAAAGCACCCCTGGGTTCAATTCCCCTCCACCAAAGACTGCTGTATTTTATTTTCATAATGCATCTGCATTTAAGATATTTTAAAGTCTGTTTTTTTGCGGCTGCCTCAAGAGTGAAACAATCCTTTTCTCCCTTTTTTCTTCTCATTAAAAAGCGATGTGGTGGGGCTGTGGCTGTGGCTCAGTGGTAGAATGCTCGCCTGGCGCGTGTGAGGCAATGGCTTCCATCTTTGGCACCACATAAAAATAAAATAAAGGTACTGTGTCCCCCAACAATATATATATGTGTGTGTGTGTGTGTGTGTGTGTGTGTGTGTGTGTGTGTGTGTGTATTCTATAAAAATAAAAAGTGATGTGGGGGGGTTGTGGCTCAGTGGTAGAGCACTTGCCTAGCACATGTGAGGCACTGGGTTTGATCCTCCGCACCACATAAAAATAATTAAATAAAATAAAGGTATCGTGTCCATCTACAACTTAAAAAAAAGAAGCGAGGAAGTGAATGGGGTTGTTACTCAGTAGTAAAGCATTTGCTAGTGTGGGAAGACCCTGGCAATCTCCAGTATTAAAAAAAAATATAGTTTATCTCTTTAATGATTGTTGGGCAGTGCCTGTCATTGATTTAAATTTTCTTGCTCAAGAGTGTACACCATCCCTAATGAGTTTGTTTAGAATCCATTTAATGTCGTGGCATACCACACAAAAACTAAGGGCATTTCTAAGAACTGCATTTGGGGGAAGTACGAAACGGTAGACTTGGTAGGGTTGATTCCTTGTGAGCTCATTTGCCTTATTCCGTTTTGATTGCCTTGTAAACTTTCTCTTGTTGGTGAAATTTAGGCTGCAGTTAGGTGGGCACTTTCAGAATCTGTTCTCTGATATACAAAAAGCAACAGGTTTTCATTCCTGCTTAAGAGAGGCAGATTTTGGTAAGACTGAGAGGAGAAACTGATGCAGGCAAAAACTATTTTCAAAAAGCAAAGCCTTATAATTTAGGATTCCAGTAAATTACTAGGAAATTGTGCAACTGCTATTTAATGGAATGAACTAATTATAGCCCAAGAGTGGTGAGTCTCATCCTGCGGATATACAATATAATTCCTTTTAAAGAAGCAATAACATCTTGTTAATAACATGCCATATTAGTTTATATGCCCCAAATTTCAAAGCCATTTCGTTAAAGAGGGATCTGGAAAAGAGTTAGCATGTAGTTAGCAGCTAAACTTTGGACTTTAAGTTATTCCTTAGTAGCTTTTTAAAAAAAAATTATTTTGTTATTTATTTTTATGTGGTGCTAAGGATGGAACTCCGTGCTTCACACATGCTAGGCAAGGACTCTGCCACTGAGCTACAGCCCCTGCCCTCTTCAGTAGCTCTTGTGCAGAAGGATTCATATAACTAAACATTCTGAGCCTCAATTCTGTGGTCCACAACCTTTATATCTTTATAACAGCAACTTTTATTAATGATGACAGTAATTATAATAGCCACCATTTATAGAACGCTTTATCTTCGCTAAAGGCTTTAGATACCTTAGCAAATTTCATTAGTCTTGATACATCTTAAGACAGTATTATACCATTATTTTATTTTAAAAAAATAGTAGATCCAAAAGGTTAAAGTAGTTGTACCAGATCATGTAGAAGGCTAGATTCAAACGGAGAGTAGCCCATGCTGTATTACTCATCGTAGTCTGGGATGGTTAACTGCCACTACTGGTTCTGAAGCTCAGTTTGATGGTGACTTTTCCTGTGTCTTGTAGCTCTCAAGAGTACTGAGTAGGGCTGGGGTTGTGGCTCAGCGGTAATGCGCTTGCCTAGCAAGTGTGAGGTACTATCCATTCATTCAGAACTGACACAAAATAAATAAATAAATAAATAAATTAAATTTAAAAAAAAAGAGAACTGAATACTTTTGGAATAGAGACAGGATGCTCTTTAAGGTCTACAAGTTACGTGTTTTGTATGGTTGACTAAGGATCGGGATGGGACTTAGCAGATACTTTGTGCCAGTGGGTCTGCTGTGTGCTGTTCCAGGTTTTAGAAGCTGCCAATGTCCCCAGGATCTCTAATGGCTCCCCAGGGGGAGACATATTTATCTAGAGGCTGGGTTTATGCCTTATAAGATCCAGGAAAATCCTTGGGGCGCAAATTTCTGAACTCACTGATTTAAGCTATTCTGGTGAACTCAAAACCCTCTGGGTGGGCCTGGGGCTGGGGCTCAGCGGTAGAATGCTCACCTACAGGTGCAAGGCCCTGAGTTTGAGCACCACATATAAATAAATAAAATAAAGGTGTTGTACCAACTACAACTTAAAAAAAAATACCCTCTGGGTGCTCTTACAACCTAGACATTGATCCTTTTCAGGAGTTAAGATTTCTTCCTGCTGAGTTAGGCAGGTTTTGGGGTCTTCCTGTGCTTAGGGACAGGTAGGATATTCTTTCCCCAAGGAGATCTCCCCTTTTTCCTGGTCAGCTCCTTAACCATTATGTGCATTGGTATCCAAGGTCACCTATAGTTGATTCCCTCCCTTCGGAGTGTCACGGCCTGGTATACTCCAGAGTGACTAAGATGTGGAAAAGGACACAACGTGAGTAACCTTACTATCAATAAGTGTTATGTCACCTCAGTGATTTTCTTAGCTGATTCTGAAGTATTTTTCTGAATATTTTCATGATGACTTTATTTTATTTATTAATTTTTTATTTCTTTCTTTCTTTTTTTTTTTTTTTACCAATCACACACGATAGGCAAGAACTCTACCACTGAGGTACACTCCCAGCCCACCCTGATAACGTTTTTGGACCAGGGATTGAACTCAGGAGCACTTGTCCTATCCCCAGTCCTTTTTATATTTTAGTTTGAGACAGGTCTTACGAAGTTGCTTAGAACCTCGCTAAGTTGCTGAAGCTGGCAATTTGAGTTCACAATTCTCCTGCCTCATGCTCCTGAGCCACTGGGATTATAGGCATGCACCGCCTGCTCTGCTGCCCTGGTAACTTTTGACTTAGATTCCTTTTTTTTTTTTTTTTTTTTTGTGATGCTGGGGATTGAACCCAGGGCCTTATGCATGTTACGCAAGCACTCTACCAACTGAGCTATATCCCCAGCCCTTGATTTAGATATTTTAATCATTCATGTATCCATTCATTCAGCATCTACTACGTGCCAGTGAGGCTTTAAGCTGTGGGAACATAGCTGTGAATAAAACAAACAAGGTCTCCACACTCAATGAGCTTCTAATGATAGCAGGGTAACAAAATACATCTTAAAAATTTTATTTTAAAACAACTTTTAAAAGATCAGATAGTAATGCAAGCCTTGCAGAGACATGTCACAGGTGATATACATCAAGTGCCTAGGTAGTTCAGGTAGACTGACTGAATGAAGAGGGAGCCTCTCTGGCAACCCTGAGGCTGAGATGTGAATGACAAGCAGCATTTAACCCCATGAGGACCTGGGGGATGAAATTTGAGACAGGACAGAGCAGAGCACAGTGAGACAGCACAGTGGATGGAGGCACGAGGAAACACGGCTACTGCCATCCAGCTTTTTGTGTAGGAGTAAGTCCTCACTGTTCTCTGTGATTCTGAAAATGTTCAGACACTTAGCAAGTGGCTCTCGTTCCACAAAGATGCACTGAGCAAGTCTACGGTGCAGTGTTAGATATTGTGCTTAGTGATAAGAGACAGGGATGAAGTCCCTGTCCCCAAGGAACCCCAGTGGTGGGAGGAAGCTAGAGAAGGAAGCAGCCAGTTACAGTGTGAGGTGATAAAGGGTCTGATAAGGGGAAGGACAGTGGGCTGTGGGAACACAGAGGAAAAGCATCCACCCTCGAAAAGGACTGGGCCTCAAGGGGAGGCTTCCTGGAATAAGCAAAGCCTGTTTGAGACTTGAAATACAAATAGTGATTGGCCAGGCAAAGGATGGAGAGAGGGACTGGTCCAGGTGTGTGTGTGGGGGGTCACCTGAGCAAGGGACAGAATTGGAGTGAGCATGGGGGTGTTTGGGGATTGCAAAGTGCAGTGTGCCCAGAGCAAAGAGGACAGGAGGGTCTACCACGTGTGCCAAGGGTCCCTAATAGGGTAATGTGTGGCTGCATCTAAAATTTTCTCCCTTTTTGAGTCTCAGTCATTTATAATATGAAGGGAAATCACTGAACATAAAAGAAAATAAAAGAGAAAGAGAGAGAGAGAGAGAGAGAAAAGAAGAAGAAAGAAATTTAAAAAATCTGTAATTTTCACAGCAAAACTATTACTCTGGGGAAATTCTTGTATCCAAAGGGCAAATTTTCTCAGTTCAAATTCCCATCATAATAGACCTCAAGCTTCTGAAAGGAGAGTCCTCTCTAGCTTTTTGCTCCCTTCTGGTATTTCTTTTGTAACACACCCCAGGTAAAGCATGTGTCACTTGTGTTCAGTAACTGATAGGAGACTTCTGTAAACAAGTTATCTTGGTAACAAAGGATATGGTACCCGCAGGAAGGAAGGTCAAGAAGAGACTAGAGTTACTAGGGAAACGTATAATACCGCCACGTCTTTTATTTATTTATTTATTTTCCTGGGGAGATGTGTTTTGCCTCGGAGAAATGTCACGTGGACACCGCTTTGTTCCATTTAATGTATGCACCAGTGCTAAAATTTCGGAAGTCCAGAGTCCTATTGTTTGTATCTGCCCAGCACACACCAACCATCGTTGGAAAGTGAAAAAGGAAAGGAATCTGTTTATTGTGTATAAGGCAAAAATGCTGCATCCTGACCCTGTCAGGAAGCTAAATTTTCATGTTGTTTGTGTGCATTTGAACCCTCAGAGGGAGGGAGGAAGGGAAGGAGGGAGGAGGTGTGTGTTCCATGTGGTTGAAGGTATGAGATTTATTGAAACCAATTAATTGTGCAGACTCACTAGATGGGTGAACTATGGTATTTAGTCTTCTGTTAATCTATGCAGCATTAGCTGAAAAGTGGAGAGACACTTTTTGGGTATGTCTTCTCATGAGAATGAGTTTTATGAATTTGAAAGATGAGTGCTTTGCAATGAGCCTTTTCTTATAGCATGAAAATTCAGTCGATGCTGAATGGCTATCGGAATGGTTTGCAGTTAAAGTTAGAAGAATTAATGTAGCATCTTCTTTTGATGAGAATGGACTTGCGTTTACTTAAACTAACTATTAATTTGTGAATGGACAAAAACACAAGTTTCCTTAAGAGACTATAAAATAATATCTGTTTCTTGATAAGAGTTTGGGTAAAGCCATCAATTTTTAATTTTCTTTAAATAAAACAGACAAAAATTACCAAATAATTTGTAGTCTTTTTTATTTAAATAATTTAATTTAAATTTTTGTATTATTTATTTAAATTGAGCTCTTGCTCAATTTCTGAGGCAGGCTTTGAACTCGCGATCCTCCTGCCTCAGCCTTCTGAGCCGCTGGGATTAAGGGCATGCGCCACTGCGCCTCTGTAGTCTTTATTTGTATGTGTTTCAAACTTTTTTTTTTTTGGATACTAGAGATTGAGTCCAGAGGTGCTTTAACCACTGAGCTATATTTTCAGCCCTTTAAATTTAAAAAAAATTATTATTATTATTATTATTTTTTACTTTGAGGCAGGCTTTAGCTAAGTCTGGCCTTGAACTTGTGGTCCTCCTGCCTCAGCTCAAACTATTTTTTTATGGTAGAGAAAACCACAGATGGCATATATCTCTCTATATTTAAATCTATCTGTATATATCATAGTATTTATTAAAATAATAAGGTACAAATTCAACTTAGAAATTTAGAAAAGCGTAATTATAGTAGAGGGCCAGAAATTCTGGGATGAAATGCCTTATTTTACATACTCATTTGAGAGACTGGCGTCAGTGCCTTCTTCCTCTTTGCAAATAATCAGCATAGCCAGCTTGTCCATAGAGTCTGGACCCAGGCAGACATGCATAATGGCAGTAAGAGCATCTTCAGTGTTTAGAAAGAATCAGGTAACATCACTCATTTCTGGACTTTATGGACCCTTTGTATTACACAGCCACTCTGTGAAAGGTGAGTTAGAAGAGCAGCACATAGCATGTTCCCAAGCTTGCTCTTCCAACCAAAGGCTGAGTCTTCACCCACTCTTCGCCACTCCTCACCCTGCTCAGAGTGTGTGCATGTGTCCCCAAGGGGTACCTTTCTGACGTTCCTGAAGTTGAAGTTATTGGGCATACTGTGGAGACAGCAAATGATAATACAAAGTTGCAAATGATAAAAGCTGAGGAATAGTTAACTGCAAGGTTTCAAAATTGGCAAAATCACAGGCTTTGGGGAGTCAGGGAGGCTAAATGGAGGCCGTGGGGCTGAGGCTGGACTTTTAAGAGAGCAGCATTTGAAGATGGGGTAGCCACTCTGGGGAGAGAAAAAACTCTTCTTTTTGGTTGTAACAAGAGTGTGATAATGAACTCCTCCAAATGTGCTCTGGGACATTTAGGGGCCACTTAGTGCTTCCTGTGCCTCCTGCAGCTCCATGGTTAATCGTGGTTTATGAACAGAGGCTCACTTTCCCCCGTTACCTTCAGGAATAAACCATAAAAACATGCAGTGCATTTTCTTCTTGTGCCCAACCTTATCACACATCTCACATTTCCCATCTGAGGGTCTCTGTCGTTCTTCCCCTTTCCAGTGTGACTCTCGGTCTCTTCCCAGGCCTTTTCTTTCTCTGTCTGCTGATGGAGCCTAAACTGATGGTGGAGCTGGGGGCAGGAAGCTGGGGCAGGGAACTCGGGGGGTGGGGGGTGCTGAGTCATCCTTTCTCGCCCAATCTATCCTCCTGCAGCAGCTCCCTTGCGTGCTTCAGCCGAGATGAAGAGAGAAAGAGGGAGAGAGAATTCAATTCCCAAGTCAGGCCCTCGGAATGAGAAAAGGCTTTCCCGTGCCTGAGAGGTGTTCAGAGGGAACGGGCAGGATCGATGGAAGCCCACCCTGAGAAAAGGGGGACCAGCCACCAGCAAGTCGGTCTGGGGCACAGCAGTGGACTAGGTGCTGCTCAATCTCATGAGGCACCAGACACTGAGAGTTCAAAGCCACCACTGGGGACTTCAGACGTAGGATCCCACTCATGTCCAGAAGTGGGTTATTCCTCTCTATGTAACACTGATTCTGAATTTCCTTTTTCTTTTGGTACTAGGGATTGAACCCAGGGGCGCTCTACCTCTGAGCTAACTCCCCAGCTTTTTGTGTGTTTTTTTATCTTGCCCAGGTTGACCTTGAACTTGTGATCCTCCTGCCTCAGCCTCCAGACTACCTGGGATTACAGGAGTGCATCACTGTACTGGGCCTGAATTTTCGTAAGAATCAAATTTTAATGTTGATTTCAAGGAAGTGTGGTTATTAGAATCTCAGTGTCTCTTTTTTTATTTGGTACTAGGGATTGAACCCAGAGGCACTTAACCACTGAGCCACATCCTCAGCCTCTTTTTTTTTTTTGTATTTTATTAGAGACAGGGTCTTGCTGAGTTGCTTAGGGCCTTGCTAAATTGCTGAGGCTGGCTTTATTCATAATCCTCCTGCCTCAGCCTCCCCAGCTCCTGGGATTATAGGCATATGCCACAACATCAGGCTTCAGGTCTTCTTCTTCTTCTTCTTCTTCTTTTTTTTTTTTTTTTTTTTTTTTTTGAGAGAGAGAGAGAGAGAGAGAGAGAGAGAATTTTATTTATTTTTTAGTTTTTCGGCGGACACAACATCTTTGTTTGTATGTGGTGCTGAGGATCGAACCCGAGCCAGGCGAGCGTGCTACCGCTTGAGCCACATCCCCAGCCCCAGGGTCTTCTTTAAGAAGGCCTGCTTTGGGGTCAGCTGCTTGACACCAGTGTCCATTTCTGTGTGTGTGTGTGTGTGTTTGCTCTTCAAACCATTTCCAAATGATTGGAACTATTGCTAGACATTTTAGATTTACCATGAGATATGAATTAGGAGATGCTCCTAATACTAATCGATACTGTTTCTGTTGCAATTGGTCCAGTTACACTACTCTCATATATTGGCCAATTCTCATTGTGTTGAAAATAGTGAAGGCTCCAGGTGCCCGCTGGAAGATTTGAGATTTAGACTTACCTCTAAACCCCTCCAGCACATTGGAAATCTCTCAGAAGATATGCAATTTCATATATCCCCCCTACCATGTGACAACCAGGAAAAATTAGAGATATGGGTATTTCCTATTTCTTATTGTATCAAAAAGCAAACTTGCCCAATAGTTTACTGAAGGATTTTCTGTCCAAACAGTTTGGGATCCTTTGGAAAGGTGGGTAGAAAATGCTTGCACTGCCGTTAGAAGAACGGCTGCTCTACGAATATGCAATTGTAACATCACGCTGGAGATCCCTGGGAAACTTAACAGAATCTGTGGTTCGGTGGTGAGGTTATTTTTATGTGATTGGATAAGATGTTTTAAAATGAACTTGAGGGCAGGTACCTAGCAAACAGCAGGAGGAGGATGACCAAGGAAGCCTCTTGGTGCTTACTTATCACCAGAACTTGTATCTTCCTATTTCCTTTGAACACATATTTTATTGTAGAAACTTAAAAAAAAAAATCGTATTTACTGAGAATAAGTTTAAAAAATACAAAACTTATCTTGATCTTTCTAGCTGTTGCTATGGTTTTGAGTAATACATCATTAAAGCCATGGCACTCCAATGATGTATTAAAGTAATATATCATAACAATGCCATGGCTTTGATGATATATTAATGTAATACATCGTTAAGGCGCCATTGGTCTCATGATGTATTACTCAAAACACTACCAATTGGTTAGATCAACACACAGGGACCTGTGTGTTAGGGACAGGAAAATGGCAAATGATTCTGGGCCAAAACACAATTGAACTTCTCAGAGATGTCTCACCCACAAAAGCAGTTCTGTAAGATTGGATGGGCTTCAAAGAGTGGCAGGGTTGAACTGTAAGTGAAGGGCAATGGAGACATCTGCTCTGACTGCACCAGCAACCCGTGCCTGGGGCTCAGCTTTCTTGTGGGGAAGAGGACCTTGTCCGTGTTATTACCTAGCAACAGACTATGCTCTGTACTTGCATGAGTTCACTCAGTTCCCACTGAAATGCTGTACAGACGCCGTTAACCATATTTTAGAGGTCAGGGAACGGAGGTTCAGAGAAGTAATGGGGGAATCTACTGAGTGATTGGACCAGGATTTGGGTCCAAGTCTACCTAATTCTGGAGCTGGGGTGGGTGGGATCCTTCTGATTCCGTGCCTCCAATTTAGGGGAATTATTTTTTTCTCTAACTGTAGAGGGAAAAGTAACAACACTGAAGTTATATCTGTGCCCAGCTTGTGGTGCATGTCTGTATTCCCAATTACCCTGGAGGCTGAGGCAGGAGGATTCCCAGTTCAAGGCCAGCCTGGGCAACTTAACAAGACCTTGTTTCAAAAAAAGAGGAAGGGGACTGGGGATGTGGCTCAGTGGTAGAGTGTTTGCATGGGGTGTGAGGCCCTGAGACAGATCCTCTGAACTGCAAAAAGAAGAAAAAAAAGAAAAAAAAGAAAAAAAAAAGGGATGGTGGTGGTGGTGGTGTTGAGGGATGCAGCTCAGTGGAACCCAGACTGGTACTCCATCCAGTACCCCTCCCCCACCAACAAAAGAATGAACTGGCTTGCAACCTTCCCTCTTCCTCATCCTCCATTCAAGATAGGGAGTGTATTGTACGTCCAATATCTAGAGAAGGCATTTGGAAAAGCAGATCCAGAGAGAAGATTCAAAGATTAGGTGTTACGGAGCTAAAAGGAAAAAGGAATAGACAGGAAATATAAAGGTCCTGACAACAGTTGACGCTTCACCATAAAACAAAAAATGGGTCCTCTACAGGGATTAGGAGAGCCGGGATGCGGTGCCCTGGGACTTGGTGAATGCTGAGACACTTTCCAGGCCTTCTTCCGTGAGTGGCCCATTCTAAGCCTCTGTCCATGATGTGTACGTCACTCTGTCTTACACGTTCGCATGGTCCTATATATTTGTGAACACTTTGGAAAAGTGAGAAATTTCCACCACAATCATCCTCACTCTTCTGCTCCTGTTGGGTGATGTTGGAGCAGCCGTGGGTGTTTGGTACTCGTAAATTCACAAGCATTTTGTGTAACTGTGCTTACATATTTCTCTCGAACAAAATTCATTACCTTGTATTAGCTTCTGACTCCCTGAACCCAGCACCTCTATTTGAAAGCATATTATGAAAGGGTGGTAAAAAGGAGCATGCCGCGCCCGGTGCACGCACGCCTGTAATCCCAGCTGCTCAGGAAGTTGAGGGAGGAGGATTGTGAGTTCAAAGCCAGCCTCAGCCACTCAGCAAGGCCCTAAGCAACTCAGAAAGATTCTGTCTTTATAAATAAAATACAAAGAAGGGCTGGGAATATGGCTCAGTGGTTAAGTGCCTCTGGGTTCAATCTTCGGAAAAAAAAAAAGGAGTATGTCTGTCACTGGTGTCTGGGTCATCTATATGTTAGAAAATTAATTGATTTTTAGTTAGGTTTTTTTTTCCCCCCCTGTGGTGCTGGGGATTGAACCCAGTGCCTCATGTGTGCTAGGCAAGCGTTCTACCACTGAGCCACAACCCTAGCCCCATGATTAATTTTAAGTAATTCATATTCATTTTACAATGGAAAGGAATTATGTCTTACGATCTATTGTAATTATTTCTTGTGAGAGGAAGAGCTCTGGAAAAAATTGGGGAAGTTTCTGGAGCTTTTTTCCCCTTTATAACTTACTTGTTCTTTTTCTTATTCTGGGGGGGGTCTTCTAAATTAACCAACTTTTTAATTTTGGATAAATGAACCCATATTAAGATACTGACTTAGTGTGCTACCCCTCTCAGAAGTATCTTTATTTAGAGGATTATTCAAAGGATGATAATGGAGTATGGACAATTTAGGACAATAGCAGAGAAGATACTTAGAAGCAAGAAACATTTAGAAATCCCTCACATTCAGGAAGGTCCTGAGTGAACTGGCCCTTAGTTAATAAATGAACTAATTAAACAAAATTTTTCTAGTGTCTTGCCTATGCTAATTGCTGAGACTGCACTGATGACCCCAACCAGAAGCCACCTCTGTTCTTACAGAGCATCCGGTACACATTGCCACCCTGCTTTCATGCCGCGTCCTGAGGCCAAACAGGGTGCCCTGAAGACCTCGGCAGGCTGAACCTGGGCAGGGTTTTATTTGCCACCGACCCTGGGCCGGTCACCCTTGTGCAGGGCGCAAATTAGTGTCGCAGTGGCTTGGCTTAGAGTCTGCTGTAGAGACCTACGAATCAAACAGTTACTGGCTCAGCTGAAACCGAGGGGGAAGAGCACAGAGCTCTATCAACGTACGACAAGATCTTTGCCTGAACCTGGGCATCAATACAGGGCTCCCTGAGGGGACAACCCTGGCCCTGACATTCAAGGGTGAGGATGGGAGGGTCGGAGGGAGACTGTGGGATGGGAGGTGACATTTGAAGAGTTTACCAGATGGAGGAAACACGTGTGCAAAGACCTAGAGGTGAGAGAAGATAAGATAAGCTTAGGGGATGTCAAGAGAGCCAAGGTATCTGGAGGGAAAACCGGGAGGACATGGAGAGTGCTTTGGATTGAGGCTGGAGGAGGAGGCCGGGCCAAAGCATGCAATCCCTGTGGCCCTGCTCAAGACTTGGGCTTCAACTGAGGAGCCAGGGAATATTTTCTGAAGCAGTGGTGATATAAAACATTAAAAAGACAATCGTGGTAATGTTTTGAACAACTAATAAAAAAAATAAAAAATAAAAAAAATAATGTTTTGAACAACTAAAAAAAAAAAAAAAAGACAATCTTGACTTCAGTCTGATCCTATAGGGACCGAGAGATTGTGGGGAGGCTCTCCTGGCAGTTACATGAGAGGTGACTCTGGTTTTGCCTAAGACGGCCACACAGACGACTTTCTTTGGTTACATGTCACAGTTGTGTCCTGGACTCTTTCATAAACTAAACAAATCCATGAGGCCTCAGACAACGATGGCTTCAGTCTTGGTTTCTGAAAACATTTTCTCCATGTTCCAAATATAAATTCACTGAGTCCATTGCACTAAGAGACTTGTTTCTGCCATATGACCTCCATTTTTTTGTCCTTTACTTAACAATTGTCTACTTGGTCATAGAAACTCTTTTTATGATTTACGTTAAGTAAAAATTCCCACGTTAGGATTCGTGAGTCACACAGTAACGTATAACAGGTGACCCCAAAACTTAGTAGTTTAAAATATTAGTAAACATTGCCAGTGTCAGGTGAATCTGTGGCTCAGGAACGTGGAGGAAGCTGAGCTGAATGGTCCTGCTGCAGATGCTTTCGAGATACGCAAGTCGAGATGCCAGGTGGGACATGGGAAGGCTTGAGGCTGGGGATCTGTTTCCCAGGTGGCCACTGACATGGTGTGCAAGTCAGTGCTGGCTGTTGGTGGGAGGCCTCAGTTCCCTAGCACAAGGTCCCTCTAAAGAGCGTCTGAGTGTTCCTACGACAGGCCACCTAGCTTCCCCCGGAGTGGGTGGTCCCAGAGGAAGCAAGGGGAGAGCTGTAATGTCTCTTTTGAACTTGTCTTGGGGTCCCACTCCATCATTTGTACCAAATCCTCATGGTGACACAGGTCAGTCCTGTTTAATGTGGGAGGACATTAGAAACTTCCGGAGCATGAGTACCAGGTGGGCCATCTTGGAGGTTGGCTTTCATAAAATGTGAGAGACAAAATAGCATCCATGTGCATATATCAGGAAAAAATCTTTAGACAGCCTATCTTACACATTTTTTCCCATAATGATTCTTTTAGAAATTGTACTTTGATTTCCAAATTCCAGTACTAATTGGCTGTGTTTTATGTGTCACTCACAATTGTTAGATGAAAAAGAAATAGTTTGATTCTTCAGTGTAAGACAATGTGGGGATTATAAAAATTCTAGTATGCTTTAAAAAAACCCTTTAATTAATAAAAATTTTAAAAAGCTTTAATTAAAAAAATATTAATTTCCTACTATTAAACATTATGCATGATTAGGATTCACTGAGGCAAGGTAAATGGATAAGTATTATTTGTGCCTATTGAGAGACTATCTAAGACACTGGAGGTAGCAGTAAGGGAGAAAATTTCATGGTCCCTGAAAAGAGAAAGCATAAACTCATGAAAAAAATAGAAACGGCAGCACAAAAAATGAGCAAAAGAATTATACAGCTAATAGATGCTAGAAGCTGGACATGGTGGCACATACCTGTAATCCCAGCGGCTCTGGAGGCTGAAGCAGGAGGATTGTGAGTTCAAAGCTAGCCTCAGCAATGTAGTAAGGCCCTAAGCAATTCAGTGAGACCCTGTCTCCAAACAAAATATACAAAAGGGGTAGGGATGTGGCTCAGTGGTTAAGTGTCCCTGGGTTCAATCCTCAGTACAGAAATATATATATAAAATAGATGCTCCAGTGGTTCAAAGGAGGGAGAGATCCCTGCAACATACAGGAGGGAAGGTCATGAGCCCATATGGAAGTGATATTATTTGAACTGTGACTTATAGTGCTAAAGAGGAGTAATCAATCAATTCAACAATTTATGAGTCACCTGTTATTTAATTAAGCACCAAGCTAGATTAATATAAAACGATTCTTTCTTCAAAATACTTTAAATTTTGTATTGATGTAAATAAAAGGAGAAAAAGTGTTTCAGGCAGACCACTGGAAACTCTTACCTCCTGCTGCCTGTCATGGTGACATCAGTTATCCCTCAAGGAAAAGCCCAAGAAAGAAGCCAAGTCTGCCTGAATCCTAATCCCATGTGTCAGACAAGTGACTGTCCAGGTGGAGGTGGTGGCATGCACGGTGGCAGGAATAAGGGAATAAGGATCCGCCGGCAGAGGAGCAGGGCAACTCTGCAAGGACAGAAGTGAAATCACAAAAATGTACAGAGGGCAGAACTGAGGAACATGTACCCTCGAGCTAAATAGCTTTGAAAATAATTCTGATAATTTTGATTCTGAAAACAGAATTGAGGTTCAACTGCCAGTGGCTCTCTACGCCAGCCACCATTGCCAGCACTTCATCTCAACCTTGGGCGCCATATTTTCTTCAGCCTTTATTTATATTATGCAACTGGATTCTGCTGGGCCCTTGCCAAGGACAGAGTGGGCCTTGCATCAGTGTTATGGCGTTGGATGGTTTGAATGCTTCTGTCTTCCCCAAGTTTGTGCATTGAGATCCTGAGCCCCAGTGCAATGGCATTAGGAGGTAGGGCCTCTCCAAGGTAGCTTGGGTGAGGAGGGTGGGGTCTTCATGAATGGGGACAGTGTCCTTATAAGAGAGACCACAGAGACTTTCTGGCTCTCTGACTGCCTTGTGCAGATAAAAGGAAGATGGCAGTCTACAACGGTGCAGAGGGCTCTTTCAGAGCCTGACCTGCTGGCACACCTTGACCTTAGACTTCCAGCTTCCAGACCTTTGCTCACCTCCTGCTGCCCATCCTGCTAACAATCTTTTGAGGCAAATACCAAGCTTGAATCCAGATCTGCCTGTTTTCCCGATCCCTGTACTGAGATGAGTAACTCCATCTGCAGGACTTCGTGACAGCAGACTCAGATGCAGAGGAGCCAAGGATGGTAGAGTGAAATAGAGTAGTGGCGTTTTCCTCTTGGGTTTTATGATTCCCTCCTTTCACAGCTGCCTTTGGGTTTGTTGAGACCAAAAAGCCTAACACTGAAATGCCTCTGTGGTCCCCCAGGAGCCCCACAAGTCTTGACAATCAGACACAGTCAGGGCACTGCTACATGCTCTAGCTGCCGCGGGTCAGTGCCAGCCTGCCACTTTGCAGAGAAGTGACAGGAGGAGTGTTCAGAACTAACAGATGGCTATTTGCTGTTCCCTTTGATCCGTGCACACCGGCTTGTAAGGTGCCTCGCTGTAGCTGTCACTTTCTATTTGGGGTCTTGCTGAACGGGTTTGTCCGCCGTAACTGTGGCAGCGCAGTGAGGTGCCTTCTCGGGGTGGGCTTTTCCCTGAGCCCTAGAAATCTCCAAAGTTTACAGATGATTGGAGGAGTTGGTTGGCAGTGAACATGCCCAGTGAGAGAGCAAGTGAGTGGGTTTAGGGTGCCTGGAGCCAACACGACCCTGGACTTGATGAATTAGTACAATGAGCAGTGTGTCATTGGGCTTCTGGCCACTAAGCGGGGCATGTGGTGGTGACATCTGGGAGGGGAGAAATGTGAACATCTTCCAGTGGTCTTTGAGGTCTTCTACTAGTCGTGTTATTGGAATAGTTATGCCACAAAAGGGTTAGAAATGCATTAACTAATTTTTATTTTTTGTTACTGGGATTGAGCCCAGTGGCACTTTACCACTGAGCCACATCCCCAGCCCTTTTTATTTTATTTTGTGATAAGTTCTTCCTAAATTGCTGAAGGTCTGGCTAAGTTGCCAAGCTGGCCTCAAACTTGTGATCCTCCTGTTTCAGCCTCCCAAGTAGCTGGGATTACAGGTACGCAACATGGAGCCCTGCTAGCAACTCCCTTTTGTGTAAGGAGTAGGGAATATGATGTTTCAGATACGTGGTGTTGGGTGCACCTGAGTCAGAACTTCCTGTTCTGTGCAGCAGATTTAGGGAGGCTGGTTAGTGGGTGTTGACCCCTGAAATGGCATTGGAACGTGTACACCAGGAACTGTGGTTGTCTGATGGCTATAAGGGGTTGAGCAGCTATTACAACCAAGACTTAAGTGGAACTTAAGGACACCACGTTTTCAGTTGTTTCTAAGACCCTTCAAACTACTAAAGTCATGTATGAGTTTGGTAACAAAACTAGAAAGAAATCAAAATGAGAGAAAGAAGAGGAAAAAAATGGGACTGATCAGTTAAAAATTTCTTCAGTCTTTATAATTCTTGCCCTTTATAGTAAAATTCTAAGTATAAAAATAATCAGTGTTAGCGTAACAAGTGTAGCAAGGCTTCGTGTGGCTCTGCCACCCAGGGCTGAGCTGATTGATCCTTCAGGCTTTTCACAAACTGCTCTCTGGTGAAGGGTTGAGGCTTAGAAGTCTATGATTCCAAGCCATCCATCCTTAAGTCTTGATCACCTCGAAGTCTCAAGACTTAAGGAAAAAATAGGTCCAGGGCTGGGGAGTTAGCTCAGTTGATAGAGCGCTTGCCTAGCATGTGTGAGGCACTGGGTTTGATCCTCGGCACCACATAAAAATAAAATAAAGATAATATGCTCATGTATTATAAAAAATATTTTTAAAAATGGGTACAAGAGAGTATCTATTGCTCATATTTAAGACATATTTATGTCTTACACAGAGGCACTTAAATTTGAAAATTAGAGTAATTATGAACATTGAAACTTAGAGTAATTGTTTTATATGGCAAACATTTCACTGAGCTTCTGTGGTCTGCCGGGCCCTCCACTGGGACTGGGGGAAAGGTAAGGACGTCATAGGCAGAATGACAGACAGCATTGGTGGTAAGTACTGCTGCTTGGGGTCCACATGCTGGACAAGGCTTGAAAGGGCACCAGGAGCTCTGCTGGCCGCCGGGGTAATGCCCGAGTGCTTGTATTTGTTGGGAGACTTGGATAGAAGCCTATTTCAAACCAGTTCAAGGAAGAATGAGAAATGATAAGCTCATGTAAAATCTAGGATAGCAGAGAAGCAATCGCAGAAACGTCTGCATGGCTGCATCCAGGTGTGGCGTGTCCACAGGAATCTGTCTCTCATCATGCAAGTTCTGCTTTCCTGTGTTTTGCTGTATTTTCAGGCAAATCTCTACCCTGGTGCTGGCAAAAGTGGCTGCTGCAGTTCCAGGTGTAGGTCCCAGTAGCCCTGCTCCCAGAGGGAGAAAGGGCACCTCTGTCCAAGAGCTCCAGCAGAAGTTCTGGAAGATACACTCTGGCTGGGTTTGGGCCAGTGTCTCTGTTTAAGCCATCCAGGACAGTTCTGTGTTGCTCTGGCTGGGCCAGGGGCAATGTCCACTCTTGGAGCTTGAGGCCAAGGTCCAGTCCCCATCCTGAAACATGGCTGAGGGGTAGAGGGAAAGTGGTTCCTGAAAACCAGGGGGAAAGCATGTCTTGTTACCAAAAGAAGAAAGGGACATTAGAAAAGCAAAATAACAGGTGTGTCCCAGAGTGGGCGTGTCCATTGAGTCACATGATCATCTCCCCCTTTCACTCTTACAGGCGAAGTCCAGATTGGCCTTGGGACCACGGGATATGGCTGCATGTGGTTGCTGTGGGCCCCCCACCCCTAATTCTCAAGTCTGTTTTTTATTTTAAATAGTTTTTTTTAAAGATGGTAAATGTAATTACCATGTAAAAAATCATGATAAAAATTCAAATAAAACATAAGATAAAATGAAAAAAGTCTCTCCCATCCCTAACCACCAGCCCTTAGACCCCAACATAACCAAAATGGTTTAGACTTCCAGAAATGTCTCTTTTAAAAACAAATTATTTATCTCCTATCATTCGATCCATCATCTAATTTTTCTTTAACAAATTATATCATATTATGAACATGAATCTCCAATATGGTTTTTCATTTAGAAATGTTTCTTGGCATCTTTTACTATCAGCATACACACACACACACACACACACACACAAAATGGTTTTTAGAAACTGTATGCTATCCCATAAAATAGGATAGCACATCTATTAATAGCACATCTATTAATGCTAAATGTTAGTGGACATTTATATTATATTTCTGATTAATTTTCAAACAATTCTCTCAGGGACATTGCTGTACTCATAGTTTAGTGTACTTCTGCAAGTGTATCTGTCAGCTAAATTCCTAGAGGTGAAATTTTTCAAGGATATAGTACCAACTTTGAATGCATATTAAGAAATGGACTTCCCAGAAGACTGTGCCAATTTCCATTCATGCCAATAGCATGGAAAGTGCTAGTTTCTTCACATCTAATCACCACTGGATATCTTTAAACTTTGTATTGTTTTTAATGATAGGTGAAAATGGTATATCATTATTTTAATTTGCATTTTAAAATTACAAATGATAGGGTTGAGGGTGTAGCTAAATTGTAGATCACGTTCTTGGCACGAATGAGGCCCAGGGTTCAATCCCTGGAACCATAAAAACAAACATAGAAATGAACACAAAAGCAAATGAAATCGGTAATGTTTTAATATGTTTAGCCATTTCTTTTTTCTTTTCTTTCTTTCTATCTATCTATCTATTTATTTATTTATTTACTTATTGCAGTATTGGGGATACTAGGAGAACACTGTACCACTGAGCTGCATTCCAAACCCTTTTTTATTTTATCAGAGACAGAGTCTGGCTAATTGCCCATTATGACCTTGAACACACGATTCTCCTGCCTCATCCTCTGGAATAATGAGTAGTAGCTGGGATTGCAGTCACGTACCACATGTTTAGCCATTTCTATTTCATTTCTGTGAATTAAAATCTGTTCTTTCTACTCATGTTGAAAAGTTAGTAGTTGGATTACTACTTGCCAATTGATGGAATTTCAGGATTTTTGAGCTGGAAGAACTCTCAAGATCATCTTTTTTCTCGTTTTCCAGACAAAGAAAGTGGAGTCTAAGGAAGCAAAATTAATTGTCCTAGGTTACACAATTAGAGACTGATCTAAGATCAGAACACACCCGGTCTCAGGTTTTATGACTCAAATCTTGTACTCTGTCTTGGAAACTTAAACTGGTCATTTTAACCTGTTACCTTCCCCAGGAGCTTCTTGTGACTGTCCCCACTGATGCAACAAGCCAGCTTCTCCATTCACTGCTTCACTTAATGGTGTGGTTTATGACAGTGTGCTGCCCCAGAGCCTGGTCCCTGGTCATGTGTTAAACTTCACAGTCACTGGTGGTGGAAGGCTCTGCTGCTCTGGTGGCTGTGCCTGGCTCAGGGGACAGGAGCTCCTGCTCAGTTGACACCAACTCAGGGCAAACCAAGTGGGAAGAATCAGTAGTCTTGCCCCTGCCATTACTTACAGTTTTTATGGATTGTTGGGTATAATGAAATAGTCCCAGGAACAAGAATTCTAAAACCCCACCTTCTATTCCTCCCACCGAGCTATTGCAAATTCCTCATGAAATGACAGCCTTTAATGTCAATCTTGGAATTAGAATTTTATCTTCCTTGCCCTCCTCAAGGAGCTCTTAAACAATTACTAAAACCCAAGTTTTAGACATTAGGGGAATTTAAAGATGAGAACTGCCCGTCACAGATTGTAATCCAGGGAATTCTAAAAACCAGCCTCCCCTGTCTCCACTATATTATGCTGGCTTTTTCCTCCTACTGGAGGAGTAAGACGTTCTATTATATTTACAATTAAGATACATCTTGATCTTCTTTTCTGAAAGAGCTTAAAACTAACCTGTCCACTGGAAAGCTGTTGATAACATTTTCCAATTGATACAAAAGAGGTGAGACTTTAAAGAAAATAAGTGAGAGAAATAAAAATAATCAGTAATTAAGTAGTTAGGCTACATGCTGCCAAGTTATCTATATTGAGAAGCAAAACATAAATAAATTGAATATAACAAATAAAAATTGGAGCCGGGTTTGGTGGTGCATGCCTGTAATACTGGCAGCTCAGGAGGCTGAGGCAGGAGGATTGTGAGTTCAAAGCCAGCCTCAGCAACTTAATTTTTTTTTTTTTTTTTTTTTTTAGTTGTAGATGGACACAATACCTTTATTTTATTTATTTATTTTTATGGGGTGTTGAGGATCGAACCCAGTGCCTCATACATACTAGGTAAGTGCTCTACCACTGAGCTACAACCCCAGCCCAGGCCCTAGCAATTTAGTGAGGCCCTAAACAATTCAGTGAGACCCTTTCTCTAAATCAAATACAAAAAGGGCTGAGGATGTGGCTCAGTGGTTAAGTGCCCCTGAGTTCAGTCCCTAGTATCGCCACCAACAATAACAACAAAACAAATATTGAAAAAGTTAGGGGGCTGGGGTTGTGGCTCAGCCAAAGAGCCTTCGCCTAGCACGCGCGAGGCCCTGGGTTCGATTCTCAGCACCATGTAACAATAATAAAATAAAGGTATTGTGTCCAACTACAACTAGAAAATAATTATCTTTAAAAAAAAAAAGGAAGAAGAAAATAGGGAGGCATATGTATTTTCTAAGTTGTGTAATTGCTAGAAGATGCTCTGGCACGTGGCCTTAAATTTTTTTCTTTTTCAGCTTAATGTGTGTGGCTCACCACAGGTCAACTGGGGACCTGTGTGCAGGGGTCTGAGTGCGCTATTTCTGGTTTCCAAGAGAGAGTTCTTTTCTTTTTCCCCCCTTTTCATTTCCAGGTTATATGCAGTTAATTATTGGAATGCTGAACATTCTGTCTGAATACTTGGAAGTCCCTGACTTCCGGGCAGGCTAAGAAAAGCAGAATGGATACAGGGAAATTCGGCCAGCCCTGTTTTATTGACCTCTCCAAGTACATTCATAAGAAATTGTGTTCAAATAAATTGAATTGTGCCTTTGATTTCAGTGAAAGGCAATTTGGAATTGGCTTATTAAATACTAATGAGAATGTTCTTGCTTTCAGAAGTTAACTTTCTGTGAAATGAACGGCAACTAGGGAATATTTCAAATGAGAACTGATTTCTAATGAAAAGGCTGAGGGTGGATGAGTAAGGGGTGAAGCCCTGTTCGAGGGTCCATCTTTGACCAGGTTAAAGTACCAAAGACTAAGACACTGACCTCGGATTTTGGTAGCGAATATTTCTGCCTAAAAAAAAAAAAAAAAATGCTTAAGAAAGTTCGTAAAAATCTTGCTTTTGGAAACTTCCACGCCCTTCAAACCCAGTGGCCAGATTTATGATGATGCTGACCACTGAAATCTATCATTGATTAACGACAACCTGGTTACCTAGATACTGGCAGGCCTTCACATCAAACAAAGAACAGGCCAAAGGCAGAAGGAAATGATTCATCGTCAGGTAAGTCAAAGCGGAGGAGCTATTGATAGGAGGTCCGTGGGAACCTGAATAAGAGGGATTGTGTACTCTTCTTTCTTTTACAAGCCTTTTAAATACCTTTTTTAAAGATGGGAGTTCGGTCTATTATTTAACGGAAATATGTATAAAAGGATGTCATTGTGCCGGCCACAATGGCACACACATATCATCTCAGTGACTCAGGAGACTGAGGCAGGAATATCACAAGTTGTTAGAGGCCAGCCTCTGCATCTTAGTAAGACTCTGTCTCAAAATAAAATAAATAAATAAATAAAAGAAATGAAAAAGTGCTGTGGATGTAACTCAGTGGTAGAACACTTGCCTGGCTTGTGCAAGGCCCTGGGGGTCCCCAGCACCACTAAATAAATAAATAAAGTATGCCACCATAAAGTGATTCCGTGTGCTGTAGTGTGTCGCACTATGGTGAGGTCTGTTAGTTTGAGACTGACCAGTGGATGGCATCACCAGTGGATGGCATCAGTCTACACACTGTGGGCTGATGGGGACAGTCAGGGAGGGATTAAAAATGACAGCTGTGTTAGTTTTTTATGGTGCCATTATAAAACAACACAGATTGGGAGGATTAAACAAGAGAAATATGATTTTTCACAATTTGAGAGGCTTGACGTTCAAGATCAAGATGTTGGCAGGGCTGGTTTCATTCTTAGGCCTTTTTTCTTGGCTTCAGATGCATTTCTTACTGCCTCTTCTCATGCAGAATCTTGAGTCCAGGTCTTTGATTTCTGTTGAGCCTCGTATAGCCTGTCTATGCCAGGCGTACATACCATCCACTTGACCCTGTGGACCCCGTAACTGTTCCTGCTTAACTGAACTCTACATGACACATGGATCTGGACTGGAATTTATTCTGAGCCCTCTTTCTTGGAATAAACTTACCAATTTTTGTTCTTCTCAGAAATATGTGAAGTGTTCTAGGCAAGTGGCACACAACTATAATACCAGTGACTCAGGAGGCGGAGGCAGGAGGATTACAAGTTCAAAGCCAGCCTCAGCAATTAAGAAAGGGGTGAGGATGTAGCTTAGTGATAAAGTGCCCCTGTGCTAAATGTCCATTACAAAAAAAAAAAAAAAAAAAACCAAAAAAGTTATTTATCTAAATGACAAGGAAATTACAACATTTGAACAAAAAGAGAGTATGTAGGTTAACATTCAGGCTCTGGTTTAAGGGCCAGACTGTCCACATTCTGGAAAGATCCTGTGTCTCTCTTCTGTTTCCTAGTATCACACCCCTCAGTTAACTTTCTGTTTATAAAAATGGCATGAATCTTATCCCGAGTCATTACAGCTGTTTCACACTATGAACCCAATGTTCCAGGAACCATTGTGAGGTTTAAGAATACACTGGTGGGACTGGGGTTGTGGCTCAGTGGTAGGCACCTTCCTGGCACATGTGAGGTACTGGGTTTGATCCTCAGCACCACATAAAAATAATAAATTAATAAAACGAAGACATGAAAAATTAAAAAATACGCTGGTGTCAAGAGGAAAGATCACATGAATTCTTTAAGGTCTTCGGGTCTGAACCAGCAGAGGACAAGCTGTAAAATGCTTCTGTGACATCTCATCTACAAAATGAGCCTTGTAGTATGCATATGGATTTAGCCACCAAATCTACAGAGTCAGAGATTGATTTATGTGGATTCTTCAGACCCAACCTCATCCAAAAGTTTTCTGGAGCCTGCCCATCTTTACCTTCTCCTGTGGCCACCGCCCTCTGGCTCATTTTTATCCTGGTCTCTTTTGGACCTACACAGTTGCAGTAGCTTAGCTGACCTCTGCCTCTAGTCCCTCCCACTTCATTTCGTCGTCAGTGCTGCCGCCAGCTTGATCTTTCTAGAACACAGCTTGGCACGCGCAGCTTCCCTGTCCAAAAAACCTTCCAGGATTCAGGTTGCTTGGAGAAGAGATGGCACACTCCTTAGCCTGACTCCTGTACAGCCTGACCTTGCATGTCCATCCTCAATTACTTTTCTAGCCTCATCTCCAATCACTCCCTGTCATCGTACACCCTTGTGACACCTCTGTGCCTTCTTGCACACTGGTGTCTGTACTGGCCACACCCTCTGCCCAGTGGACTGCTATTTACTCTTCAAAGTCCAGTTTGCCTGTCCCTTCTGTGAGTCTGTTTCCTCTGCATGTTGGTGGAGTAAGTCCCCTCTCCCGTGTTCTGTGGTTCTTTCTTCACCTTGTTATAATGTCCCCATTACCTGTCTTTCTCTCTGGCCAGGTGTGAGCTCCTCAAAAGCAGGAACTGTATTTTGTTTACTCCTTTTTTTTTTTTTTTTTTGACACCAGGGATTTAATCCAGAGGTGCTTAACTGCTAATTTAGTTGAGTGCCGAGTGCCGCTTCCCCACCCTTTTGTATATTTTTTTAGAGACAGAGGTCTCACTAAATAGTTTAGGGCCTTGCTAAATTGTTGAGGCTAGCTTTGAACTCACGATCCTCCTGCCTCAGCCACCTGAGTCACCGGGAGTATAGGCATGTGCCACCATGCCCAGTCCCCCTCCTTCTTTTTAGAAGACAAAGAGTTTCTAAGGGGCTGGAGTTGCAGCTCAGTGGTAGAGCACTCGCCTAGCATGTGTGAGGCCCTGCGTTCGTGCAGCAGTCTGGCTGCAGCAAAATAAGGGGGGTGGTACGTTGATATAGCAGGAGAGGGAGCCGTTTATTGTAGGACAGGAGTGGTATTTATACATTTCACACAGCTTATCTTAATTAACATAAACTAGATACATCAGTCAACCAATAAGGAATCTCCACACTTAATGGCTTGCTGGCGTTACTTCATAAACCACTCCCTCTGGCAATATGCCAGGCGCCATCCAGACTTGTTTACAGACTCTAATAGGTTTGATCCTCAGCACCACATAAAAATAAATAAATAAAGATATTGTGTCCAACTAAAAAAATATATATAAAAAAAGAGTTTTTTTTTAAAAGATTCTGAATTACATATTAAGCCAACGGAAACCTCTAGTTTGAGGTTTGTAGTTACTAGGCAAGTGAATGGAAGCCATAGGACTTAGAGGAAGCATCCATATTGACAGCTCCCATCTTTCTATAAAATTGAGGTTTTGTAGAATGTCTGGAAAATGGCATATAATTTGATTTTCCTTTTTTCTTAATTCACAAACTCCAAAGCTCCCTCTCTAACCCTTTCTTTAAATTTGTTGAAATTTATTATTATTATTATTATTATTATTATTATTTTGTGTGTAGTGCTAGGGATGGAACCTAAGGCTTTGTAGATGCTGGGCAAGCACTCCACCACTGAGCTATACCCCTAATCCTAAACATTTTTATTTAAAAAATGAATTTTATTGTGTACATTACAGGTATACAATATGACATATGAGATACACAAAAATTGGGAAATGGTTGCTGTGGTGAATCAATTAGCAGTTAACAGCTAAAACCTATTCATTTAGTAAAATCTCCAATACAATACATTATTGACGGTCCTCATGTTGTACGCGGAATCCTAGACTTGTTCACCGACATACCTGCTACTTTGCATCCTCTGAAACCACCCCTGGCCATTCCCTGTCTCCCAGGTAAACACTGTTTCATTTCCTATCTCTGTTATTTCTGTGTATTTATTTATTTATTTATTTTGAGAGAGAGAGAGATAATTTTTATTTATTTTTTAGTTCTCGGCGGACACAACATCTTTGTTTGTATGTGGTGCTGAGGATCGAACCCGGGCCCCACGCATGCCAGGTGAGCGCGCTACCGCTTGAGCCACATCCCCAGCCCTATTTCTGTGTATTTGATTTTTTTTTTTAGATTCAACATGTGAGATCATGTGATTTTGCTTTCTGTATCTGACTTACTTCACTTGGTATAATGTCCTGGGTTCTTCCATGTTGGGGCAAATGGAAGGATCTCCTTTATTAAGTCTGAATCAGATGGCCCTGTAGGCACACACCGGTTTCTTTATTTATTTGTGCCCAGCAGATGTGTCCCTCCACATCCTGGTTTCTGTGTCTCGAGTACTGTGACTAATGATGCAGTGAAAATGGGACAGCAGATGTCATGGTCTCATCTCCCTTGAGAGCATGTCCACAGGTGGGATTGCTAGACCATGGACTCATTCTATTTTTACTTTTTTTTTTTTTTTTTTGCAGAACCTCTGACGACTACATCAATCTACATTTCTACCAATGGTGAACTAAAGGACTTTCTCTCATGGTGGTCTGAATAGGGTGAAGAGATGAGTACAGACAGACATATTTGAGAGAAATGTATGAAATAAAATCTAGAGGACTTTATGATGAATCGGAAATGAAGGTATGAGAGAGAGGGAAGTTTAGAGACTTCCAAGTTTGATCTTGAATTACATATTCAAAAATGGATGGATGTGTCACACATTGAACTTGGGAACCCCTGAAAATAACAGGGAGTCCTGGGAAGACCATGCCATTCAATCTGGACTGACTGTATTTTAGATGTTTAAGCGGTAATATTTAAAATATGAGTCGCCAGGTGCAGTGGTGCACACCTGTAATCCCAGTGGCTTGGGAGGCTGGGTTCACGAGTTCAAAACCATCCTCGGCAATTTAGTGAGACCCTGTCTCAAAAATAAAATAAAATAAAAAGGACTGGAACGTGGCTCAATGGTCAAATGCCACTGGGTTTAGTCCCCAGTACCAATAAATAAAAAAAAGCCCCATAGATATGTGGTGTTGGACCAGGACTGGTGAAAAAGTGTATGCATCTGAAGGTAACTGAAACAGTGGCTGCAGAGCCAGAAACTGGCAATCGAGGGACTGGTATCTTCTTTAGGGAAGGATGATTAGTGATTAAGTTTGTAGAGGACTGGGTTTCTGGTCTACCAGCCTGCCCCACAAATTCCCCTCTCACCAGCCTCCATGATTGCATGAGCCATTCAGCCACTGCTTAAAATAGATCTGTGTGTGTGTGTGTGTGTGTGTGTGCGTGTGTGCGTGCCCCTCATTGACACTTTCAGCTCTTTACTTACTCATCCTTTCCCAAGCCCCAAAACACCCTCTGTTGCTTTTCAGTCATTCTGACCCTCACTGGAGAAGCTTCTTTGAGGGGTGTGTGTGGCCTAGCTGAGGACTAGGCTTGGAGGAAGGCAGGGTTTAGTCCTTGATGTCTTTTTGCGTTTACCTTTTGGCTGATTGGACGAGGCCCACTCACGATATTGAGGGCAACCTCTTTATAGAAGATCAAATGCTTATAGATGTTTATTCCGTCTACAAGATAACTAACTACACAGAAGCAGTTAGCTCAGGGTTTCAGCCACTGGGTACAAGAGCTCAGCCAAGTTGACAAATGAAACTAACAACAGACGGTGGGGACCATTGGGAAGGTGGAGTCCTGGAACCTGGGATTTCAGTGAAGACCAGAGAGGAAAAGGAACACCTTGATAAATGTGAAGATTCAGGGGAAAGTGCTGGGGAGTGATATTAGCCAAATTATATTGATATATTTTGTGCATATATGAATATATTAACAAATACCACCATTACGTACAACTCTAATGGACTAATAAAATTTTTGGTAAAAAAAAAACATATTGGTTCAATTGGTTATTATTTAAAAAATAATCATAAAATGTTGGGGAAAAAAAACTGTGAGGATTCAGGGAGTGCCAGGTATGGACAGGCAGTTCTAGAAGGTTCAGTGGCAAAGGCCAAGAAGAGAAAGGAGGCCATGGTGGAAGCCCCTGAGGCTGTGGAGAAACAAGAGCCCCCCCCCCCCCGGCGCCCCTCTCTGTCCTCACACTTGCCGGTGGGCCACAGTGAAGCTGGGCTCCCGTGAGACCTGGCCTATCTTCAGGGGACCCTGCTGGCACATGGAACCCTGTGCCATGTCACCCCCAGCCCAGGCCTTGTTCTTTCTATTGTGCTGGGTTCCTCGAATTCCACCGTGCTTATTTTCTAGCACAGATGGCTGTGTTTTTCTATGGTTCTCTAAATTGTTTATTATCTATTGCCAACTGTGCTGTGATTCAGAAAGGAAATGGCTTTCGGGAGTGTGGAAGCCAATTAATCTAAGCAGGAACGGCCACCTGTGGGAAAACACAAGTTAAAAATTGCCAAATTTTTGGTGGCATGAAGATGTTTACATTTTGAGAGCACAAACTTGGCTTGAAAGAGTGAGTATGTGCCCTCTAATTTCTTAAGAACTGAGTATTGAGGGGCCTGGGGATGCAGCTCAGAGATAGAGCACTTGGGCAGCATGTGAGAGGCCCCCCTCCCCTTCCATCCCCAGGATAGAAACAAAATAAAAACAAAACCCAAACCAAAACAAACAACAGTGTCACACATAGCCACCTCTAGGGAATTAAAAAAAAAAAGTCTATTACCTTTGAGTGATTTGGTGCCAGTTTCTTTTCTTCCGAGGACATCAGTTTTCTCCTCTGTAAAGTGGGTGGACAATCCCTCCTGTCTGGCTTATTCCAGATTATTATGAGGGGCAAATCAAATTAACTGGTAAAATTAATTCATTAGAGGAGATTAAGGTACCAGGCAAACAGGAGCTGTTGGGGTCTTTACAAGTGTGGTGACTCCTTTCATGATTGTTTGATTTGCATAGATTGCAAGTGCGACTTGGAATTCTACGTGACCTCAACACAAGAGAAAACAGTACGCTTGGGGGTAGTGCTCGGGTCTTTCCATATTAAAAATTGCTTATCATTGATGTGCATGTCTGATTTCTTAATCAGACTAATGTTTATTTAGACTTCTCTCTGCAGTACGATCCTTACCCTATTGGACCCAAGCCCAGGGTGGCCGGGCTTTTTGACACGAAGGCCACACAGTGGTTTCTGATTGAGCCTCTGGGCCTCCCTGTCCCAAGGCTGCCCCTGTCTGAGGCAGACAAATTGCACTGCCTCGGGATATTGACCGTCCTCCTGCCAGTTCATTTTATTCTTTTCTCTGTTTATGAAGCAGAATTTGTTTCTATCACTTCCAATTTGGGAGGCAGATTTCAGTCTTAGAAATCAGAATTATGAACCCTCATATAAATGCTTGACACTGAAATTCACAGGAATTCAAGCCATAACAGGGGTCAGCACAGTTTTGGTGGCACAGAATTACCTGAGGGGCTTTGTAGGATTTAGCCAACAGTGCGCCTGCTCCGTGATCACAGAAAACTGCAGACGGCCCCACCTTCCTTCCTGGGGCCTGCTCACATAGGTTGTCTTTACCTAGCAGCACCAAAGCAGTCAAAAAGTTACCATTCCACATCTCCTCTGATCTTATTTTACTTTATTTATTAGTATTGGGGATTGAGCCCAGGGATGCTCTACCACTGAGCTATATCCCCAGCTTTTAAAATTTTGAGACAGGGTCTTGCTAAGTTACTGAGGCTGGCCTTAAACTTTCTTTCAAAATACTTTTTGAGTTGTAGATGGACACAATATTTTTTGTTTATTTATTTTTTTAATGTGCTGAGGATCAAACCCAGTGCCTCACGCATGTGAGGCAAGCACTCTACCGCTGAGCCACAACCCCAACCCTCGGCCTTAAACTTTCAATCCTCCTGTCTCAGGCTCCCAAATTGTTGGGATTACAGGCATGTACCACCATGCTGGACTTTGTCTTCCTTGATTTTAGTTTTCCATTTAAAATTTGTGACTTTTAGGGTAGACATTATTTTGAATTTACCCTTACCGTTTCACAAAGTAAATTAATTGTGTTAGAATATTCTCTTTTTTGCAAGTGATTGTGGATGAATCTTTGCAAATCATTGATATGCGAATTGTATTCAGTCCTATTTACTGTGTATACTATTAATGCTGTCTAGTCCATAGGAACTGCTTGTTTGTTTAAAAATATATTTGTTTCCTATCCTGAATTAAATAGAGACTGAAGGCCCCTGTCCTTTCCTCATATACTCAAGCTTTAGAGCTAGACTGGTCTCTGCAAGATGGAAAATGGATTCTTTCTGAAATCCTTCAAGGTCCTGGACCTCATGGAAATCGAAGGGAGATCAGTAAAGGAAAGGGACCTGGAGGAGGGGAAAGAAAGGGAAAATACTGGGAAATACTATTGTGACATCATATGCAAGTGCAAATACCTATCAGTAAATCCCACCATTGTGTAGAATTGCCATGCACCAATACAAAATATGGAATAAATAAATAAAATCCTTCAGGGTCCCGTCAGTTGCTCCAGCCCCCGGCCCTCCTGGCTACCCACTCTCTGCCTCCTTCTCCACCCTCCCCCACAGGCACTTGCGGTCCAGTCTTGCTGAACAATTTGCAATTACAGAGGGATTCATGAGCTATCAGAGCTGCCTGTGGCCCTGCAGTTCTCGCATCAGGAACAGGTTCTCTCTCTGTGTCCTCCTTGTCACCTACACTTCAAGATGCAACTCACATGGATTTTTCAGGGCAGTCTCTGTAGTTACCAGCACCTCCTGCCCCACCTTCTCTCGGGTCCCCAGCAGCCTGTCTGTCCAGCACCCTTAGCTGCTAGGATGGATTATGAATGGAATTTCCCCCTCATCAGACTGGGGGATGGATTCCTCTCACCAGGGACTGGACTCCATCTCAAACCTCGCTTCTAACATACCGTGACCCTCAATAAATAGTTCTAGAATAAATGGTTCTATTTACTATCTGTTTACTAAATCTGTTCTAACAAGGGTCTCCTAGCCGAGTCTTTCTCAGCTTGAGTTATAGGTCACACGGGGTTGGAGGACCAGCAACACCATCTGGGTGCTCATGAGAGATGCGGACTGTGGATCCCACTGTGGACCTGCTCATCAGAACCTGCATCTCCACAGAGCTCCAGGTGATCTCGGCCCCCAGAGGATCTCGTCCTCCAGGTGACCTTGTCCTCCTTGGCTTTGAAAAGCATGGCTATGAGTGATTGAAAAAGTGAGACCATTTTGTTTCTTTATAATTAATTCTATAATCCAGAGTTTAACCCCTCTTCTGAAATCGTGATATTTGATTATTCGTAATTAAAACTCTAGTAAGCTGATTTTTAGGAGCAACTTTTAAATTCATATTGAGAGGTGTTTTGTTTAGTTAGTCATTGGCAGTGCTGGCAACCGAGCCTCAGGCCTCATTCACACCAGGCAAGGGCTGTACCACCACCACCTCCCAGCCCATCCCTGAGGGCCCTGTGTGTGTGTGTGTGTGTGTGTGTGTGTGTGTGTGTGTGTGTGTGTTGCTACTCTCAATGCACTTTAAGAAGTTTTGTTTGAATTAGTTATTCAATGTGAAAGTTAACTGAAAAAAAGAGTATGTTGGCGTTGATGTAAAATTACAACTCGACTTTAAAGGAAATAAGAAAATAGTTTATTCTGAGCCAAATATGAGTGACTATGGCCAGGAACACAGTTACCCTGAGTGACATATTCCTAGTATGAGGACTTTTTAATAAAAAATGTAAACTGTCATTTGCATTGGATATAATGGCAGATAAAGGAAATTTCTGCTTATAAAAGGGCCACAGGGCCACGGAATGAGTGAAATGTGTCTAGTAACAGGGAGTTCCAGAATTTTCTCTGGAAGGGGCTTCCGGAAGGCCATCTATTTGGAAGAGGGCTAGACAACTGATCTGGAAGTCACGTCTCTAGGACAAAGTGCACTCTTGCTTAGATTGTGTTGTCAAGTTCATGTGTAATTTTCCTGAAGGTACATTTGTCCGTGGTTTATATGGGGCTGAGGAAATGTCACTCATGTGTAGCAAGGAATGAATTCGCCTCCTCACCTTTCTGTAAACCGTACATCTGAGTCATGGGCAGACTCTCTGGGTGTCACCTGTGGAATGTTCCAGGACCTGTCTGCTCCTTGCCAGTCTTCCTGGTACCCTCTGGTCCAAATGGAGCCAGTGCAACCACCTCTTACTCTTTCCCTACGTCCTACAGTCTCTTTTCCACCCAGGTGCCAGTCCTTGTGGTCCCAAGCCCTCTAGTGGCTCCCATCTCACTCTAAAGGACAGTGAAGTCCTTGCTGTGGTCTTCAAGGGCCTCCGTGGCCTGGACCCTTACCCCCATGGATTTCATCCCCTTGAGCACCCTTGCTCCCCATTCACTTTTGTGTCCCTTGGCTGTTTCTCCAGCCTGGTCATCCAAGACCCTGCCCCAGTGCCTTTGTTCGTATTCATCCCTGCAGCAAACTGTGCGGATAGGCAAATGGCTTTCTCCCTCTTCCTTCAGGTTTCTCCCAACAGGCAGAGAGCCCTTCCCTGACCACATCCCACTCCTACCACCCTGCCCACGGTCACTTTCAGTCTCCTTGCCCCAATTTATGTCTCCTTCTGGCCCTTTGCCCCACCACCACCTGCTGTAGCACATGCTTGGTGTTGCCCATTATTGCCTCTTCCCCCCACAGCTCACCCTCTATAAAGAACACAGTTTGTCTCCTACACTGCATGATCCTCAGTTCCCCAAACAGTAATTCCTTAGTAAGTACTGGTCGGATGAAGACAGGGATGGAAGCACACAGGGCCACGTGGAGGTAAGGCCATTGAGGAAGGGCTCAAGCCCGTGTTCATTCCCTCTGATCTTACCTACAGGTCTTCTGATCTTTCTTTGTAAATCCGGATACCAGAGCTGCTAAAAGCCTTCCGCATTGTCAAGTTAATAGATCTTTCTTTTTTCTTTTTTGTACTGGGGATTGAACCCAGGGGTGCCTAACCACCGAGCCATATCCCCAGCCTTTATTTCTTATTTTGAAACAGGGTCTCACCCAGTTGCTTAGAGCCTCGCTAAATTGCTGAGGCTAGTCTTGAACTTGCGATCCTCCTGCTTCAGCCTCCTGAGCAGCTGGGATGACAGGTGTGGGCCACCGTGCCCCGCTGGTTAATAGATCTTTCTCTCCTTGTCAACGTGAGTGTAATGCACAGAAGACTCCCTGTAAGAAGCAGAGACAGCAAGCAAAGGCCTCAAATAATCCTCTTTGTTTATTTTTGGTTATGCTTTATCCTCTTTGTTTATTCTCCCTCCTACCCAGGTTTCCTTTTTAGACAGTTGGAGCTACTTAGAGCTGATGGGATAGTTGTTTCAAATAAAAGTGTTTTTTTTTAAGTGACCCAGCTGTGATCCCAAACTTTGAATTGAAGCCAAGGATCAGCAAACTTTCTGGGACAGTCAAACAGAAAGTATTTCAGACTTTACAGGCGATGTGCAGTCACATTTATAGGCAACGTGCAGTCAGAGTAGTTAATTATGCCAGGAAGGCAGGTGTAGATGGCACTTCAACTTGTGGGTGAAGTTTTTAAACTTCAGCAAAAGTTTACAACCATGGGTCTCCTGGATCAGGCATGTGGGCCATAGTTTGCTGGTCCCTGACATCAACTAAAGTCATATCTTCCTAGACTGAGCCCTTGATCGCAGGGGTGGTGTCTAACACATAGACCAGGTACAAAGGAATATGTGTTGAATGTGAAATAACGAACACCCTAAGACAAATCCATTGGTGATTTTATGTTGGATGCTCTTAGTCATGGGGGTTGGGGTTGGGGGAGTGGGGAACGTTGGTGCCGCGCTCCTGCCATGGCCCCAGCATTTGGCCTCTGGATCATGACTGTGAGAATCTTAGCCAGGAGAGTGACACTTCTCATCACTCCTAAGACAAATTTCTTTGCCATTTAGCTTCTCCCCAATCAAGATATGTCCTACAGGGATATCAGAAGCATGGTTCCTTTTATGGCACACTTGAAGAAATTAGGAGATTCTCATTTATATTGGCAGATTAAAGAGTGACCCAACAAAATACTTACCTAAGTAAGAACAGAATTGTCTATGATGTAATAATTGCAAGGGCACATGAAGATCTTAACCCTTGACTTTTAGGTGCAAAGACTATTGCTTCTTAAAACTTCCAAACAGTAGGGACATTCATGGGAATAGATTGTGAAAGCTGAGTAGGTTTTCATGTTTGGAACCATAATGTTGTTGTTGTTGTTGTTGTTGTTGTTGTTTGGTACTAGGGATTGAGCCCAGGTGTGCTTACCCCTGAGCCACATTACCAGTCCTTTTTAAAATTTGAGGCAGGGTTTCACTCAGTTGCTTAGGGCCTTGCTAAGTTGCTGAGGCTGGCTTTGAACTCTTGATCCTCCTGCCTCAGCCTCCTGAACCGCTGGGATCATAGATGTGTGTCACTATGCCCAGCTAGATTATTAATAAAGAGTATTTTACTGATTACAAAATAAGCACATTTTGGAGTTCCCTATTCCCATTGAATCATGTTCAAATGTGAAAACATTTGTAATCCCAAGTGTCCCTGAAGTTACATCCTTAGGACTTCAGCAGTGTCCTCCTACTCTTGCGTATGGGTCCTTTTGTGTATCTTGCATTTATTAAGAGGTTTTGTTGCTTATCAGATTATATTTGGGAAAAGTTTTCCAACAAGGCTTGGAAAACAGGAAACTGGCATTGCTGTGGCTTGTGAATCAAAGTGTAGGTGGAAAACCCCTTCTTTTGACTCTCACAGAACCATCAGAGAGATGCACCCCATGAAAATAATGCAGGTGGGTCTTGGGTGCTTGGATCAATAGAGTTGATCCAAGTCCAGCCACATGGCCTGTCATGATGGGCGGGTGAGTCGGAGGAAGGCACCCCTGCGATTTCATCATTGTGCGAACATCACAGTACGTATTTACCAAGACTGAGGTGGCTGTAATGTGTCACCAGGTGAGACAGGCTACGGAACCACCGAGCTATATGGTCTGTCTTTGGTTAAAACGTCATTGTGCAGCACATCATTACCATCATTTGATACAACTCTAAGCACAAGGACACCTAACTTGGTCACCAAGTTTTCCCAGGGGTAATATGGGGTAATATGATGACAGTGTTAATATTAGAAACAACATTTCATTTTGTCACCTAGTTGATGTTAGCTTATACGATTCTTTAGTGTAACAACTTTAGCTTACCTCCTACTTTTTTTTTTTTTTTTCAGTCTCTCCATTCCTGAAGCCCATACTTGGTGCATTTTAGATGTTTTCTTCTGGTCTCCTTATCTTCTTATCTGTGGATCTCCCTTGGCTCCTGGTTCCCACTTTTCCTCTCCATACTTACCTAATTTTCAGCCTTCTATGTTTTTGTAAGCAGCACACGTTTAGATACTACACTGTTCAAAAAATTGTCTTTGGCCAAGAGCAGTTCAGGCACAATATGGCTGGATAAGGTTCTGCGTTATTCAAGACACATCAGGTCCTCATTTGAGTTCCCTTAACATGAACACAAAACAGAGGGGATTAGCCATGTAGCTCACTGGTAGAGCACTCACCCCCAACATGGGAGGCTCTGGGTTCGACTCCCAGCACCACCTTTAAATAAAGTAAATTAAAAAAGAATTTATTTAAACAAAGTAAAAGCCAATAAAGAGAAAGGTGTATAAACCAGAAAGCAGAACTCGGCTCTTTTTATTTCGAGTTTAGTTATGCCAAGGTGATGGTTTTTAAAGGTGTGAAATAAACCTATGACCATAGTGTGCTTTATTGCCTTTTCTTTTTAAGTGTTTGGATTAAGGTTGAGAAAAGGGAGATTTTTCAAAGAGTTAGGCAATGAAATGAAAGAGTAGGCGAGGAGCTTAACAATCCATCTCTTCCATTTTGGTTTCGTAGGTTCTGTGTTAATACAAAATAAAATTCATGGCTCTGTGGTTAGAAGCCTGGGCAGAGTGGCCAGAGCTGGCTGGGTCTGCTCCTGGCCTTGCCACTTACCAGCTATAACCCGAGGAAACGTTCAGTACCGGTGCCATGGTTTTCTCATCTGTGATGTCACTACAATCATACGTCCTTGTAGGGTTGTTGGGAGAATTAGAAATGATTTAAGGACATGAGTGCTCAGCACTTGAGAGGCGATTTATTATTGATCATCATCCTCATCCTTATTTTCACCAATGGCAGTGGGCGTGTGGGTGGGTGGGTGGTCAGCTGAGTCCCACATAGGGACTGAGTCCCGCCCTTGTCAGGGGATGAGAACCTCTAGGAGGTTGGGCCTCTTTCTTTAAGGGAGATGGAGATGAATGCATTGTCCGGGGAACTTGGCTGGAATCCCAGCTGCACAATGGTCGCAGGGACATTTGACATTCAAATAACACAAGGCCACAAGCAGGAGCAGAGGGGAAATAAAACCTGTTACAGTGACGCTCGGGAGAGGGATGGAACATGTGTTTCCACTCTTATTTATAGAAGCTCATGCCACGTCTATGGGACAGAACTTTTCAGAGTCCTAACTTATTTTTCTGGGGAAATCTTTGGAACCAAAAAAAGTTTAAAACAGGGAGCAGTTTGCTAACTGTTCCAAGTGGCAGTGGAATGTGAGTAGAAATGATAAGCCCAGAATGTTCTCTCTCCATAAACATTGCTTTGGATTTGCATATTCTCCAATAATTAAAGCATGTAGGGCATTTCTCAAATGATCTTGTGATAAAATAAGTAGGGAAAGTACTAATCAAACTGAGGTTATGAAATAAAACGCGTGGTGCTCTTGCAACATGGTCAGGACACATATTTGGGGAAGATTGGTGATATGACTGTGCCTCTGTCTAGATGGCATATAAGTAAAGGTTTCTGACTCTGAATTCTCATTTATGTAAGACTCAAAGAATGCCCGTGTGGTGGGTGGGGCACTTGACACCCGTTTCAGCTGTCAGTGGTGATAGCTAGGCTTGTCCAGGTTCCTGTTGAGGACAAGAGCATTCCTGTTTTTTTTTGGTGCCATGATGTTTAGAAATGTAGTGCCACCACTCTTTCTTTACAGTCCTAAAGAAAATGCTCAGGTGATGAGTGAGCATCGAGCCTGCGGCAGACATTGGTGTGTGCTTGCAGGAAGGCACTGTGGCTCAGTGGTGAGAGCCTGGGGTCTGGCTCAAGACCTTGTTTTGAACCATTGCTCAATCACTCACCTGTGATAGGATTTAGGGCAACCCATTTAACCTCTGCGTACTTCAGTTTCCTTGGTCATATGAAGGGATTGTCGTGACGACCACATGAAATCATGTTTGTATATTAGGGTGAACGGTGCGCTTGTGAAACAAAGAAACCTTCAAATACGGTGACTCAAATATAGACCCTCAAATAAGAGAACAGTTTATCTCCCACCTGAGGATGGGTCCATGGACACTGCTGCACCAGGTCACTCACTTCCATAAGGTGGCTCCTCTGTCTCCTGGATCACTGTCCACATCTGGGGTCCAGACAAGGAATCTATAAAAGCCAAAGAGCAAGGGAAGAGGCTTCTCTCCACAGCTGGAGAAGACCAGCGGGAGTTGTGCTTATCATTTCTGTTCCCATTCCATGGCCATAACCCCGTCTTACATGGTCACATCTAGCTGCAAAGAAGACTGGGAAATGTAGACTTAAATTGGGTGGCCATGTACCAGGGGGAAAAAAAAGGAGGATAAATTTTGGGGAGATAACAATATTTCACAGTATATGTAGCACACAGGATTAAGCACAAGAATTACTTTTGCTATTTTCATGAATTATCTTTAGTGTGTCAGTGTGCATTCTTCAATTCTTATTTCCTCAACTAGATCATTGCTTGATAGATGCTCCATTAATATCTCTTTTTTTTTCAACTGAGAAATATTGGAGCTGAACAGATTACTTTGCCTTCGTTCAAGTCATTTTTGTGGATGTTGGGGTTCTCCAACTTCAATTTGCTCTCTTCTGTCAGACGGTTGACAGAACTATGAGTAGGGGCTGGGAGAAAGGTCTCAGCAATGTTCCTGTATGACCTCATCGACCACGGGGCATCCTTGACCCTCACCGAGGAGGTCCAGGTAGGGAAACCATGAGCCATCTTCCACTGCACAGCAGATGCTGGAGAAGCGGTTTTTGTTTGTTTGCTTTGTGGTTTTGGGGTTGGAACCCAGGGCCTCCTGCTTGCTAAGCAAGTTCTCTTCCACTGCGAAACACACCTTGACCCACCGAGAAGGAATTTTGAATGTTGAATTCAACTTTTCAAAAAGTGGACATTTTCTTTTTTGGAACATTAACTATTGTAGGGATGAATTGGTTTAACATGTTTGACAGGTTGTGATTTCTCTCCTGTATCATAAATGAATACTGATACAAGCATTGTAAATCCATTTTTTTTATATACATTTAAATCTCTGGAGTTGGCTGGATCTTGCCTCTTGGTATCTCACGATTCTAGAAAATTTCAAAGGTGCAGGAGTAGTTTTCTTCCAGAAAGAAGACGTGTGAGGGGAGTGATCTTTCTTGAAGTTTCAGGCCAGTGTGTTTGGCTGCCCGTGTTGGAGTTGTGGACTGTCAGTGTTGGAGGATTGTTAATGATGACCCAGCCCTCCTGTGCAGGAGTCCCCCAGCAGTGCTGTCCAGGCCAGCCTGGGATCGAACAATCACTGGAGGGTCACTTCCTCTGATAGAGCTGGTTCCATGGGATGGCTTTGAGGGTTAGACATTTTCCCCAGCTCCACATGTGTTAAAATCTCTTCCACGACAGCATCCACCTGTCTTCCTCCCATAGGTTTGACTTTCTGGGATCACAAAGCACAGTTCGAATCCCATTTGTAGCTCTTTCTTCAGATGGTCAGCAGCAATGCCGAGAGCAAAGCCATTCTCAGTGGTTATTCTTTGGGTTGACAACATGCCTAGGGTGGGCACTGACTTGCAGTCCTACATGTGGATCACTCCTGCCTGAGGAACATGGAATACGTTGTGTTTCTGGACTTGGGTGGATAAGCCAATTGGAAGGACACTGGATCATCCCAAGGTGGGCCTACTAAGATGTCTCTTGTCAAGGTCAAGAGATGAAAAAGGGGTGCTATTGTTTGGATCTTGCATGTGCCCAGAAGGCCCATGTCTTGAAGGTTTGGCCCTCTGGTGGCACTGTCGGGTGGCATTATCCAAGTGATGGGAGCTCTAGAGGTGGGGCCTTGTGGGAGGACCTTAGGTCATTGGTGCACGCCCCCAGGGGGAGGTTGTGGGCCGCCTCCTCCTCCTTTCTCTTTTGTGTCCTGGCCAGGAGGTGAGTGGTTTTCTTCTTCACATGCTCCTGCCATGATTTTGCCTCCTCCCAGGCCCCCAAACAATGCAGCCAGTTGATCAAAGACTGGAGCCTCCACGCGTGTGAGCCAAAATAAACCTTTTTCTTTGAAAGTTGACTATCTCGTGGATTTTGTTGAGTGATGAAAAACTCTACGCTCTCATTCAGGAAACTTGAATACGTTCTGTGGAAACCACGTGCTGGTCCCGCTGCGTGCCAGCACAGAATCAATGGCTTAGAAACAAGGGAGTCATTGTCCTTGCCCTTAGGTTCACCGTGTAGAGGGACAATCCTGGGAAATGACACGATGAGACTAGAGCTCAGTCACATCAGAGAGCCCGATGCGGTGGCGCACACTTGTAATTCTAGCTAGTCAGGGGCTGAGGCGGGAGGGTCACAAGTTTGAGGCCAGCCTCAGCAACTTAGTGAGGCTCTGTCTCAAAAAACTAAACAACAACAACAAAACAACCACACCAGAAATCTGAGACCCAGGAGGTGGGGATGTACTGGACCGAATGGGGAGGGGCAGTCAGGAAGGTCTCTTTGAATTTGATTGAAGTTTTCCAGCCACGAGGGAAAAGCATGAGTGGGAACAGAGAGGCCAAAAGGCGCAGGGCAGCAGGTTGTTTGGTGTGACTGCTACACAACAGCAGGTGGTGTGGGGAGGCTGGAGAGAGAGGCTGGGAAAGCAGGTAGAGGCTGTGTCAGGAAGGTTCCGCGGACTTTTTTCCTACAGATGGTAAGCATCCTTGGACGATCAGCGAAGGAATGATATCAGCTCTCAGCTGGGAAGACTGCTCTGGGTCAAAGGATTAGAGTGAGGCTTGGAGTGGGTTGAACTGGATAGAAGGGGTCTCGCCTTCGGGCTGCTGCTGAAGTTCAGGCCAGAAAGGCCAGGCACCTGATCTAAAGCCACAGGAGGGAAGGCAGGCACTGGTTTGAAAGAAATAAGAAAAGGAGCTGTGGGATTTGGAGACTGAGGCCATGTGGAACCAGGGAGAGGTGTAGGAAGGAAAGCTAGAGACGGGCCTGAGCAGGAGAGGCCTAAGGTGGCGGGGACTCCAGAGGGGTTTCGATTCCTGTTACTAGAGAGCTGGAAGGCTCTGGCCCAGACAGCTCCATCCTCAAGGACACCAAGGACGGGGAACCGCTGTTGGCTGATGGCCATGGCTACCTCCATAAAGTTGAAGAGTTAAGACAGCAATGAGGTGTCTGCACATGGTCTCCCGTCCCTCCTGGGCTCTTTGTGACTAACAGGTCCCCAGGACAGTCTCAGGTCTGAGGCAGTGTCCCAGGCAGACTGGCCTAGAATCCACAAAACCTCCTGGTGCAGCCTGAGGCCTGATCTGCGCTGGCTGGAGCGGGCTGTGGAGGCCCAGCGCTCTGCAGTTTCTTGATAGTTTAGTTTCAAACTTACTTCAGGGATACTCAGCAATTAGTCTAATTACACCCCCCTTTCCCCTTCCCCTCTCTCCTAGCAACATGCAAAGCCTTTCTACAAACAAAATCACAATCACAGCCTGACATCAGTCACTGAATTATTAATTCCTAACTTAACATAAAACAAATGCCTATGTGAAACGGTTAAAGTATTGCAAAGAGTATTTATTTTGAGTGACTAAACTATACACTTCCTGTTCAGCGTTAAGGAAAATTGGTCTTTATTATTCCAGGGAAATGTCAAAATCACTAAGTACTGCAGCATTCTGACCTGCGTTATGTTGAACAGAGACTGCACATGTTTCTCATAAAAATATACATCAGAGATGGCTTCAAACCGAATGTCAAACTTAGTTAAAGGTATAAACCTCCGCAAAGTTATTTTGAATATCAAATATAACAATCAAATGCACATCAGCACAAGCTCCCCCCTTTATATCCTTAGAGGCTGCTCATGCTGATGGATTTAGCAACTTGGTGCATGTTATTCTCAGTGAGGGAAGGAGGGCTGCCTCAGCTCTCATCACAATGACCCCTGCCAGCATCCAGGAGAGAGCTGGGAGAAAAATGTATATAACTACTTAAAAAAAAAATCTTTTTAAAGTTCATGTTTTTCATCTTGCTTCAGTTGTGTTGATTACCTGGATGTAAACGTGTGTAAAAATGTATCAAAGTATACACTTTTCTGTATGAAAATTATAGTCCAATTAAATATGAACATGTATTTTCATATTTCATGGGATGTCAGCAAGAATAATTTTGAAAAAGTTCTTCCTGGAGGTGGACCAGGGAGATCTGGGTTTGGAGGTTGCTCTTTGTTACCTAAAAATCTCAGTTTTGCACTTAAAATCCTCAGGTGCAGTGTGTTGAGTCTGACTCCTAGGTGTCTTTTTGAAGGATCCTAAGAAAAATTAGGATTTGCTTGGACAGGACTTGTGCCTCCTGAGCCTGGTAGCCACCAGAGAGGATGAGAAGGGTGGGGGCTAATTGGGAGGGCTGGACTCATAAGCATTATTGTTTGATGGCTCTTACTTTTTTTTAGTATTTCTTTTAGTTGTTGATAGACCTTTATTTATATGCGGTGCTGAAAATCGAGCCCAATACCTCACACATGCCAGGCAATCGTGCTACTGCTGAGCCCCAGCCCCAGCCCCTCTTTTGTTATTTTATAGTATAAGTTTTATTTATTTCCCAAATGGATTCATTAGTTACTTTGTTGCTTTAAACATCTCCAAGCTGCATGTGGTGGTGCACACCAGTAATCTCAGCAACTTGGAAGGCTGAGGCAGGAGGATGGCAAGTTGTAGGCTCTCAGCCACTTAGCAAGACCCCATCTCAAAACAAAACAAAACAAAACAAAACGAAACACAAAGACCTCTCCAAATACTCAATGGTATTGAAGGAGGCTGATTTCTAGAACATGGGCATCCTACCTTCCGTGGTTCAACTATGGAGAATATGAAAGCTTTTCTATCCCTGAGTACTTGATATTTTTGTAGACTTCATTGAACCGGATGCCTGATTTTCTGTAGTATCTTTTCCTACGTATCATTCTGTTTTGGAGACAGAATATCGTGATGTTTACGTGTGCTGATCCTGGGGTCAAAGTGCCTGGGTTTGAAGCTCTGCTCCTGGGCCGGGGTGTGGCTCAGTGATAGAGCACTTGCCCAGCACGTATGAGGCCCCGTGTTTGATCCCCAGCACGGCATAAACCAAAGATCAAATCCCTGCTCCTTCTCTGACTAGTGCATCTCATAATGCAAGATCATAAGATGAGGATGCTACTAAATGAAGTTGTTCTGAGGATCAAGGGAATCAATAAATCGTGCAGGAGTTATTAGAAAAAGTTAGATACTATTAAGATTTTAGGGGCTGGGGCTGTAGCTCAGTTGGAAGAGTCCTTGCCTCACATGCACAAGGCACTGGGTTCAATCCCCAGTACCACAAAAAAAATAAACAAATAAATAAATAATTTTTTTCTCCCACCAATCAGTTTTAACAGTGACACAAATGCTTCATTTCCAATGTGGAACTGTGATGCATGGATTATGATTACTTTAATGCTTCAGATATCCAAAGCAGGGCATCAGATGACTATCAAAAATGCCTAGAGAAGGAAAGTAATTCCTCTTGTGAAATTCTATTGATTCCGATCCCATCAAGTAGTTAATTACTCAGAAGTTTTAGCACCCAATAGAATAAGGACAACATAAAGACTTTTAAAAGTTATCAGGCTGGGCATATCAATATTTATTGAAATACTGAAAAAAAAAATTCCACTTTATTGAGAAATTCCTGGCAAGAACTGACATGACAATATGTATTTCACTGATACAGTAAGAAAACGTCAACAAGTAACCGACTCCACACTCTAAACATGGCATGGATTTGAGCCCAAGGCAGCCGCAGAAAATCTGTAACACAAATATTCAGGACGCTACAGGTTGCATGTTTACAAACATAGACCAGCTATAATAAACCAAGCTAAGCCAAAAACCTTTATATTTGAGTCTTCTTCTACTAATAAGTCCTGTAATGGATAAGGCAGTTGGCTGGATGGATGTCTGGTTACAAACTGGTTAACAATGAACATCAGAAAAATGGCATCTGCCAACTTTGGATGGGCCACAGCCAGCGGCTGTGGTGCTTTCTTGTTTATCAGCTTCTGTCCTCAATGTCACCAGGAGTGTGGACGTAACTCCATATGGTCTCTTTCTAACCATTCCCAGGGTGTGATCCACTCGGTTAACAGCATACCAAAATTTGACATTTTTTAGGGTCATATTCAGTAGGAAGAAACACAGATGATAGGAGTGAATGTATTTGACTATTTGGGGGTGGGTGGTGCGTGGAGGATTGAACTCAAGGGCATGGACCACATCCCCAGCCCTATTTGTCACACACACACACACACAAGGGATAGAACATTTCCTGACTGTCCACACCACTGTGCCCCTCCGCGTGTCTTCTGACTTGGTTTAGAATGGGGGTAGCAGTGATGCTGCCGAGCTCTGGGGTGCTTTGGCTGTGAGCTCTGACCTGCAATTCTTCACTGCTCTTTGGGCCATGAAGATAACGTAGGTGACAGACACGGCACAAGTCGAGGCTGGGCTTTGCTAGCCTGTCCCCTTCGGGTGGGCGGGCATTAAAGGTGATTAATAAAAGTAATAAAATAATTCTCTTTGTACACGCTGAAGTCATAACTAATATCTTTGGTATACGACTTACAATGCTTGAAAGGAAAACCGGGTAAGACTCCACCTTGTTAAATTTACTTGAAAACAGAGGAAGCTACAGGTCCCATAATTTACAATAGATATTAAATAAACTACAGTAAGAATTAGGAAGATTTACAGAAACATTTAATCAAGTGGATGATTTTAATTCATTAAGACCCTTCTATGTCCCTGAACTATGTCCCACTAACTTGAAGACATGCTACAGTAAACACATGTATTTGGTTTCTTCAGTCTTGGCTATATCTTATACAAAGGTGAATCCGAGAACAATAAATTAGCATCATAATTGTCTACAGTTGAAACTATGATATACAATATAAATAAACTATTCAAAAGCCAGAAACATTTATGAAAAAAAAATTAAGGGACTAGGAGATACTTTATTTTTTTACAGTTTCTACAAGTGATTGTGCTGCCGATAATCTCAAAAAAATTAAAGTCTAAATGAGATTCCCGTTTTTTGATTTTAGTGTCTCACGACATATAATAATTAAGTCCTGTTAAAAATAATTACGAATCAGAAAAATAACATTAAAGAAATTACTGCTTCTGTTATTCTGTAATATCATGATCCCCGCCCAACCCACCCCCGGACCTAAAGAATGTAAACACTATATTTTATCTGACTTTAAAAGCATTAATACTTTATTTTTAAAGTTGATCCACATCTGCACAGCTACCTTCCAGAATCGCGCAATAAGGCAAGACTTTCATACCTGTGGCATCGAGTGTTAATAATACTGACGGCATTGTTTGGAGAGTTTGTTTGCAATTCTTTGTCCTCCAATATTTGTTCTACAGCAGACTTTGGTCTATGACTTAGAAAGGTCAGTATCACTCTCTTCCTTTCCTCTTTGGGGAAGATTTAAATGACTGTTGGATTTTTCCAGGCTGCATTCAAAAATTACTGTTCTCATCTCAAGATAGGGGATGCTCAGTGGCAACTAGAATGAACTTTGTGTCAACCAATCTATCAGCTTCTCCTACCTTTTCATTTTCATAGCTTGACATGCTTCAGTTTTTATGTTCAACTACTTAGGACTGTGACTATTTGACATTCCAGCAAAAGATTTTTAAAGCTGTATTTTTTTTTAAAATGAACTACAAACCTTTATGATTAAAAAGGGCAGATGTAGCCTAAAAAGCCTTTCAGCCAGAAATTCTTATGAAGTCCAACAATGCCAAAGCCACATTTCAGCAACAGTAGCAGAAATAAGATCTAACTTGCTTTAGTTATGGAGCATTTGCTTAAAAAATTTGTAGCCATTTCCCTTAATATTCATGAATGCTTATATAAGATAGAAGAGGGATACTGCCTGCTCTTTGTAAAATCATGAACACGTGACAAAACAAACTTGAGAACATATTTAAAATGGCAAGCTGACATATTTATAGATCGCTCTTATTAGCGGTTTGCAGGTCTAAGACACAGACATTTGGAATTCATGATTTAGTGGAGCTACTAATGGGCGTGGCTGAGCATAGGTCCTTTGTACAGACTTGGTGATCACAGGGCAGAAGGTGCGAGGCCTTCCGAGGAAGAGAGAGGGGCTGTCGCAGGTACAGCTGATGCATTCTTGAGAATTGTTTCAGTTCAGCTTCACCAGGGAGGAATTCTGTAAGCTCGATCCCTCACTGTATAAGCCTAATTAATAACACAGATTGGTTCCTAAATTTCTTCATAGTGGAGATCAGTTTAAATATACAAGAATTGTTCTGTCCATTTTTATTCTGACATAGTGCTGGAATCCATCTGTGAGTTCAAATCCATTCCGTTACAATGTCTTTCACATGAATCCTTTGGGGACATGAAGCCTTTGATTCACAGTTTGCAATACAAATACCCTGATACATCATTTATTTGCTATTAAGTATTTGATTATTATGCCTTTTTAAATTCAGTATCTTTAACCGAGTTTTTAAATTAGTGTTGCTTGGAGCAGTTCAGAGTATTTTTTTTCCTCTTCCTGTTCTTTCCCCTCCCCTCAAATCTCTTTGTGTTCTGGAAGCAGAACTCTTAGGGGTCATAACTTAGGCTCTTTTTGCATGCAACATTTCTATGAGAAGGTTATTGTAGGGCACGTCCCCATTCAGGTGTTTGTAGTAGAGGTATTCCTCAGCCTGCATGCTGATCGCCCGGATTTCGGGTAGTCGCAGAAGTAGCTGCCCGAACTTCTCTGTTTGCTGGGGGTAGTTGCATACGGTGTAGTCCAGCAGGGCTGCGTTGACCTGTTCCTGAACACCTTCTACCAGCTGGAAGTTCTCAAGGTTTTTGACATCTGCATTTAAAAAACAAAGAAAACAACATTTCAGTGGCATTCTAACTCCCCCGTTTACCAAAGCAGTGTGTTCAATGAGTGGATGTATTTTCCCCCTGAAATAAAGCATACTCTATACTCTGCTGAATATTCAGTGAGCTGGACTCACCAAACTTCCTGGGAAAAATGATCACAAAAGAGCTTTAGAAGAAGGTCTTGTTGAAATTCTGCATGTACCTCAAGTCAGTTAGACACCAATGGATTTTGAGCAAGGTCAACTCTTTTCATATCCTACAAAAGGAAAGGTTTGAGGATTCCTAAAGTAGAGGGATCATAATATATTGCCAGCAAATGAGTCCCTAGAGAAAGACCTATCTTAACCCAGTATATTATACAATTCATATAATTCTGTATTAATTTTTCTGACCCAAGGTGAAATCTGTGTCCAGGGTATGATGTAGTTAATTCTAATAAAAAGTGACAGGGTTCTTGTTTCTGTTTGACATTTTCTAAATGATTCTGAAAGCCTTTGACTTGTCTAGCCTATGCTAATGAACCATCTGTACACTCCACTGACTGCCAACGGAATAGTCGCTACTGGGAACTCTCTAAAATATATATCTCAGTGACTAATGATCGTTATCAAATGAAAGTCTTGTCCTTTAGGCAGAATACAAGCTAGGCTGGTTGGTGCCCTTTAACCTGAACATGGTTTCTAAAGTCTGACTGTGTCCTTTTCTATTTTTCTTCTGGTCCTGGGGTTCCTCTTTGGAGAAGCCGGACATAGGCGATTCATTCTGCCTAACTCCTGGTGAGCATCCAGTTGTTGTAAGACATCTGCCCTAGAGGTCCTTATAAATACTGAATAAGAGAGAATACCACAGAATCAGAAAAGACAGACTGACTACAGATATACACAGAGACAATGGGCCAGGGAAAATGGAATGTTGGAATTTCTCTCCTGGAGTTTATTTATGTTAACTGTACAACTTTACTACAATGTGTATATAGAAGCCGATGGGGAAAAAATACACAGATGTGTGTGTGTTTACACACACCCCTGCACGGAAAGTAAAAAGATGCTTTTTAATTGGGTAAAAATAAATAAGAAGAATTTTGAAGAAAACAACCAAATGGTATGAATAAAAGGTTAAACTCACTAAAACAAGTTAATGGTTACCTTAGTAACACATATCCAATATTTTGAGCATGATCTACAGTTTGGGAGTTCTGAATGTATATACAAGGAGTCTGCCTTACGCTTACTGTTTTATTTTTAGATGGAGATGGACACATACCTTTATTTTTCTTTATGGTTATTCTTATGTGGTGCTGAGGATTGAACACAGTTCTTCACACATGCTAGGCAAGTGCTCTATCACTGAGCTACAAGCCCAGCCCATGTGTACTGTTGAAATGTGTTCAAGACTATTTTGGTGTTTATGTTTGGGTTGTAACCATGCATTAAACATGCTCCTTTCTATCCCCAATTCTCTGGCCCAAATTTGAAACAGTGAGTAATCAGTGCTGAAACAGATACAGAGTGTGAGAACTGAGTACCACCATCTATTTCAAAGTGAGATGCAAAAAAATTTGATCATTAAGCTGTGCAAACAGACACACACCACACTACCAGGAACTCTGCATCTTCTTGTGACATCAGACTTGGCAGCTCAGTTGTTATCCACTTGATATTTTATATATGTGGCACTTCACAGTTAATAAAGCATTTTCAACCTACCTTATAGGAAATATTTTTTAAAATGACTTTAAATTACTTAAACTATTTATAAACCTGGCTAAGGACTTAGAGGTATACTTAGTTCAAAATTATAAAACGTAAACAATCAGAAATACCTTCATATGTTGTACCTCTGTACCACAGAAAAATCTACATGGGTGTGTGTTATAGTGATTTAAACATAACTACAAAACATTTGAAATGGAATATTATTTTACACTATAGTGAAAGACAACTCTCACAAGTAAAGCTAGCAACAGTCATAGAGATTAATAGGGAGGGTGTAGGAATGTGAAGAGTGTAAAATGTAAGATAAGTGAATAATAGCCTTTTTAGAAAGTTGTTTTTGAAACTTTCTTTTTTTGATAAATGTATCCTTTGAGAACGATGTGATAAATTACGTCACCCTGAAGGGTGGGGAACCCATTCCCAATGAGCAGAAAACAAAGGGTAGATCATCAATTCTAGTTTATTCACACATTCTTATAGAATGATCATTTAAAGTCTTTCAATTAGCTTTATGAATATATTCAAATTGACACCTTTCCCCCCAAATTGTAAAAATACGTGAAATTTTCCTTCTGGCAGAAAAATACACAGATTTATCAAGCTTTGGTCAAATAGCCTTCTTTAAGCTGGGGATAAAACCCAGGGATGCTATACCACTGAGTTACATTGCCAGGAGTTTATTTTTAATTTTGAGACAAGGTCTTGCTAAATTGCTGAGGCTATCCTTGAACTTGCAATCCTCCTGCCTTAGCCTCCCGAGTTGCTAGGATTATAGGCAGAAGCCATAGTGACTGGTTCAAATATCTAATTTTTCTCTAAAGATCAACAGAGTTAAATTCACATGATTGAATTAATGATCTGATTAAGTTTCTTCAATGAATTCATCACTAAATATAACAAAACTTCAATGAATTCATCACTAAATATAACAAAACTTCAATGAATTCATCACTAAATATAACAAATCTGCTAATTGCACCAAAGGATACTTACTTGCTAAATATCTATTTTGTGTCTGTGTCTATACAGATCCTAACATAAGCTATAAGGTAAAAAAGGGAATGGGGGAAGGGATGTAGAGCAATTTCAATTGATTTAGTCTCCTTTGCTGATAGAAGTTGCTGGAGCATTTCTCTCCTGTCTGCCCCTGAGACGGCCTGGTCTATTTTGAAGTGTCCACTCTCTGCAAAGACTCTAAGTTCCTTGGGGTGAGGATGCTGCATCAGTCAAGGCATCCCCAGAAAATACATCAATTACTGTTGATATTATTGTTCACTTGTTCAAGAATGATATAGCCACATTTGTGAAAATGGCCTGTTAAACCTTATCTTGGCAGTCAGTCTCCTTTTTCTAGTTAGAAGCTGATTTAAAAAATTTGGATGGGTGGTTCAATTTATTTTTATATAAATATTTTTATATAAAAATACTTATATTTTTTATATGTTTATTTTTCAGGAAACTTGAATGTGTTTCTACAATGCTCATGGAATTAGTTTTATGCAAAACGATGCCCTTTCAGGAAAATTTAATCAATAGAAATTTAACATCTTAACCATTTTCCCTGAGATGTCCTTCCTCCAAATCAAGATTTATAGTTTTAACTCTTCTGTAGGTGTTATTCTACAACACCAAACATTCACAGATAAATTCACATTAAATTATATGAGAAAACAAAATCTGGAAAACATGAATGCATGTTCTGGAGTTGTCAAAAATAAATGTATTGGGGATTTGGTTCCCAGATCAAATAGCACTGCACCACCTCTAGGTTTTGGCAACAGGAGGTACAGGGATGGACATCAGACCCAAATTCCAACCAGTGCTGTGGCATTTTGGTGCTGGGTCTCAAAATCTCCTGCGTCTGGCACCATCAGTGCGCCTTTGAAATTTATATAAGCTTCATCTTAATACAATTTAAAAACACTGGTTAATGAACTATCATTACAAATTCTGAGTTGGAGATTGTATATAAACAGACAGAAGCATCCCTAACCCTTTCTCTATAGCCTTTAAAATTTGATGACTGGCAAGAGCATTTTGTGCTTCCCCTCTAAGTATCAATCTCTTATCATCTATTCTACTTTATTCACTCAGGGACTAATTACCCACTTTTTATATGAAGCAGCATTAGGATAAGCTCACAGTGGGGTGCTCAGATTTTTTTTCCCCTCCTTATTGGAAAGTAAACCCTTAGGTCTTCTTGAATATATTACAGGGCCGACTTTTCAGTCCTGCATAGCACTGGGGCTGTCTGAAGATGAAGATTCTTATCTCTGCCTCCCTGGTCACTGCGGCAGTGGGAGAGCCTGTAAACCTTCCTGTTCAACACACTACATACAACACACTTTTACAGTGTTGTTCTTTGCTGAGCCAGGGAGCCTTGGGGGAGGGGTATGAATTGTTATTTGCTGACAAGTGGGAGGAAAAGAAACTTTTTTTTTTTTTGATACCAGGAATTGAACCCACTTAACCACTGAGCCACATCCTCAGCCCTTTGTATTTAATTTTTTTTTTTTTTGAGATAGGGTCTTAATAAGAAAAACGTAGCCTTTTAAAAGACATAAAGGTGGGGGAAGAGGTACTATTTTGCACTTAGAGAATATTTCTTTTTCTCAAGGATTTTAGGGGGATGACCATCTATAAATTGTCACACAATTTGTTCTCAGAAGGTCTTTTGCTTTGATACAGAAAAAGAGAAATGAATTTTCTGTAAGGAATATATTTTATTTAAAAAAATTCTAGATATTGATGAACCTTTATTTTATTCATTTACTTATATATAGTGCTGAGAATCGAACCCAGTGCCTCACACATCCTAGGAAAGTGCTCTACCACTGAGCCACAACCCCAGCTCCTATTTGTAAAGTTATGTTAATAGGGCTAAATTTGAATAATTTTGTATAAATAATTTCAAAAGAACTGTGAGAGGTTGGAGAGCAACATGCATACACCAACAAAGTTCACTTAAAACTTTCTCACACCAACAAAGTGCACTTAAAGTCTGGGCTTGGGAACGAAGGGCCGGGTATTTTTGATGTTTATGTCCAAGAGGAGCTTCTAGCCGGGTTTCCAGTAAAACCTGAAACTTGAAGATTTCAAATTCATGCCTATAAATCCTTTGCAATAATATAGGCATGCATATATAAGCTTATCAACTCAAGTACTATTTTTCCAACTAGAACATACGATTCACTGTCCTCATTACGCAAATTAGGAACAAGAAAATGCAACCTCTGACAGGAGTGGTGTGCAAAAATATGTACATAAAGCATATGCACTTTTTATGCACATAGAGATAAAAAGCTCTTAAAACTGTGGGCTTTGTTATTTCATACCTTCATATACATACAATGTACAAATTAATTCACTCATTTACTCATTCATTCACTCACTCATTCATTAATACTGGAGTGAAAAACCATCTCTGCACACAGCAATTCATTCAGTGTGATACAGATAAGCAGCGAATGCCTTGGGAGCCACACAGGGTGGGCACCTAACACAAGGCTCAAGGGACAAGAAGAGTTGAGTTCCTGGGGGGAGAGGGGAGGGGACATCTGGGGAATTACACCTGGATTTTACTATAAAGCAATACAGAAGCACTGACAGGTTTTAGGAAAGAAGGAAATGGTCAGTTTTCTGAAGAATAAAGAAAACTCCACTGAAAGTGGGGGAAAGGGACTGGCGTGTGCAGGAGGGTGAGGAATCAGCAGGCTCATGAAGGAGACTAGAACCAAGGCCACTACAGGAAGACAGATGGGAAACATGGCCCTGGGGGTGGGGAAGTCTAGACCTCAGCAGAGAAGCCTGAGCTGATGGTCTTGATTTGGGAGCTCTCAGAGAACAGGTAGAACCCAGGAGTCAGTGAGAGCATGTAGAAAAGAACAGGCTGAGGGGTGGGGGCCTGTAGCAGCTAACGTGTAAAGACCCCATCTTGCAAAAGTATTGCAGGTATGCCAGGTATTTTTTTTTTAACATGTTTTCTCATTGAATCTAGTTAAGAGGCTTATGGAGAAAGTATTCCTATATTCCAGAAGAGAAACTAAGACTTAGAAGTGTTGTGTGAACGGGCCTGGGTCACCCTAGAGCCCTCACATGGTGGGACCGGAAGCCTACAGAGGCATCACTTTCAATTCCTACAGCTTTTTCTTCCTGTATCACAGCTTGCAAGTTTCAGTCACCTACTAGGGGTGGAGATTTGCGGATGCTGAATAATCAAATACTTCAGTTTTTCTTTAAAAAAAAAAAAGTCTTATTATATTATGAATGAATCATCCTCAGAGAATTTGAAACAATATAGTATTGGCACACTGGGATGTAACATACCTTATCTTGATGTTTTCGAAGGAACTTTATCATCTCCCCTCTCCTGGCCCTGCTTAATGAATCCAGGGTGCTTCGCCACTGAGCTCTTTTTATTCATCCATTTATTTATGTATTTATTTTTCAAATATTTGTTTTTTAGGTGTGGATGGACACAACACAATGCTTTCATTTTGATGTGGTGCTGAGGATCGAACCTAGCCCCGCCGTGCTAGGGCTCTACCGCTGAGCCACAATCCCAGCCCCTTTATTTATTTATTTATTGTTTAAATTTTGAGAAAAACGGACTTGCTACATTGCCCAGGCTGGCCTTGAACTTGTGATCTTTCTGCCTTAGACTTAGTAGCTGAGATCACAGGCATTCACCACCACGCCTGTCAGGAATTTTGACATCTTAAATGTCAGAGATCATTATAAACAGTAGTCACAACTGAGACGGAACACAGTGTAGTGTCAAAGGATGTCTCTGTGGAGGATCCTCTGGGCAAGATTCACCCCAGCCTTTTACATTTGGACCATACAGATACCAAGGCTAAGAAATAAGTTTCTCCACCTTTGCCTTATTTAAGTACAGGCTAGAAAAACAGATCTCATTAATCAAAGAAGTTTTAAATCAACTTGATCTTGTGGTCTAATACCAGTGTTCAAAGAGATTCACAGAAAGCGGAGGTCTAATCTAGTCTGAGGGACCAACCCTGTTGGGCAAGTCACTGAACTCCTCTGAGTCTATTTTTCTATTAGCAAAATAAATGAAATAACTCATTTCTTAAAGCCAAAGACACTTTAATAGTGAACTTAAAAAAATATACAGGTACAGTATCCTCACAAGGCATTATTTTTCTTATAATCTCAGCTAGAAATTGGAGGAGGTTTTTTTTTTTTTTTTTTTTTGCCTAGTACATGACTGAAAGGGGAATTTCCTCAACAGCAATCTGGTCCTTTCCCCCCCTGTGACATTTCACGGACAAAGCAGAATCTCTGATTATGCACTTTTCCAAAGTTAATGCAAAGAAAAGTGAATACCTGCAAATTTATCCCTTTCTTGATCGAAAACAATATTCAAGAAAGTATGATTTAGTCTTAGGTTTCAGTTAAGCATTTTCCATTCTGTTTATTAATTTTGAAGCCCACTTTCCACAAGATGTATATGGCATTTTGCATAAAATGTCACTAATCCAGTGCCTACCATAGTGCCCAGGAAAAGCAGGGCTCAGAAAATATTACTGTGTAAAGAATGTCATCTGCAGAGAGATGCCTGCAACATACATAGTCCCCAAAGGGCAGCAGAGTTCCTAAAGAGAAGGAATATGTCTTTCTCAGTAATATGTCTTCATTTCCAGTCTTAGTTCTATCTCTATTAAATTGTGAGATCATGGGCCTGTCACTATTTTGAGTCTAATGATTTTACATCTGTGAATACCAAGGGCTGGACTTGAAGGTCTCTATTGTCACCATAGCTCTACTATTCTGCGCAATTTTGAATGGGATTTTTGACAAGAAGACACTGAATTCTTAGCAAACTAGTACATGTATTACTCCACATTTACCCAACAGCCCATCACTTGCTTTTTCATTCAATTGTCTGGATGGTACTTTAATCTCCACAAGTATTTGAGACAATGTGCCATTCAAAAATGGCAACTGAACTCATTTACATGAAAGTCGCCCCCTCTTAAAGGAAACAATGTAGCTTTGACGGTATAAATTCAAAGCTTGCAAAAGTTTCTAAGCAGCTCCTGTGTGCCTAGAGATGTCTGGCATCTCTTCTGTGAGGACACAGAATACAGAATTGAGTATAAATGACATCAATTTGATATTTGGAACAAAGCAATAATTCATGCATTAATAAAAATTAATCCCCCATAGTCTGACTCTTACAGCACATCTCCTTGCCTCACCTACTCCTGTCTAGATGCACCTCCTGGTATTTCTTGGTGCTACTTTAATGTACCAAGTTTGTTTGTCCTCGGGACCTTTCTACCTACTACTCTCTCTTTCTGGATGGTTCTTTCCCTGTTGTGTAAGATTCACTTCCTCACTTCATTGACTACACTCATCTACTCAAGGAGATGATCACTCTTTTCGAAGAAGCTCTACTATCCTATCACTGTCTGCTCCCTCACCTTGCCTTATTTTTACAAATTTTCCTTTAAAATACATGAAAAGTATAAAAGAAATAGATAATTGTCAACAGCCTAAAGGTAGAAGCAATCCAAGTATCAATAAATGGGTGAGTGGAGAAACAAAACCTGCCCCCCCCCCAATGTACACACAGGGGAGGATACTAAAAAAGGAAGGGGACTGGCATATCCTACCACAGATGAACCTTGAGGACATTTGATACATGAAATAAGCCAAGGACAAAATAATAAGCACTATGATCTTTCTTATATGAGGTATCTGCAGTCGTCAAATTCACTGACCCAGAAGGTAGAAGAGTGGTTGGAGGCTGGAGTTGTTTAATGGACACAGAATTTTAGTTTTGCAAAAGGAAAAGAAGTTTGGAGATTGGCTATACAACTTAGCACTACTGAATTGTGTATTTAAAAATGGTTAGATTAAAAACTTAGGTCCCCACAAAAAAATGCACATAGATGCTTATATCGCAATTTTACTTATAATTGACAAAACTTGGAAGGAATCAAGATGCCCTTTGAGTGGGTGGAATGATTAACTTTGTTACACTCAGACAACAAAATAATATTCAGTGTCAAAATCAAATCTAAACTTTAACACCTCTCTCTCTCTCTCTCTCTCTCTCTCTCTCTCTCTCTTCTCTTGCCTTTGACATGCTGCTATTCTTCCACATCAAATTCGTGGCAGATTTTATTTGTGTTTTGTGTGGAATTATAACACCAAGCGAAAGGCATAAACTCTGTTATGTACTGTGCTTTCTTGGCAAACAGATTCAAACAGGAATTTTGGCTAGGGGCTTTGTACACAGTGCCAAGCTTGCCTTCTGTCATTGAGTCCTTGGGACTTTGGACTTTCTTAGGTGGAAAACCCATTACCATGTTCCACACCTTCATTACCTCCCTCAGTGACCATGCTGAAGGCCTCAGAACATGATTTTATGCTTATTTCCCCCATAGAGCAAGTACAGCACCCCCACCACAACCACCACAAGACACCCAGTGCCTACATCATTGGACTTGCTAATTTGCATTAAGCTCCCATGTATGTAAAACATATACATAGTAATCTGACAAAAAATATACTAAGCACTTTCTGTGTGCCAGTCCTCCAACTATTAGCTATTTTCAAAGATTTCAAAATCAACTTCAAATACAATTTATCCCTGGAAAAAAATGTCATTTGACTCAAAATTATTTCCTATATCCACAAATATAGGAAAAGCATTATACTTATGTGATGCTGTAAAGCAGTAATCAAAATATTTTCCAGGAAACCTATATTGGAGCTTCGTGTGGTGCTCAGGGACCATCACATGGATGGACAGAGAGCACTTTCATCTAAATGTCTATGTACAATTTGTAGTTTGCTTTCCAGAATTCTTAGGGATAAAAATGAGGACAAAAGGCTATGCTAAAGGGGATCTGAGGCCAGGAAAAAGATCATATGTTGCACCAGATGATAGTGAAAATATTAGGATGCATGAAGAATGAGAAAAAATAAGGGCTCTGGCTGGGAATCGACTGAATGTTTTGAGCCAGGAAACAGAATTTAAAGGGGTATAGAATCCAACATTTTCCTGGTTGTCTCTAAGCATCAAATAAAGTTGTGCATAAAATATGCTTAATAACAAGGCCAAATCCATACAAAGTGTGATGAAATAGGTAGCGTACCACATTTCAAACATGAGCCTTAAGACTGCAGCTGCCAAGGCTGGTCTTGGGAGTCATAGTCCTTATTCTTTTCTAAAGACCATCTGTCCCCACATGAGTAGGAAACATGCACATTCATAAAAAGCAAACCTCCCTCAGAGAAAAGCTCTTCCCCCCATTCTTCTAATCACGTCCCGAAACCGTTTTTGAGCCATAAGTTTGCATTTGATTTCCACTCAGGAACTTTTGTGGGTTTTGCAAAGTTTTCTTATTTTCTTAGAATAAGATATGAGGTTCAGTTTGTTCAGGTGGCAAGGCAAGACTATGAATAAACCAACGTTATCATATGAAAGAGAATTAAACAGGCAGATCCAAGTGGGGATATATTAAGCCAAATTTAAGCTCCAGTTGTTGAATTTAGCCGGTACTAGATGTCTGGTTTGCCTCGGGATAAATTCAGCTTTCCAGCTAATCGAATGAGGAAAAGTGCCTCAGGTATGATAAAATTTACAAGAGAACACTGTCGAACAGTTCTTGTTAAAAAATATTAGCTTAAAGGCATTCTTACCGTCTTTGGGATGAAGACCGTATTTGCATTTAATTATTTGATTTCAAACTTTTATGAACTTGGATCAAATATTAGCTTAGCCAATTAAAATATTATTTGGTGTGCGTGTGGCTAAGAGCCCGGTGCAGCTCAACTTTCTCAGCTTTGGCACCACTGACTTTCCAAGATTATTTCTAAGGGAGGGAGAAAACAGGTCACATTTGAGAATAGAGCGTGCATTTAGTAGATAAGGTACCACATTCAGAGTAAATAAGACTTGAAACGCTTCTCCACATTACAGTGAGTCTAGAAGACAAAAGATGAAATCTTCTAGATATTTCTACAAACACAATCAATACTCCTTCATAATTCAGCACTTTACAGAAATCCTTTCCTTTTAAACTCCTGCTAGTCCATGGGCCATGGTGCAGTTTGGATTGCCAGGAGCAGCTTCTGTTACTAGGCTTTGTTCCCCACCGAAGGCTGGTTAGAGCCTGCTGTAAAACCTATCCTTTGGGTTTTGGAGGGCAGCAAGGGATACCGGCTCGCACAGAAAATGGACAGGGATGAGAAGGGAGGAACATGCTACCTAGAGAAGGAAACTTGCATGAGACTAAAGAAAGCAGAGTACACTTTTAATAATATCTTTTCAAAATAGAAAAGCTGAATAAAAGTATTCAAGAATCTTTACAAAATAATCAGCATGTTTTGTATAATTTGTATCACTCCTGCCTCTATCCCAGCAGCTGTGAGAAACTGCATAAAATGAAGGCAAGAAACTTCATGATTTTTTTTTTCAAATTTAGTCCAGAAATGGTAAGATTATCTGGTGCTAGAGAGACATGCATGGGGTCTCCACTGTTTCCTACACTCCCAACTGCACCCCACATCCCTGGGTGATGTGGACCTGGGAGGACGTGTTTGCAATGGTGGGCTTCATTCCTTCTGTGGAAGGGTATCCACTGCCCCCTGCTCTCAGTTCTCACCAATTCATTTCAACAGAAAAATGGAAACCAAATTATGAATATAATATTGATAGAATAAATGTGAATCATGATAAAACAAGGAATTACCTTATAATCAAGTCAATATAAAAAGATATAATAGGATAGGAAACTTAGAATATAAAATATACAATATGGAAAACACTGCAACTATAGTTCACTGATTCAAAGTCCCAGCCATTTGAATAACACTAATTAGTGTATTTGGATTTTAATTTTGATAGGAAGTTTAAGTTTCTGTTTCAGATTCTGAGTATCTAAGGCACGAGAAATAAATTTGATTCAAAACCAGCAGCTGAACCAGAAATTCAGGGAATTAAGAGAATGATTAATGTGTAACTTATTTTAAAATCCAATTTCTAAATGTTAAAGGCCTTTGTGAGGGTATGTTATGAAAGGCAGGCTTGCTGTGAATTGCAATTTCTGTGAGTTCTCATCAAAGCTGTTCATCTATTTTATCTCACATTCTCTAACACTTCTGGTGGGTCTGGTATGACCCTTCCAGAGAGAGGTGCACAATGAATAAATGACAGCATTGGAAGAACTCGATATTTTAATGCTATACCAGTGCTCCCAACCCCTTTTTATGTGTATCATCTCCAACAATTTACATGACTCCATTTACATAACCCACTATGCTCACTACATTGCTTTAGAGAGAGAATTGCATTTCCTTAGGTACCAGTACGTTCAGCTCTCTGCTGCCAAGTTGAAATGTTCTCAATTAGCTAGGTTTGTTGTATTTCCATATGTTCTGTTTCCATTTGTTCTCAAAAGTAATATATGACTATCAGTAAAATTCTGGCAAATTTATGCCCATAGGAGAACTTGATTATACACATATCAATTCTAAATATCCAAGGTTTTATTAGTTTGAAGATTTAAAATGAAGCTGTTCTATAAGAGCTAGAAATACTCTCAAGTTGCTATTACATCATTTCTCCTAGTTTATTAATATTCTGCTCTGTAAGATCAGATGTTGAAGTGAAGAAGAAGAAAAAAGCATCATTCAGGAAACCAATACTTACTCTGAATTATTTGGCCTAAAAGAAGAAAAGAGAAGGTCTTTGGAGTGGGAAACTGGTTAGCTAACAAGACCGTTAAAGCCAAATACCTAGTTTTTGGACATAACTTAAGATTAATAATTCATTCAACCGCTCATGGATTTGTATTTGTATATAAAAGACAGAAAATCTATATTACCAACCTCTTTTATATTTATGTAACCATGTGGCAGAGAAAAATAATAGCGAAGATTAGTCTGAGAACTTCAGCAGCTTGTATTTTGCAAAGGAAACTTTGTGTGTGTGTACGTGTGTGTGTGCGCACATGTGTGTAATTGTAGATTTTGCTAAGACAGTGATAAAATATCGTGTATCCCATCATAGGGTTTTGTAAATGCTATATTAAGACTTGAATGAGAAGGAAACCAACAAAATATGATGATCAGACATTCACATACATGTCATTGATATAAGTGTGGGAAGACGTTGATGTTCTTACAGTTTTCTTATAACCAGCTCTTGAGTATTTAGGAAAATTATTAATACTTGCACTTCCACAGATCTGAAAAATGAGTAAGAGTGACTTTAAATCTGTGAATACTCCACTAGCTACGAGACCATGAATTAGGAACTGCTCTACACCTAGTATTCTTGTGGTTAAACTGTGTCTTAACAGTACTTATCACAAGGTAGGATGGTGCTTGGCTCCTAAAATACTTTGTTATTTCATATTATTGCAGTGTTGACTTAATTAATTACTCTATCCAACAAGAGTCTATCCAGTGCTCATCTACTGGACAGCTCAGGTGTGGATTTTCCTGAGCCAGCTTCCACAGAGTAAAGCTCTTTCAAAACTCTAGGAACAGTATCAGTAGTCAGCTGCTTGGACATCTTCACTGGGCTTGGCTGAGGGAGGAGACAGGTCCATGGATGTTCCCACAGTTCAGGGTGCCAGGGTAGAGCCACTACTGTCTCCTGGAGATTCAAACTTAAGTATTCAGGACAAAGACAAATCCCCAAATCCTCTTCCCACGAGCCCATTCATCAATTACTCCAATGTCAAAATCAAGGGCAGCCGGAATCACGCAGAGCTCTCCACACTGAAGTTTTGAGGTGGGTAGAGCTCCCATTTTGTGAAGCAAAGGATTCAAATAACTGTTTACATTTTGAGTTTTGGATTAGGTGTGGATTCAGGAATGCCTTGCAACCTCTAGTAACAGAGAAAACTGAGGAGAGGTTTTTAAGTTCCAACACAGAGAAATGCATCACTTCTCTGTGAGGGTCTTCCAAGAACAAACCCGAGTGTGAGTATTCTTTGGCTGTGAAGAAACAAAGAAGCTTCCATTTCCCAGATTTTAAAATCAATACTTCTACAAGGAATTAAACACGGCTTATACTCCATTTACATATGATGTGTCAAAATGCACTCTACTGCCATGTATAACTAAATTAGAATTTAAAAAAATGAGTGAATGGGGGCTGGGGTTGTAGCTCAGCGGTAGAGTGTTTGTCTAGCACTTGTGAGGAACTGGGTTTGATCCTCAGCACCACATGAAAAATAAGTAAATAAAATAAAGGTATTGTGGGCGCCCAGCGGGAGGCGGGGGGTGACTCTTGAGATGTTTGGTTGTCTTCCTCCAAGTCTATGGTAATAAATAATAAGTGAAAACTTGGCTTTTGTGTTTTATTTTAAACTCTTAAGAAAATGTCATTCTAACAGTAAAATGTTTAAGAAAAATGCCTAAATCTTAGATAGGATGAAGTAAATGGAGAAACTGTTTATCTTCCCTACTCTATTTCAGAGCCAACAAATTCCTGATCACATAATCAAGAACAGTTCTGATCAAGAACAGTTCTTACGTCACTGACTGAAAAGTCATGGTGGAAAAAAAAAGTCATTTTGAAATATGGAAGTATTTATTACCCAGTAACAGCTGTCTAAGTACATTCAGTTTAGCCACTGTATAAAGGTTTGTTTATTATTAATGGTTTGTTAACTAATACTAATGCCAGCCACAAACATTTCAGTGCCTATCTTCTTCAATGCTTGACAACTGAATGAGGTTGCATTATTCTATTAATGTTATATATTAAGATTATTTTTATTCCTGCATTGACAATGGTTGGAGTCAGAACTGCAATTAGAACCCAGGTCCACCTGATTCTAAGTCCTACTCTCTGTACCTAATCTACAATCTGTATTTTGTTAACAGGAGACAAAGTGGTGGGACTGGAGGTGAGGGAAATAATTCACAAGGTGCACCTCCGTCTAACTTCCTGAAGTTCTGTTGAATCCTGGTCTCAGAGTTGTTCCTGAAGCACAGTCCACCAAAAGGGGGGGGGGGCTTGGAAGGGTGCAGAAGCATCAATGGGTCAGCAAAATGAAACATCTTTTTCAGTTTCTGAAAGAGCTTCTGGACATTAACGCAAATGCCAGGAGAGGGGACGTGGGTAAGATGACAGTCAACGTAAGCTGGGCATCAGAGCATGAACTGAGCTGCTTTTTGACCACATGTTCCTCATTGTCACTGATGAAACCCTTTGTAAATGTTTTGTGGAAATTTCCAGAATGCCCTTGACCATCAGCTTATCTACCTTTAAGTGGTCGACACCCTTTCAGGCTGCAAAGACTTTGCCTGTTGCTGACTTGGGACAGTGAAGAAAGTGTGGAGCAGGCCTGTCCCTTTCCAAAATATGCCAAGTGTGAGCACAGCTCCCAGCAAGTGGGAAATACAGCAGAGGAAATAACACCGGCTGTGAGGCTGGTCACGGAACACTCCCACATAAGTATGCTTGATGGTGCTTACACATGCACAGGTCAGATCTGCTGAAAAGAATCTGAAGGAATATGGGCTGAGGGGCTGTTAGGAAGCGTGAACAGACAGGGAAGCCCTGTGGTTGGAAAGGCACCTCTGGAAAGAAAGCAGCAAATGCAAAAAGTGTATTTGTGAGACATATTAAAATATTGGAAATTATCTTTTCTTAAAAAATTTGCATAAATATAAACCAATTTAAGAATTCAACCATATCTCAGATTAGCATTTTTGTCGGTGCAATTCAGAAGTTTTTTTTTTAGCATATGAACTTCTTTTATTTTTTAAATTAGGATAAAAATTTAAATCTTATAAGACTGGGAATAAAAAAATTATGATCACAGATCTACCTTTCTTTCCTTTTTTCTTCTTTATCTTTGTCTCTATTTATTTGCTTATCCACTATTGTCTCTTTCTTAATTTATTCTCAATTTCTGCTTAAAATGCATTCTTTCACTATACTTATTGTTAAGACCTATTAAACACCGATGGCCTGTGTGTTGGACCAGCAACCTCTCTCATGGCAGGGAGCCATGAGTTGATGGCAAATTTGCTGTCATTCTGGATTTCCCCATCAATTTGACCCTACAGGGCTTGGAACAGCTGGGTTGGAAAGCCCCTACTGTACATAATATCCTGCTCTGGGTTTTCCTGCCAGAGTCTGCACCCTTTGACTGATGCATTAGAGCAAACATAATCTGGGTGGCTCAGGAGAAGCATCAGATTATTTGGGGTTAAGGTTCAAAGTGCCCTGGAAGGTAGAACCCAGGGTCTCATGCATGCTAGGTAAGCGCTCTACCTCTGAGCTACGTCCCCAGCCCCAGGATTTTTTTTTTTTTTTAACTATGCAAGAAAAAGTATGTGAAAATAATACTTTTTAAAGTATAATATGAAAACAATACTTTTAATAAAAGCATTAATGCTACATAGAGGGAAGTAGTAGTTAAATTCAGAGAGATTATGTAATCATCCAGAAGATATTCATTCAACTTGGACCTCCAATTATACTTAGGACAACTACAACTCAAGTAGGTTTTTAATAAAGTACTTCTGCATGTAATTACATGCAAAACACCAACCTAGGTTGTAGCAAAAGAAATGAACGAAAACAAGAGTATAATTAAGAGTAGCAATATATAAACTATGTTTACAGTTTTAATTGTTAGGAACATTGGAAAATAAAAAGAACTAATCTTGGGGATTTTACCACCACCTGATTAGCTGGGACAAGGAGGGTCTTCCTCCCAGGCAGGGGTATAGAAGTACAGACAGCCTGTTGCTAGTTTCTCGGCATCCTCTGATGTAAACAGCATGTGCTAACTAATCTTTTCACAATCCTTGCAGAGAAAACCTTTGGGAACATCAAACACTCAATGTGCCTATAGCTGAATGGCAGTTCTTTCTATTGCTGGACTGTCAAAGGGAGATTTAAAAGCCTCACATAATTTTTGGTTATATAAAAACACTGAAGGAGATGTTTAAAAAAGAACTTGGAAAAGCTATGAAAGAAAATGGGATATTTTACAAGTTCATCATGGAAATATTTCTCCCTTCCCCTCAAGACAAGACAACCCTACAGAAATCAAAACACTTGTTAGGATTCATCAATATTTCAAAATGCTACTTTGGGGAGGTTGATCTGGTCCTCAAAGTTTTAGTTTGTTAGATGTTTGTTTAATGTTGCTCTGATATTTCAAAAAATATTTTTTATAGTTTTTCAAGTTTTTTATATGAACACAAAAATTATCAAGTCATAAATTTGTGTGTTCTATCTAAATATGTTCTCTCTCAAGAGCATAAGAACTGGGATTTGGAGTTGGATAATAATAGAATGCAAAAATTCTTTGTGTAGATCATGACTCTCAGAAAATAATAAACTAATTACTTTAATATATAGACCTGAATATATTCACTGCATAGGTTTTGGGGTTGGGAATTAAACTTTCGCATGGTTCAGAATCAAGACTTAGGACCTGCTTTGGAAATTCCTAGGTATTTTGCCCAGATGGATGCTGAGATGCCAGAGACCCTCTGCTCCTTGCCAGCCCCCCACCTCCTCACTATCAGGACCTGCATTTTGTTTTCTACCATTTTTTTTATTTACATGAACTAACTGGTAGCTATAGGCTCCCAAAGGCAAGCAAAGGTATTTGCTATTTAAAAACCCTAAGTATTTTTCTTTTCCCAACATGTGCTTTGAAAGGGAATGAAACTTTGTCCATATGTATGTCTGGGACTCCTAAATTCCATTAGGATTATGGAATGTTGCTTTCCATTCCCACTGTTCTTTGGGTCCTCCTCACTTGCCTGGGCGGTCAGCACAAGAACACAGTGCCGGGAACTTTCTGCTTATAGTTGATTTTTTTTTTTTTGGTAGATGCAAATGGATAGAATGCCTTTATTTCATTTGTTTATTTTTATGTGGTGCTCAGGATCGAGCCCAGCGTCTCACGCATCCTAGGCAAACACTCTACCACTGAGCTACAGCCACAGCCCCTTATAGTTGATTTTTAAGTGACAACCTAGTATTTACACCCACTGTCCAGGTGATCTTAAAAAGACAATTCCAAACCAGAAGACATGGAAATTGCACGTGTTTATGTTCGCTTTGGAAATGGCTGCTTTCCTTTGGAAAAATGATCATGCCTCCAATCTAGACCTGTTGAGAGATTGTTTTTCCAGGGTTCTATGCTTCCATTTAGCAGATGACCATATTTTTAAAAATCCCCTCTGTTTAAAATTCCCTGTGTAAGTTGATTTTTCTAATTCAGACTAGGCAAACATCACGGAGAGCAGCTATGTTCCATTGGCAAGACTCTAACAAGGTGCACTCTTGCAGCGAGGGGCTCTTTACTTGATGTACACAGTAATGAAAGCTCACTATTGATTTTTCTGTAGCTGCTTGTAACTATTATAGTTGATACATCAATAGAAAAGGAAAGCACAATGTTTCACGGGAGGCAGAAAATCAGAGAATACATGATGCTCTGACAGTAAATCATGGAATAATCTTAAGAATTGATAGATGGTTCCTGCTAACTCGAAACCCATGGCTCCCTCTACAAAGACTGTCCTATAATCGCCCAATATGTCCTCACTCTGACTGCCCTGAATGGTGCTAAAGGACGCAAGGCAACGCTTCATCTTCCACAGAAGGCTTTTTCTGTTCCTCTGGGGGTGGGGGTGGGGGCTGGGGACATTTCAGCTAGCTGGTTTGAAGTTAGGGGACCATTTTCCTCCCCGCTCCTTCCTAGAACTGAGATGCCATAGCTGGGTTTTCTCTAAGAAAGCTCAGAGAGGAGGTCATTTCTGAGAAGAGCAAACAACAGGGAGAACAAACAAACAGAGCTACCATTAATTCTTAACTCCCTCCGGTGTGGAATGAAACAGGGGAGTTACTCTGGTGGAACCTGAGCATTGTCAGTGTGTTTTAGTTATCGGGTCATTAAAGGTAACTAAACTGAAGTTTCTTGCTTCTGAAAAGGTACTGAGTGAGTCCTGTGAATTAGAGGTGATTCTTTCATGAGATTAGAGACACAATGGGAAAAATGTTTGGGGTATTAGGAAGGCCTGCATTCTCCCTTTATAGAGTCTTCTTTAAAATCCTAAATTAAGAGCTAAGAGCTGTAAACTGCTGCCATCTCATGATCTCTCCCGCCCCTCCCTGATCTTGCCTGTACATTTTCAACATTTATATACACAGGGTTAACTCTAAAACAATTACACCCAGGCAGTACTTTTTAGTGTTTAAACCGTTTTACAAGCATCTCGTAATCAGTCCATTAATTACTGGAGCTCTGAGCACTGTGTGAAACTCTCCCCTCCATCAAATGTATTAATTATTGAACAAGGAGTCATATTTTTAAGTAGCGCCCATAATCATCCCGAGTTTTACTGCAAGAGCACAGAGGCATTAAATATGGATGATACCCAGTAGTGTCCAAGATTGTTTTCGTTTTTACGCCAGGTTGTTGCTATAAAAACAAGCTGGTAATGGTTCACCTATTGGCTCCCTGTATGAATAGTCCAATTTCATATTTCCTCCACTCAGTTGACCACAAGAGGCTCAGGCTCTTAGTTTCCAATTTGATCTTGGCTCTCTCATTCTGGGGATTGGATGAGTTGAAATAGTAAGAAGAATGAAAAGGAAGGGTCCTGGGGAAGGAGCGGAAGAAGGACAAGAGAAGACATCTTCAAATTGTTTGATCCAGCATCAGCTCCATCAATGTTCACGCATTCATTCATCCATCCAAGTTTGGGGGCTATGAATTTCAAGCAAGTGATGTCAATCTTGGTACAAATGACTTTGGCGCGCCATGGGAGAGTCAAGCAGACATCCTCGTAAAGAAGCAACATTTAGACAGGCACTAAAAGATGACTAGGAGTCCATAATGTAGAGACACAGGTTAAGTCATTACAGACAGGGATGTCCCCTGTATTGTGCTCAATATAGTTGGGATTTAAAAAGAAAATGATACAGGACAGGCTCCCTGTCTCTGGGGACTCATGGTATATGTGCTCCTGGCACTGTGATGCCAGTGCGTGGTTTCCTGAGTTTAGCTATCTTACTAAAAATAGCCTCGGGTGTTACCGAAACCTCTGACAGAGTCCTCTACTCATGGACTTTTCCCCTGGTGAAAGTTCCCTCCGTCTACTCTCACTTTCTCTATTGTACTTTGTTGTGTGCTGGGGGCAACACACAGACATGGCAATATAGTTGTTGGTTGCTTACAAATACCCATGACTCAGTGGCTGACAGGTGTACCGGAGGGTCACAATCCGAATAAAAAAGAGGCTGTTAGCCTCTACACCACATGCAATCCCAAGAGCTCCGTGGGCCAGTCATAATTACACTGAAGCCTGTGTTGGAGACACAGTTAATCAGTTCTCAGGGCCAAAGAGTGGAAAGGACCCTCAGCCACACACCCGTTCCTGCATCCCACCCCCATCCACCAGAATCACTCTGGAATATGGGCTGGGAATGTACAGCGCCAAGAACTGCAAGCCAAGTAGATGGCCCACCGTGTGCTGTGTGGCAGGCACTGGAGCCACGAAGAGGAAGGAGAGAAAACACACCCCAGAGGGTGGCCCTCACACCTCCATATTTTTGGATTTCAATTCACATTTCAATTTTGTAAGATTATTTACTAAGCAAATAAAATGTATGAAAGAAAAAGAGAAAACAACTTGTTTAGAAATAATTTTAAAAATTATCAGGAAGATTTTTGCTTAAAATTTTTTTTTTTGCTCAAATTCACAGCTCACCTATCTTCTTTATTTTTGATTGAAACGTTTTCACTGAGTGTCAATATGTTCTCATTTGTTTATTTCTACAGTAACTATTTTTCTCCCCACTTCTGAGTTTCTTTTGTTTACTAATATGATTATTAACTAATAATTACCCAATTTTCAGTATTTGTAGCTATTTAAAAACATATTTAATTGCCAATCAGTCATCTATGCAACATGAAATGATTACTGTTCTGTGGACATGCTACAATTAAATAAAATATTTTGTGTCATTCAGACTTCACAACCTTATGTAGACAAATGAACAACTTCAAAATGAAGTTTTCAAAGTACTGACAAGACTTGAGGTCATCCGTTCATTAATTTTGAGTTCCAGTCCCACTTTAGCCCAGTGATCTACCAACCCAGAGACCTAGAGGGTAGCCCTTCCTGTATCTCTCCAGCAGTTCACCCATGGTCAGGCACTTCTTAATAAAGGCCATGAGGATCTTCTGTTATTAATTAAATGAGATCTTCGAGAAGTTATAAGTTGCCAGAGGAAGGCTTCAGTATTCACTGGGACAGAAATAAAGAGTGGCAGATGGTTTCAGTGATACCTACTGATGGCAATTTATAGCTGTTAAAAATCACGGCTGTATCATTTAAAAAAAAGATAAAGAAAAACTATCTTGTGCCTTCACAGAAACTCGCCTACAGTGGTCACAGTTAAATAATCCAGAGAAACAGTGCTCATTAAGGAAGATTACAGGAAGTGAAACCAATTATGATTTCTTATTTCTATTTGGAGTGCTGTAGTCAGCTAGATTCACTTAGAAGAATTCTCTCTATACCTATGTGAAACTCAAAGATGGACTTCTGGCTGAGGCTGTAGCTGTAGTGGTGGAGTGCTTTGCCTAGCATGTGCAAGGTCCAGAGTTCAAGCACCAAATGAAAAGAACAACAAATGATTTTCTGAAAGTTAGTGGTCCATTAGGAACCAAATAGTTAAGATTTAGAAACCTTATTCATGTTTACTAATTTGATATTTTGTACTTAGTAGTCTTATAAATTTTAAATTTAGCTGGGGGCAGTGGTGCACATCTGTAATCCCAGCAACTCTGGAGGCTGAGAAAAGAGGATCACGAGTTTGAGACCAGCCTCAGCAATTTAGCAAGACCCTCAGACACTTAGTGAGACCCTGTCTCAAAATAAAAGGTAAAAAGAGCCGGGGATGTGGCTCAGTGGTAAAGCACCCTTGGGTTAGATCCCTGTTACCAATAAATAGATAAATAAAATTAAAATGTAAAATCTCATAATTTTATTTGCTTATATTGAGGGTGTAAAATGTTTCCAATACATTTTTATAAGTAAATATTAGAAGACTATATTTTGGAATAAATCTTTATAAAGTTTAGAAGAATTTATCTAGTCTACTTGTTCCGTAAATTTACTTTATTTTGAATGTTCAAATTTCCTCATGTCTAAGTTTTTGAAAGCAGGGAATGCATTCGTAGGGTTGAAAGCATTCCTCTGTTGTTTTTTAGTTTTTAGTTGTAGGTGCACACGATACCTTTATTTTATTCATTTATTTTTATGTGGTGCTGAGGATCAAACCCAGTGCTTCACACGTGCTAGGCAAGTGCTCTGCCACTGAGCCCCAGCCCCAGCCCAACTACATTCCTCTTGCATTCGAATGATCTCTTATGCTCAACCATGAAGTGACTGTACTTCTGCTAGTCATTTGAATTATTTGAGGCATCAAGACACCCCAAACTTGCAACCCGAGGACTAATTTATCAGAAGGAACTTGAAATTCCTATTTTACATGGATTTATTCATTTATCAATGGTCATCACTTTAAGACGTTTTACCTAGTATTTTTCAGGCAGGAATCAGTGTAGAGCTGCTTCCTATTTACCTGAGCAGCTGTTAAAATTGTGGAAATCCTGATTTGGTCATCTTAAGCATTAGGAACTCACTCCACCCCCACCCTCAGATGATTTTGGTGAGCAACAATGAGGAGTAACAGTTAGGACCTAGAGTGCTGAAGAATCACCAAAGAGGTGGTTAAAATGCAGATTTCTGGGCCAAAAATGGTTTCAGGTCTCTAAAGACCTGTGTAAGGCAGACACAGATGGGTTCTTGGACAATAGGGGCTCACCTGCTCATCACAGGAGCAAGCATTTCCCAAATGCTGGGTACAGGAAATGTGGGATACACAGTGGGATGGTGGATAGAACCTCGGCTCAGGACTGTCCCTTCCTTCACCACCTAGTAGCTGACGCTGTGAGACATAAGCCCAGTCCTCACCTACCTAAGGTTCAACTCATCACCTGTTGTGAAAAAAAGTTAAAGGAAGTAACAAGGCATCTTAATAAACATTCCTCCTCACATCGTTAATATAGGACTATTTCAAGTTTTTGAGATTGGGTTGGGTTTTATAATATTTTCAGACTATGGCAAAGGTCACAGAGATTGAAAAAGAAAATGAAATGAGTTAATAGAAGAGAAAAATCTCTTTTCCAAAGGGAGGTTTGTGGAAGTCTCTAGTGGAGGAAGAAGTGTGTGTTTGAGCAGGACCTCAACGCGATTCCTAGGGAGAAAGATGAAGCAGAGGTCCTGGCATGTCAAACTGTCCCCTGTGCTGGGGAACATGGTGTACTGACAGGATGGGAGAGGACAGTGGCGTATAAACTGGGAAAGGCAGAGTGGAGTCCTGTTGTACAGGGTTTTAACATGAGACTGGGGCCTTCCATGATACAGTGAGAGTGTGAGTGAGTGAGTGAGTGAGTGTGTGTGTGTGTGTGTGTGTGTGAACTGCTGATAGTGCAGGTGGAGGTGGTGTTGGTGAGGAGATTGAAAGATGTCAGGATCTTTGGAAAGAGAAAATCCTGCTGAAGTTCCAGTGGAAATCTTGCAGTAGGTTTGATTTTGGTGCAATCTTTCTGTTATAAACACATCGATGGTGGAAAAACACAAAGAGAGGGAGCGAGACAGAGCAAGGCTCAGCTTCAAAATCTCTGTCAAAAACAGCACAGCAGTGCAGAGCAGTGGCAAGGACTTTTATGGGCCACGGTGGCTGGAGCCCACCTTCTGAGGGCTCATGGGGCCCAAAGGGCTATGCATCCAGCAGAGCCCAGCACTGGGCTCAGGAAGGGAGTCTATGTCTGTGTCTTTTGTAAAAGGATGGCAGCAGGCTCTGAGCTAGGAACGAAGGCAGGTCACACAGCATCTGCATGACGGGATCTGAAACTTCATCCCTGATCCCACCACCGTGCAGAAGGCAAACTGCCACTAAAAGACTTGGCTGTCAACTCAGGATCTCATGGAGCTGGAAGGAAACAGACACAGAAAAGCACCACGAGGAGGAGTGAGCACAAAGTGGGCAGGACAGCAAAAACAAGAGGAAGAGAAACAGCAGCAGCTGATACAAATCTGACTCAAAAGGAGCCAGCAAAGTGTACCCTGAAAGCCAGGACGATGAACACGGCTAAGGAAGAAGACAAGAGCGCTGAAGTCACCAATTCACTCCAGGACAAAGTGCTTCCAGGGAAGAGTCAAAACCAGTTTGTTTACCATGTGAGAGAGAGAAAGGAAGGAAGATTAAAAATTGGTATATATATTAAAAACAAAAAAGCAAAAGAAGCAGAAAAGAAGCAAAAGAAGCAGAAACAAAGCATGGGTATTCTACAAATGAAAAAGAACCTATGAGAAATTTTGAAAATTTAAAAAAAACACTCAGGGAGGCTGAGGCAGGAAGATTGTGAGTTCAAAGCCAGCCTCAACAAAAAGTGAGGCACTATGCAACTCAGTGACACCCTGTCTCTAAATAAAATACAAAATAGGGCTGGGGATGTGGCTCAGGGGTCTAGTGCCCCTGAGTTCAATCCCTAGTACCCCCCCACCCAAAATAATCAAAGACAAAAATGTAATTGATGGGACATATGCTAGGCTAGATATAGTTGAGAGAATAGAAGATGCGAGCACAAAAAGCAGCACAATGAGCTAAACTGTGGGGGGAGTGTAAAAATGAGAGATAGAGAAGACAGATTAAAGATTTTAATACACGCTTTGCAGGAATTAGAGTGATGTGCATAGAAATCATATATAAAAAGAAAGTAATAGAAATTTTAAATATCCTCTTATTGACTGCCCCTCCTGGTATAAATCTATATTTAGACACTTTGCAGTGAAAATATAAGCTATAAGCAACCAAGAGGTCTGAAGAGCTACCAAGGAGATAAAGGTGGTAGAACTCCAACAGCCTTCCCAAGTGTGAGAGAATGTGTTGTCAACCTAGATTTTTATAGCCAACTAAATTAGCACCCAAGATGAAGCCATATGTAAAACATTTTCATATGTACAAAGACCAGCATGATTTAATCAGTGAGTAGATCAAATCGACCTATTAAAAAACAAATCATAAACATGTGTCTGTCATAGGAAACAGCAAATGCATTCTAAGACATTTATCCAGGAAAAATGAAAATGTACATTCACATGAACACCTGTATGTGAGATTCACAGCAGCTCCTAAACTGCAAATAACCCAAATGTCTTCTTTTTTTTCTTTTAATATCTTTATTTTATCTGTCTATTTTTTAATGTGGTGCTAAGGATTGAACCCAGCGCCTTGCACATACTAGGTGAGTGCTCTCCCGCTGAGCCACAATCCGAGCCCCACCCAAATGTCTTTCAACAAGTGAATAAACTGTACTACACCCACACCATGGGATACTAAACATAAAAAGGATCAAACTATTCGTATAATTACGAATGGATTTTGAGAGAATATTGCTGAGTGAAAAAAAAGTCAATTCCCAAAGTTCACAAGCCCCATAATTATATTTAAATAGCATTCTTGGAATAAACAAATTATAGAGATGGAGAATAACTTGACTGACAAAGGTGAAGAATGGGAGGTACGAGAGGCGGTCAGGGATAGCATAAAGGAATCCTGTAATTTCTGTAAAAAAGAACTGTGTTGGTGGTTATGAACATACAAGTAATAAAGCTACAGAAATGACACACTCATGCACACATACACACACACATACATGTAAAACTAATGAAATACTCAAACTTATTAAATATATAAGCCCATTTGACTGCATCAATGTCATTTTCCTGGTCTATTCATCAATAATTGTTATTTAAGATGTTTCCACAGGGTTAGGGTTAGGGACCTCCCTCTGTGATTTTTTTTCCTGCAAATCTATAATGACCACAAAATTAAATTTTAAGGAGATTACAGACTGAATTCACAAAAAGCCAAACAAAATACGTCACGTGCTGCTGATCAGAAACCTACCACACCACAGAAGCACAGGAAAACCCATGATAGCAACTAACCACTTGAAAACAAGAGATGAAGAAAACAATATTAATTTAAAAAATCTGACAAAACTTTAAATATCAGATGAAGTAGATTTTAAGATAAAAGTACAAAACAGGAAAAAAAGGCGAATTATGAGAAGAAATAATCTAGCAAGAAAGGTGTAGCAAAGCTGTCCAGAATGACTACGAGAGAATACAAGTTGGCACCTCACAAATAGAGACTGAATCCCATGTGTCATGTTTGCACAAATTAACTAAAGATCACATTACAAAGGAAGCCTCAATAATATGTGCAATCTCATAATGCAGTCAACTTACAACCTCCAAATGAAAAGACAGTTAAAATCCCTATTTGTTTGAAACTTTAAAACATTATTAAATACACTGTAAGTCATGAATTTCAAAAGCAAAACAGAATATAACAGAGATCTCAAGATGTCTGAGGCTGACTTCAGTGGCCACCACACAGGGCCACTCAGGTTGTGGACTGCTCAGCTTCAAGGGATGAGCTGTGAGTGGTGCCCCCTGGAGTTCTGTGCAGTGACCTGCTTAACCTCGCAGCCGCCCTGAGGGTCACAGGGAACCACACCAAAACTTTTGCAGCTACAACTATTGCTATGCCACGAGGCAATTTTGTAACCCTTGAAAAAGTAACTTAAATGTATGGCTGAAAATGGATCCACAGAATGTTCAACTCAAGAAGCTAGAATTTGAACAAGCCAACAAAGAAGAGAATTCATTGAAATAGAAGACAAAACGAAACAAAACAAAACTACCAAACAAAAACCCAACAACTGTTGGATCTCAAAGATTAACAGTATTTCTCTCCCCCAACCCCCTTATCTTCTCTTTCTTTCTTACCTCCCTACCCCCCTCTCATGCTAAGAAAATAAAACTTTTCATACGGAGCTGTAATCTGTTAGAATTATTCCCACTGAATGCTGGAGTGAGGCAGGAGTGCCTATTATTAGTTTCAAATCAACAAGAGAAGCACATAGGAGGGTCAAAGGATAAATTTGTATTTATTTTCAGGCTGTGACTGTTTACATGGAAAGTCTGATGCAAACTATAGAAAAGCCATTTCATATGTTAAGGAAATTCAGCAGGTTTGTTAAGGCACAAGTTCAACATAAAAATATTTAGTTATATGATTAGTAAGAAATTAGAAAACATTATAGAAAAAGTTTGCATTGTAGCAACAAACTATATAAAATAGCAAGGGGAAAAAAAAAAACAGCAGTAACAGATGATGTCTAATACCTCTGTGGAGAAAATGACATGGCAGTCCTGAAGAACATCAAGCTACTCCTGATGAAAGAAAAGATAAACTATGTTCATGAATGAGATGAACTCAATTCTTTGACGAAAATAACATTCTCCAAATCAATCTCTAAATACGGTGCGATGTTAACACAAAATCCCAACGTGGTTTCTTGGGGGATGACAACAAGCCAAACCTAAATGTGTATGGAAAAATCAGAAGCCTAAGAATAATTAAGATGATTTTGAAATAAAAGGTGGATGGACTGATTAACCAGATATCAAGATTTATTTTAAGAACACTTGAAAATGTGTGAGATTTACCTGAAATAAGCAATGAAATATGACAGAAAGTCTAGAAAGAGATCCATGGTGTACAGATCTTGAGCATATAAAAGAAGTGACATTAGAAATGGTGGGGAAGGCAAGGTACTGCCTGAGAGTGTTGGACAACTGACTACCTGCAAGGAAAATAAGAACTGGGTCTTCTTCTTACACCACACACAAAAATAAATTTCTTAAAGATCTAAATACCAAAAGTAAGGTTTTAATATGAATTTCATGACCTTAAAGGCTGGGAAGGATTTTCTAAAGAAGATATAAAAAGAAAAAAATCATCTAGAAAAATATTGATGGATTTATGGCTACTTCTACTAAAGAAAAAATGAAGGGAAAAAAGCCAATGCACACTTTTAATCTCAGGGGCTCAGGAGGCTGAAGCAGGAGGATTGCAAGCAGGAGGCTAGCCTCAGCAACTTAGCTAGGCCCTAAGCAACTGTTTCAAAATAAATAAAAATAAGGGGTCTGGGGTTGTGGCTCAGCGGTAGAGCACTTGCCTAGCACGGGCGGGGCCCTGAGTTCGAACCTCAGCACCACATAAAAATAAATAAAATAAAGTAAAGGTATTGTATCCAACTACAACTAATTTTATTTTTTTTTAAAGGGCTGGGATTATGGCTCAGTGGTTGAACACTCCTGGGTTTAAGCCCCAGTACCAACCCCACCCTTCTCAAAAAAAAAAAAAAAGGAAAGATAAGAGAAACCAAATTATTTTTCCATCCACCACCCATCCCTCTATGAAACAGGAACCTTCAAATCAGTAAGAAAAGACCTGTAACACAGTTGACAAAGGATGTGAACAGATACTTCAAGAAAACAAAAAGACCAATCTTGTTGGTACTTAGAATACAAAATAAAAAGAATAATCACGCCTATTGAATCATAGTCTGATAGCTCAGTGGGAGAGCACTTGGCTAGCACATGTGCAAACCCTGGGTTCAATCCCTCGGAATAAATAATAATAATAATAAAAAGTTAAATTATAGTCTTGGTGGTATTAAGGAGAAATAGAAGCTCTCATTTACTGTGGATGGGAATAATTCAGTACAGCCATTTTGAAGAACAATTTGTAAACTTCTAGAATTGAGACTAGTTGCCCAAAAATATATTTCAGAAAGACACAGAGAAAAATGTTCCTTTAATATTGCTGGTAATAAATATCCATTGACTGGAGACTGAATCGATAAATTGTGGGGTTCAGTATATAATGAAGTAGAATGGGTCAGTGAAAATAATGACCCAGATCCTGGATTTCTTAAGGATTCCAGAGCTACATGAATCAAAATAGAAATCTGGAAAACATAACATGGAGCAACAAGGGCAAATTAAGATGTTTTGAAATCCTAAAAGCCTTATTCTTTTGTAAGACAAGAATAAGTTTCTGCAGCTACCTCTTTGAGAGAGGAATTTCCTTGAAGTTATAATTAGAAATGATACTGTTACAGTATTCGCCCGCCCCAGTCCCTTTTGATATGGGCTGCTCTGGACAATTGCCAGCACATGTGGTTATCCAATTTGTCCCATAATTTCTCGTGGCCAACAACAACGTTAAAAAAAATTTGTTTTAGAAGAAATTGCTAATTAGTTAAACTCTGACTCTAAGTATCAAGAACATAGAAGGACTTATGAGGAAACTTTTTTTTTAGTATTCTTGAAAACATACACAAGTACATGTTTTAATCTTCGTTCCCTCTTCTCCTCTATTGAATCCCAAACTTTTGGGGGATACAGATGGCAATATTGGAAAAGGGAGAATCTGCTAATAATGCAAACTTGAAACCTCTGATCAACATCAGATAACATTCACAATACAGATTTGCAAGAGTACAGGAATTTAGACACCAGTTGCTTCTTCTTATTGCAAAGTAAATCTGCAGAGACAGTGTAAAGGACAAGTATACTATAATTTCTGCAGTGCCTCTGGGTTTGTACTGATAAAATTTTTAACCCCACTCCTAAAATGGGTAAACAGGGAGTAGCTCAGCTGAAATCACAGTTGTTAGTCCTGAGCAAGATGTCGGTGAAGGAAAATTGTTCCTGGTTTAACAAGGAAGGATCGGTACTTAGTCCTTGTACATGCCAGTGGTAAGAGCTAGGAAGGAGCAGATTTCCCTCAGCCTCCTGATGAGTCTAACCAGAAAGGGTAACTAACCATCGTCATAAATGACAAACATTAGTACAGTGACTTACAGTTTATCAACTTCATAGATAAACCAGAAAAGTAGTGAGTAGTAGAGAAAATCTGGCCTTTGGTGTTCGAACTGTGAAAATCTCAGCTCTTCTACTTAATAGTTGGGTAATTTTGTGTACTTCGCCTCTCTGATTGTAAAGCAAGAATAGCCAATGACACCTTGTCTCCTTTGGTTTACTTTGAGGGTTGGAAAAAACACGTTTAAGATACTCTGCTCACAGAAAACAGTATCATGTAGCTATTACAACTAAACTCGCTAACTAAGCTAGTGTTGCTTTTTAATATGAACTATAGTCCAGGCATGAGGTTAAGTGCTAGGAATACAGAACAAAAAGCTGGCAATCTAGCTGGGGAAACCTATGAAAGAATTACAAAATACTCTGATCAGTAGAGACTTGTGTAAGAAGCAGTGCGACCTTCGAGGAAGGAGTGAGAGTATCTATAACATTAGGGACTCTTATACTGGGACATGAAAGATGAACTTCACATAAACATCCAGCAAAGTAGGTACTGGCATTTGTGAAAACAAGGCTTATGGTGGACTTCCATAGGGTTAGTAAGTGGGGCTACTGCTGACAGAAGCCATGTAATGCCCATTCCCCTGCTTCTAGGTAGAAGGACCCTGGACGTTGACTCCAAAAAGTCCACAACTTTGAACTAAAATTATTTTAGAACATGCAGAAGTTTTTAATTTTAATACCTACTCCTTATTCTCCTACTTAATTCCTTGAGTTTGCGGATTGCAAAGTGAGGGGAGAAGCTGTTGAAATTACTATTATACAGTTATTATGAATAATCAGTATTAAGAGGGCATTGTCTCATTTTGGATCATTTCTAGCATTATGAAAGAACAAAGTTCTAGAAGGTTTCAGTTCTCAAATTCCAACAATTTCTTTCAAATGAGTAATAGTTCCAAGAGACATAGGCCTCTCTAGGTCAAATCCATGGGATCCCTCAGCGTTTTGGCTATGTGGCCTTGGGCATGTTCCTCATGCATGTTCTGTAGAACAACTAAAACTTTTAATACTATGATATATGCAAAGGAAAATGTGAGACGTAGAATACTTTGCAAATAAAAAAGTTTGAGCCAGGTATGGTGGGTGGCACATGCTTATAATCCTGATGACTTTGTAGGCTGAGGCAAGAAGTTGCCAGTCTAAGTAATGTAGACCCTGTTTCAAAATAATAAATAAAAGGGCTCTGGAGGCAGATCAGTAGTAAAGCATCTCTGGTACACCACAAAACAAACAAACAAACAAAACTCCTACACAGAAAACTGAATATTGGGTAAGGAAGTAGAGGGATGGGGAATGGAGAGTTACTATTTTATGGGCACAGAATTTTAGTTTTGGAAGACGAAAGAAGTTCTCAGATATCCATTGGGGTTGGTTGTACAACAATTGGTATGTACTTAACTGTAATAAAATTGTAAATTTCATGTTACATAGATTTTTCCACAAGAAAGAGGAATAAAAAGGTATACATAGATTTTAGCAATATCTAAGAATAACTATTTTTTCTCTTAGGGATAAATAGTGAAAGATAGGATTATTTCAGATGTCCTGTCAATGCTTTTACTTTTATATATACATATAAAACTAAGATGGGATAAAATGATACACAACTATGATGTGGTCATTTTCCCCAGGGATATAGACAGAAATATCCAGATGTGAGCTCTGGCATTATCACACTGACGTTTATTGATGGTACAGAGTTTAATGTACCTATGCAAAGCTGGGAGAGTCTTAATAAGGTAAAAAGCTGGGTGAATTCTACTAAGGTAATGCTACTGTCTTTCAAAACTCAGGGTCACACAATTGAGCACCCACAGTAGAGCCCCAATGTAGTAAATATGTAATGTGTCTTCCAATCTTTTCTGAGAAATCGCTTTCATGCATCACAATGATGAATTTTTTAGATTTAGTTAAAAAGGACAACCAAGAAATAAGAAAGTCTAATTTTTTGACCCCAAATAATGCAAAAACACTATTTCCATAATTACTCTCATCTATATCTGTGCTCCTTTCCTACACAAAGAGTCTAGTAACTTAAGTTCAAATTCAAATTCTGCCTCTATGTGACTGTGTACAAAGTCACTAACTTCTGTTAGCCTCAATTTTGTGATGTAGAAATGAGAGGTGCAGGCGACACTGCAGGTTCTTGACACAGCAGGTTCTCTTCTAGGCTAATGTTCTAGAATTGGGTCTTTCTAGAACTGAGGATGAAGTTGCTGTTCAAAATCTGAGTTTGGAACAGTGCCCTGGCGAGGCTCCAGGAGGTGACCACACACACGGTTTTCCCAACTCTCTTTTCATGCCTCTGATGGCTCTGAGATTTGTGTAACATGGGGATCCACAAGTGGCTTCTCACTGATAAAATATCACTAAAGGGAATACATGTGCATGGAACATACATTGCTTCAGAGGAAAGAAGAAGGAGAAAGGAAGCGGAAAGGTGCACACAATGTTGCTGGTGGCAGGCCGTGCTCTGGACTATTCCCTTGGTGCACAGTGCCTTATTCAGGACACTGCCTGCAGGGTCCAAAGAGCAGTTCTTATCAAACGGAGGAGTTTTTTTCTCTTGGACAGGCTGTGTTACCAATTCCTATGCTGCCCAATACAATGGTTTTGCATAATAGGTGTTCGATATGTTTTGTACAATTGAGTGTTTCAAGATGACTAAAGGCTTCTTACTTTCATATTTGTACTTGTTACCTGCGTTAGATGGTTCTGTTTGGAATTTAACCCTCTTAACCAAACACAGGCAGAAACCAAGATTGGACACGGCAGTTTACAGATGAATTGGGAGGAAGGTTTCTCAAATGACTCAGAGACAGATTTGCTCCATTCTAGAAGAGACCTGAAGCTTTGGGTTAAACAGAGGTCACTGATGTGCAGGACCTGAGCTGGCCATGTCACTAGCCTCTGCTGCACAGCACTAAGATAGGCATTTTGTTCTGAGATGTTAACAGTGCAGTCGGCACGGCTAAAGCAAGGAGAAATGTCAACCAGAGCAAATGACACTCTCACTTCCTTTCCATCCTGGTACTTCTTGACCTGATGGGCCAATATGTCTCTGAAAAATCATCTCACTAAACAGCAGCAGTTAGCAAAGCGACAGTATTAGTATTAATAACTAAAATATAATAAATATTTTTAGACATAAGCTATTCAGAAATATGCTTAAACAAATGCTATTTAGGCAATTATATTCTTGTGCCAGCAGATAACAAATGATAATCACTTCTTCCATGGCTGTAAATACGTATTGATTACGTTCAAACTTAGAACTCCAAAATGAATTATATCTGGTCATTGCTAAACTGCTTTGCTCACCGAAAGAAAAAAGAAATCCACACAACACCTATTATACTGCATTTAATTAAGACAAGCATCAACTTTATGTGCCATTATTTGCTTCTGCCAAATCTCTATGGTGTAAATATTGAACAGAGGCATCTCTTGAATGCTAATCAATCCTCTCTGAATTTCAAATGATTACATCAATTTTAGGGAATGCTTATTTGCCAGCATTGCTCTCAGACCAGCAAGGCATTAGTATAAAGATATGCGTGGTGGCTTGACAAGTGTCAAGTGAGTGTTTTTCTAAATTAGAATATCACAAATGAAAAGGTAAAAACTGAAGCTGCATGCTAATTGTCAGACAAACCCCCAGGATGTTTCTTTTGCTTATCTGACTTCATGAGGAACCACTGAAGCAAAGCTCTGGGGTCAAGATGTGAGGCGAATACACAGTATCACCAGACTCTGTAAGCCATCGGGGCAGTGGGTGTGTGCCTGGTGTGCCTGCATGTGCGCTAAATTTGGAGAAAGGCTGAAACAAAGACAAGGAGAGAAATGAATTACAGTAGATGGGGTAGAGAGAGAAGAAGGAAGGGGAGGGGAGGGAGGATAGGAAAGGTAGCAGAATACAACAGTCACTAATAGGGCATTATGTAAAAATGTGGATGTGTAACCAATGTGATTCTGCAATCTGTATTTGGGGTAAAAATGGGAGTTCATAACCCACTTGAATCTAATGTATGAAATATGATATGTCAAGAGCTTTGTAATGTTTTGAACAACCAATAAAATAAAGAAAAAAACGGGAAGATTGGGGTTTGCTGTTGCAAGACCACCTTTTATCAGGTTCCATGAAACAAGAATTTTTTGACATGTAGATTATCCTGCTTGTCTCAGGATATCGTTAATATTCAGATATAAATTGTGATGCACAAATAGAAGAGCTTACTAGTTTTAAATTCCTCAGAATCTTTGACGGTTTTTCTGGAGCAAGGCAGTCCACCAAAGTGTGAGAACAGAATTCCTCCTTTACTTTAGGCGTGCTGTATTTATAGCAGGTGACAACCTCTTTTAATAACTGGATTTAATGTTGTAAAAAAGCAATTTTCTCTCTGTTTCTGTGACTTTCCTTAGACTCAGAAAGACCTCTAGTTTGATGGGGCAGGGGGAACACCAAAAAATAAACAAACAAACAAACAAAAACAACTCTCACAAACTGAACAAGTTGCAAGACTTATAATAAGTGTGCATTCCTTCTCCAAAGTCACGGCTAGGATATTTCCAGGCCATTGCTGAAGTGCTAAGGAGAGGAGGCCCCTGGACTGCATCCCCACATGCAGTGCCCCCCTGGGGATTACTGCCTAGGAAGGACAGAATGCAAGATTCCAGAGCATGGCCCAGGCCGGAACTACCCCACAAAAGGCCCATCCTTTGCACAAAAGATAGCAGAAAACCCTCCTGATGACCAACACTCTGATGCCTCACTGACATCTGGTCTAGGATTAGGAGATGGAATTACAGTTCAAACGACCAGTTTGGGCTTCAATGTCCTGCTATCAGGGCGTCCTTCTAAGGGGTAGCAAAACACTGAGCAGACTGGATAAGAAGCTGCGCACAGTGAAGTGTTTTCTTCTCATAGGAGAGCATACACCAGCTTGTCTAGTCTAGCTAAAGGTCCTCCCTTAAAGACAAGAATCACAGCAGGCCAGGGGCTCTGCATGGTTTTCCAGGATATGTTAAATAGGAATCTTTTGTATGGTACACTTCATGATTTTGAGGTTTACTATTTCTACAAGTCCCTGTTACCTCTTGTTAATTGAGATGGGGAATCAACAGTTGCTCTATAATTCTTTGCCCATTTACAATGCCTTGACTTTGCAAATGAAGCATGCATATATACATGCCTTTATATATAGTCTTGACAGTGATGGGATTCCTATACATGACAGCTTGTGCTGGAGTCTTCAATCTGCCCAGAGGCCCTGATTGAGGTGGGCACCTGTTGGCATCCTGCTTCACCAACTGCTCTGTGGAAAGTTTCAGCAGTGAACCTTCACTGTGTTCTGCTACTGAAAGCCAAGGGATGAATGGTATAATGTAGTCAAGGAGAGAACAAGTACTAGATTTTTAATTTTAAATGTTAAAGAAGAAAAATTACTAAACAAAACTCAAAGAAGGTAAAAACATTGATCACATCAGAAAATAAAGGGTATTTGAAAACTGACCAGTGCAGATAAGTTTTCTCACCCCAAAGGCTACATCAACCACATTGTTCACCTAGTCAAGATGGTGCAATTTTGTTTACTATTAACCATGTCAACATCATATTACATGAGCAGATTATGATCAAACCCTTTGGGAAATAGAAGGCTCTTATACGTGAGAACAGACTCTACAAATTCACTCACCTCCCAACACCCCATCCTTTCCTAAGGAACTTCATCCACATGAATCTGATAGAGATGTTTAGTTATACTTTTTCTTTCTTTCTTTTTTCCCCCCAACTTTAAGGTTTATTATAGTCATGCCCTCCAAAAGGGAGGATTATAACCAAAAAGCTAACCTTGTTCAAAAAATTTAAATGGATGCTAAAATAGACATAAAAATAATGAGAACTTATGATCATTTTGCTTTCTTAAGGCCTGCTGATTGGTCCAAAGAAATATCAACCCTAAGAGGCAACAATAATAGAAGAAAGAAGTCTTGAGAGACTTTGAGGCAAGAGATTTCAAACAAGCTCGCTGATGTGTGAAATCAAGAATTCACACAGAGATAAAAACAAACAAAAACTATGATATATTTAGAAACCAAGGGAATTCAAAGCTATGTAATTATGCTCAGCCCTCTTATCCAAGGGTAACCCATCTCCAGGGCATGGAGGAACTGCATCTGTATTGAACATTTATATTCTTTTCTCCTGTCATTAGTCCCTAAATGATATAGTATCAAAACTATTTACTTATACTAATAATTGACATTGTGTTAGGTATTTTAAGTAATCTAGGAATTTAAGCATCTTTAGATTTTGGTATGGGGCAGGTAGTACTGACACCAATTCCTGCCCAGGATAGAGAGGATTGGCCCTACTTGTTATGCTTTTACCTAAAAAGTGGTTTTCTTCTTGGTCCACATTCTTCAGGTGATCATCCTGATTTCCTGCATCATTTTGCTGATATAAATGGTGCCTTAGTAAGTATGTAGTATTTTTAAAGTATTGATTGATGAGTTCGATGTCTCTAAAGAGGACACTGTGTAGGAGCAGAGAAATGCTGGGGACACTTGCGGTTGTTGGTTCTAGACCTGACTGAGGCTAAAATGTTGAGTAAAACCATCCTGTTTTGTTTGTTCAGCTACAGAATCAGCGAGAGTCTCATATGTCCCTTCTGTCTGTCAGGGAGAAACTGAATGATTTACTCACATGAAGATATTTTATTGTTAACACTTTTGAAGGACAGGGCACTTCCTTCTATGGCTCATTTGGATATCTGACATTCCCTATGCCACAGTTTCAAATAGGACCTACATGCGAATCATTAGTGATTAATTTCACTTATTGTTTTGTTTGTAAAGGAAAAAAGACTTTCTAATTTCCATTTGCCTTATAATAACCCCCTTTGTAATGTGAACACTTATACTCTTGCTCCCATAAAAAAATGCCAAATCCTTTAATATTTATACATGGGATCTATTTTCGAGTGTTCCTCTCTTGAAATTTTGTTTTATTTTTTTTTACTATTTTTGTGTTTCCCATTATAATTTTTTTTTAACCTGGAAGTTGGGAGGAAAAGCATACATTCATTCACGACTGCAATAAATATTTATTAAAAACCCATACCTGTCAGGTAGTATTCAAGGAGTAAAACATACACTGTGCTCACGGAGCTCGGAGTTTATGAATTTGATAGATAAAAGGCCTGTGCCTCACCACACAGCCCCTCTTTGTTTAGTGCTAGACTTGGGTAGTTAGAAGGAGCCATAACAGACAAGGTAAAAAAAATGTTCTGCTTTGCCCTTCAATACTTCATTTTTTCTCATCCCAAATATGATTTTAAAGGTTTTTCAAAACCTTCTGGTCCATTTTAACTTCTGGTCCACATCAAACTTGTTGATCAAGTCACACAAATACTGCTTATTCTGGGACACTGTAGCAATAGCTCGGATGCCATTTCTATTTAAGATAGGGCCTAACTTCTTCAACATGGAGGTGTTGTGGTCTGAAACTAGCCCAAACCAGACCTGGGGAGGAAGCAAACAGCTCTCAGATGGCGCTTACGTTGCATATTCAGTGATTGGTGCTCTTTGCCTACCCAGTGATTCTCCTGAGAAAGGGCTCAGGCAGCAGGCAGGTGAGGGCATCCAACAGCAGATAGCCTTTCTGCCGGGATCTTCAGAGTGGTTCTCTGAGATGAGCACAAACTGTCTTCCGTGGGACATTGGCTGAGGTCATGTGATGGTACAATCAAAGGCCTCAACTAGATTATCAAAATTTGGCATGAAGCAAAGGACTACCATGATGAACAAAGATACGATTTTCTCCATGAGGTTTACTGGAAACAGGGATCTTGTTAATGCCGTGGAGAAATCGTACACTGGGCCTTGACCACCTTTCCTTAGCAGGAGCTGAAAGTCTCTGGTCTTGCATTTGCTTGCCACAGAAATGCATGCCATACAGAGCTACCTTTCGTCATTAACATTCTTTCTTTCTAAAGTTAGCTTTCCAAAAAGAGCTTATGAATAAACATCTGCTCTCCTAACCTGGAAAAAGCAGAAATGATTTAATTTTGAGAAGACATTTTTTAGAGAGCCCTCTGAAAAAAAAGTTGTGTCAGAGAACTAACCTGCACTTGAGCTGTGACTTTTCGACTAAATTAATCTCCTATTACCAATCACAAATATTTTGGTAAAGGCTTTGCTCTGAGTTTAAATAAGTCTAGTTATTCATGCACCATATCAGTAAATATTTTTTAGGTCCTTCTATGTACCAAGGAACGTTCTAGAAACCTGGTGTACAAGGAAAACATGAAGGACAATTTCTAACCTCAGTGGGACCTCACTCTAAAGCATTGGAGCACAGAAACATTTACAAAGCAGAACAGACTCTTTTAGTAGCAAAGAGACTTGAAGTAAATATTACCCAGTTTTGAAGTTTGGTAAATACCCTCAAAGAGAATAACAGTCTCTGTAATGCTGCTAAACATAAAAAGTGCTTACAAAGTATTGCAAAGAGAATAGTTTCCAACAAATCCAAGGATACTCACTAAGGGGAATAGGATATCATACGTTTCTATTTCTTTCTTTTGCCACCTGGGATACAACAAAAGTCACAATGTTCAGCCACTGAATCTCCAGGCTAGGGGACTCTCTAGGCCAGAGTAACAACTTAGTTGGCAATTCTGGGCACTTATTGCTTTGAGGACCCAAGCTATATTAATATTCCTGATGGGCTTCAACTTGTAATGACATTGTTCAGGATACCACAGGTAAAAACCAAGTGACCGCTTTCCATTTCTGTCCTTGTCTTGGGAAGGTAATATTTCATAGGATTTCTACTCATCTAAAATGCATCCATGATACCAAGGCTCGTGAACGCCTATACTTACTCTGTAGGATTTATTTCTACACTGATGGGTGACAGTCAGTCAATTTACTTTCATCATTCACTTTGACTCCTTGTTAGAGAAGAAGGTGGTAGTATGAACATTAAAACTTTTATTTTGGCTTCTCTTGGGTCATCAATTTTAACTGGCCAACTTAGAATATTTCCTTTTCTGCCAAGTTATCAATGGGTGCAAAATATATTATCTCATAGTTTGGCAACAAAATACGGTAACTTAGAAAGATTTAAGAATGTATTACAGCTATGATCAGCTACTGATTCTTGGGACTAAACACCCAGAAATTCAAGACTCACCCTAGACCTCTTTATTTAAACTCTGTCATGACCTCTGACAACTTATGACTGGTTTATACTCGTTATCTCCTTTCCACCTCCAGGGGGTAAAACCACCTCTTTGCACATGGCTATAAGAAAAGCAAATCAACCCAAACTACCCACCTCACCCCTGTTTTAACAGCTCTGCATTGCTTCCCAGTTGCCTACAGAATAAAAGCCATGACACCTACTTTTGCTGACACTATACCCCAGTGGCTACTTCAATGTCCGGCACATGGATACGGCTCAATGGGAATTTGCTGAATGTGTCTGGAGTCTCCTCTTCTGTGCCAGCCTCTGGCTTACCTCTCTAGCTGCATTTGCTCCTTCCTTATACCATATTCATCTGTTAATTGTTCCCCCAACTCATCTTTTTATAGCACTGGGGACTGAACTCAAGGCCTTGCACACACTAGGTGAGTGCTCTGCCACTGAGCTGCATCCCCAACCCTGTTTAAATTTTGAGATAGGGTCTGACTAAGTTGCCCAGGCAGGCTTAGTCCTGGCTTTACAATTCTCCTGTCTTAGCCTCCCCAGTAGCAGGCATTACAGACATGCCCCACTATGCCTGGCTCGCCCAACTCATGTTCTTCTCTTTCGCCTTCACGTTTTCAAATTGACCGTTTTTTTGGTCTTAGAACTGCACCTACACAGATCACACCCTACCGCCTCTCACCAAATCAATCTGGAAAAGGCTGCTTCAAAATCTGATATATGTAAAACGTTGTTTTATTCAGCCATAAAGAAGGACGAAATTATGTCATTTGCAGAAAAATGGGTGGGAGAGAACATTAAGTGGTATAACACACAAACTTATAATGTCAAGCAAGGTTTTTCCTCCTTATAAGTGCAAGCTAGAAAGGACAAACAAAACCAAAAGTGGGTGGGGGGTATCTCAGGAAAATCAAAGGTTGATCAGTAGAGAAAAAGGACCAGGGAGAGGGGGAGGGAAGGGAAAGGGAAAATACTGGGGAGTGATATTGGCCAACATCATGTGTAATAACGGATCCCACCATTATGTACGACTATAATGCACCAATAAAGAAATGGCGAAGAAATGGCTATTTCATCTCTGACATGAGAATACTGCTGTAGCCCTCTTTCTACAATGTCTCTGGCCTCTAATCATTCCCCCAAATCCTCATTTTTCTTCAGCAGGAAGGAAGCTCAAGGTTGAGCTGGGACCAGAACTTACCTGGCTTCAGGCTTAGGGGGCTCACGACTCATAAGGGTCTGGGTCAGCAGATACCTGGCTTGGACTTGGACTGGGCTTTCACCTGTGACCCTATATGATTTCATTCTCAATCACAGGTAGAATAGGTGTCTGGAGGCAGGCCTGGGAATCTAAAGGCTGATTATCTATATAAGTCAATAAAGTTGAAATAAAGGTTTTCCACTCATAAATTAAAAGCCACCTGTATTTTACAATGAGTTCCACTTTTCCTCTTTCTTTAAAAATGAATTCTTGACCCAAACTCAATTTACCTTGACCTGAAACCCATGCCATCCTGTCTTCCTTACACAAATCACTAGGGTTTTAGCACACTTTAGGTGGTGCCTCCCTGGTGTCCTACACCTGCCCCGTGTAACAGCATGCTCAAACAAGGAAGGAGGATGTGATGAGGTTCAAGAAGATAATTTGTAAGGGACGCAGGTTGAGAGCCATTTAGACCCATTCCCTATTGACAGACAGAGAATATAATAATTTTGAAAAATGATTAAGGCAAGATAAATGGGGTGAGAATAAAAGGTTCATGTGCACATCATCAAATGTAATGCAGTTCCCCCACTAATTTTAAATACCACGGAGGTGAGAGGACTCTTTCTAAATATTTTATCACTGAGACACCATAAGATTTCTTACTCAAGTGTTACCCCAGTTTCTGTTTAATGACTGATCAAATGTACTAGTTGACAAGACTGAGATCTGGTCATAAAACTGAATAACATGGGAGATGACAGCAAGCAGACTCATGTTCTCCTCCTGACTCTCTAAAAACTGCTCTGGGGTGACAGATGCAAACTTCCTTGACTGGAATGTTCCTCTTTATTGTGGTTAATAAAGAAACCACACAGGGTCCAGCCTGGGCATTATAAACCTTTGAATACGACATCTATAAAATTCTGTTGTCTTTTTAAATTTTCAATAACATTTCTATACGCTATATTTATCGCACTTTCCCAAATGTGAAAATGCTCTTTGTAGTTTAAGTGCAGACTACATGTGAAAAATTAACTCTGGTTCCACTACTTCCAACTCTTCCTTTATTAGCAACAGTTGTGCGATGCTGTCAAGAGGCATTTTAAGGCTAAAGTGCCCAATTTGGAGAGCAGACACATCTGTTTTACTTCGCAGTGTGTTTTATTGTTCTATTTCTTGGGATATGAATTCACAACTATCTTATAACTGAAGACTAAAGAAAAAACACATGTTGGTAAATCTGATTTCGGCATTTTTTTTTTCTTTTTATTGGAGGGAAGTTGCCTCCCTCAGCCGTCTGTCAGGGAAGAATAAATGGACTTGGCAAAAAGTTTATTTAAGTTGGCTTTATTAAGCCAACAAAATACAGAAATCAAGTAAGGGACAGGCAGAAAAATCTGTTCCTTTGAAGTCAATAAAAATCCATCTCCTTAATCCTTTTTTTATTCCAAGCAGTGGTGATTTTTCTCAACTGGCTCACTGAGAACCTTGATTTAGCTAATCTGTCTTGCTTAGTTATCTTTCTTCTCTAAAGCTTTCTAAAGAAGCATCTTTCCCCTTGACAACTGTCATCCTTTATGCTTGCATAGTGCAGCATCTGGTTATAAACATGCTCTCGTTAATCCTGATAGAGATTTTAAAAAACAGGCTTTTAATTACTATCCACATGTTAGAAGAATAAAAGAAGCAATAGGTAGCCGAGCCAAAAGGAAAGGCACATGGATTGCTCAACGGCAGGAAGATGGCAAAAATCTGAGACCACACATCTTTGACTTCTGTTGTGGCTTTTGACTAGCATCTCTGCTCCTCTCAGTAAAGGGGGAGGAATTAAGTAGAAATATATATTTTTGTGGCTATGTATATATATTCACGTGGGAAGATTTCATGATTTGAATGGAAAGGTATCATCTTAGTGTTAGAGAAAGATATTGACTTGGCCTTGGGCAACATTGAGTCATATTTGGTGGTTTAGCATGAGAAAAGGATTGCTTACCCAAACTAAAGAGCACCAAGAATTTCAGACACACGAACTCTCGCTGATCAAACTGTAGGGAGCGAAGTTTTGCCACTAGCTCCTGTGCGTGACTCATGAGGTTGTTGAGGGTGGCCCCGGCTTGTGACACGATTATAGAATAGTCCACCTGCAACACAGTTTTCACGAACGTTAGGATCAGAAACACACATTTCACTTGAGATTCTTAAGCATCGTGGGTAAAATCAGACTGCAACACACACTTATACCAGAGAGGGCTTTCCCCTTGAAGGTAGCTTGAGACACGGCCTATTATCATAAAATGAATCGCCATTAATCTGTTACATCTAATCGCGCTGATGAGCTTTGTAGGAAACAGGTTTTGACAGCCTGCATTTTACAAGTGTACATGCCTTCTTTCTCTTAGGAAGTTATATTGTCATAGAAAATATTTAAACTCAAGTTGAAAGAAAAAAATATACTGCATATACAGCATTCTACCTGTACACCATGACAATGACCAGTACACGAAGAAAATACAGGCTGAGTCACATTCTCTCTGTATTTTGAGATCACATTTGAACATAATCCTAGTTCAAGATTATATACTTGTGGATAACAAAATAATAATAATAATAATAATGATAGTAATAATAATAATAAAATCACATTTAAAGTATTCCAGCATGCTGCTTCCTTAAAAGCTATGACATAAACCTGCTAGTTTCAGGTGATCACATTAGATGCCGTCAAATGAATACATCTCTCTCTCTAAAGACAGCAGTGACCTTATTTGCAAGAATAATTCCCTCGTCTGGAAGAACAAAACAGAAATAGCATATTCCTGGTTTCGTTAAAAAGAAAAGCATGGCAAGGCACCGATCTTAGATTATTCATGGGGACATGCGAAGCTCCATTTATAATAAGTTAAGATGTCGGGATGGCTGTCAGTGGAAGTACTAGCTGTGCTGCTTCCTTTACAGCATAATGGGAAAGCCCAGTTGGTACCTGCAGCTCCAGTCCTTGTTTTCCTGAAGAGCTCTCAGGCAACCAAATACTCTTTTAGGTGCATTTAATATTTGCAGCAGCAGCAAATTTGTCTGGGAGGCAAGTCCTCATCTGCCACTCACCCAGAGCAGACTGTATTAAATTTTTATATTTATTGACATTTCATTACCATAATTGACTGCACTTGCTTCTCTAGGAGAAGGCACGGGGCTGCCTCCTAAGCAGGAGAACTAGTCCCTTGAGTAGAATTTGCAATTAAAAACAAGGCAGAATGGATTTTTTTTTTATTGTGTAAATATGATGAGTTGAATTTTCAGGTTTAACTAGAGAATACTAGGTGTACAGAAACCTTTTTCAAGAGTGAGAAAAATTATGAGTCAGTGGAAAGATGACCCCCAAAGGTGTCAATCAGTTTATAGATAGTCAACTATGCATGAAAAAGCCACAGTTAAAGTGTGGAATCTCCTGCATCAACCAAACTGTCCTCCTGCTGTATCCATCCGTGGGCGGGCATCTGTCCTAAGTACTCCAAATGTGGGAAAGACAAGTTCAGTACCAGGGCTGGAAGACAGGACAAGCTGTCGAACTCTATAGACCACAGTGGGAACATTTTCCTAGCGTGCAAAGTGATGATGCCTGACAATTATTTGGTTAGGTAATAATATAGGCTGAGTATCCCTCGTCCAAAAATCTAAAGTCTGAAATGCTCCAAAATCTGAAACCCTTTGAATTCCAAGAGACGCCATTAGTGGAAAGTGTACGTGATGAGTTGCAGCCAAACCACAAAGTCACTAAAAATACTGTATAAAATAACCTTCAGGCTATGTATGTATGAAACCAATGAATTTCCTGTTTAGATGGGGTCCTAGCCCCAAGATATCTCATTAAGGATATGCAAATATACCAAAATCTTAAAAAAAAAAAAATCTGAAATCTAAATGACTCCTGTTTCCAAGCATTTCAGATAAAGGACACTTAACCCGTAATAGGACTTCCACAGAGACAACTGGGCTAGATGAATCAACAGCAGGTGGAAGGCCATGAGGTGAGAGGTAGAAGAAACCTGAGACAAGACGCTACCTGGGTCAATGCTGCCCTCTGAAAACAGAGGGCTTGGGCCAATCCGACGACATCTCCATCCCTTACTCTCCTCATCTTCAACCAAGGCCATTAAGAGAGATGCTGATAAGGTGCCTCTCACTTTTATGATTAGTAAGAAATCATCATAGTTGGAATAATAGTACCAATTTAGGCAAAGAACTAACTGAATGCTCTGTGACAGTAGCAGAATACATACAAAGTACTGTGTGTGTGTGTGTGTGTGTGTGTGTGTGTGTGTGTGTGTGGTGTTGTTTCGTCAATGCTAGGGATTGAACCCAGGGTGTCCTACTAACCATCTACATCCTCAGCCCTTTTTGCTTTGAAGGTCTTGGTATGTTGCCCGGGCTGGCCTCCAATTTATGATCCTCCTCCCTCAGCCTCAAGCATAGCTGGGATTATGGCATGTGTCAATATGCCTGGTCAGAGTATATTTTAATAGAAATCATTATTTAAGCCCTAAACCAGGAAGACCATGTTAAATAAAGTACAAATATGTAATATGAATTAATTTTTATTGAGATGTGATTAATTCTGGGCCTAGTGGCACATGCCTGTAATCCCAGTTACTTGGGAGGCTGAGGTGGGAGTATCAAAATTCAAGGCCAGCATGGGTAACATGGTGGGACCCTATAGGGGGGGAAAAAGATGGATTGATGAGATTTTTGACGCATGTACAGTTCCAGCAGATCTGTAATAATTAAATTCAAATACTAGAAATTCATACTTGAAAATATATTATAACTGAAAGGAATCTAAATTGTTTCTTGGGATTATATATTTAGTGAGAGACCTCTACTGAGAGGGACCTCAGGAAATCAATTGGCATACCAACAACTTTATTGCCCTACATTTATTTACATGCTAATTTGAAAGCTCAAACATACTTATTAAATGAGGGCTCCAATAACACTTCTTTCAAGGATAATTTATCAAATTGCACAGTTCTGAAGGAGGATGGGTGATTTATCCCCGAAACGGCACAGAGATCTGCAACTTCCTTATATTTTATTACAAACATAATTATATTTTCATTGTTGAATGCAGAGTTTGTGCTCATTTCACGAGCAGCTGGCCTTGTCTTTTATGTACTTAGTAAAATTAATTTATTGCTCTCTTACATGTAATCTTTGTGCCATTAAATTCAAGGGAGATATTGAAAAAATACTCTAAACCGATGCCCCTGTTGAATAAAATTTCATTTATCATGAAGATAGAAACAGTTTTAGCGAAATTGCTTTTAGTTCTAACCTCCAAAATTGTGATGACTTGAATGTTGTCCGATGCCTGTCATTTTAATATGATACACAACAGTCAAAGATAGTAACAGTAGACATTTCCCTTAGGATGAGGTTACAGTGGCTGTTAATTAGTTACAATATGCAAATACTCAAATCTGACCCCATGTTGAACGATTCTATTTTATGTTACATATATACGGATTACGTGTGTGTTTTAAAAATACTGAATAGGAAGGAATTCATCTCATAAAATGCTAATGCTATGTATTGGTTGTTGATTTGACAGTGCCAATTATTACTGGCGATCATTGCTTCCTTTTTGTCTAATAAAGTTAAATACATGCGTGATTAAAAGATGCAATTAAAATATAGTAGCAAACTTTAAGGTTAAGTAAAAAGCTTAGTGGGAAACACGAATACTGAGTTCAGCACCAGGTGTTATGTCCTGGACCCTCTCTGAGGTGCTATTTCAGTTACTCCAGTTCTGAATACACACAAGAGACCTGGATTCTGCCAACAATCGACAAGAAAACTCACTAGTCACCAGGCTTAAGAGGAAAGTTGTGCTCCTTTTTCTAATTTGCCTCTTTCTTCAGGTTCCAAGCTGCAGTTCCTCCTGAGAATCCCTCGCTGCCCTCCTTCTGTCCTTCTGTCTTTCCTTCCCATCAGGGTTCTGGGGATTAAACTCAGGGCCTTACTCCTGCTAGCCAAGCCCTCTACCATGGAGGTACATCTCCATTCCCCTCCACTCCTCTGCTGTGGTAGGTTCCCCACATTATTTTTTCAGCAGGGAAAAGCCAAAAGATTGGGCTGTGGAGCACCTGGAGACTTGCATCTCTCAGTCTGTCTAGGAGTGTTGCTCTAAAGCCATGTACAGACATCACATACAAGCTTCAAGGTGACATGAAATTGCTGTTTGGAATTTTCTTTGTGGCAAGACTTTTGGCTGTGATCTCGTGGACTGAGGCGTGTATAATATTACTATTTACTAATCTTAAAACACTCAAAATAAACATTTTCAATTGTTCCAGAAGTAATCATTACAAGAAAACTGGGAAAAAAATTGAAAGAAAAAAGGAGAAAAATTCCATATGCAAACCTAAAAATTGATAATGAGTGATTTGGGTGTACTCTCTCCTGGGTGAGGCTGGAAAAGGTTGTACGAGTTTAGTTAAAGTTTTATCCAGCAATTCGTTGTCTCTCCTTTATTTGTGGGGACAGTATAATCTCACAGCCTGGTGTTAGGGGCAAGGCGCTTCCTTATAGAAGCTGAATCATCCGGACAACTTTGAATGGCTGGCTGGTTCCCTGCGTACTTCCTCCTCTGAAATTCAATGCACCTTATCTGAGTCCATGTCATGGGGCTTACCTGTGAAAGTGCACAGTGCCAGGCCCTAGGCAAAGGGCAGTCCCTGTAGTCATTAATTAGATAGAGGGATCACATTTCTTATCACTTTTGACTCTAGGGCTGTGTTGAATTTTTCTCCACTCACAAAAGATGTGACTTCCCTTTGTCTATCAGACTACTAGAAATATTTTTAATTAAAAAATTCCTTCCTCACCTGTTACATGGGTGTTAGCTAAGTTGCTGGTAGGGGAATTTTGCATGCTTTATGGGCATAAGGCCATTCTGTGCACCCCCCCCCCCTTCCTGCAGTGATATCAGTGTCATGGCCTTGATGCAATACATCATGGGCACAGACTTCTACATTATTTTAAAGTTCACACTCCACACAAATATGTGCTACTAGGTCAATGTGTCTCCATGGTGGATTATTTTAATTCATTTTAGAAAGTAAGGAAAGCTCTTATTACACACACACATACAGTTTTCAAACACTGAATGAGAACTCTAACAAAAATGATGATTTTAGGGCAGTGGCATTAGGAATAATATTTTTGCCTGGCATAGTGGCACACACCTATAATCCCAGCAGTTCAGGAGGCTGAGGCAGGAGGATACAGTATTCAAAGTCAGCCTCCACCACTTAGTGAGGCCCTATGCAACTCAGCGAGAGCCTGTCTCTAGATAAAATACAAAAAAAATAGGGCTGGCATGTGGTTCAGTGGTTAAGTGTCCCTGGGTTCAATCCCCAGTACCAAAAAAAGAAAAAAAAATTTTTTTTTCTTCATGCTGAAATAATTTCATAGTAAGTAGTAATCACATTAAAGTTACTTCTGGATAATTTAAATTTACTATATTACAATGTGTTTGAATCACCACCCTCCAAAATAAAGAACACAAATGTTTGTGTATTTAGCTTCTATAAAAGGGAGATGAATTTGTTTTGCTTGGAAGTGCCACTGATGACTCTCGGCGTATAAAGCCTGCTATGCATGAAAGTTATTCACAAAGACCAAATTAAACGCCCGTGGTGAAAGCAAGCTCTGTAGCATCTGGGAATGACCCAAAGAAGTGGGCTGGGGGCTGGGGTTGTGGCTCAGTAGTAGAGCACTTGCCTAGCATGTGTGAGGTGCTGGGTTTGATTCTTAGCATCACATATAAATAAGTGAATAAAATAAAGGTCCATCAACAACGAATTGAAAAAAAAAATATATATATATATAGGATGATGTGTTGGTTAGGAATACAAATTCTAAGCCAGGCACAGTGATGTGCATCTGTAGTCACAGCTACTGGGGAGACTGAGGCAGGAGGATGACTTCATCTGGGGAGTTTGAGGACATCCAAGGCAACATGGTGAGATTGCCACCTTGAAAACAATAACAACCCCAAACCATACAAAAACTGTGGCACTAGCCTGCCTGGATCTGAATCTCTATTCTCCCTCTTATGATTTGTGTTTTGACCTTGAATCAACTACTTCACCTCCCTTGGCCTCAATTCTTTAACTGCAAAAAAGGGGATGATAATATTTTATTCTTGCAATTATTGTGTTCATAAATATCAGCCTCATGTCTGCCTAGTGTTTTAGTTTTCTTCTTTCCGGGAGGCTTGTGGGGGGAGGATCAAACTCAGGGGCCCCTGCATGCTGGGTAGGGGCTCTAACTGCCGAGCCCCACCCCCAACCCTCACACTAGTTTTGATAATTTAAAGTTTTTATGTCAGCACTTTACAGAACTATTTCCGGTGATTCCTAGTGCAGTTCTCTCATGGAGATACCATTATAATCCTGACTGGACAAGAGACAACAATGAAGCTTGAATAAGTAAAGGCGTTTGCTCAACAGGACAGAGCTAGTAAGTTCTGGACAGGAGACATAAACACGAGTTGTTCTGCCTTCATCCCAGGCTGCATATGCGTATTCTGCACACATGTGTGCATGCAAATGCACGCACACATTTAAAAAATATTTGTTTTAGTTATAGGTGGATACAATATCTTTATTTTGTTTTTATGTGGTGCTGAGGATCAAATCCAGTGAATCACGCATGCTAGGTGAGCACTCTACTTCTGAGCCACAACCCGAGCCCTGCCCCCCCACACTTTTTTAATACCCCAAAAGCACTCTGCAATAAATATACACTATAGTGTATACAAACTCAATGGTGTATGTGGTTCTCTATTTCCTTCCTTCAGTTTCTTCCATGTTTTTTGAAATACTTTTTTTTTCTCCAGAATATCACTTTACTCTGACACTTATTATACTCCTTTCCTTCCTTCCATCATTGTATAAACCATCTTCTTAAAATTGGTACACATAAGATATTTTATTTTTACAGTTATTGGTGCTATTCTAACAAAAATCTAGCTTCCCTTCTCTTGCCATTAGGAAATATATACCATTTTAAGAAAATTGAACTTGGAATTTCACCTATCTCTCTGGGCCAAAGGGTAGGAAGTGGTCTATCATAGTGAAAAGGAGATTTATTGTTGGGAAAGAATTGTGGGTGTCTCTGATCCATGAGAACTAGTTGGAAGACAGGGGACAAGAGAAATTAGAAATGTAGAAATGGGGAGGGTGAATACTCTGGGTCTTGAGTCCTACTTGTTTTATTTAAGCATTCAGGTTAGAGATGGGATAGTCCTCATTTAGTGAAATTAGTTCATATTTATCATGTACTTACCATATTTGATATTATAGGAGGAACTATGGGGATATAAAATAAATATGTGTTTGTCACTCTGAATTCAAATCTCTTTCTCAGGACTGAAGATGTAGCTTAGTGGTAGTTTAAGTTTATCATGCATGAGGCCCTAGGTTCCATCCTTACCACTAAAAAAAGGGGGAAAAAATTGAGGCTTTCTTCTCATTCTGTTAAATGAGGTATGTGCTCTAGAAAAGTCTTCCTTGGTAGCACTGTGGCTTTCTACTCTATCACTGAAGGAATCCCAGACATGTTCTAAATGCCTTTTCCAGTCTATTCCATGACAGAAGAGAAGATATTTTTTTCCAATAACCATCAACGAGACTGTGTGATTATAATGAAGCAGCATTAGGCTATTCACCTAGACTGGAGGAAAAAGCACAGGGGGAGAACTTCGATAGACTCTGACATGTTTCAAACAGGGCAGCAGAAAAATATGGGCTGCAGGGAAAGGTGCAAGGGAGACTGTTTTTTAGCTAAGGGAGACCCTTCCTCCAGATCTATTGCCACATACAAGGCATAAATAACAGACTACAGACTATAGACTCTGATTTTATTTATCCCTTGATTTTTCTGGGTGTTGAAAATCCGAAAGGCAAGACATGTACTTTCTCTACTTTTTAAATGGTAATTACCTTTACCAGGGGCAGCACTTAAGGCAGAATGAAATGTGAAATAAGGAATATTTCTAAAGAGCAGGGATGAAACCCATTTCATTTCTTGAAACTCTGAAGGAAATGAAATCGAATTACATTTTGTGAGCCGAGTCTTGTCCTTCTAATGCAGCTCCCAGTTGGTCAGGAGGTGGGAGGCACACCTTGTGTTTAGACTCTGAAAACGGGTACGTTTCCTTCAAAGACTTGGATCACGAGACACAAGTGCTAAACAAAAACACCCAAAAGCACAGGGAGTCAGAGCATTTTCCTCTCTGGAAAGCTTTTCTCTTGGGAGGCACAGAAAGTGGGGACCCAATAGCTAGGGAGCTGGTTGAATTGATCCAACTGGCAAAAACTGAAGTAGTGCATGATGCCTTTAATTTGATTGGGAACATGTGATTTATTAATAATACAGCAAATGGTGTGGAGACAGCCTTTCATTTTCAGATATGCACTGCTGTGGTTTCACAGCACATAAACATTTATGGGGATGTAAAAGATCACGGTGCCTGAGTATTGAAGTCACCATGGCTGAAAGATGGGCTGCTGTCCTGCCTAGGTATATCTACAGGCTGGAGGAACCAGGGTTCCGTGGACTTATTTTATTGATCCATCAGTTTCTAAGTGGAAGGTAAGACACTGGAGGGACTTGCCCATATCCTATCAAGTTGGAATTAGGTCCACTAAGGCCGTTTCTCTTTCCCCAGATATCTACAAGCCCCTCTCTCTTCCTTTAAGTGTTCCCTCAAATGTCACCTTCTCAATAAGGTTGAAACAATCGTTCTGTTTAGCATCACAACCCATGGCATGGATGCTTGTTCATTCCACCTTACCTACTGGCTTCTTCTTCTTCTTCTTTTATTTATTTATTTATTTATTTATTTATTTATTTGGTGGGGATAGGGGATCTTTACTTTGATAACACTTTCAACTCTAACATTCCCGATTTATCGTGATTATTTATTGTTAATTATTAGCTTCTCCCTGCTTTGGCATAAAATTCCACAAGGACAGGAAACAGGTCAAAGCCTCAAAATAGTGACTAGAACTAAGTAGGATGTTCAATAAGTACTCTTTCTTTTTATTTTATTTGCAATTCTGGGGATGGAACCTGGGCCTTGGGTATACTAGGCAAGTGCTCTTCCATTGAGCGACACCAGTAGCCCTTATTTATTTATTTATTTATTTGACAGGGTCTCAAAAATTGCCAAGACTGGCCTGGACCCTTAAATTCTCCTGCCTCAGCCTCCTGAGTAGCTGGGATTACAGGAGTGTGTCATTGCACAGGGCTCAATATTTCCTTCTTGCTTGAAAAAATAGCTATTCAGAATAGGGTAAAAAGCCTGATGGTTATGTTTTCCTTTCTATTGTTCTTGGACATCTGGCTCCTGAAAGCTGGAACTCCTGTCCCTTTCCCATGCTGGCCTTTATGTCAAATATTTCAACTATATGTGACGTTTGAATCAGCCTCTTCCAACAAAGGTAAGGATCCTACAATGTATAAGGTTTTTAAATAACACACAAGTATAGTAGGCTAATGTAGAAGCTCGAGGAAAAAACAAAACAAAACAGTACTAATCACCGAGTTTGATTGAGCAATTGTTCTGACCCTTGGAAGCAGAACTTTCCATCCCTGCAGACTAGAAGCAGCAGAATGCTTATGATTATGTTTGCTTTTACAAGTTTATCTGTAATCATCAGAGCAGGAACTGAGTGCACCAAGTCATCTTTTCTAAATTATTGGCAGCCAATCTCTCCCTTTCAAAGCACAAGAGTGCTTCTGATCTAGTTAAATTCCTGCCATGCTGAACATGCTTAATAAAAAGATGCGCTTTATTTTTATTTTATTTTTTGGTCTCTACACTCACTTGTTGCCCAGTAACCAGGAAAATGGATCCTTCCTTTCCATGTACCACTTGTCGGTAAATGTGGTCGAGGATTAAGAGCTCACTCCAGCAATTCTGAAGCAGCTTCATTTGGTCATCAACCTGTAATAGAAAAAAAGGGGGGAGGGCAGTTATTTACTACCTTTGTGTTTTCGCATAAATTTTTCACATAAGAGAACAACTATAAGCAAAGAAATCTCCACCAGTCGTCACTAAGGTACTGATGCTCAGAATTTACATCACTCCTCCTGAAAATGCTTATTTTTGTTTAGACAAATACTTGATGGGAAACGTAAATACTCATTCCAAGTACTTGTGATCAATGAGGTACTCCATTAGGTTGGTCCATCTGGCATGAACAGAGCTAGTGGTTGTGAGAGGCACGGTTGCCTGGGACTGTCCTCATACACCCCATGAGATGACCCCAAATAGCCAGATCTAAAGGTTGACACATTAAACTGAGCTGGAAATCACATATAAACATTAGCAAGCTGCCAAAATGAGAGGATTTATAGAAACAAAAATTAGGATGACAGTCCACAGGACTCTCGCAGACAGGAGCACACTGCCACTATTTTTCACAGGTTTTCACTGACAGTCCTAATTGTGCTAGACCCTGGACAGAACCATCACACGCCTATTCTTGGCGTTAACCTGCATCTGCTGTTATGATTTAGATGATTTCCCCACCAACTCTCTAAACTTGTTTCTTATCCAAAAAAATAGGTCAAGAACTACTCTCTCCTTTACCGGGATCACCATGAAGATTAAAAATGCTGGCTTATAATGGGCATTTTACTCATGTCTTGCCCTCCAGGGAACTATAATCTTCGGTCACAAATACGCATCTGCCTCATGTAGAGTTCACATGTATGTCTCAATATGGGGAGCCCATGGATCCATTTCCATGGCTATTTGTAACAGTTCACTCTTCCTGTTGTAATATATACCAGTCAAGAACCTTGCTGTCCACCCAAATCCAGTGCCCATGTTTGGATATTGACCTAGCATTTATAAAAGCCAGGCATGGTGGTTCATTTCTGTCATCCCAGCAACTTCATAGCTGAGGGAGGAGGATCACAAGTTAAAGGCCAACCTCAAAAATTAAATGAGGCCCTACGCTATTTAAGGAGAACCTGCCTCAAATTAAAGAAAGTAAAAAGGGGCTGGGGATGTAGATCAGTTGTGAAGTGCCTCTGGGTTCAATCTCCAGAACCAAAAAGTAAAATCAAAGAAAAAAACACCAATGCCTGACATTGACATGTTGCATAATTTTTTAAAGAGTTTTTCTGCATTATCCAGTTAGAACTGATATCATTATATTCAGTATTCAGGTGGGAAAATGGGGTCGAAGAAAGACAAAGGGGCATGCCTGAAGAATTTTCTTTCTCCTGCTCAAATTATATGCTGTCTCCAAATCACATCAAGAGGTCCTAGAATTTTTTAAGTCAAATTAATAGAATTCACTTTAACAGATTCATTTTAAGTAGCCATCCAATGGGACTCCAGAGAGTTGCCACTGATACATTAGCAGTGGTCAGACCTTGTGGTGAACTCTGCTTCCATTGGACCAGGACACGGTGAACACATTCAGGAGAACACCGAGGCTTTGAGGAGAAACAAGGATTTGAGGCCACAGCTCTACATATTCCAGCTACGAGGGCTTGGCCAAACCATATAATTCTCAAGCCTTATTTTCTTGGTTAAAAATGTATAAAGTGGGTCTTCTTGTGACGAGAAGATGAGATAATAAACAGAGAGCCCTTGGTGAAAATCTACAGTGATACACAAATGAAGAACCAACAAACAAAGGCTCCGAGCTAACAGACCATATAGTTCCGAATCGAAAGAAAAAAAAAGGCAATTGCATGTATTGCAGCTATCATCCAGCTCTGTGATACACAAAATGCATCTACCCCTGTGGATTACTATTACTATTATTTTTTTTTGAGAGCCACTTAGGGTGAATCTAAGTGCCAGGCTCTGGATAAAACAGTGAACAAGGTAAATACAGTCCCTGCCTTTGTGTGATTCTTCCTCTGGGGGAGGATGGCACCCAAACCCTGGTGAGCAGTTTAGCTGACCGTGGGAGTTCATGTCCTTTTTAAGAGGAACATCTCTGGAGCACTGTGGATTGTTCCAGGTCAGGCTCTGAGCAGCAGCTTAGACCCCAGCAGGACACTGTTGGCCCAGTGTCCCAGCAACATACATGTCATCACACCCAGAGCAGATTCCTGGAATTGTCTCTCAGATGCTAAAGGGTGAGTTCAAAACGAAGTGCACTTGGCTTCTGAGTTTTATTATAATCTCATCACTATCAGTCTCTTATTTGAAAGTTATCAGTCTATGATGGCAATTTGGTTGCATTCATTTTTTTTTCTTCCTGTGATACGAAGCTTAGGTTATTTCTTTAGTGCTCTTTCAGGGAAGCACAAAATACTGTACTTTGAGATTATCTCTCCAGAAACGTAATAACCCACACGTTAATGCTGCACAGAATTTCCAGATGGGTGGAGAATATAGACTCCAATGTCCATTTATGGATGCATAAAGGGGATTCCAGTTAAGGACAGAAAGAAAATTTATTATCCTGTGCTGTAGATAGAAAAATGAAAGAGAGAGGAGACTCTGGGGGCCATGAAGAATAGAAGCAAAGTTTAGTGAACATTGAGGAGCCTGTTTTTTCGGAGCCCTCTCATCATTTACGTCTCCAACCCCATCCTCTATCTTGCATACATAATGTGACAGAAATAGTACTGGTAACAAAGTGCCACAAAAAATGTAAAAAAATTACAAGAACTTAGCTTCCCAGCCTTTTAAAGTGTTGAGGATACACTGCCAATCTGCCTGTTTCCCAGTTGCTCTGCTCTTTGGAAATTGCCAGAATAGAGAAAATTGACTTCATCTCCTTCCCATAATTAGCACTTCACTTTTTTGTCTTATATGCTATGCTGTTCATATCCTTATTTCTCCCTGTGTATCCAAGAGAGGGCCTCCTATGATTTCTCTGTTTTCACAAAGTACTGCAATTGTTTATCTGTCTGCCTTCCCCTGAAGCTGCAGATCAAAAAGTGCCCTCCATAGTGCTTGGCAAGAGAAGAGGGCACTTAATACATGCTTGTTAAATTAAGAAAAAAAATGACTGGATCATTTCCACCTTTTCCCTGTATATCCAAGCCCACCATATAAGTAAGCGCCTCCCTTGGTGTTTGTGGCATGATAATGCGTGCATGGCTGTGAACACACCAGCAACTTAACTTTGACCCTTCGCACACGTGCCCTGCAGATTCACACCCACGGCTGGCCCTTGGTAAAGACTTCTTGACTGATTGTAATTTCAACACCCCTCTTGAGCAATTGATTCCTTGTTTGAACACTCTCTGAGGAGGTTTTCCACGCCAACATTCCATTTCATTATTTTCCATAATTGATTATGTGATATTTTATGTTATCTTGAAATTGGTGAGTGTGCAGCTTTGCAGGACTTTTGGATGACATGGTTTTTATGCAGTGCTATGAATAAAAGGACAGGTAAGTATGATGGCTGGCTTGCTCCCTCTCCCTGCATAAGAAGTGCTGGCAATTTTGAAGATATTTTTTCTTTAGAAAACGTATTTTAAATGATTGAAGCCAGGAGGAAGAGGGGAAAAAATAATCCACTCCTTCTAAGTCAATCCTCTGGATGCTAATACTGGTAATGAGCAATTTGGAGTTGCATTTGGGGAACCCAGGATGGGGACCAACTGGGTACAAATGCCCTAATATATCAAAACCTCTCACTAATAGTTAGCAATACTACCTCACATAATCCTGGGTTATCAGCTGCAATAAAAGAAAGGACTTATCTCAGAAACATAGTTATTTATCAGAGAAACTATTTATATTGGTATTATAGACCAGAGCATAAGGAATACAAGTCTCATATTGTTATCAGGCACAACTTCCCACAATCCAGAACGTTAATCATTAGAAATGTGTGCTTTCTCATACCAAGAGTGGATTTAGCAAACAATTATGAGAAGAAAAATGTGTGGATCTTTCTCAGTCTCACATTCAACTTATCAAAAACTCTCTGTTTTCCCCTCCCTTTACCTTTGAACAGTCCAGAGACTCAGCTATTTCACTTTCCCTCTTGCAGAGGGTTTTTGAAAACTGACATCATCATGAATCATTGTAATTAAGCTTTAAGAAAAATATTATTAGAAAACATTCTGCTGAAATGGACTGATAGTTAAAGTGGCCATAAACCCATTTCATATTTCTGACCATTCAACTTGGTGTTCAAAAAAAAAAAGTGAGGGAAATAGGTGACTAAAATATGATCTCTACCTTTGAGAGGAGACAGGTGTGAGTACCTTTTTATAACCCCTTGTGCACAAGAAGCTCATGAGCATTTTACCTGAGTCCCTTTCTTGGGGAGACCTTCAGGGGAGAGTCAGTAATTTGCCTTGCAGAATTACTTATCAAACATTTCCCGCCCCCTCCATGGTTCCTATTAGAATAGCTCTTGGATCAAAATCAAACAAAAACACAAACAAATAAAAAATGATTGGAAGATTCTTCAGAATCACTACAAATGAAATCCAGGTATTCAATTATATTTCTCTTTCTGGCAAGAAGAAGGGGGAAAAAAATCCCAGAGGTAGATCACCATTTCTTTTTGTGATAATGATTACATTGGTAGGGGTATATTCAGAAGAGAGGGAAAAAAACCAAAAACCCAAACAAATCCAAATCAATTTAACAAAACCCAATGACATCTGGATGCAGTGGCACATGCCTGTAATCTCAGCAATGTAGCCGGCTAAGGCAAGAGGATCACAAGCTGCAGCAACTTAGTGAGACCCTGCCTCAAAATAAAAAAGGGGTTGGGGTGTAGCTCAGTGGTAAAGCACCCATGAATTCAACCCCAAGTGCTGCAGGAAAACAACTCAATGCTCCACGAGAGGCCAGTCTGAGCAAGACAGACACACTACTACTTCACTCCTTGACTGTTTTTATGAAGAACACTGATGATTATCTGAAACCTCTATAATAAACTGCTACAAAGTCCAAGAAAAAAATGATTTCACATTAACAATGATTAAACAAGCACGAAAAACAATACAGTACAAGAGAACTAACAGACGATAAAACTCTCCAGTCAATTGTTGCAATTCCCAATAGATTTATAACCAGAGGTTCTTCCCTGTTCCAAGGGAACTGGACGTGATTCCAGTGCTTTCCAACCAGGCTGCTGTTGTTCCACAAGACAGAAACCTATCTACCAAATCCGTCAGGAACTGAGTTGTCCTGCCTCCTTTCTATTTCTCCCATAGAGCCACAAAGGGTCTGTCCCATTCCAGTCCCCCTGCTCCTGCCCCAAGGTTCTGAATGTTTCAGACATGGAAGCAAGAGCAGGAGGTTTAACTACTTGGTATCTACCTCTTCTTTTCCATTCCCATCAACCCCTCTAGGGCTTTCACTCATTTCCCCTCCCATCTAGGTCAAGAACAATAGTCCCCTCCATAAAGGTTATCCTACATTTTCCCCCCTCAGTGGTTCCTATTAGAATAGCTTTTGGATCAAAATCAAACAAAAACACAAACAAATAGAAAATGATTGGAAGATGCTTCAGAATCACTACAAATGAAATCCAGGTATTTCCCCACTTGACCAGAGATGCTCAAGATGCTCCTCCCTCTTGTTCTGATCCATCATATACACAGTTATTAATAATATTACCTACTCTGTTCATTTATTCCTTTGGACATGAACCTCTTTCGTATTCCCTAGACTTTCCTTTGGAGAGCTCCACCAAACCAGAGCTCCCAAGCAATCGCATGTCAGCAATAATTTATCAATGGGCCTGCTGATCCTCAAGCCAAGGGTGATCTGGGATAGCCAGAAGCTGAGGATCCTTGCCTCTGACCATAGCAATCTGCTCTGTTTACACTGGTGTGCCACGTGAAGATTAGCATTTTTCAACGTCTGCCAAGTCATAAGATGAAGCTTTCTGTTGAAGTTCCTTTCTCATATCAACTTTTTATCCCATCACATACTAATCCTCTAGTAAACACTGCCTATTTTCTTTCTTTCTTTTCTTTTTTTTTTTTTTTTTTTGGTGGTGGTGGTGGGTACTGGGCATTGAACTCAGGGGCACTTGACCACTGAGCCACATCTCCAGCCCTATTTTGTATTTTATTTAGAGACAGGGCCATTGAGTGGCTTAGTGCCTCCCTGTTGCTGAGGCTGGCTTTGAACTCTCAATCTTCCTGCCCCAGCCTCCGGAGCTGATGGGATTACAGGCGTGTGCCACTGAGCCTGGCAACATCGCCTATTTTCTGTAGGCAGTTTTTTCATGATTTATTGCTGCTGCCGTTAGGAAACACTTAGTGCTGTCAGGCACCATCTAAAGGGTTACTATGGGCAGCTTTCTAAAGCCTAAGAAGAAGAGAGGGTTCTGTGCCTCGTGTCAACACATTTTAAAAACAATAATGAATAAAGAAAGAATAAAAGCTTTAAATGCATGAACTGATTTTATATTCACAATGAACCCTAATTATGGACTAATTATGATTCCCCACTTGACCGGGCACTGGTTCTTCCCTGGTAAAAGAGGAGCAGCAGCTGGGAAAATGTAGGAGAGCTGTTCAGCAGGAGGAGTAGACAGAAAATCAGACAGACCAGTCCGCTACTTGAGCAGCTGAATGCAGAGTCACTCAGTAAGGACGCCAGAACCTTAGACCATAGGACCCCCAAAGAAACCACTGTGACACTCAGGGCACAAAAGAGGACAATCGTGACCAGAAGGGTTTCTCGGCAGCAGGCTCATCAAGCCCTTCATGTAAGAAGTCGGGAAGGGCTGGGATGAAGCTCAGTGGTAGAGCGCTTGCCTAGTGTATGCAAGGCCCTTGGTTTTATGCCCAGCACCTCAAAATAGAAAAAGAAATCAGGGGATGTCTGTAATTTGGTAGAGAGCATTCATCAAAAATTATTAAAATTTTATTCAAAATTCAATGTTTCCAGAGGGGAAGTTTTACTTATTCAGAATGTTTATAAACATGGGAAAACTAATTTCACCCAGATGTAAAATGTGATATTACTTTATATAAAAATGTGTGGATGCGGAAGAGTATGTTTACATACATGTGAAATGGCTACATATATATATGAAACATCTTTGAGGTTTACAGATAAGACTGCAAAGCATATATAAATGGTGAATATAGAAAAACATATCACCAGGTATATCATTTAACCAATTTCTTTCAAATAGAATTATAGCTGCATATTCTGAATTTCTCAAACCAAAAGATTATAATTGATTGATATTTCAGCAAGAGACTTTTTAAAAAATGGTTTTAAGACAAATATAAAAAAACTGGCTGAAATTTATCTTTTGGTTTGAGAAATTCAGAATATGCAGCTACAATTCTATTTCAGCCTATTTGGGGAGATCAAATAGGAATTTTCAAACAGCTATCCTAGTAGAATTTTCTTTCTCTTCAGTTACCACATATAGCCCCACATATAACTCTTACCGCCTGACGATGGTGGGCAGTAAAAGGTAATGAGACTATTTTTCCTTATGGCTAATGGAATCAATCACATTCCATCGCTTGAGAGTCAAAGCATGAATATATGCAAAGAGACAGGAAGAAAGGAGGTCTCTTCCACTCACTGAAGTTTAGCTATGTCCACACTTTCCCTAAGACCTGTCACTGAAATACATGATGTTTCAGTTAGCTTGACGATGGTAATGCCATGAGCGCAATATTCTGCAAAGTAAAGAACCATAAAAATTATCATATCGATGAGCTTCATGGCCAACCCAGCCTCAGATTTTGTGAAACTGATATAAAAAGATCTTTTTTTTTTTTTTTTTTGGTATAAGGGCATGGTTAACCTAGTAGTCATTTATCTTGTCAGATTATTGATACACTAACAACAACAATAATTATATTACTGCTGGGTGTAACCAAGACTTTAATGAATATAAGACCTGGTCCATATCCTCAAGGACCTTATCACTGAGTTGAACAAACCAAACACACTAATATAAGCTAATTAGTGCACCAGGTAGCATACAAAGTCTTAAACTTTGTATGAAATAATTGGAAAATGAGGCTGAGTAGGCAGCTCAGTGGTAGAATGCTTGTCTCATAAACCTGGGGCCTTGCGTTCAACCCTGCACAGCAAAAGAAGGAAAGAAATTGAATACATACTTCAAAAAAAAAAAAAACTAAACTAAACTTGAAATCAATTTGCAGCAGTTAATATATACACATAATATAAGATGAATAACAAAATATACAAGAAAAATGAAGCTAAAAGAAAAGTAGGAAAACAAATCAAAACCAAGACTAGAGTCAGTCCCCCAAATAAAGCACCCCATGCATTGCTTCAATTGTCAGAAATGGGCCACAGTTTGGTTCCCTGTAGCTGGGGCGCCACTACTAACATGATTTGTGGAGTACACATGAGATAAAAATCAAGACAGTCACTTGCAAAACAACTTCTCCTGGGGCAGGACTTCTGAGAAACCTGTCAATAAGAAGGCTCCAGGGGATGCTGTACAGGAGGCTAGCTACTAGGCTTAGCTTTAGAGTTCCTTTAATGCCCTTCATGTGGCAAATGTTAAGAGGAGTCAAGAGAGTTGGGCCCTAGAACACAACTTCCTGGTGGTCTGTTTTATCCCAGATATAAATTGAGACAGTCCACAAATGGGGAGAACGTGCACACCATTACTGGTAGCATCCTTCAACCACTGTAAGGAAACATGGCTGTGGAGTGCAGGGTCCCGGGCTCCTGCCTGGGCATTCTCATTTCCATGTGACTTTGGGTGAAGAACTCAACTGGGCCAGACCCCAGCTGCTCTCAACAGCCTTGTTTTCACCAAATGAGATGACTGCAAACTTGGCCCCCCAGTGACTAGTACACGGCACACACCCTAAAAATACTGAATATACCTCCAGCATTTATATACATCTAATAACTAAGAAGGCCAGATACAAAGGAAAAAATTCCAGGTAACCTAAATAAGTTGATGAACTAGATAAGAAATAGTTTCAAGTTGATTAATGTGAAGTATTTTCCAGTGCTTTCTCTGGCTGGGTATTGTTTCATTTATGAACACTACCTGTTTCCTGTCCTCCGGTTTAGAAATCTCCTATGTGTAATTAAAGTAATGTTCTCGAATGTCTGACCTGGCAGATAATATTCAGGCAATGAAAGCAAATTCCTTCTAAGCATGGCCCATTTTACGCTGGTTGGCCTGGGATGTCAAGAGAGCATTTGCGAATATAGCGATGATTTTATAATAAGGTGATGAAGTTGTGCGTATAATTCTCATTTTCCAGACACAGACTTCACGGGTAAAAAAACACCACCAGCCATAGGAGAATTGCAGGTGTGAAGCAGGCCCATCCTCTGGACATCTGAAGTCCTCAATTAAGGAAGGTTCTGCCTGTGAGATGAACACAACCTTGGGGTGATGGGTGAACCCATCTTGGGATGGCAGGGTGGAGAAGAAAGGGGTAAGGTGGGGGACATTCTACAGGGCGTGTTCTATGTGCTTTAAGTCATTTAACACAACTTCTTCCTCCACAGACTGCATTTCACAGCCTTTAAAAAAAAATGTTTGGAGGCTAAAATGTCCTTGGGTTCTTTTTAGCTGACTGTTTCAATCGGGCAGTTGGCCAAAGAAAGGAGAAAAAAAAAAAAAAACCCAGTGGCCTAAATATCACTCACCAAAAATACAACTAAAATTAGGGCAGAAGTAAAGGAGAGGTCCCCAAGGACAGTGTAGTGATGGGAATTCTCCGGGTACAAAGGCTCCTGGGAGGATTCCTCTGCTAGGTTCCCCTGGGAGACACGGGGAGTTGTTCCTTCACACAGTGCAAACCCCCTACCCGCACTCAGGGACCAGTGTTAAGTGCAGGTCGGTCTCTGCCTTCAGGGATACAGAGAAATGGACTCACAGAAAGGGGTGGCAACGGAGCAGAGCCCAAAATCTGGCCTCAAAGTGCAGAAAGTATATTTTCAGGAAAACCAGACAGTTTTTGCATTGTGACATTTCTCAATAGCATATATCAGGGAATTTCACCCCAATGCTTGAAACACTGCGTGTCGATACTAACAGTTCTTAGCAAGCTTCCTGTCTCTCTCTGGCACTGTAAATGGCATCCCTTCCCATTACCTGGACGGGAAGACCCCACCCCACATCCTACAGAATCACACCTACAGGCCGAGTTCACCGTCGGTGCTTTGCTCAACACTGAAAGGCTCTAGTGGCTACTTTAATCCAACTATTTCATTTGACAGAAGAGGACACTCAGGGTGGGCAGCCTGTGGTTTATCTGAAGTGACTCAGGTGCCAGCCAAAAATGGGAATCCAGGTGTTCTGAATCCTAGCCCAGAAATCTTATTATTCTGTCAATTGAATTTAGAAATAAAGAGCAATCTTTATTTTCTTTTTAATTTTTAAACATAATTGTTATGGTTGGGATCTTAAGTATCCCCCAAAGGCTCAAGTGCTAAAGGCTTGGCCCCCAGCTGATGGTGCTACTGGGAGGTGGTGGAAGCTTCAGGGTTCTTTTGCTTCCTGGCGGCCATGAAGTGGCGCTCTCTCCTGCTGTCAAGAGATACTACCTCACCGCAGGCTCCACAGTGACTGTCTGGGTCCAAAAAAAAAAAAAAAAAAAAAAAAAAAATCTTTGCTCCTTTGAAGTTGATGACCTCATTTATTTTGTCACAGCAACAGAAAGCTAATACAATATAGTCCCGATTTCTTTCCTGTAAATTGCATTAACCGTAATCTAATCTATTTTGAATAAAGAAATTTGCAATTTAGGAATAAATTAGAAGGTCCTCTCTCAGACTACAAAATACAAATCCATAGATACCAAATAGCAGAACTTTGGGATTATTTGGATATAAAATCTTATTAAAGATATTCTTCTTATTTGGGGCAAAACTGTGAAGATGACTCAGGATGGGGACCCACTGAGGAAGGAATGAGGTGTTTCTGGGTACAATAAAATCAGGATGGAGAAGCCGTCTAGAAATAAAATGTTGCACTGACTTCATAATTTTGAAAACCCACAAATTAATTGTATGGGTGACATGATGGACTAGATTCTTCTCTCATGATATCTAGGCAAATGATAGTTCCATTTGATCCTGGGCTCTTTTGCCATTCTGCCAAATTTTGGTCCAGGTATATTTGCCTCCAACTTGGGCTTCACACACTTTCTCCAGGCAAAATGGAAAGTAGGGGAATCCCACAGGATTCAGGGCCCCTGCTTGTGGCCGTGTGCAACACTGGGTTGGGTAGAAGGGCTTCAAGGGTGAAGAGGAAACTCATCCCAAGGGTCCTGCACCAGAGTGACTGAGCCATGGTCCCCCGATACCCAAAGTGTCTCTTGGAAACCGCATCCGAGAGTTAGAGGGCTCAGAGTGGACTTGGACCAATTTGAATCTGGAATTTGTAACTTTTTTTGAAAATGGAAAATGTTTGGCTTATTGCCCTGTTTCTACCTCATTTCTAGAATTCACATGGCTCATTACTTCAAGGAAGGAGTGCACTAAATTATACTAGCTGGATTCAACACACCACCACCACCTCCTTGGGGTTTTTGCCACTGGGCAATCATCATGTCTATACAGGAATGTTAGTGAGCTCTGGCAAAGGGAAGGGTGTGTGTGTGTGTGTGTGTGTGTGTGTGTGTGTGTGTTCAAGCTGGGTCCTAATGACAGCAGTGAGTAGATACCTTGTAAAGAAGACATGAACTTGGCTTCAGTAACATCAATGTTCCACTTTAAAGCCATCTGACTGTCTGTGGATTAATCTAATCCCTATTTTGAAAAACACACGATTTATATAAACTACAGATGAAAAAAATGACACTGCTTATAGTAAAAAAAAACACAATCTATTTCTACTAAAAATCTCTTCTCTAAGTGATAAACAACGACAAGATCCTAACACCAGGAACCTGAGGAGTCGCCCAGGCGAGGACAAGAGAATATCCACTCCATGCCTGGGCACGGTGGCACATGCCTAGGATCCCAGCAACCCCTGAGGCTGAGGCCAGGAGGGTTGCAAGTTTGAGGCCAACCTCAGCAATTCAGTGTAGTCCTCAAGGCTGAGGATATGGCTTAGTGGTAGACTGTCCCTGGGTTTGATCTCTAGTACTAAAAGAAGTAAAGGGGAAAAAAAAGTAAGAAAGGAAAAAGAAAACAAGAAACATCCGCCCGGGTAGAATGCTCAGGCTCAGAAAGAGATCCATCTCCATTCACACGTGAGCTGAGTGGTTCAAGGAGGGACGTGCCAATGAGCTTTCAGATCAATATGGTGAAGTATGGAGATTGATCTCAGCCCACAGTGAGTACATTAACGAGCTCCTCTAGGTGACCTTTGCCCGGTAGTACAAATTAGACTCCACCACACGCCACATTCCTGAATGGAGACCTTTAAAGGTCTTTGCTCCTTTTTAATAAAGCACGCTGCAGGCAGACCTCAAAGATGACACCCCCAAAATATAGCATGTTGTTTTTAAGAGACTAGGAGTTCTTGCAGAATTCGTATATTATGTCTGGAGTTATAGATGACATCGATGCAGGTTTTAAAGCATATTATTTTAAGAAGTATTTTTGGTCTTGTATAATAAAGGTGCCAAACGATTCTGAGCAGGAAGTCCTACTGGTGCCTTTATTTAAATCTCTCATAAAAGTTCAGGGAGAAGCAACTCTATTCAAGATTCATGCTCCTCAAACTTTCCAACACACCTATAATTGACCCAGAGGCCTTGTTAAAATGTGCACTGTGACTCAGCAGGTCAAAGACTGTGACTCTGTGTGTCTAACAAGGTGACCTTGCAGCAGGGCTGACAGTCCCACGTGACACTGAATGAAAAGCTCCGGAAAACTGCAGCCACCAGATGCTCTCTTCCCGTGTGTGAAAGTGTGAGTAAAGTATCTCTCGTACACTCATGCATTAAAGTTTCAGGCACAGGAATGGCCTTAGAACCACATGCCGCAGTGGCCAAGGGTAGGAGCTATGGACCCAAGCCTGATGCAAACCCAGCTCTACCCAGGGCCAAAAGAGCTGGGTGAACTTGGTCATGATTTAACTCCCCGAGCCTTAGTCTATTCCACTTCAGTCAAATTGTAATTAATACTGATGCCCCCTCTGTGTGAACCCACCAGTTGTGAGGGTTCATTGAGCTACTGTATAAATAGAAGGTAAGACAAGGCTTGGGCTCAATAAATAACAGCCTTTATTAGTGAACAGCACTGTTCTTCCATCAAAGTCAGAACTAGCTCCTAACCCCCAGCTCAACCCAATGACAAAGAAAATAAGAAGCCAATGCAAAATGCTCATAAACAGGGTGCCGACGCCGGGCTGTGGTTTGAATGCGACCACGCTGCTAGTTCTCTTACTGTCTTGGGGGCTAATTGGAGAGAAACCATAGCTGTCATACAGGCCCAGAGGGACCCTGACTTCAGGGAGATGAATGCTAGGGGACCTGCTGCCCCTTAAAGGCAACCTAAGACAGGGTGGCACCAGGTCACTTTAGGACCAGGATCTCTGGAACTTCTATCGTGCTCCACGCACGGGGGCTTGTGGGTAGGCATGTGAGCGCAGGTTGTGGGGAGAAGGACAGGTAGAGAAAAGCTGTGTCCTTTTGTTAGTGACTTAGACACATACTCATGCTGTTTCCCAGAGCCACCCCCAGCCTTAGCAAGGCTACCAGCCCCACCAGAAAAGCAGCCTGAGGACCACTGGCAGAAAAATCCCAAGATTCTGAGAAGGGCTGCTATTTGCTAGAAGGTTGGTTCTAGTTCTCCAGTTTGCATCAAATTTTAACCCCTGTGGAAGAATAGATAATGCCACAAGAGTGATAATATTTAGGGCTGGGGATGTGGCTCAAGTAGTAAAACGCGCTCGCCTGGCATGCGAGCAGCCCAGGTTCGATCCTCAGCACCACATACCAACAAATATGTTGTGTCCGCCGAAAACTAAAAAATAAATATTAAAAATTCTCTCTCTCTCTCTCTCTCTCTCTCTCTCTCTCTCTCTGCGAGTCTCTCTCTCTCTAAAAAGGGGAAAAAAAAGAGTGATAATATTTAAATCAGTGGTTTGACAAGTGTGGTCAGGGATCTAAGAGGTTAAAAACTATTTTCTCAATTATACCAAGATGTTATTTGCTCTCTTGACCTTCCACCTCTCAGGAGTATAGAGAGGCCAAGAGATGCAATGACATCATTACTCTGAAAGCAGATGGAATGTGTGCTTGTGAATTCTTGGGTTTTAACGATTTCTCTGTTTTAACTCCTAATTCATTAATATTGATGGTCCAAACGCACATTGAGGCTGGGGGTGTAGCTTGGTGGTATTGCAGGTGAGTGAGGCCCGGGGTTCGATCCCCAATGCTTGCAAAAACATTTCGGAAAGCCTTGCACAAATTAAAGGTCTTTGGTGTCCATCATTGAAGAGCAAAAAGCGTCCTGACACCAAAAGTTTTGGGGATCCACTGCTTTATATCAATACCAAGCATTTCCATATTATCATAAACGAAGTCAAAAATTTGGTGGGGTAATGACTGAGTTCAGATCTCTGTGCTAGAGCTTGGGAAAGAAGACAGCAATGAGTAAGGGGTGAGGAAGAAAAGGGGTAGCATCAAAAAGAGAAAAGGAGTGCAATGACGATTATCAGATGTGCCCAGTTTTGCCCTAGTAGTCCCATGACTACATTTGGACTTGTCAAACCGATCACTTAGAAGATGATGGTGCCTGAATACCAGGTTGGGGAATCTTCACTTTTCTGTGATGCCATGTAAAGTTGTGAATGATATTCAGATAGGAATTGGGGCCTATAGAGAAAGAAAGTCACACTGAGCCGCTGAATGAGAAGCACCCCATCAGGAATGGTGGTGCACACTTGCGATACCAGTTACTCTGGAGGTTGTAGCAGGAGGATTGCAAGTTGCAGTGGATGCCAGCCCAAACTTTTAGAGAAACCTAGTCTCAAAATAAAAAGTGCCCCTGTGTTCAATCCCCAGTACCAAACAACACTCATGAACTCCTGGAATACAAAACAAGCAACTCCTGAATAACCCACCCCACAGCCTGTGCCCCTGCCCCTGCCCACACAGAGTACTGTAATATGAGAACAATGCACAAGAATAAGGAATACTGTGGTCAAAATTGTGTAACCCCACCTTGGCTCCACCTCTAGCCCCGTCCTAGCTGCTGTCCCTCTATAAACGTTAACACCTCTAACCAAAGGGCTTCTTCTCACTGGGAAGCAAACCCACACTCGCTCTTTCCCCTCAAGAGTGTAATCCTTGCTTTCCTAACGAAGTCTTTGCTCAGATCTGATGTGTCTTTCGATTCCTTTCTGAGACATCTGTCAAGAACCACTTGATGTCTCCCTCCTGCAACTCCTCAGACCCTCCTCCGGTCAAATCAGAAAACACAGGACACTCACTGGAAAGAGGGGAGCATGGGAGTATATCAAAGAAAAAAAAAAAAAGAGGACAAAAGGAGGCTTCTTGGAGCTGATGAATACTTCCATATTTAGCAAGCAATCCAAAATGCTAGTATGGAGCTTGGAAGACAGGAATGGCATCACTGTTTGTAGGTGACGTCAGTAAGAAGAATGTGTACAGTGAGAAGAAAAGGGAACCAAAGCAGAAACTTAGAAGACTACTGTTCAAGAGTTAGGGATCCTAGGCACAGTGGCGCACCCCTGTAATCCCAGCAGCTCAGGAGGCTGAGGCAGGAGGATTGCGAGTTCAAAGCCAGCCTCAGCAAAAGTGAGGCGCTAAGCAACTCAGTGAGACCCTGTCTCTAAATAAAATACAAAATAGGGCTGTGGCTCAGTGGCTGGGTAACCCTGAGTTCAATCGCTGTCCCCCCGCCCCAAGAAAAGAGAAAGATAAAGGGGAAAGAACCTCACAGGGGGAAAATGTTCAGAAATGAATACCGATGTGCCCCACTTAGAAACTGGTCTTTTTGCTGCCAGATGAGAACTCCACTCTCAAGGGTTGGCTGTGCGGGAGTGGGGGGATGGGGGTGGGGGTTACCAGGAGCAGAGAGGGCAGGGTGGTGACAGACAGGGGTGTCTGTGTGAGGAGATGCTGTGCTTAGGTGTGCTTATATAAGAGGGCAGTTTTGCACACACGAGTGGACAGAAGGGAGCCAGGAGAGTGGGAAAGATTTAAAATATCAGCAAGGGATGAAAAAGCCAGACACTAGAAGAAGTAGAATGGGAACCACGAGGGAGAGAAGCAGAAGAAAAAGACCCCTCAAAGTTCACAAGAAGGGATTCTGAAATGGAGGCACAGACATAGCCTCTGTGGACTGCAGGCTTTAGTGCAAAGTCTGTGCATGTGTGTCCGGAGCAGTGTCGGTGGCTGGGCGGGGGAGGGACATCTCAATACAAGTGGGAGGGGGGTGTGTGTACCTCCTGCAGGTAGCCGGAGGTCAGAGCAAAATGGCAGAAATCACCCAAAAGATCACCAGGCAGCAACATCATCAAAGACAAATTTGCCCTTTGTGTGGTTCCGATTTTAACCAAGGTCAAGGTTACACAGAAAGAAAGGAGCAACTTTGGTAAAGATTTCACCCTCCTTGGGGGACTTCTATTATTGCACTCACCATATTGTAATGCAATTAGGTGAACTTTTTAGTTCTAAAAAACTTTGCGGAAGTCATTGTCTCCACCCTTATACCTTTCCATTAATAATAGACTTAATTATTTGGCATAAATAAGACTTGTTTGGCATACTAATGAAAGGCAGGCTGAAAGTCACTTAACAGTAAATGAGTCATACTGGACTCTTCAGGCTCTTCTCCTTTTCTCCACCCCAACCCTAATTAGCATTTCAGTATCTTTACCTAGTAGTTAGACAGAAACACAAGCCATTTAAGGGTTAGAATGCCACTCCCTTCTCTCCTTTCTCTGTCCTTCAGAGGTGACTAGGGACAGGAGAGGGCTTAACTTACATTACACTCAATAGAAAATAGAGTTAAGATCTCTCAGAGAGTTATGTTCAACTCGAGGAAATATTAGATGCACACGAAAAAACATATCTGCTAGCTTGGACAATAAATGTGTTGGCCTTTAGCATGTTTCTTTATATTGACTTTGTGAAATGTGATTCTTGCTTTGGTGATGCTGAGATACAGTTTAGAAATAGCATTCTAGCATACTCCCCCATAAAAATAGCGCTAGATCTCATAATTTTATATAGATGCACTTGCCTCTTCGAGGGCAAATAAACAAATATTTTTTAGTTGTAGTTGGACACAATACTTTTATTTTATTTATTTATTTTTGTGTGGTGCTGAGGATTGAACCCAGGGCCTTGCATGTGCTAGACAAGTGCTCTACCTCTGAGCCACAACCCAAGATCATTTTTAATACATCTCTGTGTCCCCAGATTCTAAGGCAATGCAATCTATAACGTAAGCTGTACTCTACCCCTATTGTATAGGCAAGGACACAAGAGTGGAGAGAGTTAAGTCACTTTCCTAGTAGCATGTGGCTATCTGGGACTAGAGGTCAAGTCTTGTCTCCAAACCCACCTAATTTTCACCTCAGGAGGCTTCTGCTGTGCTGAGAATTGACTGTCTATCCAGGACTCTGTGCCAAACCTAAGCATTTTACTGAACGCATCAAATACAGCATTGGGAACAGTTAAGCATGTTGCAGGAAGGAGGAAATTGACAATTCTTGAATACATACTATCTGCCAGGAACTTGTTTCTGTCCAATCATTTAATACCCAGTAAATCTCTGACAGAGTTTAGCACCCTATTTTTATAGCTGAGGAAACTGTGGCAGAGTTAAGCTAATGACATACAACTGTGAAAGGTGAGTGGCCACTGCTGAAGGTCCTCCTCCCAAACCCAGTAGGCAGAAGCACTAGGGACCCATCAGCAGGAACCTAGCCTGAGGGCCCTTAGGGGCAAAGTTCCCTAGACTTCTGCCTGCTTCTCTTCTTCAACCATCTGACCTCAGAGAAATCAGCTCAGAGTGTGGCCCGATCACAGAATTTTAACTTGGATTTTAGCAATGTTCACAGAATTCAATCACAGTATTATTTTTTGCCTAGAAATCTTGGATTCCCTTTGTTCAGTGCTTCTGTTTTCCGGTTACACTTTATGGATGGTTTGCACTCTCATACTGTGTTTTTGTTATATTATCAAATTTGTTATATTATCAAATTTCTCACTTTCCCCTTAACTTTGAGCTTCAGAAAACTATTAGGATCACCCTTGAGCACATGCAGAAATGCACTTGAACTCACTATACACGCCACATGGGGAAAATGGTAAGGTCTCGAGGGCTTACACAGGGAGAGCAGAGACATCCACTACCTGCACATCCTAGGTTACAAAGCTTTTCAAAACTACTTTGGATTAGCTTTGGATTAGATTAGTGCAAACACTTAAAGATTTAGGAGCTGTGTGTAATACACCTGGAACCCTACCTACTCAGGAGCTGAGGCAGGAGGATTGCAAGTTTGAGGCCAGCCTGGGTATCTTAGTGAGACCTGTTTCAAAAAAAATAAAAAGGAGGGGCTGGGATTGTGGCTCAGTGGTAGAGCACTCGGCTAGCAGCCGGGACCCTGGTTCATTCTCAGCACCACATAAAAATAAAGGCATTGTGTTGTGTTCATCTACACCTAAAAAATAAATATTATAAATAAATAATATAAAGGAGTAAGGGTGCGGCTCAGTACTAGCAACCCTCTGGATTCAACCCCCATAATGGTAAAGAATTTAAATAAATAAATAATAATTTGTGGGCTGGGGATGTGGCTCAAGTGGTAGCGTGCTCGCCTGGCATGCTTGCGACCTGGGTTCGATCCTCAGCACCACATACCAACAAAGATGTTGTGTCCGCTGAGAACTAAAAAATAAATATTAAAAAAAAAAAAAAAATAAAAAATAAATAAATAAATAAATAAATAATAATTTGTAATGGGGTACAGTGGCTGACACCAGCAGTTCTAGCTACTTGGGAAGTCAAGGTAGAAAGATCTCAGTTGGAGACCAGCCTGGGCAATTTAGTAAGATCCAGTCTCAAAATAAAAAAAAAAAAGAGGCTGTAGCTCAGTGATAGAGTGGCTCTATATTAATCCCTAGTACTATAAATAAATAAAGATTTATAATCATGAATACATATAATTTTGCCATGCATGATGTGGCACACCTATAATCCCAGAGATTTGGGAGGCTGAGGCAGGAGTATCACTAAGTTCGAGGCCAGTCTTTGCAACATAGTGAAATCCTAAGCAACTTAAACTGTCTCAAAATAAAAACACAAAAAGGACTCTAGCAGAGTGTTAGAGCATCCCTGGATTCAATCTCCAGTACCAAATAAATAAATTAATAAAAGAAATTTTCTTGGGGCTGGGGATGTGGCTCAAGCGGTAGCGTGCTCACCTGGCATGCGTGCGGCCCCGGGTTCAATCCTCAGCACCACATACAAACAAAGATGTTGTGTCCACCAAAAAAACTAAAAAATAAATATTAAAATTCTCTCTTTCTCTCTCTCCCTCTCACTCTATCCTTAAAAAAAAAATTATAAAAAAAAAAAGAAATTTTCTTTATTACTCTTCATATGGAAGATTTAAGTCCAAAAATGATACCTGGCATATTACTGATACTTTATAAATATTTAAGCCTATGATCAAGAATACTATAAAATTAAATTTATAATATTATAAAATTAAATTAAACTATAAAAATGTAAGGAAATCTGAACTTCATATTGCTTAGTAGGTCCTAGGGATACATGGGACCCATCATGAAAACATGACTCAATCTTTTGTTATCCAGTAACAATTAGGAGGTTTTGTAGGAATCCTTAAAATGCATTAAAATTCTTCTCTCACCATTTGAATTGGTTAAAAAATCGTGTATGCTCTCATATTCAATGTATCGCTTACTTAAAAATGTTGGGAGAACTTAAAGGAAATGTCAACTGAGTACTGTATTGAGAATTACTGGGATAACAAATAATATTGTTACTTAAAACACAGATGGAATTAATTCCTTTCATTTTGATTTTGTTTTGCCATTCTGGGAATTGAATCCAGGGCCTTGCACACGCTAGGATTGCACTCTACCACTAAGGTACATACCCACTCCTTTTTTAAAATTGTATTTTGAGACAGGGTCTCATTAAATGGCATTAATTCTTTTGGATCAAATGAATTGATTTGAATTTTAGAAATACAGTAAGTTAAACTATTGTATAATTTCTTTAAAAAATTTTTCTTATTCTGCCCTACCATATTTGTACATAAACCAATAAAAATGAAGTTGCTTATAAAATGACATTAAAGGGGCTGGGGATGTGGCTCAAGCGGTAGCGCGCTTGTCTGGCATGCGTGCGGCCCGGGTTCGATCCTCAGCACCACATACCAACAAAGATGTTGTGTCCGCCGAGAACTAAAAAAATAAATAAATATTTTTTTAAAAATTTTAAAAAATGACATTAAGGTCATAATACTGTTTTACATTGTTGATTGATATTTGTAACCTATTGTCTCATTTAAACTAACTATTAGAAATGCCAGTTTTGGAAATCTTATCTGGTAGAAAAATTGTTGACTATTTTATCTTTCAATGAAGGTATATGTCATTATTTTTAAAAGTCTGAATTTCAATCCAAAATTGTTGAGAAGGTAAAACTCTGAGGTAAATAGTCTGATTTCTCAGGGCTTGTGTTTGAAGGTTTGTCCCAATTTCAAAATAGATAAACAAACAAATGCCTTTGGGTGCTTGAGTACCTTGTTTAGATTAAAAACAGATTAATAAATGTAAAAGCTTTGTAGGTTCACAGTCAGTGTTTTCAGGGTTTATGTTGAGAAGCTGACAACTAGTTAGAAAAGCCTGGCTGGACTAATCAATTATTCTGATCAACATTAGATGCCTATTATATACAGAATCATGGGAGTTGTGTCTCTCTGCTGACACAATATATTAAAATCATGAGTCTAAATACTCTTAATGTGGAATGTAAAGATAAGCAATCTTAATATTACATCAAGACTCACTCCAAACAATGATTTGACTTCTATGTCCATTATGTAAAGGACGTTATTTCAGTTTAATTTCTATTTTTTTTTTTTAATTTTCAATTTTTGTGGTGCTGGGAATAGAACCCAGGGCCTCACACATGCTATAAAGCACTCTATCAAGGAGCAAACCCCTAGTCCTATTTTATATTTTAAAAATAACAATTATGTCCCATGGTACAAAACCCTGAATAGGATTCTAATAACATAAACAACAACAACAATCATTCTTTTGTTCTTTTAGGAGCTTCTGGAATCGCATCCACAAATTTGGACATAATTTCTAGAATGTAAACAAATTGATCTTTTAGAAAAGAAAGTACATCTGTTGTATGCAAGTATGTTTCCCCCTAATGCACGGAACTTTCCAGACTAATGAAAACAAAAATTTCCTCTTACCAAAAGCTTTTGGGGAGCTGTTACCTACCAAATATATGCCATTTCTTCCTCCAGTGAAAACTAACATACCCTCTCTTTTCTCTCTCTGGCAGTGGGGGGGGGGGGCGAGTTCTTAGATTCAAACCATAGGAAAACCAAAAATAGATGCAACCAGACACCTGCTGAAAACAGTGACAAATCCCACTGACACTGCAGTGACCCCCAGTTAGTCAAGATTTAATTAAGGGGCATAATTAAGTCAGTGGCACAGAACACTAATGAGTGTTTTTTTAATATGGGTAATTACACGTAAAAATACAAACTGTGATGGAGCCCCAAATATATCATTAAAATTAACAGTATAGAATAACAGAGCACTAAGGGTGTCTCCTCTATTGCTATTAAGAAAAAGAGTGGGGAGCTGACTTCATCTCAGGTTGAATAAAACTCAGGCAAGTTTATGTTGGCTTCATGCTGGGAACATTTGTTATTCTAATTTTGCAACAATAAGCGACTATGTGTATTGAGATCCTGTTTTCAATGCAGATTCCATTGCTTTGAAGTCTTTCTGAGCTTAGCCATTTTGTCCAACTGCAAATGAGCAATTAAGAGACTGTTTGCAAGTATTTGGCTTCCTATGGACGGGCTTATGGAGGTGTCCATCTGAGCTGGGAGACTTTGACAGATGCAGAAGACAGTGACATTATTTACTAATGCGGAATGAGCTTCCGTGTTAACCAGTCATGTCGGATTCTTTGTCTGGATCTTTGCTTTAGTAAGCATTGACATAACCCACAGAGCTGGAGTGTACAGACTGGGAAATATCACAGAAGACTCTAAATACGACGGAAATAGACTGGTAAACTTTCTAACATGAAAATGAGGCACTTAGGTCACAAGGGGGAAAAAAAAGACTGAAATAACCACATTTGATTCTGTGATTGGAAAGCATGACTGAGGTTGGGCCTCACCTTCTGCTGAGAATGTTCTATCTATGGTGCACTAAGCTGGGGCTCCTGATCCAGAGCAGCCTTTGTCCATTCTTCTAAGCAACAAGTGGAAAAGCAGATTCTCTTGACTGCTCATACTTCTGATTGAATCTGTACAATTAGGGGTTTGGAATCTTTTTAAAAAGTCATCAGATTTTCTTCCTGAAGGTACTAAAATATGTCTCTCCATCTTTCTGCTTCTGGTCTCACCTTTACTTTGCAATATTCCAGAGAACAAGAAAAGAATATCTTTATGATCCCATGATTTAACAGAGGCCAGTGGCCAGAAACTGCATCTTTTTATTGAGGTCCTGGATTTGATATTTTGGGGGGAGGGAGGCAGTGGTGGGGATGGACCCAGGGCCTCTGTGCTAGGCAAATACTCTTTCACTAAACTACATCCCCAACCCAGGTCTTGATTTCGTACATATAAGGATTGATGAAGGTCTTTTGTAAGTATATGCAAAAGTATTTGTAATTTATTATATAGCAGTGCCTCTCATTCAAGAATTAAATTTTTATTGATATACATTATCAGATAAGTTGTCTAATGTTAACTTCTTATCTATACATATCAATGGGTCTAGGATAAAAATGAAATTTTTTTTTCCATGTGAAGAATTTGTTTTTGACAAAGCCAGCCAGGATAAAAATATCCACAAATAGAATTTTGACATTTCAAATAGTGGTGGGTGAACTCATCAAACCCAAGGGCAGCTGAACACAAAATAAAAGGAAAGAAAAATCACCTTGTTTCTTTTCCCCTAATGCTTGCCTTCCAAATGAGCCTTATCTGGGCCAGGTGTGGTGGTGCACACCTGGAATACCAGATACTTGGAGGCTGAGGCAGGAAGGTCTTAAGTTCAAGGCCAGTCTGGGCAAGTTATTGAGACCTTCTCTCAATATTAAAGGAATAAAGAGGACTGGGGATGTAGCTCAGATGCCCTTGGGTTCAATCCCCCTTACCATTAAAAAAAAAATTCTCTCTTTGGAGCAAAGTTAGTATAGCAGACAGAAGTTATAGGTGATTAATTAATTATAAAGTCAAAGATCTTACATATACACACCCAAATCCAGAGTGAATAATTTCAAGATATTACAAATGGAAGCATTAGAATTCCAATATTTTTTCTGAATATGAAATATATGAACACTGAGTTGAGGTCGAGTGATGTGTGCAGCCATACACTTAAACTTTTGAGAGACCATACAAGATGAATTCAAGAAACTGGTTCTGTTAATCTAGTGACCAGTTCAATTCATTTGGACAACTGAGACATAGTTTTTGGTAGCACTGCCTGGTGGTTCTTGTTAAGAAAATGATTACTGGTCTCTGTGTAAAGCGTCTTCTCTCTGCCAAAGCAACTACCTTAAACTTAAAAAAAAAAAAAAAAAAAAAAAGATCATAAAATAGGGTAAGCCATTTGTCCAAAGCTTAGGGGTAGCACCCAAACAGTCCTAAGTCAAAAGGTTTTTCAGTGGCTTCTATCATTCAAGTAAGCAACTTTGGAAAGCCAAACAACTGAATTTTGGGCCTAGCTCATCTTCCCAGACTGCCTGACATGCCTGATTCCCAACATCCCTTCCACCTCTCTGTCCTTTTGCAAGGCCACCCTTATCAAGTTATGTGTGGATGAACAGAGGTGTCTTTCATCCCCTTCTTGCCTCATGGTTCAAAAGGAGCTACCAAAATAGCAGCCACAAAAACCCCACAGCCTGCCAACCGGCTTGCACACGTCCCATTCTTAAAGACATGTGAAAGGTTGGAGAGCTCAGCAGAATTTTTATGTACGGGAGCAGGCCCAAGGAAAACTCACCCGCCATAACCAATTGTGGACAGAGGATCATCTATCAGCAGGCAAATGCAGGAACTCCAGAATGTCTCTCCTCAAATGAAATAATATATCTTTGAAAGCCAATGCCCGTTTTAGGCCCGAGGCCCATATATCAAGCCTGAGAGGCTTGTGGAATCGCTCCAGGGCCATTAACCTTCCACCTGTTTCCCCTTGTCCTTCAGGATGAGACCCTGCCCTTGATTTTACTCTCTTCCCCTGTTCATCTTCCGACAGACTGTAAATGTAAAGCAGCGGGCCTGTGAAATAATTCAAAGGCAATGGACCAGGGGCACGGTTACAAATCTCTGCCACTGGCACTGTGACTTATGCAGGCAGTTTGTCACACATGAGCCAGGTGACCTCTGTGACATAACAGAGAAAAATATCGCCGGGGATCAAAGATGGGATTCGGAGCGCTCTAAGTAACTTTGCTCCATACAGTGAGCAGGTTATCTGGTATCCAAGGATTTCCCCTTAAACCAATAACATTTGTTCTAGTGAAACAGAAAAGGTAGCCCAGGGACTCCCTAATTGAAATCACTTCTGTCAAGTAGAATTGGAGCCTTTCCTGTAACATCGGGATTAGAAATTTCTGTTGCCTTGCTCATGCTGTGTGAATGCCAGGAAGAGGCAACAGAAACCCATCCCATTCAACCTTAACGTGGAGAAATTTATAGAATTGGGAAAGCGTACAAGTGAGTCCATACAGGATGTGTTAGCTTGAATATTTAAAGGTACAGGTATGAGGGCAAATAGAAAGTTTTACTATAGCTTATAAATTTTTCCAGGTCAAAGTAGTTCGGTAAATTTTTTTTATTCATTAAAATGGATCATACATGTCTGTTGTGTATTATGGATGACATAAAAAATGACAGTAACTCAAGGAAGTCATGAGATCATGTACATGAATTTGCTTGTGTTTTTTTTTTTTTTTTTGCAGTGCTGGGAATGGAACCCAGGAGCTTATACATGCTAGGCAAGTGCTCTACCACTGAGCTATATATATCCCTGCCCTTAAAGTTACTTTTAAGAGTCCAAGTTTTCTCCAAATGATATTAGAATTTAGGAAAATGTAGAATCACCCATGAATGGCTTAAAAAGAGAGAGAGAGTTAAGAGCTGAAGATGTATATTGGAAGGAAATTAGCAGTTTGAATATCTTAAATGTGAATTTAAACCATTTTCTAGTTTGTATTTATTGCTTCTCCACTCATTTTGGTATTCAGGTTGGTATTCTCTGTTGGGTCTAGAAAATAAAGAAGACTTCGAAGTAGTCCTCTGTAGCTAGGCCCACTGTCTCTGTAGTAGGAACATTTCATTTTTAATTTCGTCTATATTAAAAACAGAAACAATAACAGCCAGTGTTGGATTTATTGGTTGAGCGATGCAGGCACACTCCGGTTCATGTATTTCCTGTTCTAAAACAAGGAAGAACTCTAGCCAGGACATGAGTGGCATTCCCTGTTGCCCTCTACCACACATGTGCACACAACAGTATCTTTCTTTAGGTGCTACTCAAATCCTTAGCAGCCAACAACTGTAATGTGCTTTTATCATTTTTCAAGCACGCTGACACCAATGTCCAATTTCCAAAATGTTGACACAAATGCTTAAAAAATACAATTTTCCCTAATTGGATCCTTATACAGTGTATAAGGATCTGAACTATTACGCCATACCTGGTATATATACGTACAATTAGTGTAAGTCATTTAAGAATTACAAAAATGATAATTAGAAAGTTCTGATGCCAAAGTTTGGAAAAATTTCAAATACCCACTTAAATCTTCACAAAAATAGGAAGCTGCCAATCTTCTTTAGTCAGCCACTGAGTCTTTCATCTGAGACCTTCCCCAGGCTTCAAAGGGTCAATGAAGTCCTGAGGACTGCATGCAAATTTTTCTGCTTATGCATTTTTCTGGAAAGATTAATAATACCTTTCATCAGATTCTCTAATGTGTTTGTGATTCCAAGGAATGTTAACCATGACTGTGATAGTATAGAATATGCAATCTTGAAAGATTTTGTTACTATACTTTTGTTACTATACTGGGAGCTGGGTGTGGTGGTATAGCAGCTGTTAATTCCACCTAATAGGGAAGCTGAGGCAGGAGGATTGCAAATGTGAGGCCAAATTTGGTAATAGCAAGACTCTGTTTCAACAAAAAATTTAAAGGGCTAGGAATGTAGCTCAGTGGTAATGTGCCTCTGGGTTCAATAAAAACAAAACAAAACAAACAAGAAAAATTGTGAGATCTTGAAAGGATCCTAGAGGTCATCCACCTGACCTGGTATTTTTGCATCTGAGAATAAGAGTTGGAGCTAGAGGGAGCTACAAAACTCAATTCATGAAAACAATAGGTAGTGCAAATAATGGGACCCAAGGTTCTCACTTCCTAAACCCGGGACTCTTCCACTATGAGTTACCATCTTCCCTTTGACTGTTGTTTGAGTCTGATTTTGTTTTATGTCCCTTTAAATAATTTTTCTGTGATATACAAATCTAATTGTGAAAAATACATGTTTGCAAAAGAACAAAAAAACATTTTTATAATTATGGCCTTAGGCATCTATTGCTATGAATAAATGGTAAAAGGCTTTCATTTGTGGACTAAAATTTGTTTTATAAAAATTTCATTAATTAGAATGGTAGATATTATGCCTTGAACTTTTGTTTGGTTTTCTTCCTGAAAAAAGATCATTTGTTTATATTTCTTATGGCACAGCATACCTAAGTTTTAAGTAGCTTTGTTGCATCTATTTAATTTTAAGTATATTTTGCAGTGTTTCTAAAAAAAAAAGTAATATTTAAATTACACAGATCAATTCATTGTCATATAGTAAATAAGATTAATGGATATTCCAGTTTAATATTTATAAAAATTTCAACCCAAGATCACACAACACTGCCTATCTTCAATAAATATTTCTACTTAATAAATTTTTAAATTCTATTTCCAAATTACTAAGAGAAGCAATGCATACTATTCATTTAAGTTTAACTTATTTTACTACTAAATAAAATACTAAAATACCCAAATCTAAAACACTTAACTCTGAAGAAATATATATCAGTTGCTGTAAGAATTCTCAAATAAAAGTAAGATATTGGCTATTTTCAGTAAGCCACTTAAGTCATTCCTTTTAGAAAAAAGTATATGACCAAAGGGGGGGGGGACTCATTTATAATAAGTTATCCTAAAAATTTTAACTCACTAATTTTCTATGATTTAAACAAATAAAAGATGGTTAGCCTTCTGCCAGAAAAAAAAAAAAAAAAGTCCTGGGCATGAATCACTGCTTACATTCTTTTCCATCCACAAACAATTTCATTTGGGAAGGTTGCCACATAGTATCGACAGTGACAACAAATGGCATTGTCCCATGAACATCTGTTTCCGACTCCCACACTGATACTGCAGGCCACTGGTTGGGACTTAGTTGGTCTTCACAAATTGCTGAGCCACAAAGGAACTGGAAATCACTGGTACGTTGAGGTTTTATTATTGGAACACAGGAAAACTTTATCATCATGCTGGGAAGTTCTGTATCTTTTGAAATATTGGAACCGGGGTTATGTTAGCACATTAAACCGTGCGGAAGACTACTTCTGAAGAAAGGGGAGGGAAAAAAAATCATTTCTTGTCTATTATGTCCTTGGGTTGAGGTTCCCACTTCATCTTCATATAACTTCCTCACCCACCCTCAACTAAAAACTATTTTGTTTTTTAAAGATGTTATTGAATTTCGTTTCTTGTGAAAATTGAGAGAACATTTGGAATACCAAAGAAATTCTAAGCCAACATGATAAATAAACACTATTGTTTCTTAACAAAAAACATTAGATGAAACCAGAAGAGCTTTTGTATACACTTTTATTTTTTTATTTTTTTTCTAAATTCACACTACCAAGCTGACATTGTCTGAAACCCTGGCAACAGAAAGCTCATAAAGACCCCTGACTAGAATATCCTCACCTCAATGCCCAGGGTTAAAAGGAGCCAAGCAAAGAGCTGCTAGGACCAAATCCAAAATGAACAGCATAAATGGAGGTGGTGACAAGCCACAGATATGGAACTTCTGTTTTACACTTGAACCTGTGCTGTGAGCTAATGGCTTATGCTAGTCTATCAATAACCATTAAGTGTACAGGACAGATTTCTACTGGCTTACATTGTTCCTCCCTGTGGCATTTAGTTTTAACAAAAGCAATAATGGAAATGAAAAATTTTCACAGTGGTAATTCTAAACAAAAATGCTCCAACTATTTTGCATATCCAAAGTCATTTGCATATTGCTTCAGCTAGAGGGTCCCCCTCTTTTTGGTGGTTAAAAATGGGATGGCATATTAATGGAAATGTTGAATAGGATGTGCAATCAATGTCTGACCTGGACACATATTTTAATGTTTAATTCTAAAAAGGTATATTGACAATCTATAAGATACTGTTTATTTCTTTTGACATTACACATAATAGTCTCAAAAATTTTGTGGACTATATCTTTAAATTGAAAAATCTGACTTTTCGGATTGAAGATAAACCAACAATAAATTTCTACTGCTGAGAAATAATTTTATACTTATTTTGCTTAAGATCATATTCTGATCTTTCACCAGAATACAGTTTATGATTTGTTCTAAGTATTAATATAACTATTGCCTAATACCACATATTCATAATTTCACATGCTGAAAACCACCAAAAAACATTTTAAAAATAATCATTCAATATACTATTACTACTTGTGGGAAAATATATTCATATTTGGATAAGTTATTTTTTCTTCATTTGACTCCAATTTGTACTGATGTTTTTTGAAAATAAAAGTATTTGAAATGCATGTATCTCTCACTTTTTTTTTTTAAAGAGAGAGTGAGAGAGAGAGGAGAGAGAGAGAATTTTTAATATTTATTTTTCAGTTTTTGGAGGATACAACATCTTTGTTTGTATGTGGTGCTGAGGATTGAACCCGGGCCGCATGCATGCCAGGCGAGCGCACTACCACTTGAGCCACATCCCCAGCCCCTGTATCTCTCACTTTTAACGACAGTCTATAACATATTCTTAAATAATTACATTCATAATTACTTATCAAAACAAGAAAAAAAATCTGGGCTGGGGATGCACTTCCATGGTAGAACATTTGCTTAGCCCATGCAAGATCCGGGAGTCAATCCCGCCAGTACCACCAAAAACAGAAAAAAAGAAAAAAATGAATAAATAAACAGTTGGAAATTAGAAGTAGATCTGATAATACTTATGTACAAGAATTCTTGTGATAGAACTGAAATTTGTTGTGTATTATATAGGACAGTAGCTTATGTTTATATTGTTGTTTATGCTTTTCAAGGTACTTTTACCTGCCACTGGCTCATCACGTGGCTGTTGTAAGATAAATAAGTACAGCTATTTTCCTCCTTTTATATGCAAGGAATCCTTCAAGATTGACTTAGCTGATTCAAATGGTAGAAACTTTGCAGTTTTCCCCTCCATATTCAGAGTCCCTCTGCTCTGCCTCCTGGCAACTTATCTCTATTGTACACCCTTGGTTAAACCTAATTGTATCTTCACAGGTCTGTTTGGCTGCCAGGCCAGGCTTGTGAGCAAGGACTTTGTATCTTTCTTTGGCACTGGGGGGGTCAAACCCAGGACTTCACACAGGCTTGGCAAATGCTCTCCCACTGAGTTAAATCCCCAGCTCTAGGGACTAGGTATTTTAATTTACCTTGTATCCCTACTGTTTAGAATTATACCTGGCACGTAAGAGGATTCCATGTATAGATATTTCCATGTATAGATATTTACTATAGGAGTTAATCAGGACATGGTGGTTCAAAAAAAAAAAAAAACAAAAAAACAACTATGTGTATTTGTGTGTTTGTGAGTATGTGTCTATGTGTGTACCCAAATGTTTTGACCAAGGTTGTAGTGTTCATGAGTGGCTCAGGTGAACAGGCTCAGCTCCTGGTTCAGGTCTGTCTACTGTGGATGGCTCCTTCCAACTTCTGGCATGAACTGACCCTCTAGAGATGTCATCTGATAATGACCAAATAAGTTAACAAAAAGGCAAGCCTTCGGTGCTGATTTTAGTAAGGAAGTAAAGATAAAATTCTTCATCACACCTTGTGTCACCCAGAGGAAACGTCAGCCTGCCAATTTTACAAACATGCCAGTAAAAGAATTTCCTTGGCAAAGTGACAGCGTGGAAATGTCCTTTTTAAAAATCAATTAACCCCCTGAATTCGAGAGCTTGCTCGGAGCATTTCCTAGGCCATGGAATACAAGGCTCATGGAGATGCTGTTCCCCTTTCTATTTCTGAACACCTTCTTTTGTTCATTGGTGCTAAGAATAGTGGCAGAGCTGGGGGCACTATTTATAGTCCTGAAAACAGTATGGCTCTGTGAACACTTTATTCATTTATATTTCCTGTGTTTATTGTTACCTTACCTTTTTAGTAATTAAAAGTGTTCATCCAAGATTTTATTTAGTAACAAATCAGTTGTAAATAGCATTTCTTTTAATATATGAAAGCCTATCTTTAGACTCCATTAAATATTTCGCTCCCTTTCCGTATTAACTAAAAACAGATTTCAATGGTGGGGGAGGGGCGTACAACTGTGTTTTCCTTCCAGATTGCATATGAAATCTAGTGATTTGACCTTTAGGTGTTTTGATTAAAAGAGTCTCAGTGTAGGCAGCAACTCACACCTTCTCAAATCACTCGCCGTTTCCTTTTAAATGTTGAAGTAAAATTTCCAGTATGGCCATCCCACCATGTATTCATAAATAATAAACGGTAACTTTAAAATAGAGCTTTCAATTGTTTTAAAACATGACTAGAAAATGTAATATTAAAAATGTCCCCTCTGCCTCACAAAAAATTTCTTACTGGAAGACAACGTCTCTGAACATGGTCCCGCTTGGGACTTCCCTTTGAAAAACATGGAATTTTCTGGTCCAAGAAGCACCCAAAACCAGAACCCACTTTTACCAGAAGTACTTCTGCTACTCCTTTGACTTCTGACGAGTGACCGAGACCCTGTGCCTTTGGAAGCATATTCTGGTGAGGATAGTCCTATCATGTATCCATCACAGCTCAAACAAACAAAAATGCATATTCTGCCATCCTGAACCAACATTCTGCACCCATGGTGACCTATATAACAGTACAGACTGATTTGACCCCAAGGTCAGACTCAAGGTAGTTTGTGTGCATCTACTTTTAAATTGATCCATTTTGAAGACCTTCAGGGGGAAAAAAATCTGCTAAATACTGTGACTGGCTCTATGGCTGAGTAGGGAGGTACTGAGGAACACAGGTGGTAGTGTTGCCTGCCATCCCTGTGAAATATCAGCTCTGCCTTTCATTCCAACCTCAAAATGCACTAGGATGGAGACAATGAGGGGCTTATCTCAAACACTCCCGTTTAGAGAAATAATCAACAGTTAATTGGAGCATTCAATCTCAAAAGCTCTCTTTAAATAAAATATTTTTTATTCCTCTGCTTTCAAAGTGATCGAACTAAGAGATTCAGCAAAAGTGGGAGCAATTTTGTAAACATTTATTCACCAATTCTCAATATGGGATAATTTAGCTATTGGATTTGCTCTACACTCAAATGCAAGGGAACAATGGATTTGGGGGCACCTTTGTTGTGTGTCATTTCAATGTGTTCAAAGTGTCATTTCAATGTATTTTTACCTAATGTTTTGTTTTGATAAAGTTAAAGCGAAATAAATACTCTTCAGCTCCTAAGCCATTGTGAAACATCACATCTGTGCAGCAAGTAATTTTACATCTAAGCTAATTATTGATATTAGGTATTTTTCCTCTACCTCCTGAGGTGAAGTAGGATTGTGCTCAAAGCTAGGGAAAATCTACAGCAAGAGCCCATGAAATAATATTTTGTGGATATCAGTTCCTCGGTCTCCAAAAGTGTTTTATCTGGTATCTTTGATTTAGAAATCAAACAACAATAAACAAAACAGTTTAAAACAAATGATATGACTGATTGACAATTTTTGCTAGTTAGTCATCTGGGTAAGTAATTCTGAACCAAAGAAGTCGGTTGCTCAAAAAAAAGAGCATCCCATAAAAGGACATGTATTCAGAAAGGTGAGAAGTTTCGTTCTCATTTTAAAAGATGAACTCACTTTCACTCTCTTACAAAGGATTCCCATTTCCACTATTCCTTATGGACGCTTCCAGAATTCCCCCATTCCCTTGAGAGCTTTCACATATTGGCACTGTTATGCATCATCATAAAAGCTCACATACGTGCAATCAGGTATCAGTATTCTTACAGCGCAAAAGCTAGCAACTTAAACCAGTCCTTTTTTTTTTCTTTAAAGAAAATTGCAGCTGACCCTTTAGGTTGGGGGATCAGATGCCACTCAGCTGCAAGTTTTTTGTTGTTGTTGTTTGTTTGTTTTAGAGAGAGAGAGAGAATTTCAATATTTATTTTTCAGTTTTCGGCAGACACGACATCTTGTTTGTATGTGGTGCTGAGGATCGAACCTGGGCCCCAGGCATGCCAGGCGAGCATGCTAAGGCTTGAGCCACTTCCCCAGCCCCTTAAGCCAGTCCTTACTCAGGCTTGTCTACATGTTCAGTTAATTTTTAGATTTTTGATTAAATGTTATGCAAGAGCAATTGGTGAAATCTCTTGATGATCACTTTATTTATTTGAAGCATAGTTCCTGACTGGTAGACTATTTAAAAATAGAGATCGTCAGTCACCTGAAAATATGTGGCTCAAAATTTGCTAGGCTGCTTTCTTTTTTTACTTTAATTACTCCCTAAATGAAAAGATCCAAGCCTACATGCACAAAGGCCTTTGCTCTCCATTCATTTAACTAATGTGACAGCTTACCATGGACAGGAAAAATCACCTAAAACCCATGTGTACAAAACTACTCTTTTGAAATGCAAATCAAAACTCACAAAGATTTCAACTCACTCCAGTTAGAATGGCACTCTTCAAAAATACAAATAACAATAATTGCTGGCAAGGATGTGTGGGGAGGAAGGTATGCTTATATACTGTTGGTGGGAATGCAAATTAGTACAACCACTTTCAAATTAGTACAATCAGTGTGATGATTCCTTGAAAGACTAAAAATGCCACTACCATATGACCCAGCTATCCCACTCCTTGGTATTTATCCAAAAGATCTAATATCAGCACACCATAGTGACACATGCATACCATTGTTTATAGCAGCACATTTGACAATAGCCAAGTTAAGTAATCAGCCAGGGTTCCCATCAGCAGCTGGATGGTCAAAGAAGAGGTGGTATATATTCTCAATGGAGTTTTATTCTCAGGCATAGAGAAAGAAATTGCATCATTTGCAGGTAAATGGATGGAATTGGGAAACATCATACTAAGCGAAATAACCCAGACTCAGAAAGTTAAATGGTATTTCATATGCAGAACTTAAAAAGAGAGTCACACACACACACACACACACACACACACACACACACACACACACATAAGGAATTAAGGAGCGATCCCATGAAAATAGAAGGGAAACCAACAGGGTAGAGGAAGAGAGGAGAAGAAGGAGAGGAGGCATCTACCAAATTATGCTTCATCATGGACGAGTACACTACAATGAATCTAGCTTCTACATATAATCATAATGCATTTATTAAAATAATAAAAACTGAAATAATAATACTAATAGAGGGGAGATAAGAGATTTGGGCAAGCAGATGGGGGAGAGAGAAGTGGAGGGAAAGGTAAGTACTGGAGAATGAGATTGATCAAGTTATGTGGATGTACAAATATCGCATAACAAAACCCACTATTATGTATGATTATACTGCACCAGTAAAAAAAAAAAAAATACTCCTTTGGTCCCCTATACAATGTATATCAGTCATACTACTTCTCAAATGAAAAGTACTTAAGAACTAATTTTCTTTCTCTGGCAATACTAGAAGTAAATAAAGAAAATTTTTCCTTCTTTCTTTTTAAACTTTCCAGCCCCTGATTACTGGTGATTAAACTCAGGGATGCTTTACCATTGAGCTATAATCCCAGACCGCCACCAGCTTTCTTTCTTTTTCTTTAAATATCAAGACATGGTGTAGTTAAGTTGCCCAACTTGACCTTGGGCTTGTGATTCCCCTGCCTCAGACTCCTGAGTTGCTGGAATTACAGGGGTGTACCACTATACCTGCTTGGTTCTTTTTAATTTTCTCAAAGCCTTTTCAATTTATGACAAGCTTTGAACTCAAGAGTACACTGGAAACCAGGCATAGCTCTAAGGAGAGAATTCTTTATCAAAATTATAATAATTGACTTTATTATTTTATTTTTGTGGCACTGAGGATTTGAATCCAGAGATGATTTACCACTGAGCTACAAACCCAGCTCTTCTTATTCTTTGTAAGGTCTCACTAAGTGCCAAGCCTGACCTCCAAATTGCTATCTTGGTGGATTCAGCCTCCTGAGTGACTGGGAGTAGCAGCATCCAGCTAATATTCCATTTTAAAGTCAACTTGGGTACATCTTAGATGATAACTACATATGGATCTGTGTACATAATTAGAGATCATGTTTTACAATGTACTGTGTGTGTGTGTGTGTGTGTGTGTGTGTGTGTGTGTGTGTGTGTGTAGGTGTGGTACTAGGGATTTAACCCAGGGGTGCTGTATCACTGAGTACACTAAAAGAATAAATAAAATTACCTTTGCGCTGTGTGTATAAGGTTCATATAAAACAAATGAATTTCGTGTTTAGACTTGGGTCTCATCTTCAAAATATGTCACTATACATCTGTGAATAGTGCTCCCAGAGTGTTATTATTTTTTTTTTTTTTTAATTTTGAGACAGGGTCTCTCTAAATTGCTCAGGCTGGTCTCAAAATTTCAATCCTCTGCCTTAGTTCTCTCCAGCCTCTGGGATTACAGCCAAGCAACCTGATGCCTGGCTTCTAATGTTTTTTTTTTTTCTTTTTTTGATACCAAACAATAATAAACCCAGGGGCGCTTAACCACTGAGCCACATCCCTGGCCCTTTTTATGTTTGCTTAGGGCCTCACTAAATAGCTGAGACTGGCTTTGAACTAGACTCCTCCTGCCTCAGCCTTCAGAGCTGCTGGGATTACAAGCATGTACCTCAGCCACTTAAGAATTCTAATCTTTTTACTTAAATGTGGAAGGCAAGATTGGATAAATAAAACCAAATAGGAAGCTTGAGATTACTTAATACAGGTTGAACAACCCTAATCCAAAAATCTGAAATCCAGTACACTCCAAAATTCCAAAGCTTTTGAGTGCCAACAAGACAATGCAGTGGAAGATTTTATACCTGACCTCATGTGAGTAGTTACAGGCACACTAAAATATTAAGCAAAATTACCTTCAGGCATGTGTATAGGGTTTATGTAAAACAAGAGAACTTCATGTTTAGACTTAGGTCCCACTTTTTACTTATACATATGCAAATAGTCCAGAATTACAAAAAGAACCAAAAATAGGAATTCCTAAGCATTTTGGACAAGAAAAATTCAATCTATAGTTTATTAGATGATACCTCTTAAGAACAAAAAACTAAATTTTTAGACTACAGGGACCCCTATATTCATACAACCCTACATTCTTCTAAGGAAATGATTTTAAAACCTATATTTATAGAAAATATTCTTTTTTTGTGTGTGAGGGTGCTGGGGATTGAATCCAGGGCCTTGTACATGTGAGGCAAGTGCTCTACCTACTGAGCTATATCCCCAGCTCTAGACAATATTCTTATTATTATAGAATATGAATTCTTTATGGATCCTTCATCAAAAGCAAAACAGAATTTACATCACTTTTTATTTATTTATTTATTCCTTTAAAATTTTTTTGTGTGGTACTGGGGATTAAACTCAGGGGCTATATGTCCAGACTTGATTTTTTATATTGAGATGACCTCACTAAATTGCTCAGGCTGACCTCAAATGGTGATCCTCCTGCCTCAGCCTCCCAAGTTGTAGGATCACAAACATGCTTGAGATACATATCAGAAATCCCTTGAGGTAAAAAGAGTGAAATATAAGTAATGGGACGGTGCCTGGTATCAGCCAGTCTAGGTGAGGGAATATGGAATGATTAAACAGCCAGACAAGGTTCAACGATGCTGCAAATGTTGAGTTTAACACGTAGAAAAATCACTTATTTAGTCTACAAGCATGACTATTCTGATAGTCCCAAGGCTGATGAGAATTTATTTTTAGGAAGAAAAACTAAAGGTATCTGGGGTTAACATTCTATAATAGTCAACTTGATTTGATCACATTTTAAAACATTATCATCTTTGTGAATTTCTACATTCATTCTCATCTCTTCCTGGCTCAATGATGCTCTACATGAGAAACACCTGAGCAAAACTGCAAATCAGAAGCAGAGTTTCCTGTAAGTAATGGGCTTACCCTGCAGGAACCTTCCCTCTCACAGGCATTTCCACGGCACTTGGGAACCCAATCCATGTGTACACACAAGGTCTAATGTTTTTGGAAATCATGCAAGAGGAAGATTTTTGTTTATTTGTGTGGGAGCTTTCTAAATTATGTAAGCTTCAGGGTTCACAAAGTTGGGATCAATTTCTGTTAAGCCTGCAAGGAGCTTTTTCAACTGCACAGATATTAGACAACACTGTATCATTTAGTTTTTCCTTCTACTTTTTTTCCTTTTTAACGCCTAGAGATACTAAATATTGGTACTAAAGGTACTAAATACTGGGAAACCAAGTCCGTTAGAATATTGAAAGATGTAAGAATTATAGCAGATATATCAGGTCCTGGGTTCATCCCCACCAATACACACACAGATAAAATGCTCATCTATTAATGGGGTTATTGATCCTGATATGTACAACATATTCATCCTCATTTATAATATTGTAGATAAGTCCCTGCATTTGTTTTATGATTCAAACACTGGCCAATGTTCTGTCCTATGGGGAGAAAAGCCTTGGAAAGGCTGTGTCTTGGGTATCTTATGCCACTGAAGGAAACAAAGTTGAGAGTTATTTTGTGCTGTGCTGGGGATTGAATCAGGGCCTCAAACATGCTAGGCAAGAATGTTCTACACTGAGCAGTGTCCCCAGTCCTAAGAGTTCTTTAAAGAGCAACAAAGATGATTAAAGACTTGAAGGTAAAACTTAGTAAATATATTTAAACTAACTAGCAATTTTAACACTGTTTAAAAAGAAAACCCACAACAACTATGGGAGCCATCATTTTATTTTGTAGAGTGCAAGCTGTCTCATTCATGAATTTGCAAATAAAAGCCAATTAGACCTTTAAGGGAAAAACAACAACAACAACAACTATTGAGGTAAACAAACTGGTCTTGACACAAAGTATGGGCCAAATTATTCTAGAGAATCCATAGTGAGGTTTAAAGAATACTTCCAAATGCAATATCCCAAATTCCTAATGTATTACAAGGGGTCCAGCAGAGTGTGGTGGTGCACACCTGTAATCCCAGTTACTGGGGAGGCAGGAGGATTACAAATTCCAAACCAACTGGGTAACTTAGCAAGGCCCTAAGCAACTTAGTGAGACCCTGTGTTAAAAAATAAAAAGAACTAAGTCTAATCCCCAGGCCCAAAACAAAATAAGGGGTACCATGTTCCTTGCTTCCTTGAGCTCAGAGTCAATCTCAGAAACAGGAATGTCAAAAAGGGCAAACACTAAATGAACTTAGCCATTGTTTCCCCGTATACCAACGCAGTTGAATTTGCAACCTGGTCAGTTTGTGTCTGCACAGAAGCCCGGTATTAACTAGAGTCCTCTGACTTAATGACTGAAGTGAGTTGGGAATTCTCTCATGACTGAATTATTTCCATGTAGCTGCAATTGAACAAGCAATCAGAAAATATATGACAATTAAGCAATGGGTCATGCACAGTCTCTATCGACAGACCCGGAGGGAATGATATATACTGCCAAAGGAAGGATTCAAGTTGTATATAAAGAAATGTCTGGAGTGCTGATCAAATCCAAAACAGACAGCCAGGGAACTTGTACAGAGGATCCCCGCCCTTGAGAAGTCTTTGAGAAGAGCTTGAGTGGGGTGGTTTAGCTGTGCTTGCTCGAATAAAAAGGATTAGAATAAATCAATGGTTCCCAGAGGGGGCATCTGAGAACCAGCCCTGGCATCTGCATCTATCTGTTCAGGGGATTTTAGACACTGCAAGACTTGTCCCTAGAGAATCTGGTTCCTCTTCTCCACCAATGCCTCCCCAGGGCTTAAGCCAGGGACATAATTTCGCCTGTCTCATCTTTTCCTCTCCAAGTCCTTTTAGACAATTTCACTGGCTTTCCCTCCACATGCCCTGGGTGCATCTCCTTCTCCCCCATCTCTGTTCTCTTAACCCTGCTCAAAGCCACCAAAATCTCTCCCTGGATTGCCGGACCTCCCATGTTTGTTCTTGTCACTTCAACTCATTTCCCTCCTGCAGCCAGAGCGATATGTTTTCCCGATGAGAACTTGGTGAAGTTACTCCATGGCTTACTTCTATGAATTTCCAGCTCCAAACAGAATAAAATCAAGCCCCTTCCATGAGCTGGACCTCAGCAAATTCTGTGACCTCATCAAAGCCACTCTTCCTCTCAGTCACTGGTTTCTAAGGGTGGGCACTGGTCTGCCTCTTTCCTCCTGTCTATTGAAAACACCAAGCTAGTCTGTACCACGGGGTGCTCTGCACATTTCTCTCCTGTGCCTGCACTTCAGTCTCCAGGTTGACCCAGGGTAGTCCTGTCTTGCCGTTCAGATCTCAGCTCAACTTTTCCCACTGGTCCTCTCTGAAGCCCTCTCACAGCTCCCTCTCTCCCTCCACAGGCCCTCCCTACTGGCCATCAGTCAACACTACCTCATCTGCTTCCCTCCCACACAAACCTGGGCACCAATAAAAGTGCCCTTGTAGATCTCATTCACTCTAGTAGCCCCAGGTCTAGAAGAGGACTTGACACATGATGAGTGTTTAATTAACATATGTTGAGGGAATGAATGAAGGAATGAATAATTCATTAGGTCCAGTTAAGATTTAGGAATAATCTATTTCTAAAACCTGATGTGATCACTTAGGTATCCTGGACTGGGACAGACAGCCCCCTAAGTGTACACCTACACAAGAAGCTTGATTTGGTGCCTATAAATCAATGACTATGAAATAAACAGCTTTAAATCAGCTTGAAGTTAAAAAAAAAAAAAGATGTACTAGTCAAAAGGATGATGTTACAAAAAGAAATTTTAACACATCAAATTTGTTTAAATTAAATATGAAACAAAGGACCAAGACCTCAATTACGTACATGTCACCAATAGCAAAATTTACCTAAAGGGAAAAAAGTCCTTTTGGAAAAAATAAAACAACAGCCTAGGGCTGGGGCTGGGGCTCAGTGGCAGAGGCTTGCCTAGCACATAGGAGGCACTGGGTTCGATCCTCAGCACCACACACACAAAAAATAAAGGTATTGTGTCCATCTACAACTAAAATTATAATAATAATAATAACAGCCTATAAGAGATACCAACTGGCTGGGCACAGTGGCACACACCTGTAATCTCAGTGGCTCAGGAAGCTGAGGAAGGAAGACCGTAAGTTCAAAGCCAGCATCAGCAACTTAGTGAGGCCCTAAATAATGTAGTGAGATCTTGTCACAAAATTAAAAATAAAAAGGGCTGGGGATGTGGCGCAGTGGTTAAGTGCCCCAGGTTCAATCCATGGCCCCGGCCCCCAAAATCTGTGAAATCATATTGCAGGTATATTTCCAGTAGTTATGATGGTACTGGGTTCTCTACCTAAGTTTCTCTGGGGGCTTCCCTTTGCCTACAACAAATTCATGTAAGTGCCCCTCATCATCACCCAGCTTTACCTCTTGCTCTTTCCCCCCACTCAACCCTCCCGCATGGGGATCACACCAAGGTCGCAGGAAGCACTGCACAAAACCTGTATGGTTTGCACTTTGTCTGCTAGTGTTGCCTCCACGCCCCGCCCACCTCGTTCCCAGCTCTGACTCCTCTTCCTAGACTCTTCTGGGGAGTAACTTCCTCCCTCCCTGACCTCTCCCCCTCCCCGACACTGGGTTAAAAGCCCTCCAAAGAGCTTCACTGCATGCTGGACTAATCTCTCTTTCAGTTTCAGGGATCAGTTTGTTGTCTATGGGAATTCAATTTTATTTTTCAGTTCCAATGTCATCTTAAATCTTGGTGCAAATCTAGATAGGATCACGCGTGTGCCATTCTTACAGTGCTTGCCTGAGATTTCAGAGTCAGAGCTCACCTTTGTTTTGATCCTGCAGCAAAATCAGGAAGGGGAGGGGGTCCCATGTTGACAGTGAAGACTACTGTTGTCTTTAGCAATTTAGCAAAGAGATGAACCCATGGTAGGGAGTTCAATCAGTGTTTGATGAATGAATAAGTGAATGAAAGACTTTGAATCAAACCCTAAATCTAGCCTAATCCTAGGTGGAACCTTGTCCTTTATGGCCAAAGTGTTTCAAGGGCAGTGTGTGTTATTCCACTCTGAAGACAAGTGCCACCTCCTAGAGAAATGCCAACATGGAGAGTTTTGATCTTTTTCAAAACACATTTCAGTCTCAGCTGGACTCTCCTCAATCTATTACAGGAATGAAGTTGTTTTCCCAATTGCAACATTTCATTGTTTCAACCATGAAAGTCATTCTCAACAGTCAAATAAAACTCCTTTGAAAACATGCATAACCCCTAATCCCCATTTATGAGTACAAAATATGAATGCTTTTGTAGAAGCACGTTATTTCTCACAACAGTGCACCAGGGCTATTGTGTTTCCACGGCAGATATCTGATGTGATCTGAATCGAATGTAAACAACAAATTATTGTGTTCAAGCATCTTCCCTCGCTTCATGTACGTGCCAAACAGATCCAGAATTTTTTTTTTCCCTCCAAAGCTGGAGCAAGAATCAATTAAAGTACATAATAATGTGTTAACTAGCTAATACAGCAGTTAACATTAAGGGGCATTTCAAGCCTCTGAGTTTTTAGAGGCAGAGCTCTTCTTTCATTTGCTCTGTAAGATCTATAATTGAAAGAATACCGTGAGAGACGCCTTTCATCAGCTCCCCGAGTTACATTTCCCGCTTTGATAACTGTACAAGGAAAATCTAAGGCACTTCAAGCTACCCAATTACATTTGATTAGCTAGTCAAAATAATGTAACAGCTTCTCATCACCCAAAGGAAAACTTTTGAAGAATTCTGTTGCCAACATGTCTGCACCAACCCTAATCTATATCATTATTTTACAAGGGGAAATGTAATATTTAGTAAGTTTTTTTTTTAAATCAGGCAATGAATAAAGCCTCTTCTGCATCACAACTTTAGATCAAAAAAGCACAATTGTGATAGGATGTGTATGATAAAGAAGCATTTGTGGAGATTTCAGTATTGACCAGATATAGAGGTGCAAATAAAAGAACATGCGTTAGATCAAGCCAGCGTTTCAGAGAACAGATCTAAAAACAGAACATGCAGTCAAAACCCTGTGATATATACACACCAGATCTGCCAGGGAAAATTATTCGGGACCCCAAACCTATGCAAATAAGGGAAAGAGTCTGTATAAAAATCAGCACCATTAAGAAGCCATTTAAAATATCATTCTGGAATTTTCAGATCATTGAGACTATTTATTGAATGTTCCTTTAAAGTAAAGACAAAAGAGCTGTGGGTCTGACTTGGTGGTGGAGCAATTGCCTAGCAAGGTTCTGGGTTGGATGCCCAGCACTGCAAAAAAAAAAAAATATATAGCTTTTTTACCATTGAGCAGTTTGTTTCCTTTAAGTCTTTTTTTTAAGTTGTCAATAGACCTTTGTTTTATTTATTTATTGATATGTGGTATTGAGAATTGAACCCAGGGCCTCACACATGCTAAGCAAATGCTCTACCACTGAGCTAGGCCTTTAAGTCTTTAGTGCATTAATTCAACATGTCCCAGTGTCTACAGTGCTTCATTCCTATAAAACATGTTTCTAATTTAAATGAAATAATGATCCTGCTCTGTTAGGTTAAATGGTTGTGTAAACAGGGCATTTAGAAATGCAATAGTCAACTCATAGGAGGTGGTCTTACTGGAGACTTTAAAAACCCACACTTCTGAACTGGTGATGAAAGGCCAGTTACAACCCTGCTCCCCAGTGGAAGACAGAGACCAGAGCTTTTGAAGCACCATTCGGAGGTTACGTTCCGCCTTGCACAATAACGGATAGACTTTAGACCTGTTGGTCAATGATTCCATCTGTCATGGAAGAAAAAGCATTCTCACAGAATTAGAAGTTGGATCAAGTTGGGTTGTAAAGTTAATCCTGAATGTTGTGTAATCCCAGTGACGTTTTTAAATATTGGAGATAATGTGGCTTTCTTTTTGAGTTTTCACAGAGAAATGAACAGCAGTAGTGCTCAGAGGCTCTGTGCACCTGAGATTTCTATTTATTTTTTCTCTTCAAAATTTATATGAGGAATTCATAGAATTGGCTCTGGTAGGTCAGAAATGTGGCATTTGAAAACATTTCCAGGAGGAAGTTAAAAGGAAGGATGACCATTTGTGGGACTATGTGGATGAGAGACTAAAGTAGAACTCCCTTGTTTTGCACAGAAACTGTCACAACTATTTGAAAACCAAAGGGGATTTTGAAGTTCCCTTGTGTGGGAGTTCCGTGGGTCCCATCCACATTCACCTGCCTAAGCCTGAAGCAGTGTTCTCTCTTGCCCTTGCACATCAAAGCTGACCCTCAAAGGAAATTGCCACTGTGTGAGAGTCATCTGTCACCGTGGAAGGATTGGAAAGAAATTCTATCCATCATCATTAAACATACCCCATCTTGGGTTTTGGTTTGTTTGCTTGTGGTCTTAGGGGCTGAACACACTGAGCTACATCCCCAGCCCTTTTAATTAATTAATCTTATTTTGAGACAGGGTTTTACTAAACTGCTGAGGCTGTCCTTGGATTTGCAATCCTCCTGCGGGATTGGTCATGCACCTCCAAGCCCGGCTCAATACAACTCATCCTTAGAGGTCAACTGTTTGTCTTGCCTTGTCTGCGCATTCTCAGACCCTCTTTCTACAAGCACATTCTACCTGAAGGATAAATGCAGATGCAGTCAAGGACAGGGGTCAGCAACCACCCGGACCTGGGACCATACTTCTCTGCAAGCCTAATGCCTAAAGATTAACCTTATGTCTGGATCTCTGAGGCCCAGGAAAGAGCAAAGAAAAAAGCAAGCTGAGTACGAAAAGAGAAGGCAGCCTGGGCAGATAGCAAAGGACAGGAGGAAGGGAGTGGAGAAAATAAAGCAGGGTTAGAAAGTGTGGTGTAGGTTAGAAAGTCTACGAGGAGCTGGCAGGGACCCCATCCCTCTGGCTGCCTGAGCTGAGCCAAGCACAGGTTGGAGAGCAAATCAGGTTTCAGTACCAGGCACGGGAGAACACCAGGATGCTGGAAGAGGGGACTGACACGGTGTCTGTCATTGTTCTTGACTGTGGGTGGTATCCTCGGGTTAGAGATTAATGTCTTTAATGTGAAGAATAGTTTAAATGCCCAATTTCCATGCAGCCATTCTGCAAATGGATGTTGAACTCTCAAAGATTTGTATGATCTGCTTCCCAAGCCGAAGAAGAATAAGTCAGAGCAAAGTCATTCTTGACTTATCCTGGAAAATAAAATGATCTATTTTCCCTCAGGTTCAGAGGGCAAAGTCCTTCAACAGTGTTAGGGGGTGTCACACATGAGTCATGAATCTGTTTTTTTTTTTTTAACCCGTTACCCAACTTTGTATACAGTGGATACCTGTGGGCAAACAGGGACCCAGGGGTGCAGACTCAGGGAACCCCACCTGTCCAACACTGAGGAACTGTCACTGGCAGGCTTTTCATAAATCTGTGAGCAATTTGTATGACCTGCTTGGCAAGGGCAAGATTTAGAGTGTACAAGGACATTAGTGATTCTCAGCAAACAGGCAAGTAACTACTTCTAGGACAAACTGACAAAACTCTACTGATTATTCAGTCAGAAATGGTGCTGGGTATAGGAGATGGAAGGGGTTGGGGAAGGCCCCCCCAAGTATTCTGGAGTTGGGAGGATGCTCTGCTACTGCATACTGATGGTCTCATTCCTTGCTACCCAAGTAAAGCCCAGTTTGATAAACTAAGGCTTGAAGGCTCTGGAGTAGGCCGCTATAGACAATGGCAAACACCTCTCTCCATTCTGATGGGGATTACTGAATTGTTCTATTCTCAGTTTCCTACATGGTCCTCCCCTAATTAGAAAAAAAATAATAATGAATTTACACACCCTTGAGTCAACTGATCATAAACTTGCTCTCTACAGTGAAAGTAATCGGTTAAGATCTACCGTACAAGTATGGGTAATTTGGTCATGGTAACAAGTATAAAGTACCTCACAGTTTACAAAGGATTTCCACACACAATTTTTTTTTGCTATGATAATAGCATTATCACACATTAGCTATGTGACATGGCTCAGGTTAGTAAATGTCTCAGGTCTCAGTATCTTCATCTGTAAGGTGGGTATAAATCATGCCTAGGGCACCAGCATCTTTAGCTTGTGTAGCTACATGTCAGATGTGAAATAGCTAACAATTGCCTGCTTCCTAGCTCAATAAGAGGTGCCCATTAGTACTGTCGTCTTCAAACTTTAGTCCAGGAAAAATCCAAGTATTTTCTTTAAATCCTCAGCTGTTAGTTTAACGCCAAACCTTAAGGGGAGCTGGCCTGAGGGTTCACCTACCTCAGTTTCTTTTGTCTCTCATCCTCCTCCCACATCTCCAAACTGACCCAATGGCCTTGATCAATTTTACTGGTGTTAACAAATTACTTGACTAAAAGGATAGGTGAGGTAAAAACTGAGGTAGCAAACTTCTACGAATCAGTTTCCTGGATGTCTCTATGGGATTGTACAACCCTAAGAAACAAGAGAAGGGACAAATGGTTGTGTCCCTTTGAAAGAGCATATATGTGAGAATGACAGGTCTAACCCTTTTACACCCACTCTTTAACCAAAAGGAGACCGTATACTACGCCCACCTCACAGACTCTCCTAAGAGTCAAACCAGAATATGGCCTGAAAACATCCAGCACCAGGGCAGGCTCTTCATGACACCCCCTAAAATTTACCTCTCACTGCACATGGTGGCACATGCCTGTAATCCCAGTGATTTGGGAGGTTGAGGCAGGAGGATCAAGTTCAAGGCCAATCTGGGCAACTTAGCAAGATCCCCTGTCTCCAAATAAAAAATGAATATGTCTGGGGATGTAGCTCAGTGATAGAGTGCGCTTATGTTCAATGCCCAATGGACCCCCCAAACAAAAAAGGCACTTCTCTTCCTTACCATCTGTCCTTCAACATTCCAAGGAAAATGCTGATTATTTTCCTACTCTTCTTCATATTCAGATACCTAATAATGGCTCACCTAGTCAATCTTGGAATTCTCAGCCATGGCAGGCTATTCTGATGCTGTCCCTATAATTCTTAGTAGATAACAAATAGATTAATAGGAACAGGAAGCTTATTGGTTTCGTGAACAGGCAAACCCAGTGTGAATCTGTGATCCTCTGCAGAACCATTCTCATCCAATATCACAAAGGATGTGTTCACCTAGATATAACTCATGTTCTGCTGTACTGCAACTAAGCTTCAGGAAGTTAGGCAGGATAGACAGATTCTCCCATTTGGAAATATATGCTTGATGAATAAAACAATTTAGTTCTTTTAAAAAACAGGCAAGAGCTGGGCATGGTGGCCACACCTAGACTCCCAGGGACAACTTGGGAGGCCAGAGCAGGAAGATCACAAATATGAGGCCAGCCTCAACAACTTAGTTGAGGTCCTGCCTCAAAATAAAAAATAATAATAAGGGCTGGGATATAGCTCATTGGTCTAGTACCCCTGGGCTCAATCCCCAGTACCAAAAATAAATAACACTGGACAAAATCTATTTAGACAAAAACAGAAGAGGGCCAGGCACAGTAGCACATGCCTGTTATCCCAGTGATTTGGGAGGCTGTAACAGGAGGATGGTGAGTTCAAAGCCAGCCTCAGCAACAGCAAGGTGATAAGCAATTCAGTGAAACCCTGTCTCTAAATAAAATACAGAATAGGGTGGGGGCTGTGGCTCAGTGGTCTAGTGAACCTGAGTATAGGCCACACCTATACTCCCAGAAGCTAACTGACCATAGCACAAACAGGTATTGACTGAGAAGAGCTGATTCGCCCAGGGAACAGTGAGTCAGAAGAAAGCTCAGATAACGGGTTCCTCAGTCCGCCACAGACAAGAGTACAGTAGCAAACAAGGCTAGAATAATATCAATTCTCAACACCATCAGCAAGAATACAGGCTTCTGTTTTAGATCTTTCTGGGGGGAAAATATTACAGAAGCAGCTGTTTAATACCCAAAGAGAGAAGAAAGACCATCAAGTCAAACCTGCTGATTCTAAGGTTCTTTCCAAATTCACAAAGACAGAAGGCAATGTCCACGTCTACCTCTAGTGGAAGAAAAACCATTTTCCTCTTTTCCTTGTAACCCCAGGATGCACAGATGTGTTTAATTCTAGTGTCTCTTTAATGAGTAGAACAACCGGCAATAAATGGTTTACAGATTGTATCCTTCTCCAACAGGATGCTGGGGATGTAGTTCCATGTTAGAGGGCTTGTCTAGCATAGAAGAGGCCCTGGGTTCAATCCCCAACAGCACAAAAACAAAACAGAACAGAGAGTGAAAACAGAATTTAGGTAAGGTAGCTGATGATCATTTTGGAAACCATACTGGTAAGCAGGAATGCTGAGGTTGAATTGGTTCCTGACCCCAATTTGCAAGCAAAGGTCATGGATAGCCACGTGGCAGATAGTGTCGGAAGACATTGTGAGGCCTGGTGCAGCCTCTCCTTTCCCTCTTCCATAGAAACCAAAGGAAGAAAGGTTAGAGCTGGAAATGGTGGTCAACATCTCAGCCTCTATAGGGCCAGGCACAGCAATTCAAGGCCAAGCTTAGCAATGCAGTGAGACCCTGTTTCAAAATTTAAAAAATAAATAAATAAAAGGACTGGGAGGCAGTCATCCTAGCTACTTGGGAAGCTAAGGAAGGAGGATCACCCAGTTCAAGGTCAACCTGGGCAACTTAGTGAGTTACTGCCTCAAATAAAATAGAAAAGGCTCAGGATGCAGCTCAGTGGTATACCACCTGCCTAGCATGTGAGAGGCGAAAGATTCAATCCCTAGGACCAATTTTTAAAAAGAAATAAAATAGCTTAAAATGGAAGCAGATCTCATCAAGTCTCAGATCATAGACCTGTATGTTGGGAATGGTGAACTGTAGCTTGGGAAAAGGTATCTAGAATGTTAAACTAAGTAAAGCATGGTGGCACACACCTGCAGTCCCAGCCTCTCAGGAGGCAGAGGCAGGAAGATTGCGAGTTTGAGGCCAGCCTTGGCAATTTAGAGAGACTCTGGGCAACTTAGTGAGAACTTGTCTCAAAATAAAATATAAAATGGGCTGGGGTTGTGGCTCACTGGTTAAGCATCCCGGGGTTCAATTCCTGGTACCTAAATAAATACAACTCTGCCCAGAAAGCCTCTATAATGAACCAGAGAGAAAGGAAGGTTTGCCCTTCCCCTTACTCCCTTGCTTTAGAGAAAACCACACTTAAAAATGGGCTCTGGCATGGCTGAATTCCTTTGACACAAATTCCCTGAGTCTCTGAAACCTATTTTCCACAGAAATGCTAGTTATGAGTTTCAGTCACGATTAGTTTGGTTTTTTTTTTCTTTATTTTATTCCTACATGTATCAGAATCATTCATGGAGGGGAAGTTCTTATATATCCATTCCCACAATTCTCCAAAGACATCTGGTCTCATTAGAAGATCAAATAGATCCTCCAGATTCATTAGTTGCTTAACAAAGTGGGAATTATTTCCTCACTGCTCCATGTTTATGAGATACGCCAGTCACAGGTGAGGGCAAAATAACGGGGCATAGTGTTTTTCCCACACAGGGACAGCTCATTCAGCAGAGTGGAAATGTCTGGAATTTGCTATTCTTTTCTAAAAAACGAGGGGAAAAGTCAAGAATATATAGGCTATTTTGAGACAGATTTGGCTTAAAGTTCAGAAGGTGCATTTAATACATTGTTTCAGAAAATTGACGTTCATGGCTCACCTATCACCTGCTTACCACCCTGTTCTCTTTCTACCCATTTTCCTTCACAGGCACACCAAGGAACCCACATGGAACGTGTCTTGCACCAGGTAGAACACAGGGCAGAACAGCATTTGGCACTTCTGTCTGTGGAGCCCAGCCCATATTGCTGTGACTGCACCAGATTCTTCCCTGGAGCAGACTCTAAGCAGAGGATGAGGCACTGGAGGATGCCTGGCAAAGCCCTCCAGGTCCAGAAGTGTTAGCTGGTGGCCCCATTGTGCTGAAAGATACCCCGGTGGCCTGAAAGAATTACGAGGCTTTCGAAAGTGACTCATTGACTCCCAGGGGGCTGTCTGGGCTCAGGGAAAGTCTGTCCCCCTGATTGTTAGTGAAGTAGTAATTAGGTGGTAGGGATGGACTTGGATAACCTAGATTTGCTTTAGTTTTCCTGGTGGAGGCCTGCAGAGTGGGAGTCGAAAGGTTCCACTGAGTGCGTGTGAGCACCAGAGGAGGGGCACAGGATGCTCCTTTGAATCTGAAACTTCCAGTCCCAGATCTGCCCTTTGGTAGCTGGGGAATCTTGGGTAAGTTGCGCTTTCTTCCTGTCGTGGTTTCTTTATATGCAAAAAGAAGAGATTAGGATCACAGGATTTTTCACCATCTTTTCTAGCTCTGAAAAACCCATGATCTACAGATCAGACACTGAGAATCTTCCAATGCACGTGTTGCTATTTTGGGAACCACAAGTATTCCTTTCACCGTTCTCATGCCATTATTTTGGATGGATGGAGACCAGAATTGTATCTTACAGGTGTCAGGCTTGGTGGCGCACATCTGTAATCCAAGCAACTCAGGAGGCTGAGGTGGGAGGATGGCAAGTTTGAGGCCCACCTAGGTAAATTGGCAAGACCTTGTCTCGAAATAAAACTAAAAGGGCTGGGGACGTGGTTCAGAGGTAGAGTGCCCTGGGTTGAAACTTCAGTACCGAAATATAAAAGAGAAATAAAAACCAAAGTGCTCCCTAATGTATGTCCTCCAGCTCTCTCCACTTCCATCTTCTTGCTCAGAAATTCCAGTTTCCATGAGCACGCTGTTTTTATATTATTATCATTATTTATTTATTTATTTGTGTGGTGTTTATCAGAGATGGAACCCAGGTCCTTGCATATGCTAGACAAGTGCTCTGCCACTGAGCTATACCCCCAGCCTCATTATTCCTTAGTTACATTGCTGCTTCATGTTGCTTCCCAAGTTGAGAATTTGGGGGCTCTCATTTCCTATCTCCCATTTCAGTATTTTAAGTGGGAACCAGAGTACCCTTTTTGCACCTGGTAGGTAGATGTGCAGAAAAATAAAAAGACACACCAATTTCTTCTGGGCCTTCTGTTCCCTTAACTAGTAAAGAAATGAATGGTGTACTCTCTCCTTTCGACAAGGTTAGGGGGAGTGTACATGGGCCCAGGAAAGTCAGCAAAAGGGCATTTGCAAAATTGCCTTATTATCTTGTTGTTTCCCAGGAGCAAACACATGACTTTCCATCCTGAGGTTGTAGAGGTATAGGCAATCTGCCCTGGAAGTATGTCACTCAATGTACTACTTGTTGTGAAGTCAACAAGAAAAAGGAAAATGTTTAAAGGAGAAACTTCACCTTTCTAAAAAAATATTTTAAAACCACAATTTTGCAAAGTGCTAGGGTGGGGGCTTGGACTGCAGGGTTCAGGAATGTCTTACAGGTCATGCCAGAAGGAAAAGGAGTCTTGCTAAAAATGGTGGCAGGTAGGCTCCATCCAACAGGTGGCCCACAGCAGAGACAATTTCTTGAATTGCAGGTCATGCCTCATTAGTGGGCTGTGACATGAATTTAGTAGGTCATGACCAGAAAAGTCCTTTTTTTTTTTTTTAAGTGAAGTAAATTATGCGAAAGCAGAATAAACTAGAAAATATTGGAGTACATGGCATGTAGGTCACATATCATCTAACAAAATTGTGATTTAGGGGTGTGTCTAAGGTGTAAGTGTGTGTAAGAGAGTTTGGTACACCATGTTCCAGTGTAAAGTATATTTCCCACTGCAGGACACAGAAAATGTGGAAGTGACAACATTGGAGATGTCTTGTGATGCTGGCATCTCCAAGACTGACGAAGTAAATTCACAAATGAAATGAAATTCTTCCTATGGGAATATTCACCTCCCAACTCTGCCCAATTACTCTGGATTCTACTTTTTGTTCTTGACAAAATAGTTAAACGGAATAATTCCTGTTCAATATAAGCCAAGGCAATGGTAAAGTGGGTTCAAGATAGTGTCTCTACCCTGTTGACAGTTCCACCCCAAGTAGAGGCCTCCTGATATTTGTAGGGTGTTTTTTCCTTTGCTTTTTTTCCCCTGCTCAGACAGTATTCTCTCCCTAGCAAAGCAACACCAAGAGCCAGCTTCACACTTAGGAGAGGATGTTTCATTTCCTCCTCATGGTTTCCAATATTCAGCCAGATCAGAGAAACTTTGCTAGTAACAAACTATAGAAATGATCCCTAAAAATTATAGTCTTCTTTTTCAACACATGTTCCCATGAAACACTGATAACTCCATCAAACACCTGTATAAGGACAGGCAATAAGCCATACATGATGTAATCCCAAGCACTCAGGAGGCTGAGGCAAGAGGATCATAAGTTTGAGGCCAGCTTCAGCAAGTTAGTGAGGCCCTAAGCAACTTGGTCAGACCTATCTCAAAATAAAAATAAAAAGTTGTGTATTGCGTGTATGTACGTATATGTAACGACAAATGCCAATAGCATGTACAACTATGAAGCACCAATATAAACGTGGGCAGGGAATAAAAAATAAAAAGGTTTGGGGATGTAGCTCAGTGATAAAGCACCCTGAGATCCAATCCCCAGTACAGGAAAAACAAAATAAACAAACAAACAAACAATAACAACTGATAATCAGCTGCAAGGTGTAGCTCAGTGGTAGAGTGCTTGCCTAGGACACATCAAGCCCTGGGTTCAATCCCCAGCACCATTTTAAAAATAAAGGAAAAATGACTGACAGTTCTTTAAAAGCCTCTGCTCCCATAGGCATTTATGTTTTAGTCAAATATTTAATCTCATGCCATATAAAAGAATTTCATAGAATTCAGCTGCAGAAGGAGGAAAATTAGAGAAAAGGAATATATTCTCAGCATTCTTGAAGTCCTACCTGTGGCTAGCTATGTTCACTATGTAAATATCTTTTTCACATGCAAATAATTTTTATTTATTTCCTCATTGATTTGTGAAATGTTATCTTTACTGTCTTTACTTTAAAAACAAAATAATTATGGAAATATCGCAACTCTAAGAGGAAATATTTTATCAAACTTTGTATTAATCTTATACCCAACTTAGTCCTTATCAAATTTTAGTCTTTAATTTATATATATATATATAATGTATTTTAATTTTTATTTATTTATTTTGTGGTTGTAGATGGACAGAATGCTTTTATTTTATTTGTTTATTTTTATGTAATGATAAGGATTGAATCCAGTACCTCATACTAGGCAAGCACTTTGCCACTGGGCTACAGTCCCAGCCCTCCTTAATTTATATTGATTGATGACTGTTAATTATGATACAATTATATGATGCTGTAATACTTGGCAATATTATTTCCCACTGTCATACGAAGACACGACACCTGCTTGTTTTCTTGCCTGAATAAGCCCATATTACACAAAGAACTCAACTTTTCATGCAACAATTAACTTTTAAAATGTACCACTTTACTGAGTAGGTAGTATATGCCAAACTCCCAGGATTAGGGTACTTTATACCTATAAATTCTCATTTTTTTCTTTGCAAACCCTCCTCCAAGTAAGGTCAATTATTTTCTACTATTCCATAGACGCCACGTTCACAACTTTACAGATGAGAACACTAAGGCTCAGAGACGGACAATGCCCATGAAGACAAGGTTATTAATTCCGATCAAGTCCATCTGATTGCAAAGGCTGTGCTTTCATGGTTTTTATGTCACCTAATCTTTCAGATGTATCTGGAATTATTTTCATCACCTCACCTGCTCTTCTAAGGACGTGGTGGTGAATGTCTGAACACCAGGAAAGCTGTTTTTATTGTTTTTTGTTTTTTAAATGAAGAATGTTCTGCTGAATGTAGAACAGCTGCAAACACTACATACTCAGAAATATCTGGCCAGATGGTGAGAACTGGATGCTTTCTGCTTGCCCTCTGTAGCCTGGTATCTCCGCCTTCAGCTGTCTTTCAGTCTAGCAATAAAGGATGTGAAAATATCCAGCATCTTTTAACAGCATGCTAGAGATATTTTATTAGATCTATTCAGATAACTTTTTTGTTTCCATGTGCAAACAACGGTACTTTAAGACTTCTATGAAAAACATTATTTTCCACTTGCAAATAATTTCCACATCCCCTAGTCCTTCTGTCTACACAGACCATATTTTACAGTAACTCTTTAAATAAAAAATCAGCTTTGTTTCTCTGCTCTCAGATTTTTAAATTTCCAATGCCTCAGGTAATCAGAAGCCACAGGTATTTAGCAGCCACATCTCTCACGACAGCAAAAGGAAGACGTTGATTTCATAGTAGAATATACTGAGAAATCAAATCCAGGGTTCTCTTTAAAATCAGAAATGAAACCCCTAGCCACCAGATTCAGACTCCAAGCTTCTAAGTGACTCTGCCACATTAATTCGGTCTTTAGTTTCAGGAAATAAAATAATCACGTAGTTAAACATAGATCCTTATGCAAACAAGTACTATGTTTACAATGTACCAATCCATTAAAATCAGCAGCAGACATACATTCTGAGAACTAAAACCTGGGACACATAGGCTAGCAATCATCATTAGCTCATTCCCCCATCCAATGGCAGTAAACATCCTATTGGAATCTGCTCCGAAAACAAAGGCTTTACTAACCTAATGTCAAGGTAAACAGGTAGTAAATACCTACTTGGTAGTATAACCAGTGGTATCACATTTGCATTCTTTAGGTTCTAAACACAACTAAATGTTGGCATCTTTTCCTTTGAAAGCTACTTTCAGGATAACACCGTTATAATAGAGTTCATAATGGGGTAACTTGAAAAAACAGCATACTGGGCACCACTTGACATTAACATCTTTAGCCAACATTAAAATATTTTAGCCACAAACTATCTGAGATAGAGGGAATAAACATATTATGGTATACAGAAAAAAACCAAGTTTCCTATATTTTATGTTAAAAGTCATTCACCCCAATTAAGAGCTACACAGAATAATTACAAATGTGTACCACTGTGCCCAGATTATTGTCAGTCTTTATACCATTGTTCAATGCAATAAATAGTCCTAAAGTGAAGCTACAATAAATAGTCCTAAAACACAGTTATAAAATATAGCTACTTCAAATCACCCAAAGAAGAAAAGGAAAAAGTACTTTCAGCCCCAAGAATATATTCACTGGGAAGAAAGTTAGGTCTCCCTTGGAAGGGATATTGAGTTGTGAGAGCAGAGGGCATACCTTAAGTTCTCTGAAGAAGATACTACTCCTGGCCCACTCCACAATGGAGAAGAGGGTTTGATCCGCCATTTTGCACATCAGCCCAAATGTGCTCAGCTTTTCGTGCTTGCTTCGGTTAGCCTGCTCTTGCTGCAAATAGGTCATGATTTTGGCTTGAACTTGAGGCTCATCAGGCTCACACTTCAAAAGTTCCAGTATCAGGTGTGGAATGCTTGCCGGGGAGCTTGTCTGGTAACTATCCATATAGGAATAGCCCATTATTGACTCAGGTGAGCTGGTGTAGGGGTCTGGGTACTCAGACTTGATGGCCCGGCTAGGAAAGTGGCCATATGCTTGGTAACCTTGCAGGCTGCCATGAGGTGGCATTGTCATGCTAATGGGGGATGTTACAAAGGGACTTCTGTCATAGTCTGTAGGAGGCAAGGCAGCATGGTTCAGAGGTAGGCCTTTGGAGGCAGAATGGATGTTCTGAATGGCAGAAGAGATGGTCAGGTCAGAGGGCATCGCTTGGATCACCTGAGACATGGCTTCCAGTTTGAGTCCATTGGCTCGGATGAGGGCTTTTTTCTGTTGCTTCAGGGCCCTGTCTCTCTTGTACATTGGTCCAAACTTATTCCTTCCCCCGCGCATTCGATCGGCCCTTACCGCTGTTGGGGGAGCAAAAAAAAAAGGGGAGGGGGGCGTATATATATAAGATGAAAATTATTAGCATTCTCCAGGATATCTACATACTTAGAAATGTTGAAAATGAACCATAAATGTTTTGTGTGGCTGTTTTCATTATAATAGCTCACAAGAATTCCAAGGAAAAACAAAAACAAAAACACCATGTCCTCTTTATTTATGAATTGCTTACTGTCTTTTTTTAATATTTATTTTTTAATTATAGGTGGATACAATATCTTTATTTTCATGTGGTGCTAAGGATCGAACCCAGTGCCTCACACATGCTAGGTAGGCGAATGTTCCACCTCTCTGAGCCACAACCCTCTAAGTGCCTTTTATCATTGAAAAAAAAAAAGCTTATAAATGCATTGAACAATGGTATAAAGACTGACAATAAGCTGGGCACAGTGGTACACAATTGTAATCCTGCTGATTTAGGAGGCTAAGGCAGGAGGATTACAGCAAACTCAGTGAGACCTGGTCTCTAAATAAAATACAAAAAGAGTTGGGGATGTGGCTCAGTGGTTAAGCACCCCAGGTTTCAATTCCAAGTAATAAAAAGTAGAATAAAATAAGATTAAAAAGGGCTAGGGTTATAGCTCTATAACTCTATAGGGTTATATAGTGATAAAGCGCTCCAGGACTCAATGCTCAGTACTTAAAAATCTTGGATACATAGACATAGTAACCCTTTTGAGAACTGAAGAAATTTTAATAATTGGTTTTTTTTTTGCTACACATAGGGATTATTTCATATTTCTAAGATAGAGCATCAATCTTTCTACTGGAAGCATTAATTTCTATTATGCCAGTGATTCTTTATGGAAACCCAAATTCCTTTTGTTTTCTCAGAGAAAAATAAATCAAACACCCCATTTCTGGATTAAATTGTGAATATTTTGCCTTAGGATATTTTCCTCCCTCTCAGCCATTTTGGCTATTTTGTTGTAAAAGGGTTGAGTACATGCTTTTCTTGGGAAGTTTATTTTTACCTCAACTTGATAAGTGCACATCGGTAACCACCAGTTATTGCTTTTAATTTAAACAGAGTTGGACATAATTAAAGCAAATTCCTTTCAAAAGTGGTCCAGAGGCTGTTCTGTCACAATGGTGTGTGGAGTCTGGGGCCATGCCTAATAAGTTAGTTAGCAGCTCTCTCCAAGCCCATAGTGGCCAATGGCAATTAGACAGAAACCAGAGACCTCTGACAGCTTGTGACACACTGAAATTGCTGGAGGTGAAGTTTTTGAGCTTTTTATCTTAGGATTAGTATCACATTAAAAATTTATTGTGAATTCTAGGTATCCAGAATACTGCAGAAGATCATAAAAGAGTTTTTCATCTGGATGATAATTTATTGAATATTCAATTGTTTCAGACCACTATTAAGGAAGTATGAGCATGTACCCCACATGACTTACTTACAATTAAGAAAGCATAATTTTCAAGGTAAAGAAATACAACCTTCTTTCTTTTGTTGGAAAAAAAAATCATATGACATCATATGAAATCACAGCATCGACTTTTTAACATTTTTTTCTTCTCAGTCACACACCATGATAACCACTTTCCATAATATTCTGTTGTTTGGTTAAATAATAAAATGATTGGTGATAAGAAAATTAATGAGCATCAATTACTTCCTTTCTCCATTTCTTCTTTAAAGCAGTACTGACTTAACAGTTCTTATAACAACCAAAATGACTAATTCTATTTGAAGGAATCTGTTAGCAATTTGGCACATTTCTTAGAATGACTGTTATTAGTTTTTTAGTATTTCTATCAAATATGAGTTCCACGTAAGGAGAAAGCTCCAAATAAATATAGCTCATGCCTCATTGATCAAATAAAATGCACTCTTGTATCTAGCACCATTAGTGACATTGTTATTACTTTATTTGCAGTATATTTAATCTGTAGAAAGCCAGTGGGTCAAAGGCTGGAGAATAGTAGCACACCATAGCAGTCCATGAACTACAAATTATTTACAGCAGTCACATATTAACTTCACTGCCTGCCAATCTGAACATGGAACGGTTTTGCTCTTTCAACAAGGTTTAGTGTGGCTTTGGGGGAATGGTTGTCTTGTTCTTTCAAACCATTGTAACTGATTTAATCGCTCATTATTTTTCATGTTTTTGCTTCTCAATTATTTTATTTTGCAGATTCAGTCATTATCTTTTTAAAAAATGTGCATTTCTACACTATAAAAAAATGAAATTCTAGCCAGACGCTGTGGCGCAGACCTCCCCAGCAGCTTGGAAGGCTAAGGCTGGCCTCAGCAACTTAGTGAGACCCTGTCTCAAAATAAAAAATAAAAAGGGCTGGGATGTGGCTCAGTGGTTAAGTGCCCCTGGGTTCAATCTGTGGTTAAAAAAAAAAAAAAAAAATGAAATTCTACCTGAGAAATTCCTTTTCACAATTCAAGGCTCAAGAATCATGAAATTAACAGGGACAACTGTGATAAGCACACCTATTTAAAAAAAAAAAAAAAAAAAAAGGATTGAAATCAAACTTTTCCCAGGACATCCTGATTTGAAAACTTAAAGGATATTTTGGCAAATTAATTTTATTTGTTCTCAGATGGATCCCTTTAGTCTTGTTATCAATTAATCTGACTTTTGATCTGCTCCCCAAACTAAAAGGAAGGGACAACTTTGATATTTAAATGCTTTTCCTTATAGATGTCACCATGTTTAAATGAGACACTCTATTCTGCAGACAAAATTTAAAAAGATCTTACTTTATGGCTGTAGTGTTAAAGGACTGGGAAAATACTGTTACCATGGCATAAGTACAATGCTGTTTTAAAGTCCATGTCCTTGGAGACTTTAAACAGGCAGTAGTCTTTAGAAGAATCTTACCTTCTAGCTTCATTCCAACACTTAGACATTTTTGAAATCGACAGTAAGGACAACGTTTTCTCTGTGTTTTGTCAATTTGGCAGTTCTGGTTTTCTATACATGTGTACCTTTTATTATTTTGGACTGTTCGCTTAAAAAATCCCTATAAGACAGAGAAAATAGTGAGACGTATTATAAATCTAATACCCGTCTCTTCCATTGTTTCATGTTAGGAAATCACCATTAAATCTTTTCATTGTACCATTTGAGCCCTTATGTGGTTCTGTGGTTTATTTTACATTTCAGCAAGATCAACCCTCCAAAATAGTGCCAGGCCATAGTGATTTATCTGGCCTCAGAGTTATATTCCTGAAGAATTACGTCAAATCTGGGGGAGATTTGGCTTCCACATCATTTCATCCCAACAGTCAGAAAAAAATATACTCTATATCGACCAGTGATTTTTTTTTTTTTAAACCTGTTTTCCCTATTAACCCTCATGTTCCAGACAGAGGTCCTCATGGAGATTTGCATTGTTTTCAAGTAGTCTGATACAATTTCAGAGACAAACCATTGCAAAATGCCAGAGGAAAAACTGACTAGCAAAACACCTCAGATCTCTTACAAATGTCAACAGTGAATACTTAAAAGCAAAAGGATTTAAAGAGATTTAAAATGGGAAAATGGTCATAATTTCCCTGGAATACATTCAAGCATGAGTGCTATTTAAGAAAAAGATGAAACTCATGGAAAGAAGCATGTCACAGCACTAAATTGGAGAAAGCAGCTCATGTTTTCCTTATATTTCACTCAAAAAAATTAATCAAGAATAAAATTTGTAGCTTTACAATAGAACAACGGCTTTTATTAAAATAGAACTCTTGTTTTTCTTACTAGCTACAAAGAGAACCAAGCATATTTTGTTAGTGAATGAAGGAATTTTCCTGGCAATGGTTTAAGTAATTGTACTGTTTTCAAATCAAAAAATGTCGAAAAATAAGGAATACTGAATTTATTAGAACTGTATTAGAAAGTCTAACATAAATTCTTAATGTATTATTGACATGATTAGTAACAAGAGTACGTTTTGCATATTCAAATTCCTTGCATTTAAATAGGTCACATGATACATTAATGAAATTATTAGAAACTAAAATGTGGTTTCTTGCTGTTTAAAGTATAAGTTTAAAAAACATATTAAAATGATTTTTTGAAATAAACCAGGATGAAATCATGCAGTGGGAATTCAGACTTTTATAGCTGTGGATAAAAAATGCTCAGACTTGTAGCACAGAATACTCTGAAGTTAAAATGTATTTGGGAAATACTTTGTCATGTTCCCTTTCAAGAACAGGGATGCTTTAAATATATATAAGTCAAGCAAAATCAATATTTAGGACTGTTAGAAATGGAAACCTTTCTACAGCTACATCACTTTATTCCAATAAAATATTTTAAGGCCATGAGACTGGCAAAGTTTTCTAAACAGCATAAATTTCTTTGCCTTTTTGAACTATATCAGACACATATTTCTAAGAATCATCTCCATAAGACTTAACTCTCTCATTTTTGAGTAAAAAAAAGCAGTCTGAATTTAGCTTTAAAAAGTAATCCAATGGTTTATTTTGGTTTTGAGCATTATATATATATTTTTTAAGATAGCAACTTATGAGCAAACCTTGCAACTCTCACAGGTGAGAAGCCCGTAATGGTACCCAGACACTTTATCTCCACACACAGGACAAAGCTCTTCGAGATCTTCATCATAGGAGTAATTCACCATTTTAAACTGAGACACTGAAACACAAGAAGAGAAATGTACACACATATCCAATTAATTTATTGCATAGGTTTTAATCCTGCAAGGAGAAGTACTTTGGTGATTGGTGGGCAATCACCAGGTAAAATATAAAATAAAAATAATTTTTACCCAGATAGTACTGAAAAAATAATTTTTGCACACTTCAAGTAAAAAATCTTTGAGCATCAATGAAGATGCACTTCATATTTTAAAGTTTAAAAGTAATTCCAACTTATTTTGTGAACATTCTAAAGTGGACCATTGTTGAACAAGTCTCATAACTTCTGCAGAGCAACAGATCACAATGGAAACATGAATCGCTTAAAGTAAGCACCTAGAACTTCTTTTAAACCTCTGCAAAGTTAAGTCCCAAAATGTCACCTGTACCCAAGAGAGAGAAACAAGCACCCACATTACTCCCCAACTCTTTAAGTAGTTTCCTGCAGGTCTACCTTGCTTGTAAGGATAGTAACACCAATTTTCAGTTTCACAGAGGAAACCGAAACCCTAGAAACCTTCTCGGGAGCAGCCCCACTTTTACAAACAGCCGGCGGCTCCCAATGTTCAGATCTGTTAGATCAATCGAAACATTCAGTTCTGTATTGACTTCAGTTCTGAATATTTCCATCTCCTTACGTTTGAAAATATCCTGTGAATACAAAAAGAAGGAAAAAGAAAGGAGAAGACGCCAGACGGGAGAGAAATCAGAAGAAACACACAAAGGTTTGTTTCCTCACAAAATACCGGTGCCCTGTAATGAACTTCACGGTTCTGATCATCATCAAAATACAAACACCTCAAGATCTCCCTGTTAATCAGAAATCAGGCGTCGCGACAGCTCAATGCCGGGATCGGATGATCGCCTTGCTGGGGACGGCTAACCAGCCAAGGCATCTAGGCACCAAAAAAATAAACTATGCGCATAAAGGACCGTGGCTTGGAGACCCCAAGAAGTACCAGATCCTGTCCCTCCTTGAGACTCCGCATTTGCGTGGGTCAAGTCCCAGAGTGCTGGTGGGCGGGCACCTAGGGCGAGGGACAGGTCTGCACAGAACTGCCACCGCGCGCACTTTCCAGGGGCACCCTCTCTCTCACCCCTTGCTCAACCTTCTGCTACTCAGTGGCGCACAAACATCAAGGCAAGTTTGTTTTAAGTTAATCAGTGGCATTGCGGGGGCGGAGTGGGGGGTGCCCACCGCCAGGCAGAAGTTTCCTCTGATTTGTTTACAAAGCAGGAAAAGAGAAATCGCGTCTGCTCCACAGCCAAAGTACCCGGCCATACTAATCACCGTAGTGGCCTCCTGCGATGACTTATTCTTTTAAAAATTGTTATTTTTTTTTCTCTCCAGCTTTTCAGGGTCTCAAAGGGCGGTCGGGTTGGTGTTTGGGCTAGGGATGGGGGTCACTTTGCAAGCGAACGCAGACCTGTAGAGATGTATCTCTTCCCAAGTCAGAATCCTGAGCCCGGGCTCAGGCTCGAAATCAAGGTTTGGGATAGTTCAGAGGAAAAAGGCTCCCCCAAAGGCAGAATTCTGGGATCCCCGACAGGGAAACAGGATGCTGAGCGCAGTTCTCTGAGTAATGCTGGTCTGAATCCCAGCCCCTAAAAAGTCCCTAGGGTTCGGTGACCTGAGGGTTTATAACCTAAACTTTTACGGTGCCCCAGAAAACTGGTGACTACAGTCTCAAAGCATGTGGTAGGGACAGGAAAACGAGTACTTTACCAAGTGTATTCTTTTCTACCTCCCTTCTTCCTCAACAAAGTACTCTCTTGCTTCACACGTAAGGGGCTCAGAGAAGCAACCACTTTCTGAGAGACTCTGGGTTCACGGAGGGAATCCAACACCCCCAAAGACTTGAGGTCTGGGATTGGGATCCTCTCGGAAAATCCAGAGACAGATTCGGGTGGGGAGACAGAAGTCACAGTGAGAGGCCGAGGCATCCTTCAAGTACCCTGGTACACAGCCCAAGTAGGCGTTGGGAAGACCGAATGCACCCGGGCCAAGAAATACCCGCACTTTCCCGAGTCTCAGTCTGAAGAAAGGAGAGGGGACCGCAGGGTCTTGGGAAACTGTGGCCTCAGAGAGGCGCGCGAAGTTCCCGCGAAGTTGGAAGAGCTGCGCAGAGAACCCGGTAGCAGATCCCCTCTCTGGACTCCAGCACAGGTCGGACTAGGATGTGACCCCGACTGAGACCGTAAGAAGCACGGGAATGAGATCAGAGACCCTCAGGCACCGCCCGACACACAGGCCCAGGGAAAGTCGAGCCCAGACACTTCCCACGCTGCTTTTGAACCCAGGGCTGAGCAAGCGGCGGGCCGAATCTCCTGAGCCCTGGGCACAGGACAAGCTTATTCTGATTGAAAACAGTAAGTAGTGTCCTGAAGATCCCTTTCGAACTTTTAGAAAGAAAATGTAACCTTGGCATCTCTCTCCTCTCCCTTCCAAATAAGCTGTCGTCCCTCCCCACTCCTAGCTCCAGCGTCTCCCGGAGCTGCCTTCCCGGAGTCCCTCCGCGCCGGAACTGGAAGCTGCAACTTTCCTTTCGGACCCAAGAATCCCCGCTGGTCGCAGCGGGTGGCCGAAAGTGCAGACCCTCTGCCAGGCAGTCGGCGGCCGAAGGAAACCGGTACAGCTTCTAGCGCTGCTTCCCCTAAGCCACACTTTGGTGGAATCTCAGGTGTCGGGAAGAAACGCCTCTTTGGGTCAACGGGCTTCCCGCTGCAGCCAAACCCAGTTAAGTCTCCCGGGCTTCGGTCCCCGGAGACTTCCACAGCCCTCTCTGAAGGCTTGGAGAGACCCCGGGTTCACCGAGGGAATAAATGACCCTACCAGCACGTTGCACGCCCTCCTGCCACCTCCTTTCCCCTTTGCAATGGGGCATCGTCAGGTTTCCCTGCCAGAGCGTCCGGGGTAAACTGCCTACCCCGCTCCGCAGAGCCAACAGCCCTGAACTCTTCTCAACACCTCCCCGGCCCTTTCAAGTTCGCTCAAGGGGATGGCAGGAAGCGTTCCGGGATCACAGGCCGCCGGCCCACGTATCCTGCGCTCTGGAAGGGGCGAGGATGGAAGAACACCGGTGACTTTTCCTAGCATTGTTCCCTCCCGGGCCCAGCGCAAATGCTATAAACTTCTGAAGGGCTTACTTAATGCAAGCCAGATCTGAAGCTGCTATTTTGAAATGCGGAGAAAATGTAGCCATTGAGTTTTGTTTTGTTTTGTTTTGTTTTTGCTGTTATTGTTGTTAGCAATCAAGAGCTAAACAAATGGGATTTCTATAATCTCAGCTCTTGAATGGATGAGGGACAATAAACAAACCATACCTCCCTACTCCCCTCAACTCGGTACTACCCTACCAGGGAAGGATGGTGTAACTTTGATTTTTTTAAGTTCTGCCAACAGTTTTGAAGTTGTCCAAACCCAAGCCGTCCCTGGGGTCAGCCTGGGCTTGGCAGGGGGTGCTCACAGACACCGCTTGCACAGCTTTTCCGCGATCGCCTTCTCTTTCTGCAGTCTTCTCCCTCCCGACGGATTATCAAAGTACACCGCAAAACCGAGAACCTGCTCCAATGTCCAATAACACATTCCATTTCTCAGAACGATCTTATTTATTCTAAAGTACCTTCAGCCTCCAGCTGCCCGCCGCTCGAGTTACCGTAGAGCTGGAATCCTCTTAATCAGAAGCAGCCAATTAGACATCGATTGGCAAAGCTCTGCCCGCATTGTTCATAAGCCATAAACTTTTATGTCTGCACCTGAGGAGGGATCCTGATGCCCGCGCGCCGCCCCGCAGCCAGTGGCTACAGGCTTCGAGTCCCTAGCCCCGCTGCTCCAGGGCCGGCGCCGGGCGGGAGGCTGAAGCCCACAAAGCTAGCCTGAGGGTGGAGAAGCTACGCGGCGCCTCCTTACCTTGCATGTTTTCCGGCATCTGCCCCTGTTCCCCATGCGATCGAGCCAGTCCCAGGGCTTCCGTCTCCACTTTGGGCAGCATGACAAGGCGGCCGAGGGCGGGAATGGGGAGTCGGTATCGGTCCGGAAGCCCAGCACCTGGACACGGGCAGCACAGATTCAACTCCGGCGGAAAGAGGGAAGGGGCTACCAGGATGCCCGCTCACCCACCCGCTCTCCGGAGCGTGCCTCCGCCTCCTCCCGAGCTGCCCGGCAGGACCTCGGAGCCCTGTCCTATCTCGCAGCCCCGGAGCCGCCCCCGAGCTGCGAGGAGGTCAGGTTTACGCGACCAAGAGAAGACTGCGTCCGGGTGCCCCGGCTCCGCTCGGCCAGGCCAGGGAGCAGCTGCCCGGGGCAAGGATCCGCGAAGCGCCGAGCTCCCAGCGGGCAGCTAGGCGGCCGCCGGGCTGCCACTGCCGCCGCCACGGAGCCGCTGCCTCTGCTGCCGGACGGCGCGGGCGACTCCTTCCCCTCCCTCCGCCCGCCCTCTGGCTCAGGATCGGCAGGGGTCTCTCTCTCTCTTTCTCTCGCCTCACTTCTCTCCTGCCTGCTCTCGGCTCTCCTCGCCTCCCCGCCCCTTCCCCCTATCTCTTTCTGCCTCCCCCTCGCTCCCTATCACAAGTGCGGAGTTAAGTTCCAACCTCCCTCTCCTGCCTCGTGGACTTCTCTCGCGTATCGGAGAGCAGCCCCTTCCAGCCCCGAGGGTGACGGTGCTGGGAAGGAAAGGGGACAGGCGAGGAGACGAGAGGTAAGTAGGGCCCGGGTGGCGGGGGTGGGGGGTGGGAGATTGGATTGGGAAGAGGGGTGAAGACAGTGAATGGGGACGCGGGTTCCGGACTCGGGTCGGACACTAACCGCCAGCCAATGAGGATGCTCCAGTCCCTTCGCCTGCCCCAACCTCTTCACCCCGCCTTAACCCACTCCCACTCCACCCTGGCCCCGGGCGGGGGGATGTAAATGCTGCTGGGTCTCAGAGCTAGTGAGAAGCGACCTCTGTCTGAGCGCCGGAGCGATGGATCAGAAACCCCGGAGGCGATTTCCAAGAGCTGAGGGAAAGCGAGGAGAGGGAGTGTGTGTGTGTGTGTGTGTGTGTGTGTGTGTGTGTGTGTGTGTGTTGGCGGGGGTCGGGTGTGGGTGGGTGTAGGTGCACGCCTTGGCTTGTAGGGCCGGTGAAGAGCAAAGAAGTTTAACAACCGTTTAAAATACCTAAAGAAGAAAAGGCATGTTGAACTCACCAGACCTTCTCAAATGCAGAGTCGGTCTCCCAGCTTCATTTCCCCCACAGCACTCGGTCAGTGGAGAGGCCACACCATGGATCCCCCTAGCCCTGGAGAGCCCGAGGGTCGGGGCTTACTGAGGGTTTACCCAGGACCCTGGGATTTCACTCAATTACCGGGAATAAGAGGAAGGGGCAGCTACCCCTGTTTTCCCACTCTGCTCTCCAGTCCCTTCCCCACTTACAAACGGTCCTCCACTCAGCCCAAGATTATCTTGGTGACAGACTTCCTAGCTTTAGTGCTTCCATATAGAATGCAAAGATCACTCCTGGCTCTCCCTTTTCATTCTAGCGTCTCTTTGCTTGGACTGATCCACATGAGGCCCAGAGGCTCAGCATTTTTTAAAAAAAAGTTTTAAAGAACCATCTGTTATGCAAGCTCTTCGGCCACCAGCCCAGCCACATCTTCAAAGTTTTCAGATCTCATCCCAACAAGATGAAAAACATTCCTTCCAGACTCCTGACTGAATTCGAAAAGCCTCATATTCAGAGTCTGCTGTGCAACTGGGTAATTATCAGAGTCCACCCACAAGGGGGTGAATTTGAATCTCAAAAGATCTGAATTTATTCTATTTAAATGGCACAAGGATCACACAAACTGCCCCGTTTAATATTGGATGAATTTTAAATTATTCCAATTATTAGTGCACAATTTATACTTTATATGAAGTGAGCTATTCATCCCCTATTCCTGGCAATTCAGATACTAGTAACTTTCTGAACTGGTTTGCCACTTTGCTTTTCGATATATATTCAGAGTCTAAGTTATTTAAATTTTAGTTTTACTAATATCTTTAGGTTTTGTGGAAACAAACTTAGGAAGTCTTGCCCATTAGTTTGTATGGGAAAGTGGGCTAAAGTTGCCAAAATTAGTGACCCCTAAGAAGCAGAGATTTTTGTGATAGTATCAAGTAACAGTGTCAATACATTTTCAGTATTACCAGTTGTTTAAGACATCACTGTGAATTAAGAATACATATTCTTACATAGTTCAGAAAGGGAGTGAGTCTCAGGACTCAAACCATTGCTTGCCCTCCTCTGCCTGGAGTTCAGGTGAACTTGGAAAATCAGTGCATTTCAAAGTCTTAAGATCCACCTCCTCCCACTGCAATTCAAAGAGCATATGTGGGCACGTACACAACACTTTCCCAAACATAACCCTGGCGAAAATGCAGGAATGCAGACTCTTGGTGGTAAATGGGAGCTTCCAGCATTGGGTGTGAGATGGAAAGTCCTCTGCTTCACAGAGCAGGAGAAGGCCAAAGAGAGTGAAAAGATGTTGAAAGAGGAAGGATAGGACCTGCTAGATTGCAAAGGGCAAAGAAACCCTGCCATGACTTGGGGCTGACCCAGTGAGGCCAAGTTTGTCCTACCATATCCCCCAAAGATTGAGAGCGATGGTGGCAAAAAGCCAACAGACATCCATTTATCTTCCCATGGGAAGACTTAACAAGAAAGAAAAAATCCTTGCAAAATGGGAGGGAAGTGAGAGAGAATAGGGGTTGCAGATGAGGATTAAAAGAAATTCGACCTTTAAAAATTTAGCCGCATCATACAGGAATGATCCAGGAGTTTTCTCCCTGTGTTTAAGATCTAGTCCAGGCAGACCCTTCTGCTTAGCTGCCAACCAAAGGAGCACCGAAAGAGCTGGACGTCTCAAGCCGAGAAAAAACTAAGAACCAAGGGAACTCCTAGCACGAAAGCCCAACAGCCCTGGGCATTGCAGGCCTCCACCTCCAGGTGGGAAAAGCTCTGTAGGGCCAGCGCTATTCCAGAGCCCCCGGAGGGACGTCAAAACTCGGGGCGGGAATCTACTGGAGTTTGTTCTTGTCAGAGATCCAAGGGCGCACTCACCTTTCCCCAGATCGGTCCTCCAGGAGTTTGCGCCCGCCGCAGGGTCGCAGACGCAAGGGGAGGGGCGGCGGAACCAGGCTGCCACGCCAAGCTCTTTACGCACCTCCAAGAGCACCCTTGCTCCTTCCGAACACTCATTCTGGTCCCGTGACCCTTCAATTCCGTTGGGCAGGGGACCCCAAGGAAACCGGAGACCCTCTTGCTCTGTGACCTTGTGTGGGTCCGGCGCCCCCTAGATTACTCTAAGAAGGAGAGCTATTCGCGGCGTCTACAACCGGGTTCTTGGGATGGTTCTAGGTTCCCGAGGCCGCAGTGGGAATGGAAGAGGCTAGCGGCCGCGGGGAGGGGAGGCAGTTGAGATGGAAGTGGATGGCACAGGACCCGTGTGGTCTAAATGCTAATGACAGCGGTGGTCTATACGGACCCAGACACACACCAAACGCTAGCGGGCAGACAGATCCCATCCTCCTCTAGGACATATTTAACAAATGCCACTTTGCCGCTTAGTGGAAGCACACTTAGGGATTCACCATGGCCTCCCTCCTGTGGGTCATTTAACCAGTGCCAGAGACCAGAGACCTGAAACCTGCAGGCCTGAGATGCCTCCAGATTTAGCTACTGTGCGCGTTCTCAATTTCTTCTCTCCACTCCCTTTGCCAACTTCTGGCAAACTTCTCTTTTTTCCCTCCACCTCCCCCACTCCTCCTCCTTTCCAACCAGACTTGTCTCCTGGGCTCATCCTTCCTGGTTCTGACTTTGTCTTAAAGTGTTGATTGACGGTTGCAATTACAGAGGATGATGGCTCAGGGAGGCTCCCGCAGCCTTGATGAGCCTGAGAAGCGCAGTCCTGGCATATTTTATCCAGGCTCGGCGTTACGGGGCCGTGCGCGCCCCATTCACCCAGCTGGCTGGAGCTGAAAAGGTCTCGCGCTCCCCACCCGCGAGGATGCAACTGCCGGCTCACCTCCCCGCCTCTACCTTTCCGCGGGTTTTCAGAGCCCACGTTTGGAATAGCCTGACCTTGACCTGACCTGAGAAGTGTCAGTCCGCCCTGCGTGTTGAACCCCTGCAGGCTGCAGTGGGATAAATTGTCTAGATTTCCTTGAGCGGTTCAAGTTTCCTGGGCATGGCAAACAGACCACTCTCCCGCGCGCTTGGGTAGATGAAGCCTTGCGTGATCCACTCAGCCTCATAAGAAACTTGCAAACTTTTATCCCTGCAAACAATTTCTAACGTTTTCTTCTCCGTTCCTACTTTTTGATGTTTCTAAGAAACCAGAACAATTACCTTTCTCGTCCCAGGCATTTACTTTTCAGCCTTCGGAAGGAACCTAGATTGTTTTCAAAAGGTCTTCACCACTGGGCCATGGTAGCCCGAGGGAAAAGAGAAGCGAGCTTATCAGTCTTCATACAGAAACTCGGCCTCTGCCTAATTTTTCCGCCCCTCCCACTCGAAAAGACCAACAGAAGCCGTTTTTGCCTTTCCTTAGAAATTAAAGGCAGCAAGAACTCAACCGAGTTCGGTGATAGGCTCTGGGGGCTGGGCTGTACGCCCCCGCCCCTAGGCTCCACCCGCCTTCACCCTTTGTTTTAAAAAGAAACAGATTAAGTTTCAGTACAGCTGTATGAATTACCGTAGAGTACCGAACTGGCCAAAGCTTTGCGTACTCCGCGGGGGTGGGGGGTGGGGGTGGGGTGGGAGGTGGAAATCCCTTTCTATTGAGTTTCTTAAATTACCAAGACATCGTCAACAATCTCTAGTGCCGGAGGTAAAACTGCTGCCCATAGAGACAATCTACCTTTGGGGAAAAAAAAAAAAATCTGCCTGTAGTGGGCAAATGGAGATTGGGTCACAATCAGTATCTTAATATATCATGCCTCGTTTTTACTGAGAGGGCAAATGAAAGCTGAAACAATGATTTGGATGACCCAAGCGTCTCCATCTCTTCCCCCAGACAACCTTCCTCCCTAGCCCCGAAGGAAAGGAAAGTTTTTTGGGGGGAAGGGTTTGGCCTGGATTATCGGAATTGGAGACTCTTTGCATAAAAAATGACTTCAAAGGAGAACTTTTACACTTTTATTTCTTTGGAGCATGAGGCCCCAAATCCAGGGATCCGAGCGCGCCAGCCTCGGTATGGTCAGTGCCCTTCAAGTGAGATGTCTTCGAAGGGATATCTGGTTTAGAGAAAGGATGTGGCTTAGGAAATACTCTTGGGCAGATGGGCCAATCGAATCGATCTCTTCCTGTCTCTAACTGACATGGAGACTAAGCCAGCTGTTGCTCAAAACTGAGACTCCATCCTCAGGATCACCCCCAGCCATTCCTGGAGATCAACCAGAAAGTGGAGTGACACTGGAAGGGACAATCCAGGCGCCAGCAGGCCACCAAGCACTTAGTGAAACTTGTTGAACACTTGCAATTTCACTCTCCTTGACCCTCCCCCGACCCCACCTCGACATCAATCTGTACGAGGAATGTAATCCTGAGCACTATTCTAGGCTACTACTCAACTATATCCAACTATACTGAAAGATTCTTTGGGGCAGGGGTAACTTCTCACAGTGTTTCCGAATCCCTGCAGAGAAAGGATGGACGCACCTTAGAACCTTCTTCCTTAGGAAAAAGACCCTAAACTTGGGTTTTCTGATTCCTAAAATCAAAGAGCGCGGGGTCTGTGTAGAGAAATGCGCATCCGGCAATTTGGGTTTTAGTCCGCAAAGAAAATATGGGTTTGGTGAGGCCAGATTTATAATGATATGGTCACTTTCAGGCACCCGGAGCGAAACTAGAGAAAGTGTTAGGAGTCGGGACCGTTATAGAAGTTGCGCAGTTTGAAGGGCGTCGGCTTCTCCAACCTGAGCACAACTTTGGGAATCAAGAGATATTGGCCAGCCTGCAACAAGGCTTGGGGAGGGGAGTGGGGGATCATTCATCTTTCCCCCCTCACCCCGAGTTTATTGTTTGGAAACTGAAGTTGATTCCAGGACCCAGCGGTGGATTCCAAGTGATTTTCTTGGAACACCATAGAGATCGCTGGAGGGAGTGAAGTTTTCAGTGGGGTGGGCGGGGACAGAGAATGAGGTGTGCAGACTCCAGATAGGAATCCAACATTTACTACTTAAAAAATAAATAAATAGCTCCAGGCGTGGGACCAGCATTCCTCACTGCAGGAGGAATAGCTGGATTTGTCCAGAGTGCTAAATATAAGGAAAAGTGACTGCATGTCTTTGTCCCTAGCCCCTCCTCCCAGGGCAACAGTATGTTTCCTTTAAATGCAGTCACTGAATTTGAGGGATGTCCCTGTCCTCCTTAGATCCACTAACAAGAGGATGTTCTGAATTCCCTCAGTTCCTTCTCATCCAATGTTGGTAGCCTCCTGAAGTGCCACACATTCTCAAATCGAGCTTCATTCAAACTTCAGAAACACTCCAGAGAAGGAGACCAGAAGTACCTTCCACCCTACTTGCTCTGGTTCTGGCCTCAACTTGCCCAGACCAGTCTCCACATTGTCCCCTGCCCCAACCCCTCCTGGTACCACTCCCCATCCCACCCTTCTGAATTCTATAGGGACTCAAGTCGATTTCCATTATGGAATAAAAAGAAGTATAAAGAGCCATCTACAGATGTCTTTCTGAAACTCAAAATGTTTTTGAAGAAAGTCTGACCAACATTGTTTAGAATCATAATTCCTTTACATCAAGAGCATATACATAGATACCACCTTGGGGGAAAGAACATGGATTTCAGAATCATATTTCTGGGATTCTATTTAAAGCTCTCTCTCCTGACAATCTGAGTGATCTTCAGTACATCAAATGACCTTTCTGATTCAATTTGTTAAATAAATAGGGTTAACAAGTAAACTTTGTAGTTACATGAAACTGCCAGAAAACCAGCATACCATCTGTTGATAAATATCAGTTCTCCTTTGTCTTTCTTTCCTGCTAACTTCACCCAAATTCATCTCTCCTTAAGGAAAACAACTCAGAAGAGAACCATTCTAGGACCTTAAAAAGAGATAATTCCAAGTGAGAAGGGCTTGCCAATTTGATCATCTTGTAGGGCTTGACACAGTCCTTACAGGCAATGATGTTATCTCCAGAATAAAACTGCTCACCAAACTGCTCATGGATATCTGTTTTCAGCTTACTGGGAGTTTAAAAGTCAAATGTGTCTTTTCTTATTTAACAGCCACACAAAAGCACACATAATGGCTTCCCAAAAGATTAAAAAAGAATCAGGCTTTATCAATTTGTCTGGTCGATTTCAGTACACATGGTTTCCCCTGACTTAATTTCTTAAACTCATATTGGTCACATGGGGCTCTAGATCACAGGTTCCTGAAGTTCCTTGAAACCAACTGAATTTCTCAGAAGATTTTTGTTCCAATAAGATGAAGAGGAAGGATAACTCCAAGAAGTAGCTCTATCATGAGGTAGGTTGTGAATCTGGGGAGTGAGGTGTCAGATGCATACCTTGACCAGGAAATGAGCCCTTCTCTGGCTCAGCTCAAGTTCAAGTCTGAATCCAAACTAACACTAGACACTGTGTCTGTTGGGAGGATCAGGAAAAGGAGAAAATCATGACCAAGAATGTTCTTGTTTTCTTCATAAATCTCTCTTGGTTTATTTAAGAAACAACTTTAAAAAAAATTTTTTTTTAGTTGTTGAATGACCTTTATTTACTTACTTATATGTGGTGCTGGGAATCGAACCCAGTGCCTCACACATGCTAGGCAAGTGTTCTATCACTGAGCCCCAGCCCCAGCCCCAAGAGACATATTAAAGAAATCCTTCAACTCTGGTCAGCATTTGTGGATCCAGGCCAGTGCGGAGGAATCTGAGTAGCACTGTTTTGGAGATGGGCTGTGGCAGGAAAGGAAAGGAGGCTCCAGAATTTAGCTTCCTGGAAGGAACTGGCAGCCTAAGCCCCAGTTGCAAGAATCACTGGACTTGGGTGGCTGACATTCCAAACTGCATTGCAAGTAAAGTTGGTTAGAGGTTAGTGGGACATAACTAGCTATCACACTTCCCACTGAATGATGTCTACTTTTAGAGATCCCTATGAGCACAGAGCTTGGTAGAAGTTATTATTGCTGAAATAAAATTGGGGGTTGGGGTTGTGGCTCAGTGGTAGAGCGCTTGCCTTGAATGTGTGAGGCACTGGGTTCAACTCCCAGCACCACATATAAATAAAACATAAAGGTCCATCAACAACTAAAATAAATAAATTTTTTAAAAAATTGGATTTCAAGAGTATTAAGGGGACCAGATAGCAAACCTTGTATCGCAGACTCAATATAGTGTTTACACTGTGTAGGAGGCACCCTTAACTATATAGTCATAACTTCCTGTGGATAATGTGCAACATTATGTTGAATGTGCATAAAATATTCTATAAATGCACTTAATTTGAAGAATTAAGTAAATTTGGTGCAAAGCATGATGTTGGGCATATGGAGGGTGTCAATAAACTTGTTTTAGAACATGTTTCCCATCACACAGATTTGGAACCCCCCCCCCCATAATAGGGATTAAACTAAGGGGTGGGTGCTCTATTACTGAGCTACATCTGCAGTCCTTCCTTTATTTATTTATTTATTTATTGGTACTAGGGAATGAATCCAGGGCACTTAACCGCTGACCCACATCCTCAGCCCTTTTTAATATTTTATTTAGAGATGGGGTCTTGCTTAGTTACTTAGGGCTTCTCTAAATTGCTGAGGCTGGGTATGAACTGGAGATGCTCTTTAGCCTCCAGAACCACTGGGATTATAGGCATTTGCCACTGCAGCCGGCCTATTTTTATTTTTTGTTTTAAGATAGGGTCTTTTTAAGTTGCTGAGGCAGACTGGCCTCAAACTTAGGATCCTCTTTCCTCAGCCTCCTGTGTAGCTGGGATTACAGGTGTGCATAGATTTTGGGGTGTTTTGTAGATACAGATAAGTACAAAATCTCTATTAAGTTAGTATAACATTCAGTACAATTAATCCACTTGGGAACTGGGATGGTAGGGGCCAGAAACTAAGAATTTGACAAGCGATTTTTATTGCAGTTTTCTTTTTAGGTACTGGGGATTAAACCCAGAGGCATTCACACCATGGATCTACATCAGTCTCCCTTTTTATTTTTTAAGACAGGGACTTACTAAGTTTCCCAAGGTAGGCTCAAACTTGTGATCCTCCTATCTCAGCCTCCAGAGTAGCTGGGATTATAGCTCTGTGACACCACAGAGCTAGAACACTTGCCTAGCATGCACAAGGTAATCTAGCCAGACCAGTATTCTTGAGCCAGTTATTTGAAGGGAACAATCTAGTTATAATGAGAGCCTGGAGGATTACATTGAGGTAGGCAGAAGGAACAAGTTTGTCTCAATTCTGTTTCTGTATCAACCCAGACATCTATACATAGCTTTTGTAGTTACATGAAAGAAAGTCATGCAGTTAAGGCCCCTTGAACTTTTAAAACAAAGAAGGCACACCTCCCAGAACAACAAAACTGAATTCAATGTAGTATTGGGAACCCTAGCTGATATCTACCTACGCTGGGCTCAGTTTGCCACCTCAAAGCTACCCAGCAACCTCAGATACTATAGCCACAATTATGGTTCTTCAAAGTGGGCTTGCCCTGGCGGGGGAGGGGGATCAGAAAGACCAAAAGACAGCCGTCCTTCAGGAACCAGGTCACACTGCTTCAGTACTACAGTTAGAGCTCTGAAGACTCCATCACAGCTCCTCAGCCCTTTGGACAGCTCTGTCCAGACAAGAATCTCAGAAATGACTGTCAACACTTTTTGGAGGCCACTCAGTTAACAGATGGAGTCTAGGAGCCAGCAGCCACCTTCAGGTCACTAAGATATTACAAGTGGGAGCACCTTTCAACCTCGTGTGGGACTGCAATATCAGGAGAAAGACTAGGGAGTATGGCTGGGCCGGGTGACTACAATCAAGATCCAGAGAAATGTTTCTTTGCACCGAAGAATTAACTGGAATTCTTTCATCCTGGGATCTGGTGGCAGGAATTACCTAGAGAGCTTTAGGGATAGTGGGGTTAGCTTGCTGAGGTCTGATGAGCGCCTCCTTCCAGTACTGTTTTGGAGGCTCAGTACCAGCAGCCCCTCCGGGGTTAGACTGACAGTTCGCCAGTTCCTCTGCGACAGTGCTGATCTCAGACCTGCAGGTGTTTTCTATTTACTGTCAGATAGACCCGCCTGGGTTCCACGGGAGCATGTGCTGCTGCGGTCGGTGAAAACAGTTCTCCCACGGTAGCAGAGACAAGTGCAAAGTGGACTGGGGAACGCGGCCCTGGATCCACGTGGGTGGTCTCGCGACCTTGCTCGGGTCTCGGGGCTGCTGCCAGCGGGAGCTGAGCGCCGCAGTAGCCGGGATCACCCCGCGCGCGCGCTAGCCCCCAAGCGCGCTTCTCCGCGTGCGCGCGCCGTCCCGTCTGCGGCTGGAGCGCGCTCTCGGTGCGAGCCCGAGTCGTCCCATCTGATTCACGCAGAGCGCAGTTCCCTGCAGCAGAGACTCCGGCCGGTGCACTGTGGCGGTTTTGCCCGAAGAGAACGATTTGAAATCGTTTTTTCCCCCCCCTTCTTTCCCAGCTCCTCTGCTGTGCGTATTTTCTTTGCTATTTGCAGAGCAGTTAGTTCTCTGTTACACTCTGCTTGCTCTCCCCGTGTTTCTTTTTCGTTCAGTACAGAATGTTTTTTGGGAAACATTTCCTCAACTGATATACTTTAGGGTGTAGTCGGCCCATAAATCAAGCAATCACGGCATTCGGTGGAGTCAGCTGGCTACCCCGGGGGAAAGAGGAAAAGCTTGATTTTTCCTTCGGTTCCACTGAAGCTGGAACTCAGAGCTCTTGCCAGGCCCCTGGGAGTTCGGAGGGAAATTCCAGTTCGAAAGCCTAAGAAAGCATTTCAAGACAAGGCACAGGTCCTTCAGCAGCCAGAGGAAAGGAAGAGGGCATGATTGCCATCAGACTAGTAACCACAGGCCATTGGAAATCACTTTCCTCTAGAACTTGACTTTTAGGGTTAATTCAATGTAATCACAAGTTTGTGACTGTCTTTTTTTTTTTTTTTTAAATGAAAAAGAGCTTTATGGGTTGGGGACATAGCTCAATGGTAGAACACTTGCTAGCCTGCACAAGGCCTTGGCTTCAAACTCCAACACCCCCCACACCCCACCCCCAAAGCTATATGTACTTATTTCTGTTTATGAAGACAAGACATGCTCATTATTAGGAAAAAAGAAGAAGAAGAAGAAGAAGAAAGAAACATTGGCTTAACTTCTAATTGTTTTCTTCAATTTGTTTCCTTGCATGATTTTCTTTTGCTGGGAAAATAAATAAAAATATTTTGACAGTATCTACAATGAATGCAACACCATAATGCCCTGTAACTGGGAATGTCACAAATATTGGAAAAGTCTCTGTTAAGATAGTTTGACCAATAGTCACTCAGTGTATTAAATGGTTTCAGATTGCTCAAATTTGAAGTTATTATGTTTGATTAAAAATTACCAGAAAATGTTAAGCTTGAAATTGATAGATTATGAATTTTCTGGGTAATAGAATAAAGTCCCCCAAACAATGGATGTAATCTATATTGAAATGTCTGTTTGCTTTTTGTTTTGAACTGTAAGAAAGATAAATGTGTGTTGTATGCATTGGCTTATTTTATGTGCATTTAATAAACACAATAGGAGAAACGGAGATTTAAAACACCAAATCCATCAATGAAGTTGAATTACATGTATTATTGTAGTAGCAGAATAATAACCAGATGATAAATAGGCAACTTTCTACTTACCAATAGGTGTAAGTCCATGCTTTAGAGATTCTGGTAAATCCCCAGGATCCAAATTAGAAGACATTTTTAGTGAAATTATAGGCAGTTCTTTGGCTTAAGGCAGAAATCATCGAGCCCAAGAAAAAGTGCAGTTTGTCATATTTTGTGACCTTGGGAAGGACACATCAGACTACAGTAGTCCTTATTCCCTTAGTGAAAGTTAGGAAAAAAGGAAAAAAAAATCCAGAATTCAGAAAGTTACAAGCAGGTCTTTCCCTGGACTCTGTACTTTTTCCAACATTAGTGACCCGCTGTAAACCATGTATCCAGTTTCATGATGGTTTCTAATCAGAAGAATGGAAACTTTCGATAGGCTTTGACTGATCACATGACTCCATGCAGGTTGATAAGAGGACCCTGTTATAAAGTGACAGCAAAAGAGATAAGAACTCTTGGCAGATAATGGCAAAGAAATGATTAACTCAGAAGAGGAGGGGTGATATGCTGCACAGAGAGTGGAAAGTTGTAAAACTGAGGGGTCAGAAGATCATACTTAGTGGATAAAACTCCAAACCAGCTTAAATCCACTAACTAAGCTTAGGCTTGTGACATACCCTCTTGATGTCATCGCTTCTTTGCAGAGCTCTTCTGACCTCTGTAAATACATTTTAGGTGATAACATTGGTAGACATTAATTCTTTAAGTGATGACTGCAAATATGATCCACACTTTGAAACACTACAGGTAGCATTTTTAAGCTTATGGCCATTTATTTATTTACGTCTTGTTAACTTTTTAAAAAGTCATTCTTACTCATTAGATGAGGAGTTAATCTTAGCATGTTTGTAGCTAGATCATTTGGTTAAAAGGGCAATCTATATATTTTTTTTTACCCCAATATAAAGTAAAGCTTATACTTTGAGAGGAATGCTGGCAAAATGAAGACTTTGCAGGACATTTTCTTTTCTTTTTTTTCTTTTCTTTTTTTCCAGTACCAGGACTTGAACCCAGGGACACTACACCACTGAGATACATCTCAAGATAAGGACTCACTATGTTGCCCAGGCTCGCCTGGAACTGCTACCCTCCTGCTTCAGCGTCCTAAGTAGCTGGGATTACAGGTATGCACCACCATGCCCAGCCAAAATCTAGAGCAATGCACATTGTGGGCCAGTTATTTATTTATTTATTTATTTATTTTGTTATTTTTCTTATTTGTTTTGAGTTTGCCCCTCTCCCCTCTGCTTCATGGCCAGAAATTCTATTTGGAAAAACCAAAATGTTTCTGTAGTTTTTTTTTCCCCATTTAAAATTGTATTCTTTTAAGTATTAGATTTGACTGGGAATAATAGAAAAACCAGAGCAATTATGTTCTAAACAAGATGCTTATTTCTCTTTTACAAAGGAAGTGCAGAGACAGGCATGGTGTGGAGGGGCATGCCTCTAATCCCAGTGATTTGGTTGGCTGAGGCAGGAGGATGGTAAATTCAAGGGCAGCCTCAGCAATTTAAACAAGACCCTGTCTCAAAATAACAAGGGCTGGGGATATAGGTCAGGGTAAAGTGCCCCTGGGTTCAATTCCCAGAACCAAAACAAGCAAACAAAAAACCAAAACCCAAAATAACAACAACAACAACAACAAATCAGAGGTAGGCAATTTAGCCATGGAAAATGATTCTACAAAGTTGTCTGGGACCTGAGTTCCTTCCATTTTAGTAGTCTCTCTTTTCACTATTAGGAAACAGGGGGAGAAGGAGAGGAGGTCTGCTCTTTTTTAGGCCCACTTTCTCAAAGCAGCATGTAAACACTTTGCTTACAGAAGACTAGGCAGAACTTAGAACCACACCCACAGATGCAAAGGAGGGTCCAAAGGGAAGTATTTTAGTTGAGTAGTTAAACATGTATTCCAATAAAAAAAGATTGTGTGATTACAGTAATTCTGGTTGGCTCTTTGCTACTATGTCTTTGAACAATCAAACAATAACATGACACACTACTAGAAATTTACCCATATACATGATACAGGACATATAACTCTGAAAAATAATTGTTCTCTTAAAAATTACTCAGGACTCAAAAAAGTTTTTGTTTATGTGAATTATATCTATTTATATTTACTGTGTTAGAAGTTAAAATTGAAGATGCTAGGGGCGTTATTCAGTGGTAGAGCACATGCTTAGCATGTACAATGCCTGGGATTTAATCCTCTGTACCCCAAAAGGGAGAGAGAGACAGAGACAGAGAGAGGGAAAGAAGAAAACAGACAAAAAGAAAAATAGAAAAGAACTTAAAATTGAGAAACTTTTAAAATATTTATTGCTTATAAATTTTTTATTTTATTTATAGAAAACAATAGCTGGGTGTGGTAGTGCATGTCTGTAATCCAGAGAGGTCTGGGAGGCCGAGACAGGAGGATTGTGAGTTCAAAGCCAGCCTCAGCAACTTATCGAGGCCCTAAGCAACTTAGTGAGATCCTATATCAAAATAAAAAATAAAAATCAGGCTGAGGATATGACTCAGTGGTTAAGTGCCCCTGGGTTCAACCCTTGGTAGAAAGAAAGGAAGGAAGGAAGAAAACAAGAGCAAACCTATTATATATTAGTACAAATAGCATATGAAGTTCAAAAGGGAGGAGTATTATAATAGCTTTTCCTGATAATCAGGGATTTTTTTTATACCCAAATTCCCCAAATTGTATCATTTTAAAGATTATTTGAAATATGGACTCTGAAACCATATCAATGAACTTTATTACATTAAAATTCATTAGTCTATGTTGTGCTCCAAATCCATCTTTTACATGTGCATGGTTTTGTAACATCATACATTAATAATTTGGAAGATAGAAGTTCCTTGAGTTTTGCAGATTTTTCCAAATGTTGATGCATTTCATCATACAAAATTAAGAAATTCATCAGGCACAGGGGCACAGGCCTGTAATTCCAGAGATTTGGGAGGCTTAGGCAAGAGGATCTCAAGTTCAAAGCTGACCTCAGCAGCTTAATGAGGCCCCAAGCAACTTAGCAAGACCCTGTTTCAAAATAAAAAATAAAAGGACTGGGGATGTGGCTCAATAGGAAAAATGCCCCTGAGGTCAACCCCCAGTGTCAAAATAAATAAATAAATATAAATAAACAAATATTTTAAAAAATAAAAAATCATATTCACTAATATCACCACTGATCTTATCGGAGTCCCAAACACTGGGAAGATCTCAAAATCATAGTGGCAGATACAAGTTTTCCAAGATCCAAAAGCTTGAATTTTATCATCCAAAAGCACTGTCAGAGCCGGCCTGTAATCCCAAACCACTGAGAAGACCGAGGCAACAGGATCTCAAGTTCAAGGCCAGCCTGGGCAACTTAGTGAATACCTGTATCCAAACAAACAAACAAACAAACAAACAAATAAATAAATAAAAGAAAAAAGAAAAGAAAGAAAGGAAGAAAGAAAGAAAGAAAGAAAGAAAGAAAGAAAGAAAGAAAGAAAGAGAGAGAGAGAGAGAGAGGGAGGGAGGGAGGGAGGGAGGGAGGGAGGGATGGGGATGTAGCTCAGTGATGGAGGGCCCCTGAGTTTAGTGTCCAGTAAAACACACACACACAGTGCCATTAATTTTTTTCCTTAAAGTAATAGGTTCATGTCACTTATGTTTTAGAAAATGTCTCCAAGTACCCATATTTGAGTGACCACACTTTATGAGTCTTTTATCCTTCCCTCCCTCCCTCCCTCCCTCCCTTCCTTCCTTCCTTCCTTCCTTCCTTCCTTCCTTCCTTCCTTCCTTTCTTTGCAGTACAGGGGATTGAACTCAGGGCTTCCTATATGCTAAGCATGTATTCTACTCCTGAGCTACATCCCAGCCCTGATCATCCATTCTCTCTCTCTCTCTCTCTCTCTCTCTCTTTTTTTTTTTTTTTTTGCATCCAGGGGTGCTTAACTACTGAAACACACCCCCAGCCTTCTTTTGTATTTTATTTAGAGACAGGGTCTCTGAGTTGCTTAGTGCCTTTTTTTTTTTTTTTTTTTTTTTATGCTGAGGCTGGCTTTGAACTCACGTCCTCCTACCTCAGCCTCCTGAGCCACTGGGATTACAGAGGTAAGCGACTGCGCCCAGCTTGGTCAGTCACCTTTAAAATGTTCAAATGCTATTGCATGAAAACAGCAGTGAGATCTGCTCACAGCTCAAACAACTGTGTCAGTGATTTTCTTAGAGGCAGCCATCATGCTTGGCTGTAATCATTCAATGATACTGAAGAGCTTTGAAGGACAATGGAAGGCAATGTAATTAGGGAAAAATTTAATTCTTATGGTTTAGCTTGATGAGAGTGTGTTTTGCTTTATAAAATAACTGTTCTTGAAGAGTAGTGTATTAATTTTGGAAAACCACATCTCTATTTTGAATGCACTTGCTGATGTTCTAGTTAGAGAACATGACGTTTAGGATTTTTAAAATACATAATTGGTCTGTGTTTAAAATAAACTCTCATCTTTATATTTTTTGAAATTGGGGTAAGAAATCAGAATCGGATTAAATGGATTGCATCATCTTCGTTAAAGATTGTGAGTCATTTTTTCCTCCTAGGATGTTGAAAGGAGGCATATTGAGATTTCTTTGTTTACGGAAACTTTACCCAGTCTTATTAGGGTCAGTGTCCTGCCATGCTACTCACACTCAGAGAGATTTGCAGAACATGGGTAGCTGGATTCTTACCACCAAAACCCACCATTTTGTCCACTATTATGACTTTTCACCTCTTTGCAATAAATGTCAAGATTAAAAATGCACCTGACCATACCTAAGAGAAGCCTTCTTTGTTGCTTGGAAGACTAATTCCTGGATAAACAGTTTTATTTATTTACTTTAGGACAGAATGTTAGCAAACTTCAGAATTTTCCTTTGGTTTTTGAATCTGTTGATAGAAGGACTTGGGGCTTGTGGGGGGCAATACTAAAACAAATGTACCCCTACCCCAGGACCCAAAGCTGAATGATAAGGAAAGTAGCTGTCTATCCCCTTAAGGAACACATTATAATGCAATTACCTTAGTTTAAATTGCAATGTTAGTGAACTTAAAGTTTTAATTCCTAAGCAGGAAAAAGGTTTTCAAAGGAAAAAAGCTATAGTATTTGTAAGATCAGAGAGACACCTACTAGCTCTGGCCAGGATCCCTGAAATTATGCCTTAATTAGGAAGGGATCAATGTGTGATACTTATTGTGCAGTTAATAAAGAGGGAAGGGACTTTTCCTAAAATTTCAAATAGATAAGGATACTGGATAAATTAGAACATACATTTATACTATTACATCTACCAATGTTAAATTTAAATTTTTTTTGGGGGGGGGGTACTGGGGATTGAACCCGGGATGCTTTATCATGGAGCCTCATTTTCAGCCCTTTTTACTTTTTATTTTGAGACAAGAGTCTCACTAAGTTGCTTATGGCCTTGATAAATATGGATTCAACTTGCAATCCTCCTGCCTCAGCCTCCCAAGTTGCTGGGTTTACAGACGCTTGCCACTGTGCCCAGCTAAAATGTGTTTTATTGTTTTGGTTATGGAAGAGAATTTGCATCTATAGTAAATAAAACATGTATATATATTTTCAAGCCTTTATTGATTTTAAATAATATTAATATTGAACCCTCTTTTATTTTATTTTATTTTTTAAAGAAAGGAAAGAAGGAAGGAAGGAAGAAAGAGTTATTTTAAAAAAAATTTAATATTTATTTTTTAGTTCTCAGCGGACACAACATCTTTGTTGGTATGTGGTGTTGAGGATCAAACCCAGGCTGCACGCATGCCAGGCAAGCGCGCTACCCCTTGAGCCACATCCCCAGCCCCTGAACCCTCTTTTAAATGAAGCATATGGGGTATGTATGTATGTGTACACATGATTTCTAACTCAACATATGAGCATTTACTGTAATGAAATTTCACACATAATATAAAAGAATTAGCAGTTATTGTCCAAAGGTTCGTGTTACTTTTTTTTTTTTTTAATTTTTATTTTTTGGTGCAGGGGATTGAACCCAAGGGTGTTTTAATACTGAGGCACAACCCTTTTTATTTTTCATTTTAAGACAGAGTCTTGCTAAGTTGCCCAGACTGGCCTTGAACTTGTGATCCTCCTGCTGTGCCCAGCCATGTCAAAGAATTTTTGAATCATTTTTTTAAACTTCATTTCTATCTCTGGTTGCATCATATTTTCTCTCTTGCCCCAAAATCATTTTACTTGAAATGTTGGAATATGGCATCTGCAGGGAAGTGAGAACACAGAAAGTCCTCTCCCCTCTCCTCTGAGCTGTGCACTGGGCTGCTGGCCCTGTGCTCTGTCCAGTGCAGACTTAACCTCAGCCACTTTTGGGTGGCGTGGGGTCTGGGTGACCCCTGGAAGGCAGGGTCAGAAGTGCTTGTGGCCATAACTTGTGGTCCAGATGAGTGTTGGAATATCCCTAGTTAGATGTCCAGGTGGCCTTACGAAGGTGATATTTTGTAGAGGAGACCTGCTTGTGGCAGGTGAGTAGTTTAAAACTGGCACTGGTTCACACCAAGTGAGGTGTGAACCCTGGTTGTGGGCAGAGCCAGGTAAGCATGCTGTTTTTCCTTTAAGCGTTGTTGTGTACACATAACCCACGTGATCTCTTTAGTATTCATTAACACTGTATTAGCTATTCTTTATTTCAATTAATTTTTCTTTTAAATATATGGTGTATTTTTAAATGTAATGATGATGATTATTTTTGTTTTTGTGATCCTGGGGATTGAACCCAGGAGCAGTTTACCACTGAGCTACATCCCCAGTCCTTTTAATTTTTTATTTTGAGACGGGCTCTCACTAAGTTGCTTAGGGCCTGCCTAAATTGCTGCGGTTGGCCTTGAATTTGCAATCCTCCTGCTTCAGCCTCCCAAGTAGCTGGGATTACAGGCATGTACCACCATGCCCAGCTCAAACTGTGATTTTTATTGAAATGGATTATTTATTCTCAAATGTGAGATGAAAATCCAGAAGGGACATATATTTCTCCAGGCATATTTTATACCTGTAACTACTTTGGAATACTTTTTGCTGTAGGTCTTCTTTTAGAGATGTCCAAGCTTTATTCAGGCCATAGAATAGCATTGTTCATCAGATCCTCTCTGCGCCCTGTTGTAGCTCTGATTATCTTCTTGGGAGACCATGCAGTTTGGGGTGGTGCATGCCACCACTCTGAGCCTGAAAACATATTCCATATTCCCAGAGGAATGAAGGTCTTGCAGCAGGGGTGGCTAAGAGCCTGGGATTGATGATCAGAAAACTTTTGATTATTTTTTCTGCTCAGCCTCCTCTTTGGGTAATGCTTACCCTCTTGAAGTGTTGAATTCTTCCTAAGTAAAAATGACCAAAAGGATGGAAACTAATCGTTTCTGTGATGAGAAGTAAAACAAAAGTTTGTGTATATAAAGTGCTCAGAGGAAGAGAAAGTGCTCAATACACATTAAATGTCCTTCGAAATAGGTGTTTTCTCATCTAAGATCTTAGATGAGAAACACATCTTTTTTGGGTGGTGGAGGGGACAGGGGATTAAACTCAAGGGCACTCAACCACTGAGCCACATCCCTAGCCCTATTTTGTATTTTATTTAGAGACAGGATCTCATTGAGTTGCTTAGCACCTTGCCCTGCTGAACCTGGCTTTGAACTGGAGATCTTCCTGCCTCAGCCTCCGGAGCTGCTGGGATTACAGGCGAGTGCCTCTGTGCCTAGAGACACATCTTGTTAAATGGAATTGTGGAAGACATGCAAGGTTTCGTTTTGGGTTTTGTTTTTGATGTCAATTTCCTTTTAGCCACAGATACTACTATACAGCCTTAGAAGACTTCATGAGTTCCTATAATAGCACCATAAAGTGACATGCTCTGCTTCCCTCCTTTTATTTTGTATGTGGTTAAAAAAACATGTAATGGCACAAATATCGAATTTCACGTTATGCCATTTGCCTGTGATTAGTCACAATTATTTTTGAAAATGTATGATAAGCTGGGCATGGGGTGCATGCCTATCATCCCAGTGGGTCAGAAGGCTGAGGCAGGAGGATCTCGAGTTCAAAGCCAGCTTCAGCAACTTATTGAGGGACTAAGCAATTTAGTAAGACCCTGTCTCTAAATAAAATTCAAAAAAGCGATGGGGATGTGGTTTGGTGGTTAAGCGCCCGGGTTCAATTCCCGGAACAACAACAACAAAAAAAATGTATGACAAAAGTTGAGGAATAGTAGCATTACTAGGTTGCCTAAGAACTCCTACCAGACACTTTGAGAAAAAAACTGTGCTATTTGTTACTCTCTTACTTATTCTTTTATAAAACTTACTGGCATGCTCAGGAAACTTATTAATGAGTTACTTTGGACTTTTGAAGCTTATCTATCAGCCTAATTGAATAAAAATAGGTTCTCAGCAACTTGTGAGAAAGGAACATATTTTTCTGAAAGAGGGACTAGTGTAATGTTCACATGTGGTTCAAATAACAGGTGCTTGGAACTCAGCCTCAACCAAAGTTAGCAAGCAATTTACCTCTCACCTATTGGGAGAAGTGAATATGTACAAAAAAAAAAAAAATCATGGCCTAAATTTTTAGTAATTATTTTTCTCAAACAAATTACAGTCTAAACATGTCCTTTTGGCAAATGTGGGCAGTTTTTCATGAGGGCATTCTATTTTAAACACCTTCCCTAGCCCGCTAACCTCATCAGATACCATAATGTAGAATATTTGTGATGGCTCATATTTATATGAATGCACGTTTATAATGATAAAACACTATTTACTAAATGATTTCAGGAAAGATTTGTAAATGATTGACAGATAACTAATGATTCCAAGGTATCTTTGCCAAAATCTGAGAGGTATTCAACAATGTCATCTGAACTCATATTGCACGATGATGTTAAAGTTCAGTTAATGAGTTACAGTCAATGTAAACTTCCTGAATATACGCTTCCAGGACATTATGACATATCTCTTAGGAACTGATATTCTTGCAAAATTGGATTTATGGTGAAGACCTAATATGAACATGCAAGAAAGTCCCTTTCAGTATGTTTATAGTCTGGGTTTATTGAGAACAAGCCTCCTAAGATTATTCATCATTCCAATAGACTGATTGCACCAGATATCGGGGAGATTTTACAGAAGGTTTAGAAATACTTTCCCAGTCAGTTCTTGCCAACTCATTGCTTAATAGGGCATTTTGCATGTACCTTCACTGATAAAGGCATTTGTCACTCTTTTATATAGGACCTGAGCTAGGGTTGGCCCTTTTTTTTTTAAAAAATCAGCTTCTTTAATAATCCTCTCCCCTGTTAGATTATAAAAGATGGTGGAGTGGTGGGCTTTTGGAGAGAAGTGATTAAAGATTTCTGTTCATTCTTTTTAATAACTGTGAGAAATGTGGCACCTGGCAGGAAAGATAAGTGACTTTTACACAGTGCTATTATGGCCAGGTAAATATTACTCACTTTTTATAGCACTAATAATTAAACAGAGCCTTAGTCAATCTTTTGGCAATTGAAATGTTTAAGACTTTACTCTCCTGTAGTCTTGTGCTGAGTTCCCCATGTTTATCACACTCTGGGATCTATGTCTGATGGCTTATATTTCACATCTTTATTTAGAGCAAATGAAATAAGCTCAGTACCATTTTGCTTCCATTTAAGGCCTTTTAAAACATTTAAGCAAATAATTAAAGTAATAAGCTGTTTTTAAAAGACAAAACTGTTGAGCATCCAAGGTAATTTCCCTAGAAATCACATCATTATTATAATATAGAGCCACAAAATTGATCACAGACATTCTTAATTCATGAAATGGGTTGTTACATATTATCTAATTTTACCTAGTAAACCACATGAATACAACAACAATCATTCAAATACTAGATGTTCCTCTAGACTGAAATATTGTATATAGCTAAATCTCTTTTTTGGGGGGCGGGGATGAGTACTAGGAATTGAACTCAGGGGCACTCAACCACTGAGCCACAATCCCAGCCCTATTTTGTATTTTATTTAGAGACAAGGTCTCACTGAGTTGCTTAGTGCCTTGCTTTGCTGAGGCTGGCTTTGAATTTGCAATCCTCCTGCCTTAGCCTCCCAAGCCACTGGGATTATGTGAAGCTATATAACTAAATTTTAAAAAATATTTATTAAAAATCATTTTTTTCTAGTTGTGTATGGACATCATCCCTTTAGTCTAGTTGTTTACTTTTCTGTGGTGTCAAGGATCGAACCCATTGCCCTCAAATATGCTAGGCAAGCAGTCTGCCACCAAGCTACAACTTCAGTCCCTATAACTCAATTTTTATTTGTATTTTACTTAAAGAACATCTTTTGCTCTTTCAGTCTTAGTAAAATAAGAAAATATTTGATAAGTGTTAAAGCAGAATTTTAAATATTTATTTTTTTAAACAGTTTCTTAAAATAGCAATCTGTGGTCAAAACTTCAGTTTACTGACTGTCGTAGAATAAAGGTATAAATTTGTAGATGTTTCATTTCCCAATATATTGGAGAAAGAAAGTATAAAACCCAAAGAGAAAAGGATAAATTAAAAGACACCGAGGAGCCCAACATGGTGGAATGCATGACTTTACAGTCAGCAGATCAGGAGGCTGAGGCAGGAAGATCGCCAGTTAAAAGCCAGCCTTAGCAATTTAGCAAAGCCTTAAGCAACTCAGTGAGATCCTGTCTTAAAGTAAAAAAATAAAAAACCTGAGGATGTGGCATAGTGGTTAAGGGCGCCTGGATTCAATCCCTGGTACCAAAAAAAAAAAAAAAAAAAAAAAAAGACACTGAGGATACTTAGAAAGGTCCCTTTATACCATATGAAATTGCAAAACTCAAGAATTTCAAAAAGGTAGTTTCACTTTCTATCTATAGTTTTTATTTCTATAAATCTAACAAGTTATACCCTTGAACACTATTCTTATTTAGATACTGAAAATTTATCATTTAAAAATTTCCCAGTTCTTTAGCATTTCTCAGAAGGCCATAAACTGTTCAATTTTCTAATATTTATCTAATAATTAAGAGGAGAGGAAGTTGAAATGATGAAGAAATTAAAATTTTAGAACTTAGAGAGATTTCAGTTACCCAATTCTGATTCTGTTTCTCCTCCTCCTCCTCCTTCCTCTTTTTTTTTTTTTTTTAAAGAGAGAGTGAGAGAGGGGAGAGAGAGAGAAAGAGAATTTCTTAATATTTATTTCTTAGTTCTCAGCGGACACAACATCTTTGTGGGTATGTGGTGCTGAGGATCGAACCCTGGCCGCACGCATGCCACACGAGCGCGCTACCGCCTGAGCCACATCCCCAGCCCATCCTTCCTCTTTTTTGAGATCCTGGGGATTGAACCCAGAGCTTACATGCTAGGTAATTGCTGTATTTCAGAGTTACGCCCCCTGGCCCTTCTCAAAATTTTATTTCGAGACAAGATCTCTTAAATTGCCTTCGGTGACCTCCAACTTGTGATCCTCCTGCCTCAGCCTCTCAAGTATCTGGTATTTCAGGTGTGTGCCACCACCCCAGGCCACATTCTTTCTTTCATTATTTTCCATTATCACATAACTTTGTTGTGGCTGTAGCTGGTTGAGTGGTAGAGAGTATGCTAAGCTTGCCCTGGGCTAAATCGCCAGCAACAAACCAAAACCTTCATTGGGCTGTGTTTAAATTAATACCATCGCTTGGGATGCTGGGAAGATTAAGTGAGAACATATGTACCAGCTGTAGTGCAGTGACTGACATATGGCTGACTCTCATCTTTTCTTACCTCCATCACTTCTGTTCTTTCCAAACCGTGCCTGGTCTTTACTGGCATCTTCTAGGCTGTCTTCTACATTCCTGTTACAAAACAGGGGCTTGGGGGGGGGGTAGTTCTGTGTTCTTAGTCCTGGGTTTGATCCTCAGTACCACAAAAATAAAAATAAAACAAAATGAAATTCAGAATTTAAAATGGCATTGGGCTGCTTGAAAATTTTCAACGGTCCTCCATAGTCTGGTATCAAATTCATACTCTTAAATTTGGATGGGCAAGAACTATTAGGTGCTGACCTTTCCTACCTGTCACAGTTTGCACTCATTCTATTCATGAGCTACACAGAACGACTTGTAGTTTCTTGAAAATACCATGATGTGACATGCCCCTATTTATTCTTCTCTTTGCTCATTCATCCTTCCACCTATCCATCTGTTCACGATAGGATGAGGTGATTGTAAGGAATAAGTGATTCCCCCCCCAGAACTGAGCCTCGTGCAGAATAGGTGCTCAATTAACACTCACGCCTAGGAAGCTCCCTTCATCAGCCTGAGCTGCTGCTTTTCCAAAGTGAAGATGGTGAAGAAGATGATATTGTAGGTAAATATTAAACAATGTGACCCCGGGGCCTCACTTACACACTGTAGGCCTCGGTCCATTCCTCCTGGGCCTTGGCAGTTCTCTGATCTCTAAGTTGCTCTTTCCGGGTACTCAGATGGCACCCTGTGTGTACTGGGGATGGCTCCCAGGGGGGCTTTTACCACGGAGTTGCATCCCCAATCCTCCTTTTTATTTCGTTTTGAGATTAGGGGCTCACTAAATTGCCCAGGTGTTTGGTAAAGGGATAGAAAAGAGGAAGAAGATCTAAGAAGAAAGTGAAGTGAGAGAAAAAAAGAAGAGAAATGATCACAGGCGTCAGGACTGTGTTGTCAGGGAAATGGCGGAGGTGAAATGAGGAGGCGACAAGGTGGAGATCATGGGATTGCCATGGGTGAGGGTCTCTGTGGTGTGACGGGCTGTTCATGGGGGAAAACACAGAGTGAGGAGACTGTCGCTGACTGCTAGGGTGCAGGTTCTGGGTAACTAACTTCGGGGTCCTGTGAAGTGGCAGGTGCCAGGCTAAACTCGAATAGATTGTCTCTCTTCATCATGACAAGCCTCCTGCATCAGGTAATGACAGCGATTCTCCCACAGGCGACCAGCCCCTCAGACCTCTTTGAGGGATAAGAAAACTGGAGGTTTGTCAAGTGAAGTGGTCTCTTCAAGGCCAGCTGGCCGGGAGGAGTGGGCAGTGACTCATGGCTCTGACCAGCTCTGGAGCCCCAGTGCTCACTGCGGCTTCCTCAGTCCTTTATGGAGCTTGGTCCAGAGCTGGCTTCTGCATCTGTCGGAGAAGGTCCAGTGTGTGCGGTCAGTCACGGTGGTGACTTGCCTGGCCAGCCTGGCTCTCGGCGCTCTCTTCTTTAATCCTTTGGCAGATGGTCACTGACCTTCTTCCAGGGCAGCCCGTCATCGGTCAGGAGAGCAGGTCCCGCGGTAGGAAGCCAAGTCAAGGAGGTCAGGGTGTCCTGAGGAGAGGCCAGGGTTTCCGTGTCCCCAGCTGAAGTTTACGCAGTGGTCATGGCCCTTTTCCTCCACAGCCGTGAGGCTTGGGCCGTCTGTGGAGCCACCTCGGTCACCTGATGGCTTCAGAGTCATCCGTGAACAGAAAAGCGATGAGCAGACACAGGAGACGGGAGGTGAGATTTTCTTCTAATGAATGGTGGAAAAGCAGCCCAGTGTCGGGTAGAGAGGCAGGGCGACGTGGGCAGGGTAAAGGGCACAACCCAAACCTCTGTTTTCTCCAAGAGACTCGAATTCTGACAACTTTAGCAGTTAAGAAGCTAAAGCAGTTGAATTTAAGAAAATACATGTATGTGCATATATATGCCTACACACACACACACACACATATATTATTATTATTTAATAATTGAGAGCTCTAGGAGCAAACAGACTTCTTTAAAATCAAGACGTGATAGGCTGGGGGTGTAGCCCAGTAGCCAAGACTGTGCCTAGCATATGTAAGGCCCTGAGTTCAAACCCCAGCACCCAGAAAAATAGAAAAACTAGATAAATAAAATAAAGACAGGAGCTTTCTTTCTTTTCTGTGCTGTGAATTGAACCCAGGGCCCTACACATGCCAGGTAACCATTCTACCTCTGACCATATTCCCAGCTCTTTTTAAAATCTTTTTCTTTTCTTTTTTGGGGTGGCAGTCCTGGGAATGAACCTGGGATACTCTGCCACTGAACTACATCCCCTGGCCTTTTAAAAAATATTTTTGTTTTCTCCATTTATGTACCATGTGTCAAGATGCATTCTGCTGCCATGTGTGACTGATTGGAACAAATAAAAAAAAAAAAAAAAAAAAGAAGGGAGGCTAGTAGAATAGAAGAAGGGGAACAGGAGAATGGAGCAGAGGGAATCAGGAGGGACTGGGGAATGAAATTGATTAAATTATACTGTTTTATTTTGTGAACGTATGAATATATTATAACAAATAAAAATAATCTTTTAAAATTCTGAGATAGCGTCTCACTAAATTATTCAGATTGGCCTCAAACTTGAGATCCTCCTGCCTCAGCCTCCTTGAGTAGCTGAGATTACAGACGTGTGCTACCTTGATTGTTTTTTGGGTTTTTTTTTTTTTTTTGATACCAGGGATTGAACTCAGGGGCACTCAACCACTGTACCACATCCCCAGCCCTTTTTGTATTTTATTTAGAGACAGGATCTTGCTGAGTTGCTTAGTGCCTTGTGTTGCTGAGGTTGGCTTTGAACTCGAGATCCTCTTGCCTCAGCCTCCAGAGCTGCTGGGGTTACAGATGTGTGCTACCTTACCCAGTGAGGCTCAAATTCCTAATGAGGCTGCCCACCTGGAGGGCGTTTTGAGAAATACTTTCCTTCTATTTAGTTCACCAAAGGTAAAAGTCACTTACAATCTTGCCTAAATTCAGTCTCAATAGGGAGTTGCCATGGTTAGTTGGGTTTGTCTGCAAGTAATCACTGTGTCAGATTCGGGGTGTCAGTTAATGGGAACTAATGGTTTGAAAAATTAACATTGATTTTCTTTCTTTTCTTCTTTCTGTAGTGGGCATTGAACCCAGTGATTTTCTTTTCATAACATCACCTAAGATAAACTCTATATGATTAGGAATAGATTCTGGATTTGACTCTTTTTTTGGATACCAAGGATTAAACTCAGGGGCATTTGACCACTGAGCCACATCCCCAGCTCTATTTCATATTTTATTTAGAGACAGGGTCTCACTGAGTTGCTTAGCACCTCGCCATTGCTGAGGCTGGCTTTGAAATCACGATTCCTGTCTCAGCCTCCGGAGCCGCTGGGACTACAGACCTGTGTTACTCCTCCCAGCTGGATTTGACTTTTAATTTGACTGATGAACTTGAGGCATTTGAAAAAAAAAAAATTAAAGGGCTCTTGGTCTATCCATCTTTGGATAAAGACCACAGTTTTGTGTTCAACACTGAATATTTTTCAATCCAAAGTTTGTTGGGGGAATATCAAAACTCAGCTTTGGCCTGGCACCGTGGTGCATGCCTGATCCCAGCCACTTGGGAGGCTGAGGTAGGAGGATCAGTAGCTCAAAGCCAGCCTCAGCATCTTAGCGAGGAGATAAACAACTTAGAGAGACCCTGCTTCAAAATGAAAAATAAAAAAGGGCTTGGGAATGTGGCTCAGTGGTTGAGCACCCCTGGGTTTAATCCCTGGTACAATTAATTAATTAATTTAATTTACTACACGTGAATCCACCAAGACACAGTCCATGTTCTTTGTCTCTGTCCCTGATTCAGGGGCTTTCCCCCTTGAGGACCCTGCTTCCCCTTGGGTTGGGTGAGCTTGGAGTAACAGACAGCCGGACCCCAATTGGCCTCAGCAATAAGGAAAATATACTCTGCTGCAGGTAGTTGAAGTTTGGAGGCAGAATACTCCAAGGCTAGTTAATCCATGGCTCAGTGACCTCATGAGGATCCCTCCTCTTTCTGTCCCTGCCTTTGTCACCAACAGAACTTAAGAGACATGGCACACAGAATTGACTGCTTTCTCTGCTCCATTTCTTGCCAGCAGAACCCCAAGGTTTCCTTGTCCTCTGGTAGTTCTCATGGCTGCTGGGTAGCTGCAGAAATTCTGGGCATCTCATTGCAACAAAAAGAGTCATTAAAAAACAAAAAAAAGCATTCTTTCTTTCTTTCTTTTTTTTTTTTAGAAGAGAAATCCTAAAATCTCCTGGCAGGTCCCTTGTCTATGTTAGAGCAGTACAAACCTATCTTTAATTGGGGATCCCTGGAATGCAAACATCCCCTCTGTGGGGTTTTCATCTTAATGGCTAAGAAGGAGAGATTAGGAGGGAGTCAGGTGAAACCCAGAGTCAGTTGTTATGGCAGAAAATGGCCAACTCTTCTGACCAAATGAAATGCTGGCCCTGTGATATATTAACCAACTTTGTCTCCTCCTCCTCCTCTTCTTCCTCCTCTTCCTCTTCCTTTTCCTCTTCCTCCTCCTCTTTCTCCCCTCCTCCTCCTCCTCTTCCTCTCCTCCTCCTCCTCTTCCTCTCCTCCTCCTCCTCTTCCTCTCCTCCTCCTCCTCTTCCTCCCCTCCTCCTCCTCTTCCTCCCCCCCTCCTCCTCTTCCTCCTCCTCTTCCTCCCTTCCTCCTCCTCCTCCTCCTCCTTCTTCTTTATTTTTTTTTCTGGTACCAGTATTGAACCCAAGAGCACCTTACCACTGAGCTCCATCCCAGCCCTTTTTATTCCTTATTTTGAGATAAGGTCTTGCTAAGTGACTCAGGCTGGCCTGGAACTTGCCATCCTCCTGCCTCAACTTCCTGAGTCACTGGGATTAGAGGCATGCACCACCCTGCCTGGCTTGTCCTCGCTTTTATTCGGTATGTTATTAGATCACAATATCTACCAAATATGTGCTAAGAAGATGCTAAGAAGGTACATTCCTGATGCCAAACAGAAATCAAGATGTTAATTTCAAGTTGAGGTGAGTGTGTTTGTCCAGTGGCAGCAGAGTTCTGGGGTTCTGTGTGCAGGTTGGTTGAATCTAATTGCATCAACTTGAATTCAGCTAATGCTAGACTTTGGGCACTTCTTTGTGCCTCAATTTCTTCATCTGTAAAATCAAGATAGCAATTGTACCTATATCATAACATTATGAAGATTTAATTGTTTAATTAAAGCCTGGCACATTCTGGGCATGGTGGCACATGCTTATAATCTCAGCAATTTGGGAGGCTGAGGCAGGAGGATCACATGCTCCAGGCCAGCATCAGCATTCCCAGTAGCTGGGACTGCAGTTGTGTGTCCCCATGCTCAGCTCTACATATTTTTTTAAGTTTTTTTTTTTAAGATGAACACAATATCTTTACTTTATTTATTTATTTTTATGTGGTGCTAAGGATCGAACCCAGTGCCTCATATGTGTGAAGCAAGCTCTCTACTGCTGAGCTACAGCCCCAGCCCCTATATATGCTTTAATAGAAAAACAAAAACAAAACCAAGAACACCCAACATTTGCTTGGGAAGGATGATGGGAATTATCATAATGGGATTGAATCAGGGGCCCTCAACCACTGAGCCACATCCCCAGCCCTATTTTGTATTTTTTAAAATTTAGAGACAGGGTCTCACTAAGTTGCTTAGTGCCTCACCATTGCTGAGGCTGGCTTTGAACTTGTGATCCTCCTGCCTCAGCCTCCCGAGCCGCTGAGATTACAGGTGTGCACCACTGCGCCCAGCTTATTGATTTATTTTTTGGCACTGGGGATGGAGCCCAGAGGTACTCACCAGTGAGTTACATCCTGGACCTTTTTATTTTATTTTGAATCAGGGTCTCGCTAAGTTGCTGAACTGTGTTGACACTTGCAGTCCTCCTGCCTCAGCATCCCAGATTCTTGGGATTGCAAACATGTGCCACAGTGCCTGGTCCAATTTTCTTTTCATTACTCTTCTAGTTTCTGGTTGCATTCCCTTTACCTGTTTGAATCTAAAATATTCTTCTCCCATAACTTGATACAGACTGTGTGTCCTGATATTGAACCTCTTAAACGAGTCTTGCCTGCAGAGCTCTTCATCACACATACCTTCTCCCATCTCCTCTCCTGTGACCCATACTGGATGTGGTGCAGGCGTAAGAAAATCAAGGGAACATGCTTGGCCATGTGGAAGACAACAATATAATATTACCAATAGGCTTCAAAGAGTCCAAATAACTGGTAATAAGAGACTTTAGATATGGTATCAATATGGGAAAAAAAATAACTAGAGCATCACAAACTATGGTATTTTCCCTAAACTATTCCCAAAGGGTCATGCATATTGTTCATTGGCTATGTGAGGTCTTGGCCTATTTCACAAGAAAGAGAGATGGATGTAACCAAAGTGACAGGCAAGCTGGGCATGACGCTGCACAGCTGTAATCCCAGTGACTTGGGAGACTGAGGCAGGAGGACTTCAAATTTGAGGCTAGCTTCAGCAATTGAGTGAGGCTCTCAACAACTTAGGGAGATCCTGTCTCAAAATAAAAAAAAAAAAAAAAATGCAAAGGGCTTGGGATGGAGCTCAGTGGTAAAAGTGCCCCTGGATTTAATCCCCAGTACTGGGTGGGGGACAGTGAAAGTCTGAGTTAATGTGTGCTGTTGGGGGCAGGTGGGTGGGTCTGGTTTGTTCTCCATAAGTGTACCCATCTGAGGATCATTGTTTACACGTGGGCATTTGTGGGTCACCAGCAGCTGAATTTATGGGAGGAAAGATTAGAACCAAGATTGTAACAATTTTGCCCTGAAGGATGCTGTTCCTGAGAAGCTGAGTAAGGAAAGCTTTGGCTTCAGCTTCTAGTTTTTGTTTGGGACAAGGTACTGGGGGGCGGGGGCGGTTAGTGACACAATGAGTGTTGTCTTCCAAGCCCTTTTTTTTTTTTTTTTTTTTAAATCAATCTGACACATTGTTTGTCCCTTTGGGTTTGATAGACATGTTGTAATAAGGTCCTGAACTGTTCTCTACCTCTTTATGTACCTTCTGTCTAAAGGCTTGTTACTATTGTGACCTATATTCATGGAAGCACAAACAATGGGTTTAACCATTAACTCTCAAACCACCTTTAAATGAATTCTTTTATAAGATGAGAATTATATAGGCTTCCACTGGTTGCTTAGAGGAAACAAGAAAAGGATTCAGGTCGAACTGGGTTTTTAAGGAACTGGGAGGTGATGGTGACGTGACCCCAGACCAAGCAGATAATCTGCCTTGAATGGACTCCGTTGGGTAACAATGTCTAATTGACGTTCCAATGTGTCTGAAGTTGGTTTGGCTGAGAATAGAGTTAAATTGTGGCAATATCTTGTATTCATTGAGTAAAATCCCCAAATGTATCCCAATACTTAGTGTCTATTAAGGCATCATTTGATGTTACGTGTCTATTTTCAGGGCCTTTCCTAGAGAAAATCACAAGCTACAATGGATACATTATTTCCGCAAGTGATATAAAGGACTGAACAGAATAACCAAAACGTGCCCCCCCTTTGATTTATAATTGTTGTCTCTTCTATTTTTTAAAACACATTTTTTGGGGGGCTGGGGATGTGGCTCAAGCGATAGTGCGCTCGCCTCGTGTGGCCCGGGTTCGATCCTCAGCACCACATACAAACAAAGATGTGGTGTCCGCCGAGAACTAAAAAATAAATATTAAAAAATTCTCTCTCTCTCTCTCTCTCCCCACTCTCTCTTTAAAAAAATAAATAAATAAAAAACCACATTTTTTATTTGAGATGGACACAGTGCCTTTAATCAATTAGTTAGTTAGTTAATTAATTAATTAATTTTTATGTGTGCTGAGGATTAAACCCAGTGCCTCATAGGTGCCAGGTAAGCACTCAAACACTGAGCTGAAACCCCAGCCCTTCTATTTTTATTATGTATTTTTGGTGCTGGGGATTGAACCCAGGGCTTAGCACATGCTAAGAACACAATCTACTGCTAAGCTATATCTCCAGTCTCTCTTTTCTATTTTTAATTCAACAACAGTTTGGAGGAGGAAGAGGCATGGTGTTGCACATCTATAATCCCAGTGGCTTGGGAGGCTGAGGCGGGAGAATATTGAGTTCAAAGCCAGCCTCAACAATGGCAAGGTGTAAAGCAATTTAGTGAGACTCTGTCTCTAAATAAAATACAAAATGGGGCTGGGGATGTGGCTCAGTGGTCAAGTGCCCTGAATTCAATCCCCAGTACCCCCCCTACCCTCCATAAAAAAGACAGCATGAACTAAATGTTTAAGTAGCAAGAATAGAAGCACTTCATTTGGGCATGGATGTTCCAGATGTGGGAAGCTTAACTGGGGGACAGTCGAAGGCAGCAGCAACCCCTTCACTACTGTATTCCCAGTGATTCAGGAGGCTATAGCACGAGGTTGCAAGTTTGAGGCCAGCCCAGGCAACTTAGCGAGACCCTGCCTCAAAATAAAGTTTAATGTCTAAGCAGTAGAGCACTTGCCTGGCATGTGTGAGGCACTGGATTCAATTTTCAGCACATATAAATAAAAATAAGTAAATAAGCAAACAAATACATAGAGTTGGGATGAGCTCAGAGGGAAGAGTGTTTGTCTGGCATGCATGAGGCCCTGAGTTTGATCCTAGTACTGGGGAGAAAATATAAAACTTGCTATGTGTATAATTTTTCCTTCTTTTTATTTTTACTTTCTATTCCTACAAATGAAAAATCCATCCTGAACAATTCGTCTGCTCTAAGATTTCACTTAAGACCATACCATCTTTTTTAAAGAGAGTGAGAGAGAGAGAGAGAGAGAGAGAGAGAGAGAGAGAGAGAGAGAGAGAGAATTTTAATATTTATTTATTTTTAAGTTTTGGGCGGACACAACATCTTTCTTTGTATGTGGTGCTGAGGATCGAACCCGGGCCGCACGCATGCCAGGCGAGCGCGCTATGGCTTGAGCTACATCCCCAGCCCCAAGACCATACCAATTTGATCTGAACAAAACATTGGAGTCTTGCTTGCCCTACTGCTCTGTGTGTATGAGAACACAAGTATAGAATGGAATGACCCGGAACAAATACACGCCCAGTGGGTTCCTGAGTGGGGACTGAAGCCAAATCTCCTACCTCTCACCTGCGCTCTTCCAACAAAAGGCATCAGAGAGGTCAAGTTTGGCACATTTGCTCTATTTCTGTTTTGACAGAAAGATCCATCTTAATTCTTTCACCATGAATGAACTTCCTGTGAAATACAGCATGATTGCTGTTTATCAACACCCACACACATCCACACACACACACACACACACACACACACACACTTTCTCTGCCACCTTGAAGTTGTGTTGATCCCCGTGCTGAGCACTATGGGAGAGGTAAACCCTGTCTTTAGAATTCAGAGTCTAGTCCATGAGACTAGAGGCCACGGAACAACAGAGGACAGCATGAGATGGGAATCTGGCATTGGACAGTCCCCACACCTGGAATTGGGGCTTGAAGCTTGAGGAGGACGTGGAGAGATGGGCGGTCCAGGGCCTTGTCCTGCGTGGTGGTGAAGCACATGAACTCCAGACGACCTAGTGGGACGGCCACCCCGTCTCTGGAGCTCTCTCCACCCCTGTGCCTTCGTCTATGAAACGGGATCAGCAACAGTATCGACGCCCTGGGCTGCTTGTGAGAATCAGGTGAAGGTGAAGTGTCTAGCCACGCAGCAGCTCCTAGTGCTCGATGACTGATGGCTGGCTGCAGACCCCGCAGGCAATAGGACAGATGTGGCGGGAGGTGGTACTGGAGACGGTCTCCGGAAGCTTAAGGGCTTCCATTGGTGTCCCGACTCTCTCTCTGGGACAAAAAGAGGATAAAATGCGGTGAGGTGATCTCTGTCACAAATGTGATAGGCACAAAGAAGAGCCAGACGTGAGCACTCTGCTATTGATTTATTCATCACTTCAGTACCAGTACCCGGAATGGAACCCAGTTACCCAAGTTCCGTTCACCACTGAGCTACACGGCCAGTCTTTTTTTTTTTTTTTTTTAATTTTGAAACAGGGTCTTGTGAAGTTGCTGAGGGTCTTGACAAGTTGCCCAGACTGGCCTGGAACTTGAGATCCTCCTCCCTCAGCCTCCCGAGTTGCTGGGTAATAGGCATGTGCCACCCTGCCTGGCAGGGTGATCGCTGTTGAACTGAAGACGTAGAGTTGATCAAGGGAGGAAGGCTCAAGGGACTCAGCACACGGAGGACCCGAGAGGGAGGAGAGCAGAAGGCAGAGGGCAGGATGACGGTGGTGCTCCCTGCCCAGGACTGTGGGGCAGGTGCTAGTTCTGTGTGGCAGGTGCAAGTGGTGATAATCTGGCCTCAGGTTTGCTCTTTTTACTAACCTACCCTAGCAGGTGTGTGGTGGCACGAGTAACTTGGGTTTCATAATGTCAAGTTGTGGGAAGGGCATGGGATTCCGAGTCACAATGACCTGTGTTGAAGTCCAAATTCCCTTAGTAGCTGTCTGATCTTGGGCAGATTTTTTTCTTTTGGGGGGCAGTCCTAGGGATTGAACCCAGGAGCTCTCTACCACTGAGCTAAACCACCAGCCCTTGGAAAATGTTGAGACAGGGTCTTGCTAAATTGCTAAGGCTGTCCTCGAATTTTTGATCCTCCTGCCTCAGCCTCCCAAGTCAGTGAGATTCTAGGAGTGTGCCACCACGCCCGACTTGGATAGATTTCTTAACCAGCTGGATCCTCAGTTTACTTATCTGTAGAAGGAGGATAATACCCACCTTTCAGGATTGAAGATAAATTAAGGAGGATATATTTAAAGCAGCCAGATCTGGGATTTTTTTTTTAATATTTATTTTTTAGTTATAGGTGGACACATATCTTTATTTTTATGTGGTGCTGAGGATCGAACCTAGTGCCTCATGCATGCTAGGTGAGCACTCTCCCTCTGAGTCACACCCCCAGGGCCAGCTCTGGGATTCTTATCAGAGTTACTGGTAGTGGTAGCTGTTTCTGTTATCATTAACAGTTATTGAAGCCCCTAGCAATCATTCTTGTGAAGACATTCATTTTTGTATCGTTTTTTTTTTTTTCCATACCAAAGATTGAGTTCAGGGGAACTTGACCACTGAGCCACATGCCCAGCCCTATTTTGCATTTTACTTAGAGACAGAGGTTCACTGAATTGCTTAGGGCCTCACCTTTGCTGAGGCTGGCTTTGAACTCGAGATCCTCCTGCCTCAGTCTCCTGAGCTGCTGAGATTATAGGCCTGTGCACGGTGCCCAGCTTCATTTGTGTATTTTTTATATCCCAGGCATCCCAATTCCTAACCCTTCACTAAGTGACTTCCTCTCCCTTAGTCTTGTGATTTTTAAGAAAAGGAATGACAGATGTGCAAGTTGTGTAGGTGCAGACTACACCATGTGCGTCCCATGTTTTGTATTTGGTGCATCCCCCAGAGCTTCGTGCATTTAAACTTGGTCTCCAGGGTCTAGGGTAAGGTAATTAGGTCACGACGGCTCCAGCCTCCCAGAGGGATTAATGTTGGTCTCTCGTGAGTGGATTGATTCTGGTAGGAGGGGAACATCCTGAGAGAGTGGGTTTTTGAAAGAGAGTGAGCCTGGCTCCTCCCTGTCTCTTGCTCCACACTGTATAATGTCGCCCCCCCAACAACAAGTGCTCCCACCACCGAGACCATCCTTCAAGAGGCTCACACCAGAGCTGAGCCAGCGCCATACCAGAGCTGACAGCTAATGCCAGTGCCACATCCTTGAATCTCCAGAACTGTAAGATATTATACCTCTTTTCCTTATAAAGTACCCAGCCTCAAGTATTTTTGTTACAGTCATGGAAAACAGACTGAAACAATGTGAAAAATGAACATTGTAACTTCACTCATTTCATTTTAGTTGGTGGAAGACCATAGACACCTTAAGTTCCTCAAGACGGCCGTCTTCCAGGTGCTCAACTTCTCCTTTGACGTTCATAGAAACAAACCAACTTAGTTGCCATTTTCACTTTTTTTCTTTTTCCTGCTTTAGTCTTAATTTACCGGACAATTATATGTCCGTGAAATCAAGTGGTGTCAGCTAACTCTTCCATCTGGGCACAGAGAGGTACCTGAGGGCAGGAAACTTCCATGACCCTGCTGTCTTGCAGTGTTTACATTTTGGCTGTAAAGCCTGGGGTTATTTATGTCAGAAGACCAGAGCTAACTAGCTCCTCGTAGAACTCTTGGGTTGGTTGGCTGCCATAGGATGATTCAGTGGGATATTTTCTTACTGTCTAGTGCCTTGAAATGTCCTTTTATGAACATTCCTTAAGGTGCTGCCTTGTTTGTTTTTTTCAAACTGGAGTTGGTGTTCGAGATGGAGTTTTCAAATTTAAACTGTTTTAACAACCCTATTTGGTCTTTATTCTGGGGACTAACCAAGATCATCCATGAAAGAGGATGGTAGATTTGAAGGTAAAAGGTTTTTGTTACAGCAGTTCATTCACTCATTTATTTAACTGATATTTATGGAGTGCTTACTCTAAGTCATCATACTAGGTGCTAGAGATATTAGGGTAGATAAGACATAAACCCTGATTCTCTAGGAATTTTTCAGTTTAGTGTAAGATTTAGGTAAGTTAACAGACAGTTAAGTGAGTGCCCATAGAGACACTGAGCTCTCCAGCTAGAAGTGGGTTCTCTTTCTTTCATAGCACCTGTCATCTGTCCTGAAAAAGTTCTGTAGGTTCATATCTATTTTTTTTTTTTTACAGGACTTTTTGTCCTGTATCTCTGTGTTCTCCATGACACCCAATTCAGTTACTAGTAGGTAACAGCCACTCAGCAGGAGGACCACAAGTTCAAAGCCAGCCTTAGCAACTTAGCAAGACCCTGAACAACTTAGCAAGATCCTGTCTCGAAATAAAAAAATAAACTCCATGTTTGTATAAATCTATCAAAATACACTCTACTGTCATAATGAAAAAAAATAAAATAAAAAAATAAAAACAGCTGGAGGTGTAGCTCAGTGGTAAAGTGCCCCTGGGTTTAATCCCTAGTATCAACTATAAAAGGCAATAATCACTCAGTAGACGCTTAGAGGGCTGAGGATGGGGCTCAATGGTAAAGCTCTTGCCTAGCACGTGTGACACACTGGGTGTGATCCCCAGCACCACATAAACAAACAAACAAAATCTGAATAAACAAAATAAATGTATCATGTCCATATACAACTAAAAATATAAAAAAAATGCTTAGAGGATTAAAGAGGTCTCTTTGCCTCATAATGCTAGCTTTATTTAAAAAAAATGGAGTCATCCCTTCATATCTTCAGATGATGTATCTGTGGATTCATTCACTCTTTTTTTAATGTAATTTTTAAAATTTATATATGACAGCAGAATGCATTACAATTCTTACACATACAGAGCACAATTTTTCATATCTCTGGTTGTATACACAGTGTATTCACACCAATTCGTGTCTTTATACCTGTAGTTTGGATAATAATGATCATCACTTTCCACCATCATTAATTACCCCATGACCCCACCCTTCCCCTCCAACCCCTCCGCCCTATCTAGAGTTTGTCTATTCCTCCCATGCTCCCCCTCCCTATCTCACTGTGAATCAGCCTCCTTATATCAGAGAAAATATTCCACTCACTCTAGGAGAAAAACATTTGAAAACAAAACTGCGTCTGTACTGCACATATACTGACTTTTTTCTTGCTATTATTCTCTAAACCACACAAGGTAACAACTGCTGACAGCATTTACAGTACTAGGTATTGTACAGTACTAGGTATAAGTAATCTGGAGTCGATATGCAGCCTCCAGGAAGACGTGTGTCAGTTATATGTAAACACCAGGCTGTTTTATACAGGGGCCTGAGCATCTGTGGATTTGGGTGTTGGTGGGGGAGGTCCCAGGGCCTTCATCAATGAGCTGAAATTTATAAGTAAATGAGTAAAATTTCCAAAGGTGTTTCTGAGTTCCTACCATGAGCACACACTTGTTCGGTGTGGAGATATTCTAGTCAAGACTTCAGAGATGGTCCTTTCCCTGATGAAACTTAGATTTTAGGAGAGGAGACAGTAAACAAACTCATAGAGAAATTCCAGTTGGGCTCAGTCTCCCCATTCACCTCTGTTGGCCTGGGACACATTTGCCCTCCTCTGGTTGGGAGAGAGGAAGGAAGGGCCGGGGTATGTAGGGGTGATGCTCATTGGAGTTTGTGGGGGAAGAGACAGGTGGCCAGCCATTGGGTCTCCTGCTTCCCCCCTCTGCAGGCTTGGCCACAGGGCGGATGGCTAATTTTTTTTTTTTTTTTTTAATCAGTCCTGAATTTCCAGGGAATTGCTGCAATGTCAAGCTGAAGAAAGCTTTGCTTTCTATTGCATCCTTCATTTCCACTCTGCTGCCTTCCAGAGAAACTACAAGAAGTCAGAAACAGCCTTTCTAATTTTATTAAAGCAGTGTTTTGTTTGTTTGTTTATAGTACTGGGGATGGACCCCAGGGCCGTGCATGTACTAGGCAAGTGTTCTACCACTGAGCTCCATTCTTAATTCTTTAATTTTTTTTTTTTTTTTTTTTTTGGTACTGGGGATTGAACCCAGAGGTGCTTTACCACCTAGCTACATCCCCAGTCCTTTTAAATTTTTTTTTTTTTAAATTTTTGAGACAGATGCAGGGAACCTTGTTAAATCCTGAGGCAGGTTTTGAATTTGCAATCCTCCTGCCTCAGCCTCCTGAGTTGCTGGGATTATACGTGTGCATCTCTAAGCTCAGTTGCCTCATCTGTAAAACAAGAATAAAAACATAAAGTCATATGTTTAATGTAAAAATTAAAATCAATGTTTATTATTATTACTATAACCATTAGGATTTATTCTTATTTTCTAAGCTACTAACAGGTTGAATATTTTTTTCATGTAGTATTTGTCTTTTTATTTCTTTTAGTACTGAAGATTGAATTCAGGGTCTTAAAAATGCTAGTCAAGCCGAGTCCCAGCAATTTGGAAGACTGAGGCAGGAGGATTGCAAGTTCAAAGCCAACCTCAGCAACTTAGTGAGATCTGTATCAAAATAAAAATTAAAAAAAAAAAAAAAAGGGAGAGGGGATGTGGCTCAGTGGTTAAGTGCCTCTGGGTTCAATCCCTGGTACCAATAAATAAATAAATAAACTAGCTAAGCACTGTACCACTGAATAAGTCCCTAGACTTTAAAATAATTTAAATTTAATTAATTAATTGATTTACCCAATACTAGGGATTGATCAGGGCGCTGTACCATTGGGCTTTCTCTGCAGTCTTTTTTGTCTTTTGTTTTGAGACAGGGTCAGAGTCGCTGTGGATAGCCTCAAACTTGCCATTCTCCTGTTTTCTCTTTCCAGGTAACTGGGATTACAGACACGTCTCACCATGCCCCACCTCATATAATGTTTTATGATTTTAATTTTCTTTTATGTAAATCAGTCCTAAATTTGGGGGTTTTGGGAGGCCTTATGTGTTACTCTTTCCCCCCGATGCTGTGGGTTGAACCCAGGATCTTACACATGCTCAGCAAGTACTGTCACTGAGCCACAGTGGCCAACCCCTCTTTGTCCTTCTTAATCCTTAAGATGAGATATTGGTACCATTCTACCATATGTATACTGATTTTCTGCTAATCTTAATTTTTTATTATATAGAGCTACAAAGATTTTACTTCTCTTTATCTAGTTTTCTTTCATACTTTCTTTTATTTCATCAGATCTGAGGAAATTATTATCAGTCTTCCAAACATGCATTTGGTTTTCTGCTCATTTTTAAGGATTTAAAAGCAAATTCATAGATCCTGTTTGGGTGTTGGGTTTTAAGCATTAAGATAAATCATTGTCTTGTCTCCTTTCTCTTGTCCACAGAGTTATCTGGTTATCCTAACATCATTTAAAAATAATCTTCCCTTCTCCGTTGTTTTGGGATAACTGATTTTCCACAGGTCACCTTCTATTATGCAACCGTGCCAATCGGTGTGAGCTGTGCTTTGTCTCTCTGAGGTCACTGGAGCAAATGGTGCTCAGGAATTCTCACTGTCTTGACAACCATATTCCATGTCACAAGGCAATTGTAGGCAGTGCACCGGAGTTTAGTCTCACTTGGAAGCTGTAAATCTTATCTTAGTAAATAAAATAAAACTGGCTAATGATCACCAGCCGTATTTTCTTTTCTTCTAAGGGATGGGCTTGAAAAAGAAGAGGGGTTTCTTACGATAGCACTAAAACAGCTTTTAAGCAGAAAATGGTCTTCTGTCAACCAAGTCAGGTTATCCTCATTACACAAACATACCTTTCTCGATTCAGCTCTTTTAAGTTACAAATGTTTCCACCTCTGTAGAACTCCATGAGAGATTATACCAAGCATATATATTTGTTTATACAAAAATAGTTTGAAATATTTTTTTTTTTGAAACTGGGGATTGAACTCAAGAGTGCTTTACTACTAAGCTACATCCTCATTCCTTTTTTAGTTTTTGCATAGAGATGGGGTCTTGCTAAGTTGCTGAGGCTGGCTTTGAACTTGTGATCTTCCTGCTTCAGCCTCCAGAGTGCTGGAATCACAGGCAAAATCTATGGTGCCTGGCTAAAAGTTTGTTTCCTTTGCAGAAGAACAGGAGCTGGCTTTGATTAAAGCATGTCAGAAGAAGCTGGCTTCGTTGGAAATAGACCCTAGTGCTACTAACATGTCTCTTCGTATACCATTCCAATAATCTGTTCCTCTACCATGTAACCAGTTGTTGTGGAGTCGGGGGAAGGTTGGCCTGCTTAGCTTTGAGTCATTTAATCATCCAGTGAAGGTGGAACTCGTGTGTTTAGATCTTGTCTGAGAAGCTTTGTTGGGAGATAAGTCTGGATTAGCCATCGTGAACTGACATGATCCTTTATGGTTCTGTTCCAGTTCAACTGCAGCAGTGAGAGATGATCTTTATGGCCTTTCCAGCTACCCACTTTTCTTACAGGGGAAACACCATAGACTAGGTTAGATGCCATTTAGTCAAAAATGCACAGAGTTTAGAGAGTGCATCTCTGTGCAGGGAACTGTGCTTTTTGTATTCTAGAAGTTCCCAATCCTGTTAGAGAGAAAAGACTTACACACATGACAATATATCAACCACCAGTAAAAACCAGTATCTACACAGAGCCAAGGATGGAAATTCACGGAAGGAAAGTTCAGGGGTAGGTCGGTGTGGGGTGGAAGAATGACCAACAGCTTCCTCAGTGAGGTTGGAGGCATCTGGGTCTTGAAGGACGGATGGGAGGAGATGAGGAAAGGATGGAGAACATTAGGTGAGATGGAGCCTAAAGAAAATGAGAGGACTTGAAGGAACAGAATGTGCAGGAGAAGCAGTGATTGGATAAAGCAGGCTGCCGTAGAGAAGATTAAAGGGGAGAACTTTGAGTCTGAACAGGCTTGAACGTCAGACATTTTGTCCTGAAAAACTAAAGGAAAACTAAAGATATTCACTTATTCATCTCTTTCAAAAGCTCTTTGAATCTGAATGCCAGATATCATTGTAGATACAATGGAATCTTGCCAATTTATTTATTTATGGTGCCAGGGATTGAACCCTGGGGTGCTTAACCAACACTTATTATTTTTTAATTAATTAATTATTATTAATATTTGGGGGGGGTACTGGCGATTGAACTCAGGAGCACTCAGCCCCTGAGCCACATCTCCAGCTCTATTTTGTATTTATTTAGAGACAGAGTCTCACTGAGTGGCTTAGTGCTTCTCTGTGGCTGAGGCTGGCTTTGAACTGGAGATCCTCCTGCCTCAGCTTCCTGAGATGCTGGGATTATAGGTCAGCACCCCTGCACCTGGCAGATTTTTTCATTTTGAAAGAACAACAGCAAAAGTGGCACATGCCTGCAAACTCTATCACCTGTGCATCAAGTGACTGCTCTCCAGCAGGGCTTGACACACTGTTTTCAAATAGAATCCCAGATGTCAGCTGAATAGATGCCAGTACTCCTAAAATTCTAGGTCTTGAGAAAGAGAAGAGTCCTTTCAGGAGATGTGGCCACGAGTGCCACATCTCGGGACATTTTCATGTTTATTGTACACTTCTCTTAAAGATGGTTGCTGCCAAGCCAGGGGCATAGCTCAGTGTAGAGGCTGGCCTCCCAAGCATGCAGAGGTCCCTGGTTCCATCTCCAGCATTGTGAAACAAACAAAAAACTATACTTGTACTTTTAGGGACATGACAAAATGAATTCAAGTGTAATTAATTTTTAAATTTGTGGTTTTCTTTCACACTCTTTTTTCTGTCTACTGTCAAATATTTATATTAAAATTTCCCTTTTATAATGTAATGTTACAACTCTACTACATGAATATTGTAGAAAAATTAAAAAAAAAACTTTTTAAAGTATTAAAAAATCAAAAAGCCATTATTATCCCACCATCGAAGAAAACCTGTGTTTAATTTGGGTATTTTTCTTCCATATTTTTTGGGTGGTATTTTATATTTATATTTATATTTATATTCATATTTATATAAGATACACACACATGTATATATATAGATATCTTTTCCTTTTTGAAATGGTGCTTGCTCTGTTACCTAGGCTGAACTTGAACTCCGGAGCTTACATTATCTTCCCACTGCATCCCTGGGAGGAGATGGGACCACAGGCACTAGCCCCCAAGCCCAATTGGCATAAATATGTTTTTGAGAGCTGGGTGTGCACATACACACCTGTAATCACAGCTACTGGGGAAGTTAAGGCAGGAGGATCACAAATTCAAGGCCAGTCCAGACAATGTAGCAAGACTCTACCTCAAAATTTAAATAAAAGGGTTGGGAATGTCGCCCAGTGGTAGAGTGCCCCTGGGTTCAATCCCTCCCTAGTGTATGTGTGTGTGTGTTTGTGTATTTGAAAAACAAAATGGTGTAACTTTATTTTCCTTCTACTTGATGTTTTCCCAGGAATATCTTTCCATCGCATGGAACATTTTCTCTTCTTTTTTAATAGTTTCCAAAAATTCTATTGTGAAAAATTCAAGAAGCCAATAACAAGTCAGAAAGTTTTCGAAACGAACAATCATTTCTATGGACATATTTTTCTATACACAAGCTCATCTTTAGAATTTTAAAATAATCAAATAAATAATCAAATAAATAAATAATCAAAGTATCGGTGTAATTTATTACAAATAGAGTGCGCGCTTTGTCTCTCTCTCTCAACTACCTCAAGGTGACATGCCTTCTATGTAGCCAAAAGATAAGGGGTCTGACATCTGTTGCAAGAGTGGATGGTGAAAACTTGAATTTTTTTTTTTTTTTTTGGGTGTTGGGAATTGAGACCATGCAGGCACTGTTTCACTGAGTTACATCCCTAGATTAATATGATTTTTGAATTGCTATTTAATATTCCATCATATCAATCTGGCACTGTATTATTATTATTATTATTAGTAGTAGTAGTAGTAGTAGTACTGAGGTGTTCTATCATTGAACTTCCACCCCAACCCTTTTTAATTTATTTTGACATAGGGTCCTACTAAGTGCTCAGACTGACCTTGAGTTTTCTGTCCTTCTGATTCAGCCTCTGTAGTCTCTGGGATTACATGAGTGTGCCACCAAGCCTGCCTCAATCTGGCACTATTTTTAAAACCATTTTCGATTATTGTAAAAGGGCTTTTATTTTATTTTATTTGTGTGTGTGTGTGTGTGTGTGTGTGTGTGTGTGTGTGTGTGTGATTTTTGTATTATAAGTGAAGTTAACATGAATAATATTGTACTAAACTTTTTTCCCCCAGTTCTGGGAGTTGAACCTAGGGTTGTTTTACTATCGAACTATACACACAGACCTTTTTATTTCTTATTTTGAGACAGAGTCCCACTAAGTTGCTCAACCTGTCCTCTGACTTGTGATTCTCCTGCCTTGGCCTCCCAAGTAGTTGGGATTATCCCATACCTGGTGATATTAAACTTTAAATTGTTGCATAAAAGGAATTGAAATTCTTTAAATTGAAATTTTTCTTCCAGGCCTGGTGGTACACACCTGTAATCCCAGTGACTCAGAAAGCTGAGGCAGGAGGATTGCAAGTTTGAGGCCAGCCTCAGCAATTTAGCAAGGATCTAAGAAACTTAGCAAGACCCTATCTCAAAATTAAAAGGTCTGGGATATGGCTCAGTGGTTTAGCATTCCTGATTCAATTCCCAGTACCAAAAAATAGCAAAATAAACATTTTATATTGAAATATGTTGGTTCAAACATTAATTAAATTTAATAAAAATGTTTGAACCAACATATTTCAATATAAAATGTTTATTAAACATTTTTAATAAAAGTTAAAAAGTTTGAATTAAAATATTTTAATACTTAAATATATTTTTCATGTAAAAATGTAAACATAAGTAGAATCAAATATAATGATCCCTCATATAACCTGCTATCCAGAGAGTGCAGTTGTCAAGATTTTCAAAATCATCCATGTGTTTCTGCATTTATGATTGATTTTAATGCTCCAGGTATTTATTTGTAAAAAAAAATTCCAAGAAAGATTAAGCTGATTTATATATATATATATTTTTTTTTTTTTCAATAAAGGCATGGATCTTCCTCTGTTCCAGGTGTGGAACAATACTGTATCCAGGGACATAGCATGGGATTAAACATGTGAACTCGGGAACCATGGACACCATTAAAGTCCTTGCTTGGCAATAAAGTGAGGCTCTGCTACTTGAAGCAAGATTGTCATCTCTGGTGTGCCTCAGTTTCTTTATCTGTGAAACAATGATTATTTTATTTTCTACTTCTTAGAGTTGATGTGAGGATTCAATGATTTACTTATTTTTAATATTTATTTATTTATTCATTCATTCATTCCTCAGTTACTGGGTTCAATTCCTGGTACCAAAAAAAAAAAAAAAAACAAGTAAGCAAGTTTAAATTTATGATGATTTGGTGGTGGCCCCAGTGTATGTGTGTGGGTGGGGCAGGGGCTACAATTAGTGATCGGGCAGCTCCCAGAACCAGAAAACCTTCCAGGAACTCCAGAGCTGCAAAATGGACAGCAATATTTATGGATAGAAAACAGAAGAGAGATAAAAAGAAAACCTTAATCGGTTCCAGTTTATTTGAACCAACTAGCACCCAGGATTGACTAAAACTCAATCACGGTAAATAGCTGAAACTCACCTAGGAATTTGCTCAGCTAAGTTTCCTCTCAAGTTTAATTTCATTTGGCATAAATGACTCCATATTGGTTTGGTATGCTGGGCCCAGTGTAGGAACATAGTCCAAATAGTCTTTTGCCAATTTTATTTTAAGAGTAGAAAAGAAAGTGTTTATAGTCACATCAGAAGTCAAGTTGGGAATTGAAGGAACTTGAAAGATTAATGTTGTCTTGAAACAAGTATTTGAAGTCAAAATAGATTTTTTAAAAAATCTGAATTACCTGGATAATTGCCACCTTTCTCTCCTTCCTTCCTCCCTTCTTTCCTTCCTTCCCCCTTCCTTCCTCCCTCCTTCCTTCCCTCCCTCCCTCCCTCCCTCCCTCCCTCCCTCCCTCCCTCCTTCCTTCCTTCCTTCCTTCCTTCCTTCCTTCCTTCCTTCCTTCCTTCTTTCTTTCTTTCTTTCTTTCTTTCTTCTTTCTTTTTTTCGATACCAGTACTAGGGACTGAAATCCAGGGCACTTGACCACTGAGGCACATACCCAGTCTTACTCTGTATTTTATTTGGAGACAAGGTCTCACTGAATTGCTTAGTGCCTTGCTTTGCTGAGGCTGGCTTTGAACTTGAGATTCTCCTGTCTTAGCCAGCTGAGCAGCTGGGATTAAAGGTGTGTGCCATGACACCCAGCTTCATGCTTGCTTTTGACTAGCTTTTGAGGGATTCAACCTATTGGCATGGGCAATTCAGAAATGATTTTCAGACTTTATTGCAGGCCATGTTTTGGGTAATGTAGTTCCTGCAATTTCTCATTTGATAATAAAATTTATTGGGCACTTGCCTCATTCTGAACAGCATCTTGACCCTGGTCCTGCAATGGAGACCCAAAAGGACTAAGTGCTTGCCCTTATGAAGCCTATAGCCAAGTGAGAAAAGGCAAAATCAAGTAATCAAGCTGGGCATGGTGTCGCACACCTGTAATCCCAGGTTGAGGCAGAGGGTTGCACATTTGAATCCAGCATGAACCATTTAGCAAGATCCTGTCGCAACATAAAAAATAAAAAGGACCGGGGATACAACTCAGTGGTAGGGTGCACCTGAGTTCAATCCCGAGTATGTGGGGTGGGGCCAGAAGAGTAAGCAAGATCATTTCAGAGTGACAGGTGCAGTCACATCAGCTCCAGGTTCTCATCATCATACAAGGCTGTGGGGCTGGGGTGAGAGAATTCTGCTCTAGAAGGTCAGGGATGGCCCATCTGGGGCTATGCATGAGCTGGGAGAGTTTTCAAGAGAAGCTGCTGCTAAGCAAATTTCTAAGGAAAGTGGGTTCCAGGCAGAGAGAGTCCCAAGGAGTAAGATCCTGAGATCCAGAAAGGTCAGCTGAGTAATCCACTTGTTTCCTCTATTTTACTCAACCTTCTGTTTGTTAATCTAGGTAGATATGACATGTAATTATCTGGGGAAGAGATTCTCTAGGTAATTTTAGCCATAGTCCTTGCAGAGGGAAATGGGCTTTGCCTTCTCTTCCATTATCCTGCATCTATGTCAGTCTCATCTAAGAGATGTGGGAGGGGGAGAGCTTTTAAGAGGGCCTGACAGCCTTAAAGAGCAATTTTGATTTTCCTTGAGTGTGCTAATGTTAGCACAAATACTGACTGGGCTGCCAGGATATTTCCACACATATGGCCACAGGGATGATGGAGGTAGTCAGTTATTGATTCTAGTAGTTGCAATTTTTTTTTTCCTTTTAACTACTAGAAAACTCAGATTCTGGCCATTTCTGCCCGGGAGCTCCCTGGAGTCAGAAGTTGTGTGGAAATTACCTTCTGCCTTGGTTTCTCACAAGTTGATGCTCAAGAAGGCAGTTACAGTGTAGCGGATTAGCATTCTGTACAGAATAATTAAAAGCAAAGACCAAACCAACAGCAAAACAAAAATAGAAAACCTTTTTTTAACCAGCTTATTTGTTTCTAATTCAAGGCCAAACCCCAAGGAATGCTCAGATTTCCAGCTCTGCTGTTAGATGGAACATTGTACATGATTGTATGGTTGGAGAATACCGAACGTGCCTTAGGAAGGTGGGTTTTGTTTTCTTCTCATTTGTATCAACAACTTTAATACCTAGTACACGGAAAACCCTCAATAAAATAAGTATCAGCAGAATAAATTAAAGGCACAAGAATATAATAAAGGGCATCTTTTAAGTAACTCGCCCATATGATATTTATTTATTTGGGTACTAGGGATTGAACCCAGGGGCACTTAACCACTGAGCCCTTTTTTTGTATTTTATTTTGAGTTGCTTAGGGCCTCCCTAAGTTGCAGAGGCTGGTTTTGAACTGATGACCCTCCTGCCTCACCCTCCCGAGCTACTAGGAATACAGGTGTGCGCCATGCGCCCAGCTTCCATATGATTTTTCCCCTTCGGGAAAGATGATCCTGAGAGATTTGACAGACTCACCAAAGGACAGCTACAGAGAAACCCCCTTCTACTTTTACTTCAAAAGGATAAATGAGCCCAGTGGTAAAGAGAATGCTTGAGGATCAGTTGCCGTGTCGCCCACCTGTAACCCCAGCAATTTGGGCGACTGAGGCAGGAGGATGGCAAGTTCCAGGCCAGCCTCAGCAATGAGACCCTGTCTCAAAATAAAAAGGGCAGAGTGTTTTTCTTCGTATGCAAATTGTGAGTGGAATCAGCAAATCAGGAGTGGGTTTGATTGTCCTCTAGAAGTTTAATTTGTTCAGAAATCTCAGTCCGTAGCTGTTTTAGTTTTTTCGCTGCTGTGACTAAAAGACCTGACCAGCACAATTTTAGAGGAGGAAATGTTTATTTGAGGGCTCACGGTTTTAGAGGTCTCAGTCCATAGAAGGCCGGCTCCATTCCTTGGGGCTCAAGGCAAGGGAGAATATCATGGAGGAAGAGTGTGGCAGAGGGAAGCAGTTCACATGGTGATCAGAAAGTGGAGAGAGACTCTGCTTTTCAGATACAAAATATATACCCATAGCCATGCTCCCAGTGAATCCCTTTTTCTAGCCACCCACACCCCACCTGCCTCCAGTTACCAGTCAGCTAATCCCATTAGGGATTATAAATTCTTTTTTTTTTTTTTTTTAGAGAGAGAGAATTTTTAATATTTATTTCTTAAATTCTCGGCGGACACAACATCTTTGTTGGTATGTGGTGCTGAGGATCGAACCCGGGCAGCACGCATGCCAGGCGAGCACGCTACCGCTTGAGCCACATCCCCAGCCCCCCCATTAGGGATTAATTCATTGATTATGTTAAGGCTATGATTCAATCATTTCTCCTCCAAACCTTCTTGCATTGACTCACACGTGAACTTTTGGCGGACACATCATATCCAAACCATAATAGTAACATTATTTTATTTTAGCAGTACTGGGAATGGAACCCAGAGACACTTTTACTGATACTCTTCCAGCCCTTTTTATTTTGAGACAGATCTCACTAAGTTGCTGAGGGTGGCCTGGAACTTGCCATCCTCCTGCCTCAACCTCTTGCATAGAACATTATGTTTTCAATCTGTCTTTCCTCCATTATATTATACCCTCCACAAGAATAGGGATATTTGGGAGGGAAAGGGAGAGAGAAGGGAAATTGCATGGAAATGGAAGGAGACCCTCAGGGTTATACAAAATTACATACAAGAGGAAGTGAGGGGAAAGGGAAAAATAATACAAGGGGGAGAAATGAATTACAGTAGAGAGGGTAGAGAGAGAAGAGGGGAGGGGAGGGGAGGGGAAGGGGGATAGTAGAGGATAGGAAAGGCAGCAGAATACAACAGACACTAGTATGGCAATATGTAAATCAATGGAAGTGTAACTGATGTGATTCTGCAATCTGTATATGGGGTAAAAATGGGAGTTCATAACCCACTTGAATCAAAGTGTGAAATATGATATATCAAGAACTATGTAATGTTTTGAACAACCAACAATAAAAAAAAAGAAAAAGAAAAAAAAAAGAATAGGGATATTTGACTGGTTAATTAATTGCTGTCCAGTATCTGCAGCAATGCACTGAAAGTTTTGCTGAATGAATTAAAGATTTCAATTGTGACCCAGGCATGGTGGCACATGCTTATAATCCCAGCAAATTCTGAGGCTGAAGCAGGAGGATTGCAAGTTCAAGACAAGCCTCAGCAACTTAGGCCCTGAGCAATTTAGTGAGATCCTATCTTAAAATAAAAAAATAAAATAAAATAAAATAAAAAGGGCTAGGGATGGGGCTCAGTAGTTAAGTTCTATGGGTTCAGTTCCTAGCACTGGGGAGAAAAAAAAAATCCAGTTGTGTTTTCAGTGCCTATTCTATATTTTACAACATGGCCAAAAGGAACTAATTTATTTCATTTAGCATCTGCCGGTTCAAGGAATACACTTATAAGCAAATGTGAGAGCTCCTGCCCTAAAAATGTCTAATATTTTTGGAGCAAGTCTGTATAGCAGGCACTATACTATGGGGTTTATAGATGTATTTTGATTAATCATCATGGCAAACCCAAGGGGTAGGTATTAGTATTTTCTAGATGACGAAACTGAGGTGCAGAGATGCTGAGTAATTTGTCTAAGTTGCATAGCAAGTAAGTAACAGAGTCAGGATTGGAACCCATATAGTGTGATCTCAGAGTCCTGTAAGGTAATTACTGTGTCCTATTTAGGCTTCAGGAAGTTACTGTGTAATACAGGAGCCAGAATTCAAATCAATAATCACCACACAAACATGGTTAATTGCAAACTGGGCTTTGTGCTGTGGAAGAAAAGATTAACTCCTTTAGAATTGATGTGATTTTTTTTTTTCCCCAGACAGCCGGACAGCTGGTAGGCAGTAGGCACTCCATGCATTGTACAATCTCTTGGCACATAAAGCACCCCTCTAGGAGGATGTTAAGGTCATGTGAATAACTATTTTAGGTGTGTCAATCCAGAGCAAGAGTTAGTGATCTGGAAGAGGCCATGTGACTTCTGAGACTGGGGAATTTTTCTTTCTTTCTTTCTGGGATTTCTAAAGGTGTGAACTGCTCAGGGAATCTCCCACGGGCTAATCAGGGACTGATAGGGACATAGTGATCATTGCTTGATGATGAAGATGGTGACCACACCTTCAAAAGGCAGCTGTTTTCTTTCTTTCTTTCTTTTTTTCTTTCTCTGCTGTCCTGGAGATTGAACCCCTTGGTGCTTTACCACTGAGCTCCATCCCTAGTCCTTTTTATTGTATTTTGGGACAAGATCTCACTAATTGCCAACAGGCAGCTGTTTTCTGTGTTTTGGAATTTAAAGCCATTTATTTAGAAACACTCACTTCTAAAGTTAAAATCTCCTCTTGTTTCCGATAGTCTCGATGTTTACCCTACACTTCTTCATTTTTCCCTGGCTTCCTTATCATTTAAGTATTCCCTCTCCACCCCCAGGCTGGGAATCAAACCCAGTCCTTGCACCTGCTAATCACTCATTGTACCAGTGAGCTACAGCCCTGCCCTGTTGATTTAATTTCCCAAATGAGTCTTTTTCTTTCTTTTCCTTGCAGTGCTGGGGATGGAACCCAGAATCTCAGGCATACCAGGCAAGTGCTCTACCACTGAGCTACCCGCCCAGCCCCTCAAGCATCCCCTCCATCTAATGGGATTTGTTCATTCCACTCATTTTATCAAACTGTTACTACTAATGACTGAGATTTTGCACAGTGTGGTTTGCATGAATTCATGTTAGATTATAACAGCATATTGTGACGAAAATTTAGCTGTGACCACTTCTACTAAGCATAAATATTAGATCAAAATTGACCCACTTGCAATTCCAATAATTCATATTAATGAAGTTTACAGACTCATTCCTGTTTATGTTGGGCAGCAAGATGATAAGTAGTCTCTTGTGTTTCCAGCTCTGAGCTTCCTGAAAGTGAACTACCAATATTAATTAATTAATTTATTTTTGTGGTGCTGGAAATCAAATCAGGCTCTCACTTGTGCTATGAAAATGCTCTACCCCTGAGCTATATCCCCAGGCCTGATCCACCAATAGGAACTGCACAAGGAAACTGTGTGTCAATGGTTGAGGGGATAGTTCTGATCTTTGGGAGGGAAAATAGGACAGTGATTTTGATCCATAAAGGCTAGATTACAGAATGAATGTTACGCAGTGCTCTCTTGCTGGCTGGAGCTGGAATGTGAGGTCGATGGAGCGTTCAGAGGGCTGGACGGGTAGACAGGGCATCCAATGGCCCCTCTCACTGCAGAGGGGGCATCTCACTGGCTGCCCGCTGCCCTTTTAGACTACTGGAGCTGCTGCAGTTGGAATAATCTAGGAGCCCTGAGAGAGAGATTCTGGATTTCCTTCTACTCTGGAATGTAGAACCAGAATATTATTTTACTGGTGAGATATTCATTATAATTTGTGCTTAACCAATTATCTCCCGTCCTCCCATCTGTGGAACACCTAAAAAATGTGAATTGAGACACAAACATCACTTATGGTAACTCTGAAATAGATATTCATGGGCGGGGCGCAATGGTGCATGCCTGGAATCCCAGCAGCTTGGGAGGCCGAGGCAGGAGCATTGCCAGTTCAAAGCCAGCCTCAGCAATTTATCAAGGCCCTAAGCAACTCAGCAAAACCCTGTCTCTAAATAAAATATAAAAAAGGATTGGGGATGTGACTCAGTGCTTAAGTGCCCTTGGGTTCAATCACTGGTACAAAAAAAAAAAAAAAAAGAAAAAAAGAAAGAAATAGATATTTATGTTTTGGGAGTTCTTTTGAGAAAAGTGATGAATGATTATTGATAATATCCATTAATATTATTAATGTTGTCATTAATATTATTAATGGTCATAAATTATGTAATAAGGTCTAGAGTATGATTTCTAACTTATTATAATGCACCTGGGTCAATTTCACTGAAGTATTCACAGGACTGGAAACTTGGGGCTTACTGGGTTGAGAAGCCAAGGCTGTGGCTGCCCTGGGATGGAAGCCACGGCAGCAGCAGAAAAGGCTTCTAAGAAGCCTGTGCTAGCTCTAAGGGTCCCCCGCCCCCCACCCCCCACTGAAAATCTATGTAGAGTAACGTGCTTCTCTGATTCTCTCATTGTTTGAGGCGGTATCCCCTGATGATGCCATGCACATTCAGACTGCGCATGTCAGTGCATAGTGTTGATCAATGAGGTTATCTTTTGGGGTGTGTGTGTGTGTGTGTGTGTGTGTGTGTGTGTGTGTGTGAGACCGACCTTTCTTGTAACCTGGAACTGGAAAACATCCTGAGGGAAGGGGTTGAATCTATTCTAACATATGCCACTCTTTTATAAATGGCAATTATCATATTCTCATAATAAAGAATATTCATTTACCATTCAACAAGTATTTGAGTGTCCACTATGTACTAGTTATTTTCCTAGACAGCAGAGAGATAATAAGTTAAATAAGTAAAATATGTAATATGTTAGATGATGACAAGTGCTAATGAGAGAAGGAAAGCAGGGGTGAGGGCAGGGCCTCTGGAATGGGCTGTCACAGAGGCCAGCGAAGGACCCCCTTAGGAAAGACATCTTTGAATAAATGGGGAGGAGAGGTGTGGGCAGTCCTGCAGTAGACATATTCATCCTGTGCTGAATGCAAATTTCAATTCTCATATCTGAATAACTCAATGATGCAATAACAGACTTAACCAACAAGTGTTTAATGTATTATGATTATGATTATGATTATTAGCAGTACCAGGGATTGAACCCAGGGGTGCTTAACCACTGAATCATATCCCTGGTCCTTTTTTGTACTTTATTTTGAGACAGGGTCTCACTAAGTTACTTAGGGCCTTGCTAGGTAGATGAGGCTGGCTTTAAACCAATGATCCTCCTGCCTTAGCCTCCTGAACTGCTGGTATTATAAGTGTGCACCACCACACCTGACTTTTTAAATATATTTAAAAATTTTTTATCAGTTTGGTTTGGAAAAAGCATGGAGAAAGTCAATTTTTGCCAATCAATTTGAGAGATGTTATTTGTTTTGGATTGTAGAGAAAAAGTTTAAACTTTTTTTTTTTTTTGGTACTGGGAACTGAATCCAGGGGTGCTTTACCACTGAGCTACAGCATAAGCCCTTTTATATTTTTATTTTATTTTTTTGAGACAGGGTCTTACTGAGATGCTGAAGCTGGCCTCAAACTTGAGATCTTCCGGTCTCAGCCTCTGCGGTGGCTGGGATTACAGGTGTGCACCACTGCACCTGGCAAAAAAAAAAATCTAATCTTTAAAAGAGATTCTGACCTGAAATCTAACCTCTGCCACTTTGAGGGATTCCTCCCACTGTGTAGAGAGAAGCCAGTCTGTTGCATAGCAACTCAGAATGAGCAAGAAAACGTTCAAACCACGAAGAAATCTCAGAGCTCAGTTCCTGCACCACCCATTTGATAGGGAAAGAAACTGGAGAACTGACTTAGATGAAGTCTGAGGATTATCTCATGGCAGACTAGATCTCCTCTCTTTCTGCTCTGAGGTCACTGACTTCTCTTATTAGCAGTTTGCATGAGGGTGAGGAGGAAAGGATGTTTTTTTGACAGACCACTTTTTACAGGATTGGCTTTCATTTCCTGTCCCCTGGAGGTGATTATGCCCAGAGCAGGAGGAGTTGTACATGGAATTCTGACAAATTGCCTGCTGAGTCAGGCTGGGGGCCTCTGGAATGTCTTGCATGAGGTGGGCTTCCTGAGACCATTGTGGCAGATTCCGTCCCCATTAGCATTGGGTGTATGACATTTCCTGGGTTATCTCATTGGTAGCTTCTGATGGCCACAAAAAGAAAAAGACTGACAGGAGAGCAGAGATTCTCTTACTCAGTTTGTGTGCATATGTGCAGGGTGGTTTGAACAGGGCCTTGGAAAATTCTGCTGGATTCCTGGGGGAAGTATTCCTCTTCTGATGGCAGGCTATTACAGATCATTTACAAAATAATAATTGGGAAAATACGAGTTCGAGTCATGGTGCTATTATTTGCCCAAGATAGTTCCCCCAAATGTCTTGTATGTTTATAGCCATTGAGGATTACAATCCAATATTGAGGGCTGGGAATGTGGCTCAAGCGGTAGCGCGCTCGCCTGGCATGCGTGCGGCCCGGGTTCGATCCTCAGCACCACATACCAACAAAGATGTTGTGTCCGCCGAGAACTAAAAAATAAATATTAAAAATTCTCTCTCTCTCTCTCCTCTCTCACTCTCTCTTTAAAAAAAAAATTTTTAAACAATCCAATATTGAGTCACTCCAGTCCTTTTTATATTTTATTTTAAGACAGGACCTTGCTAAGTTGCTAAGGGCCTCATTAAGTTGCTGAGGCTGGCTTTGAACTTTCGATTTTCCTGCCTCAGCCTCCCTAGTTGCTGGGATGACAGGTGTATGCCACCATGCCTGGCACCATCTTTAATTTTTATAAAAAGAATTCAGTGATGTGATGATGTAATTTTTTGTTCATTTGTGGGTTTTGTTCATTTTGTTTTTGAGAAAGTGTTTTGCTACATTGCTCAAGCTGTCGTTGAACTCTTGGGCTTAAGTGAGTCTCCTGCCTCAGCCACCTGTGTAGCTGGGACCACAGGCACATGTTACCATACTTAAGTGATGATTTGCATTTTCTTTTCTTTCTTTCTTTTTTTTTTTTTTTTTTGTACTAACTGATCTTTTTGGAGGATATTGGACGGGCTAAGGTTGGCATGAACCACGAGCAGGAGCCAATTTATGCACAAATGACACCATCAACAACCAAATTCAAACACAAAATCAGACCCAAAAAAGCATATGGATGGGGAGAGGAGATTAGAAATCCTGTGTTGCAAATCCAGATGGTGTCACGTGGCAGTGTTCTACAGAAGAGATGATTCTGCTAAAGGCCCAAGGCAGAGCCTCTGTGGAGGGTGTGGAGTGGGAAGGAAGGGGAGGGACTTCCTCCATTTTAAAGCTGTAATATACTAACTGTTCAATGAAGCCTTTCTGGATTCCTTTAGAGATGTGGGCACTCCTGTCTGTGAGTTATCAGAACAATTGTTTTTCTCATAGGAGGCTTTATAGCTCTGTACTATCTTGCAGACTAATCAGTGGTGTTGCAACCTTAAAGTCTTCAAAATTCCTAAAACAGCACCTTTCACATGACAGGTGCACGAGAAATGTTTATTGACTTGAATGATGAGCCCTAATTCAGATTGGCCCTCAACAATGGGGACACTGCTGGGTACAGTAACACCTGTAATCCCAGTGACTTGGGAGGCTGAGGCAGGAGGATTGCAATCAAGTTCTAGGCCAGCCTCAGCAATTTTGCAAGACCCTGTCTTGAAAGAAAATAAAAACTAGAGCAAAAACAACAAAAAGAGAGGTTGAGAATGAGATCAGTGGTAAAGCACTTGCTTAGTGTATGGGAGGCCCTGGGTTCAATTCCTAGTACCCCCTCAAAAGGGATGCTAATGATACCGAGCACATGAGGTCACCGTTGAGATCACACGAAGTAACCGCATGAAGCACCTTGCTCAGGGCCTGGCACAGACACACTCATTTAATATTAGCTATAATTATTATTAATATTTGTTGAATTGAAACAATAAATGAGAATTCAAATACTTGTTTCTGATAATTGGCCCTTTGGTTCCTAAGAAAAATTAAAATAACTTTGGAATCAATTTTGGTTAGCAAAATATATTTTTAATGTCCAGAGAAAACTGTGTTTAAAAAATATTTCTTGTTTTCTGATAATTGACATTGAACTAGAGGTCAAAATTGGATTGATTTGAAACAAACAGCTTAGACTTTTAATATTCAGAATCCATAGGGCTCATCAAATAATCAAGAATTAAAATAATTACAACCAACTTGCATGTTATTATTGAGGACTTACATAGAAAGAGCCTTGAAAAACTCAAATGACTCTCAGGAAGAAACCATGTTTTCCTACAGAAATGAGATAATCCCCCCCGCCCCCCCAGTACAGAGGCTTTGTATGTGCTAGGCATATCTCTACCTCTGAGCTACATTCCCAATCTTCTTTTAAAAAAAAACAGTTTTTATTTTGGCCAGGCATGGTAGCCCATACCTGTACTCCCAGCTACTTGGGAGGCTGAGGCAAAAAGATGGCAAGTTCAAGGTCAGTGTCAGCAATTTAGCAAGATTCTGTCTCAAAACAATAAAATAAGAAGGGCTGGGGATGTAACTCAGTGGCAAAACAACCCTACGTTCAGTCCTTAGTAGTAACAACAACAACAACAATAACAAACAAACCAAAAAACAACAAAAAAAATTTTTTTTTTTTTTTTTAACTCAGGCTGGCTTTGAACTTGTGAACCTCCTACCCTAGCCTCCCAAGTACCTGGGATTACAGGTGTGTGACACTGTCCCTGGCCTAACTTTTTAAAAGGATGCAAGTTGCTCAATCTGCACAAAATGTTTGGAACCATCAATGGCATCTGGTCAGGAGAATAGAACAGTGATTTTCCTGCAGTCCATCATCCTCTTGGGGCCTGTGGCTATTTCCCATCTTTGGACTAATGACCCCAGCCACACGGGGTGACTTTTTAAGAATCACCGTCAACACAGTAGGAGATGAGCTTTCCCCAACTCATTATCTTTGTAAGTGTGACCTAGGAAGTGGATTTCCTGAGTATAGAATGAATTGTAGGACTGTATACAGCAGGGCTTACTGCCTGACAACTGTATTGCCTTGTCATTTTAGATCTTTTTTTTTTTTTTTTAATCTTCTTCATCATAGCTAGATGTTAAAACTGATGGAGACAGGAACAGTGCTTTATATCCCCATGTATCTCTGGGTTTGTTTTTATTGGCAATTACAAAAATATAAACTTATTCTGACTTAAGAAGTTGATGTGATATTTGGGCCAGCTTGATTTCATAAGCAGCTATGGGAAAGGTTAGTTTATGAATGTTATAAGGTTATGAATATATAGTTATATAGTTTATGAATGTTATAATGTTATAAGGTTATCTTATGAATGCTGGCAGTCAGTTCATTTGGAATAAATACTTCACTTATTATTTAAATTTTCTAAGTTAGTTTTTTTCCCCTGAGATTAAGATCTATATTATATATATCTTAAAGTGAGTGAATAAGACAAGACACAAGGTGAAAAAAGATATTTGCAAAATATGTAAACAACACATGATTAATCCAGAATATATAGAGAGTTTTAATGAATTCATAGAAAGAAGACTAATGGGGCTGGGCATGTAGCTCAGTGGTAGATCAACTACTTGCCACGCACAGGGTCCCAGGTTTAATCTCTAGCACTAAGGGAGGAAAAAGGAGGGGGGGAGGGGAAGGAGAGGGAGGGAGGGGGAGGGAGAGAGGGCGAGAGAGACAGACACTAACAATTTAAAGGTGTAGTAACTTTGGGAAACGTAAATGAAAAATCACAGGGAGATACTACTTCTTTATAACCAGACTGATTTTTCAAAAATCATCTAATATTGTATAGCTATCAATCGTATAAGGCATGTTCTATAATTACATTTAAAACATGACAGCTATGCATGGTGGTGCATACCTGTAATCTCAGTGATTTGGGAGGTTGAGGCAGGAGGATTACAAATTCAAGGACAGTCTGGGGGACTTGAGGAAGACTGTGATTCAAAATAAAAAATTAAAAAAGAAGGGCTGGGGATGTAGCTCAGTGGTAAAATAGCACCCGTGGTTTCAATCCCCAGTACCTCACCCCACCCCACCCCCCCAAAAAAAAGAGAAAAAAAGAAGAAAGAAGAAAAGAAAAGAATCCCTCTACCCCAGTGAATTCCGATTGCTATCACAAAGTGCCATACACTGGGTGGCTTACCAGCAACAGAGATTTTATTTCTCAGTTTCAAGGGCAGAGGTCTGAGACTGAGCTGCTAGTGTGGTTGAGTTCTGATGAGGGGTCCCTTCCAGATTGTAGACAGCTGTCTCCTCGTTGTACCCTCACGTGGTAGTAGAAAGACATTAGGTAGCTGTACACGAGGCTCCCCCAAACCAGACAAAATCAAAATGGAGTCACTCATGCTAAAGTTCTATGTCACCAAGAAACTAAGCTACTTATCTGTGCTTTCGAGAAACCAAAGGAGAGAAAATGCCAAATTTCCCAAACAGATGAGTTTCATCCGCATGATAATGTAGTTTCCTGTGCTTTAGTTCTTGCCTTCTTTAATCCTCAGGAAAAGTCAGATGAACTAATTTGCTGTTAGCCATCCAGTTATTTTTCTATTGTTCTGTCTCACTTTACAATAAAACTAACTCTGGAATGACCAGTCTGCTCTTTGTTCTTTGGCTTCTCCCTTCCCCAGGTCTTTTCTGTATATAAAAATCAACCCCTTCTCTGCAGACCATTGAAAAAGACTCTATTTTGTGGAACAAACTGTTGTCCAGTTCTAGAATGGTCCTTTGGCCATGGCCATCTGTATTTGACCTTGTCCTACAGTTTGCCAAGATAGCCATTCATGACAGGGTCAAACAATGCTTCAGCCTCTCTGTTTGCACATTAAATAGAAACAATGTGCATTTATTTGTGGCTTTTCCCCTTTCAATATTATGTTGTAGAGGTTTACCCACAATGAAACATGGAATTCTTTTGTACTTATTGATTATAAGTATTTTGAAAATCACTTGATCGTGTGCCATTCTGTAAATACACTACACCCTTGTAGACCTGGAGCATATTTAGGAAAAGTGAAACTTTTCAGATGGATGAATTGAGGAGGAGGATGGGTCCAGAGGATTTATCTGGTGATCTTGGTGCCAGTCCTGAGATCAGGAGTATAGGAAAAGAATTAATTCTCTGGGGCAAGGGATGAACTTAACCCATGAAGTTCTAAGTTTTCAATTCTGTGAATATTTCAATGATACAGGTGTGATATAATAGGAAATCATAATCATCTGCAGGTTATATAGCCTTCATTGTCAATGAGAACAAAAATACAGATAGTTCTATTAATAACCCTGGATCAATATAGTACATATACACAAGCCATTTTATAAACAGGATACTGGGCACATATTATATATACAAAGAAGTAGCTTTCATGATCTGTAAATGATTATTTTTTCTGGAAAGGAGTAAATCACTCAGATAAAGGGTTGCATTACACTTTTGATATATGTGTTGGTTTTCCATGACATGGCTTGTTTTGACACTGTCATTCTTATCATTTGTGAATAATTATGGTTTCTCATGTCAAATCTGGCATCATCTTGGACAGTGGAAGGTCTAAGAGTGTTGCACTTTCTTCCTCCTGCTGGATTCTCATTGTATCATTTTAGGCATGCTAAGCAGATGTCTCTCTCTCTCTTTTGTACTGGGGATTGAACAAAGGGGCACCCTGAGTTTCACCCCCATTTATTTTTTATTTTTATTTTTTTAGCCCATTTATTTTTTATTTTGAAACAGAATCTCACCAAGTTGCTGAGGCTGGCCTCAAACTTGCTATCCTCCCACTTCAATCACCAGAGTCACTGGGATTACAGGCATGTGCTACCACACCCTGTCAGATGTCTCTTTATAAATGCTCGAAGTTAATGAGATTCCTTGTCTTTGTTTACAAATTGAATAATGCATAGTAAATGCATAGTGAATAATCTATGCATTTAAAACACACATATCAATTTTTCAATTGAACAAAGGCCAATATCATCTTTTACTTCTAATGGAAGTGGAAAGTTTGGAGACCAACAGATTGTATTCATCCACACACCACGGACACTATCCTAGGTCCCTCTACCTGTGGTTGAGGCCTATTGGTTCTGCTCTTTCTTTTTTCTACCAGTGACATTTGCCAAGGGGTTCCACTGTGTCATATTTCATTTCAACATGACACTTTTTTTATCATCTCACCATTTTGCAATGGGAATTTAATTATTTGCATTGAATCTGTAATCATATCGCCCTCTTGATTATTTTTTTCATCAATATTGTTGGTTTCAGAAGACACTTGTCTATTTTCCCTCTTGGTACCTGTAGTTGGAAATCCAGTGTTTTGAAGGTACACCATAAGTCATAAGCAATGATTAGATGATTGGAAAACAAAAACAGAAACTAAAATGTGTCTGTGGATTTTCTATCACTTCCAGCATTTGTAAAACTATCCTACTACTCCCAAGGGGAAAAAAAAAAAAGGAAAATGGATTTGGAGTAGATGACTAAAAAGAACTACCCATGTATCTATTGAACTTTTAGTTTATCTTTATTATAGCAGTAGGCATAACATATTGTTTACTTGTGTATCTGACTTGCTATGAGACTATTTCTCAAGGGCAGTACTCTAGCCAGTGCCTCAGCAGAAAGAGAATAGCATTCCAAAGGGGTAGTTGAAGGGAGTGCAAAGAAGAAACTATTTACAAAGGAACAAACAAGGCTATAGAACCTTATCAGATAGGGCGAAACACCAGGGATTACCAACAGAAGGTGGCAATTATTACCCACATTATTATTATTAATCAGCAGCTAACAAAACCAGTGAGTGCTGAAACTGTGACTCTGAATAGAGGTTCGGTCATGTTGCCATCTGTGACACAGGATCACAGAGAACAATTACCCTGACTTCTCATTCAATTTCTGGCAACAACTTTCATTGGGCAAGTCCAGACATGGGTCTAGAGGGGAATCCTGATCCTTTAAGGTCAGGCTCAGAACTCAAGGCAGGGTGGAGAGGGCAAATGTGAACATTGATGTACAAACAGAGAATAACAAGGGCAGATGGGCTCATTTCAGGGACCTGGAACATTCGGTCACTACACTGCACATTACTATGCAGTATATGTTGTCCCAGTGCCCTACTGACCTGGCAGCTATTTTCTACCATTGATGATTTAAAATATAGTGCATTCCTTGAAGTAAAATGACAGCCTAATTCTACAAAATACTTTCATTTTTTTATATTAATTGTCAGTTATGTATGCAATATTTTGTTCAGTTAAACATTTAATGTAAATAACTTTTTTTTTTCCAGTATTGGAGGTTGAACCCAGGGATGCTCTACCACTGAGTCTCATTCCTATCTCTTTTTATTTTTTATCTGGAGATAGCGTCTCACTCAGTTGCCCAGGTTAGCCTTGAACTTGTGATTCCGTTTTCCTCAGCCTCCCCAGTCTCAGGACAGGTGTGCACCACTGTACCCAGCAGTAGAAGTGATTTTTGCAGTAAAGTTTATGCTACTTTCACAATAAATTTGAAAATATTTTCAAATGCTCTAAACCATTTGCTTTTTACTTTTCTCAAAAGAAGAGACCTCTAAAAACCTAATAATGATTTCAAAGTTACCATGAGTGCTATATTTGTTGTTCAATCAAAAATGTTGTAAGTGTTGCATATCTGGAGTGATGGGACAAAAATGGGTTAAAGTAGGTAAAGAAGGAACGGTCAATGGATGGGTTAGATCCTAGGTCACTGGACTGTGTTAAATGCTTGGTGAAATTAGAGAGCCCAGTGTGTGGAGTGCGTACTGAGAAGTGAAGCATGCAGGGCTGAGGGTGTAGCCCAGGGGCGTAACACCTGTCTTGAATGCAAAGATGCTCAGTTCCATCCCTAGTACTGCAAAATGAGAAAAAGAAGAAGAAAAAGAAGGGAAGGTGCAGGATCTGGACCAGATGCAGGACTGTAGATTAGTGGTGTGCCTGGCTGTGTGAGGTTGGTGAAGAAAGGGTGCAGGCTGGGCCTGGGACTTAATGAACTATAAATAGAGGTGTTATCACTTTGGTTCACATTCTACCAAGACAGCTTGGCCTACCTGACCTTCCCTAACCATGGTAATGTTACAGATTCCTTCTCAGCATTAGGGACATTCTATGAGGGACACCACTTTATCAATGGCTGAGGAAATTGGGCCATTAGTGAGAAACCTTGCTTTGGAGGATAGAAAGAGTTATTTACTCTATTTTTTTTTTCTTTCTTTTTTGGTGGTGCTGGGCATTGAACCCAGGGCCTTGTGCATGCAAGGCAAGCACTCTACCAACTGAGCTACATCCCCAGCCTTTGCTCTGTTTTTTGAGCTTCCTCAAAAGAAGAAACAATCCCCCAAGACCATGCCAACAAACACCTGCTTATCAATTGCTTAAATAGCAGCAGTGACTTCAACCTAGCTACCGTCCTCCCAGATCCAGTCCAGAGGAATATGGAAAGACCCTCCTTACCATATTCACACACGAATAAAAATGCTGGGTCTCATTCCCACGGGGAAATATCCAAAGTTATTGTGACAGGGCTGTATTTTGAGCAATGGTGGCGATTTGTTTTTTGGAGCACAAAGCAAGCAATAAATCTGTCACCCTGAAAAATCAGGTTATGACCTAAAGGAAGTAGCAAATTGTGACTTTTGGTAAAAAAGAGTGACCTACCAGGGAGGGTAATTTATCATGATAACAAAAATGCTGGTGTTCTTCTGGGCGACCAGGAAGAAGGGCTGCAGTAAGCAAATTCAAGAGATGCAAGCATCCGAATATTTTTAACTGATCAATATTTCCAGGGTTCACAAGCAGCCAAAAAACGGTCATTGTTCAGATTAAGTGCATTGCTCATCTGATGTGTAAAAAGAAAAAACAAAAAAACAAAAAAAACAAGAGTTTAATTATTCTCCTTAAAAAACATCACCACTCAAAAACAGGCAATCTTTGTAAAATGAAAATAAATATCTCCCAGGGATTTAAGTGTGAATTCTTGAAGTCTTTTTTTTTTTTTTTTTTTTCAGGGAAGCAAAATATCATGTTACCTAGAAATGCTTAGGGAAATTGAGATCAATGCCCTTTACCCATGTTAGAACTTTTCATGTTTCAGGGAAAAGCAAATTATTTCCTCTAAGGAATTGTTGGTTAAATAAAGACAAACCCGTGAGTTACTTCAAACAGCACTCCTGTCTTCCTATTTAGATTGGATACCTTCCATGTGTCCCTTCAGGTCTACTCTTCATCCTTCCTACTCCATACACATACTTCATGTCCCAGGATATGGCTTCCAGGGATTCTCCCGACACCTGGCTTTTGGTTGGGTTCAGTCAATAGGCGGCCCCTGATGGAGAGTAGGGGGAAGAGAGACTGGGCAGGAGTCTCCCTCCATGCAGGGTGCTTTGGGCCGCTGAATGCATCTGCTGAAGGTCAAGCTCCTGCAGGGTGAGTTTCTTGCATAACTTTTGCTATCTCCAGGTTCCCGTAACCTCTCCCTTCCCTGGACCCATTAGACCCAGGATGGTTAATGTGCCCCATGGCTGTGCCCTAGCATGTGGTGTCCTGCTTGGTCCTCGAGCGACACACTTGAGAATTGCCTTCCATAGACCTCAACCTTCTCCCGGCATTTCAGGGATTCTGGATTACTAAGGCTCTCCCCCAGGCTTCCTTCTCCTGTAACAGTCATGACAAATGATGAGCCGTGGTTGGATGAAAAATGTGGAGTTTGCATTTGGTGGCTGTATTTCTATTAGCTCCTCTGTGTTGATAGCAACATGACCCACCCAAGCTTTGGATGGTTATAAAATTATGATTTGATCAGTAGATTTGCTGACAAGAACAAATAGGATAAACCCAGCTCTCTGTCACCATCACTTCCCAATAAAGTTGAAGGCTAGATGAAGCATTCGGTTTCTGAGCATTAATACCCATTATCTCGCTCAACCACCACTGCCATATGGCGGTACTTATTTTCACTCCACCAGCCTACAAATTTAGCTGTCGGCACAACAAACTTGGCAGGCTCATCCCATTTCTCAGAAGAGATTTAATAGCAGTGAGTTCACCGTACTTCGAAGACTTCATTACTTTTATTAGCTCTCTGTGCTCTCTGCTTACTGGTGCACTGAGAGGTATTACTGAATAATCTATAGTTGTCAGAAATATAAATGTGCCCTTGTATAGTACAGCTTTAATTCTACTTATTTTATTATCTTATTTAGGATATTTTGCATGGGATTATACAGCTTTCGTTTGGTCAAGGAATATATTGCAGAATGGTTTCGGTTTATTCCCATTTTTTTTTTTTTTTGTACTCAGGTTTGAACTCTGGGATGTTTTACCATTGAGCTTCATCCCCAACCTTATTTATCTACCTATTCATTCATTCATTCATTTATTCATTCATTCATTCATTCATTCTGAGGATTGAACCCAGAGGTGCTTAACCATTGAGCTACATTCCTAGCCCTTTTAAATATTTTATTTAGAAACAGGGTCTCCCTGAGTTGTTTAGGGCCTCACTAAGTTGGTGAGGCTGACTTTGAACTCATGCTCCTCCTGCTTCAGCCTACTAAACTGATGGGATTATAGGTTGTGCCATGGTGCCTCGCCCCTTTTTATTTTTTATTTTGAGACAGGGTCTTACTAAGTTGTTAAGGGCCTTGCTAAATTGCTGAGGCTGGTCTTGAACTTGTGATTTTCGTGCCTCTGTCTCCTGAGTCTCTGGGATCATAGGTGTGTCCCACTGTTCCTGTCTATAAATTTTAATATTATAATACTGGCATATACGCACCAAAAGAACATGTAGAAAGTGAAATAAGGCCTTATCCAAATAAAACCAATGCTTATAAAGCAGAACACTCCACATCACTTTCATGTAATTTTTTCAATTGTCTTAGACTTTATAATATTTTTAAAACATTTTTTAAATTTATTTTTTTAGTTGTTGATGGACCTTTATTTTATTTACTTATATGCGGTGCTGAGAATCGAACCCAGTGCCTCACATGTGCCTCACATGGTTCTACTGCTGAGCCACAACCCCAGCCGGACTTTAGTTCATTTTATATAAGTGAGAAAAGAGAAGAAAGTAAGTATATATTTTAGTCACTAAATTAAGAAGTTTACTCTTTCATTTTGATTTTTAAATTTACTTTTGTTTTTATATCTTACAATTCTCAATGATAAGGCCTAGCCTGTATTTTATATATTACACAATCTCTCATGAATTTTTAATTAAACTTACGCATTCAATATCTTTTAAGTTTTTTTTTTTCCTTTTGCATTACTGGGGATTAAACCCACGAGTGCTCTACCACTGAGCTACATTCCCAGCCCTTCTTATTATTTTATTTTGAGACAGGGCCTTGCAAGTTATCACTTGGAATCCTCCTGCCTCAGCCTTCACCAATTCTGAATTACTTCCTTCCTTCAGTGGGTGTGTACTCAGGGACATGTGACTCTGTCTAGGATGGGGAAGAAACGTATTACAGGCATGTGCTACCATAACCAAATTCCTTTAAAAATTTTAAAATACAAATGAAACATAAACTCAGAAGGAAAGAAAGGAAGTCAGACCTGTAGGGAAAGGTTATTCATATGCTTGGGTAATCCCTTTCTTACTTATTGCAGCCATGTTTTTAAGAGATTGCTTATGCTTTTCTTATTTCTTAGGTCCTTGAACAATTTTGAGAGGGTCTCTTTAAGTTGCTTAGGGCATTGGTAAATTGCTGAGGCTGACTTTGAACTTGCAATCCTCCTGCCTCAGCTTCCTGAACCACTAGGATTAGAGGAACATGCCACCACTCCTGGGGACTATTGCTCTTCTTTAAAACAGTTTACTGGCCAGGGATATAGTGGATTCAATCTCTAGTATGTAAAACAAACAAACAACCCCTCCAAACCCATATTTGCAAGGAGAGAATAAGTCAGATGCTTTTATGTCTTTAATTCATTTAGTCTTTTCAGCAAATCAAAGTAGTTATCATCATTCACATTTTGCAGGTATGAAAATGGAGCTTCAGAAAGATCAAAGAGCATTTTATTAGATAGCATGTAAGTCAGAGAACTTGGACTCAAACTCAAGATCAGACTTCAGGACACTGTTCTTCAGGGTTTACTGCCTTCTCCGATGACTCTTGTGAGGATCGAGCACCACAGTGTCTATGAACAGGCTTGGAAAACTACCACGAGCTATGTATGACCCCGAGATCTTGGAATCCCTGGAATAGCCATGTTTCTGTAAGTAGGGCTCATGTGGGTTTTAATTTGTAAGAATCTCTTATCCTCTCTGTTTCATCCATAGTTTAGTTTGGATAGCTTAAATGACATGATTGAATGAGGGAGGTTAAATTATCACAAAGCAGTGTTATTGGCATTTATTGTGGAGGCACTAACTTTTATAGCTCTATTGTGTTATAATCCATTCAGTTTTCTGGCAATTTAGAAGAACAACTATTTATAAGGGGATTAGCTTAGTTATATCTTCAGGCTGCCAAATGTTTCCCTGAGAGACATGGATTAAGGTTCAGAAATAACTTAAAGTTGCTGGGTGTGATGGTACACACCTGTTATCCCAGGGACTCTGGAGGCCGAGACAGGAGGATTGCAAATTTGAGGCTGCCTCAGCAAATTAGTGAAGCCCTCAGCAGCTTAGGGAAACTGTTGCTGAAAGTTCTGTCCTTGTGGCCAATGCCAATCCAATAACAAGGGCAAGGTTTTGAGAAAAAAGAAAAAAGAAGGTTTATTGCTTTGCTAGCAAAGGAGAAAGAGAGGGGACTCCTGTCCCAGAGGCTGTGAGTCTGCCCATCAGCAAGAGCAGGGGGCTTTGAAAGAGATGATTCAAAGGCAATTTTGCACGTGTTCTGGGTCAGGAGTAGTAATTCACTTGTTAATTTGGGAGATAGTCATTTCTGAGATCTTCTGATACCATCACCAATTCTGAATTACTTCCTGCCTTCGGTAGGTGTTGACTCAAGGACACTGTGACTCTGTCTAGGATGGGGAAGAAAGGTAATCCTGTTTTCCCTGAGATTAGGGAGGGGAGAGATTAGAGAGGAGCAGGGAGAGAAGAAGATAAAGAAACTTCCATTTATTTAAAAAATAAATTATAGGGGCTGAGCAGCAAGGGCTATATTTAACTATAAAGTAGACCACTGTTACAAGACCCTGACTCAGAATAAGAAATATAAAGGACTGGGGGTGTTTCTCAGGGGTAATGTGTCCCTGGGTTAAATCCCTAATACTCCCCACTCCCCAAAATAAATCAATAAAATAAAGCAAAATGACTTCAAGGAGATGAGTCAAGCTAGCAGGAACTGAAGGAGCGGTACCAGGCCTAGTTTTGGGTGCTATCTTATTTCATTCCATCCTTTTGGCAAATTACAGTAATAGGTAAACTTTCTCTTTAGGGTGCCAAATAATCATTTAAAAAGTGAAGTTTGGGGCTGGGGATGTGGCTCAAGCGGTAGCGTGCCCACCTGGCATGCGTGCGGCCCGGGTTCAATCCTCATACAAACAAAGATGTTGTGTCCGCCGAAAACTAAAAAATAAATATTAAAAAATTCTCATTCTCTCTTTAAAAAAAATAAAAAGTGAAGTTTTTTTTTTTTTTTTTTTTTTATAAAAGTCAAAGTGTGCATTGCTAGAAATTCTAGAAGCAAGCAGCAGTAACAAAATTGCTTCAAGTTAAATTTATTTTGCTGTAGAAATTTCTTTCTTGGGGCTGGGGATGTGGCTCAAGCGGTAGCGCGCTCGCCTGGCATGCGTGCGGCCGGGTTCGATCCTCAGCACCACATACCAACAAAGATGTTGTGTCCGCCGAGAACTAAAAAATAAATATTAAAAATTCTCTCTCTCTCTCTCTCTCTCTCTCTCTCTCTCTCTCTCCTCTCTCACTCTCTCTTTAAAAAAAAAAAAAAGAAAAAGAAATTTCTTTCTTTCTTTTCTTTTTTTTTTTTTTGTGCCAGGGTAGGGGAGTGGTTATTTTCAATGAGAGCCAAATGACTGTCTACATGAAAGCCTAGACATACAGCCAGGTGTCTCACTGGTTTGGGTGGGCCTACCAATTTAGATCGTATGTTGACTTCCACATGGACATGGGTAGAGATGGGAAAGGAATTGAATTCTGGGAGCCCTGGCTCCTGGAAAAGGTTTGCATTGGGTGGATCACAGCAGCTGGTGAATCATGCACCCATTCATTTCACAAAAGTTCTGTTAAATAAACATTCCAGGAGGCCCTTGGTTCGAACTGAACACTTGCACTGGACCCTGATGGACAAGATTAAAAATCAAAATGAAGTCACCCAGGCTGAAGTTCCATTTCACCAAGTTGAAACTGTTTACCTGCCCTTTGGAGAAATCAGGATTAGAGAGATAACAGCCACATTTTCAAGGCAGTCAAGTTCAACTGGCATGATAATGAAGTTCCCTCTGCTTTAATCCTACACAAAAAAAGTGACCTGAAATAACCTGAAGATAACTAAACAGTTGTTTTCCTACTGTTTCCCTGTCCCTGCCCAAGGAAAGTAATTCTGAAATGATCAGTCTGTTTTCTTCCAGCCCTTTTCTGTCCATAAAAATCAACCTCTTCAGCTGGGATACTTGGAAGATTCATTCTATTTTCTAAAGTAAAAAAATGAAGCCATCCCGGCATGGTGGCACACACTGTAATCCCAGTGGCTCAGGAGGTTGAGGCAGGAGGATGATGGGTTCAAAGCCAGCCTCAGCAAAAGCGAGGTGCTAAGCAACTCAGTGAGACCCTGTCTCTAAATAAAATATAAGAAAGAGCTGGGAATGTGGCTCAGTGATTGAGTGCCCCGAGTTCAATCCCCAGTACCAAAAAAAAAAAAAAAAAGCCAAATAAGATCTTTAAATTGTTGTAATTTTGTACTCTGACAGATCATGAACCTTTTTTTTTTTAAGAGAGAGTGAGAGAGGGGGACAGAGAGAGAGAGAGAGAGAGAGAATTTTAACATTTATTTATTTTTTCTTAGTTCTCGGCGGACACAACATCTTTGTTGGTATGTGGTGCTGCTGAGGATCGAACCCGGGCCGCACGAGGCGAGCGCGCTATCGCTTGAGCCACATTCCCAGCCCAGATCATGAACCTTGATTGTCTTGGGGGTTGCCAGGCAAACCCACAACCCTGGGAATGGTATGGTCTATATCTGGGAAATCTGCTGTTGACAGAAAAGGCAACTCAATCACTTTAATTCTCTTTGCTTAGATGAGAGGATTTTCTGCAGTAACACAAACAAACTTAATGTGTCCATCAAGAGCATATCAGAGTTTGAACTGCATAAGAAAAGTCCTGATCATTGAGAGAAAGTAGGCTGTCAGAAGTTATCTGCTCACGGCATGAATTAAGCACAGTTGTAAGCAATAGATTTTGTGAAGATTCCAATCCACTAATCATTGAAAGTGCCTTGTGTGTGCCTATATCCTGAGACTCTGGAGGCCGAGGCGGGAAGATTCCAAGTTCCAGCCTAGCCTCTGCAATTCAGCCAGTCCCTGTCACAAAATAAAGAAAGGGCTGGGGATGTAGCTCAGGGGTGGTGTCCTAGCCTAGCATGTGTGAGGCCTTGGCTACTGGAAAAAAAAAAAAAGAATCTGGTGCACAGTAGACACTGTCTACACACTAATTATGATTGCCCCAGTGGTGGGCATGCTGGACTGGCATTATCTGTGTTTGTTTAGGACTGACATATGATTGGAAAAAGAGGAAGAAGATCAGTGGTGTGCAAATCCAACTGACCACCAGAATTTCATGAGGAGTTTTCTAGAGTTAATTTTTTTTTTTAATTTTTTTTTTTAAAGAGAGAGTGAGAGAGAGAGGGGGAGGGGGACAGAGAGAGAGAGAGAGAATTTTAACATTTATTTATTTTTTCTTAGTTCTCGGCGGACACAACATCTTTGTTGGTATGTGGTGCTGCTGAGGATCGAGCACGCTACCGCTTGAGCCACATCCCCGGCCCCAGTTTTCTAGAGTTTAAATTTCAAGTTCTAGTGCTGGAGATTTTTATTCTCATTCAATGGTTCTTCTTTTTTTAAATTTTTTTTTTTTTTAAGTTCTGCAGCTGGTTTGGTCTGTTCATCAGATTTAGAAACTACTAAATTCCTTCTCAGTTCTATCAAGAGTTTGGAATAGCTTCAAAATCTGGACTGTGGAGAAGAATCCTTTCTTGATACTTATAGTTTAAACTCACGCATATTTGCATTTAACCAAAGTCAACTAATTTTACTGTGCCTCCTCTCAAGTTTTGAGAATCTGTAAGATAATTGAAGACACAAATGAAGCTATTTGAGTGATAAACAGTTTCTCTATGTGCACATCAGAACCTACAGAACTCAAGGCAACCTGTTTACTTACATGTATTAATTTATTATAAAGGATATAGATGTTGCCTGGAATCCTAGCAGCTCAGGCTTGCAATTTCAAGGTCAACCTCAGCAATTTAAGAAGGCCCTAGGTAACTTAGTGAGATCCTGTCTCACAATACAAAAGTAAAAAAGGGCTGGGAATGTGGCCCGGGGCAAAATGCAAAAAGAGTTTAGAAGAGTCCTGAGCTTAGGAGCTTCTGTCCCTGAGGGTTGGTGTGTGTCACTCTCAACACATTGATACTTTCACCTACCCAAGCTCCTCCCCCTTCCCGGGGGTCTTTGGGTAGGGCTGAAGATTCCAACCCACTAATCATTTAGGCTTTGTGGTGAAGGCCCCATCCCAAGTTACATAACTTCCTAAACTTTGGTAAGATCATAAAGGACTCGTTATGAATAATAAAAGACATTCCTGGCGTGCAGTGCGGGTGGCAGCAGCATCTTACGCTGCGGGAGCCGCAGGGATTGGGGAACCGAGTTGTGGGGGAAAGGGGCAGGGTTCCTGCCAGCTTTCTGCCTCGCCCTGCACCATGCCAGGAAGAGCTTCAAGGCTCTTGGTGGGGTCCCGAGGTTGTGACCCTGGCCCTCTCCATTCCATGCACACCATCAGGATCAGATTGAGGAATCTTGTGATTCCTAATATCTACCCAAGAGACCTGCCAAAGATGGCCCTGAATCCAAGATAGAGAGAGGACGACCCCAGCTGCAGTCTTAAATCCACTCTTCCGCCAGCCACTGGGGCACGGCTCAAGTTCTCTGCTTCTCCTTCTCTCATGTGCTAAATTGGAATGGACTGGCCCTTGCAAAATGAGTGCCTTTGGGCAAGTGACTTCTCTGTGCTTCTGTGTGCCTCATCTGGGAAGTGGGACTTTGCACCGTGGCACCTACCCTGCAGGCCTTCTGAGCTGAAGTGGCAAAAGCGTCCAGCCCATGAGAGCTGTCAGAAAATGTCTTTTTATTCTGAGTCCCCCATTCCAAAATCCAAAAAGCTAGAAATCAAACAAGTGTCTCCTGTTTTTTGGTAACTTGACAGCAATCCCCAACTCAACTGACTTGATGTTAAGTCAAGTCTTTTTATACCACTGTGATCCTTTATATCCAAGGATTGAAAATGTTCTAATAATAAAAATTGTCCTAGTACTGACATACCAAAAAAAAAAAAAAAAAGACATTCCTCTCACTGTGAAAATCTCAAAGGTTTTAGGAGGTTCATGCCAGGAAGAGGGGACAAAGACCAAATATATTTCTTATTTTACCAATCTGAGAAAACCTTAGTTTCATGCACACCTGTAATCCCAGAGATTCCAAAGGCTGAGGCAGGAGGATGGGAAGTTTGAGGACAGCCTCAATAACTTAGTGAGGCCCTAAGAAAATGAGACCCTACCTCAAAAATTTAAAAGTTATAAAAGGGCTTGAGGCTGGGCATATGACTGGGTCAGTGGATAAGTACTCCTGGGTTCAATCCCCAGTACAAAAAAAAAAAAAAAAGAAAGAAATTTAATGTTCCTATTTTTCTTTTAAGATGGAATGAAAATAGAAATCTGTCTTTAGATTAGATATAATCTTATCTTTAGATCAAAGTGCTTGTGACATCCACCAGAGCTATTTATTTTGCATGGATTTTTTTTTTATAGCATGTTGTACTTTAGTGCATAACACTCAAGGTACAGGACATTGTAACTAACATTGTTATAAATAAAAGGGAGATCAGATCAGTCTTCAAGGGCTCCAGAGTGAACAGCTTCCTCAAAACCTCCATGTTTATCATCTTTTCTTTCTGGGGGTAATTTAATAAGATCATCAATCCAAAGAATGGTAATTACAGCTTCTGTTGCAAATTTCAAGCTCTTTACTTTAACTAGGGCGGGTTCAAACACCCCTGCTTGTTTGTTGTCTTGTTGTCTTGTTTGTTGTTCGTTTGATTTACCATTGATCAAATCAAGACCAATCCATTTTAGATTTTTACATTCTGGATTAACTTGAGCCTCCTCATGAAAAGCTCTTAACTTTGCAACTGTGGAGTCTTGGGCAGCATGAACTGCCAGTGTATTAGGAATAACAAGAAGAGATCTTTCCAACTCTGCAAGCTGTTCCAGAGAGCCCATGCTGGTGGCTTAGTTTTCCAGGTATATGGAAAGGGCTGCTTCTACAGCGCCCCCACCAGGAACCACAGATTTCGACTCCAAAATTCTTCACCACACAAAGAGCATCACGTAAAGAGCGCTTCCTCTCATCACACATGAAATCATTTGCCCCACATAAAATAATCGATGCAGATGTACGTGCCTTAGTATTTTTTATTAAGATCAGCTCAACATCACAAATTCTCTCCTATACCACTTCTTCTGCTGTCCCAACATGGTAGCATCCAAAGTTTCTTCACCTCCCAAATTGGCCAGGGTTGACAGAATAGTTGCTCCTGAAACTTTAGCAATGCGCTTAAGATCCCTTTTCAAAACTCTTCTAACTACCGTGGGGCCAGCCTCCACAAAGTACTTCAGACACATCATCAATTCCACCAAAAAATATGGAACGCTTCACGAATTTGCGTGTTATCCTTGAGCAGGGGCCATGCTAATCTTCTCTGCATCGTTCCAGTTTTAGTATATGTGCTGCCGAAGAGAGAGCTGGAAATTGGTTTTAATAGACTATTCTTCCATAGCTAGCCTTGTGGTTCATGGGAAGACTTGGGCAGACCTTAGCCCTATCCTTTTGTTCAAATTCTCAGGTCTTTATTCTTCAGTGTGTCATGTGCTATGAATGGAAATAAGAATGCTAAACTTGGTATCTGCTGTTCCTTCTTTCTGCTGCCATATATAATGGTTTATACCCCTATATGAGACACATCCCCAGATGTGTAGCTACTTCTGCATTTATCTTTTTTTTTTTTTTAAGAGAGAGTGAGAGAGGGGGAGAGAGAGAATTTTAATATTTATTTTTCAGTTATTGGCAGACACAACATCTTTGTTTTGTATGTGGTGCTGAGGATTGAACCTGGGCCGCACGCATGCCAGGCAAGCGTGCTACCGCTTGAGCCACATCCCCAGCCCTGCATTTCTCTATTTTATGTAAGCAGAATTATACTGTACAGATTATTTTGCTGCATTTCATGTTTTCTAAGATGACTGTATTTTGATACAATAGCATATTGTCATCTGGTTTTAAATATTGTACCATATCCCTCTTTATGGATCAGTTCTTTCTTTTTCACGGTCATGTGGATGTTTGCTTCACTGTTTATTATTAAAAGCTGTGTGAAGACATTCTCATACATGTCCCACTGCATAAATCTGTGTCTGTTTCTCTAGGGCATACACTAGGGCTTTATAGGTAGAGTATGGGTAACTTCTGATTTTCTAAGATGTGGCTAATCTGTTCTAGAGAGTAAATATATTAGTCATATGTGAGATTTCGTATTGATCCACATATTTTCCACCCTTTGATATTGCTAGAGATTTAAATTTTGTCAATATGATGAGTTGTAAATGTTATTTTATTTCAATTTGCATTTTCCTGGTAACTAGTCTTTTTGTATTTATCAGACATTCTGATTTCTTCTCTGTGAACCCATATTTCTTATTGATGTATAGATAGGAATTCTTTATATTAATTCTTTGTCAGTTACACCTGTTTCAAAATTCTTTTTGTTTTTGTTTTAAGATGAGATCTTCCTGTCTTACCCAGGCTGTTCTCAAACTCCTAAACCCAGGTGATTGTCTACCACACCAGGCTTGGATTTTTCTTTTCTTTTTTTAACATTATATGTGGTATCTAACTGAACAGAGACCTGCAGAAGAGGGACCAAACTTGGAAAAAGTCAAAAAGATTAGTCTAAATCTAAATTCTCAGAAAATCCAAGGGGCACATCAGTGAAATCAAGACCAAAGACCAGTTGGAGGTCAGAACTGAGAATCGGGACCTTCAGTAACAACTATGATTTAGAAAGCAGGCAGGCAGTAATGGACGCGAGTATCTTCATTGCCCAGGTGAGTAAACTGTTGATCTGGATGATGATGGACCATCTTGTCCTGGACAAAGTGGTGGTAGTTGTAACTTCCTTCTATTTAAAATAACCTGCAGACTCTGATACCCATGGAACAAACAAAATAGCTCACCTGGTGTCAACATGTGGATGCTATGGGATGAGATTTCCTCGCATCATGGAGTACCATGCCTGGTTTCATGCCCAGCCCTCCTCAAATACAGAGCCTTCCTACAACCAAAGGTTCTTGGAGGTGCCCAGGCCTATTTCCACTTTTCGGTTGATTCAGCCCAAATTTAGCCTCTTCTGTTAACCTCATTGATTGCCCCAAGCTGAGCAAATGTGTTGGTTTTCTTCCATTAATTTATTTATGGTATTCTAATGGCATTTACATCCCTATATTATAGTTCCTCAAGTGGGCTGTAAATTCTCCTAGCCCCATAATCATAACTGATCCCACTTTTGTGACTAGCACAGGACTAAGAACTCTGCCTTAGCAGCTTCAGCTGCTCCCCCTTATCCACAGAAGATGTGTTCAAAGGCCTCCTCCAGTGGAAGTCAGAAACCTCAGAGAGAATTGAACTCTATATATGCTATGTATTTTTCTGGACATTCATACCTATGATAGAGTTTAATTTGTCAATTAAGTACAGTAATAGATAAACAATAATAACTAGTGATAAAATAGAACAATTTTAACAATATACTGTAATAAAATCACCAGCATCAATATTCTTACATTTGGGGGCCATAATTAAGTAAAATAAGGGCTATCTGAACACCAGCACTGTGGTAGTGTGACAGGTGATATGCTAACCCCAAGACTTCTATTAAGTGACTAGCAGGCAGGTTGAGTATACCTTGTGGATATGCTGGACAAAGGATATTTGCATCTGAGTGGGATGAGATGCTATGGCATGGGATTTTATCATGCTACTCAGAATGGTACATAATTGAAAGCTTATGGATTTTTTCTTTAAAGTTTTTTTTTTTGGTTGTAGTTGGACACAATACTTTTATTTTATTATTTGTTTATTTTTATGTGGTGCTGAGGATGGAACCCAGGGCCTTTCACATGCTAGGCCAGCACTCTACCACTGAGCCACAACCTGAGCCCTGGATTTTTTTTTTTTCCTGAAATATCCCAATTAATGTTTTTGGGCTGCAGTGGACCACAGATAATGGAAACTATGGAAAGTGAAGCCACAGATAAGAGGAGACTTTAGTAGGTATTTTTTTGAATGAAGAAATGGTTTCCTGTTCATGCTTGAGCATCTGAATGTAAGGAATTGATTACCTATTGGAAAAGAACTTTCTAGGATTTTTGTTGTTGTTATTGTTTGTTTCTTTTTGAGATGGTATCTTATAATGTTGCCCAGACGGGTCTTGAACTCCTGGAGTCGAGGGAGGCTCCCACCTCGGCATCCTTAGTGCTGGGACTGCACACCATGTCTGGATTTTGGAGAAACCTGCCCATCCTGCCCCAACCCACCCCATACTGGGGATTGTACCCAGGGGTGCTCTACCACTGAAATACATCCTCAGCCCTTTTCATTTTTATTTTAAGGCAAGGTCTCTCTAAATTGCCAAGGCTGGCCTTGAACTTGAGATTTTCCTGCCTCAGCCTCCCAAATTGCTGGGGTTACAGGCGTGTGTAGTTTGGGGAAATACTATCTTATTGAATAATAGAGCATTTAAATTTTTTCCTGGGATCAACCGCCCGCCCGTCTTCCCATGCTTCCATTAACATTAGAATCAATTCTGTTTCCTTGTATATGCCACCTCTTGAGATGTTGAGATATAATTCTTTATGAAAATGATAGCTAATTTAGAATAGGTTTTGATTTTCATGCACATAGCAAAATCATCCATCTCTATGACCTTAACATTTCTTTGGAAATAAATGAATACTTTTCATTGATTTTGGCCTTTTACTTGAAGAATCACCTTTTTCACTCAATGTGGTGAAAAAGACTCATCCCAGGGACTCAGGAGGCCAAGGCAGGAGGATCAGGAGTTTGAGGCCAGCCTTGGTAACTTAGTGAGACCCTTTTTCAAAAACAAACAAAACTTTATAGATTAAAAAAGGCGGGGGATGTAGCAGCTCAGTGGTAGTTCAATCCCCAGCACCTCCCCTCTCCCATCAAAAGAAAAAGAAAAAAAAAAAGTACTTTTTACAGACTTAAAACTCAATTTTGGCTAGGTGTGGTGGTGCATGCCTATAATTCTAGTGGCTTTGGAGGCTGAGATAGGAGGATTGTGAGTTCAAAGCCAGCCTCAGCAAAAGCGAGGCACTAAGCAACACAGTGAGACCCTGTCTCTAAATAAGATACAAATAGAGCTGAGGAAGTGGCTCAGTGGTCCAGTGCACTGAGTTCAATCCCTAGTACCAAAAAAACAAAGAAAACCCCTCATAGCCTAATAAAATGCATGCACATTTTAGTACCAGAGATTGAACCCAGAGGCACTTTGCCACTGAGTCACATCCCCCAGCTCTTTTTATTTTTGAGACAGGGTCTGGCCAAGTTGCTTAGTGCTAAATTGCTGAGGCTGGCATTGAATTTGGGATTGTCCTGCCTTTGCCTCCCCAGCTGCTGGGATTACAGGTGTGTGCCACCATGCTGGGCTAAAACAAATATGTCTTAAATTAATTCTTACTTTTTGTGCCAAACCTCAGGTAACGATTACTACCACCCTAGGTACTATTGTTCTATTTTACAGGCAGAGACCCTATAGTTGCAAGGACGTAAAGTCACACAACTCTAAATAGAAAATTTAAGTGTTTTGTTGTGGTGGTTTTTATTTTTTCAGTGTTGAGGATTATGTGTGCTGGATAAGCTCTCTACTGCTAAGTTACACCCCCAGTCCTAGAAGAAATAAGGCTTAAATCTGTCTCTGTTTTGATTCATCATCCAAAGTACTGACTGCCATGCTGTATGCCTGTCCTGTTGTCTGTTTATTCCCATAGTTCCTTTTCTTTCTTTTCTTTTCTTTCTTTCTTTTTTCTTGGTACTGGGCATTGCACTCAGGAGTGCTTAACTACTGAGCCACATCCCCAGCCCTTTTAAATTTTTAATTTGAGACAGAGTCTCACTAAGTTGATTAGCGCCTTGCTGAATTGCTGAGGCTGGCTTCTAACTCTAGATCTTCCTGCCTCAGCCTCTCGAGTAGCTGGGATTCCAGGCATGTGCCACTGCCCCTGCCTCCTTCTGTCTCTCAGGAATTAGCTAATGACGGAGCTGATTACTTTTATGCTTTGGCAAGCCATACTGAAATCGTTTTATTCTCCACTTTCATCATGTCTTCAGAGAGTAAAAACTGTGAGGTTAGAACTGGATGAGAGGAGACCGAGGAGTGGCCTTGTTCATTCCTCCTTCTCAGTGGGTGTCTGCATGTTGAGGGAGCTTGAACCTCATAACCCGGTGCAACGTTTTATGCAGTGCCCATACCTACTATCCCAGGGACTTGGATAAGGTAGGAGGATTACAACCTGGGAAACTTAGTGAAACCCTTTCTCAAAATAACATAAAAAGGCCTGGGGATGGTAGCTCAGAGGTTACAGTCTCCAGGATTCAATCTGAAAAAATAAAGTCAAGCGGCTGGGCATACAGCTCAATTGGTGGAGTGCTTGCCTCGCATGCACAAGGCCCTGGGTTCAATGCCCAGCCCCACAAAACAAAACAAAACAAAAAAACTGAAGTCAAATGGATGCAACCAGTGAATAAAAGCTCCAAGACTGAACTGTCCTCAGCTTTGCCATCTGCTCCGAAATGAACCTCTTAAATCCCTTATTCCCATTAGTGGATTGTTTTAAAACATATTCTCAAGGAGATGAATTTGTTTCTTTCTTCCTCCAGGTTTCTTTGGCCCTCTATTACTTTAACTGCAGGCTTACATTTTCTGAAGCATGTCTGCAGGTGAAGCCAGGCAGAGCACATTAACAGACCTAGCATGGCACGGCTAAGTAATCCGGTCAAAGTATTCTTGTTGTGTAGCGCATGCATTCATAGGACCATTTTAGTTATTGCTGTAATTAGTTCTGATTCGAGTATTCTGCAGAGAATGAGGTTTCTAGATTAAAAGTGGTCAGAGGCCGCTTGGCAAGGGGGGATGTAGGATGCAGATGGCAGACAGAGCCTGAAGGAGAGATGAGAGATGTTTCTATATGCCTCAATTTGTGGCATTTCTGATTTTTATATGGACATTAAACTTGGTCAAGCTGAAGTGCCATTTGCTCTAAGAGAGGATAATGTACACTCATCCCTATGCTTTCTAAAAAACAGACTGAAGCTGGAGGTGGCACAGGCAGGGGGCAGCGTACAGTGACATTGACGTTACAGAGAGCCTTCAACACAGGGCTTACAAATAGGAAAAAGAATAAGCATATTTTGCCTGTACCCTTCTAGGTGAAATTACTTTGACTCTTGGCTGAAGATACAAGGTCGCAGGTCTTAGATCTGTAAGGGACCCAAGAGGCCTTCTTAAATTGCAGGAATGACAGTTTTTATTGAGGAGTCAGGATAATATTTACCATGGGTCAGGGACTTTTCGAGGCCCCCAGAGTGAAAAGATAAATAATAGAGAGCAATCCCTCCCCTCAAGGAGTTCACAGTCTAATGGAGGAGACAGAAACTGAAATGGTTTTTCCAAACAGTGTGATAGATGGTAGTTGGCATGTGTCCCGTGGGAATTCGAAGGGATGTTCATGTTGCCTGAAGCAGTTTTCTAGAAAGTTAGGGAAGGTGTCCGGGAGCAAAATGATTCTTGAACTGACACTTAAGAGATGCCAGGATATTGCTAGGCCAGTGGGGTGCGTGGTGGGGGCGATTTGACAGGAGGGCTCTCTTCTTGAAAGGGTTGGTGTCCTAGTGTCCTAAATGCACATTACATTTAGGGAAGTAAGAAGTCTTGCAAAGCTGGAAATCAGTAAAAATGAATTTAAAAAGAGTCTGAGAGAAGAACAGATGGACTGAGAAAGAAGAGGATAAAAGTTGAAGTGTTTCTAGGTCTTTGCGCTGTTTTTTTTTTGGCAGTGCTGGGACTGAACCCAAGCCAGAGGCCTCACTCATCCTAGGCAAGTGCTTTATCATTGAGCTACATCCCTGGCTCAGGTGTTTGCATTGGTCAGGAGAACAGAACTATTTATTAAGATGTCGAGTCACATATGAATATTAAATAGTAATGGGAGTATTAAACATCTGATTTCTGCTTGTGGTTGGAGCAGATTCTTTTGGAGGAAAAAGCTTGCCAAGGACATCAGAGAGACCTGACTCAGCGAGGTGCGGTGGTGCATGCCTGTAATACCACTGCAACTCCAGGCTAAGGCAGGAGGATTGCAAGTTCAAGGTCAGCCTGGGCAACTCAGCAAGACCTTGTTGCAAAAAAAAAAAAAAAAAGACAGGGTAGTGGTGGTGGTGGCAGCTTGGGATGTAGCTCAGTAGTAGAGTGCCCCTGAGTTCACACACACACACACACACACACACACACACACACACACACCCAAACACCTTCAGAATCAGAGAAATAGAAAGTTAAAAAAAAAAAGAGAGATGTCATTCATCCCCATTAGTTGGGCAAAAATAAAAAGCAGAACTGTCAGAGGCTAGGAATGTATCTGTACAGCCACTTTGGGGAGCAATCTGACCATGTCCTATTAGCACAGAGATCTGCAACCTATCACACACCTCAGAGCAGCGGTTCTCCAAATGTGATCTGGAGCTGTAGATGGCCCCAGAGACCCTTCTGTAAGGTCACAACTTTCCATCATAATGCTGAGAAGTTATTTGATTTTCACACTCTCGTTCCCTCCAGCTATGATGGACTTTTCCAGAGACTGAGGATGAAGAATGGCACCATCGTGGTCATCATCAATGCATGCGGAGAGCTCCTGCACTGTCAACATCTGTGTTTTAATTTCTAATATGGCAAATATCAGTGGGTATACTCCACATAAGCACAAATTCTTCAGGGTCCTTGGTAATTTTTATTTGTTTGTTTGCTCTGCTGGGGATGGAACCCAGCGCCTCCTGTGTTAGGCAAGTGCTCTACCGCTAAGCCACATTCCCAGCCTGGTCCTAATTTTTGAAAGTTTAAAGGTGTCTTGAGTCCCAAGAGTTTCAAGAGAAATTCTCATAAATGTCCACAAAGAGGAATGTAGAAGAATGCTTACTGCATCATATTTGTGAAAAGCTGGGAACCGCTTAAAATTGTCCTTCAATAGAAGAAAAGATAAAGAAACGATTTTCAGTCTCTAAAAAATCATGTTGAAAATTTGACCCCAAAGAACAAGTTGTAGAAAGCTATGTACAGCTTACATAACAAAGGTTTAAACTCTGAAAAATTATTGCGTGCATATAAATAGTTTTTAGGACTTGCACGTGCGTTGCAAAAATATGCATGAGAACGATGAACCCCCAAATAAAGACCGTGTTATCTTTGAGCAGGAGGCATGAGAACGGTACTGCTGAGGGGCACTCAGGGGAATTCTATTATATTTATAATATACTTCTTTAAAAACATGACAAATCTATCATGCTTTTTTGGTGTCTTTCCTATTTCACTTTGTACTTTTTCATGATCTTAAAATAGATCATAATAGAATTAATTTAAAACTTATAAAAGAGTCATTGAGGGAACCCTAGGGAGCTAGCCTTGAATGGTGGGGCAGAAAAGTCAAATAAGGATTTTTGGAAAGAGAGGTCAGGAAACAGTAGAAAAGCCAAAAGAACAAATTAGGATGGAGAGTTTAGTCCTAAGCATTGCAAATGGATGGGATGGGAAAGCACCTCCATCAGATGCTGCTGCGTGGTGAGATAATTAGAAGACTAGCTATAGGAGGGGACAGGCCAATGACTAAAATGGCTTGTGTTTGAGTCAGCTCTTTCACTGCTGTGACTAAAAGGATCTGACCAGAACAATTTCAGAAGAGGAAACATTTATTTGAGGGCTCACGGTTTCAGAGGTCTTAGTCCTTAGAAGGTCAGCTCCATTCCTCAAGGATTCAAGGTGAGGCTAAACATCATTGATGGAATTGTGTGGCAGAGGGAAGAGTCTCACATCATGGTGACCAGGAAGCAGAGAGACTCTCCACTCTCTAGATACAAAATATAGAGTCCATAGCCCCACCCCTAAGAACCACTTCCCCCAGCCGTACCCCACCTGCCTCCAGTTACCACCCACCCAGTCAATTCCATTAGGAATTAATTCAGTGATTAAATGAAAGCTACCATCTGATCATTTCTCTTCCAAACATTGCAATTATCACACACGTGAGCTTTTAGGGACATTTCACCTCCAACCCAAGCAGCATGTGATTGGGAATCCTGGGGAGTAGGTGAGGCTGGAGCATGGAACAAGGGTTTCTTGTTGCAGGGTCTGGCTGCCTGGTGACTGATGGTCTAGGAAGGACAAATCAAGGAAGTTAGAGGAAGGAATGGACTGGAGATGGCCATGGAGCAAGGGAACAGGTGGAGGGAGGGCAGGCATTCAGGTGAGGTGCAAGGGTATGGTGGTGTCATGGGATTTGGAAGACTCAGATTTCATACGTGAGCGGTTCCTGCTGGCCCCAGACTCTTGGGTTTGGAGGAAGGAACCAGTGCTGCGGGGTCAACGTAGAGACACTCCAGTGGGGTGCTGTCGGTGCCCGAGTGGTCAGGTGGCCAAAGTTTCACTCTCAACTTGTATCCTTGTCCAGGGTCGATAAGAACCTCTAAGCTTTATATTTTCTTCTGTAAAATGCAGTTCATCGTGCCCCATGCCTCAAAAGGTTGGTGGGGAGATTAAATGAGATAATTCATGGAAACAGTGATTGACACACAGAAAGTGCTCAGTAAATACCAGCTAGTGATTTTTAATGCTTCCACATAATGATTGAAGTTGCCTGCAATGAGGTAGGAAAGGAGAGATGTGAACTAGGTGCTGCTTGTCACCAGTGGCTTTTGGGTAATGATCTTAAAACGGGTAATTGGAATTGGCAGGGAAAGGGAGAAGCTGGTAGGAGAAAGTAGCATGGATTTCAGGTGGGGAGGTTTGGTGGATCAAGGTGCAGGAGGAATAGTATGAGAGCAGCAATTAGCAGGTGATGCAAAATGATAAGTGAGAGTCGGGGGAGAGATTGGGATTGGAACGTCGGTGAGGGTGGGAATATGAGAGTACTAGGTCCTAAACATGGAATGAGTCGAGGTCAGGAGGAGTGCCTGAAAGGCCTTGTATTTTGCCTATTGTCTGAGGAGATGGATGGGTAACGTGGATGAAGAAAGGAGCACTGAGATGTCATGCTACAGCTGTTTTAGTGCCTACCTAAGTTCCAGTGAGTCTTAAAATAATTTCAGGAGTTGTGCTCCGTGCAGAGTGCACAGAGAGGTCTGGAAGTGGAGACGGTGATTAACTACACGTATTGGCCTATAAGGAGAAGAGTGGGTTTAATTTACTAAATGGATAGGGGAAGGCTTCAGAGAGGAGGTGGCATTTAAAAATAGATTTTGGCAGATGAGGTGGGTGTCAGAGATAATTGCACATTAAAGGACATGAGGTGTAAGGAGCTGTGGGTTACACTAAGTAAGCAGAAATGGTAAAAGTCCAAATATTTAAAAATAATACATAATCATTGACAGCTTTGTGTTATTTAAACAGAGCTGTCTTTAAAGTTGTACAACAAAACTCCATTTCCAAGGATCATGCCAAGATCTTTCTCATCTCTCATGCTCCTTTGGCTACTGTGCTACCACCTAACAATTATTTTTATCACAGATTTTGAGTCTCTTTAAGATGTGTAATTAAAAATTCTAAACTACTAATGCACTGGCTTTTAAAATTTTTCTCCCTATTTTTAGAACCAAACTGGCTTTCAGTATACACTCTGGATTGGCATGAAGATGAGTTTAGGGTAAGCAGATAATCAATCAGAGCTAGATAATAGACATCAGAGATAGTGCTTTGCAAGGTATATACTCTGATTTATGTTAGATGACTGTTGACTATGATACCTTGAAAATATTTGTGATGGAATAAGACTTTTAGAGGCAAGCCTCGAAGACAAAACCGTTATTTTATCTATCTATCTATCTTTCTATCTATCCATCCATCCATCCATCCAGTTATTTATTCTTATACTGACTAAATTTGAATGAAGTAGTTGCCAGTAGTTGCAGTTTATGTAATTTACAAAAATGAACCCTTCTTAAGTGATGAGAATATTAACCAGTGGACAATCTGAACTTAATTGGTTTCAAAACCTACTTTCAGCCTGGTATGGTAGTGCACACCTGTAATCTCAGCAACTTGGGAGACTGAGGCAGGAGGATTGTGAGTTCAAAGCCAGTCTCAGCATTTTATCGAGGCCTTAAGCAGCTCAGTGAGATAAAGTTTAAGAAAGGGCTGGGGATGTGGCTCAGAGGTTAAGTACCCCTGGGTTCAATCCCCAGTACCAAAAAAACAAAAAAGCAAACAAACAAACAAACAAAAAAACCCCAAACCCAAACAACAACAAAAAAACCTACTTTCAATTTTACCATTTAAAACTTGCATTTAAGGTTATGGGTATGACAGAGCACTTGCCTAGCATGTGCAAGCCCTAAGTTTGATCCCCAACATGAGAGAGAGAGAGAGAGAGAGAGAGAGAGAGAGAGAGAGAGAAACTTGCATTTACCCAGACTGCTGAAAGCTGAGGCTGGAGGGTTAAGAGTATTATTTTACTTGCAATTTACGGAGCCTACTTTCAAGAATGAGAAGAATAGTTTTAAGTATCCTTAATGTTGGTTTTTTTTTTTTTTCCATTATAGCTGCCTGGATGGGCACACTGAGCCAATGTACAAATAAATACTTGTATTTTAAAAAAATCAACCTGTGGAGTTATGTGGCAGATTATCCCCCTATTTCAATTTGATTTCCCCCTTTTACCTCTGGTCCGTCCTGGTGTCTAACCCCACACCATTCATACCTCCCACTGGACACAGCAAGTGGAAGCCATGGTCTGAGAATACCTTCTGGACACCAAGCTCCCTCTCCTCTGCCCCCGCTTCTGTCTCCCGTCTCCATGGAGGACCTGCCGGCTGTGCTCTGGAGCACGGTGCTCCCCACCTTCCATCTCGGGGTCTTCCCAGGGTCTTTACAACAGGTCTAAGTGTATCCAGTTAAAAATGAGCCAGCCCTCACTGGGTCCTCCATTCCCTTACTGTTATCTTTCTTGAACAGTAAAATGCTTTAAAGGGTCAGAACAATCGTCTGTTCTGGTAACATCTGTCTCTCTCTCTCTGCGGTTATCTTCCTGTTAATAAATCCAGGGGATATTTTCCAGTGTCCAGGGTCTCGGCCTCTTAGCAGCCGTGGCACTGTTGGCCTGCTCTCCTCCAGAAACATGGCTAGCTTTGGCCTCCAGGATGCGGATCTTCTAGACCTTGCTTCCTCCTCTTTTGCCACCTCTTCCCCATCTCCTTGGAGGTTTCACCTTCTACCGAGCAGTTAATAAATTCTGGAGTTTAAATTAACTCTGGAGAATAAATTCTCCCTTGGACCCTTTTCTTCCTGCCCTGCACTCTCTTGGCCCTTCGGGAACATGACTGATTGTTCAGGAGATCAGGTTCCCTAAAGGGAAAATCGGGTGCTGTCACCTGAACTCAGAAAGTGGACACTGGAGCAGATGCTCAACAAGCAAACAAATAAACAAAACAACAAAATGAACCAGAAGCCCACCCCAGTGGTGAACTGCCTATTTTTTTTTTTACAATTTATTCTTGCTCTTTCTCTCTCTTTTTCCCCTGTACTGGGGATAGAACCCAGGGACAATCAGCCACTGAGCTACATCCCCGGCCCTTATTTACTTTTTATTTTGAGACAGGGTCCTGCTAAGTTTCCCGGGCTGGCCGTGAACTTGTGCTCCTCCTGCCTCAGCCTCCCCAGTGGCTGGGATTAGAGGCGTGGGCCACTGCCCTCAGCCGATGATCATTATTTATTCCTAGTGAGTCATAAGCAGGCATCGTGCAACTTCAGAAAAAAAAAAAAAGATAGCTGATTGATGAAGGGAAAGATGAAAATTTATTTTGTTTTACTTGTTAAAATAATTGAATCAATCCGAAAGAGTGACAGATTTTGGATTCCCAGGAGCCCTGATACGACAGGAGGAGCCTCTTCTGTTTCGTATGATTCTATGGAGAAGATATCTAATTCTAAATATTGTGGGTTTTATCCCCCTTCGGGTTTTATCTTGAATAAATGACCTGCCCTTTGGTTGTTTGTGTTGGTCGGTCATGAGCCTTGTGTCCTAAACAGATGCAAACAATTATAGAATAACCCTTCTAAACAAGCAAGTTCTGGGAAAATAAAATCACCACTGTGATAATTTGGAAAGCATACTGATGGCCTTCAGCTTCAAAACAATACAATTGCAGCCTCCCGCATGTATTATTTATGAGAACACTCATGCCATAAGTCACCGGGGAGGAGGGGCCCCTGTTGAAACGCTGGGGCACTTGAACTTTCCCAAGGATGGGCCGGGACAGCATCATCGCTCATATCTTTTTCTAAACACTGTGGAGGTCTGAGGTGAATGTGACCTCAGTTTTCCTTCTCCAAGCTGGTTCCTTGTCTTATGGCATAGGATTATGCCACGATAGGTTCAGTGAAAGCAGCTTTTAATCTGAACATAAGACCCTGAAAAATACAGATGCTTCAAATTGGGCTTTCTTGGCATTACGTCACATGGAAAGTTGTTTTCCTGATAATAGCAACCGGAGGGAATTGATGGAGGCTCAGAGGGACTTGGAAGAGCGAGTAGAGGGCCCTGGCTGATGGTCCCCCAAGTCTGTGTTGAGTAGCGTATTCCAAGCTCTGCACAGACAGATCTGGAGCTCTGGATTCCTTCCTTCCTTCCTTCCTTCCTTCCTTCCTTCCTTCCTTCCTTCCTTCCTTCCTTCCTTCCTTCCTTCCTTCCTTCCTTCCTTCCATACTGGGTATTGAACTTAGGAGTGCTTAACCACTGAGCCACATCCCCAGCCCTTTTTATCTTTTTATTTAGAGACAAGGTTTTACTGAGTTGCTTGGGTCCTCACTGAGTTGCTGAGGCTGGCTTTGAACTGGAGATCCTCCTGCCTCAGCCTACCAAGTCACTGGGATGACAGGCATGTGCATTTTGCCTGGCTTGGATTTATTCTTAAGACCCAGACTTTCTACTCATCTTCCTGATGGGAAAAATTGCAACTTCCACATGCCCCATGTAAACACTGCACCTTCTGTCAGGAACAAGACAAGGCCTCTATGTATTATATTTACAGACCAAAATAAAGTGGAGTCAATCATATTCTGGCTGATTAAAATGATGTCTGGAAAAGGCACTTTTTCTTCCTCATTTGCTTTAATTTCTTTGTCTTTACAATAAGTTAAGTTCATCACTTTTTTTTTTTGCTGCTGAATTATTATTATTATTTTTTAAACGACTGAGTTCCTTTGTCATTCATTTGAGTCTGAAACAGGACTCATACAGGAATGATTTTTTTCTACTTCAAAATTATGCTTTTAATGGCATGAAATACTTTGAGAAACATATTACACAAAAATACAAATATTAAAAAATGATACCTTAAGGCATGATTGTTTCATAAAAGGAATCTTTGCATTACTAAATTACTTAGCCAGACTGTCTCTAAAGAGGGCATGTTCTAGTGTTCTCTACTGAAACAAATACTTGATAGTCTGGATAGTCTGGGTAGAAGAGAAATTTTAGGTTGCTCTTCATTATTAGGATTGATAAGTAAAATACGGAATACCAGATTGAATTTGTACTTCAGATATAAAACCAATAGTTTTTCAGTAACATCTCAAATATCGCATGGACATATTAATACTAAACAGATTATTTGTGTGAAGTTAAAATGTAACTAAGTGGTAACCCTACTAGGGTAAAAGAAAATCTTGAAATATTTATTAAACATTTTATCATAAAGTTTCAATGGGCCAACAAACAGGGTTTTGGGTAAAATTTTTCTTTTTTTATATCAGCTGAGTGATTTGTGTTAGATGATATGCAAAAGTTCTTCGTGGCCAGGTCTGGTGCTATAACAGTGGTCTACTTTATGTTACCTTTCTTCTCCATTTTAGGCAGATTTATCCATCCTTGAATACACACCCACCATAGGAACGAAGTAATCCAGACTTTGGGAATGGCACCAGAAGATCTTGAGTTATCTCCTAAATTAACAAGTGAGTTACAACTCCAACAGAAAACACAGAGAATAGGAATGTAGCCTTTGAATCAGCTCCATAAAAGCCCCCTGTTCCTGCTGGTGGGCAGATCAGAGCCGCTGGGCCAGGAGTCCCCTGTGTTTTTCCTTTGCTAGCAAAGCAATGACTCTTTTTCCTTTTTCTGAAAATTGCGTCCTTGTTATTGGACAAAGACCAAGCTTTTGACAACAATACCACACGTCTGTAATCCCAGAGACTCGTGAGGCTGAGGCAGGAGAATGACAAATTTGAGGCCAGCCTGAGCAATATAGTGAGACCCTCTCTCAAAATATAAAGGGCTGGGGATGTAGCTCAGTGGTAGTTCCCCTGGCTTCAATCCCCAGTACCACGAAAAAGAAAAGAAGAAGAAAAAAAAATCCCAGTGTGTTGTTTCACCTTCAAATTTGTCCCATCTTGCTGTGACTAATGCAATAAACAAAGTTGAAACTGATGAAATAATTATTAGAGTTTGCCTAGTGAAGTGTGTAGTTGTGACACCTGACAGAAGGCTATCCAACTATAACATTTTTGGATGAGAAATGAAAACTTAATATGTTGAAATATCAAGATAAATAACATTTTGTGGTACTGGGGATTGAGTCCAGGAGCTACATCCCCAGCGGTTTATATTTTGAGGCAGGGTCTCCACAAATCACCCAGGCTGTCCTTGAACTTGGGATCCTCCTACCTCAGCTTCCTGAGTTGCTGAGATTACAAGGGTACACCCCAACGTCCAGCTTCAGTCTATGGTCTTTTAAGGTTCTTACGAAACTTCTTATTTTGTACAACACACAATTGATATTAAAGAAAGCATGAACACCAAGAAAGCTTCCTTCCTAGTAAGTATTAATAAATATACAACAATTTCCCAAGATGTGAAAAATCATAACACTGCTTAAAGAGCGTTAAGATTATCATTGGCACACAAAACAAAACACAAAAACAAGCAAGATTATCATTGTGTTTATGTAGACAGTACACTCTTTTAAATAGAAAAAAAAATAGATTAGAAACAAGGTATTCTTCTTGCACAAATTTTGATAATTATAAATTAGGATCCAGTTGTGATTAGATAGTATTCGACCCAAATAAATGCTGTGTTGGGCACCACGTAGATTAAATGGTGGCATGAACGTGTTCCTGGAAAATATTAATATAAAATGTAGTACCACTTTTCTACAGTTAGAAACTTACTTTCCAAGTTATGAACGATTCCAGAAATTTTCTGACATCCTTTAGAAAGTGTGCAATCCCTGGACACAGGTAGAGAGACTCTTCCCTCAGCCCTCCCCAGGTCATCAGCTTCTAGCCCCAGGCATAGATTTCATTACAGCACATCATTACCATAGCTTGCATAGTGCGGATGCAAATGACAATCATTAATCTATTGGTATTTTCAAAGAAAGGGTTTAGGCGGAGGAGCCTTCGACCTTTCATGATGGCTCAGGACAGAGTGACCACACGGCTATCGATTGTGACCTCCGACAGACTTACCATCGGGTCCCTGGTTCAGATGCACCGTTTGAAACTGAGATGGATCAAGCACACAACTAATGAATTTAACAGCCTCATTAGGTAACTCTGCCTACCCTTAATAGTTCACAGAAATGCTCTGGGCATTTTGAAACCGGCATTAATGGAGAAGGCTTTGGGGATTTCAGGCAAGTGCTTCCTTTCATTTGCCTTTCTCTTTCCCAAATCCCCTCCTACCCTCCGCGGGGCGTTCTGAGCATCCCCTAACCGCGGCTTGTCAGCTCCTATCTGCGCGCGGGCTGTTCCGCAGGACGGCGGAAGGAGGCGGTCATCTTAAGTGGCTCCAAACGAAGTCAGTTATTGCCCATTATTTATTTACTTGATCTTGGAGTCACAAAAAATTAGATGAGGCGAGATCTGAGGTTCCTCTCTTTGTTTTGGCCTGGGCTCTCCTCCTCTGGGTTTAGCTGGAGGCAGTTCCTTGCTGTGAGCTGCATCTTAAGGTGCTTTCCTAGTGGAAACCAAAGCTCCTCGCCAATCCAAAACAAAGGCTAGGTTTGGAGAAAAAGGGGAAAAGTTTTATTGCTTTGCTAGCAAAGGAAAAAAAAAAAAAAAACCACAGAGGACTCTTGTCTCAGAGCCTGTGATTCTGCCCATTATGGGAAACAGGGGTTTTTAAAAGAGGTGTTTCAGAGAAATGAGATTAGGGAGGAGAGATCAGGAAGGAAATGATCAGGGAAAAGAAGATCAGGGAGGAGAAGCTCAGGGAAAAGAAAGTTGGGAAAATGAATAAAAAATATATGTTTTTCTTTTTTCTTTTTTTTAAACATGTAAGTTTTAAAGTGACAAGAGACGTAGTCAAAGCATCAAGCAGACCCCTGTTACACTAGAGCACATCCAGTTTACAGTGGCTAGTTTCGCCTCATCCTTCAGTAAAGCTGTTTCCAATATATCTCCTCTGGTCTCCTTGTCCATTAGACCATTTTTAACCCCTCTGGGACACTCATTTCTTAACCCTGTGCTTAGTTCAATGTACACCTCTGTGTAGCACCATTCCTTTTTCCTTCTTCCTGGGATTCAGAATTAAATACTACATATTAAATAAGCAGATAAGACACTAATGTAGACTTCTGCTAATACCTAAAAGATAAAAAAAAAAAAAAAGAATTGGGTGAGAATGTATTACTCAAGGTTAGGGAGGAAGAACTGAAGAGTCAAGGTTACTCTACAAACCTCAGGAATTCTCTTTCATTTCCAAATATCTGCAACACAAGGCTATGCCCTTCCATGGAATGCTTTGATAAAGACAGCCACATGCTACTGAATGCTCTTCATCTGTGTATTTTCTGCAGATTTTTATTTTTATTTTATTTGATTTTGTACTGGGGATTGAACCCAGAGGCATTCTATTAAAGAGCTACATCCCGGGCTGGGGATGTGGCTCAAGCGGTAGCGCGCTCGCCTGGCATGCGTGCGGCCCGGGTTTGATCCTCAGCACCACATACCAACAAAGATGTTGTGTCCGCCGAGAACTAAAAAATAAATATTAAAAATTCTCTATCTTTCTCTCTCTCCCTCTCCTCTCTCACTCTCTCTTAAAAAAAAAAAAAAAAAGAGCTACATCCCCAGCCCTTTTTATTTTCTGTTTTGAAACAGGGCCTTGCTAAGTTGCTGAGGACCTCGTTTTATTGCTGAGGCTTGCCTCAATATAAGATCCTCCTGTTTCAGCCTCCTGAGTCACTGGGGTTATAGGGGTGCACCGCTGTGTCTGGCTTATTTTCTGCAAATCTTATGTATCAGGGTAAATCAGTACCTTCTTACTTTTCCACGTGTTGGTGCACATAGGGAAATGACATTTGTACCACACACTGGGATGAACTGAAGGGGATTCTATATTAAGCCTAGAGGAATGTTTATTTTTTATATTAAATGATTAAGAGAAAAAAAGGAATTACAAAGCATTGGGGAGATATTAAATATACAACCAACAAATAAAATGTTTTCATAATGTTTAATGAGAACCTTAAACTCTTTCATGACTAAGTCTTACCATCAGGTATGTTATTATATAATCAGGTATTATAGTTGGATGGCTACATCTGATTTTTTTAAAAAAAATATATTGTTTTAGTTGAAGATGGACACAATACCTTTATTTCACTTATTTATGTGGTGCCTCACAGGTGCTAGGCAAGTGCTTTACCACTGAGCCCCAGCCCCAGCCCTACATGTGATTTTTGATTAAGATCTTTTAATAGGGGCTGGGGATGTGGCTCAAGTGGTAGCGCTCGCCTGGCATGCGTGCGGCCCGGATTCGATCCTCAGCACCACATACAAACAAAGATGTTGTGTCCGCCGAGAACTAAAAAATAAATATTAAAATTCTCTCTCTCTCTCTCTCTCTCTCTCTCTCTCTCTCTCTCTCTCTCCCTCTCTCCCTCTCTCCCTCTCTCACTCTTTCTTTAAAAAAAATCTTTTAATAATAGTCTCTTCAATATTTTGTGGTCAAAATTTTAATAGTCTTACTAAGAGTCTGAGGCTGGCAATCCTCCTGCCTGAGCCTCCTGAGTTCCTGAGGCTATACAGGTGTGTCACCACATCTAGTATTCTTCTGTTATTTTCAAAGTCCATTTCCCATATTTTTATGAATTTTTCTGTGATGTATGTAACTAACTCTTCCTGGATTGTAACTTAAAGTTTTCCCTTCCAAAATTTCATAGCCACCCCCCTTTTTTCAAAATTTTAATAATGTTTTTATTTTCTATTTTATTTGTCATGTACCTGTCTTTTTTTTCTAGACTTTAAATTTGTTAAGAGCAGGCCCAGTTAAGGTCTAACTCATCTCTGCAGCTCCTTAGTACCTGCCATGTTTCCATCACTAGTTTGGCAGATATTGAATTCTGTATATATCACATTGTGCTGCTTATAGTTTTAAATTCTATTTTTCTTATTCGATTGAGATCTCTGGGATTATATGTAAACAAATAACACGTATATTATTTGTTTTGTATATCCCAGTGCTTTGAACAATGACAAATATATGGTAAGTGGTTTATAAATGCTTGCTTCTTCATCTTGAAAGGAGGCTGACTGAATCATGGTCCAATTTCAGTTAAAACCTCAATAAGTATTAAGTAGTGATCATAAGAAATTAAAAATCACAGAAAAGTATAGCAAAATGTGTTTTCTGTAATACACACCCATGTGTATGCATCTTAAAAGCATGTTTTCATCTCCTAATATTTCCTAAAGCTTGGTGACCTTTGCATAGGATTAGATGTCTTCCACGGATGGAAATAGATTTCTAACTCTTTGAAACTGTAATTTCTTATGACAGTAGAAATACATCAAGGAAAACAGAGTTTGGGTCAAAATACCTCTCTAAAAGTTCTGCTTTTCTCAGAACATTTGACATTTAAAACTCATTATCCCTTGCCACTTGAGCCTCAGGGTTGACCTCAAGGAGGTTGTAAAAGGCACAGGATTGAGAGGGCAAAGAGAAGCACAGGAAGCCCAAAGGAATGACATTTTGAAGAGCAGAGATGTCTGATTCAGGTTTGATGATGTCAAGTTCAGAAGAACAGGAGAGAATTTGGTGGATGGATGAGAAGGAAAGTGGGGGAGTGATGACAGTAGGAACAACGTGAAGTCAAGATGGGAAAGATTGGAGATGCCAGAGACTGAGGCCCACCATGGTGAGGAGAGGAGAATTCTGCAGTGACATTGTGATCTTTCACTTTTTAAAATGGAACCAATTCAGAACATCAGTAATTAAAAATAAGAGAATACAATTTCTCTCCGATTCTATCTTCCCAGCAAACCAAATCTTTTAGCCTTTCTTATTATTTTTTAGGCGTATGGGAATATTTAGAGCCACCCAAACCTGTCAAGCTTATTTATCCATAACTGTGAGGATGACTATTTATCCTAAAACTTATTTATAATTCTGCAAACATGGCCACAAATCCACCTCCCCTTGAGAAAGAAATAGACAATGTTGATAGCTCCTATTTTCACTTTACCTGAGTTTAGACATCCCTCAAGATAATTCTCCCAATTTTAAAACTCTAGGAAACTGCAATCAAGTTAAGACTATTGGCCAAAGGATTTCAGTCATGCCGTTATTTTCATTAAATCGATAGCATTTATGTTGGTCAGTTTCTCACTGCTGTGACTCAAAGACCCAACAACTGGGAGGAGGAAAAGTTTATTTTGGGCTCACGATTTCCGAAGTCTCAAGTCTATGGTCAGCTGAAGGGTGTGGTGGAGGAAAGCTGCTCAGCTCATGGTGACAGGGAAGGAGAGATAGAGCAGGAGTCAGGGGACAGATACACTCTCTAAAGGCACATCCCCAGTGATCCATATCGTCAAGTCATGTCCCACCTGCCTACAGCTACCACCTAGTACAATAGTCCTTTCAAATTATTATCCCAACAAATTGGATTAATCCGCTGATTAGAATACAGCTCTCATAATCCAGTCATTCTGCCTCTGAACATTCCTGCAGTCTTATGAGCTTTGGGGAACACCTTACATCCAAACCATAAGAGCATTCTAGAACTTAGATGTGCTCACTTTTTTTTCCTTTTTAACACACAATTAACATGCGTAGGTTTATTACATCCTCATAAATATACTTAAATTTTGAAAATCTCTTCCTCATGCCCAGTTGGTGGAGCAGTACAACGTTGAAATAATTCATATTTCCCATCAAATCTAGTAATATTTTACTAGCTATAGACCACAGTGTAGGCTGGGTGGGTGGCGGTTTACTTCCTATGTGATTAACCATCATTGTAACTTTCCATTTCTAACAAAAACATTAACAACAAAAAAGCCAGGGAGTAATAATGACAGTGTACTAATTACTTTATGATTTGTTAAATTAATTTATATATTAAACATCACTCACAAATGTTGGCACTTTATTGGTGATGTTTACTTGTTGTTCACCTTTCACCTGGTTTCAATGCAGTTGTTCTTGACACCAGCAGTTCTCACCTGACACAGAAATGAACTCTAGTTTGCAGTTGCCATAAAGATGCTTCAACTCTCAGAGAGTGAAGTCAATGAGTATGGACCTTGGAATGGTTGTGGACATCATCCAATACATTTTCTCACCTAGTTTTCGATATAAACCACTTTTAATTCTCTTGCGAATCCATTGGTTAAAATTTGAGGCTTTTCTCCAAAGCCAACATCTAAAAATCTTCATTTCATCGGTTTTGAATACACTTTAAAAATGTCCAAATGCATTCTGACAACTTTATCAGAGAGAGCTAGAGATGTCCTCCATATTCTGTTGTCTTGTAATAGAAGGTTTAACATGAGTAGATAAATGGATAAAGAAAATGTGGTATATATACACAATGGAATATTATTCAACAATAAAAGAGAATAAAATCATGGCATTTGCAGGTAAATGGATGGAGTTAGAGAAGATAATGCTAAGTGAAGTTAGCCAATCCCCCCAAACCAAACGCCAAATGTTTTCTCTAAAATAAGGAGGTTGATTCATATTGGAGTGGGGAGGGGGAACATGGGAGGATTAGACAAATTCTAGATAGGGCAGAGGGGAGGGAGGGAGCAAGGGGGTAAAAGAAAGATGGTAGAATGAGATGGACATCACTACCCTAAGTACATGTATGAAGAAGACCCGGATGGTGTGAATACAAGCAGACATATGAAAAATTGTGCTCTCTATGTGTAATAATATGAATTGTAATGCATTCTGCTGTCATATGGAACAAATTAGAATAAAAAAATTTTAAAAAAAGAAGATTTAACAGGAACATCAAGATGCTTCTCTGGAAACTTCAGCATAATGATTAGACCCCAAATTTTCATTCTAGAGTTTACCGCATAGTGTCCTATATTATTTTCTGCTATAGGTTCCAGTTAATGTGTTGTGTAGTTTGTGCCTGAGTTTGTCCTTTCTTTCTTCTGTGAGTTAATTCTGAGGTATCCTCTTACAGACCAGGTTTGAAGGAGTAGAGGTGGCATGAAAGCGGTTGAGCATCTTCCGTGACCATTGTGTATTAATTGGTTTATACTTAGCTACTGGCTTTGAGAAAATGAGTGATGTGGTTCCAGTCTTGAAGAGTTCAAACTCTAGGTCAGGGAAACAAACAAACAGGTGATAATAAAAAGTTAAAAAAAATAATATTCCTATAACTGAAGCTCTGTGTTGCTGTCACCCACTCTGCTTGGGGAACCTGTTCCAGAAGGGAGGACCCCGGAGCTGGTCCTTGAGGAGTGAGCTGTAGTTTACCAAAGGAAGAGAAGCCTAAGGATCTTTCAACCTGAGGGAAGAGCAAACGTTTGGGAGTAAAAGGAGGAGAAATGCAGAGATTTCTGTGCAAGTAAATTAAAAGTGTGACTGTACTGGCTTGAATCTTGTTTATATTTTCTTTTCTTCCTTCCTTCCTTCCTTCCTTCCTTCCTTCCTTCCTTCCTTCCTTCCTTCCTTCCTTCCTTCCTTCCTTCCTCCCTCCCTCCCTCCCTCCCTTCCTCTTTCTCTCTCTCTCTCTCTTTCTTTCTTTCTTCTTTCTTTCTTTCTTTCTTTCCAATGGTGCTTTACCACTGAGCCATATCCCCAGTCCTTTTTATTTTTTATTTTGAATCATGGTCATGCTACGTTGCCCAGGCTGGCCTGGAACTTGCAATCCTCCTGCCTTTCCTGGGATTACAGGAGTGTACCACTGTGACCAACTGTATTTTTATTTCCAAGCATCCACCATGGTTTCTCAGTGTTAAATAAACAGTGATCCTAGGTAGATCCTGTACCTAGTGTACCCAGTAGGTTTCCACTTCCTCGTGGGGTAGAGGAAGACAAATCTCTTGGATGTTTATGGAGGGTGCCTTTAAAGCTTTCTCAGTGGATCTGCTAAAACAAGTTGGGCGCCTTTTTCCTCTGCTTACTGATCAGGGAGAGAGGGGAGCAAATCATAAAAGTAGTGAAGGACTCTTTTGAGACTTCTGGCTTAAGGGAGACCTGGGTCACGCCTGCACCCCTCCTAAGGCCTGCAGACACTTTCCTGCAGTGCCTGGGTCTCCTCACTATCTTAAGGAAAGGCACATAAAGAAAGCGACTGTCTCTGCCTACCTGACGACATTTTTGTCTTGAATATAGTGACCCCCTGCACTCATTGTTTACCACTCACAGAGAAAAAAAAAAAATGTACTCACTCGCCCAATCTCGGGCATGTCTGAGGTTTCCCCTGTGCTCAGAACAAGCTGTGAGACCTGTTCTTGACTGTCCTGCAGTTTCCATTTGGGATGAGTCTATATTGCAGCCAGAGCGAAATTCCAGAGCGTGGACTGCTAGAATGTAGGAGTTCTTCCTTTACCTGACCTTCAAAACTTTTCCCTGAATCAGATTTTCCACCTGCTTCCTGGACATCTTTACTAGTGCTTCCAAGTGCCCCCTCAAATTCACAAATTAAAAATAAGACACCTCCCCCATCAGCCTTATCCAGGTGTTCTCTCATAGTTAGATCTGGGTTAATTGTATGATGTCCCACCCAGCAAGCAAGCCCGATATCTGGAAGCCATAGATGACTTCTTCTTGTCCTTCACATCTTAATAAACTGGTTTAAGTCATGTTCGTTTAACCTGCAAAATGATTTTCCAATTTCTTTTGTAGTTGGGTGAAAGTGCAGTATTTGACAGTTGACATGCCCAAACTGTTATGGCTTCTGAACTTGGAGAGCAATGGGTAGAGGTGTTTGACAGTGTCTGTTGGCCCAGTTTCTTCTAGTTTAGCCTATTTTAGGTTAACCTAGTCTTTCCTCTCCTCACTTCTGCCCAAGAGGGTGTCTGGAGTAGAGGAAAGCTGACTTGCCTCAGGTACTGGGAAATGGACTGTTGTGGGGCAGGAGGTGTGGAGGGCGAAATCCACACATTGATTTTTTTGCTTGTGCCTGGGTTGCTTTTCCCTAGGCATCAACCCACATCCTCCCCCAAAAATCAGTGTTGTAACTAGTTCCACTCGGTATGTGGTTCAGATTTAACATCCACTCTTCCTGCCCTTGGGCCCCACCATAGTGGCGGGTCCTGAAAGCCCTGCTCTTTGTGGTTTCTGCACTCTGGCCCCGGGTCCCTGCTAGTCCACAGGTCCTTTTGGCAAGCCTCTGCCTCCAGGGGCAGCTGGGGACTTCTGGATCTTCTGCACAATTGTGCATAGTGTTGACAGTCTGCCTCGCTGGACTCCTCCTTCTGCCACTGTCATTTCTGTCCATCTACTGTTGACCTCAGTATCTCAGCTCCAGTTGCATCTGGATTTTCTAAGCCTCATCCTTTGAATTCTGACCTCTTTGCTCCACCTCTGGAAGATGAAGCATTTTTTCTTTGTTTCCTCTTTCTGCATGAATAGCCCACGTCTTCCTCCACACAGAGATAGCAATTGACCTGCTTCCCCTGGGGCCATCAGATGGTAAGACTGGAGGGGAATATGATTTATAGAGGAAATAGAGACTCTATTTTTGCTATTTTCAAAATACTATTCTCACTGCATAAATCTGTATTTATTCATACGTGGATACTTCTTTATGTTTTTTATTAAAAAAATTACATTGTAATTATTTTTCTAGACCTTTTTTTTTTTTTTTAGCCAAATAATATATTTTGGATCACTTTCCAGGTCATGACATTCAGCTAGACCTCATTCTTTTTAAAGGGTACGTACCATTCCATCCTATGACTGTATCACAATTTGTTATCATTTAGTTTGTATCCTGATTCTCTCTCTCTTTTTTTTTAATTTAATTTTTTTTTTATACCAGGGGTTGAACCCAGAGGCACTTAACCACTGAGCCACATTCCTAGCTCTTTTTATTTTAGAGTCTTGCTAAGTTGCTTAGGGTCTCACTAAATTGCTGAGGCTGGTCTCAAACTTAGGATCCTCCTGCCTCAGCTTCCTGAGTTCCTGGGATTACAGGCATGCACCACCCAGCCTGGTATGTATCCTGGTTCTTACTACTATGAATATTTCTGTAATAAATACCCTTATACATAATGCCAGAAAAAAAATATGCTTTCTATTTTTCTCTTAGAATCTTGGTGATTGTTTTTGTCTTGCTTAAAAAGATTATTTTTAGGTGGACAAGTTGATATATACCTGTAAACTTAGCCACTTGGGAGGCTAAGGCAGAAGGATCACAAGTTTGAAGCCAGCCTGCAATTTAGTAAGAACCTGTCCAAAAAAAAAAAGAAGGTGGGGGGGGGGCAGGATTTTTTTTTTTTTTATTCCAAAATACAAAAAGTTGTGTTCCTTCTCTCTTTTACACTTTAAATATTTAGTTAATTTAGTTATTAGTGTTTACATATTCAGCAATTTAGGTAGAATCACTATTTTCCAGATATTTTAGAATTGTTATTTTGAAAAGAAAACCAATTGTTCACAGTAAATTTTATGGTTGGAATCAGTTACTTGGGGAAATTTAGGTTGAGGGATGTTCTAATTGACCTCAGTTTCACACTCAGCATTTCGGTTCTCATTCTTTTGTCTCAGGCTACAATTGCCAAATGTCCCTTGTTTGTCTTTGGAATAAGATGGATGTACATTTCCATCTCCCCTGTTTGCAGTAGTTAGGTTGTTAATTATCCAAATACTCAATCTCAATCTCAGCTCACAGACCCCACTGCAAGCATAATGCACAAGCAAATTTAGGGTTGTTTAAAATCATTGTCAATTCCTACAGTGAACTCCAAGTGCTAGGATTTCTGCAGCTCAATCCTAATGTTAAAAAATTCAACAGATAGAGTTGCAGTAAAAGAAAAAGCAGAATTTGTCAAGGTCTTCATTTTAAAGGTATTTGTTATATAACTGCTATTTTTGCAAAAAGAGTACTTGAGTCTTCGTTTTTCCCCACAGTATGTATGTATGCATTTACGTATGTGTGTATCCATCATCTATTTGAAGAAATTGGAAAACAAAAACATAGGCAAAGAAGAAAAGAATTCGCTGGCACCTATAGAAAGACACTACCAACATTTGGACCCATTTATTTATTTATTTTTTCTTATGCTGCGTACATTTTGGGCAAATGTGGAGAGGTTCACTATTAAGATCAGTATTTAGTGGAACTGAGCCCAAAGGCGAATGTAACCATTAAAGAACTAATTTTAGGTATACCAAATTAAATCCAAAGTGAGATCAATACATTTAATTATCTTTGCAATTTCATATTAATGTCTTCACAGTATCAACTTGAGAGTTTGAGATTATGGTCTAGGAGCAGTGCCTTGTACTGGGACATTCTAGCTGTTCATGGTCCTGAGACTGCATCTTTCCATTGACGGAGATGCTCTTTTTCAGCTTAGGCCAGTGGGGGACATAATGTTTGTTGCCACAATACCACCCAGTGATTAGACATTCTTCCCTTTGGAATTGTAACCAACTGAAGTGAAGACTTACCTAATTTTCATGCTCTGTATTTGAAGTTTGGTTCATCAGTGATCCTGAAATTTCATTGTGACAATTCCAAAAATATTAAGCTTCTTACTTGATTGGAGAAAAAATACTGAATTTTAAAAAATTTCAATAAATTTTGTGTGCACATGATGGTTATTCATTGGTACTGGGAATTGAACCCAAGGGTGCTTAACCACTGAACCACATCCTCAACCCTGTTTATTTTTTATTTTGACACAGGGTCTTGCTTAATTGCTGAGGCTGGCATTGAACTTGCCATCCTCTTATCTCAGCCTCCGGAGAAGCTGGGATTATAGGCATGCCCCACCATGCCTGGTTCAAGATAAAAATTTTCAGACACAAAAGTAAAACACACACTGTTAATTTTGTCATTACTGTATGGTGCTGGCATGTAGACTAGAAATTTCTAGCTTATTCTAAATATTTACATAGTTTATACAATACTGAATATACTTAATAATATTTTTAACCTTTTGATGCAAAGTGAAATATAATTCAGACAAATATTTTTTGGTACTAAGGATTCAACCTAGGTGTGCTTTACCACTGAGCGAAGTCCTCAGCCTCTGCATTTAATTGATTAACATTCTAGAACAGGGTCTTGCTAAATTGCTTAGGGGTTTGCTAAATTGCTGAGGCTGGCCTTGAACTTGCAATCCTCCTGCCTCAGTTTTCTGAGTTTCTGGGATTACAGGCATGTACCATTCCTCGCCAGATAAAATTTTTTTTCAGTACCATGATTTTCAGAATTTCTATCCTGGGCATATGTCAAAATTCATCATTTTTCAATGGCAAACACTTCAAAGAACTTATTGTTTAAAATTCTAGCTTCTCAGATTCTACACTACAGGAGTTGTCTTATTTGTCATTGTCATGGTATAAAAATTGCTTCTAAAATATGTTAGGATGCTTCATTTTTTTCTCTTCAAGTCAGGCAAAATTCCCAAGTTTTTTATTTTTCATTTTTTGATATTGGGAATTGATTCTAGAGGCACTTAACCACTGAGCCACATCTGCAGCCCTTTTAAAAATTTTTATATTTTGAGACAGGATCTCACTAAGTTGCTTATGGCTGTGGCCTTGAACTTGTAATCTTCCTGTCTCAGTCTCCCAAGTTGCTGGGATTCCAAGTTTTTAAAAATAAATACTCTGTGCTGGGCACAGTGGTGTACACCTGCAATCCCAGCTACTTGGGAGGCTGAAGCAAGATGATCACCATTTCCAGGCCAGCTGGGAAATTTGGCTAAACCCTGTCCCAAAATAAAATGAAAAGGGTTGGAGATATAGCTCAGAGGTAGAGCACTCCTGGGTTCAATCTCTAGTACCAAAAAAGCAAAAGCAAAATAAATATTCTGATAATAACACATAACTCTGTTAACCGATCTTACTTAATTTTTTATTTCTTTGGTGCTGGGACTTGAACCCAGGATTTTGCACATGCTAGGAAAGTGCTAAATTCAGGAACTGAATTTGGAGCAGCAAATGTGAAGGGGTGTCATCGCAGCTTAGAAGGGTTACTTGTGAACAGTTCAGTGGATTTTAGCACACTAATGGTGGCAACCATTGTCACTATCTAATTCCACATCATTCCCCATCTCCCCAAAATGAACCACACACCTGCTATCAGGGCTCCCCTTCCTCTTCCATATACTCCAGTATTTTTTGTCCTTATGGATTTCGGCCTATTCTGGACATTTGATGTAACTGGAGTCATACGATGTATTTTTTTGTATTTGGCGTTTTTTTTTTTTCACTCAGTACAATGTTTTTAAGATTGGTTCATGTTATACATCATGTTTCAGTTCTCCTCCCCCTCAACCCCTCCATCCCTTCTTTTTTCTTCCTCTTAGTACTGGGTATTTAATCCAGGGCACTCTACCATTGAGCTCCAATCCCCAGTCCTTTTTTATTTTTCTATTTTGAGACAGCATCTGGAGGCTGGCCTTAAATTTATAATCCTCCTGCCTTAGCCTCCTGAGTTACTGGGATTACAGGTGTGTGCCATTGTGTTAGACCAGTACTGCATTTCTTTTTTATAGACAAATATAAGTAGATCCCACATTTTGTATATTCATTCATCAGTCAGTGGAGATATGGGGTATTTCCACTACTTGGATGTTACAAATAAGGCTGTCCTGAATATTTGTATACAAGTTTTATACGAATCTATATTTCCCACATTCTTGCTGACCCTTGTTAGCTGTCATTTTGGTTTTGGCTATCCTAGTGGGTGTGAAGTTGTATCTTTTGTTGTTGTACTTTTTCATTTTCCCAATGGCTAAAACCACAGTCTGCAGCCACAACCACTGACCCCCCACACCCTTGAACAAGTAAAACAAATGTTTGTTCTTACATGCCACGGAGATTTGTGGTTTGTAATAGCGTTAGTGCAGCAATAACTGGCCGAAACATGTGTAAGACATGTGCACAATTTAAAAAGTATTAATAAACTCCTCTGGAATCTCTGCCCAGATGAAGCAAAAGAACAATGCCCATTGTCTTCAAAGTGTCTTCATGCTGCTCCCCAACCCCATCCTCTTACAGTGATCCTAAATATCTTATATTGATATCTTATATCTTATAGTTTCTAAATATCTGTAAGCAATATTCAGTAATTTTATTTTACCTTTTTGTAAATTGAATAAGTACTCCTTTGTAGTTCAGACCTTTAAGGTTATATTTCATAGATTCATCTACGTTGACCTCTGCAGCTGTACTTCCTTGATTTTTATGGCTGTATGTCATTGTATAAATAAGCTATCATTCATTTAACCTGTCAATTATGAATATTGGGGTCTTTTCATTTTTGGACTATTACTAACAACATTCCTGTTAGCCTTCTTATGTGTACAGTACAGAGTGTGGTGTCAGAGTTTCTCTAGGGGATTCTCTGGGATCACAATTTCAAAGGCAAGGGGCAAACTCATTTGCAATGGTGTGGGGCAGTCCAAGGGGCTGGGCCAAGTAGCACTCCAAGTAGGAGTTTCAATGTCTGGCCATCTTGTTGGATGTGTTATAGAACAGCATTATGATTTATTTTACATTTCCTTCTTTTCTAAAGAGAATAGCTGTGCTTTAATATGTTTGCATAGTTCTTTTTGTCAAGTACCCATTTAAGCATGTGTGCTACCTTTTAAAATGGAATTTGTTGACTTTGTCTCACTTATCTATAGGAGTTTTTTAAAAATATATTTTCTACATGTTAATCCTTCTTTATAGGTGTTAAAAATAGATTTTCCTATTTGTGGCTTTCATTTTCAAATTTATTTGTGGCATTTGATTGACATACAGATTATTTTTTTTCATTTAAACAGATATGTATTGAGCACCTAAGATGGAATAGAAATTCTTCTAGCTTTAGTGATAAATGAATGAACAAAATAAGCTCATTACCTGCCCTCAGAGAGACCCTTACTATAGTAGATTAAGATAGGCAATAAAAAATGGAATAAATAAGTAAATTGTGTAGAATCTCAGAAACTTGGATATTGAACCATTGTTTTCTAGCTTTTTAAATTTTTCTTCAGTACTAGGAATTAAACCCAGGGGCACTCCATCCCTGAGTGACATCCCCAGTGCTTTTGTCCTTATGAGAACAGGGTCACTGAATTGCCCAGGCTGGCCTCAATTTTGCAATTTTCCTGCCTCGACCTCCCGAGTCACTGGGATTACAGGTGGGCACCCTTATACCCAGCCGGATCTGTTCTTTTTAAATCAATCTATTTATTTTGTGGTACTGGACATGGAACCCGGGGCCTCACGCGGGGCTAAGGAATTCTCTAAAATGCGCTACCTTCAGAATGCATGAATCGGTTGTCAAAATTAAGACCACTCAACTTTATTGGGATTTTAAGATTCCTTTCTTGATCCTGGGCACAGATTAGGCTTGCCACGTGCAGGGAGGAAAGGGCTGTTGGCTTCCTCTCTCCCTCCAGAGCTCCTCATCCTCTACTTTGTGGGCTGCCTCTGGCTCCACTAGGGCTGGAGAGGAGAGAAACCGTCTCTGCCACAACCCAGTTGTGTCAGGACAGTGGGGCAGGTTGCGGACAGGGCAAAGAGAGTGCCCAGAGACAGTAGGAGAGACGTAGTATATAGGGGAAAGCTTACAAGGGATTAGTGGCTGCTCCAAGGGCTCAGTGGTGACAGGCCGACAGCACCTGTGTCACAGTGCTTGGTGTTTTGCCAAACAGTTTCTCCTCTCTCTCCAAGTGTTTTGTTCAGCGACAGATGGCTGGACAAGTGTCATGTATCCTTTCCATGGTGCCTTCTGTTCCACCCATCCATTCAGAGAGGAGTTCTGTCAGTTAGGCTGCAGAAGTGTGACGTCCTCAGCATTAGCTTGCTTATATGACCACCATCCTCCCAAGTAGCAACGGACCCGGTGTATCTGCAAGAAAGTAGCTTTTTTGGGGGTGGGGGTGGGGTGGAGGAGGGTCGTGTTGAGGATTGAACCCAGGGGTGCTTTACCACTAAGCCACATCCCCAGCCCTTTTTATTTTTTTGTATGGAAACAGGGCTGAAGCTGGCTTTGAACTTGTGATCCTCCTGCCTCACTCAGCCTTCTGAGATGCTAGGGTTACAGGCATGTGCCACCATAACGGGCAAGAAAGTGTTTTTTTTTAAGAATGACACTTAGTTCCCAGTGGGCATAAGAGAAAGTCAGTGTCCTTCAGCATAATATGTAGCTGGACTTTTTTGACCCAGGATTATTCTTTTTGTTCCCTTAACGTGGCTAGGTTTTTTGGGAACAGAGAGTGGGAATTCAGGAACATGGTGTTTTACTGTCCCCCTTTTCTCTGTGATGACAGAACCAAAGAGAGAGAATGGAAAGAGCATACCTCCTGGAACTGTCATGGACAGACAATACACTGACATGCCCGACAAGAACTTGAAGGTGATTCTTTCCCCATGGTGGTAATTTCCTAGTGTTTTTAAAGACCGTCGATGTACATTCATCATCCATTCATTTTGCCATTTCCCCCCAAAGTGCTGAAGGTATATCATCTGAAGTTATATTATTTATTTGTTCACTATGTTGTGAACTTGCGTATTATCTGTATTTTGTACTACACTGTAAGATCTTTGGTGGCCGGAGATTTACTCGTTGACTCACCTTTGTATCAACAGTGTTTATGCTGGTGTCTAATACATAGTAAATTATCAGTAATTATGCAATGAATAACTAGAAAAGAGATATTAAATCTAGGAAGTTGGAACAATGGAGCTTGAAACACATCCTTGAATATTTAGTAATAGAATACAATTTGCCTTCATTTTTTTCTCAGTGTACATAATTTCCAGACTTCCAGTGAATCTTTAAGAAGTTGATTTTAAATAGTGTAGATAATGTATCTTGGCTTCTTTTGCTTAAAGCCCTTTTGTGATTTTATTTATTTATTATTATTTTTTTTGTGGTGCTGGGGATTGAACCCAGGGCCTTGTGCATGCGAGGCAAGCACTCTACCAACTGCACTATATCCCTAGCCCCTTGTAATTTTTTTCTTAAATTTTATAATGAAAAACTGTATATTCATTTGCTCATTTAAAAATACTTTTGGAGTACCTTCTCTGTGCCAAATGCTGCTCTGGGCATTATAGTTATAAAGGAGAGTATAGGACTTTTTACGAAAGAACATACACTTAGGGTTTGAGAGGCAGATGATAAAACAGTTAAAAATAAGCAAATTAATACTATAATTTCAGATAAATGCCATGGGGAAAAATAAATCAGGGAAAGGGTACAGAGACTGGCTGAACTGAAGGTAAGGATATGGAATAGTCTGGACAGGAGGTGACATCTGAAGAGAGATCTGAATGATGTGAAGGAGCCAGCCAGACCAGGGGTGGGGAGGTGGTCCAGGCAGATAGGGGGGCTGTTGTAAGTGCCAGGAGGTCAGGGTGAGCTTGAGGTCTTTGGGGGAATAGTGGTCATTGTGCTGGGAGCATGTGAGGGAACTGGCTGGGAGGTGAGGCTGGATGAGCAGGTGGGAGTCAGCCTAAAATTAGACAATCAGGTGTGGAAGCCAGTCATCTCAGGTATTTGGGAAATTAGGAGACCAAGATATTAGATGGGACCATTGCATCACTAGACAGATAATCCAAACGAAAACTAAATAAAGAAGCTACAGATCTAAAAAATATAATTAATAATGTAGATTTAACAGACATATCCATGAGTGACTGAATACACTTTTTTCTCAACCTCCTATGGAACATTTTCTAACATAGATTGTATCTTAGGATACAAAGCAACTCTTAGCAAGTACAAAAAAATATAAATAACATCCTGCATTTTATCAGATCATAATGGAACAATATTAGAAATCAACAATGAGATAAGAAAAAAAAAACTACTCTAACACCCCGAGACTAAATAATTCACTATTGAATGATGAATGGATAGCAGAAGAAATCAGAGATGAAATAAAAACTTAGCAGAAGAAATCAAGGATGAAATAAATACTTCGGTAAATGAGAATAATGATACAACATATCAAAATCTCTGGGACACTGTGATGGCGGTTTTAAAAGGAAAGTTCATAGCATTGAGCTCATATATTAAAAAGAAAGAAAGTTACCAAATAATTTAATATCACATCTCAAGGCCCTAGAAAAAGAAGAACAAATAACAACAAAATTGGCAGAAGACAAGAAATAATTAAAACCAGAGCCAAAATGAATGAAATTGAGATTAAAAAAATTTTTTTTTAAAAATCACTGAATCAAAAAGTTAGTTCTTTGAAAACAAAAACAAAATTGATAAACCCTTAGCCCAGCTAACCAAGAGAAAGAGGGAAACATGCGAATTACTAAAATCTGTGATGACATGGAAATATCACCACAGACACTACTGAAATACAGAGGATAATCAGAAGCTATTTTGAAAACTTCAATAAGCCAGAAAATTTGGAAGACCTCTATAAATTCCCAGAGGCATACAACCTACCCAACTTGAAACCAGCCTTTTTATTTAATTTTATTTTTTGAGACAGGTGAGCAAATGAGTGAACTTTCTGTATAATTTATATTTTACTATTTTTTTCTTTGACACAATATTAAAAATAAGAATGCCACATAATTGACACGCAGGGGAAAAGGCAGGGAGGACGTCGCTCCTTAGCACATGAGGAAATGGAGGTGGAGACCGCAGCCTTAGGAAGGGTCCTGGAGAGGTGACCTCCCGGCCTTCCCTGCCCTTCCCCTCCCCAGGAGAAGCGCACCAGGAGTGGTGGGTCTGTCTGTGCCACTTCTCCAACCTCAGACTGGGGCATGGACCCACTGCCTCATGGATTTGCCTCCGGTGAGATCCAGACGTCCCCTGCCTTTCCTCTTGGCTTCCTGAGGGGCTGCCTCTTGCAGGGCGGGAGTCAGGCAGCCTCTCCATCACAGTCTTGCAGTTAGCTACTAAAACTCCCTGTCCCTCGGTTTCTGCCAAGGCCAATGTCTCGGCTTGGCACCAGAATCACGAGGCACTCACAGCTTTGTAGGTTCAAACAGCAATTCTTTATTCCCGCTCTCACACCGCCTCCACACAGGTCCAGGGGCAAACGCGTTCTCCCGTCTCCCGCACAATTCACCTACTCCATGAGGCTATCTCCCAATCCCATTTCAATCTCACGAGAACTCAACGGGAACAAGCAGCAGGAACACCCTAATCCCAGCAATAATCTTCAACTTCCAACTTCCCTAAAACCCATTATCTTAAACTGGCAACGCCTTAAACTCAAGGAGCCGGTTACTTCCTCAAACCTGATCAGCTCTAAACCCGAATCCGCCTTGGTCCTTGAGCAAGGTCACCTTATTAAAGCATGCATGCAATGTCCCATCGAATGTCCTCTAAGCAGCATGGGGTACGCTTGGCAAGGAAATTTCGATGCATCATTCCTACTTGGTAATGGCCCTCAGCAGGTTTCCACAAGCCTAGTGGAGACATAAAACTTCCGGGTTTTCTGGAAGAAACCGTGAGAATCTGCAGGGCTGATCGAGCTACTCTAGGAAGCAAGGAACTTAGAAATTCAAAATTTTATTATTGTATCATCCAGTGTCCCATTCTCCTCCTCCTCCTCCTCCCCCCCCTCCTCCTCCTCCTCCTTCTTCTTTGTACTGGAGATTGAACCCAAGGATGCTTTACCACTGAGCCACATCCCCAGCCCTTATTTTTATTTTTTATTTTGAAACATGGCCTTGCTGAGGCCTTGAGCTTGTGATCCTCCTGCCTCAGCCTCCCAAATTGCTGGGATTACAGGTGTGTACTACCACACTTGGCCCATTCTTGTTTTTTCGTAGGTTATCTAACTTCTATTTCAAGTTTCTCTTTTTGTTACACCTGTAATCATTTAGAACAATCATGGCATTTTTAAAAAAACTATATATATATTTTTTATTTAAATAAACTTCTATTAAGAACCCAATATATGTGTCCCAGGAGTACAAGTGAAGTCCCCTGGTACAGTGGGGATGGGAGTCCAGAGCTGTGTACAAGCCTGGCAACGTCCCTATTTATGACAATTCAGCCCAACACAGTAGATGACAATAAATTAGCTAAGACAGAGTCAACACAGTTATTTCCTCAACAATTACATACTGGTACCTCAGAAAATGACTGCTTGGCTGTATGCTCATTTCAAACAGTATTGGGGAAAGAAAATAGGATGGAATCAAATGCTGAGCAGAAGGGCGGCTATTTGTGCTTCATCTTCTGAAATACTTGTATTTTTCCTGAGGATTTTAATCTGACCACAGGCAGGAAGGTGATCATTAGAGGAAGATGGTATCTTCTTTTTTAAATGCTTCATTACACTTTACATGGTAATAATGGGCACTCGCATGCACACCGCCCATGGACATGAAGGAGATTAAATTGGGAGTTTGGCAGCATTAGCTTCTCTAGAACTCACATTCCCAGGAAAAGCTCAGGTTGTGCCAGGAGGAGCAAGAACTCAGGGGCAGAGGACAGACACTTGCTGGCTGCAAGGGCTTGGGGGGAACCCTGGGCTCTGGGGACTGTGGTTTTCTAGGTATAAAATGGGCAGAGTAATTTTTGCTCTGCCTTCTTCCTAGCGGGGGTTTGGGAACTCGGTCCCACAGAGAAGGGGCTCAAATCATAGAATAATCAGAATTATTTTAGGCAAATTTTATTATAGAAAATTTGAAAAATATTTGTGAGGCATGAAATAATCTTGCAATCGTTGACTGTGCCTAGAAGATAGTCTCAGGCTCTTTGCTGAAGAAAAATGGGGTCTGAAGATTGTGGGTTCTAGGGATGAATATAGATAAGTGAGTTAAATATATGCAAATATACATGTGAATACAACCTAAAACCTTGTGGGGTGGCACATGACTCCAATTCCAGCTTTTGGGAGGTTGAGGCAGGAGGATTGCAAGTTTAAGAACAGTATGGGCAGTTTAGGGATATGCTGTTTCAAAATAAGAAATAGAAGAGGCTGAGGATGTAGCTCAGTGATACAGTACCCCTGGGTTTAATTCCCAGGATCACACACATCCACAAACACACACACAACTGTCACAAGTAGCTTCCCTGTGTTGATCGAGCACCTTCTTTGTGCCAGACACTGAGACAAGGGATCCTCATGTCAGTTTAACAAGTAGACAACTGTTCCCATTAGAAAAGAGAAATCTTAGGCCCATACAGTTTACAGGAACTTGCACCAGATCTTGCAAATTGTAGATGTCAGAATTGGAACTCATGTTCACCTGACTGGCTCTGAAGCCCAAGCTCTGATCTATGCATTGCTTTGGGTGTGTTAGAAACTTAGTCCCCAAAGTCATCTGTTACTAGTGTTTGAAAGTGGTGCCTCCATCATGAGGTTGGAGTCACCTTGACTTCATGAATGGCTTTAGGAAAAGGGAAGAGAGACCTGAGCCATGATGCTCTGACTCACCCTGTGATACCTTGTACTGACTTGGGACCCTGCAGAGTCCCCTAGCAGTAAGAAGGATTTCACCAGATGAGGCCACCTGATCTTGAAATCCCTGACCTTCAGAACCATGAGCTGAATAGTCTCTCTGAATTACCCAATATGTGGTATTTAGTTATAGTAACAGAAAATGGACTAAAATAATCCACAACATTTTACTCTTCCTGTTTCTCCTACCCCCTTGCCTATTCCCTTCCCTTCTCTCTGCTATACTCCTCCTTGTGCTCTCCACTTGCAACCCCCACGTGCTCTTGCAGACATGCCTAGCCCATATTTATAATTAAGCACAAATGTCATCATTATTAATCAATTGGAATTAGAATTTTCCTGCTATTTATAGGAATCATATTTTAAAGCTGAGATATAGAGGGTGACATAGATTATAAACTATCTATTAAAACATTTTAGAGAGCACTTGTTGTTGGATCTGATATGAAATCTATACTTTAAAAATATGGCTGAATGGAGTAAGCCTATTTCTTTCCATGTTATACTAAATCTCTGAAATATTAGGTTATTCATGTAATAAAAATCTTGTTAGAAGGGGTGGGGATGCAGCTCAGTGGTAGAGCTCTTGCCTCATGTGAGGGAAGTCCTGAATTCCATCCTCAGCACCACAAAAACAGACAGACAGACAGAAAACTCTGTCCTAGGAGAACAACACCTTTTCTGTTGTAACTGAAACTTCTTCAGGTTTTGTTAGTTAAGTATGATATAATCCTTGCTGAGGGTGTTAGAGCAAGGGGATAGTTTTCTTTTTCTTTTCTTCTTGTTATTTGGCATCATTTCTTTTAACAGGGCATGACAAGCATGTTTTAATGTATCCTCTATCAGTTAGTAAATTCCATCACGTTTTTTTTTTTTAAATACTTGGCCAATATGTGTAATGGCTGAAGCTTTGCTGGGTTACTTCATAATGTGGGGTAGGAAAAAAAGGATCTGGCAAAGGTGAGAATTTTTAGGAAATGCCAAAATTATGTATCTTTTAAATTCCCCTAAAGGGGACACATTTATGTTGACATAAATTGTTCAGTAAATTGTGTAGCTAGCAAGCTATCCACATGGGTGATGGATAGCTTGTCATGGGCTAATTTCAAATATGTGTAGAAAAGGAGTCAAATCATCCTGAGTCAAATCATCCTAATATCCACCTCATTTTTCCACCCGAGGGACACACACTTGGACAGAACTCCTCCAAGGTTAGCCCAGGGTTTTTCCCATGAGGGTCAAAGAGAGGGTGATTACTAGGTGGGCTGGGCTCTGAGGGAAGGGTCACTCTTGGAGACTTCTCCAGGCTCTTTGAAAAGGTACAGAAAGGTCTGGTTGAGTAGCTCAGTGGCAGAGCACTTGCCTAGCAGGTGTGGGGTCCTGGGTTCCATCCCAGCTCCACAAGAAAGAGAGAGCATGAGAAAAAATAAACAAACAAGCAAAAAACCATGCTTTTGAAAAACATTGTCAGCTGCTGTGACCCATCCATGAGGCCATGCAGTACTTGGTGCTTCTATCAAACGTGTCCTGGGGACTTCAGTACATGGCATGGTCCGGAGGGCCTGTTCCCAACATGTTATGGAGAGTTGTGTGAGTTTTACTAAGGCTAATTCTCCTGCTTGGTGCAGGGGAGAGATGGTCATCAACACAACCTCCTGATTCATCCTTGTTTCATTTATGTTGTCTGAGGACTGAAGTTAAAGCACCTAGTGTTGAAAGATCTGATGAAGTCACGCAGATGGAGGGAATTTTTTTTTTTATTAACTGGAGGATGGAAGGAGATGATCGTTGGTTAAATATCTCCTTTGTACCAGGTTCTCTCATATATAAAATCATTTAATTTTTAGTACAAAAATTCTAAATGACAAAGTTGAATCCTTATTCCACTTTAAAAATCAGAAAACTGAGGCTCTGAGAACTTGAGCTGAGACTAAGGGTTCCTCTGTAAAGGTGGTGGAGCTGGTGTTTGAACTTGGTCTCTGACTTCTGGTACCCAGCTGTTCACATTGTCACACCCTGCAGAGATGGAGTGCTTATGATCTGGAAGCACACCACGCCCTGCTTTCTAGCACAGTGTGAGTACTGGCACCTGGAGCCTCTCCTGGGGTACATGGATGTTGGTTGCCTGACTGACTTCGTGAGAGCTTTATAATAAGCAAATGTAAATAACAAGAAACTTAGGAACCAAACTCAAAACCATTCTGTTGCTTAAAATTTTAATTCACTATAAGAAATCTTGACTTTAATTCTTCTGACTAAGCATCCACATCAAAAGAAATGCCTATGTTATGATAAATCAGTTTTTGGTTAAGAAAAAATAGAGCAAAAATTGAGGCTCGTTTTCTTTTCTTTCTTTCTTTCTTTCTTTCTTTCTTTCTTTTTTTTTTTTTTTTTTCTTTTTGGTATTGGGGATTGAGCTTAAAGGCACTTTCCCACTGAGCCACATCCCAAGCCCTTTTTATTTTTATGAAATTTTGAGACAGGGTTTCTCCAAGTTGCTGAGGCTGGCCTCAAACTTGCAATCCTTCTGCTCCAGCCTCCTGAGTTGCTGAGATCACAGGTATGTGCGACGGGGCCTGGTGAGGCTCAATTTTCAACATGTACACAGTTACTAGTCAATAGAAATATATTACTGTGTGCATATACGTGACCAATGTGATTCTGCAACCTGTACACTCAGAAAAATGAGAAATTATATCCCATCTGATTCAAATGTATGATACATCAAGGACATTGTACTGTCATGTGTAACTAATTAAAACAAATAAAAAATTAAAAAATATACACTTTTTAAAAATATAATCTTTTTATATACCTATTATAGTGCTCTATATGTGTAATATGAAATGAATTGCATTCTGTCATCATGTATAACAAATTAGAATAACTAAATAATTTAATAAAAATAAACCTATTATAGGTGAGCACAGAACCTTTTATAGGAGAAAAAGTCAGAACTGAATTTAGGATTAAACCCTAGTTGTGATTCTACAAACATTTTATATATCTTATATTTTATAGTACATTTTTTAAAATTAAATTATTTATTTATTTTAATTTGTTATACCTGATGGCAGAATGCAATTCATTTCATATTACACATATAGAGCACAATTTTTCAAGTCACTTATTGTACACAAAGTATTTTCACACTATTCGTGTCCTCATTCATGGACTTAGGGTAATGATGTCAAACTCATTCCACCATCATTCCTACCCTCTTACCTCCTCCTTTCCTCTCCCTCCCCTTTGCCCTATCTAAAGTTCTTCCATTCCTCCCATGCTCCCCCCACCAACACTTTTAAAAATAGCACATCATCTAGTCTTGATTTCCTGATATTTTGGTGAGGGAAAACCTCCACTTTTTTTACCCAGAGATCTCTATTATGTAATTATCTCTCACCTTAGACTTAGTTACTTGGCTTGAGGTTCTTAATTTTATCAGTCACAGTTGGTCTCCCAGACTGCTTATCACTAATCCTGAGTGAGTGCTTACTATGTACACACTTTGCCTGGTCTTTTGGAATCCTCTCTACTCCATGGCAGGCCTGGTGTCATTATCCCCATTTTACTGATGGGAAAACCAAGAGGCCATCAGACTGGCAAAGAGGGGAGACTGGAATGTAACCCAATGTCTGACACCAGAATTTATGCTCTTAACTGTGCAGGGTATCTATAACATCACTGGGCAAGAAGTTAGTGCTCAAAAAAACATTATGCAATAGGGCTGGCTATGATGCAATAGGTTGTGGCTCAGAGGAAGAGCACTCACCTAGCATGCGTAAGGCACTGGGTTTGATCCTCAGCACCACCAAATAAAAAATAAAGGTATGTGTCCACCTTCAACTGAAAAAAAAATTGTTTAAAAAAGTATTTTGCAACAAAAAACATCCAGGACTTGGGGTGTAGCTCAGTGGTAGAGCTTAGCATTCAGAAGGCCCTAGGGTCTAACCTCAGCAACAAAACAAAACAAAATTTAAAACAACCAAAAAGGAAACAAATTACTCAAAGACTAAAGTAACTAGGATGCTTCTCCTCCTTTCCTAGAACAGTGTCAGCTTTTGTTCCTCTTAAGTGTTTGGCAGTCTGCAGGTTGTCTACCCTCTGGCTCCCCAATATCATAGGGAGACCTCTTCCAATGAGGATTTTTTTTTTTGATACCAGGGATTGAATGCAGGGGCACTTTAACCACTGAGCCACACCTCTGCAGCCCCTTTTTGTATTTTATTAGAGAGGGCTTTGCTGAGTTGCTTCAGGCCTTGCTAAATTGCTGTGGCTGGGTTTGAACTTGTGATCCTCCTGCCTCTACCTCCAGAGCCACTAGGATTATAGGCATGCACCGCCACACCAGGCTTTCAATGAAGATTTCTATGATCTGTTCATAGATCTTTAGGAGGGATCTTTAGGAGGGATCATGATTTCCCCTGAAATAATGCCTAGTAGTGTCATTGGCAGGTGGACACATGGATCCTTTGACCCCACAGCTTGCTCCTCTGGGAAGGGAGGAGCAAGGCTTTCAATGAAGATTTCTATGATCTGTTCATAGATCTTTAGGAGGGATCTTTAGGAGGGATCATGATTTCCCCTGAATAATGCCTAGTAGTGTCATTGGCAGGTGGACACATGGATCCTTTGACCCCACAGCTTGCTCCTCTGGGAAGGGAGGAGGATGCACAGGAACAGAGGCCCAGCTCTGGAAATGGGTTGCTTGGTAGTTCTGTGGTGTGCAGAAGAGGGAAGGCAGGGGAAAGGGAAGGAAGAGGCCCTTATATTGCTATAGAAGGAGAATCGGCTGTTGGGCTGGCAGTCTTTGGCAGCAGGAAATGGGCCATTATTTCTGGAGAGAACTTCCTGTCCCACAAGGATGAACTTACCCACATAGCACGTTTCTCCACTTGGACTCTGCGTCTGGGCTTCCTAAGCAAGAGATGTGCTCTGTGTGGCTCTTGTCTCTCTCCTGGGTCAGGGTGTGATAGAACTAAACTCCCCAGGAAATCCTCTGAGGGAACCCGCAGGGCAGGGGGTGGTCCTGGTGGGGCTGAATTTCTCACTCCTCTCCCCTTTAGTTAGTTGACCCCTAATTTTGATTGAACACCAACTTTCAGGCTTGAACAAAGTCTTCCAAAGTTCTTAGACACTGACCCAACCATCTGCAAACCCTTCTGGAAGGTTCCAAGGCAAGGGGTGTAAGCCAAAGGCGAGGTAGACGTTTATGTATTAAAATCAGCTCTTTTGGAAATAACATTTAAATATTCATAAAGTATTTTCAAAATAACCCCCCAAATGTGTTTTTTTAAAGGGAAATGGAACCTCACCCATTCTTCCCGAGCACTTCATTAATCTTGCTCTTTTTCTTTGTTTTCCATGGTTTCTCTTCCTTTCATACAGACAGATGGTTTCAGGCATTTACAGTAGCTTCTATCCTAGTGTTGCTATGCGACAAAATGCGTCCTCTCTGCGTCCTCTCTCTGTTGTATCCCGTTTCCGTTCAACAACTCAAAATAACTAGCCGAGTGCTTCAACTGCTACTTCCTCCTTTCTACAGAGTTGAATATCTATCAAGTATCTGCCCGGGCTTCCTATCTCTTCCTGTTACAGCCTTGAAAAAAAAATGTGTTTGCCCCAATTGATTTTCCTCATCACTTCCTATTTACATCTGCCCACTTGGTGCTCAGGCGGCAAAACAGACTTCAGTGAGCCGCACAGCTGTTGGCCGGCAGGGGAAAAAGAAGTGTCAGGCGATTGTGGGATGTTCCAAACCAGGATTTTTTTTTTTTTTTTTTTTTTTATTGTTGTCAGGTGTGAGGTTCCTGTTTTTCCTTTTAATCATGCCTCTGTTTCCCAACAGATAGTAGAAGGCAAAAAGAAAAAAATAATAATAACACAAACATAAAAGCAGCTCTTTTCTCATTTCTTGGCTGAAAATGAGGATAATAAATTTGCTGATTCTTACTAAGAAGTACGCAGAGGAATAAAAGCATCCTACATTTTGAAGGTAGGAAGTTCAGAATTTAAAGAGAAAAAAAAATCGCTTAGATAATGAAACAAGTCTGTCTGTCTGTCTCTCTCTCTTTTTTTTTAAAGACTATAGGTCATGTTGGGCCTCTCCCTCTATTTCTTGTTTAACCATTAGATTCATTTATAGATTCTTCCAAAACTCATTTCATGCCTCTTTAATTCATGTCATTTTTCTTATTCCTAGAAGTCACAAATCTTAAATAATGAGACTACGGTCGACCCAACTAAGTGATCGGGTCTGTGGAATGGAGGTCGGGGCACCTTAGGGAAAATTGTTCACTCCTCCTCGCTCTTCAGGGATTTCAAATTCCAGTTTCTGAAGAAAACTATGATCTCCACTGGAAAAGCATTTATTGAAAACTGAGAGGACACACATGATTCACAGGAACAGGATCTTCCCTGGTTTTGAAAATAAAGGTGCTTGCAACAGTCCGAGAATTGAAACACAATATAAACCACTCGACGGAGTGACGATACTGCAGTTCCTGTAAATTCAAAAACCATCCCAGTTCCCTGAAATGGAGGTGAATTGTGTGAAATGTTCCTTTTTGAGGTGGGCCTGTCCATGTCTCCTGGGACAGTTTGGTCTTTCAGTCAAGTGTCGCCTGTGGAGTTGTGGAACCCTCTGTCCTGGCAGTGGCGGGTGCAGTCACTGAACTGCTCGTGACCCATGCCTTTGTCAGGCTGCCTGTGCTTCCTGTGTGTGGTCCCTCAGGAGCCATTGAGGGCCATCAGATCAACTGTCCTGTTTTACAAGATAGTGTTAAGTAACCCTTATAACCCTCATCAAGGCCCCACAAGGGTGACAAGAAGTGGGCTCCAGAACACAGAACTGGGAGAACAGACTAACCCTGGCATTAGGTGCAGTGCTGCAGGGCATTCAGGAAGTACCAAAGTGTGTATGGGCTGTGGTACAACCTGCAATTCAGACATCCACTGGGGGTCTTGGAAAATATCCCCCATGACTAAGAGGGTCCTATTGCATATGTGTGTGTGTCCGTACATATGTACATGTGTGTATGTGTATGCATACATAAATATGAAGTAGATATTAGAACTACAAAACCACTCAAAACAATTTTAGCTCATTCCTTCAACAGGTATATTAAATAGTACTTTACCTGCCATCTTTATTTGACATATGGTTCTATAGAAATTAGATATTTAAAATATTTTAAAAATATTTTTAAGGGGTTCTGATGTTGTAAACTTTCATTAGCTCTCCAGATTTTTTTTTTTCATTGTGTGTTTGAAAGAGTCTCTTGTCACCTGATCTTTATCATGCCTAGGACACACAAACAATAGAAAAAAGAAAAAACATTTTTGAATCTTCATTCTGTTTTGGGGGCTCAGAAACGTTCCGCATGCTCTTCCTCATTTCCTTGGGAATATTGTGTCCTATGACTACTTTCAACTGTGAGCCTTGAAAATTCCTTTAGATCTTGAACATAGTGTGAGTTCTAGGGTAGATAGCGAGACCACAGAATGCAAGTCACTCCCCAAAGTCACAGCCAGGAGCAGGAACACAGTGACTTGGGGTAAAGAAACCTAGATTGTACTGGTCTTTCAACAAAGAAGTGGTACCTGGGTATTCAGCTCTAAAATCCATGGGAGGTGGCAGAAGGATTACTGTCAAAGAGAATTCTTTATTGCTTTGGTCCACTGATATTATTTATATGTATATATACATGTGTGTATATATACATACATACATACATACATACATACATATGTATATATATACACATACATACATATATAAATTTATATGTGATATGCTAATTTAATTATATTATTAATATATAATATATTAATATATGCATATATAAATCATCATTGTTGTGCATCTAGTTTTTCTAGATGTTCTCTCCCCTATTCACCATGAATGGTTTTCTATGTCATTAAATAGTTGAAATTCTGATTGATAAGGACTGCATATATATCCCTTATACAAGTAGCTTTGGTTATTTGTCCAAAGAGTAGATTCTTTTGCCCTTTAAAAATAATTGCATGGGCCAGATGTGGAGGCACACACCTGTAACCCCAGAAATTTTGGAGGCTGAGGCAGGAGGATCCCAAGTTAGAGACTAGCCTCAGCAACTTAGTGAGGCCCTAGGCAACTTAGTGAGGTCCTAAGCAACTCAGCAGACCGTGTCTCAAAATAGAAAGGGCTGGGGATGTGGCTTATTTGTTAAGAATAGCGGTGCATTTTATGGTGAAATAATGCAAAATTGTGAATGAGGTGTATTTTATATCAGGTACCCACTTCTTCCTGATGCCTTGGCTTATCTGGTGCATAACACATGCTTCTCCCATGAGTGGACTGTTTGAACTCACCTCTTCCAGAACAATCTGAAACTTGGAAATTAACTTCTCCTGAATTCAGGGAGTCTTTTATTTCAGGTCTTGGTTCACAAAGTATAGTTTTCCCTGGATATTTGGGCTTCATGGGGGATACTGACGTGTGAGGTGGATCTCAAACAATTTTAATCAGTGTGGCCTCAGCACACGTGTGGCGTTCATCGGAGGTGATGTTCCGCTCTGCCAAGGTTTCCCGGTGATTTCATAATTTTGAGGCCTTTCTCTCCAGTTCACGTTTTCAGTTTCTTTCAAGGGAGGGAAACTTTTCTTGTTTCTGTTTAAAGATTAGCATAGTTCTTGGCGTATTATAAGGAACAGTAATTTAGAAAGCAGTTTATTTAATATCAGTGGTTGTTGAGCCTCCTCAAATCTGAGATCACAAAATGTGGTTAGTCTCAGAGATAAAGGGGCATTTCTTGCGACACTACTCTCAGGACAGAAGTTACAGAGAGGACAGCATGAGTCAATTGGCTGAAGAAGGAGAGGTTGAGTGAACAGAAGCGGAATGGTCAGGCTCATGTCTAGGTTAGAACATTTTGAGTGCCTTGAGTAAATTTTGAGATAATGCACCTCTGCATGATCATGTGGTTAGAATTTCTAGTCATCCTGCATTCTTGGCTGTTGAACCATGTCCAGCAAACAGATAATCCTGGTCATCAGAATAACATCTCCGTGCATGCACGATGAATAATACTCTCTTTTAAGCAATGGAGATAGGATCGAGCCCCCCGGGCTACATGCCTTTAGGTTCTTCTCTAGAACGTTCTTGTCTCCCTTCTTCTAACACACTGGTATCATCCTCATCCTCCACCCAAAAGTTGTTTCCGACACTTGCTTGTAGCCTCAGTCAGCCCTTCGGTGCTTTCACAGCATTCTTACTCCATATTCACAAGTATTTAATGACCACTGTCCTTGAATGCCCCCAAGCTCCCACTGATCTGTCAAGTACTGGACAGGAATCATATTCTATTTTGCTCCACATTCTCCACAGTATCATAGTCCATTGTTCACCATAGGTACACAACAAATTTTACCAAGGGGACCCTTAGTGTTTCACAAGTCATACCGTGTGTTCCTGACGATGCCGATGAGATGAGGTACTGGTGGGGAGCTTTATTCTGCAGTCTCTCTTTGGCTATCTTCATCAAAAGACACAAACAACTGAAGGTATTTAGCCTCAGCAGATGACATCCATAAGGCCCTGGTTTACTCAACAACAAGAAGGAATAAATTATTGCTACATGCAGTAACATACAGGGGTCACAGGGAATTTTCAGGAAAAAAAAAGGTGGTATGCTTTAATTCCATTTATTTAATAGTTTTGTAATGAAATGATAGAGAGGGAAGAGAGATACATGGTTGCCAGAGGTTAAGATGGGGGAAGGGGCCGCTGTGGCTATAAAGGGATATGTTGACAAGACAATTTTGCATCTTTTTTTTTTTTTGGTATGAGAGATTGAAGTTGGGGGCACTTGACCACTAAGCCACATCCCTAGCCCTTTTTATATTTTATTTAGAGACAGGATCTCACTGAGTTGCTTAGGGCCTCACTAAGTTGCTGAGGCTGGCTTTGAACTCATGATCTTCCTGCCTCAGCTTCCCAAGCTGCTGGGATTATAGGTGTGTGCCACCGCATCCGGGAAGACAGTTTGGTATCTTGATTATGGTAGTGGATGCACAAATTTCTGCATAGGATAAAATTGCATATAGCTACATACACACAGACACACATAAATGAATGCATGAAAAATTGTCCATCCACGAATCAACTCTGTGGATTGTGCCAATGTCAGTTTCCTGGTTTTGTTTTGTATTTCAGATCTACAAGATATTACCATTGACAGAACCTGGCTAAAGGGTACTTGGGACCTCCTGGTACATTTTTTTTTTTTTTGCACCTTCCTGTGACTCTGAAGTTATTTCAAAGTAAGTTTTTAAACACCCCTCTTATATTCATGCATAACCCATTTTCTATACTCGCAAATTGTCTTGGATCTAGATGTGAAGTGATCTTTAACCCAATCTAAGTGTTTTTATATCTGCAGGCACTTGGTTGAGAAGAGGCAAGTCCACGAGTGTATCCAACTGGAGTACTAGTCTCAGTCCCCTCTGACTGTGCTGTGGTCTTGGAATCATCTCACTTGCTTCTACTATGGGGATGATGATGCCTGCCTTGTAAAGTTGTTGACAGTGAAATGGGAGACTTTGTTTCCTGTGGGTAGTACTCTTCTTAATGCTCAGAGTTGACTCAAACAAGGGAAAAAAATGACTATTTAAGAGAGTAGCCTATTTGAAGTTACTCAAATTGGTTGTGGAACCAACCTAGATGCCCATCAATGGATGAATGGATAAAGAAACTGTGATATATTGAGCTGGGGATGTGACTCAAGCGGTTGCGCGCTCGTCTGGTATGTGTGTGGCCCGGGTTCGATCCTCAGCACCACATACAGACAAAGATGTTGTGTCCGCCGAAAACTAAAAAATAAATATTAAAAAAATTCTCTCTCTCTCTCTCTCTCTCTCTCTCTCTCTCCTCTCTTACTCTCTCTTTTAAAAAAAAGGCTGAATGTTTTCTCTGATTATTAGATGCTGATCTATAATGCTGATCTATTGGTGGGAGCATGGGAAGAATGGAGGAACTTTGGATTGGGCAAAGGGGAGGTTGAGGAGGGGTTATGAGGATAGAAAAGATGGTGGAAGGAGATGGACTTCATTACACTAGGTACATGTATGACTGCATGGATGGTGCATCTCTACACTGTGTACAACCAGAGAATTGAAATGTTGAAATGTGGGCTGGGGATGTGGCTCAAGTGGTAGCGCGCTCGCCTGGCATGCGTGCGGCCCGGGTTCGATCCTCAGCACCACATACCAACAAAGATGTTGTGTCCGCTGAGAGCTAAAAAATAAATATTAAAAAAAATTCTCTCTCACTCTCTCTTTAAAAAAAAGAAACGTTGAAATGTTGCACTCCATTTGTGTAGATGAATTGAAATGCATTCTGCTGTCACGTACAACTAAGTAGAACAAATAATTTTTTTTTTTTTTAAAGAGAGTAGCCTATTTGAGATCTGTGTACAGAGCATGCCAACTTCAGGGTCAGAAAATGTACTTACATTTGGTTTTAATAGCACACACAAAAAATATCTGAGCACTGATATTTTGGTGAGTCAGTGTCTGTGTCATGTGAGTCGCCAACTTCTGTGATTTTCACCCTGGATTGGATGGCTACACAGGAAACCAGCAAAAGTGGTTATACAGTGAAGTTTGAGGGTTATGGAGAGAATAGGTGGGGTGGGTCTTCTTGGTGCTTTAAAAAAATATATTTAATTTTGTATAGCAATTGGGAGTTCATAACCCACTTCAATCTAATGTATGAAATATGATATGTCAAGAGCTTTGTAATGTTGTGAACAACCAATAAAAAAAAATATATATATTACTTTTTAGTTCTGTGAAAATATCTACTCAGAGGCTGGGATTGTGACTCAGTGGCAGAGTGCTTGTTTCATGCATGTTTTAATGTTGTGCTGAGGATCATGGATTTGATCCTCAGAACAACATAAAAATAAATAAATAAAATAAAGGCATGTTTCTATTAAAAAAAGCCTATTCAGAAAAAGACATAGATGATTATAATAGCTTAAAACACTGTAGAGTTTATACAGAATTTCTGCTTAAATTGTATTTACTGAATTCTGTGTTGCTCTGTTTTATTGTGGTAAAATTTACATAACAAAAAATTTACCACTTAAATCATTTGAAAACTCAGAGGTATTAAGTACGTTTTTTTCATTTACCCCAAATGAAGCCCTATACCCTTTAAATATTAGCAACTTCATTCTCTTTCCCCCAGGCCCTGAGAATCCCCATTCTTTCTGTCTCTATGAATTTGACAACTCTAGGTATCTTATATAAATGCAATATTTGCCCTTTGCTGATTGTGTTTCTGGTATGCACTGGGTACCATATAAAAGAAGTGTGTAATTCATTTATCAGATAATGCTTCAGAATGGAATCCTAACAACAGGATTCCCCTTGTATCCCAAGTTTTTTGTAATCTGCCAAGAATTTGAATTCTAAAGATCTGACCCATTGATATATTATAGAAATTACCTGGAATACATGCATAAATTAAAAATACACTGTAGTAATGGTTATCACTTGGCTTTATTTGAAGGGTTATCTATTAGACATTTTGTTTCCCATGTCATGAGTTAAGTCCTTCAAGTGGTGGATATTCAAATAACAGACACCAACCTCTTTCCACAAACAGGTGGATATTTGGTCTTCAATAGACAGAATCGTAGATCAAATAATCTCATCCATATGAGAAGGGGAACATAAAAATGTCAAAGAGCATTATTTCTAATGTAGAGATGTGGGTTGAAGACAGAGGAATTTGTTTCTCACTTCGTTTTTAAAGGTGTTATAGAAAGATATGGGACATCTTTGCAAAGCAGCCCTTGTCTATATACAAAAGAGAACAGTGCCTAATCACTGTTCAATTAATTTCCTGACTCTGCTACAAGAAGTTACCACAAACTAGGTGGCTTAAAATAACAGAAATTCATCCCCACATCTGGAGACTAGAAGTTTGAAATTCAAAGGCTCAGAGAGAGAAACTGGACCTGTCTACTTTAAATTCTGGAGCTTGCTCATAATCCTTGGTGTTTATCTCTCTGGAGAAAATACCAGTCCTCGAATTAGGGCTCACTCCGATGGAATATGACCTCATTTTTACTTGGTTATATCTGCAAACTCAGAGGTACTAGATGGAGATACATATATATCACCCTCCCTCTCAAATTCTACCCACAATTGTCATTGTTTTCTTTAGGAAAATAATTAAGGTCACAATCTTTTACCAACCTTGAAGCAATAAGAATCTATTTGCTGTGGCCAGTTGTTATCTATCAAAATATGCAGTTCTGTCCGTGTGAAAAGTACTGGTGGTTACTTACTGGTTTTGGGGAATAGCAAGAAAAAATAACAGTAGACATTCCACCCTTAGAAAGGAAGGAAAGCATCTATATTGTTAGGATTCCTTCCAGTTATCTCTGCTACAATACCTTTTACCCAATTCACACAGCTTGAGGGTAACTGTCAGAACGCTCAGCACTTCTGATATTCAAATTCAGCAATTTAGATGGAACCACAGGAGACTCTCTTCCTTCATGGACATGTGTGTGGATGGGATGGATCTAGCCAATATCATCACTTGGTTTGCTGTTGAGCCAGTACCGGCATTCATTCACCTGAGGTTAACATCACTTATACAGTGAAAGATGGGGATGAAACCTGTTCTTCACCATGATGCTTTTAACTGGGGCAGGAAATCAACTCCAGGGCCTGCAGCACATTCCTTCTGGAAACTCTGTTAAAGGAAGGAAGTTCCCTGGGGGATTTTTAATCCTCATATACAGGACTTTGTTTTGAGAGGATCATTTAAAAAAAAGTCTGTACAAAATGCCCTGAAGGGCACTCATGACACACTTGGGGAAAATTTATAATGCTACAGTATTACACCAAAAGATACAGGATTTTGTCTTAGATGAATAAGAAGAGTCACAGCAGGAAATAGCAGGTGTGCACAGAGTTCAGGCTTATTAGAAATAGTTATCAGTGGCAGGGAACAACTTGATTTGAAAGTTCCATCAACAGGACCAACCAAAGAAAACAAATTGGGACAAAGCAGGACATTATTATTATTATTATTATTATTATTAATATTTTTATTTTAGTTTTCGGCGAACACAGATCTTTGTTTGTATGTGGTGCTGAGGATCGAACCTGGGCCACACGCATGCCAGGCAAGCGCACTACCGCTTGAGCGACATCCCCAGCCCAGGACATTATTATTATTTTTTTTAAGAAAAATTCTTTTTTAAAAAATATTTTTATTGGTACATTATAATAATGCATAATAGTGGAACTCGTTGTTAAGGAAAATTTCTTTCTTGTTATATTTCAGAACCCAGGAATTCAAGAAGTTGGGTCATTGCTGGTTTTCCTGTTGATACTCAGTAGCCTGTGTAGTGAATGCATTACTAACATCAAAGAAAGGAAAGTGGAACTGGGCATGTGTGTTGGCACAAGTCTGTTACGGCAGCTACTCAGGAGGCTGAGGCAGGATGGTAAGTTCAAGGTCAGCCTTGGCAACTTAGTGAAACCCTGCCTCAAGGGTTGGGGTGTAGCTCAGTGGTAGAATGCTTGCCTAGCATGTGCAAGGCCTTGTGCTTCAACCTTAGGAAGAAAGAAGGAGGAGGAGGAGTAGGGGGAGGAGAAAGTTGCAATAGACATGCACACATGAATGGAGACAACAGTTTTGTGAAGTCATGAGATAGGAAGATTTGAAATGCAACCAGAAGCTGATATTCTTAAGCTAAAGAAATAGGCTCTCCTACCTGGGCATGGTGATACACCATGTAATCCCAGAGGCTTGGGAGGTGAGGCAGGAGGATAGCAAGTTTGAGGTCAGTCCGGGCAACTTAGAGAAATACTATCTCAAAATAAAAAATAAAAAAGGCTTGGGGTGTAGCTCAGTCGTAGAGCACCGGTGGGTTCAGTCCTCAGTACCATTAAAAAAAAAAAAAAAGATGAGTAAAGAAATAGGTTCTCTTAATTGGCTTGGCTGATTAATACATGGAGTTAATGAGGTGAAGGTTATGAGTTTATTCCCACAAAGAGTCTCATCCTCTTATTGGGAATTGACTTTTCTCTATGGCCATTTTTTTTTCAGAATTTGTGTCCTTCCCTAAAAATCTTAATTCATTTATTTATTTTTAAAGACAATAAAGAAGTAATGGTGTGTCTCTTGAAAAATGTTGTTTTTTTTTTTTTTTTAAAGAATATCATCTAAGATACTAGAATGATAGCAACATATATTGTTTTACTCTTTACCTGGACCACCCAATTGAGCTCTCTGCCACTTTAAAATGATAGTGTTAGTAATTCGTTACTAGGATTATTTTTATGATTGTTATTTCATTTAAAATTTTTATAGCATGGAGGCACCTTGAACAGCCTCTGATGTTATGTACCTTGTGAATGGAATCCAAGTCTTTCCATTTGACTGCAAATCTACATACCACTAAGATCAATGGCTAATTACAGTAGTTGTCTCTTTCCATTACTATGTCAATAACAAAGTTAGTGCCCCTTATGGAACACTTCAATATAATTGACATCTGTTTTAGAATCTGGTAGGATAAACTTCCCTTACCCTCATGTTTTTGTTTGCATTGAAAATAATCAGGGAGATATTGAAAACAAGCCATATGTTCAATGACAATAAATGCTTTAAATGGTCTCTTTGGACATATACTTCATTTGGAGTGCAGCAAATGATTAGCAGATGATTTTACAATTTCCACATGGATAAAAAGATTTGAGATGTACTTTCTTCTCACTTCCAATGCTTTGTTGACTGACATGCACTTCTGGTGTTTGTTAATACATAGAATAAAAGAACAGAATCTATGTTTGCTGATATGATATGCAACCAGGTGGCGCAGCAGGTTAGGAGAGGATTAAGATTTATTTCCCCTGTATACTTACTGACAATTTTTCTTGTATTGATTTGATTGTATAGGGGTAAGGGGAAATTATTCTTGGAAAGTTCTTTTTACCTCAATCAGAGCTCAAGAAAGTGTGAAGCCAAAAATGTCTGAGAAAGAAGTGTTTAAAAACAAAATTTGCAGTCAGTAATGATAACTACTAATAACGATGCTAATGAGGACAAGAATGCAAAGACAGAACATCAACGAAGCTGATTACATATAACAGGAATGCTTGCTCATTTTATTCCTTGGAATACATTTTATTTTATTTTTTGTGGTGCTATAGATTGAACTCAGGACCTTGGGCATGCTAGGCAAATGTCCTACCACTCAGTGACACCCCCCAGCTCCCCTGGAGTACATGTTATTTTTTAAAATTCTTTATGGTGCTCGGAATTGAACCCAGAGCCTTGCTAACCCAGGGGTAGAAGGAAAGAGTTCTACCATTGAGCCATATCCCCAATCTCTGGTGTACATATTAAAGATCTTAAGAAATAACATATTTCTTGACTTATTCTTTCCTCTCTTTTGTTCAAATGGCTGTTTTTAAACGTTTAAAATATCTGAAATATTGACAGAGTATCCTTCACTATCAGTACAGTGGAGATTTTTGCACCTTACTTTTATTTCACATTTGCTATCTTGAGTTTCTTCTTAGAGACAGTTGACTCATTCTCTGTGGGCATCAATTTGGTAATCCATAGGACAGATAGCATAATATCTCCCTCCAGGGACATTATGAGCACAGAATGTGGTAACTGGCAGAGCTTGGTACACAGCAGCCCCAAATAAAAACACTTTCCCTTTCTTCTCTCCCCACTGATTAATCTTCCCATTTCCCCTTTTCAATCTTCCCTAGTTGTAAGCCTTTGTGATTCTTTTATGATATTATCTTTCTCAATTTAAAATTGTCACTGTGAACTTGCCTCCATCAAAACTAAGAGTAGCTGCTCTTTTTACAGAGTATTTAGAGGAAGAAGGGAAAGAAGGAAGGAAGGGAGGAAGGAAGAGAGGGAGGGAAGGAGAAAACGTCTGTAGAACCATTCAGATGATCTGTTTGCTGTTGGATGAGTTATTGTAGTTTGTACTTCTTGAGAATTCTTTTATATTTTATCTAATCATCAACTTTATGTATGTGTTTGGAGAATGCTCTTATTATCCTTTTGATTTTTTTCCAGTTCCATTCCTGATATTATTCTATTTTTTTTTGTATTTGTCAATCTTGCCAGAGTTTTGCAATTTTATTCATCTTTAAAAACAAACAAACAACTTTTTTTTGGATGTGTGGGGCAGACCTGGGTGTCAAACCCAGGGCCTCATATGTAATAGGCAAATCCTATCTGAGCTCCACCCCCGTATCTCTGTTTTCCAATGTTCTGCTTTAGTGCTATGAATTTTCTTCATAGAACTGCTTAAATGTATATCACACACTTTGGTATAAATGCATTTTCATTTTCTTTCATTTCCTCATTAAAAATTTCCATTAGACTTCTTTCTTTTATTTGCAGATTATTTAGAAGTAGGTTGTTCAGTTTTGGAATGTGTTTTTTTTTCCTGTTACTTTCTGCTCTGATTCCATTGTGCTTGGAGGATACTGCGCCTATGGTTTAAATGTTTTAAAATTTGGTGAGGCTTGTTATATGGCTCAGAGCATCGTCCATCTTAGCACATGTGCTAAAGGCACATGAGAAGAATTGCATTCTGTTATTGGGTGGACTGTTCTGTAAACGTTGGGCAAATCCTGTTGGTTGATGGTGTTCTTGAGTTCTTCTGTATCCTTGCCGATTTTCTGTGTAATTGTTCTCTATCCATCCTTGAGAAAAGGATGAAATCTCTAGCTGTAATCGTGGGGCTATCTATTTATCTTTTCAGTTCTCTCAATTTTTGTTTCACATGAAACAGCAGCTCTGTTGTTTGGCGTATGCACATTTAGGATTGCTGTCTTCTTTGTGGACAGACCTTCGTTTCAGGATATTTTCTTTTCTCTGAAGCCCATGCTCTCTGACATTAACATAGCTGTTCCTCCTTCTTTTGGTAATGTTCACATGATATCTTTCCCCATTCGTTCACTCTCATTTTGATTCTATTGCTAAGTTGAAGTGGATTTCTTACATACAGCATATATTGGGGTCACTTTTTAAAATTCAAACTGCCGTTGTCATCTTTTAATTGATGCACTAAGACAATTTGGATTTTTCTTGTGGAACCTAGGGTCTCATACTTGCTCCACTGACCATTAGCTCCAGCCTGTTTCTAGGCCATTTATGTTTAATGTAATTGTTATATTAGAGCTTAAGTCTGTTATTGTATTTTTGTTTTCTGTTTGTTCTGTTTCTTATTTTTGTTTTCTTTTGCCTGCCTTTTTGGGCATTATTTAAGCATTTATAAACCTCCATTATAGTTTATCTATGGCATTTTTGTGTGTAACACATTCCATAGCTTTTTAGTTTGCTGTTCTAGGTATTATATCATTATAATATTTATGTATAAGTAAAAGTTATCACAGTATATTAGTGTCACTTATCTGTTTGAGGAAAGTATAGAAAGTTATACTTTGTTACTTTACCCTCCCTCTTTATAAAATAATTATCTTTAGTTTTTAGATTTGGGTTATTATATTTCTCAATGCTAAAATTTATATTTTGATCTTTTATATATTCTCTATTTATTTGGTTAAACTTTTAATTTCTTCATTTGTTTCAAATGTGCTAGATAATTCTAACACTTTTGTTATCTTGATATTGATATCCGATGATTGTTTACTTTCATTCAGTTTTTAAAAATTTTCTAATTAGTATACAAGACAGTAGAATACACTTTGACACATTATACATAAATGGAGTAGAATTTCTCATTCTTCTGTTTGTACATGATGTAGAATTACACTGGTCATGTAGTCACATATGTACATAGGATAAGAATGTCAGATACATTCTATTATCCTTCCCCTCCCTTCACTCTTTTCTACCTAATCCAAAGTAACTATTTTATCAAAGCACTCCCCCTTATTGTGAATTAACATCCACATATCAGAGAAAACATTCGGCTTTTGGATTTGGGGGATTGGCTTATTTTGCTTAGCATGATATTCTCCAGCTCCATTCATTTACTGACAAATGCCATAATTTCATTCTTCTTTAAGACATAGTGTATATATACTGCATTTTCTTTATCCATTCATCTGTCGCAGGACACCTAGATTGATTCCATAGTTTAGCTATTGTGAGTTGAGTTGCTATAAACATTGATATGGCTGTGTCCCTATAGTATGTTGATTTTAAGTCCTTTGGGTATAAATCAAGGAGTGGGATAGCTGGGTCAAATGGTGGTTCCATTCCAAGTTGTCTGAGGAATCTCCATATCACTTTCCATAATAGTTGCGCCAATTTGCTGTCCCACCAGCAATGTACGACTCTACCTTTTCCCCTACATCCTTGCCAGCACTTATTGTTGCTTGTATTCTTGATAATTGCCATTCATTCAGTTTAAAACTTCCTGGTTCCTAATAAAAGTAGTGCTTTTTGGTTAAAACCTGAACATTTTAGATATTATGATACTCTGGGTCTTATTAAACTTTCTATTTTAATTGGATTTCTCTGATCCTGCTCAGGCAGGGGGAGAGGGCTCGGCCCCATTACTGCTAGTTAGTGGTGCAGGTCAGCTTCCCCACCTGGCCTCTGTGGACAGCAGAGGTGGGTGAGGGGAGGTGGTCCTTGGTACTGTTGGGTGGGAACTGAGAGTTCTGGCTGCCCACTTGGCCTATCTGATGTCATGGTTGGTGGGAAGGGGAGCCGGCATTTGACCTTGTTACTGCTGGGTAATGACCAAAGTTTTGGTTCTCTACTAGATTCTTATCACAGCACCCCAGTGGGGACAGAGGGGTGCTTCATTTCTCCTAGGGGGACGTAGACGTCAGGCTTCTCATGTGGTGACTCTGGGGTTGAGTGATTTATTTCTAGCTATTCTCCACTTGGTCTCTCTCTCTTTCTCTCCCCCCTCCCACCCTCTCCCCCTCTCCCTGTCCCTCTAATTATCTAAGGTTTCTGTGATCTTTTCTTTCATATTCTTATTGGTACATGATAATCATACATAATGGAGGCATGTGTTGTTACATTTTGCACATCCACCTCCTTGCCCCACTCTTGCGGGCTTGTTGGGGTGAGTGAGGACACTGGTCTCCCCACTTGGTCTTTGCTGGAATGAGTGGAAATGGGACCACAGTGTGTCCCATCAGTGTGTCACAGTTTGAGAGGAGTACAGCAGTTTCTGTCTATTAATCCTCTCCTATGCCTTTGGCTAGGGGGAGCCAAAATCATGCTTTTTTTTTTTTTTTTTTTTTTTTTTTTTTAAAGGGGGAATCTTTAGTTTCTTGGGATTTTTTTTTTTTTTAACTGTTTTGGCATTTCCAGGTTGCTGGTTTCCTTGGCAAATCTGGGATATACAAAGCCAGAAGACAACTCAGGCAACTTTCTATAATGTGTTTCAGGTCTGAGTTCCCTCAGGGGTTTGCTGACTCCTCTCCTCTTTCTGCTGGCTGTTGGTTTTATGCATGATGTCCAGGGCTTCCGGTTGGACTTAGTGGGAGGAGTAGGGAAAAGTACTGTGTGTCCCATCTTCCTAGAAGTGAAAGTCTCCTAAAATGGAAATTTTAGCCCAAATATTCACTTTCTTTGGTTACAGTTTCCTCTAGGTGTCCAGTTGAGTTTTGAACATTGTCTTCATCTTTTAATCCCCTCTCTTGTTTTTTCAAGAACAACTGCACTTGAAGTTAAGTAAGGGCAAAAGTTGCAGTATAACTTATGGCGTTTTTATTGTAGTATTTGAGGCTATCTCAGAATTTTTCAATATAATAATTATTAATTATTAGTTAATTCTGTTAGGGAGTATGGCTTTATAAGTAATAACATGGATTTTTTCGTCTGCTAGGTAATGCTTAGGACTATTTTGCATCTAAACATTATTGAAGTTGCTCACAAGGGACAGATAATTTAATATTGACACAACCTTAAATAAATTGAAAAGGCATAAATCAGAGTAATGAGATTCATAAAGCTGTTAATATTAATAGGGAAACCTTTGGGGAAGCATGCTATAAAATCAAAGAGACTAGGAACCCTAGATGTAAGCGATGACTTGTTAATGATTAAAAAATTGGCTATTTTGTTTCAATCTCTTTTCAAGACAGGCTATTCTGTGTCTTTAGAAAAAGAACACGTCTTTATCCCTGTTATCAGAAAATGAAGTTCTTATGGAAAAAAAGGTCAACATTTGTAGAGAACACCATATGTTTCTTTTGGTTTTGCATATAAAGAATCAGGACAGTACTAAACTTTATTTCTGAAAAACAAACAAACAAACCCAAAACCAAAAACAACCTGTGAGTTCTTCCCCAAATGATACCATAAATATTTATTAATAGGAAGCATATGTACATCACATGTGTGCACATATATATTGCTATTGTTGAGGATTCTTAGCAATTTATTACCCTTTGATTTTAAGGGCACAATCAGAGGACGTAACTTGAATATGTTAGGTTTTAGGTTTTCAGTGTTCAAAAGGAGTAAATAAGAAAGCTAGAGAGACACAACCTAGGCACAGGAAAAAACATAACTTATTTGGACAAGTGGACAAAATATGCTGAGGCAGGTTGTAGAATACTCTTCCTTAGAGACCTGAAGCCATGTTGGGATGGTTTTTGGAGATGGAACTGAGTCTTACCTGTCAAGAATAATTATAAAACCCAGTTATTATTTTTGTGAAGTTCTTAGTTTGTAAAAAGATAATAATTCAGTGAAACTATCAGATATTTTGAAAAGTAATTGCTTTAAGAAGATTTAATTAGTCCAGGAAAACTTTATTTATATATATTCATATTATGTATAAATATTTATGTATACATATATTTATTATATATATGTATATATTTCAGTTTTAGATGATTCAGTTAAATCTAATTTTACAAATTACTTTTAGAGAGTCTTTTTGTCCCAAATATACAAACATAATAGTCATTACAAAACAAAAGCAGATGACTGTGCTGAATGGTTCCAGCTAACTTGTTCACAGGGTTTCCTGGAGACTTGGGTATCTGGAGGAGACTGTCTACTCTGGAAAGTCTCTATGGAAGGACAGAGGGTGACAAGTTGTAATATGGGGTTCCATCTTGTTTCTAGCACCAATTTGGAGGATGATGTACTCTAATCACTCGATTGCTGGTTTTCTTTTTCCTTCAAGAAGAGGGTGATAGGGTCTCTTTAATGACTTGGTCCTGTGGGGTAGTTTTTTCCTTAAATGCTATCGCGTATGACACATTGGCTGTTTTCAGATCTGATTCAAGTATTTGCTCAAGAAGATACTAGATCTCTGTGTGTTCCATTGGTTAACCCTGATGGAGGAGGTCAGCATGATATGGGACACCCGGGTACTAATAAGTTCATTATAACTGAAGAGTACATGTTGCCTGAAACAAAGGAAAACTTTGGTAGCTGTCAGAAATCAGACGTTGAGGGTAAAAATTTTGGTCTTTAATTAAGGGAAATATACACTCTCTTTTTTTTTCTTGTATATTTGTGGATAGGAATGGAGGAGGTGGCTCAGACTTGAGTAATTTAGCAATATTTAATCCACAAAGCCATTATTTTAACAGAATACCTGAAGTTCTATCTATCTACTCCTGTTTTATTTATTTATATTTTTTTAAAACATAAAAAACCTTTTTATTCACACAAGATTTTAAAAGAACAAAATACACAATTTGCATATACATAATTCATTCAACATTTTAATATCCTAATTTTAATATCCTAAAGCTAATGCAGTTATGCCACCTGTTATACACATATATTTACACACAATAATATTAAATGGGTAATTCTATGAATAGTAATGCTACTTATTCCATTTTTATCATGTTATACATTGTAAGTAAAATATTAATCTCTCCTTTTTACCTTTATTTTCTGCCTGTCAGCCTCACTCTTTTTCCTTTCTTTTATTTCTTATTGTATTTCTTCCTGCCTGTATTCTCTTCCTTTTATTAAGAATGTCTCTGGGGGCTTGGGTTGTAGCTCAGTGGTAGAAAGCTTGCCTAGCATGTGTGGGGCACTGGGCGGCTAGATTCTCAGCATTGCATACAGATAAAATAAAGATCCCATTGACAACTAAAAAAATAAAATAAAATAAAGATGTCTGCTACCAGTCACCAAAACTCATAGCAGAGGATCAGTGTAAATGAACCAAGGACACATATCTGATTCAGTAGGGAGCAAAGGTGAAGCCTCTTCTCACTAGAAACAAGCAAAGTAGGGACATCACAATGTTGGAGTCACTAGGAAACACACCTCGGAAGGACCAGCAGAGGATCCAAGAACTGAGGACCTCATCTCAGGAGCTGCATGCCAAACGGGACATTTCTTCTTTTCAGTGTTTTTTCTTCTCATTACTTCCTTTTGCTACTCTCCTCTCCTCATTTAGCAAAAATGACACCCAGTAGCGTGGCACAGAGAGGCTCTTGTAGAACACATGAGTCTGGTTCTTGAACCTTGAGATTCAAAATTGGGAGTGTGTGACACAAAGGAAACTTTGGAAAGATAAGATAATTCAGAGCCAGTTTTTCTCACTCTTCAATACCAGTTCAATTTCCCGAGGATTTTACAGAGAAGTCTGTCCATTGAGGAAGTTGGTACCCAGAGCAAAGCCCTGACAACAGTTTTTTTCTTGCATGTCTGCAACTGGGATGAGGCGGGGTGTGCACAGGTGATGTGCTGGACAGGTGCAGGTTGGAGAGAAGAATGACCACATTTACCTGGATAAAAGCAAAAAGCTAAACTGTATAGAAATGGAAGTAAAGTAGCTATGATGGCCTTCATTTAAAGAGTCTCAAACTATTTAAACCGCTCGCCTAAGATAAAAATTTTGAGTATCATACCTTCAATTCTAAGCTTTCCATTTAAAAATTAAGTCAGAAAAGAACTATAGAAATTGAAAAAGAAAAGAAAACAAAACGAGTCCTATTATCCAGGCACAGTGGTGCATGCCTGTAATCTCAGCTCCTCTGGAGGCTGAGGCAGGAGGATCACAAGTTTGAGACCTGCTTCAGCAACTTTGCAAGAGTGTCTCATAATAAAGAATAAAAAAGGGCCGAGGATGCAACTCAATGGTAGATCACCCCTGGGTTCAATCCCCAGGTTCTGCCAAAGCAAAAACAAGACCCCCAACACCCAATATCAACCAAACCAAACCAAACAAAAACAATCCTATTAAATTTGTAGTAAGTTAATATAATTAGAGAACCATCATCATAATCCAGTTTCATACTATTTTATCATTTCAAAGAGAACTTCTAGGTCCATTTTCCATCAATCCCTGTTCCAGACCTAAGCAGCTATTAATTTGCTTTCTATGTCTACAGATTTGCCTTTCTAGAAATCTCATATAATTGGAATCATATACTAACAGAATGAATTGGGAAGTGTAAGCTCCTTCTTTGTATTCTGAAAGAATTTGTATAGGTATTATTTCCTCCTCGGACAGTTGATAAAATTTCCTGGTAAAGTTATCTGATACTGGGCTTTTCTTTGTGGGAATATTTTATTGTTGTTATTATTTTATTCTTTGCAATACCAGAGATTAAACCCAGAGCCTTGCACATGCTAGGCAAATGCTCTACTGAGCTATATCCCCAGCCTTTTAAATTTTATTTTGAGACAGAGTTTTGGTAAACTGTCCAGGCTGGGCTTGAGCTTGCGATCCTGAATAGTTGAGATTATAGTTATGCACCACTGTGCCCAGTACTTTGTGGCAATATTTGAAACTATTAATTCACTGTCTTTACTTATTGTAGTTATATTCAGGTTTTTCTATTTGTTTTGCAAATTGGCTAATTTATATCTTTCCAGGACACAAAGTTATCTAATTTGTTGGCATAAGGTCAAGCACAATATTCTTTTATAATTAAAAAAAGGTCAATAGTTATACCCAAGAGGGTTTTTTTTTGTAATAGAATAAAAATAATTCATTCCATGGCTCCTGGCTTACTTATTTTGGATGTATGAATACGACATTTAAAATCTATTTATGAGCTTAGAAAAGCTTGACCGTAATGTACGTTCAGGCTCTGATCTTGTGAGCTTGTTCAACACCTTGTGACGTTTAGTGATTCCCTGTGAGACCCTCGCTCACTCCTCCAGGGCCCGGTGGCCCCTTTGCTCCTGGGTTTCACGCTCCTTTCTCCCATCATTCCTTTCAGGCTGCTTTTCTGATTTCACAGCAATTCCACAACCTTTCCCCAGGGAACGTACATGATCAGAATCCTCTTTATGTCATATCACATGTCTAAGCTATAATTTTAATCCATTCATTGATTTAGAATCGTTTTCTCTTCACCTATCATATGGTAGGGAATCTGTAAATAGTGAACTGGATAGAAACCCGCCTTGAAGGCACTGCCACTCATACAGAGAGCAGCCATGCAAATCACCTGGCAGCAAGCAAAGAAGAGAGGTGGAGGCGAAGGCATTAAAGATGTGAAAGGAGAGGGGGATCTCCTCCAGTCAAGGGCTACACAGGCCACTTGGTGGACAAAGTACCATATGAGCTAGATTTTGAAGGACGAGTCAAACACAGATATGATTGGAAACTTTTTCAGATGTAGAAACAAACAACAGCAAAGGCACAGAAAGGCATCGTGAGCAACCGAACAAAACAGACACTCCGTACCAGGGACGGTGGTTGTGTCTGTGTTCATCTTCAGGGGGAGCAGGTTTTAGGAGTGGAAAACTGGGGTTCACTTTTGAATGTGTTGAGTTTGAGATATCTGTCGATATCCAGGTGGAAATAGGAACAGAGTTGGATATCTGAATGTGAGGACGGGGAAGAAGAAGATCTAGACTGGGGGACACATGTTTAAGTCTTTGGTGTGAAGATGGTATCTTAGAGCCATTAGGTGGGACAAGTGTGAAACAAGAGGATGAGAAGAGGTGAAGAGAACAGAAGCTAATGGCAAGGCTTGCGTTTGCTAGAAGCAGAGAATGCTGGTGCATGTAACAAAGCCGAGAAACCCAGGAGGGAGGGTGGAGTTTTGGTTTGGGACATTGAACTAGGACATTTAGCTGGAAGGTGTCTCCCTACAGGGGTAAGCATGTAGACCTGAAGCTTGGGAGAGAAGGAAGATGAGAAGCAAGAGTGGATGACATGCCGGGTGAACTTACCAAGGGAGAGACCAAGGGGGATCAAGGGCATGGGGTGCCAAGAGTACCAGCAGGGTTTCCAATGAAATAGCCAAGTCAGACTGGATGCGGGGAAGGAGAGAGGCAGCCAAGGGGCAAGTGGACTGTGAAGTCATTAGGGAGCTGGAAACATTTTACTAAGGAGAAAAATAAAACTTATGAGCACCAGGTCAGTGGCCCCACATCTCACAGTGGGTGCTAGAAACAAATTCAGTTTCATTTGCTTCTAAAATCTATAATCCTCTTTCCATCACAACATGAAGCCTGCAGTAATCCCCTTCCATTGTTTTTTTTCCTAATAAAATATTTTTTTCCTTCCATTTTTTAATGATTTTTAAAATTTATTTATTTTGCATTACAATTCTTAATACACCATTATACAATAATTTATCATAACTCTGATTACCCTCCCATTGTTTTTTAAAAGGGGTTAACTAACAGGGTAACATGGTTAGTTATCTCTTGAGCCAGTTCTAGAACCACGTTATCCAATTCTCTGATGTTCTCTTCACCAGAACACAATCCTAAGAAAACCTCAGCTTAAATATGATCAGATAATACATGTATTCCATAGTCCCTATAATATAACATTTGTAATAAAAGTAAACAGAACTTCTTGGATTTCACTAAATTTGCTGGGCTTGGTGGTGCACACCTGTAATCCTAGAGGCTCCGGAGGCTGAGGTGAGGATCTGGAGTTCAAAGCCAGCCTCAGCAAAAGTGAGATGTTAAGCAACTCAGTGAGACCCTGTCTCTAAATAAAATACAAAATAGGGCTGGGGATGTGGCTCAGTGGTCCAGTGCCCCTGAGTTCAATCCCTGGTACAAAACAAAACAAAACAAAAAAAGATTTTACTAAATTCAGCTTTTCTTCTTGGAATTCCAGACTGGAGCCTAATATTCTGCAGCCGAGTCCTTTTGGAAGACAGTTCACTTGGAACTACACATGTCAGTGAATTTAGGAAGATTACCAAATCATTTTCCTGGTCTATCTATGTTGGCAAATTCATTTATGATTGATTTATTAGCAACCAATAAGCAAGTGTCCCATAATACAATCATAAATGAATTTGCCAACATAGATTGTCACAGTACTGCAATTTTCAGCAATATAATTGTAGTGTGGTTGAGGTTTAGGTTTATCTTTGCCAGATATTTCCTCACAGTCACGATCACAGGTCTCACCACAGGTGATACTGTTACCAGGGGAGCTGAGTCTAGCTGCTTCTCTGTATATCCACAAAAAAAGTTGCTTTAGTAAGCTCACAATGTATCCCTTGAATCTTTGGTCAGCAAATTAGAAAGTGGGATTCTTATTGTCAACAAGCTAATAGAGCACTCAAAAGCCATTGAAATGGAGAGCTGAAATAAAATTCACGTGATTCAGGAAAAAATGCACTTTGACCTCAAATACTCAGTTGGGAGTTTCCCTTAAAAATTCACTGCAAGTGGTCTCAATTTTACTTGACCGATATAATCAATTCTACAACAATATATTTACATATCCTCTTTTTTTAAAGGAGCTTAAAGTACATCCCACACAAGATTTTTCTAATCTCTACAACACGGTCTGGAGCCCAGGGGTCAAGCACCTGGCTTATGGATTTCTTCACAAGAAAAACTCAAAAGAGACATTTCTTTGGAGAGAAACCACGTCCTCTGCTGCTCATTAATTGTTTATCTGAACATATTTGCTCTCTGGTTTCTAGAGTTATCCTTTTCCTAGTAAATACCTGCTTCTCTAGATTTCCTTATATCTATAAATAGAGATCTGCATATGTCGGGTGTGCATGTATAAAATTTATTTCATTACACTATACTTCTGTGATTTACATGCAAACCCTACCACCTCTACTTCATCTTTAACATACTGACAGTTATGTTTAATATATTGACCATTGTTTTCCTCTCTATGAGCTTCCCTCCTTACTTAAAGTACCTCGGGGAAGAGTGGCATTAAGTATTCAGTAGAGGAAGATCAGCACTTTTGCTGAAGTCTGAACATAAACAAATTATCCAGGAGTTTCTGCCTCTTATTTTCATCCACAGACAGGAAGGTAGTGTTTCCAGTGATTAATATGGTGATTTTCTTTAGACATAACGTTTCAGTTTCCGAAAGCTAGGATAATGGGGAACTGTCTTTGGCCATGAAGAGGAAGAAAGAACATTATTTTTGTCTTATTTTATAATGATCAGTTGTAAAATTTGAAAATAAGTGAGCCTACTTTGATTTGAATCATTTTTTTTAAATTTTAAGAAATGAACCAGAATAACCATTGATCAGTTTGTGACAGGTGATACCATTTGCCTATAAACTTTGATACAAAATAAGCACAATTTTTCTTTTTTTTTTTGCTAAAATATAGTCTACAGTTATGCTACTGCTGTCACAAAGAATTAAACTGATGGGGTTACTTCTTTTTCTCATCATTAACTATATCACTAGTAGCAAGAATAGTAAAGTCACTGAGTGCTACAGATGTTGATTGATCGGGAGTTGAACATGGATAATGTTAAGGCAGGCTAAGACTTGTATAAACATGTTCACTGTAATTATTTTTAATTACAACCATTGACATCAGTCAGATTCTACATGGGAAGAAGGATGTGGTATGTGGTCCCAGCGATGCCTGACACTTCCCACTTCCTTCTGCTTCTTGACTGTTCTTTGCACAGGTGTCCCCTGATCTTGTCCACTTCTCCTGTATTGTCACTATTGTATCCATCATTCAAATATCCATCAGAAAGGATTCCTGAACCCCCTCAACTTGTTTAATGTGTACTATCTTTCCTTTTGATTCCTAAGACATTTCTCCTGGAGTCCTGCATTGAAGAACATGGGGTGGGGGATGGGAGGCTCTGTAACAATCGAGGCAAACATGGCGGTGGCTTGGATAGAGAGCTGGTGGTAGTGACAGAGCAGGGATAGACTGGTGATGTCTACATGGTTGGCTGATGGATTGCACATGAAGAGTGAGGAAAATGAAGGAACCCAGAGTAAGGTCTTTGAAACCAAAATGCAAGAAAGGGCTATTTTCTCAATGAAGGAAGGCTGATGAGCATGGAGATCGCGTTTAGCTTGTGATGCCTATGAGACAACTGAGTCTGGAAGGGTGTCTGCAAAGAATTCCCCAAAGATATTTTAGTTTAAAGAATAAGTTTACTGTTATAATATATAGATAAATAGATTCGCAAGGCAGCTCTTCTCTGTGCAGTTGTTCAGAGGTCCAGGCTGCCAGAAATTCTGTCACTTTCCCCAGGAGGCTTTACCTGTCACCCTGGGATCCTGTCCATTATACCAGGAGGAAGAGAATAAAATAGCATGAGGCGGTGGTAATGGGAGAGTTTCCTGGTCCTGGCATCAAAATGGGACACACATCACTTCTGTTTGCATTTTGTTAAGTGGAACAGAGCCACATGTCCCCACTTGACTGGGATATATGATCTATTGTTGTGCCTACCTACGACCAAGAGAAGATGGATTGGAGGAGCGCTAGAAATCACCATATCTAATTGGAGTCTTAGAGGAGGCAGTTGGACCACAATCTAGAGCTCAGAGAATTGCTCTAGAGATTTAAATGTGGCAGAAATATCATGTAAGATATTAAAGTATGCAGGGGCAGATACTATAGACAAACCAGGTCTAGGGTCAGGTGATGGCAGACCTATGGTCAAGTGTGGTAAAAGGGTGAACTCGTGAGAGGGGAAAGTAGAACTGGATGTCTGTCACCCCACCCTCAGGTAGGGCATTAACCTTCCTCCTACTCTAGAGGAAGTCAGTATCTGTGGAGGAAGAGGCAGGTTTTATGAAGGCTGAGCACTTGGAAGAGTAGAAGGTGGAGGTCCAGCCTTGAGGGTCAGAGGAACCAGCTTGGAGATGTGGGAGAGCAAAAGGACATGGGGCAGAGCTGGGGACCCTCACTCTTTAGGAAGTAGAAAGAGGAGAAGGAGGATAAGTGAGTTTATTTCTGAGTCATCCATTTAACTCTTGGGTAAGTTACTCCTCTAGCTGTTCATTTGTAAAATGGAGATATCACTCTAATACCTTTCTTTTAGGATGGTGGGGGTTAAACCATGTATAGCATGTACAGACTGTCACATGGGCAGGACTCTGTATTATCTTAGGTCCTTTTTCTCAACATCTTTACTGAGAAACACCGTATAATGTTAAGGCAGGCTAAGTCTTGTATAAACATGTTCACTCCAATTATTTTTAATAACAACCAATGACAACCATCAGACTCTACATTGGAGGAAGGATGTGATATGTGGTCCTAGCAATTCCTGACAGTACATTGGTGCACTGACTTCCACGTCATTAATATTTAGAAAATGTTTACTGAATGAATGAATGCACATATCTGTAGTAAATGCAGAGCAAATCTTAATGCTACTAAGAGATTATAATGATAATCCTTCAAATAAATAAATACCATGTGAAGAATATTCACTTTCAGGAATAACAAAAAAATATATATTTCAATACACTAACACAGTCAATCTCAATTTGAAGGCTTTTGGAGAAAATGATCCTATAAAATGTTTGATTTAGAGAGCTCAGCTCTTATAAGAAGTTTTCCTCCTATGAATCTCTTTAAATGGAAATTCTTGTAGCATTAAAAATTATAGGCATTTTTTTCCCTTAGATTTTTTTTTTAATTCTGTAATTAATTCTTATACAAGTAGAACTGACGACTGTACGTCAATACTATTTTCAATTCTCAAATCAATAGCCTGTCTGTTTGGGAAAAAAATCTAATTAGTCTCACTGAGGGGTTACCTCCTAACGCAGGGGAAAAGCCCCCACGTTCCTGAGGTATTGACCGGGAAGCGGGCTGGATGAAAACCCTTTTTAACGGCCCCCCGTGAGGTCAATTTAAGCGCTCTTGGCAATACGCGGGAAGGAGCGTGGGTATGAAGACAGCTCCTGTTCTTTTGCGTCTCGCAGTTAGTACCGCTTTCTTCACATTTGGTAAAATATGCATTTCACACCTGGTGCTAGTTTTATGTAAGTGGGATGCTTTTGCTCAAATGCACAGGAATCATCAGTGAGCAAAACCAAAAAAATATCTCAACATAGATCAGGAGCCCTTATTAGTTCTTTGGAGATTATTTCAAAAAACACCCACGAAGTAAAAACTGGAAGCAACATGGGTTTTCAAGGGTTTGAAATAGAGCTGTGTTCCATCACTCTTGCCTCCTCCCGCCAAACACTTTCTCTTGGCAAGTGCTCTTCTTGGAACACCTCCCCATTGGTTTCACCTGAAGAATTCATGCTTATCCCTCAAGACTCAACTTGTCACTTTCTCTTTGACTTTGTTTTTTTCATCTTTCACATCAGCATTCTCTGTTTTGCAAGAAGAGTATTTTGTTCTTGCTAAAATTGTAGCATTTTTCACAACATAACAGTTTCTGGGTCTCTGTCCTCACTGGGTTATGGAGTCCTTAATATGTCCTGGTGTACAAATATAAAAAACCTAAGTGGACTTATATGGGACATTGGGACATAATGGGTTAAGGACCAGACCTTTATCTTATTCACCTTTATATCTCCAGAACTTAGAATAGTAACACACACACACACACACACACACACACACACACACACACACACTTTTCTTTCTTTCTTTCTTTTTTTTTTTTTTTTTTTTAGTACTGGGGTTTGACTCAGGGGGCACTTGACCACTGAGCCACATCCCCAGCCCTATTTTGTATTTTATTTAGAGACAGGGTCTCACTGAGTTGCTTAGTGCCTTCACTTTTGCTGGGGCTGGCTTTGAACTCATGGTCCTCCTCTCTCCCAGCTTCCCGAGGTGCTGGGATTACAGGAGTGTGGCCACTGTGCCGGGCCACATATTTATTCAATAAGAACCTTTATCTCAATACGCAGACTGCTATTGAGTGACACCATGCCCATTGCCATAATATCTTAGAACAGGGACTTTCAACTGGAAGTGATGTTTGCTGTCCAGTAGACCCTTGGCCCTGTCTAGAGATAGCTTTGGTGGATACCACTGAGGGGGAGGGCCTCTGCTGCTGACATCTGTGGATAGAAGCCAGGAACGTCACTTAACACGCTACAGTGCATAGGGCTGACCCTCCAACAAAGCACAGCCTACACAAAATATCAGTTTTGCTAAGGTCCAAGAAATCCTGTGTTACATAAAAAGAAGTTCGTATGACATATTTTTCAATGCCACATCAGTCTACACGGTGCCAATGACTTTATATACTGGTATTGCCATATATGTTATCTCTAAACTATGAATGTTCTGAGCTCTTGATAAATATCTTTTTATTTTCCTTCCTCTCTCCCACTATTCCTATGTCTTTCTACCTCTCATCATACTTATTCAGCATTTCTGTCTATATGTTCCAAGGTACCTTCAATCAAACACATTAAAAAATAACATTTATCATTTTCCTTGGGTATTCCTTCTCAGCTATATATGTTCTTCTAATCAATCCTCTCATTAGTATTAATTAGTTTCCCAAGCCAGAAAATGAATCTTCATTTATGTGAATTAGGCTCCAAAGTCTTTACAACCTTTGAATAACTTCTAAATCCTTCCCTTCTCTCCAGGCCCTTATCACACTCTTGTCTGAACCGCTGCAGATGGCTTGGCCTTCCACATCCCTCCCATATAACTGCGAGAGTGAGTTTTAAGGTATTGATTCTCTCCCACTGTAGTATGACATCATTTTAGAAATTTGAAAATCTCAAAACCAGTAAAGAAGAAAACAGAATTCTTTTGTTATGTTATTGCAACTTAGGACATTTTAAAGTTCCTTTCCTATGTAAATGCTGTATATATATATATATATATATTTTTTTTTTAAAGAGAGAATGAGAGAGGAGGGAGGCAGAGAGAGAGAGAGAGAGAGAGAGAGAGAGAGAGAGAGAGAGAGAGAATTTTTAACATTTTTTTTTTTTTTTTTTTTAGTTCTCGGTAGACACAACATCTTTGTTGGTATGTGGTGCTGAGGATCGAACCCGGGCCGCACGCATGCCAGGCGAGCGCGCTACCGCTTGAGCCACATCCCCTGCCCAACTGTATATTTTTAATACAAACTTGGAATAATATTGAATATACATCTGTGTGTCTGAACTTTGTTTTAACAATGCAGGATATACTTGGATAAGACTCTGCCGGCCTGGGAAAAGTGAGTATAATAAATAAGATCTGTGTCTATGCCTAGCCGGATTGGATCGTATTACAGATGATGCATTCTAGTGTTCTTTTACATTGAATAACACTGATTGGATGGATCCTTCTTGCCCATCCAAATGTACTGGTCTCCGGCACCCTGATCCAGTCTTGTCAATATGCCAATCTGCTCTTGCCTTATATGTTGTTTTATGATGTGTGAGTAAAAACAATGGTCAAATGCTGGCAATTTCATCCACTATAGCCTTGTATGTAAAGCTGAGCTTAGGAGAGGGACTGCCAACATTCTAGAATGTCTGACGGAATCTCCACTCCTTTCACCTTGCCCCTGTATAACTGGGACATTCTAATGAAGTCTTTTTTGATGAGACTTAGAAGTTACACTTTTGTCAATCATCTGAATGTGTTGATTGTCCTAACTGCGGGGTTAAAAAAACAAAATGAAACAAAACAAAAACCTGAATAAACCCCTTCATTGACCTAAGTGGTGTCTGCCTTTTCAGTCTCCACTGTTATTTCATAGGTTTGATGGTGCATTCTCTTCTACTCTTGGTTCACCTTCTTCTCCACCTACCCCTCAGTATCAACCGCTAACCACATTTCATTATGGGAATTTGGTGACCTTCCTCTGGGTCACAGGGCATGGTATAGATCTAGTTACTTCTTATAAAGTTATGATGGAGAGCCCCACTGCAGTCCTGGTCTTCAAGGACTGAACCTGACTCAGGCCCCCTGCCTTGCATGAATGCCCCCCCCCTTTAAAATTAAGCCAAATATAGTTAAATTTTGTTTTATTTAAAAAACCACTGAATTTGGGAATTATGATATTTTAATAAGAAAACACTACCTTTGGGGCTTACTAATATATTTGATCTTTTGTCATTTCTTTCTTTCTCTCTCTCTTTCTCTCTTCTCTTTCTCTCTCTCTCTCTCTCTCTCTCTCTCTCTCTCTCTCTCTTTCTCTCTCTCTCTCTCTCTCTCTCTCTCTTTCTTTCTCTCTTTCTCTCTTTCTCTCTCTCTCTCTCTCTCTCTCTCTTTCTTTCTTTCTTTCTTTCTTTCCTTCTTTCTTCCTTTCTTCCTTTCTTTCTTTCTGGTTCCTCCACATTCTGAACCTCTCACATGCAAGGAACTTCCCAGAGCTCTTTTCTTTGCCTTCCTTATGGAATTCTTATTTATGGCAAGTTCACCTCTTGGCAATGATGCCACCACTCCATCCCCCTTACCCCTTGCCCTGTAATTTTCTGGGAACCGTAGGTCTGAATGGATCTAAAAAGAAAGACAATGAGGGTTGCATCCTGCCAGCCCTGATTAGTTTAGACACTGGACATTTGAGATAGTGAGGGATCAAACACCTCATTATCACATTTCAAGAGTGTGGGTTTGACTTTACCCCTAAAACCAAGGGAGGCATTAGGAGATTTAGACAGGATGACGACTTATTCCAACTGGCACTTTACTGGGTGACTCTCACTCAGGTCAGAGCTGGCATCTCCCCCAATCTGCTTAAATCACTGATAACATCCTTCTTCAAAATGCATGTGGTGGTGATAGAGAGAACCTAAATGACTGTAAGAATTTTTGTGCAATTAAGGCCTTATTAATATAGATATCTGATGATAATTGTTTGTTCTCTAAACTTTATTTCAAAAAATTTGTACCATTCTTTTTAAAAATATTTTTTAAAGTTGTAGATGAACACAATACCTTTATTTGTTTACTTATTTATTTTTATGTGGTGCTGAGGACTGAACCCAGTGCTTCACATGTGCTAGGCAAGCGCTCTTCCACTGAGCTACAGTCCCAGCCCATGAGCCACAACCCCAGCCCCAGATTTGCACCATCCTTTCTTTTTATATATATTCTGCCTTGTTCCAAAGTTAAAACTTCTAAAATTTTTATAAACTTCTATAATATGTATCTGAAGAAATTTTTGAAAACTTCTATTATGTGTATAATAGTATTTAACTTCTCTTATTTATGGCAAGTTCACCTCTTGGCAGATGCCACCACTCCATCCCCCTTACCCGTTGCCCTGTTATTTTCTGGGAACTGTAGGTCTGGATATATATATATATTTATTTTATATATATAAAATAAAAAATATATATATAAAAACATAAAAAAGAATGATAAAAGTTCCCTGCATCTTAACACTTGGATATGAGTCTCAGAAATGGAGAATGAAATGCTTAAGAATTATCAGCTAGAACAGCCTGTTAAATGATACAACTTACATCTATAGTTTAGTGACTCTATGCTGGTTCTAAAGAAGGTCCCGAGTCTCTGTAAAATTTGGAAGTTATTTCTCAATCATCAGAGAGAAAGTATTATTGTTTTCATTATCATTTCAATGTATATTTATTGTGGTCTAATTCTTTGAATATTTGTGATCTTTATATACATAATTCCGTAGTTAGCAGATTTTTAGATGAATTGGAACATCTCCTGTGGGACTTAGTCTCCTTTCCCAAGTTCTGCAGTTCTACTCTCATTAAAATGCTCTCCATACTCTGCCTCAGATCAGAGCTATTTAAACATGTGCCTTTTCCCCTGCTATGTTGTTGCTTTGGGGAAACAGGCTGGCTTCTTTTTTTTTTTTTTTTTTTTTTTTTTGTGGTGCTGGAGATGGAACCTAGGGCCTTGTGCATGCTAGGCACGTGCTCCACTGCAAAGCTATGCCCCCAACCCCAAAGGTCGGGTCTTTTTATCTTTTCATTCTTTATATCACATGGCACAATCCTGGCACATAATATGTTTAGTAAATATTGATTAACACTAATGTTCATGTGCTCAATTTACAATATCGAGGAAACTAATCACTAGTCTCTTATAAAATTGCAAAATCTCTACCCCATGCCATTTCAATTCCTGGAGGTCCTAGTTCTAGGTACCAACCTGCAGGGAATATGTCCAGTAAAACCAAGGGAAGGGTCTTACAGTCCAGTGTTCTTATAGCTGTGTGGCTAATTTCTGAAATCCGACGATCAGGTTTTTGTTTCTTTACCATAAATTCAAAAGCAAATGAAATTGGGAAGAATGATGTTTTGAGGTGCTTTGGTCTTCTGCTTCCAATATGAACAAAATACCTGAGCATTTGTTTTACAACATGGAGGAGAAAGAGCCCAGAAGGGAATGAGGACAATTAGACAACAGAGATTTGGAGGCCAGGGCTTGCCCACTAAGCCATGGTGGGCATACTTTCATGGAATGAAAACCTAGACAAAGACTTGGTGTTCCTGGAATCTTCTCTCATGGGACCGAAGTCACCTTGTTTGTAATTTAAACCCATCTTCTTATTCATGGAAGCAGAAGTTTGCTGGATCCAGTGCTCCACAGTGTCATGGTTTTCTTTCATTAGCATGTGACCGGATGATCTCCCTTGTACTATTGTTCATTTTGAGCAATTTATTGAAGCTAATGTTGCTGTCACTCAGTCAGTGTCAAAATAAATTCTGTCACTAAGATGGTGGAATGCGATCGACGTTATTACCCCTAGGTACACGTAGGACTGCCCATATGGTGCGGCGCTACATGGTCAATCAGAGGAATGAAGAAGAGTTGGGCTGCAATTGTGCACAGTGAATCAAAATGCATTCTGCTGTCCTATGTACCTAATTAAAATAAATAAATAAGTTTATATAAAAAATAAATTCTGTCACTAGAATTCATTTGACCATTTCCTTTCCTCATCTGTTACGTGAAGGCAAAAGTGCAAGTGGAGGAACCATTAGCAGGCTCTTGCAAGTGTTCAGACGATGGACAACTGTGGTTTGGACTAGGATAGTGGTAGGGGTTGGAGAGGAGTGATGGATTCGGATACATGTTGAATGTAGCTGGGGATGTGGGGAATGAGGGGAAAGGAGGAATGAAAGATAAATCCTGTATTTTGGGGTTGAGAATGATGGTATTTGTTATGGTTTAGATATGGGGTGTTCCCCAAAAGCTTATTTATGAGACAATGCAAGGGAATTTAGAGGTAAAATGATTGGGATACGAGATTCTTAACCTAATTAGTGCATTATGGCATTTGGATGGGTTAACTGGATGGTAACTGAAGGCAGGTAGGAAATGGCTAGAGGTGGGTCGTTGAGGGCATGCCTTTGGGGGTATATATTTTGCTCCTGGTGAGCCAAGCTTCTTCTCTCTCCGCTTCATGCTTGTCACGTCCTCAGCTGCTTTTCTTCTCCATACCTTTCTGCCATGATGTTCTGCTTTACCTTGGTCCCAGAGCAAAGGCATCAGTCATCTATGGACTGAGACCTCTGAAATTGTGAGCCCTAAATTAACTTTTCCTCTTCTAAAATTGTCCTTGTAAGGTCTTTTTATCACACTGGTGAAAAATCTGGCTAAAACAGTGCTTTTATGGAGCTGGAAACATGCTGGAATAGAGGAGATGAACAGTGGTTTTCCAGGTGTTAGTGATGGAAAGTTCTAGCAAATATCCAAGGGGAGAAGTCAAATATACAGATATACACTCAGGTCTGTGTTACCAGGGAAAGGTTAGTTCTGGACACATCCATCTAGGAGTCCTTAGCATACAGGTGTGTTTAAAGCATGGGGCTGGATACAGTTTGGGGCAGCAAAGACAGGAGGGGTGAATCTGGAAAGGGGGCACTTGTCAGTCAACTAGAGCAAGCCTCTGCAACCAGAGCCCATAGGTCAAATCCAGCCTGGGGACTGTGGTCTGGATGGCTAGGAGCTAAGAAAGGTCTTTTTTTTTTTTTTTTAAAATAAGACTTTAAAAGCTTATAAATAGAATAAAAAGAATATATCCGATTGCTTGTGATCACAAAGCCTGGCATGTTTCTGATCTAACCTTTTAGAGACAAAACTTGCAGCCTGATAAAGTAGAGGGAATGAAGCCAGCAAAAAACAAAACAAAACAAAACAACAATAAAACTGGGATAGAATGTGCAGAGATGCAGGGGGATATCAGGGGCAATTTGATGTCATGGAAGCAATGAGATGAATTTGAAGAAATTGTGTCAGGGGCCAAGTAAGATAAAGACAAAGAATAACATGAATATCATGGGTGATATGTAATATCAGCTCCTATAACAAACCATCCCAGCATTTCAATGGCTTAACACGATACAGGGTTATTTCTCATTTGTGTAATTCACAGTTGGCTGTGAGTGAGGCAGTGGTTTTGTGAGTGTATCTGGGTTGTATGTGGGCTTTGCTCCATATGTTCATATGCAGATACCAGTCCTTCCGTTGTGTGGTTCTGTTCTATTTACAGGTTTTGGGATTTGAACCTGGATCCTCAGCATCAGGTGTGCCAATGTAGAATGAGACAGAGAGAATCACAAGTAAGAGCTAGTTAACTGCTACCTCACTTTGATCCACATTCAGCTGGTGAAACCTTAATCACATGGCGACCCTCCATAGCAAGGGAGGTTGGGAGTTACAGACCGGACATGTTCTCAGAGGCAAAAGTAGATGGGGTTTGATGAACCTAGAACACTCACTCTCTGCCACACAGATCTCCGCAAGAGCAGCCTCTGCAGTTTAGAGACCACAGAAGCCATAGCCAGGTGGCTGGAATGATGGATGTGAAGATAGAAATGGAGACAGTGAGCAGAGACACCGCCTTTTTTTTTTTTTTAATTTTTATTGTTGGTTGTTCAAAACATTACATAGTTCTTGATATATCATATTTTACATTTTGATTCAAGTGGGCTATGAACTCCCATTTTTACCCCGTATACAGATTGCAGAATCACATCAGTTACACATCCACTGATTTACATATTGCCATACTCGTGTCTGTTGTATTCTGCTGCCTTTCCTATCCTCTACTATCCCCCCTCCCCTCCCCTCCCCTCCCCTCTTCTCTCTCTACACCCTCTACTGTAATTCATTTCTCCCCCTTGTATTTTTTTCCCTTTCCCCTTCACTTCCTCTTGTATGTAATTTTGTATAACCCTGAGGGTCTCCTTCCATTTCCATGCAATTTCCCTTCTCTCTCCCTTTCTTTCTCACCTCTCATCCCTGTTTAATGTTAATCTTCTTCTCATGTTCTTCCTCCCTACTCTGTTCTTAGTTACTCTCCTTATATCAAAGAAGACATTTGGCATTTGTTTTTTTAGGGATTGGCTAGCTTCACTTAGCATAATCTGCTCTAATGCCATCCATTTCCCTCCAAATTCTATGGTTTTGTCATTTTTTAATGCAGAGTAATACTCCATTGTGTATAAATGACACATTTTTTAAATTCATTCGTCTATTGAAGGACATCTAGGTTGGTTCCACAGTTTTGTTATTGTGAATTGTGCTGCTATGAACATCGATGTGGCAGTATCCCTGTAGTATGCTCTTTTTAGGTCTTTAGGGAATAGTCCAAGAAGGGCAATAGCTGGGTCAAATGGTGGTTCCATTCCCAGCTTTCCCAGGAATCTCCATACTGCTTTCCAAATTGGCTGCATCAATTTGCAGTCCCACCAGCAATGTACAAGAGTACCCTTTTCCCCACATCCTCGCCAGCACTTGTTGTTGTTTGACTTCATAATGGCTGTCAATCTTACTGGAGTGAGATGGTATCTTAGGGTGTTTTTTTTTTTTCCTTTCACTTTTTTTTCCTCTCTTTTTTTTATTGGTTGTTCACAACATTACAAAGCTCTTGACATATCATATTTCATACATTAGATTCAAGTGGGTTATGAACTCCCATTTTTACCCCAAATACAGATTGCAGAATCACATCGGTTACACATCCACATTTTAACATAATGCCCTATTAGTAACTGTTGTATTCTGCTACCTTTCCTATCCTCTACTATCCCCCTCCCCTACCCTCCCATCTTCTCTCTCTACCCCATCTACTGTAATTCATTTCTCTCCTTGTTTATTTTCCCATTCCCCTCACAACCTCTTATATGTAATTTTGTATAACAACGAGGGTCTCCTTCCATTTCCATGCAATTTCCCTTTTCTCTCCCACCTCATGTCTCTGTTTAATGTTAATCTTTTCCTCCTGCTCTTCCTCCCTGCTCTGTTCTTAGTTGCTCTCATTATATCAAAGAAGTCATTTGGCATTTGTTTTTTAGGGATTGACTAGCTTCACCTAGCATAATCTGCTCTAATGCCATCCATTTCCCTGCAAATTCCATGATTTTGTTATTTTTTAGTGATGTGTAATATTCCATGGTGTATAAATGCCACATTTTTAATCCATTCATCTATTGAAGGGCATCTGAGTTGGTTCCACAGTCTAGCTATTGTGAATTGTGCTGCTATGAACATCGATGTGGCAGTATCCCTGTAGTATGCTCTTTTTAGGTCTTTAGGGAATAGTCCAAGAAGGGCAATAGCTGGGTCAAATGGTGGTTCTATTCCCAGCTTTCCTAGGAATCTCCATACTGCTTTCCAAATTGGCTGCACCAATTTGCAGTCCCACCAGCAATGTACAAGAGTACCCTTTTCCCCACATGCTTGCCAGCACTTGTTGTTGTTTGACTTCATAATGGCTGCCAATCTTACTGGAGTGAAATGGTGTCTTAGGGTGGTTTTGATTTGCATTTCTCTGACTGCTAATGATGGTGAGCATTTTTTCATGTACTTGTTGATTGATTGTATGTCCTCCTCTGAGAAATGTCTGTTCAGGTCCTTGGCCCATTTGTTGATTGGGTTATTTGTTTTCTTATTGTCTAATTTTTTGAGTTCTTTGTATACTCTGAATATTAGGGCTCTATCTGAAGTGTGAGGAGTAAAGATTTGTGCCCAGGATGTAGGCTCCCTGTTTACCTTTCTTATTGTTTCTTTTGCTGAGAAAAAAGCTTTTTAGTTTGAGTAAGTCCCATTTGTTGATTCTAGTTATTAACTCTTGTGCTATGGGTGTCCTATTGAGGAATTTGGAGCCCGACCCCACAATATGTAGATCGTAGCCAACTTTTTCTTGTATCAGATGCCCGGTCTCTGATTTTATATCAAGCTCCTTGATCCATTTTGAGTTAACTTTTGTGCCTGGCGAGTGAAAGGGATTCAGTTTCATTTTGTTACATATGGATTTCCAGTTTTCCCAGCACCATTTGTTGAAGATGCTAGCCTTCCTCCATTGCACACTTTTAGCCCCTTTATCAAATGTAAGATAGTTGTAATATTGTGGATTGGTTTCTGTGTCCTCTATTCTGTACCATTGGTCCACTGCCTGTTTTGGTACCAGTACCATGCTGTTTTTGTTACTATTGCTCTGTAGTATAGTTTGAAGTCTGGTATCGCTATACCGCCTGATTCACACTTCCTGCTTAGAGTTATTTTTGCTATTCTGGGTCTTTTATTTTTCTGTATGAATTTCATGATTGCTTTATCTGTTTCTACAAGAAATGCTGTTGGGATTTTGATTGGCATTGCATTAAATCTATAGAGAACTTTTGGTAATATCGTCATTTTGATGATGTTAGTTCTGCATATCCATGAACAAGGTATATTTTTCCATCTTCTAAGATCTTCTATTTCTCTCTTTAGGGTTCTGTAGTTTTCATTGTATAAATCTTTCACCTCTTTTGTTAGGTTGATTCCCAAGTATTTTATTTTTTTTGAGGATATTGTGAATGGAGTGGTTGTCCTCATTTCCATTTCAGAGGATTTGTTGCTGATATACAGGAATGCCTTTGATTTATGCGTGTTGATTTTATATCCTGCCATTTTGCTGAATTCATTTATTAGCTCTAATAGTTTCTTTGTAGACCCTTTTTGGTCTGCTAGGTATAGAATCATGTCATTTGCAAATAGTGATAATTTAAGTTCTTCTTTTCCTATTTTTATCTCTTTAATTTCTTTCGTCTAATTGCTCTGGCCAGTGTTTCGAGAACTATGTTGAACAGAAGTGGTGAGAGAGGGCATCCCTGTCTTGTTCCAGATTTTAGAGGGAATGCCTTCAATTTTGCTCCGTTCAGAATGATGCTAGCCTGAGGCTTAGCATAGATAGCTTTTGCAATATTGAGGTATGTTCCTGTTATCCCTAGTTTTTCTAGAGTTTTGAACATAAAAGGGATGCTGTACTTTGTCGAATGCTTTTTCTGCATCTATCGAGATGATCATATGGTTCTTATCTTTACGTCTATTGATGTGGTGAATAACATTTATTGATTTCCGTATATTGAACCATCCTTGCATCCCAGGGATGAATCTTACTTGATCATGGTGTACAATTTTTTTGATATGTTTTTGTATCTGATTCGCCAGAATTTTATTGAGGATTTTTGCATCTAGGTTCATTAGAGATATTGGTCTGTCGTTTTCTTTCTTTGAAGTATCTTTGTCTGGTTTAGGAATCAGGGTGATGTTGGCCTCGTAGAATGAATTTGGAAGTTCTCCCTCTTTTTCTATTTCCTGGAGTAGCTTGAAAAGTATTGGTATTAATTCTTCTTTAAAGGTTTTGTAAAACTCTGCTGTATACACATCTGGTCCTGGGCTTTTCTTAGTTGGTAGTCTTTAGATGGCTTCTTCTATTTCCTCAATTGATTTTGGTCTGTTTAGGTTGTCTATATCCTCCTGACTCAATCTGGGTAGATCATATTACTTAAGAAATTTATCGATGCCTTCACTATCTTATATTTTATTGGAGTATAAGAATTCAAAATAATGTCTAATTATCTTCTGTATTTCTGAAGTGTTTGTTGTGATATTGCCTTTTTCATCCCATATGCTAGTAATTTGAGTTCTCTCTCTTCTTCTCTTCGTTAGCATGGCTAAGGGTCTGTCGATCTTATTTATTTTTTCAAAGAACCAACTTTTAGTTTTGTCAATTTTTTCAATTGTTTCTTTTGTTTCGATTTCATTAATTTCAGCTCTGATTTTAATTATTTCTTGCCTTCTATTTCTTTTGCTGTTGTTTTGCTCTTCTTTTTCTAGGATTTTGAGATGAAGTGTGAGATCATTTATTTGTTGGTTTTTCCAGTTTTTAGGGAATGAACTCCAGGCAATGAATTTTCCTCTTAGAACTGCTTTCATTGTGTCCTATAGATTCCGATATGTTGTGTCTGTGTTTTTATTTATCTCTAAGAATTTTTTAATTTCCTCCTTGATGTCTTCTATAACCCATTGATCATTCAGTAACCTATTGTTCATTCTCCAAGTGATGCATGATTTTTCCTTCCTTCTTTTATCGTTGATTTCCAGTTTCATTCCATTATGATCAGATAAGATGCATGGTATTATCTCTACTCCTTTATAATGTCTAAGAGTTGCCCTCTGACATAATATATTGCTGCAGTCTGGCTGGGCACAAAATCACGAGCCACTCATACCTTGTAGATTCAAACAGCAACTCTTTATTCTCGAACTGTCACCGGCAATCTACACACAGGTTCTGGGCAAAATCCATGCTTCTCCACTGGGCTCTGAATCCCCAATACTCTCTGAATCACGCGAGAACTCAATGGGAACTCAAGGAGTGGGCGCGACTGAGGCAGCAGGATACGCCATATTCCCAGCAGGATACACCTTAAACCTGGAACTGCCCTAAACCCAAGGAGCGCCCTAAACCCTGATATGCCCTAAACCCGAATCTTCCCTGGTCCTTGAGCAAGGTCACTTTACATGCAATGTCACTGCAAATGACCTGGGTCATGCCATGCGTCATTCCTACTTGGCAATGGCTCTCAGCAATATATGATCTATTTTTGAGAAGGATCCATGTGCTGCTGAGAAAAAAGTGTAACTTCTTGATGTTGGGTGGTATATTCTATATATGTCAATTAAGTCTAAGTTATTAATTGTATTATTGAGTTCTATAGTTTCTTTATTCAACTTTTGTTTGGAAGATCTGTCCAGTGGTGAGAGAGGTGTGTTGAAGCCTCCCATAATTACTGTATGGTGGTCTATTAGACTCTTGAACTTGAGAAGAGTTTGTTTGATGAACATAGCTGCACCATTGTTTGGGGCATATATATTTATGATTGTTATGTCTTGTTGGTGTATGGTTCCCTTGAGCAGTATGTAGTGTCCCTCTTTATCCCTTTTGATGAACTTTGGCTTGAAATCTATTTTATTTGATATGAGTATGGACACTCCTGCTTGTTTCCAAAGACCATATGAGTGATATGATTTTTCCCAACCTTTCACCTTCAGTCTATGTATGTCTTTTCCTATCAAATGTGTCTCCTGTAGGCAGCATATTGTTGGATCTTTTTTTTTAATCCACTCTACTAGCCTGTGTCTCTTAATTGGTGAGTTTAAGCCATTAACATTTAGGGTTATTATTGAGATATGGATTGTTCTTCCAGCCATATTTGTTTATTTATATTACTAAACATGGTTTGTTTTCCTCTTTGATTATTTTTTCCCTTTACTGTACCACCTCCAACTTTTGGTTTTAATGTTATTTTCCATTTCCTCTTCCTGTAATGCTTTGCCGAGGATGTTTTGAAGAGATGGTTTTCTAGCTACAAATTCTTTTAGCTTTTGTTTATTGTGGAAGGTTTTAATTTCATCTTCTGTCCTGAAGCGTAATTTCACTGGATACACGAAATTCTTGTATTGGAACCCATTCTTGGTTGGAACCCATTTTCTTTCAGCGTTTTAAATATGTTGTTCCAGGATCTTCTAGCTTTCAGAGTCTGTGTTGAAAGATCAGCTGTTATCCTGATTGGTTTACCCCTAAATGTAATCTGCTTCCTTTCTCTTGTAGCTTTTAAAATTCTCTCCTTATTCTGTATGTTGGCATCTTCATTACAGTGTGTCTAGGTGTGGATCTCTTATGATTTTGCACGTTCGGCATCCTGTAGGCTTGTAGGATTTGGGATTCTGTCTCATTCTTCAAGTCTGGGAAGTTTTCTCATATTATTTCGTTGAACAGAATTGCTCATTCCTTTGGTTTGGACCTCTATACCTTCCTGTATCCCAATAACTCTTAAGTTTGGTCTCTTTATGTTATCCCATATTTCTTGGATGTTCTGCTCATGGTTTCTTAACAGTCTCGCTGAGCTGTCTATGTTCTTTTCAAGTTGAAATACTTTGTCTTCATTGTCCAATGTTCTATCTTCTAAATGTTCTACTTTGCTGGTAGTACTCTCATTTGAGTTTTTAATTTGGTTTATTGCTTCCTGCATTTCTACGATTTCTGTTTGTTTGTTTTTTATAACCTCTGTTTCCCTGTATATTTGATCTTTTGCTTCTTGGATTTGTTTATGTAATTCATTGTCGAAGTGATCTTTCATTGTCTGATTTAGCTGTCTAATGTCTTCCTTGAGACTCCAGATCATCTGAAGCATGTAAATCCTGAGTTCTTTATCTGACATTCCATCTGCTGCAGCTATTACCTCTTCTAAGGTTGAGTTGGCCTGCATTGCTTGTGGTCCTTTCTTTCCTTGTCTTTTCATACTGCTCGAGTTTCTTTCTGCTTAGTGAAACTGTTGTGTTCTTGAATTTTCCCCCTATATATTTATATTGCTCTTGTATAGTTGAAAAGTCTCCCTTGCAGGGTGGGCGGCGGTTGTGCTCCTCCTCCAATTGGGGTGATCTGTCTTTCATGCCGGCGGGCCGCTGGGTCCCTTCTCCAGGTCGCGTGGTCTGCCTACCTTGCAGGCAACGGCTGAGCCCCTCCTCCAATAGGGGTGATCTGTCTACCACATTGGCAGGCCATTGGGCCTGTTCTCCAGGTTGCAGGTCTGCCTACCTTGCAGGCGCAGGTGGCAGCTCTTCCCCTTCTCCAATTGGGGTGATGTGTCTACTACGCTGGCGGGCCACTGGGCCTGTTCTGCCGGTCGGTCCCAGGTTTGCCTACCTTGCTGGCGTGGGTGGCGGCTCTGCTGTGCCTCTCCTCCAATTGGGGTGACGTGTCTACCATGCCGGCGGGCCACTGGGCCTGTAGAGACACCGCTTTCAATAAACATCACTGGGAAGGGGAACATGAAGAGAGACAGTAGCTGGAGAGGAAACAATATGGGGTGGATAGAGGTTTCCCAGGGAGAAGAGGTCTGTGTGGTAGTGATGAAGATGAAGATGATGGTGATGACATTAGCAGGCATCCATATTTGTGCACTTACTAGGTCTCAGATGTGGTTCGAAATGCTTCTCCTTTGTTAACTCAGATAGTATTTACAAGATTGTTAGTTGGTATGTATCCTGGTTATTGACATACAGGGAAAGTGAAGCCCAGAAAGATTAAGTACCTAGTCCGATGTCACATTGTTATCAGCTGGGCTGGTACTAAAACCCAGAGAATATAGTTCCTTTAGGGGTTTGGTAGAAAGAAAACAGCTTTCAGAATCAAATAGGCTTATATATGAATTCCTGGCCTGCTTCTTACTAACTCTATGACCTTGAGAGACGTCACATATTCTTATCTATAAAAAGATAATGTCTACCATTGAACTATTATTAGGGTTAATATATTTAGAGCATCTAGTATCATGCATAATATTTAATAGACATATAAAATGGTAATTTGGCTATTAATTAAGAAAGATATATGTCTAAATAGACTTTTTTTTACTTTACATATTTCTTCTTTACTTTCTAAAAGTTGACAGCAGATTTAGAAAGTTTGTTCCTGTTAAAAAACAAACAGTGCTATAGATGTGGGTGAAATATCATTGTGTATAAAATTTTAAGAGGCTCAGGCATTGAAAATCAACTTGTGTATGACTTTAAATTTGTAGACTATTTTCAATCTCTCCAACATTTCAGGGGAAACTTTCACAAAGCAACCCACTGTCTGATGGCAAATGGATGTTCTGTACCTTTATTGTCATTTATCCCCTTATCTTGAATAAATGTGACTTTGCTTTGAAAATGCTAGATGTGGAGGGATAATCTATTAAAGACCTGACCACTTTTCACATTCAAAAGGTCACTTGCATTTTATAAATACAAGTGAACTGATAAATCATGCAGTCAGAACGATATTTCACCTATCAACTCAGGGCCTCTGTCCAATGAAATGTGACACCCCCTAAATTCTCTGGGCTCTTTAAATGCCTTCCCTCAGCATTTCTATTGAACATTGAATGTACCCATATCTTAACCCTTGCCTGATATGCCTGGGTTATTGGGTTCTGTGTGTATGAAATCTGATAATTACAAGCTCAGGGAGGCCAGAGCCTGTGATTTTTCCTTCCATATATCTTGCATGTGGCATATAGCAGAAGTTAAAAAAAATGGCTGAGTGAATGAATGATCATGATTGGGCATTAAATAAAAGATGGAGTAAGTTTTCAAGAGATAAATGACCTTTGTATAGAACCTATAGTGGTTGTGTTTCAAAACCTGTTACTGTCCATTAGAAAGAGCAAGTAGTCCCAGAAGATTTTTTTTTAAACATACATAAAAGTTTTCCTATTATTCTTTAGTTGGTGTTCAATAGCTAAAACTCCTTTTGTTTGGTCCATTTCCTTGTACAATAGAGGTGGATTCTCTCCTGGGTCTCCCCAAAGTGAATAGCCTCATGTAAAACTCCTATACCATCAATATATTGATTGAAAAACTGGATACTTTGTATGACTTTCACCTTTTTTATGACTCTTATTGTCTTAAAGTTAAATTTATATACAGGATACATTTGTAAAAGTTTCGACTAGCACTATTTTTGGGTGGAGATGGTAGAGAAATTTCTTAACCCTCTAGGAAACAATGTTAAGGAAATTTTAGTCTAGTATCATAGATAATTTCTATAATATTTTTTAGTCAATACTTTGACTCTGGAAAAAATGTTTAAGTTGTAAGTTAAAAATATGCTGACTCAGAAGTCCTTCCTGCCCAGATTACTTCTTTGGCCCACCTGTGTGGGCCTTCCCACCTACATTCCATCACTGAAAGAACTATAAAAAGGGGAAACAATCGCACTTCCACAGATTCCATCTCTTGGGTCCTCTTTTTCCTCCGGGAGAAGTCTTTTCTGCTGTCCTTTAATAAATAATCTATTTTCCACTCTGAAAAATAAAACATAAAAAAAAATTCTCAATGTGAAACTATAGAGAATAAATTACAAGGGTTCATATTCAGAAAATTTACACAGATTTTAGAGGTAATTTCTTCTTCAATTAATAAATGAGATTTTTAATAAGTAAAAACCACAATTATTGGGGCTGGGGATGTGGCTCAAGCGGTATCGCGCTCGCCTGGCATGCGTGTCGCCCGGGTTTGATCCTCAGCACCACATACAAACACAGAAGTTTTGTCTGCCGATAACTTAAAAAAAAAAAAAACACAATTATTAAACTCATAAGTATGTTTTTTTTCTTAAATTTAAGGGAAACAATCCAGTTTTGTGTTAGAAAGAATGCTTTAGTGTTGAAAAGTTTTCAATCATTTTAAAATATGAAATTCCTTGAAACACATCTAGAAGTACATTCTGACAAAATAAATTTCAAGATAATTAAAGCAATGGAAATTAAATTATTGCCTTAAGTTTGTTCTCTCAGTATTAAATCTGAAAATGCAAGTACTTTAAAGATATTTGAATTTTTAGTAGGTTTACAATAAAAATGATTGCCTTCAAGAACTTGAAGAAAATTAAAAGATGAAATTAAAGTAGGAACTGAGGCTGTAGCTCAGTGGTAGAGCACTTGCCTAGCACATGTGAGGCACTGTGTTTGATTCTTAGCACCACATAAATAAATAAAATAAAGGTATTGTGTCCATCTACAACTAAAAAATTTTAAAAAATAAATAAATAAAATTAAAGTAAATAGCTGTTATATCCTATTTAGAACAGAAAACCTTTGTATATCATAGTGTCATGATTTTATTAGTATATTTAAAATATTTATTTTTATTGGCACATAAAAATGTACATATTTGTGGGATACCATGTGATATTTTGATGCATGTACACATTGTATAATGTGTATAATGTCCAAATCAGGTCGCACATCTCTATCACCTCAAATATTTATCATTTTTTTTTTAGTGAAAGCATGCAAAACTCTTCTAGCCTTTCTGAAATATACAGTATATTATTGTTACCTATAGTCACCCTACCACTATGCAATAGAACACCAGAACTTATTTTTCTTATTTAGTGTATACTTTTTTTTTTTTTTTTTTTTTTTTTTATCTTTTAAAATTTTATTTTTATCTGTTCTTAGTATATAAAAATTTGAGTAAACATTTATATATAGTTGAAACTTTCCATTTAAAAAATTGCTTCTAAATTCTATATAGTGTATAAATTATTTTAGATCATCTGAGTATATAATCCTGCAAATTGAAAACACTTTTTCTTTTTCGTGCTGGATTATCTGAAATAAATGCTAAGTATAAGTTGTAAGAATATCCACCATTTTCTTTTTTTTTTTTTTTTTTTTTTTTTTTATAAAACTGTATTAAATTTTATTTTATTTTTTTTTTTTTTTTTATTGTTGGTCGTTCAAAACCTTACACAGTTCTTAATACATCATATTTCACAGTTTGATTCAAGCGGGTTATGAACTCCCAACTTTACCCCGTATACAGATTGCTGTATCACATCAGTTACCCTTCCATTGATTCACATATTGCCTTTCTAGTGTCTGATGTATTCTGCTGTCAGTCCTATTCTCTATTTAGTGTATACTTTTAAAAAGTGAGTTAAGACACTGGTGTTGCCAAATTAACATTTTATGCTCCTCTTGGTTTCGTGAATCACAAAACTGAAGCAAGTCTTCAAGGGCGCATGTGAGGGTGGGCAAGTTACCCTGAGCAGTGGGGGACCACGGATGTTGATGGTGATCAGTGATAGATGAGGTTCAGATAGTGACACAGTGGGCCAGGAGCTTCAGAACGGCCACTTTGATGAAATCCCAAGGGTGGAGGAATGGGTTAATTCCTCACTCAACCTGTGTGGTGTTGATTGGCCAAAGAGGAAAACATGTAATCCAATATAACTTTGAAAAAAAAACCTCCTAGCCATTTTCAATGTGATTAAACAAGGGATCCTTATATTAAGAGAAATGAACGAGACAGTTTATTTACAACAATGATAATTTCTTTTCACATGTCTCCTCTGCACTTTGCTTTACCACATCCTATAACTCTATGTGGCTACGTACAGGAAGGAGATGAGAATTTAAATGCTTGCTTTGTGTCTAGCAACTGCCCTGCTCCTGCTTTACAACTGAAAAATCAGCTACTCAATTGATTGTTTTGTCTGTGTCCAAAGGCCTCAAAGGGTGGTCTGTCCATCAGGTGCTCCACAGGGTGGTCAAACCCAGCAAAGAGACACAGCCTGAGGCTGGCCTGGACAGTTCTAGTGATTGAAAGACAGTGCGGATCACACGTTCAGAGTGAATTTCCTGGTCAGAGTGCAGACAACCACAAGCTCTGGAATTTGTATATTTTGCATTTACTAGAATGGATTTGTCCCTCTTTTTCTTTTCTTTCTTTAAGGTTTCATTTATTTTTTTTTCATTTTTGCATGGGTGCCTTACAATTAAACATAATAGTGAGATTTGTTTTATATTTGTGTATGCATACAACATGACAATACAATTAGGCCAGTTTTGTTCTCTAGTTATCTCCCCTCTCTCCTTTTCTCCCTTCCTTCCTTCCTTCCTTCCCCATTGCAGCTGCGGCAGCTGCTCCTCCTCCTCCTCCTTTTTTCTTTTTTTTGTGGTGCTGGGGATGGAACCCAGCGGCGCAGGACTGCCAGTCAAGGCTCTACCATATCACTAGCCCTGGTCTGTGTCTCTTGTCCCACCGTTCTCTTCCTGGGTCATTTTAAAATTTCTCCCATTGATAGGTCAAAGTGAAGGTGACAATTATAAAACAGGAAGAAGATTTTATTTATAAGCTAGTTTATTTCACCCACACAACTTGTAGGCTCAAAGAGAGCTAAAGAAAGGACAAGAGGGAAAAACATTGGCTTATGTGACTCCAGAATTATTGTCTGATAGTATGACTGTTTTGTTGTTGGTAACCTCAGAATCACATAGAGAAATAAGACCCTAGTCTCTGTTCTGGATTTATTGTTTTTTTTTTTTTTTTTTTCAGTGTTCAATAGTGATTATGGAGAAGAACTTTTCAGAGGGAAGTAACATTTAGTGTCTGGAAGTAAATATACTGTTTCAGAGATGGTCTTCCTGAAGTCTCAATCAGTTGTTATTTTTAGTGTCTTCAGGAAAGTATCTTTCCTCCAATATTTGGTTTCTTTGTTTTCAAAATCTTTCTAAGATCTCTTCAACCTCTTGTCAGTTTATGGACATAAGAATTTTTTAAGTTGAATTTTCTTCCTTTTTCCTGTTGGTCCCATCAATGAGCAGAGAAAGAGAGTTTAGTATCTAGTTGATAGTGGAACAAGACGTTTGGAGACAAAACAATTCACCAAGCTGGGAACTCCTAAATAACGGAGACAGTTGCTTCAACTGTTTTGAATAACTTGATTTGTCAGCGAGTTAACAGCCTTCTGATTCATTAGGGGAGAGGAAGCTGGAGAATAAAATCCCTGGTATTTAACATAACTGGTGTAGTTATGGTGCTGGTAGACTCTTCTAAGAGATCCTATCGGACATGATTTCAATTAATGCCATGTTTTCTTTGTATTTATAAATATCTGTCTGGAAATGGCTTTCCAGTCTCAAAGCTACAAGGAGGAGTTTTCTTTCATTTTCCCTCCTGATGGTCCCTCCCTATGGCCTAACCTCAGCCAGTCAAAATACTGATCGATGTCACAGTGACAGATATTTTTTCCTATGGTTATAGTGTCTGTAAATCAAATACCATCAGTGTATAACAGAAGATATCATGACACTACATCATCCTTTGCAATTCCACCCGTGTCAGAGAACAATAAGCATTACTTTAAAGGAAAATATTTTTAGAAAATAAATTGAGGCAGTATTTCAAAAAGTTGAATTTTGCAGTGCAAAATATGGTTGGAAATATAGTTCCTTGTTAGTTGTGGGAATGGGTGATGGAGCATGGGAGAGAAGGAATAGTACCCCAGTCACAAAGATGCCATGGGAAAGACAGAGGAAACAAGGATGTTTCTTCTTATTTACCAAAAAGTTGAGAAAATAAGATCTGAACCTCAATAATTCTAATTCAAGGCAATAAGTAATTCACTAACAGCATCTGTGTATAGATGCCATCTGGTCCAGCCTACAGGAGAGAGAAAATGATGGCTGCTGGAATTGGAGGGAAGAGGAAAAGACTTCTTCCCACAGGTGAGGGGGCATGGTTTGGGAGCTGTTGCTTGTCAACATAATTTAGCATAAATTTTTGAAAAGAATGACCAGGAAGGACTGGCGAGGGACAGCAGAGTGAAGACAGTGAGTCATTCAGCTGTCCCCATCATGAGCGCGAGGTAAGCTGCTGTGGGATTTAGGGGTCCATCTATGCTCCAGATGCTACACAAGCATTAGTTCTTTATTTCATCCCTAATGTTCAGTTAACTATTTCAAGGTTAAAATTACTTTTTTAAAAAAAATTCCTCCTTTACAAAAATATATGTCTTAGAACAGCAGCAAGTTGGTCTGCTGTGGTCCTGTTCTATCAGGTATGAATGAGTTTTGAGATTGTCCAGGTAGCAGTGAGTTAGGTCCAGGCAACGTTGAGATGGGAAGCTTCCTTTTTCTCCTGGCTTTTATCTCAGGTGTCAGGGTGGCATGGTGCAGTGCTCGAGAGCCCTGCTATGGAGGAGCCTCAGTGGATTCAGGTGCAATTCTGCCATTCTCTAGGGAGGTGACGTTTGAGCAAGTTTCTGAACCTCTCTGATCCTCAGAGTGACTGTCTCTCACTTGGGGGTACTGGTTTGTACCTGGTGCAGAAGGTTATTGTGAGCTCAGGACTGTACCCAGCACGGAGTCGGTGGCACAGAGGTAAGGACAGCTCAGAGGGTGCAGCTTTCATGCAGATTGTGGGTGTGGCTCCCTGCCCCACCTTGATGCAGTCCCCAGCAGTCAGGGAGAGACTCAGAACAAAACTTGAACTTCCCATTCTTGAGGTGTCTGGATAACTGCTCAAGACACTTTGATGTTCACAGAAGAACGTTTTGCCTGGAGTTACTACTGATGTTGGGGTGATGAACTCTCCAGGGCAAAGCCCAGAAAACCCCTTCTGTAGACTACAGAAGGATCTTAGATCATTTAAATATCCCTGATTGGGAAGAAGCACGGGGACTTCTATGAAAAAAGAAGACGAATCTATTAAAATTTGAGAGGAAGCTGATTACAGATGAATGTAGAGAAGGGTCACAGTAAGAAGATTAAGGATGCTGGGCCCAAGCCCCCTTTTCCACAGGGATATTCTAATACCGACACCATCCCAATCAGTAGTACCCAAAGGCAATCCTTCCTCCCTGTGCCTCTTCTGCTCAAGAGTGAACTCAGGCATTGGCCAAAGGTAACAATAAATATTCAAACCTTTATTATCAATGTTTGATAGCTGCATGAAACATTTATGTTTATGTATTATTTCATTTGCTGGGAAGATGCAGGTGATTTTAAAGATGCTATTGCTGGGTCATTTTTTTAAAAGAAGATCTAATTATCTTCTTACCAATTTCCCTTTGTTGGAGCCGAGCAGAGTGGACGAAACAAAGGAAAACTGCATTGGAAGAAGGGCTGCATAGTGCTTGCTTACAGTTAAATAATTTGTTCTGAATCAAGGTCGACGGTATAGAGGCGGCTGTGTTTTGCTTCTTGCTTAATTTTCTATTTAACTTCCTTTACAATCTTTCTGCGATTTAGAAACAAGTGTGCAGAAACATTTTGGCAATTACAAAAGCCATTTTCAAATGACAGAAAGCATTAACACGAAAGCTAAGACATTAAGAATTCCTCTGGCACAGAGGCAGGGAGAACTTGTCCTGAATGCTATGTCTTTGTGTAGCGTGAACCTAGAGACTGGAGCCCTCCATCTGCTATACCCGTCCACGTCGACACTGTCACGCAGGTTGTTCAGCATTTTGTTATGATGTGCTTGGTCGGATGTGAATATGTAAAAAATGTATCGCATAATGAGATTAGGACAAATAAATGATTTTATTGGTAAAACTAAATTCCTAACCGGACCTGAAGAGGCGGCCAGACATCAGAAAGAGCGCTGGAATGTAGCACCTCTAAATTCAAAACCCCAGTCTAACCTCCTACCATTTGATTATCTCAGGCACAGTACTTTCTGAGACTTACCCTATCCGTAAAATGGAGATAATGACATTTATTTTCCTGGAGGACTGTGAAGATGAAATAAGATACTTTTGCTTGCTACTGTTAGAGTGAAAATCATGAATCATATTCATTTTGTACATGGAGTTATTCTTTTTTGGGGGGATAGGGGGATACTGGGGATTGAACTCAGGGGCACTCAACCACTGAGCAACATCCCCAGCCCTATTTTGTATTTTATTTAGAGGCAGGATCTCACTGAGTTGCTTAGGGCCTTGCCATTGCTGAGGCTGGCTTTGAACTCACCATCCTCCTGTCTCAACCTCCCAAGCTGCTGGGATTACAGTGTGCTCCACCTCACTCAACTACATGGAGTTATTCTGTTGGGTCATTTAAAAATTATAATTTCAAGTCAGTGGGGGTGGTTGCACATCTGTAATCTCAGCGATTTGGGAATCTGAGGCAGGAGAACCACAAGTTCAAGGTCAGTCTTAGCAGTTTAGTGAGACCCTATCTCAAAATAAAAAGTAAAAAGGGCTAGGATGTAGTTTAGTGGTAAAGTGCCCCTGGGTTCAATCCCTAGTATCTAAATAAATAAAGAAACATTGTATTTTGTCATATAAAAGCTATCTAGTTCCTTGAAAATGTACAACTGTTTCCCCAAAGTGAAGAATTTACTCCAGTGTCTCAAAAATTCCAGTCTTTCTTGAAGATGTGCTTCAAAGGTCTCCATAAAGATAAAGTTTCAGAATATACTCTCTTTTCTCTATGTGACCTCTAACCCACCTTTCTTGTATGTGTTGAAGGTATTTTGTAAGTTTAAGTATTTATGTATGTCGAAGTATTTTAATTCTTACCTAGCTATGCTTCAGTTAAAGAGAACATGGAAAAATTTGGACTGTTTCTAATCTGTTTAATAATAATCTCTCCCCCTAGGTCTCTGGAGGTCTGACACAGTGTAAACCATGGACATAATAAATAATTAAGTGTATGTGTTTAAAGTAGCTGAGAATAATACTTTTGATAATGACTTCTCAAGTACAAAGGACCATTCTGCCATCCAGTTGAGACACATGTTAATTAAAAACCGAAAGTCGTGAGTAATAGAATATTGATTCAGAGTTCCCACCCTGAAGGGCAAGTTGAGGTCTCTGGTAAATCCCTACAGGAAAGAGAGTCTTCTGCAGGCATCTGGGAAGAACATGTGTGCAGATAGTGGACAGCCTTGCTAAACTGAGTTTGATCTGTGGTCTGGGAGGATCCCAGAACTCTTCAACTATCTTCACGTAGCCTTGGTCTTGTCATTTGTATGAAGTGCTTAGTGTCATAGACCAAATGCTTACTCCAGGAGTCTAGCCTGAGGACCTGGGGTGGCTGGGGATGAGGATATCCAAAAATCAGATGTCCAGAAGCCAGTCTAGCAGCACTTCTCTCTCATGTGAAAGTGTATTATCATGCTCAACAGAAGCAGAAAGAATATAATTTAAATAAATTGCAATAATTTCTTATGACTGTAAAAGACATGTTCAATTGTTTCAAATTTGGAAAAATCAAGAGATGCACAACAGAAAATTACTCTTATTTATACTAGGCAGCAGCAAAGTTTGCAAATATTTTGGAGAACTTCCTTTTGTTCTTTCCCCCGCCTTTGCTAATCATTATTTTATATAATTTTTTGAGACTAGGAAAAGACAGACGAAATGGGAAGAAAATAAACGAATAGGCCCAGATATTATGATTCTTATGCTTAGCAAAATAATCGTAAGGATATGGAAATCAGTATGATTCATTTTTTATAATGCCTTTCATTCCAAACCAAAATAAATGTATCCATGAATTTGTTTTTACACATGTCTGAGCTAGCGACAGGTATTATTTTTATATATATATATTAAACAACAGGAGTTCAAGGAATGTGAACTTCATCCATGATTCACATCTTAGAATTTTATACTGTGTTCTCTGAGGAGGAGGAATACTAGAAAAAGAGTTCTTTTAACCTTGATATTGTTTGCTGAATATTAGAGATGAAACATAGAACAAATACTGAAGAAGTCCACTGCTCTCGATGATTGGAAGATTGCATATCAGTAGAGTTTTACATAGCTTAGTAGCTATGTAAAATATTTTAAAAATATTTTAAAAATTGCTTTCTTGTAAAGGCAGTGTTATAGAAAAGGAGAATGAGGAGATAGTATCAGATAATTTGTTATTTATTTCATTTGATCTGCTAGATTTTGAGTTTTGTAAAAAAAAGTAGTAAAAAAAGAAAATGCTCTTTCTGATAGATCTCAATGTCTACCTATTGGAGGAAAATCATCACTTTTTTCAGAGACCCAAGACAAAGGTTTATTTAGGAAAGCAGAGGCACATTCAAGGGCAAATATGGGCCACGTGCAGAGGGAGAGGCAGCCTCATCCATCCTTATCAAATAATTCTGTTGTGAGTGAAAATTCAAACTTGGTAGAAGATGGGAAATTAAGCCTTTGAGCCTTGAATGAACTTCGTACATGTTTCAGACTAGAGTGGATTTTTCAGTTACTATCTTATTTATAAATTTTTTAAATGCCTTCATGGCAGTATATTTTGCAGGCTAATGTAGAGTTCATAGACTATCCACCTATAAGCTTTTTTGAGGAAGACATTCTTTCTCAGCCTAGGTAAACCATACATGACTTTCTGGTTAACTGAATCTTCAGAATTCATCAGTTTGAGGAAACTCATCTTTAGAATTGGAATCTTTCCAAACCCTTGACTTACCAAGAGTCAATTGTGTGATTTCCCTACAAATAATGTTTCTCACAAATTGAATATTTTAAATTATGAAATTGATGAATATCCTGTCCGAAAAATGTATAAATAGTTCAGGGGCAAAGAAGATTTCTTGAACTCTTTTTTGATTTTCGACTACTCCAGTGCTACAAAATTATAATGAATTATTGACTCATTGAAAATTTGGATGTCTCTCACATACTACAAATAATTTGTTGTTTTATAATGAAAATGAAATCCAAAGCAGCAGTAGTTTAAGTAATAGGATTATTTATATTTTCATTTACACATCCTTAAATATTGCATTTCTGAAATTATTTAATTTTTATTTTGTTGTAGCTATAGATGCAAACATTTTAATTAATGCTGTAGAAAGATTATATCTATTTCATTTCACAGTAACAACTAAAAAATGAATCCTTGCTAAATACTAGATGCAAAGCATTATGATAAGTAGAGTATACAACATAAAGTTGTCTAGTTGAGGAGTTCAAGGATTTGAAGTTCAAGGAATAAAATATTTATCAAATAAACTTTTGGTAGGTATAGTAATTGCAAGTTATTAGCAAAATGTAGATATTTTTTATGTAGATAGTTAAACAAAAATCTTTAGTTATTGAAAATATAACAAAATTGGATATATTTTATACCTACATATAGAAATAAATATATATACATAGAATTTAACAAAAAATATTTATAGATATGAATATAGATGTGTGTGTGTGTATATATACACACGCACACACATACACATATATCTGTATAAACACACACAAACATATATACACCTAGTATTGGGAAATGTGCATATATACATTTGTATGTGGCTATATATTTGAACCTCTCTATATAGATTATCAAAGGAGGAGTAAGAAAAAAAGTTCTAGATTTTGGGGCATTCACTTTGTTACTATAGCAAAATACTTGACATTGGGTGCTTTTATGAAGAAAAAAACTTTAATTTGGTTCACAGTTTTGGAGGCTGAAAGTGAAAACAGCATATCATTGCCTCTGGTGACAGCCCTCTAGCTGTAGTACCTCATGGCAGATGACATCATAATGGTGGAGTTCATGTGAGAGTGACAGATCACATCATCAACAGGAAGCCAAGGAGTGTCGGGAGGGGAGGCCAGTGTTGTGATCTCCCCCTTGATCTCACTTCTTAAAGGTCTCTTTACCTTTTTCACCATAATAATGAGGACCAAGTCTCCAACACCCGAATCTTTGGGGAAGAAACCACATCTAAATCACAGCAGGCATCTTCACTAAAATTCAGTTAAACATAAGTTCTGTGAAACTATAGCAGAAAACTTAAGGAAAGAAGCAGAGATGGAAGACCAGTTGCATAGTAGAAATAAGCTAGTTAAGAAAAAGAAGGTTTGCATAAGTCTAAAGTCTCAATTGCAAGATTAATGTTAAAAATACATGTGATAAAAACAAAAAAAAATGCTTTTGAAAACATCATTGCTGATATGGAGAACATTACTGATACAGAACCAGAGGCAAAGGGTTAAAAGTGATGAGAGAGAAAAGAGATGCAAAGGGCAAGGTCTACAGATTACAGCCCAGAAATGTCTCCAAAAACAACAGAGTTGAATAACGATATTGAAATTTATTGAGAAAGATCAGTTATATTAGCTTATTTTGGCAAATATCTTCTTCAGATAAAAAAAATTAAAGGAAAAGTATTTTAAATGCACATAAGGAGAAAAAAAGGTGATGTATAAAAAGAAGGGTGAGCTCAGTCTTATGTTCTCTGACATCAACAATTAGAAGTGTAACAGCATCCATAGCTGCTTTTTATTTTTTGCTTTCTTGGTACTGGAGATAGAACCCAGGACACTCAGCACTGGGCCACATTCTCAGACATTTTTCATACGTATTTTGAGACAGGGTCTCAATGAGTTACTGAGGGCCTCGAAAAGTTGCTGAGGCTGGCCTTGAACTTGTGATCCTTTTGCCTCAGTATCCTGAGCCACTGGGATTACAGGTGTGCAACACCATTCCCAGCTTGCATCCACAGTTTTTTTTTAATATTTATTTTTTAGTTGTAGGTGGACAAAATATCTTTATTTTATTTTTATGGGGTGCTGAGGATTGAACCCAGTGCCTCATGCATGCTAGGTAAGCACTCTACCACTGAGCCACAACTCCAGCCCCTGCATCCACAGTTTTTAAAGAAAATACTGGACTCAAATTTCATACCCAATACAGAATTCATGCTTAAGTGCTCCAAATTTTACCACTCTTGTGCCTGTCTTGAATAAAACTTCTTATATCTATCACCATGCAGATGAAACAAAATAAAGAATTTAAGGATGGAGACCCTGTGTTATTAAGGAAATGACAGTTAATCTTAAAAATATTTTAAAAATTTTAAGGTCAATTCAAATACAATTTAAAAACAATGTAAAGTGTAACAACTGTCTTATGGTAATACATGTAGAACTAATAGAGATGCAGGATAAGGGGCTTGTAAAAGCAGATCAGTCTTAAGCGATGGGAAAGCAGCAGACAGAATAAAGGCCTTCAAGGTACAATTAATTGAGAAAACGTTAGGAAAACAATCAGGAGGCATAAATACAGACACAAAAGCAAATGCACTATTAGTCAAACAGATGAGTTAAGATTTCAAATTGGAAGAATTTCTCAGAGTAGGTTAAAAATTTAAACTCAAGAATGGATTAGTATTTGCCAGCCCTCCAAAGGGGTTTCCATGAAAGGATGAGAAAATTTCATACAAAAAGGTAACAATGATAACTACAGACTTATTAAAATATAAGACAAGTAGAATTGAGTGGGATAAAGAAAATCAGTGTTTACTGATAAAATATAAACTTCACAAACATGATGAACTTATAGGTTCAAAATATAAGAAAAATTTAGTCATATGTAACAAATTAGAATAAATTAAAAAAGTAAGAAAAAATTAAAGAAATAAAAAAAAATTATTGTTGGAGAATTGACTTCTCTCAGCTCTGGATAAATGAAGCAGACAAAAACAAAAATAGAAATAAATAAAGTTTGAGAGAGCAAATTGTTACAATTGAACTAGGTAAACAAACAAACAAACAAGCTTTCAACAGAGAATATACTTTAAGTGTTCATGCAATTTTTTTTAAAAAAAGATTGATCATGGGCTGGGGATATGGCTCAAGAGGTAGCGCGCTCGCCTGGCATGCGTGCGGCCAGGTTCGATCCTCAGCACCACATACCAACAAAGATGTTGTGTCCACCGAAAACTAAAAAATAAAAAAAAAATTAAAAAAAAAAGATTGATCATGTAAAAGGCCTGAAGAAAATCTAAATAAATTACAAAAAGCAGGTGTCATATGAGCCATAATCTTAGTGTTTCAGTGAAACTTGACAGGAATAATATAATTTTGTTTTGTTTTTGATACTGGGGATTAAATCCAGGGGCGCTTTGCCACTGAGTTACATACCCAGCCCCCTCCCACACATCTTTTTTTTGAGACATGGTCTCACTAAGTTGCTAAGTAAGGATGGCCTTGAACTTGTCCTTCTGCTTCAATCTCCACAATTCTTGGGATTACATTCATGTGTCACCATGCCCAGCTAGGAATAATATAGTTTGAAGTAAAATAAAGTTTAAAATTAAATACACACATATTGATAATAGAATACTATAGAGAACTTTAGGATAACTCACTTAGAATAGGAAAAAATTCTCATATAGTATGAAATGTCATTAAAAGATAAAAGAGGGCTGGGATATAACTCAGCTTACCTAGCATACTTGAAAACCTGGGTTCAAGTCCCATCACCACAATTAAAATAAAAAAAAAAAAGAAAAGAAAGAAAAAGAAAAAAAGAAAGAATCAAACAAAAATGGTAAAAGTCTTGACTTAATAAAATGGGAGAAACGAATTGTTAATAAAACAAGGATGATGGTTATCATTATTGTTATTTATTTTAGAAATTCTAATCATTTCAATGGCATGAAGCAAGAAGTATAACTGTTAAGTAAAAAGAAAAAAAATACACTTTCTTGCAGACTATTTTCATGGTCCCTTAAAAAATATCTAAAGAAAATGTCATTAGGAATAACCACTGGTAATGTGGCTAATTGGCCAATTACCAAACTGGCAGCTCTCCTAGAAACTTGTATAATCAGCTAGAAATATGATGAGTAAAATGTCTTATTAATAGACTCAACAATTAAAACACTGAAGAATAACTTTAAAGAAATGTAGGCTATATCTGAAAAATAAAAATTTCCAGTAGAATGAAAAAAAAAAAAGGAACTCTATTATTTTGTTGCATGGGAAGACTGAATATTATAAAACTGTCTGTTTTAAAATTAATTTTGGATTTGCTTCAACTGAAATTTAAAATCCATTTTTTAAAAAACCTGTCCAAATGGTTCTAGATTTCAGTGGAAAGATGTTAAGAAGTAAGATGAGTCATGATGTTTGAAAAAGAAAAGAATGTTTCCTACTACACAATAAAAATAATGTGGTTCTGGTGTAAGAATCAGCAGACTGATCAATTCATCCAAATAACTCAGAATCAAGGGTTTTGCACATTATAAGAGAAATGGCAATGTGGAGAAAGGCAGAATTCTTAAACCATGCTAAGTACTTGATTAAATATTTGGCATACATGAAATTTTTATACAACTCTCATCTGTCACCAAAATAGGTTCCCTATATTCTAAAGATTCTTGGGCTATGGAGATGGTTTTAAAAAACTAAAACATAAGAATAAATGCTGAGTAAAAATGACTAGATTTTACTTAGTAGATATATAAATGCATTATTCTGGAAAAAAAACTAAAGAGACAAATTAGGAAATGATTCACCACCTGGGTTAAAAAAGAATAAGGGTTGATACAGTATCATAAAAAAACAACCTAATAGTGGATTACACATATCAAAACCCTAAAATGAAGAGAAAAAGTGAGCAAAAGTTATGATTAGGCAAGACATAGAGGATATTCACATGAAAGTAAATTAAGGGAAAATATTCAGCATAAAGAATTGTCAGCTCAGACAACCATGTGGTGACTTTACCCACCAACCAATTTAGCAAGTATGAAGGAAAATTTTACACTTGGTGTTTGCAAGCATTTGGAGAAACTCACTCTCTTACTGCTGGTGGAGGGATGCAATGAATATAGTCTCCCAGGTGGCAACATGTCATCAAACGGTTCTGAGCCTTGGACTCACTTATTCACCTTGTAAGGTATTGTCCTAAAGAAATAATCATGGATGGGGGACAAAGATTTATATGGCATTATATGTAATAGTAGTGAATTTGGAGATGTGAGAAAACAAATTATGGAAAATATATGATGCAATATTATAGAGACATCAACAACTATGTTTTCAGACTGCATTTAAACAAATGGAATAGAGTTATATGTAATATTAAAGTGAAGGAGTAAAATTGAAAACTCATAGGTACAAATTGGTACTAATTGTAGGTCTGTGTGCATGTCTATGTAGAATAACGCAGAAAATAAAACAAAGTGTCAATAATGTGTGTCTTATAATGATAGTACTTTCTTTACATTTTTCTTTGTTTAAAAAAATTCTACAATTACAGAATGGTTCTGTATACCATAATTTCATCAGTTTTACTAAGTGTTTTCATTGCTGTGATCCAAACATCTGACAAGAACAATTTTAGAGGAAGAAAAGTTTGGAGCTCACCATTTCAGAGGCCTCAGTCCCATTGACAGCCAGTTTAATTGCTCTGGGCTTGAGGTGAGGCAGGGCATCATGGCAGAAGAGTGTGGTAAAGAAAAGCAAATTATGACACGGTCACCAAGAAGCAGGGAGAGACAGCTCCACTCACCAAATATAAACCCCAAGGCTTGCCACTCGCAATGACCCACCTCCTCCAGCCAGACTCTGTCTGTGTATAGTCACCACCCAGTTAATCCCTTGGGGGAATTAATGAACTCATTAGGTTAAAACTTTCATAACCCAATCATTTCACCTCCAAACTCTCTTGCATTATCAGACACATGAGCTTTTGGGGACACCTCACATCTAAACCATAATATCATCTAAGTAAAATGTGAAAGCTTACTGTGAATGATGTCTAAAAATATGAGTATCAAAGCAGAAAAGTTATGGAATTTACTGCTTTAAATAAACTTAACGTCCTAATTTTAAATTTAAGAAAATGGGAATTTATAGAGAGCTAAAGTCAAAGAGAGCTTAATATTTCTGAACTTTCTGATAAACTTCTTTATTTTTTTACACTTTTACAATACTGTGGATTAAACCCAGGGCTTTGTGCATGCTAGGCAAGCACTCTACCTATCACTGAACTACTTCCCTAGACTCCTGTAAACTTTATTCTTGATGGAAAACTATTATTGAGATAAAAGTCAGGCAAGAGTAACATTAATGGGTCTCCATTTCCTACAGTTTCCTTTACTTGTCAGGGATCAGGAGCAATCAGAATAATAATGATTTCTGATACATTAATATAGTTAAAATTTTAAAGTAAACAGGTTAAATAATGTTAATTTATCTAGAGGAATCAAAATAGGTTAGGCAGGTCCAGCAACTACACTTTTCAATACATACATTCTAAGAACTTGAAATCAGTATGTCAAAGAGACATCTGCACTCACAGGTTCATTGTGACATTATTTTTCAAGAACCAATCGAAATGTCCATCATTTAATGAATGGATAAAGAAAGCATGGCAAATAGACACAATCGAAAACTATTCCACTTTGAAAATTTAAAAAAAAATTGCATCATTTGTAAGAACATTGATGAACCTAGAGGACATGAGGCTAAGAAAAAATAAGTCAGGCTCCAAAAGAAAAAACTGCCATATCATCACTTGTCATCACAGAATCTAAAAGAGTGTACTTCAAAAGTTGAAAGTGGAATGGGTTACCAGAGACTGGGAGGGGTGAGGAGATGTTGGTCCAAGGATACAAAGTTGCAGTTAGGAGGAATGAATGTTATGTATTTATCATGATTGACATGTTAATTAGCTAGAGTTTATCAAAAATTAAACTTAACAACAATGAAAACTCAAACCAAAATAGCTTAGTCCAACAGTTCTTCAACTGTGGTCCATGGACCTCGGGGATTCTCAAGACCCCTTTCAGGGTTTTTTTTTTTTTTGTCAGATCAGTGCTATTTTAAAAATAGTAATAAGCATTTATTTGCCTTTTCCCCCCCAATGGATTGATGTTTATACTAATGATGCAAAAGCAATTGTGGATAAAACTGTTGGTGCCTTAACATGAATCAAGACTGGCAATCAGTTATTAGTGCACTAGTTATTAGTGTGAATTTCACTTTACACAAACATGGTTAAAAAAAATAATGCCAGTTAAGAATATCCTTCAGTTTTTGTTAAATCTTGACTTTTGAGTCTATACTTTTGTTACCTTCCACGGAACCCTATCAGAAAGAACTGCTAACAGACTGTTGTGGTTTAGATGTGAGATGTCCCCCAAAAGCTCATATGTGAGACAATGCCAGAAAATTGAGAGGTGAAATGATTGAGTTATGAGAGTTTTTAACCTAATCATTGCATTAATTTCTTGATAGGGCTTAACTGGTGACTGTAGACAGGTAGGGTGTGATTGGTCATTAGGGACATGCTTTGGGGTTTGTATTTGACCTTGGTGATCAGTATTCTCTTTCTTTATTTCCCCTACCATGTTCCCAGCTGTTTCCTCCCCCACACCCTCTGCCATGATGTTCTGCCTCACCTTGAACCCCAAGGAATGGAGCTGGCTGTCTATGGACTTCTAAACTGTGATCCCCCAAATAAACTTCTCCTCCACTAGTTGTTCTTTTCAGGCCTTTTATCACAGTGGCAAAAATAGAAACAAAACAAAACCAACCAACCAAACAAACAAACAAAAAAACCCCTGACTAAAACACACTGGTTATGAACAGACGTGGATTTGTGGTAAACATTTTCTCAAAAATGAACCAAGTGAATCTGTTAAGAAAAATAAATGAAGTATTTGGTGCCAGTGATGTAATTTAAGCTTTCAAACAAAACTATAATTTTGAAAATGTGAGTTTGCTACTGGGAACATGGTGACTTCCCAAGACTTTTTCTGATGTGATTAGTGGTATTTAACAAAAGGGATTTTTAAAATGACATTGCACAAAGAAATGTGTCAACATTTGGGAGACCTGCTTAACTTAGTGATCCCATCTTGCCCAATTGACCAATGCATTGGTGTGACAAAATCATGTGTAGGTAAAACATCTATTTGAAGTGTAAGCTGAATGAACTTTAATATAACAGTGCACGAAAACTTCATTAAATGGTTTTAGACACACATTACAGTTAAGCTTTAATGAAGTACCACTTTGTTGAGTTTTGGTGTGTCCATGAATATCTACAATGATATAAAAAATTATTGAAATATCTCTCCCCTTTGCAGCTACGTATGCTTGAGAAGTTGTATTTTCTTTAGGCACTTTTACCAGAAAGTATAATTGCAACAAGTGAAATGCAGAAGCAGATATAAGGATGGAACCATCTTTGTGAAAGACATTTGCAAATGTGTAAAACATTGTTACGCTTCTTTCTTCTTGTTTTGGCTTAGGAAAGGGTAATTACTTTTCATAAGACATGAAATTTGTTTATTATCATTATTTCAGTAACGATGGTTATTCATTCAATAAAAGTGACACTAATAAATATTTTACATGTTTGCTTGAGATTTTAAAATGGCAATATTTCAAAAGGTCAATGTTAAAAAATGCTCATGGGATTGAGTGATCATTACATTTTTACTGGTGCATCAAAACAATAGTATAAATACATTTCACATTTTGATGACTACGAAGCATCCAAAGTAACAGTTTATTAAAATTTTATCTCTGCATAGGATGAAGGTGGTTGTGAGGGCAGGAGGTGTGCTTTTCTTTTGTAAAAAGGGTAAAGAGAAGTTGTCCAAGGAGAGAGGGAAGGAGGACCGATGGGAAACCCTCACCACAGCCTGCCTTCAAGGAGGAGAGTTTAGGACAGTGTAACTAGAAGGCGAGGATCTGGAAATTGATTATCTTAAAGCTAAAAGAAAGGGCTATATCATTCTTTTTATTTTTTTTTCTTCCTTCATTGATATGGGGTCTTACCATGTCTTCTAGATTGGCCTCGGACTCTTTGGCTCAAGTGATCCTCCTGTATCAGTCTCCTGAGTAGGTGGGTTTACAGGTGTGAGCCACTAGTCCTTGTTTACATCCTACTTTTAAATGTCTGCTATCAATTTAAATATTAAAGTACTGTGTTACTTATTATCATCCATTTTAAAAAATAGATAAAAAAAGCAAAAGTTTTTTTTTTTTTTTTTGTACTGGGGATTGATCCCAGGGACACTCTACCACTGAGCTATACATCTCTGGCCTTTAAATATCTATTTCTTAAATTTGGAGACAGTTTCACTAAGTTGCCTTCTCCTGCCTCAGCCTCCAGAGTAGCTGGGATTACAAGCATGCACCAGCCTTTTTTTTTTTTTTTAATAGTTGAAATTCAACATCATTTCTCTTCTTGCTTAAATTCATATTTTATCTTTTACGCTTGAAAGCTTTCTTACTAATCACTCTGCGGTCTAAGTGCCTTGTGTTGGGAGCACCTGCGCTGTTTGAAGACCTCCCTAGAAGCTCATAGTAGGAAAGTACGCTACGCCCAGGGAGACCTCGGGTTTTCCTGATGCCTTCTCGAAGGCTGCCAAGCAGTGCAGTGGGATTCGTTAGTTTTGCTTTTCTTTTTGGTGGGTTTCTTGCTTTAGAATGAAGGCCAACTAAGGACTACCTACACTTTCTGCAAATTCCCTTGATTATGACTTTTAGTTAAAACACTGCAGGCAAAGGTTTTTTTCTTCTTACACAACTTTAAGGGAGGATGATAGCTACAAACTTAACCTGTTTATTGTAGATGAGAGGTGAGTAGAGATCATCTTGATTTAACCCTAAATACCTTGCTACTCAGAATCTCAGCATGGAAACTTCTTAGCCAAAGGATGCAATAACTTAGCCTAGATATCCCATTGTGAATTCTTTCACTGCTTTGTTTTTTTCCACCAATGAAGGGGCTGTGGTAAAGAACCCAGGACAGCTAGGTATAAAAGAAGTGCTGAAGGAAGAGAAAAGTTCAGAGGAAAACGCAACTTGGGGGTTTAAGCTAGATAGAGCCGAACACTAAGCAATCTGATGTCATGCTTTTGCCTTGAACTAGCTTTGAAATTATTTGATGTGAATCAGCCTGGCATCAGAATCAAATTTCTATCAGGGAAAGGAATTTCGAGAAGAAGAGTCAATGGCTTAAACAGCCCAAAGGTATTTTTGCATGTGACCCCAAATATCTCAAAATGAATTTCCGTAAAGTTCTCAGGTCAACACATTTGAAGAGTTTTATATTTTAATGCATCAAGGGAGTCTTGAATTCTTTGTTTTGTGGTGAAACATTTGAAAAGGAACTGTGTGGATTGTACCTAGAGATAAAACCAATATGGCCATTTTAACTTCAGGGTTCCCCATCTTGTTGATCATCTACTTGTTGAAAGATTTAGAAAAGTCAATGCAAGATAACAATCTGCAATAATAATATCCATCGAAGGGCACATTTTCATGTGTCCCAATCACTTTTATTACTCATATGAACTAGCTTTGCCTTGCAGTATGTGCATATATAGACAGGGCTTAAGGAGAAGCACAGGTTCTATAGCTGGTTTTATTTTGATTCATAGTACAGTGGGGAGTGAACAGAAAAGACCATCAGATCCACATGTCTCTAGAGATTCTCTGAAGCGAACTAGGTCACACAATAACTTTTATCTAAAGTATGAAAGGCAAAGGATTTTAAAATTGTAAAGATGATTAGCTAACTTTACCATTTTGACACTTCTTATATAAAATGAAAATAAATATGTAGTTGTAAAATTGCATCATTTTTGGCCAACCAAATTTAATATTGAATATATTAAAAGCAAATTATAATTAAACACATTATTAATTTAAAAGTGGCCAATTACCAAATGGAGTTGTGGGTCTAAATCCTGGCTATTCTACTTGCTTTGGAACTTGGACAACTCATTTAACGTCTCTGTGTCTCAGTTTCCTTGTATGTAGAATGGAGATTATATAAATACCTCATAGAAATGTTATAGAGATTGAAAGACGTATTACAAATGAAACCCCTGGCACAGCACCTAGCACTCTGAGTGCTTGATACACATTATCTGAATGAATATTTTTATTTATAAAATTAAAAAATTGAAACAAATGGCTTATTTTCTTTAGGTAATGTGGAGTACATACTAAGTAATGTGGAGATATTCTCCAATGTCTTATCTTTTCAGTTGATGCCAAGGGTAAAGAAATACATATATATTATGTCTAAGTAAATGGGTCAGCATAAACTGGAGGCTTGGTTCGACTTGGGGGACTGATACGCAGGAACCTGATAATAACACTGGAGCTGTGTGCTGGAACGAGGCCAGGACTCGCTGAGACTAAATTAAGTCTTAAGGTACCAGGCTTTCAACTCATATTATATACAGAGATAAAACCTTCCTGTTGCATTAATACCTAAAGTTTTTTTTTTTTTTTAAAGGATTTAATACAAATCCATCTCTCTTTCTTTCTTCTTTACCTAGGCTGGGAGAATATTATAATAGTTCTTCATAGAGCACTACATTGTAAAGACTTTTTTGAAAATGTCCCCAGGCGTCCTTAGATGGGAATGAATCTATTTGAACAAAACCAGTAATCTGAAGGTAATTAAAGTAGTTTTGTAAGGTGCAATAAACATCAATTGTTGGGTCTACAGAGCATTAGTTTATGCTATTGTGAAGAAGATGTCTTTTTAGTCCCTGAGCTGTTATGAAAAATTTCAGAGGCCACAAATCTGAAAAAAAAAAAAAAAAAAAAAACAAACAAGGACAAGATAATGACTGAAGACACAATTAATCCTGGTGCCACCGGGTAGTACAAACTGTTATGACAATCAAAGGAAAAGCTGCGCAGGGGTTATAGAAAGAGAAGTTAATGCATGTTTTTTTTTTTTTTAAATAAAAATCTTAAATGTAGAGTGCTAAGTGGATGGAACGAACAATCGCCCGAGAGACCAAAACAGCACGAGGCGAGCGAGACACTGGTTTCTAAAGAAAGGGCAAATGAATTTAAAATGCTTGTAGAAAATCTGAAATAAAATTTGCATGGATGTGTATAGGTAGAGAAGATTGCATTTAGGTCTCCAGAAACACTTCTGTTTCTTTAGGCGTGACCTCAGTTGACATGCAGGCAACCTTTCAAAAGCTGGTGAAAATGTCACCGGTTCCCGACTCAGAATTCTTGCCTGCCCTGGAAAGAGACTGCACGTCTGCAAGGAGCCTGGAAAAAACCGTCGGTGTAGAAGGTCGGCTTTTATCTGGCAGTAACTTCTCGTTACCTTCAACTCTTTTCAGACTTCCTTCACAATGATCTCTGCCTATGAGCATAAACAAGAAACGAAGACTCCTGTGGGTCTGATGCCTACCCTCAGGACCCCCCAAAATGTGCATCTGATGCTGGATTCTAAATCTCAGCTTTTAAATGTGATATAGTCACTTCCCCCCTTCTGCAACCCAGTGCTCCAGCAGAGAGATTTCAGCTGTCTCCGCTTCCCACTCTCCCCCTCTCCCGCCCCACAAAACAGATTCAGTCAGCATTTTAGGGAAAACCTCATTTTTTACCCGTGGCCACTTCACATAGGATTTTAAAATATAAGGAGGGAGTATTCAGTTAGCTCTGGTGACCTCTTCCAGATTCCAGGGTGGGTGTTTAATGTCTGTGGTTTGACCTCACTGTTATTTCAGACTAGTAGGAACCATCTTCTAAGATGGGGTGGAGGTGCTCAGCTGGAGCTGGGCTTGGTTAAAGCTATTCCCGTCCAACTGTATGAGGAAGACGTATTGATCCAAGTCAAGTGTCTCCCATTCTTTCTTACCGATCACGAACAACGTTTGCATGTGGAAACAATCACATTAGCTCGGATATCTTGAGAAGCATCCTTCCTTACCTATCTGCACAGGTACCATAGAAGCATCTGTGGTTCTTTTTAGGTTGGGCATAGTAGTAGATGATAAAGTATGGGAAGAATCACACATAGGTCTTAAGGAAGGTGAGGATGTCTCAATTAAATGGCCTATGATCTCAAAATTCCATTCCCATTGTGCACTGAAGTCCTTTTCACACAAAATACTCTCAGTTTTCAAAAAGTCTCCATGGAGGTCAGGAGCGGTGGTGCCCACCTGTAAACCCAGCAGCTCAGGAGGCTGAGACAGGAGGATCAAAAGTTCAAAGCCAGCCTCAACAATTTAGCAATGCCCTACACAACTCTGTGAGACCCTTTCTCTAAATTAAAAAAAAAAAAAGGGTGGTGATGTGGCTCAGTGGTTAAGGGCCCCTGGGTTCAATACTTGGTAAAGTCTCCACGATTTCTCAGTCACAAGGAATTTTCCATCAAAACAGCAATGAGCCTGAGCTAAAGCTCTAATGTTTGCATCTCCTTGGTACAGGGCTGCCAGATTTAGCAACAGACCAATAAGCAAACAAATAAACACCAGTAACAAACTAGATGTCACGTTAAATTTAAAAATTAAGTAAATAATGATTTTAAGAGCAAGTTTGTACCACACAATAGCAGGGACATACTTACACTGAAAAAAATATTCTGTTTATCCAAAATTCAAAGTTAACTGGGTATCTCATCATTGACCTGGCAACTCTATTTTGGAACCATTGTTGATAATAAGGAAGCTCTGTCCCTTTCACGACTGAGTAAATTGAGTCCCAGAGGGTGAACTAGCTTGCTTTGGTTATTTCACCAAGTGGTACTTCTCAGACATCACTGATGTCTGAGATTGTCAAAGGCACTCTCTTGCATGCTCTCCTTCGGTCTGATTTTTCTGTTGTTGATCTGCCATGCCTTCCACAAAAGACATTCAGACAACTCTATTATATTACTTTGTTGTTTGAATAAGTTATTGATTTTCTGGATTATTTACTTCTCCCTCATGAAGTGAATCTATATTGATGGAATTTCAGGCATCAGTTCGTGATATGTGGGAGAAAAAATTGGGGGTTTGGGGAGTGATTCTCAAAACATTATTAGATTTGGTCAAATTTCAGTAAGTCCTAAATATGAATCAATCCATTAACTACATAAAAAGTCACTTGGCAAGATTAATGAGATGTACAGTAGGTAAGTGGTAGGTCTGTACCTCAATCTCTTGCCCTCCAATTGGGATGGAGATAGAGAATATATAATTTACTTTCATTTTTCTATTATAAAAATTTCGAATATAGGAAAGTTGAATCATACAGTGAATATCCATATGCCTACCACCCAGTGTCTTCAATTAGCACTTTGCTCTATTTACTTTATCACTTACCACCCACCCATCAATCCATCTTATCTTTTGATGCATTTCTAAGTAAGTTAAAAACACCAGTATACTTCGTTCCTGAATATTTCAGCAGATACAACATTAATTAAAATGCAATGTTTATTTATGATTTTCAAGGCAAAAATTACATGTAATGAAATGCAAAAATACTTAGTGTACCATTTGCTACATTTAGACAAATATATACATACTGTTAAGATATAGAACATTGTCACCACCCCAGAACATCTTCTCAGGGCCCATTCCAGAACAGGCAACCATTGCTCTAATTCTTCTATTTCACCATCCATTAGGTTGGCCTATTCTAGAACTTCATAGAAATAGAATACAGCTTCATAGAACTGAGCACAGCAAACATGCTCTTTTATATGGTGTCTTTCACTGAGCATGCTTTTAAGATTCACCTATGTTCTGTGAATCAGTGTTTGGCACTTTCGATTTTTTATTGCTGAATAGCACAGTTGTTGATTTTATGAATATATCATAGAATGTTTAGCCGTTTTTTTTTGATTGAGAAACTATTGGAATGTTTCCAGTTTCTGGTTAGTATAAGCAATGTTCCTGTAAACATTCTAATATATGTCTTATTGGGGACATGTTTCCCTCCCCCTTCTTCCTCAGCTCTCTCGTGTCCATCCCCTATCTCCCCCCTTTCACCTCTGGAGTAGACACTCAGGAGTGGGATCAACCAGGTTTGAGAAGCGTTTTACTGGTGTGTGTTGTTTTGAAAATTTGTTTATGATATTAACTACTGACCAGTTTTGGTTTAGGATATAATTCTGGGCTGATTTTAGTTTTTCTCTGTCTCTTTCTCACTTTGTTCTCAGAGCTTATAACATTTAGATCTTCCCTAGGACACTGTGGACTTTGTGGACTGGAACTTGCGTAGAATAAGTGCTCATTCTTTTCTGGTTGTGGCCCTACTTTGGTGGGGTCTTTCTCATAGTCAAATTATATCAAGAGGATGAAGGTGCCATTGGCTTATTTTTTTTCATCCACTGAGCCCATATTTCGTGGCTCCTACATGCTGTAAACTGGGAATATGAAGACTAATAAAGCTTGGCTTCTGCTTTCAAAGACCTGATAGACCTGTGGAGAAATAGATGAGGTGAGTAGTCGTTTCAATACAATGCGGTAAATAATTTGGTAGAGGTGAGGATAGGATGCTGTGGGGACACCTGAGAAATGCACTTGGACCAAAGTGGGGACATCTAAAAAGACTTTCTGGAGTATGTGAAGACTCAATCACACAACTATAGTTTCAAGAACCTTAAGTAGGCAGGTAGGAGAGAGGTGGTGTTGTAGACAGGGACCGCTATGAAGTTTCTGGGAGTAGGAGGTTGTAAATAGCTTTAAAGAAGCTCATTGGTAAGTGGTGATACTAGAGAGAAGGTGAAAGGCAGATCAGGATGGGTTTGGATTAAGTTAAGGGTTTGACTCTGTTTTCTACAGTTTCCATGTACCTGCATGTGAGGAATTGGCCCCTGACCACCAATTATTTCTGTATTTATTTTGAAAAACTGAAAAGAACCCCAGTTCAATGCTTAAGCATGTGTTAATCTTTAAGTCAGTTTCCTGATGAGTGGAATGATGTTGGATGCGATTTTCTTAAAAATAAAAAGAGAAAGTGGCTCAGTATCTGGCCATGTTTGAAGGCAAATTTTAGAATCTCCGCTAGAACTGGGTAACTGCTGACCTTAGCATCCTTAAATTAACCTCTCAGGAAATGCAAGATTTATAAGTTGTGGGCTTTTTTTTTCTTTTGAAAAAAGGTCTTAATAATTCAAAGAACTTTTTAATGATTTTAAAAGTGCATGTTAAGTACTTGATGGATTGGATCAATTCAGTCTTTGTAGTGCTGTGTGTTGACATCCTCTTCTCTACATATGGAAATTCGACAGATGTACAGAAAATGCTACACAGGACGGGATGTTTCTTTATGGCATTTCCTTGTGCTTCTCATTGGAGAAAAGAAATGTGTATATGCACTTTATAGTGAGTCATTAACTATAAAAACAAGCTAATTCACAATTCTGCTTTGATCTGGATTTCCTGTGATTTATCTTTGCTGTCTTTGCATGCACTGAATTCCTGATTATTATTAACTCCCCAAATATTTACATCACTCCAGATAATCAATGCTTATCACAGTCAATACAGATGTTTCAGGATCCTAGAAGAAAGACAGCGTCAGCATAATAACATTTTAATTATTATAGCATGTGTTTCCAACGGCATCTTTTGTTTATAGCATCAGCTAACACAGCTACTGTATATAACTAATTCATAGAAAGGATGAAAATGATTGAACATGTAAATTATAGCTTTTCCCACCAAAGACTAGAAGCAATAGTGTGTAACCGCTTGAAGGTACTAATGCTTGTTTAATTAATTTAAATCATTCTGGTAAGACTGTGTTTTCACTTTGGTTCCCCTGAGCTTGCAATTCTCCGCAGGGTTCCTCAACTGTTATGTAAAACAAATTTGCTTGTGGATGTTTTAATGATACAAAATATCTGATTTGAACTAACATATCAATTCTATTAAACGCAATCTCAGGATGAGCCATGTTAGGGGAAATTTAACTCAGTGGCAAAATTCTGTTTGGTTTGTAAATTTGATTTTCAAGCATTATACACTTCACTTTTCTCTCTGCAGAGTAGGAACGGAGTGCATATTGTGACCTGGAATATTGACTCTTCTGAGTTCTTCCCACCTGGAGGAATACCCTCTCACTCCTGGAATTGAGAACTGCCTTTTGGAGAAAGGATGGGATGGGTCAGGTTGCTGGTGCGACATGGTCTAGCTCTTCTCTACTAATATCTACCACCTCCCACGTAAGTGGCTCAGTCCTGCCAAGATGCCGTTGCATTCATGCCTCTTATTGGGGTAACTGGTTTTATATCAAGCTGTTGCACTAAAGGCATCAGGCACTGGAAGCTGTTCATGTGTGGAGGGTGCAGTAGCAGAATGAGCCATATCCACTTCGTCTTCCTCTAAAATTGAGATGCAGAGGGAAGGTGAGAACTTGCTGATGGCTGAAAGTGGAAGGTCTGACTTTCTCCTGTTTACTGCAGTGAATATTTGCTCTGATATGATAAAACGGCCTTGTCCTTTTCCAGGTGTGGGGCTGGGCAAATTGCAAACTACAATGTCAATAAATAAGAGATACCACATGGACTTGGGTTTTTTTTTTTTTAATAAAACACCAGAGGAAGTATCTGGTAATATCAAAGCTCTAGTTACAGTAGAAGGAGGTTTGTGATGACAACTAAGAATCCTCCCCCTCATCCCCCATACCCCAAATCACTGCAATGGGGCCTGAGAAAGAGATCAAGGCCAAGTTAGTAAAGCTGGGCTCCTTGCCCAGTGCTGCTGCTGCTGAGGCTTCAGAAAGGAGTGATATCTAAAAAGGAGGGAACTCCATCACCAAGAAAGACTGGGAAGCAGGTTTGTTAGGGCTCTCTTCTTCAAGGGCCCAACTTGGCTTCACTCCCCACAACTAAATAAGCTCACAGACGCTTTTCTTTTTTTAATTCAAGATTCTGCATATGCTGGGTCTCCTTACAGGGACTCATGCAAGAAGAGCTGGAATCAGTGGAGAATATTATACTGGGCTCCAATCTTGAAGACACTCAGCTCTACCTTCCTCCTCATAGGAATGCAAGAAAATTGATGACATGCCGATGGGGCCATCAAGGCAGGGGACCGTAGCATCTTCTACTATTAAGGAAAGCTGGAAAATTAAAAACACCTTTTAAAACTTTGAATTGACATACAGTAATCATACATATTTATGGGGCACCGTGTGGCATTTCAATACATGTTGACACTCTGTAATGATCAGATTAGGGTAACTGTTGCATCTATTACCTAGGATACTTCTCATTTCTCTGTGTTGGGAATAGTCACAGTCCTCTCCACTGGCTATTTTGAAATATTCAAGTATTTGCAGAGGATTGTAGTTATCCTACTGTGCCATAGAACACTGGAAGATATTCCTCCCATCCAGCCACACCCTGTACCTCTGAACATCCTTGTGCAAAGCTGGGACATTTTAACTTATATCTTTAACTTCAAGTACAATGAAGTAGAGATTATTCTGGGAGGCGGGGAGGAATGGGTATAGCATTTACTTACTAAAAAAAAAAAAGTCTCCGGAAAAACAATCACACTTCCCACATCCTTCTCAGCAGACCCTTCTGTTCCCCAAAGTACCATCATCACTAAGTTCTTGCATGGTACCCAAACCTAGGGTACTATGTGTTAATGTCATTTCTAAGAGTTTGGCCATCTGTTTAATTCATTTATTCACCATTTTTGAACTTTCACAGATGAAGAAAAAAAGAGATAGCTATGATAAAATGTGCGAATTGAAATGAAAGAGGTATGCCTGAGACATCAATGGGAATGAAACCTTGGGGACCTGACTCAGTTTGGAACAGGAGTTAGTAAAAAATGCTTGGTTTTGCTGGAAGGTAAGGAGGTGAAGGAGTAAAAAGAGATAAGGCTACCTGGGGAGGCAGGGCAGATCCCTGGGTATGGGCTTTTGTTATGACACCAATTTATATTAATTTCCATTAATTTTTCTAGATATAAAATTAAAAAGTAAATACATGTAAAGATTATATTCATATTAGAATGAAAGGAAAAACTTGATGGTAATTTGACAGGATTGAAATTCATATAGGTGACTGAACATTTTCCTTGTTTTAAAAATCAATCTTCACTTTGTAGAACAGTGTTGCTGTATAGTGTTAACAGTATAATTCACTGCTTCTGTTTATATTAGGAAAGTGATTCATCAATGATCAAAGAAATCTAGGAAATGTGAATCAATTTTTTTGAAAAAAATGAATCAGGTCCTTTGTAAATACTGTTTTTTAAAAGACATGCATTCTGATCCAAGTTCTCAGGATTTATTAAATTTTTAATGTTTGGATTATGTTTGTTAACTTGAAGTTACTATTACCTTAAAAGGCAATTAATTGCATTGGGATAATTTTTTAAAGTAATGAATAAGTGTGAATGATAAATTAACTGAAAACAATTTATGTATTAATTTAAGATAATTACTATTCCATTTATTAAAGTTAGATCCTCCATGAATTCTGGATCCCAAAGATCCAAACTATGTTCATTCAAATAATAAATCTGCATTTAAAAAAATAGTTCATAATTTAAACTTTTGTCTATACCACATTTACCCTTTAATTTATTAATGCTTTATTCATTTCTCTAGTAAAATATGTTAACTAATTGATTTATGCTTTAGATATAGAACAGATGTGGTCTATATACAACAAACCTCAAAATTTGGAATAATCAAATATGAGTTAGAGGCACACAGCTCTGTAATGCAACTCCAAGGGGCACCTTTCACATGACTACAGCCTGAATAGCAACCAATCCTCTGGGTGTGAAAAAAGACTGCTATGGGGACTGTGAAATGCTCAGGGGAAGGATAGCTTAATTCAATAAGCTGATTATTTAATTGAATTGTTTAGCCATTTTCCAAACTCTACTGGAAGTCACCTTAATGCAAAGAGTGTTCAAAGGTGTCATTGTACCAGAAGCTTCTGTAGCTTAAGTGTGAGAGACCCTGGCATAAATGATTTCTTCTTGGCAGAACCTCCCATGATGTTTTTTTGTTTGTTTGTTTAATATTTATTTTTGTTTTTGCTTTCCAGTACTGGGGATTGAACCTGTGGTGTCTGCAGACTAGTGCTCTACCACTGAGCTGTACCCCCAGCCCTCACAGTTTTAAAAATGCATTGTGAATCTATAAGCAAGGACCATAACAGACATTTTTTTCCCCTGAGCTTATTGTACCATGGAAATGGTTTTTGACCGATTTTGCAATACTAATGTTCCAGGGTCTTCTTGGTCTAGTTGTTTTGTCATCGTAAATGATCAGATTGATGGCCCATTTTCGTGGATCTGAAAGAACAGGCAAGGAATCCAGAATGGGAGACTGAGTAAGCAACATAGAAAAATACTAAAATTCTGTAGACGCTACAAAAAATAAATAAGCATTCCATTGTTTTATATTCAAAAATTTAAAATACTACTTTGCTTGATGATAGTCTACTTTAATGATATGATCATTTATATCTATTTAAAGGAGAGTAACAAATGCTTCATCAATGAGGAATCCAGCGTGCTGTTAACCCAAATAGAAGCTTCACATTAACACACACACACACACACACACACACACACACACACACACATGCACACGTGCATATATGTAGTATTGTGAATTCCACATTGAGCCTTTCTGTCTATAGTACTCAGATCAAAGATATCTTTTTTTCCTTTCTTGCCCTGCCTGGTCTTCCCTTTTCCCCGGCCTTGTAATGGTCATTGTCCTCAACTGTTTAGAATATTTAAGGATTAGAAAATGTGGATTTCAGTTCTCATTTTTGATTGCATAGAAAGGTCTAAGTGGTTGGTCATTTTTATCATGTGGACAATGCTGAAACAGAAGGTAGGGACCACGCATGTTGACAATAATCCTGGGATACTCAGTTAACCATGACTGCTTTGACTGTGTATTTTTCATCAGATTGTGACTTTTTTTTTTTTTCAGAGCAGTTTAGAGTGAACTTTTGTTTTGAACAACCAACAGACAGGTGGAATTCCCAAATTCCACCATTTGCTTCCTAGTGCAAAGAAGTAATGATTTTATGGTTGCATACTTCCATGATTTTTGTTCACTCAGTTTTAATGGTTAGCTAAGGATGAAACCATCTCTTATCACTATGGGAGATATTTTATCTCCCATATTTAACAATTTTTCTGAATTGTTTTCCTTTGACATCGTGAAATGAAACCCACATTTTTTTGTAATTACACACCGAACTATTATAAAAATGAAGTGTTAGAAATCAATTCAAATGTTAAATACAAAGGACATTCTTGGCTCATTAAGTAAAAATATCTCATTTAATGGGCAAGAAAGCACTGGAGCACACTGAACCCTGACACAAAGCAAATTATTTAAGTGATAAATTATATTTTATGGGGAGTGTAAAAGTTAATAATACTCAGGGGCATGGTAATAAATGCAGAGGTGTAACTAACTTCATTGACTGCTTTACTTACAAACATGCCATATGTACATAGTTACTTGAGATGATTCCCCCAAAGAGAATAGAAACCACACCAAGATTCATACAGTCACCCTAATATGGCTATTTTCGAGGCATATTCGATATAAAATTATTTCCATCCATCCTCTTTGTTGGTTCCTTCTGTCATTTGCAACATTGTGCTTCCTTCATTTTTTGTTTTCACTTTTGGTTAAGTATTTGACCTTGTGGCAGTTAAAGCTGCAGCCTGCTCCTTATCTCTCGGCAGCCCTCATAAAATCAGCCATGCAAGTCATCCTCCCTGGTGCCCCACGAATGACCTCAGACCTCACTTCCAGAGGACCAACATGGCGTAGGAAGAAATGGGTGCGTTGGCTTTTGTGTTGGCAGCCCCTTAGCTCTTTCCTAAGCAGACTTTTCTCTGTGGTGTTGAACAGGTCCATAAACACACGTGGTCAACAACCTCTGTCTATGCTTTGCTGTGAGGCAGAGATCTGTCACCGGGCTGTTTCCACGTACAGGGATGGTGGCAAGAGTCACAGCAACAGACTAGGTAATGACAGGCATGGATTGAGATTGAGGTTGAAGAAATTCCTTTATTAAAGAATGTATATGATGTTTATATTCCTTCTATTTTAATGCTCCTTTAAATAAAATGAGTTCATCTTTTTACTGGGCCCCTCCCTGGTTTTAGCTCATGAGTAAATTCTGATGCCTTACAGTTTTGCCTCTGTTGAGGTAAAAATGTAGCTTCTTGGTGCTATGTGAATGGTTTTTCCTCCTCCCCAGGACTTACAAAACAATACAGAGTCTGCTGGATTGCTCTGAGCTTAGTTGCAGAATTGGAAGTAGCAATTTCCCTTAACGGCAGAACAAATAGGACTTTATCGTGGTGTCTCACATCTCTCCAGCGGTTGCATGTTCTAGTTCCTCTGCCTGGTTGCTTTTCCTTCTTCTCCCTTCAGCAAAGTTCAATTGCTGTTTCAAGTCTAGCTCAGACATGGAGCCTTCTGAACTTTCTCCTCTTCAGGTTGTTAGTTCTTTCTATGCAACTTCCCTTACACATTTATGCTACCGCAGCGTTCCTATATTTTGTCTATTTGTATAAACAGTTATGCTGTAGGTTTTATGAGTATATAAAACTTGCTTTGGTTGGGACCAGGGGTGTAGCTCAGTGGCAGAGCACTTGACTATTGTGTACTAAGGCCCTGGGTTCAAACCCCAGCATGAGAAAAAATAGATAGATAGATAGATAGATAGATAGATAGATAGATAGATAGATAAAAAAGAGTATTGACCTGGGGAGGTGGTGGGGGAAGAAAACTTTCTTTGGTCACTACTGGTTATCTAACACTGAGCACAGAATGGTCAATAATGAGGGAGGCAGGAAGAAAAGAAGGAAGAAGAGAAGGAAGGAGGGGAGGAAGGAAGGAAAGAAGGAAGGAAGGAAAAGACCCTTTAAAAAATCACACATGCCACATTTTCCCCATAGAAAATGATACCTTCCCCCTGGGACTGAGGGAACCTCAAACGCTTGTCTAGTGGAGAACTGGTTGAATTTCAGTCCTGGCTCTTTCTCTCTTAAGGCTGAGGGAGAAAGGGATAGAAAGGGAGGAAGGGAGAGGGATGTTTGAGAAAGGAGAGAAAGGGTAATACATCTGTCCTCACTTCTGGACTATGGCCTCCATGAGGGCAGAGAGTCTCTTTGAGTCTGAGTTCCTACAGGCCCAGCAAAGTGCTTAGGACATAGTTGTACTTAACTTATATTTATTGATATCAAATATCAAACTATGATATTTGAGAAATCATGTCAGATTGCTTTATATATATATATATATTACAGGGAACTGAAAGGGGAAGGATTATGAAGCTGGATCGCTGGAAAACAGAGGACGATTAACATGCAATTGAAGAGGTTTGAGGAGGTATGAATAACTGTTGGCCAGTACTGGAAGGTTGAGGTCAGTGGCTGACAACCTGCGGTGAGTACCAAGAAGGACTGTACTTTTATAGAAGGTTTTCATTAATTTTTCAGCTTGTTTTCTAAAGACAGAAATTATTTATATTTGGAAAAAATCAAAGATGACCATCCATAAACAAAATGGCGAAGCAGTTTCCGGAAAGCATCATTGCATACGATGAAATGTTTGTAAGGTACGAATTGGTTATTCTAAGATGATGACATGCATTGAGGGCTGTGTTCACACTTTGGATAGTTATTATCAGAAACTGGATTAATTGTTTAAGAATTTAAAATTATGTTTCTTGGTCTGGATTATAATCACCATTAAATGCAAATAGGATCCAAGCCTGGTGGCTCATGCCTGTAATTCTAGCTACTTAGGAGACGGAGACAAGATTTCTAGGTCAAACTTGGCAACTTAGTGATAACTTATTTCAAAATAGAAAATAAGGACTAGGGATGTAGCTCAGTGGGAGAGTTTATCTGGCATGTACAAAAGCTCTTGGTTCTATCCCCAGCATTGCAAATAAACAAACAAACAAATAAATAAATAATAAATAAGGAGGCTGAAAGTGAAGCTCAGTGGTAGTGCACTCCTAGGTTTGATCTCTAGTAATGCTAAGTTCTCTCTCTCTCTCTCTCTCTCACACACACACACACACACACACACACACACACACACACACAGATTCATTTTGCTAGAGTAATCTGATTCTTTGGAAGTAATTTTGGACACTGAATAGCCAGTCCAATTGGAGCTAATCAGAGTCAGCCTGGAACTCCTGTGTCTGAGGTACTAGTTGAAAATGTTGGTGATATTCTTTGACTTTCCGTAGTGGATCTTTCTGAGAAATCTGCCTTCACAAAATGAACAGCCAAGTGTTGTAGAGAGAGAGAGACTCTAGATGATATTATTTGACCATCTGGATCCAGTCCTGTCTGGCGCTAGAATAGAAACTGGAACTATCTTTGGACTTTTCAATAGGTGAACTTTGATTAAATAAGTTTGAGTTAGTTGTCTTTCATTTGCAAGAGAAAGAATCTCAACCCATTGTAATTTGATGAGGGTAATTAATGGCTCAGGGTGCTTGCTGTTGAGGGCCCTGTTTGATCTGGTCTTCTTTAATGGTGATAAACATATTTTTTACCAAGAATCCTCTTTCTCATTAAATTAGAGTTAGAATCCTTAGTGAAAATTGAGTTGAACTATTTTCAGTGATTATCGAGAATAAGGCAATAGCAATTAGAGTTTGGATGTGTGTTTAACTTTGGAACACATTCTCATATGCCTACCAGACTTCTTCCAGGAGTCGGCTCTACGGAAGGGAACATTGCCTTAATACCCTTAGTACCCTTGGCCCCGGGCACAGTGCCTGCCATGCCTTAGGTGACCCCTGAACAGTCCTTGGTTTTGATTGACTTGCCTCCCTCATAGGTGCAGGATAAGCTTTCCTTCCCATTCTGTGTCTTCCTCCCTCCCTTTCTTTCTTTTAGGAGAGAAATATTTAAAATATTAAAAAGGACAGAGATTTATGTACGAAGATTTTTGTAACTATGTTTCCAGCTCATGTGAACAACAATTAATATTTTGCCCTTCTTTTTTCAGGTATTTTTAATCTTCCCGCTTTGATCTTTTCCAACTTTTTTTTCTTCCATCTTTTAAGCAAGGACTATCATGACTTCAGTGTATATCTTTCCTGTTAATTTTCTATAACTTTGCACATGTGTATACATCTGTCAGTAATATATATCATTGCTTTGTGTGTGTGTTTAATAAGTTAGGTTAATGGACTCATATTTTTCAACTAACAGTATGCTTTTGTGATCTATCCATTTTTATTCCTTTCAACTTCAGTAAAATATTTCATTGAATTTACTATAATTCATATATCTTTTGATGGACACAATAGAACTTCTTTGTAAGAGTCCTTTATAAAAGTCTGTTTTCACAGGCAAAGCCATTACAACTGTTTTTGAGATTCATAGTCATTGCCATATAAATTTCCAGGTGGAATCACTGGGAAGCAATTAGAAAAATTAAATGGAACTTCAATATGATCATTTTTACTGGGTGCAGGTCTTATTCTGCGTCTCTTACATATTAATTATATTGATACAAGAGATTTTTTTACCTTATTCTTCTTTAAATGCTTGTCTCTGACTTGTTTTAAGAATACATGTTAGCTTTCTGTTACTGTGAAAATATACTCAAGATAATCAACTATGAGGAGGAAAGAGTTATTTTGGCTTACGGTTTCCAGTCCATGGTCATTTTGCCCTGTAGCTTTTGGACCTGTGACAAGGTAGAACATCAAGGAGGGGAGCGTGTTCTGGAGCATAGCTGCTCGGCTCATGGGTGCAGGAAATAGAGGTGGAGAGGAAGGGGCCAGGGCCCCAGAATCCCCTCAAGGGCATGCCCCCAATAACCTAATGTCCTTCCACTAGGCTCCGCCTCCTGCAGGTTTCACCACCTATCAATAGTTCCACAGGCTGGGGACCAAACCTTTTGCATGTAGGGGGACATTTAAGATCCAAGTCATAACCAATGGCATGGCCTGTCATTGCAGCTTCATGACCTCTTCGTGGTTCTTTGAGCTCCAGGCACAGCCTGCCTCAGAACCTTTGTACCTGCTGTTCTCTCTGTGAGGAACATGTCCCCACATCTCCATGTGGCATCCTCTCATGTCTTTAAGGTCTCTTCTACAATGTAACCATCTCAGGGAGGCCTCCTTGACTGTTTTGCACATGCTTCAGCCCCTCATGGCCACTCCAAACCTCTTTTATTTTGGTCATCTTTTTTCTCTGTAATATTTAATTAGTTCCTTTCACACTATATATTCTAATTTTTTAAAAAATTATTGTTGATCTTGTCGATGAGGCTGAAGTTCTATGAAAACAGAGATTCTACAAGTTCTTTTTTTTTCCATTGTCATATCCCTGTTGCCTAGAACAACAAATGGCATATAATAATGCTTAACAGTGTGTTGAATGAACAAACGAAAAGCAGAAAAATAGAAGTACAGCAAGTATAACATGGAAGAAAGAAAAAAGCAACCATAAACTGATCTAGAAGTAAAGTTTTATTAATATTGATTTTTGATGTTGGTAGATTTGTAGTTTTTAATTTAGTTGAGACTGCGTGGTATATGGAATAAAACCATAAAAATATTGTTCTAATTGTTTTGGCTATTATAAGCAATTCCAAAATTATTACATTTTAAGGGCATCATCATATTCTCTTATATTGGTTGAAATTTGGGGCATGTTTTTAATTTTTGATTTTGTAAATAACATCACGATGAGTATAATTATGCATGGATTTTCATTTATGCTTTTGAGTTTTACAAATAATCTATTCATAAAAGTTGAATTCCCGCATTTGAGTGAATGACACATATAGTCACGTATTTTCCTCCAAAGATACTATATTAAATTACCCTCTCTCCATGCTGCATAAAAACAATTCATTGCATTCTCATCATTATCTTAACATAAACTAAGTTGCCTATCTTGTTTTATTTTGATTCCTTTGGCAGACAAGAAAGAGGAGAGAAACTTACTTATCTCTAACCTTTTAAACTTTAGGAGAAAGCATGGCGATTGAGGACAGTGTGGCAATGTGAAACTTCTTGTCCCAATGAGTCAGGAGAAAGGAGACACAGTCTTCCCTCAGGATCCATCAGATTGTTCCAGGACCCTCTACAGACACCAAAATCCTCAGATGCCTAGTCCCTTATCTAAAAATAAAGTAGTATTTGTCTATAACCGATGCACAGTTCTCCTCTATATTTTAAATCATTTATAGATTATTTACCTAAATTCTTAGTTGATACCTGTTATCCTGTATTGCTTAGGGAACAATGACAAGGTAAAAAGTCTGCACTTGTTCAGTAGAGACACAATTAAAAAAAAATGTTTTCAATTCATGGTGAGTTGAATTTATGGGCATGGAAACGGAGAAGCATACTTGGTTTGATGGGTAGTTGGATGGATGGATCTAGAGGAATTCTGAAGGAAAATTTGTTGAACTTCAAATGTGGGACTTGAAAAAGAGAATGTTTGAGCATCAAACTGTGGGTGGACATCTCAGAGGAAAGCAGAAAGGGTCAGATAGGCTGGTCAGTCCTGTAATGAGCCTCTCTTCTCGGCTACTTTGATCATACATTCATTCTTATCCTTCTGAGATTTCTTTCTCTGAGATTCCACTGAGTTGCTTATTATAGTGGACATGACAATTTGGCCATGAAATCAGTCTATTTATTTTTTCTTTCTTTTTTTTTTTTTTTTTTTTGGTACCAGGGGTTGAACTCAGGGGCACTCAATCACTGAGCCACATTCTCAGCTCTATTTTGTATTTTATTTAGAGACAGGGTCTCACTGAGTTGCTTAGTGTTTTGTCATTGCTAAGGCTGACTTTGAACTCGAGATCCTCCTGCCTCAGCCTCCTGAGCTGCTGGGATTACGGGCATGCACCACTGCGCCCAGAGAGTCTATTTACTTTAAACAAACAAGCCTCCAGTTTGGAAAGCAGACCCTAGAAAACCCAGGCAGATCTTTGGTTTAATCAATTTTCCTCTTTTATTTCTATTTTTTCCCTTGTTGCATAAATGCTACTAGAGAAGCATGGTTTTTCAACCAGGTGTTGAGACCCATAGCAAAAAAAAAAAAAAAAAACCCAAAACAAACAAAAACCATTTAATTGTTTCATGTCCTGCAAGAAACTCAGGCTTTGAGGAGATAAAGGATCAGGACCTCACAAAGTTCCTTGGGGAAGAGAGAGAATAGTTTATGCTGAGGAAATGGATGAGGCTGAACCCCTGGAGATGCTGAGCTAGGACTCTGCCTTCAGGGGCCCCTCTATAGCAGTATAGTCCACAGAACCTACTGTGAAGAGAAACATGGTCTCTATTTGTGCTGTTCAATATAGAGGGCACTAGCCAGTCACCTGTGGCTCCTGAGTATTTGAAACAGATCTGTGGTGAGTAATGAAGTGAATTTTAAGTTTTGTTGGTTTAATTAATTTAAATTTAAATATCCACATGTGGCTTGTGGCTGCCATATTGAACCATGCAACTCTATAACAGTTTTACTTTTATTATAAGAAGAACTTGGATCAATACAATTGTCCACTGATGACCCTATCCACTTTCTATTATAGATCAGAAAATGACATGAGTGGAAAAGATATTTGGATATTTGGATAGACAGTGAATAAAACATGCTATATATATATATATATATTTTAACAAATATACATTTATTACATCATGACATTACATTATCTTGATATACTTTCATTACAGGCTGAAGTCTACAGACTGGGTTATACTGAATACATTTTAGGTGAGCTGGTCCCTAAGGACATGTGGAAAAGCACAATAATCAGATAAGCCACCTTCAAATCCACTTCTAGGAAGTCACCTGGAGGCTGAAATGCCTTTGATGGAATTTGACATGAATGACATTTAGTTTCAAAGGGCCTGGGTATCCTTGACCTCACCTTCTTGATTTTTTCTTGCAATATCACATCTATACCTGTTTCACGGCATCTAGCACAAAACTAGACGTGAGCAAGTTTAGTCCATGATGTGCCTAGTAGAGAGGCTTATGTGGTAGGTGAGTAAATATTTGCTGAAAAGAAGTGAACTTTAAAATATACATACTTTATCCAAAAAGATCTTGTTTCTATAAGAAACAAATTGAAAATGAAAAGCTAAAGAAATTATATATAAGAAAATCATAGAACTAGCTTCTATACCCTACTGTTTAATTCCAAAGCTTACAATGGTCTCAGGTTATGACATAACGGGTAAGTCCTCCCCCTCGGACCTCTGACAGCCTCCGGCAGTGTCGCAAGATATTCAGGATCACATGAAATCTCTTGTCAGTTTTCATATATATATATATATATGATGTCCAATTTTTTTTAAGAGTAATTAATACCTTCTAAGGGATTACTTTTTGCTCTACCCCTATAAACTTGTATCCCATTCTACTTTTTCTGCTCAAAATAAGTCTTTCAGGCGAGATTAAGTTGCTATAAACTACTTGGGGGAAAGTGGAGAGGATTTGATATTAAAAAGCCATGTTTAGTGGATGTGTAACTGATGTAATTCTGCAATATGTATACGGGGTAAAAATGGGAGTTCATAACCCACTTGAATCAAATGTATGAAATATGATATGTCAAGAGCTTTGTAATGTTTTGAACAACCAATAATAAAAAAATAAAATAAATAAAAAGCCATGTTTAGGATGTCTCACCTGGAAAAAAAAGGTCCTTCTTGTCTTTATATTATCTCTAAACATCTATTTCCAATAAAATAGTTTCAGTATTATATTTGAACATGATCAAATAATATTATTGATTACTTTCTTATATTACCTTGTTAATCCTTTTATTAACCCGATGAGTAAGTAGAGAGAGTGATATTTTTTCCGAGTTACAAATGTGACTGTGTGGGAAGTGAAGTGACTTGTTCTTGGTCTTGAGGACTGGAACCCAAACATTTTACTCATTGTCTATTTTTTTTCTCCCTGCATGCAAGTTATATTAGTTAGTGAGGTTACTTGATTTTTGAAATCGATAACTGATTCTTTTAGTATCTACATAACGTCATGACTTCGAGTTTGTGTGGCCTCACCCTTGTAATTCCCATGCTTCAAATGGGAGAAAGCTTCGATTCATGTCAGTTGTTGAAAATTAATGGTCCACACACTCATATTTTATTTAATAAATATTAATGGCTGGATTTGGCAGAGGGCAGGGGGCTATTTTAGACCTTTACTGTAAAGAGGATCATTATCACATCCCCAAATTTGATTTCTAGAGTGCATCTTTATCAATATGTATTAGACACTTGGGTTGGTCCCCCTTGTGCTTCCTGGCCTACCCTGCAGAACACCTCTCCAGTTGTGTCACTTCTGTTAAGTGTATTCCAAGAATGCACTCATTTAGCCATTTTGTCCTTCAACAAGGGTTGCTCCATCTTTGAGATATAACTCGATTATTGTTGTTGGATTCTGTCAGCACATGATACAACAGAAATCCTAAATCAATAACACTTTTTATTCCTACACAATTGATGCATAACAGCCTTCTTCACATCAAGGTTTAATGTGTTGTAAATTAATTATCTGGAATGAACACAGGGTCAATGGACCTTGGTATGACCAGGATGTAATGCTGAAGTGTTCTATTTCCTCCTCCACTTCGCAGCATGAATGCCTGTCTATCTTCTGTACATGCTTGTTAAGCCATCCTCTCCAATAAACTCCCTTAAAACTAGTTAATGCCCTCTAGGGATTGATCTATAAAAAAAAAATAAATTTGCTTGGCCATAAATTTGTTAAATTATTTTCTTCATTTTAGGAAAAAAAAGAAAGAAAGAGAAAAAGAGCATTTTTATTTGTGATACATCTAGTGAGCTTTTTAAAATTAAGAACACATAATTGGAATTTAGAATTGCCAAACTGATTAACACATTTTCCTTTAATTCCAAGTACCTAAGAATATTTGTGCAAATCCATGTAAGCTTTTCCTTTTTTTTTAAAATCTGCCACTTACTTTGGAAATGAGAATAATTGTTTATTTTTTCAGAATTCATTTCAAAAAAAGGGAAATTTTATTTGAACCATAATCTAAATGTGGATATGATGGCAATCCCATTTCAAATGATATAAAATCAGGTATGGTAAAGTGGATTTTCTATCAGAAGCAGAGCAATTAAAAAGCAGGAACTCACTAAGTTTCAAAGTACTCAATTTTCAATTTTCTTTAAAATAAGAATAGAAGAGGCAAACTCCATTATAGTTTCGAGGGTAGCTCTGCTATTAGTAGCTATAGAAACAAGGTAACTAGGTAGTGAATAAGAGAGAAAAAGGGAGAAAGGGAGGGAAGGACGGAAGGAGAAAGAAATAGAATATGAATAGAGGAAAGAAAACCATAAACCTAGCTGTAACACTAAGTGCTGATATTAGGAGTTAGGGACCTGGGAATTGGGAAGCCGACTGCCCAACATCTTTGCTAGTTTGTCAGTACTACCTTTGCTAGTAATGTCACTTCGTTGTTAAAGCCTATTTTCTCTGGGATTCATGTATACTAAGTAAGACACAAACAAAATGACTGTAACCATCTTCAAAGAAGAAGTAAGGAAGAAGAGGGATATAAATACATAAGCACCCAATTGCAGGAGGCACACTAGGGTCAGCCTGTTTGCTTCTGTCAAGTTAAGGAACGGAGAATGGAACCAAATGGACCTTACTTCCCTTGACAACGAGGTCAACACCACTTGTAAATCTGACCTCCTCCCACTGCAGCTGTGTCGCAGGCGGGAGCTCAGTGGGACACTGAAATCACACAAGACGGGCACATTTTCCAAACGCCAACTTGCCACATGCCTGGTTGGAAATGCCTCTGATCTTAGTTTAAGTTCCCCAGTAATATTTTCAGCTTAGACTTTATCCCCACATCTGCCCTGGATCGTCAAAGTGTATTACATTGTTGTCTGATCTTTAGAAACAAACACCCTAACAACCAAGCTGGATGCACTACACGGGGCACACTTGGAGTGGGTTTTCTGACTAGTTCAGAGCTTTAGAGGACTGTGGAGGTATAAAATAAGTCTCTGCATTTCTATTATGAGGCAGAAATAATAAGATGACCCCCTAGATATACTTACTAAGACCTAAGCTTCTATAAAAGAGAGTCATACATTTTCAATGCATCATTATTTTGGACTACTTACTACACTAATAAAGAAGTCAGTGTGTACCATATAGCAACAAATATATAGAAGCAACAAAATAACTTTAGGATTTCAGTATGAAAATATATCCAAAGAGGCACTAACATATAATAATGGTGAACAGCTGGTGTCAGCATACTAGAGCTAACAACCAATTCTAACCAGTTACCTCCCTGTTTTTGTAAATAAAGTTTTACTGACATAGCCACACATATTCATTTATATATTGTCTATGTCTGCCTTCCCACTGTGTTGGCAGAATTAAAACAGTTGTGGCTGTACAACTTGCCAAGGGGCTGCTAAGAAGCCGAATGAATCTGCCAAGCTAAAAATATTTACTATCTTACTCTTTAATGAAAAAGTTTGGTGACTCCTTCCAGAATGTAGGTTTTTGAGTCCTGACATCATCATATACTGGCTGTGGTACCTGATTCAGGGATTCATTATGCCTCAGTTCCTAATGTATAAAATGGGCACACTGATAGCAATTTCCTCTTACGTTGCTGTGGAGTTTGCACTTAGTGTTTGCACATTACCTTGGGAGTTGACCTGCCATGTGGTCATCAGGGCTGTTTTGTTATCCCCCCCGCCTCCATACTCTCAAACTTCCCAGATAGGATTCTAGATCCCTACTTGCATTAGTCAGATTTTCTTTGTTGTGATAAAAAATACCAGACAGGAGCATAGTGGAAGAGGAAAAAGTTATCTTGACTTATTGTTTTGGAGGATTCAGTTCATGGTTGGTTGGCTTCATTGCTTTGGGCCTAAGATGAGGGAGAACATGATGGAAGGGCATGGCAGAGGAGAGCTTCTCAGCTTCTCAGGGGGAGGGGGAGAGGGAGGGGGAGGGGGAGAAGGAGGGGGAGGGGGAAGATAAACCCTTCCAGGGCATGCCCACAATGACCTACTTCCTCCAATTATGACGTACTTCCTCCAATTATGACGTACTTCCTCCAATTACATCCTACTTCCCAGTAGTCCATTCAGCTATCAATGAATCAATCCATTGATAAAGTCAAAACCCTCAGGACTCAATCATTGCCAAAATGCCCCACCTCTGAACATTGCTGAATCACCTAACACATAAGGTTTTTGGAGACATTTGGGGACCAAACCACAATATTTCTCTAGTCCCCGAAAGTTCATGCCCACCTCACAATGTAAAATGCATTTATTTCAAGAGTCCCCATATTCTTAACAGATGCCAGTGTTGCTCAAAATTCCCAGTTCAAAGTCCCTTTTGAGATTCAAGGTAACTTTTTGGCTGTGAGCACCTGTGAAAATCAAAAGCAAGTTATATGCATCCAGGATGCAGTGGCACAGAGTAAACATTCCCATTCCAAGAGGGTTGTCTAAGGGCATAGAAAGAAGGACGGGACTGAACTCCATTAGGGCACATATTAAGTCCTAAAGCTCCACATATGGCAATATATGGTGGTGAGATGTGAGCCCCAAAGGGGCAGCCCCACTCCTACGGCCTTTCTGGTTGCAACCCACGTGGCCTCTCTCTTGGTCTGACTCTGCTTTCGGCCTGCGACTTTCCTCAGCAGACATTGCACATTCCTGGCATCTCATCATTCCTGGGGTCTCACTGCAGTTTCGGCTTCATTCCCACATCTTCATACTTGGTTCTCTTAGGGACTGCCAGCAGGTATTCTGATGGTGCGATTCTTTGCCTGGTCTCCCAGGACTTTGTTTGAAATCTTGGTGGAGACCTCCATGATCCTCTAACTCCAACATCCTACTCACAGATGGTGCTGAGGTCTGCAGCCAGTTCCAGCTATAGAGCAGCCCTCCTTGGACCAAAGCTGCAGCAGCCTGTGCGTCCTGGACAGCTGGGGATGGTGAAACAAATTCCGGGGAAATATCTTAGGCCCTGTTGTTCAAGCAGGGTGTCACCATGGTCTCTCCTTCAATGAGGTCTCGTTTTTTTTTTCACCCTTGAGCCTACTGTGGGCCCATGGACGTGCTCTTGCTGATTCCTGAGACACCCTCAGGGCATCTTTCCTGTTGTCTCTGTGCCAAGTGCTTGATTTCTCTTTAATGGCATCCGTTTTGCCAGAAAAGTGGTATAAAGTTGAGAGGTCTTAACTTTACACCACTTCTGGCAAAATTTTGAGAAAAAAAAGTTTTTCAAATCTTTCTGCTCTGCTTTTGCTCCTAATTTTCATAGTGAACTTGGTGAAAAGCATCCAGCAATACCCATGCTATCACTTGAATGTTGTGTTGACTTGAAATTTTTAAAATCTGACTTATTTGTCCTTTTCCTTCAAATATAGCTCCACAGAAAGTCTTGGGACATGGATACAATGTAGACATGTAATCTGCTAGGATGTAACAGGAATGGATTCCAGTTTCCAGTAGCCTCTTCGTTTCCATCTGACACCTCCTGAGGACAGTCTTTACTGTCTGCATTCCCACTGGCATTCTGGTCTTTTGGACTCCCAGTAGACTAGCCCCTTAACCCCTGCTTACCACCTTACAAGTCTTCTCCAGACTGCATCTCCAAACTTTTCCAAGACCTCCCACTAACTATTTCCAAAGACTTCTGAATCACATGGTAAGGTATGGCGAAGCAATGACTATGCTTCTTGGTACCAATTTCTACATTAATCAGCTTTTCCTAATGTGACCAAAATACCTGACAATAACTGTTTAGAGGAAAGATTTGTTTTGGTTTATAGTTTTAGAGATTTGAGTCCATGGTCAGTGGGCTCTGTTTCTTTGGCTTGAGATGTGAGGTGTCTGAGGGAAAAACTGTTCAGCTCATGCAGTTGCAAAGGAGAGAGAGAGAGAGAGAGAGAGAGAGAGAGAGAGAGAGAGAGAGAGAGAGAGCGAGCTACTCAGGAAGAAGATAAACCCAAGACATACCCCCAGTGACCTACTTTCTCTAACTAGGTCCCACCTCTCAGTAGTCCATTCAGGTATTGATCCAGGTAATGGATCGATCCACTGATAAGGTCAGAGTCCTCACAATCCAATCATTGCCTAAACGCCCCACTTTTAAACATTGCTGCATTGCCTAGTGTATGTGCTTTTGGGGGACATGCCAAATATAAATCATAAAATACTAAAATCATGTTGACTTTTTATAAAGCCAAGGACAATTAAAAAAATACTAAATTTGCAGGTACTAAGACCCTTATTCTTCAAAACACACACACACAACCAGCGTTTCTTGTTAGACAGAAGAGGCAACAGGGACATCAGCCATCCACGGGATCTTCATTCATTATTTTAAATCCCTAGGAGTGCCCAGATTTTGGCACCAAACTTAGTTTCCAAAGAAATTTACTCACTTGTTCTTAAAATACACCAGAAAGCATGCCAGAAGCAGGTCTCAGTCATTTTGCCTGGCAGGGGTACAAAATGAAGCAAACAGCAGAAATATGGCCAGGAGACTGCTCATTCTGAGAGAGCCAAGGCCACATCTTCAAACTCTTCACTTTGTGTCCTTTCAAACGGAATAAGAGTCAGCATCCTGACACACCCAGAACAAGGAATCACAGGGAATGATGTTCCGTGGCCCCTGGCCAGTTGTACTCCAGAAGGTTGCTGGGTTGATAAAGTACGTCTCTCTTCCCATGGTTTGACACCCTCTTCCTCTTCCTCATGCCCTCTCTCCTTGCTGCCCTTGGCTGTTCACAGGCCCCTCATGCATTACATCCCTCAGGTCTGTCTGCCTCCAGTGTGACTCATGCTCCAAATGATCTGTCTTCCTCTCATGCCATCCGCTGAGCAAAACTCCTCTCAATTTCAGATCCACCTATTTCTAGCTCAAAAGGGAGCCGATCAAAGTAATCCCTTCTCAAGGAATATTTGTATCTGGAAAATATTATGTTCTGTGCAAACAAAATTCTAATTACTGCCTCTTGCTTTCTCAAATTGACTTCTCTCTTTCCCTTAATGCCAGTACTCAGCAGTTTACCATCTCTCTTATTTTCTGAAAGATTGCCAAATCTTGTACTAAATCAGATTTTTAAATTATAGTATCTCATTTAAAAATACAGGTTGAGTGTCCTTTTCTAAGATGCTTGGGGCCAGAAGTATTTCAGATTTGAAATGCTTGCATAGATTTATTGGCCAAGCATCCCTAATCTGAAAATACAAGATTGAAATACTCCAAAACCCAAATGTTTAAGAGTTTAGATTTCAGATTTTCAGGTAAAAAATGCTGAACTGGTATATACATGAATGGTGGGCCCTCTTTGTGCCATATTGGATCAAATGTGATGGTATAGTACTTCCAAATGGTCCTCTTCCAATCCTCAAAAGAAAATATTGGCTATTTAAGAGGAAAGTTAATTGTAAGACTATTTGTCATAATTACAAAATTAATAATACTTTAAAAAAAATTCATCTTATATAAAAAAATGGATGTTTCCCTTTATTAGGATGTTTTCTAGTGAATTCTAACCTTAGACTAGAGGTGGAGTTGAAAAATACAAACAAATATATTACTTATCAATGCTTTTTCTGCTTTGAAATATAGAAGTTTTTTCTTTCTCCTTATCATGCATGCTCCTCTTTTTTTTTTGTTCACATGATTATTCATGTGGAACTAAGCCATAAACTAAGAGATGCTGTCCATCTATTATGTCCTCAAGGAGGATGAATAATCTTGGACTTTAAACCATCAGAACTGTGAGTTAAATGAATGTCTTTTCCTTATAAAGTTAGCCTGCCTCAGGTATTTTGTTATAGTGATGCAATACTGTGTAATAAGACAGAAAATTGCTATCAAAAAGTGGGCTCTATATTTTTCCTGTACCTGAAAATGTAGAGGAATGGAAAGAGGTTGGAAAAATTTGGAGGAGTAGGTTAGAAATAGCAGACTATGTTGTAAATTAAATATAATGGGCAATTCTGGTGAGACCTCAGAAGATGAGAGGACTAGAAAAGTAATATCTGATATAAATGAGGATTCTATTGGAAATTGCAGAAAAGGTCATCTGTCCTTGGCATGAAGTAACAAAGAACTTGGTGTGTTGTCACCATGTCCCTCAATTTGTAGGAGGCCAAAATTAAAAATGATGGGTTAGTTTATTTTGTGGAGGAAATTTCAAAACAGCAAAGCATTGAGGCTGTTTTATTGGTACTTTGAGTCAGATTTACAGTGAAAGTTAGGAACAAAAGGAAGCAGAGTGGAAAGAAAGATCTGGAACTTGTAACATGGTTGGTGAAAGATCAAAAAAAGTAAGTCTAGTTGCTGCCTCTGAGAAGGGAAAAGGGAGGAGGGCGAGGCAGAGAAATCATCACTCACTAAAGAAATTATCAGGGATGCCAATTGGCAGGACAATTGGAAAAAGGACTTCAGGGTATCTCAGAAATCTGCAAGGCTGCCCTGCAGATTTCTTTCCAAGACACTCACTCCATGGCTGCTGCTGGGTTTGTGCAGGCCCAGGTACAGCTTGTGTGATTAGCAGACCTTGGCATCCACATGGACTTGACTCTTTGCAGGCACCAAGAATGCAAGAGTTATGGTGTCATAGCAACCTCCACTTGGATTTCACAGGAAAGCCTGACAGGTCAAGCAGAGGTTTGCCACAGAGGTGGAGCTGGTGAGGCCATGCCTAGCAGAGCTGTGGGAATGGAGCTGCAATCGGGACCCCAGGAAGGTGTGTCCATCAGCAATGTGCCACACTTGCAGGAGAAACCAGCAGACAGAAGACAGCCTGAGAATGTAACCATGTGACCTGCCACCAGCAGAGCCAGAGGGCAGGGCTGCCCACCGCCTCACAGCAGCATGTGTAAGATGTCAGACTTGGAGCTCTAGGTTTTCACGTCTGTCCTGCTACGTTCTGATTTTGCTTTGGGCTGATTATTTCTCTATACTTCCCAATTTCTCTCTTCTGGAATAGAGATATTTGTCCTGTGCCTGTCCTTCCATTGTATCTTGGAAAACTATGCAACTTGTTCTTCTGATGTTATGTGGCTTTACAGCCGAAACAGTTTGCTTCAAATATCAGCTGAGACTGGGTTTATGAAATAATGTTTGAAAAAATTAAGGCTTTGAGGCTTTGCGGTTGAAATGATTGTATTTTGCATTGTGAGAAGGACATGAGTCTTGGAGGTGATGGGTGAAATCCAACAGTTTGGGATTGGTCTTCAAGGGTCCGTGTGTCAAGATTCAATCTTAATTGTGAAGTATTAGAGAGTACAATCTTAATATGATGATAGTGTTTAGAAGTGGGGCTTTGGGGAAGTTATCACCATTAGCTAAGGTCATCAGTCCCTGTGCTTGAATCCTGGTGGCTTTATAACAAGAGGGACAGAGATCAGAAGACAGGTGTGCTCATGCTGTCTCTTGCAATGTAATGCCTGCACGACTCAAACTGTTCCAGAAAGAAGACCATCACAAGATGCAAGCCTCTTGTCCTAGGACCTACAGGACCATGAACCAAAATTAGTTCGTTTTCTTTATAGTTACTTAGCTATAAGATTTTTGTCAACCGCAACCCAAAACAAATTAATACACTTAGTATTCCAAGGTACAGTATGATTAAATACACTAGTGTAATTCCTTTGGGCATTTTACATAGTTCATTATTATAGAAAGTGTAAAGTATAATGTAGTCATCCCTTAAAATAACTGATATTTATGTTACATGAAGAGGAAAAAGTCAATAATTCCTCTCTTTATCCATGCCTTCCTACATGAAAGCAGCCTAGTAAAAACATACATAAATCCATTAATCTAGTCACAATCTGTATTATATGATTTTAAAACAAAGGCTCTACCTTCCTAAGTTCTGTTTGAATAATAATAGCAAACAAAGCAACCACTAATGCTGGTTCAGTGTGTTAGCCTTTCGTTGCTATGACAAATACCTGGAGATAAACAGTTCAAAGGAGGAAAAATTTATGTTGGCCCACAATTTCAGAGGTTTCAGTCAGTGGTCACTTTGTTCTGATGCTTTGGTTCTATAGCGGCATGGTACATCATGTTGGGAGCATTGGGTGGGGGAAGGCTATTCACCCCCTGGAATCCAGGAAACAAAAAGAGGAAAGGTCTGTGGGTCCCTATATCTCCTTCAAGGGCATGACCCAAATGACCTACCTTCCTTCCACTAGGTCCCATGTCCTAAAAGCTCCACCACCTCCCAGTAGCACCGTAGACTGGTGACCAAGTCTAACTCACAGACCTTCGGAGGCATTCCAGATCCAAACTACAGGAGTTTACACATTTTTAATTTCATAACAGGCCTCAGTGATTCAGTTTGATCATTTGTCGTCCTGAATCTGAGGTCTCCTACCAGAATGTGATATGTTATTGTTATATGTTATTTATGTTTCACTAAAGCTCATGTGTTGAGGCTTGGTCTCCAGTGCAGCGCTGTTCAGAGGTGGGGTCTCTGAGCCATGGATGGAGTCATAATTTATGGACTTTTGGGAAGTGGTGGAAACTTAGGAGGTTGGGCCTACCTGAAGGGAGCAGGTCCTTGGGGGCATGCCTTGGGGGCCATGGTTTTTCCCTGGCCCCATTCTTCCTGTTCCCTCTTTGATTCCTGGCCACCATGAGGTAAGTGACTTTCCTCTGCCATGCCCTTCCATCGTGATGTGCTTCCATTTCCCAGACCCAGAAACAATAGAGCCAAGTGTACATGGACTGAAAGCTCTGGACCCATGAGCCAAATCAGTTTTTCCTTCTTTAAGTTGATTTTCTCAGGTACTTTGTCATAGTGACGGAAAGCTGGTTAACTTTATTGAGACTGACAGAAATTTCCTTTGTATGATTTCTTATACCCTTGTCTAGGACCCATACCCTATCCTAATCATTTCAGAAGGGAATCATAAGGAAAATATGCAAATGCATAAATCATTCAGGCTTATATCTTGGGATGCAAAAAATTCTATGACATTTGCAGATGTTAGAAGTTTCCCCCCCCCCAATACTAAAGAGACAATCTCTCCATATTAAAACTGGAAAGGAAATAGTTAAAGAATGAAGTTCTTGGAAAAAATCCTGGCCCATGTATTTTATTCTAAACAGTAAAAAAAAGAGAAAATAGCTAACATATTACATTCACCTACATCTAGCTATTGAATTCTTTTTAGTTTAATTATTTTCTTTAGCTTGAAGTTGTACAAGACTCAGAGGTTGGAAAACATTCATCTGCAGTAGACTTAAGACTCTGGCAAGTGCAAAAGATCTGCCCACCTCCCAGTCCTGGGAGCTACCTGCTGATGTGGAACATTGTTAAGGAGCTGGGGGAGCCTGGTGGGAAAGAGTCCATGCAGCTCAGTAAGGAAGTGACCCATTTTAGATATTTTCGTTTTCAATTTCCTATTCGTTTTAAAGCATTTGGAGGAGAGTCAGTCTAAACCGGTACCACTGAGAATGGAGAAATTAAATTCTGGCTCACTACCTTTCTACCCCAGATAAGCCTTTGGAGATCTCTCTCCTTCACTGTCTGTCTTTCCTTCTCTCCACACCTTCATTTCTGTCCGCAGTCTGTTGAACAGGCTCAGGGCCACCAGCATGACTTAGTTAGTGAAGCTGTGTCTACATGCTCCATCGTTCAGGAAGGGTCTGCAGCATTGGTTCATTGACCTCTGCTGCTTAGACTGAAGCATATCTTTGCTGCTCAGTGAATTTTGACTGGTGGTTTCCATATTTCATATTCTATATCTATTTCCCATATTCCACATTCCCTGTGGAAAACAGGATGGGAGATGGTGAAGTGCCACGGTTCAGATATGGTTTGAGTGTGTCCCCCAAAGAGTTCCCGTGTTGAAATTTAATACCAATTGTGAGGGATTACGATCCAACTATGGTCTTTAAAGGTGATGCTTTGGGGAGACAATTAGGATTACATAAAGTCATTAGGATGGAGCTCTTATAATTGAATCCTGGCACTTGATACTAAAATATTGCCTCCTGGAGGTGTTCAGGTTTTTTTTTTTTAAATTAATTTTTTATTTATATATGACAGCAGAATGCATTACAATTCATATTACATATATAGAGCACAATTTTTCATATCTCTGGTTGTGTACAAAGTATATTCACATCACTTCGTGTCTTCACACATGTACTTTGGATAATAATGTCCATCACATTCCACCACCATTTCTAACCCCCTTGACCCCCCTCCTCCTCTCCCACCCTTCCGCCCTATCTAGAGTTTGTCTGTTGCTCCCATGCTCCTCCTTCAGGTGTTTAGGTTTTTAAATAATGACTTATATGATAAGAATTCCATATTCTTACATAATTTTGGGGGAAGATAATTAAACATAACTATTAGAATGTAAATTTTAGACATGATATAAAAGCAGTCAAAAGTGTCAACATTAATGCAATTGTACAGAGGTCTACAAATACAGTTACCTTGTTGGTTACGGGTAGTTCTAAGTGAGTATATAAGCAAGCTTTATTCTTTTCTATTTAACAAACATTTATTGAGCACCTACTGTGATCAGGCAGTGTTTTGGACACTGCAAATAGCTGAACAAGATAGAACAGGGCTCTGTTTTCATTGAGCTTATATTTTCAGTGTGAATGGTGGTGTGGGAGAAGGCAATAAAGAACTATAAAGACTCTGAGATTTTGCCTTACTTGCAAACAAATTAGCCTACTATTACTTTATGACTCCTGTGTCAGAGGCACAGTAAAGTTTGTTATTTGCAAAAGTGCAGTAACCACATAGCCACTGTTTTCTTCGTGTTGGTTACTTGGGCCAAAATTTCCACAGGGCAGTGTAAAGAAGAACAGGAAACCCCTGCATTTACAGTGAGCTGTGTTACAGCAGAGGCACCGTAAGCTTGGGAACCTAAGTATTTTATAATGGACAATAAGCATGCCTATCCTTTTGCTTTTAGGGAGATGCTAATTTTCTCTTCCTGTCTGTAAATAAACATGCCCTTTGGCCTGAAGGGAGACAGTGTTTCTAATTTCAAAATGAATTCACTATGCAAATATTTTTGAAAAGATCGTAGTGTCTGTGTCTTCAAGATGAGGGAAACACAAGAGATCCTCTAACAGTGGATAGCAAGGAAATCATCATGTTTATACTGAAATATTTATGTGACTGAAACTCCGTTTATGAAACTTGGGAAAACTCAATTCTGACTTGTGATTTTAATCAGCAATGGTGGATCCCAGCTTTAGTTTTAAGAGTCTTGTGAAAAAGCAATGTGAACCAGGATTTACATTTCCCCGCTGTCTCTCACTAGCTTTGTCACATGAGTTGACTGCACAGATTCTCTAAAGCTGTCTTCTGAAAAATGAGAATAATACAACCTACTTTATGGAGTTATTGGGAGACTAAATGAATAATGTTTGTAAACTATTTAGCATAAAATCTGGTTGCAATAAGCATTCAATAAATGGTAGGTGTTTTTATTTGCTGAGTATATCTTAGGTGTCATAGACTTCACTTACATCATTTGAGGGAACTCTCACTGCAATACTATACTATGTTACCATCTCCATTCTATAGGTTAGGAAATACAGACTTAGAGATTTATCTGAAGGTATTAGCTAATTAAGTGATAGAGCCACAATTCCAACACAGGTCAATCAGTGTCAAAATCCACAGTGTGCATTACCCCTTACAGTTAAGTCCCTGCACTTCCTAGCCAGATTTCCTGGCTCAAAAATTCACCATTGTGGCTGGGGATGTAGCTAAGTTGGTAGAGTGCTTGTCTTGCATGCACAAGGCCCTGGGTTCAATCCCCAGCAGCATACACACATACACACATCAAAAAAAAAAAAAAAAAAAGAAAGAAAGAAAGAAAAAAAAAATCCACCATTGCCATTTACTATCTCTTTGATTTTGAATGAAATCTCTCATTTAAAAAAATGGGAACATACCAGATAAAGTGGATCCATTTTTATTACTGTTACCACAACTGTAAGACCAGAGGCAACATTAAACATTCTAGATGATCATTCACCCTTATGGAAACATGGGCCTCAGCATTCAGTCTTCTGTGATGTAAATTTTCTATAAGCTAAATGTTAGAATAGTTTTGAGGAACAATAAGTCCATTGATTACAAAGAAATCCTTGATATGTAGCCTTAGAATTTACTAAAGGAAAGAGGAAAACATAAAATCAATATTAAGGGTATTTTTTTGATATAATACCTTTATTTTATTTTATTTATTTATTTTTTAAGGTGGTGCTGAGGATCAAACCCAGAGCCCCACATCTACTAGGCAAGTGCTCTATCACTGAGCTACAACCTCAGCCCAAGTATTAAGGTTAATTTGCTTTCCTATTCTATTTTCTACCTCCTCCCATAATTTTGGTAATAAATACACATCTGTATATTGACCCAGACCAACTAATAAAATGTCATTTAACTTATCTTATAATGCACATTTGTGGTATGGGTTAACTCACTTTACATACGTTTTATACAGTATTTGACATTTATTTTAGAGAAAAAAGTTAGCTGTATGACTTTTCATTAATGTTTGATAGTGAATGTTTTTCAATGAAGTAAACCAATTGAATACTAATCTCAATAAATAAATCGTACTGAGGGCAAGTAAATGGGACCAAGAGAAACGATCTTGAGTCTGTGGCTTCTAGAGACATATTGTTATATATAAAAAGGTTGTGCTCAATTTTGAAAGTAACATGTAGCAGTTTCAAAGATCACAGACTGGGGAGTCAGCACACTGGAGTTTGAATCCTAGTTCTGGTGCCTACCAATTGTGTGAACATGGGCAAACCACTTAAGCTCTGAAAGGTTCATCGCCTTACCTGGAAAATGGAGATGATAAAAGTATATACTTCATAGAGTTTTTGTTGGGGGGGGGGGGTGTGAATAAGATCACGTACAAAACCCCCTGATTTTGAGATTGGTACCTATTGTCCCATAGTAACAGTTGATAGGTATTAGCTATTCCTATACTCTTAGCCACCTGACACGTGAGTCATCTCTTATAGTGTGGTCTTCGCATCTTCAGTGTACAACAGGCACTGAGGGCCAGTGCTTCTGAGGTGTGGCTATAGGAGACCCTGGAATAATGCCTTTCACAGCACGACTAAACAGGAATCACTATTCTGATGTTTGATTGGGTTTCTGAGAAGGCTTATTATTAGGAAAGATTTTGTGAAAAGATACTAAAGAAACACCTTCAGATCATACTTTCTTTTCTGAATATTCCTTTGTCAACATATATGAATATTTCCAACTTTCATAGTATTTATCAGTTTACCAACTGTTGATATTGATTTGCTAGCATGATCACTTTAGGTGAAATGAGAATTTATGTGTTAAGTAACTTATAATAGTGTATCTAATGTTAGTCCTTTACCTTTTTATTAGCTTTCTAAATCTTAAAGTATATCTATATTAAGTTCCAGTGTCACAGAAATTTGAGGCTGATTGTTATCGTTTAGATATGAAGTGTCTCCCAAAAGCTCGTGTGTGAGACAATGCAAGAATTTTCAGAGGTGAAATGATTGGATTATGAGATCCTCAACCTGATCAGTGCATTCATCCACGGATATGGATTAACTGGGCAGTAACTGTAGGCAGGCAGGGTCTGGCTTGGAGTAGTTGGGTCACTAGAGGTCCGTCTTTGGGGTTGATATTTTGTCCCTGGTGAGAGAAGAGATCTCTCTCTGCTTCCTAGTTATGGTGTTCTGAGCTGCTTTCCATCACCATACCCCTCCGCCATGATGTTCTGCCTCAAATAGGCTGAACCTCTGAAACTGTAAGCTAAAATAAACCTTTCTTCCTTTATGTTTTTTTTTTTAAATTTATTTATTTATTTTAATTAGGTATATATGTTGTTTTTGTCAGGTCTTTTGGTCACTGAAAACACTGCTCTTTCATCCCGTTCACTGCTCACAACAGCCCTGTTGCGTTAATCCTGTGTATTTATTCACTAACAAAGACTGGCCTCCTGACGACAGACCCCCTCTACAGCTCCCTAACACATCAGCCCACCACAGATGGCCCTGCCTTGTCCATCTCCTCCTCCCTGTGCTGCATCCCATCCCTTAAACATTTCCTGGAGCCTTTCCTAAATTGGGCTAGTTTTACTCTCACTGCCCTTCATCCATTTCTGATTTCTGGGCAGTTACTAAATCTCTCTCTTCCTCATTCTCTGAGTTCATAATAGAAGGATATAATACCACTAAGAATAATAAAAGAACATTGTAAAGGGAAATACTGGAAAAGGCTGAAGGCTTGTGGAAAACCACATTCTTTAAGAAATGGCACTAGTACCACACCATGGAGCCCAGATGAAGAGAACTTCAGGTAGACAGGTGCTTTGTCTTTTGTCCGACTATTTCAACGATGAGTAGTTAAGATAAACTAATACAGCCCATATATTTGTTTACAATGGAATCTACATCAACATATATCATTAGCATCCAAATTCCTTAGTTTTACATTAGGGTCCACTTTTGGCTTTGCATATTTTAAAAAATTTGTTCTAATTAGTTATATATGACAGCAGAGTGACCAAACTCATCTAAAAACATAAAATCTATTTTAAAACACGGAAAAAAAATCACTAAGAAGTTGGATAATCTTCTTTTTGTTTTTTTTTTCTGAGTTTTAAGCATTTTACACAAATTAAAATTCTCATTTAAATTAAAACAAAGCAAAACAAATGTATCCCTAAGTGCTAACAGTGTGAACTACTCTCTCTCCCCAAAAGAGATCGATCTTGCCTCTAGGGCACTCATGCTAAATGGAAACTTCCATGGACAATCTCTTCTGTGTAACTCTCCTGGGAAAGCTGGTGCTAACACAAGAAGAAAAGTGGTTTGACCATTCAGAGGAAGCCCAGGGAAGAACAGGAGTTTTGTATCCATAGGACATAGAACTGATTTCCCTGGTTGGGTTTATTCCTCCCAGATACTAATAGTCATTTAAATAATAACTTCCATATATACTAGAATCCCATAGAGACGTACCTGCTGTTTGGACACTTTCTTTGAAATAACAATAAGTTTGTGAAAGATGACAGCCTTTTGAAGAGTTTTGGGCTGTGCCAAAAAAAACCAAAAATGTCTCTTGTGTTCACCCACCAGATCCATTTAAGAATTTGTGTTCAGAGCGAGTGGGAAATGATCAGTCAGTTCTGTGTTAATCATAATGTCTCAACAGGACCCACTAGTTAGATCAATTACTGAAGTTAGATCAATTACTGAAACTCCCAATAGTCACACAAACAATTTGCAGCTGGCAGATGATTTTAAAAGAATGCTTGGAGAGCCAGGTTGCGAAGGCCTGCCCCAGGGGCTGGAGTGGAGTGTGGAGTGCTTGTTTAACAAGCACAAGGCCCTGGGCTTCCACTCCCAGTACCAAAAATAAAAAGGTCCAGACCAGAGCAACGTGTTCAATAGGGGTTCACTAGTGAGCCCCCAGCTAGCTAAGGGCAAGGGCAGGGCAGAGAGAAGATGTTGAACGGCCATACCTGTTTAGGCCACAGAGGGAGAAATGTTAGTTGTACTAGCCTGTCACAGAGAGAACCTAAAACATGGTGGGGGGTGGGGGGTGTCAGAGAAGGCAGCAGGAAGTGCTGAGTGGTGGCAGGCAGTGGCCAGTCTGACAGCTAGACTTTCAGGAGGCTGGTTGAAAGTGATAAGTTGATATCTCACCTTGCCCCACACGACAAATGCAAGCACATTTTAAAGCCAGGAGCTTGGGAAGACAACATGTCAGAGAAGAGTGGTGTTAAGGTTTGCTTTATAAATGTGTCAGAAGGAGGAAAGAATGTATCCGGTTTCCAGTTAGCACCTCTACTGTGTGACAATGGGAGACAGGGAGACTGTGATTGGACCTCCCATGGCCAGTGGAGTGCTAGATGTCCAGATCCTGTGTGTAAGCTGTCCCTTCTCAATGTGCCTTCATAGTTGTCTTCCAAGTAAGCTGGCCTCAGGGTGCTGATTTCTTGAGCGGTCTTCCTAATGGAGCCTGGTCCTGTTAGGCAAAGATTAACAGCCCCCTAAGTAGAATTTGTGCACCACTGTAGGATTAACAGAAGGGAAGGCAAAGTTGATCTAAGATTTACTCGGAAGGAGAAGATATACTCTTTCCATTTTTTTTTTAAAGAGTAAGAACATGGATTCATCAATAATAAATTAAAAACCCTCCTGTAAGAGTTGTCAATAAGAGAGACTGTATTTCCCATATTCAGTAATAAAGCTACCTATTATTTTGGTAAGAAATGCCCAAATTGAAATTCCAAAGGGTATTATAAACTTGAATTAAAAAGGTAATGGATTTTTTAATAAGTCCTGGGTCAAGATGTATTATCAAACTATTTTCCATAGGGCACAGAATATACTATCTACCCTTTTAATAATACCAGGTCTAGTCTTACTTCCAGCGGCCAGCTGCGGCTGCTTGGCTATTCTATTCTCTCCCACTATCCCTAACAATGAGCAAATAACTAGATGGCCTATGAAACATTTTAAATAGAACTGTTTCCTAGAGAAACTGTTACTAGCAGAGACGGTTTCGATCCGGACCAGGATAACCTGCTTTGGGAAAGCATGGATCAATATTGTTGGGGAGTAAGTAGTAGTGGTAAATATTATGACGAATTAAGTAAATCATAAAACAAATGATCTACGCACCAACATACAGCCTTATCCTACCCGATTGCTCTGACTCAGGACTATGCAAAGGATAATTCTGCATGCTTTGAAATTCAAAGGGCTTTCAAAACCCAGTTTTAATTATCTGAACCATATATTAGTCATGAAAGCACTACGTCGGCAAATCCTTAAAGACTGGTAAAGAACTTGACCATGTGGTTGATAAGTGGTCTGCATATTTTAAGTTGTTAGAGATGAGTTTTTTTTCTCCTGATTTATGACTTGGGTTCAAAGCCGAAGTTATGTCTTTAGGCCATTTTTTCTGTCACTCCTGTCTGACTCCACTGTACTCTGCAAACCTGCATCTTTCTGTGAGCTCTGCTGGACTACCCGCTTGCAGTCACCCCCATCCTTCTTTACACCCCTACTGGGTACTGGGTTCACAGACGTTTGTATACACAGGAATGGGGAAAAGGCAGGTAAAGCTGGTGATCAAAATGTAGCTGGAAACCCACAGAAGTAGTGGTTCTTATATCCTCCGAGAAAATGTAAATTAATAAGAGTTAAAAATAGAAAAAGCTGTCCCATTACATATTTAGATATGCCATGGTCAGGGATGAGTTGGTATATGTTGTCTAGCTATCTTCATAGTTACCGTTTTAGATGGTTTCGGATTACTGCATAAATTTACTCAATTGTGTAATTTAATACTGGAAGCATTAAATTAATTGTTACAAATTGTCTTCTGTTTTCTCTATCTTCTACAAAACAAAGATCTCGGTAAGATAAAAGAATGCCTGCCTTTTTCATCCTGGACACATGTCAGGAGAGAGTGGATCTGGAAAACAAATTTCTACTTTTTCTGGAAATGGGAACCACTCATAAAACACTTAACGAGTTCAAGGTCTCTTTACTCCCTTTCTGCCTCTTATTCATGGAGTCCTTTGGCAACCCCAAGGTACTTTGGGGGTAGTGACACTTTACTGGACAAACCTGCTTTGGATTTGAAGGTCTATGAAAAACTCTTGAATAGACAGGCAAAAACACACATTTCCCTTTTAAAAAAGGGTGAGATTAATATTCAGCAGTCACAATATATAATTAAAGAGAAAAATGAAATGAGCCGTTTATGCAGGCACAAAGAGTTGGTTTAACATCACAATAGGCTTCGAAGTCTGTGGCAAAATTTTAAAATGTTGTTCAGGGGTTTCAAGCCCCTCCAAGGTGTTCTCACAACTCGCCTCCCAGCGCCATTTTTATGCATGCCATGAACTTGTTTACCAGCTGCGTTTATGTAGGTTGTTCAGATTTTTCCCCCTGCAACGTGTGTCCCTCTGCACATCTTTATGTACTATATGCCCTCATTAATTTTGGCAAGAATTTTAAAGAGTGCTCAATTTACACTTCCAATTAGTAGACGATATATATATTTAGGTGTTGGAGTGCAAAGCTCATTGAAACAACCCCCAGGTGGTTGGATTTTATTCTAAAAACAGTCCCAGATAAGAAAAAGACTAACTGATGTCTGGAGTTCTCCATAAACCTTCTAATGCAGTTAAAATTCTGTTCCTATCCCTTCCCCTTTGTTGTAGGTCCCAGTTTTAAGTTTTGCTCTTCATCTCTAAACTTTCGGCCTCAGGCAAACCCACTGGTTTCACTATCTCTACAGCGTCAACAATTTCTGCTTTATTGTCAGAGAGTAGTCACCTAGCTAAATCTATAGGAACACTTTTTTTTTTTTCTGCTAAAAAGTCTGTAGTAATTTTGGAGGGGTGACAGGGGAAGATTTTGTAGTTTTGAAGTTGTGTATAGGATGCTGCTGAGACAGGGGGGTGAACTTACCTGTAATGTCAACAACACAAGAGGCTGAGACAGAAGGATTGAAAGTTTAAGGCCAGCCTCAGCAACTTGGTGCAAATCTATTTCAAAATAAAACATAAAAATTGCTGGGAATGTGGCTCACTGGTAAAGCACCCCTAGGTTAAATTACCAGCACCAAAATAAACAAGTAAATAAATAAAATAAAATAAAAATTCACAATTCACAATAGCTAAACTGTGGAACTAACCTAGATGTCCTTCAGTAGATGAATGGATAAAAGAAATGTGGCATATATATACAATGGAATATTACTCAGCAATAAAAGAGAATAGAATCTTGGTATTTGCAGGTAAATAGATGGAGAAGATAATGCTAAGTGAAGTTAGGCAATCCAAAAAAACCCAAATGCCAAATATTTTCTCTGATGTAAGGAGGCAGATTCATAGTGGGGTAGGGAGGGGGAGCATGGGAAAAATAGACGAACTCTAGATAGGGCAGAGGAGTGGGAGGGGAAGGGATGGGGCATGGGGTTATTAATGATGGTGGAATGTGATGATCATTATTAACCAAAGTACAGGTATGAAGACATGAATTGGTGTGAGTATATGTTGTATACAATCAGAGATGTGAAAAACTGTGCTCTATACGTGTAATACGAATTGTTTTGCATTCTGCTGTCATATATAAATAAAAAAATTAATAAAAAAGTAAGCCAGTAAGCAATTAGATTACTTTATCTCTCAAGTATCTGGTACTTGTTTATTGTGGAACAGTTTTTAGATTTACAGAAAAATATAGGCCAGCTTGGAAAACTTAAGGAGATACAGTCTCAGAATTAAAAAATAAAAAAGGGATGAAAATGTAGCTCAAAGGCAGAGTATCACTGGGTTCAAACCCCTGCACTACACATAAATGAATAAATGAATGAATAAATAAATCAAAGCAGAGTTCCCATGCTTCACATATATCCCCCCATTTTAATATCTTGCTTTGTATAGTGCATTTGTTGTAATTGGTAAATATTGATATCTATTAATAAATTATTCTATTTCATTAAAAAAAGGCAGGTGAACTATTCATGTCTATTTCTGGGAAGCTTCCTGGAACACAGTAGGTCATCAATCACGATAACTGGGGCTTCCTGGTCCATGTTATGCAGTCACGGTTGTCAGAAGGGAGTTATTTGGGAACGAGGGTAGGCAAAAGTAGCTGATAGTTAAGAAATAAATACAGTAGAGAGTAGGGGAGGGAATTAGATGTAGTTTTTTCTGCTGCTCTTCTTCCTTCTCTCTTATTAAGAGGAGCACATTCTATTTTCAAGTCTCCACTAAACTCCTGGCATCTACTTTGAGATTGCTGTTCCCAAACAGCCTACCATCTCTCCACTCCCTGGGAGCTCAGTGCCAATCCATACGGAGTGAGGGACCAGCTCTCTCTTCCCCTGTTGGCCGTCTCATTGCTATTGCTTCCTAGAGTCAAGGTTACCCATTAGATTCATGGTCACTCACTGGAATCATGGTTACCCCTTGTGCCCCACCTTCTTGCCAACTGCAAAACTTCCTTTCCGTGCACACAAGACTGAGCCTTTTGCTTTTCTTCAGAAACAGACAATTTGCTATGCAAAAAAGTAATTCAAGTCATCGGGAAAATTTGGGGAACCACAGAAGCCATTTTTCCATTCCAGGCAAATAATATTTTAATATAAACCCTTATAAAATTGTACCAGGTAATTAGTCTCAGGTTTCCTGAATTTTAGTCCTTCCCACATCATCTTCAGGATTTTTGTCTCTCATCACTGCTTACTTAAAATTATCTTAAATTCATTTTTAAAGTTTACCTAGAGTTTAGGTAAACTTAAAGATGGAAATTTTGTATCACCTTTGCCTTAGTGCATTTTTCGGTTGCTATAATGGTATACCTGAGACTGGGTAATTTATAAAGAGCAGAGATTTATGCTGACTCATGATTCTGGAAGTTGGAAAGTCCAAGAGTAAGGCACTTGTGAGGATTTTATGCTGCTTCAATTCATGGTAGAAAGCGGAAGAGCAAGTGGGCATATGCGGCAGAGAGACAAAGCATGAGGGAGAGCCTTGCTTTATGACAATCCTCTCTTATAGATTAATCCAGTCCTTTGAGAAGAATTTAGTCTTGTGAGAAGGGTATTACTTCATTCAGGAGAGCTCTGTCCTCCAGACCCAAACACCTCCCGCTAGGGCCCACCTCCCAACACTGCCACCTTGAGGACCGAAGGTTCCATTGCATGAATTCTGGGGGATTCTCTCCAATCACACCAACTATTATAGATGGGAAACTGATATAATTTTCCTCAAACAGAAAATAATATTACCAATAAGCAGAAACATACCCCTGAATTCTAACTAGTTATCTGGGATCTGGTGAGGTCTGTGAGCCTGAGGTCTACTCTTTTTATTAAAAGGAGACAGTAGTAAGAGTTAGAGATGCCTTAAGTCACCAAACTGGGGATTTCTCCCTGATTTACCCATAGAGTCAAATGGACTTATGGGGGGACTACTCCTCTGAGTAGACTGTCCACGTGGTTTGATTTTGTGGACACATATCATTGCTAGCACCTGTCCCCCTCTGATCCAGCTTTGAGATAAGATTCTAAATGACATGAATCTCAAGTAAGAAATGAAAGGAGAAAAAAAAAAAAAAAAAAGACGTTGCTGGTGAGGAATGAGCTTTCCTGCTCTATTAGGGCCAGTACGAGAGAACTGAAGTGAAGAGGTTCTTCCATTCTTTTGTGTGTATTATTTTTTTCCCCTTCTAAGTTAACTGGAGGCTCTTAGGAGAAGGGCTGGCAAGGAAATAGGGAATATAGCAATTGTAGCTTTCTACCTAACACAAAGAAAGGGGTCCCCCACGTATTAAACACTATCTTCCAGACAGCAATGGTGCAGGTGGTTCTGTGTGGAGTCCTATGTATTGACGTGTTTGTTATTAAGGTAAAGCCATTTTGTCTTCCTGAAATTCTACAAAATACACAGATCATGTTCTAGAAGGAAGTTTATAGGGATGTAAAATGCTAGAGCCACCAGAAACCCCACATCTTAGATGTCAGGGTATTTGATTCATTCCTGTTAAGCCTTGGACGTCAATAAATAAAAATCCTAGCTGATTGAATGTGTAACCTTATAAATTTAAGTGCTTGCTCTTTACTCTGAAGATCTACACTTCATTTTAAAAACCTTTTTAAGGAATGAGAATCCCTTGAGTTTCTTGACTCCAGATAAAGTCCACGGAGGCAATCCGGGTTCTAGCATTCACTCTATAATTGTTAAATTTTAACATTTTAACTTTGTGTCCCGGTTGAGTTTATGAATAATACAATATAGGGGCTCCGGATTTATGAATGAACAGGCAGCTTTGAACTTTTATGGGAGCAGGCACCATATGCTATTCAAAGGTAATTTCCCTTGGATTTACATTTCATTTATCCATCTTGTGCCTGCAATGCCAAGTGCTGTGTCAGCCTGGAAAGGACAGGAACAGCAAAGAGCTGCCCAGAGAAAGAACGAGAAAGCTGACAAACAGAAGCCTCCTACTAACTCACGGGTTCCACGGAGAGAAGTTGGCTGTGGAGCCTATGCACTAGATAAAGAAATGGAGGAGGAGGAAAAGAAAACAATAGCAAGAAACTTGCCGTGACAGTAAATGACAAAGATGAATCATGAGCAAACCTGGCGGAAGATAAAATTAATCTGATTTTGTCAAGCAAAATTTTTAAGAAACAAGTTTGCTGAACATCTCTGGAATTATTATGACCTAATAATGGGAGTTATTATATGTAGCAATAGGAAAAGATTAAAAAACAATCTAAGTAAACAAAAATTAAGATCAGGCCTTTTCAAAATGATGGAATCAGAGTAGAAGTACAAAGACCTGGAAGCTCAGAGATGAAGAGGGGACAGGCACATGCACATTCCAAAGTAGGACAGGAACTGTTCCTTCTTCCATTTCTGTTAGAACAATTCCCATCTCCTCCAAGTTTTATGAAAAAAAAAAATTTTTTTTTTTTGATACTGGGGATTGAACCTAGGGGTGCTCAAACACTGACTCACATCCCCAGCCTTTTTATATTTTGAGAAAGGGTCTCGCTAAGTTGCTTAGGGCCTCCCTAACTTACTGAGAAAGGCCTCAAACTTGCAAAGCTCCTGCTTCAGCCTCCTGAGCTGCTGAGATTACAGGCATGCTCCACTCTGCCCATTTTTTTTTTATGAGTTTTTAAGATTGAAACATTTAGGGCAAATTTTGGGCCTGGAGTTGTGGCTCAGTGTTAGACTGCTTGTCTAGCACACGTGAGGCACTGGGTTCCATCCTCAGTACCACATAATGATATAAAGATATTGTGTCTACCTACAGCTAAAAACATAAATATTTTATAGAAATATTTAGGAAAAATTTCTTTGAGGAAAAATAAAAAATTCTGAATAGATAATTAGGCACGGTCTTAGATGGTGTCAGAGAAGTTGAGCCTAACAGTAATTCCACCTCACATCCCCTTTGGGGACTTCTGCCCCACATGACAAAGCATTAAGGAGGTCTTTGGGCTAGTGATGGGGCAGGTGGCCTGTATTCATTTTCTTGTATGGATGGACTCGTGTTACTCACCCTTATCATTGGAATGGTAAGCCAGGGAGAGAGTTGGGATTTGGGAATGGGCACACAAAATACAGGAGTTATGTCTGGCTAAAGTAGCAATTATTGCATTATTTCTGTGTTACAGAAGTGTAAAGGGTTCAGTGAAACTCCTCTTTTTGAACGGCCAGACACACTGGAGACTGTGCTGGGCACTTGGGATACACAGATGAAGCAAATGGTGAATGACACATGAGACTTGGTTTCTGTTGTCAGAAAGCTCATAGCTTTGGGTGTGAGGGGTTGGGAGGTAGAGGGAACCTGGAGCTCACCAGGGGATATTACAGTTGGGAGGGAAACTCATATTCACTCATCTAACCAATATTTATTGAGTACTACCTTTTATTTAGAGCTGCAGATACAGTAGCAAACAAAGCAGATCCAATGCTGGCTATTCTAGTGGGGAGAAACAGAAGTTGATAGACAGATTATGGATGTAGATATACAGGCATACGCACACATACATATCTGAGCATATGAAAGAACTACAGGGTAGAGTAGAGCAGTTTACAGGGAATAGTCAGCTCTGTGTGTGTGTTTGGGGAGGGGGGGGAGTTGCTATTTTAAATAAAGTGGTCAACATTGCAAAAGAAGCCTAACAGAGGTGGGGCAAGGGCACCATAGTAAAAGCTTTCCAGGCAGAAGATTATTAAGTGTATGTGTGTCTCAGGGCAGAAGTGTTCTTGGGGTGTCTGGAGACTAGCAAAGGGGAGCAGGGGGCAGATAAGATCAGAAAAGAAGCATGGAACCAATTCAGGAAAACTATAGGGCTTGGTAAGAGCATTGGGCAAGCACACTCTGGTCCCAATCCCAGTATGCAAATGCACACACATGCACACACATGCACATGTGAGCACACACCCACATTCACAAACATGCACGCACATACATGCACATGCACACTTTTGCACACACATACACACACACTCACATGCACATATGTTGCCTACTCATTTTTAAGACACTGACTAGGTGTCATGTCCTCTAGAAATCCTACCCATCATCTTATTCCAAGATGGGTTGAGGCCATCTTCTATCATCCTGTGCTTGGGAGCGATTCCTTATCCCATTCCTAATTCTTGTCTCTTACTCTGTGCCATTCAAAGTATGGATGAAAGTGAGCCAAAGTACAACAGAAGAGATGAGAGAAAAGTGATGAGGTGAGTTAGCCCCTTGGCCCCACAGTGGCAGAGCAGTAATACACCCCACTTCAACCACAAGTGCCCTGCTCAGTTCTTCAGTGTCCTCTGCGGTGGGCACTGCACTTAGCCTGGTCTTAATGAGTATGAAATAACAGGCCCAACTGGGAAAAATAGAGGAAACAAATCAGAAAGTAAATCTTTTTAGGGTGGAGGACAAAAAGAAAGAAAGTGGGAGATGATCCATTTTGAGGACAAATTAGAATATTCTTGGCTGCAATCTCTCCCTCATTTAACTAATGAGAGCAAGTCTCCAGACTAATGAGGGTGGCCATCTCAACCGGGAGCTTCAAAATAACTTACAAATATAAACCCCTTTGAGTCAAAGAGATAATTAAACTGTTTTTAAACAAACATGACGAGTTCTGTAAAATTCACTATTTGGTCCCAGCAAATAATTAATTTCATAATTTTAAAATTATTAAAAAAGAGTTGAGGTTTAAATATTTTAGGTTTTATTAATATTTTTCCCTCAATTACAAAAGTCATCACCTATAAACTGCTGATCGACCAGATTTCAGTTGGGAAAATACCATGGCCACTAGTTGCTTTCCTAATGCAAATTGGCTTTGACATCTTTTATTTATTACATCGATCAGCTGGAATTTCCTTAAGAGCAGGAACTATGCCATGTTGGTCCTCAACTAATATGTGGAATATTGAAATTTAAGAATGTAATTGCATGATTTCAGCACATTCTTGGCTTTTTGTATAGCATATATGTACTGTTCCACAACAATATGCTCTAATAATAGTTCAGTCATGATTTATTAGCACTTATGCACTGTACTTGCTTTATCTCATTTTATGCTATGTTCCTATGGGAAAAGACGGTTTTCAATTGAAAAGAAGCAGAAGTTATGAGAGTTTAAACAGTGCACGTGGGCTCAGAAACCAATTTTGTCTCATAAAAAAGCCATTTTTTTAAAAATTGTACCTGACACATTTAAGCGAACCCTAAAAAACTTGTGTATTTGTCCTATACATAATTAAAAATGCTACTTATTAGGGAAGCCTAAGTATAAAATGGGATTTGAAAACCATTATTGAAGTATTATTCATTTTTTCCCACTTTTAAACAGAAGCAACATGCTAGAGTTCTTATCTAAAATATATGTTAAATTTACTTTATTTTATTTATCTATTTGTGGTGCTGGGGATGGAACACAGGTCCCTGTGCATGCAAGGCAAGCACTCTTGTACCGACTGAGCCATATTCCCAGCCCCTTATTTATTTATTTTTATGTGGTGCTGAGGATTGAATCCAGTGCCTCACACACGCTAGGTGAATGCTCTACCACTGAGCCACAACCCCAGCCTCAAAATAAAAGTTAAATTTACAAGGATCACAAAGAAGCAGTTTTAATTAGGTGAAGAGAAATATTTACTTCAGAAGAGTCTATTGAGTAGCAGGATCTCATATCTATTTAACAACTAGGAGTAAGATATCAATGTGTAAGGAAATGTGTAAATATGTAGATGTAGCAACATGGTTCTGTGCTGAGACATGAAAATTGAAGAAAAACAAAATCTAGCTGCAGTGTCTTCTTTTAGCCAGATTTCTAAAGTTATACTGTTTCCCTCTCTTCACCTAGGAAATACGTCCAGTGCTTCAGTCATGATGAACTCTAAAATAAGTCAAGAAGGATATATTTTCACTCAAGTTGGTGGTTTTGCCTGAGATGCTTTTCCACCTTGGCTCACCTAGAAAACATTTCCTATGCTACAAGCTGGCGACATAAAGCTATAGCTGAAATCCAGACGTGGATCCTCTGTTCCCGTATCAGGTATCCACTGCTCACTCATCATCTCTACTGAATTCTTCCAGAGCAGCTCAATCCCCAGAGGACACTTCCAGGGTCCTCTCACAAGGAGAATGGGTTCCATTTTGATTCCTCTACTGTACTTTGTGAAAGCTTATATAATACGGTGTGTAATACTTAATTTGAAGTCTGCAAATACTGAAAACGCAGATCACTGTCTTCAGTTATAAAAACTTAATGATAACAGTAGCAATAACAATACTATTGTTACTAACATTATTTTTTAAACTATCTCATGCCAACAGATTGGAAATTATTGAGCATCTATTCGCCATTCTACAAATTAGAATTTTTATAGTCACTTTTATAAACATGCTAGTTTCTAATGATACTTGTAGACGAATTAATGAATGAAAGAATGAATAAATGTTTGAATGTTCCATGCATTAGCAAACAAAAGACATAATTTTCTTAAGAGTTTTTTTTTTTTTTTGTACCAGGAATTGAACCTGGGGGAACTTTAGGATCTACCTTCCCAGTCCTTTTTAAATCTTTCATTTTGAGACAGAGTTTTGCTAAGTTATTAGGGCCTCACTAAATTGTTGAGGTTGGCCTTGAACTTTCGATCCTTCTGCCTCAGCCTCCCAAGCCTCTGGAATTACAGGCATGTGCCTCTTTGCCTGGCCTCTTAAGAGATTTTTGATGGCAAAACAGTCACTTTAGGGAAACCAAAGTCTGTCTCTTTGACTTCTATGCAGAAAAGTTCTTATCTGGTGATAGTCCATCTAATAGTCCAGACCATGTTCTTAAGTAGTGAATCAAATTAGCCCACCCAAGTTTAATAGAAAAAAGTTTCTCTCCTGTGAGTCAAGGGGAAAGATGCGGAATAACTACCTATGACAAGTATGCAATATTAATCGTGTAGCTAATTAATTTTTAATATCGTGTCTGTTTAATTAGTAACCAAAGAGCAGTGGCTGTCTTGTACAACTCCGGCTTGTATATTATGTAGGTGTGAACACTTAGACCACAATCAGTTTTATGACTTCACATGCAGTTCAAGATTTATGAGCCCTATATGATACTTAAAAAGTCTTCTCCAGCCAAATTATGATTATTAAGTAGTTAGAATTTTAATTAGATGATATATTTCCTCTTTATCAAGGGAGATGTTATCTAAGAGAATTTTGGCTGTTGGAGGCAATAGAATCAGGGCTTTTATGGAATTTTGTTTTTCCATGCACTACAAACATTTTAAAAAATTAGTCCTCTGAAAGAGGAACATAATAATTAATCAGTGAATGGCTTTGGTCTTCATATCCAGAGAACAATCTCGGTTTTGTCTTGCAAAGTCCCAAGTTCATTTTATTTATTTGTCTAAATGTTTTGAGATGATAGAGATGGTCACTCCTCTGTCTCTATTATTTCCTGTTTCCTCTGTTATGGAGTCTCTATATCATTCTGTGAAGTCAGGTGAAAGAGAAAAAGGAAGCATTGTTAAACTGATTTTTTTAAAAAGCAAGAGAAACTAGCTCCTCTATTTTAGATCTTTTTAAAGAGAAATCAGCTAGTAGAGTTCAAATTTATAACTTTTTTGCAGCATTTTTGTAATTATGCTCTTAGAATATATGATGTGTTTTTATTTTCATAATTAACAGGAAGTACATGTTATACATTAAATGTGACACAAGAGATATGAATTATGCAGTCAGCTCGGTATGTGCTGATGAGCACAAAGCCCAAGGCACGTTCAGTCGAGTTTCTATGAAGATCTATAATGAGTTTCAAGTACATCATTTCCTGATGGAGGATAAGAAAACATCCATCAATGCAAATTTCTACACATTTTTTCAGCCTTTATGAATACTTTAAAACTTCTAAAAAGAATGAATTTCCAAAGTGCAACTTGAGGAAAAATCTATTAGTGATTTTGTGTTTGACTGTTTGGGTTCAACAGACTCCTCCTAGATATGTACCTAGATACACATATATTTAAACTTATTACAGAGTGCGGTCAGTGGAGAGAACACGTATAATACAGTTTGATATTATACAACTTATTTAACACCAGAGCTGATCTCTAAACCTATATTAGTATTTTATTGGAAAATAAACACTCTACACCATGAGCTGGGAAGCCAGCAAATACTTGTGCATCTTTTACATGCAAAATTAAGACTTCCATATATGTATGCACAATAAACATCCATGTTTTATTCATTTAAGTCTTTTTAGAAGAACCAAGATTATGATAAACATCTTAATTTAAACTTGGACAGAATCTTTATCTTCTATTAGAATAGCATTTAAACATATCCTAATGAAAAGTGAAGGGATGAAGGAAAATGCTGAGGGAGCAAAACTATGTTGAATATTAAATAAATATTAAAAATCACAGCACTCTGAGGTCCTTAGAGATACTTTATAGAATAACATATAGTTATTGTATAAGAAAGTTCAATAAGGCAACAGCTTCCTAATTGGTTCCCTGAACACCCTCTCCCCCACAGTCCATTTTCCACCATAAAGAGTTATCATCCTGAAAAGCTGGTCTGATCACATGGTCCTGTTTAGAGACCTCTGCGGGCTCCCTGGTGCCTAGAGGAGGAAGGCTAATCTCGGCTTGGCCCCTGCCTGCTCCTCCAGCCTGCTTCCTGACAGACTCCTCCACACACCTTAACCTCTGGTCCCTGAACTGCAGAGCAGGGCAGTGGGGAGGGCGAGGGCAGAGCTGAACACACTTCAGGGACATCACCCAAGCAGAGCTGCTGTCTTGAGGTGACTTCCCCTCTTTCAGACCCGGGGGTTGTGCCGTTTCATCATCACTGTTTTTATTTGTACTTTTTTCATTTTTGCCCACTCTCTGTTCTCTAGGAGAGCCAACACATCACAGTGCACGATATAAAGAGAAGATGTACTTTTGCTCCTTTTCCTGGCTATAAATTACCAGGTGGGTACAGAGAGTGACACTTACCAGTTCCATTTGCTTGCCGAGGAAGGACATACGGCCGTAAGGAAAATGGCCAGTAAGGCCCCTTGACCGGCCCAGTTGGGATTACCTCAGGGTCTCCAACCTTATAGCTTAGCTCTTCCACCTGAGTTTGGCAGGTTTTGATCTCAATAGATATTTGTTGACAAAATGAACTTAACTGATAGGGTAGGTTGAAGGAATTGGAATCATTTTAGTGACATACACTTTTATTTTGAATATCATGTTTCTTTTCCTATCAATATGCCAACCCTTTCCATAATAAGGGATTTTATTTTTGGTTGAAGTGAAGAAGAGAACATAGTTTGTTAATACCTGTTTGCAATAATTTGCAATTACAAATTATTAAGGACCCAAATGTGACGGATGGTAAAACAGCATATTCTTCTTTATGCCTCCAAACAACCCTTAAAGTTGCTGTCATGACCTTTATTTCAACACTGATGAATGAAGTAACATCCCTCAGGACGCACAGAGATACTAAGTGGTGGAGGAGGGATTTCAGCCCATGTTTTTCTGATCTAAAGGAAATGATCTTCCTGTTTGCTGCACTATTTATATAGACCAGAGGCTTTAAAATTTTTTTTTCTTAAGCTCAGGAAGTCATTGATCTGAGTCTCCCATACCAAGAATGCCTTTTTCTCAGTTCCCTGAAACTCAACATTAGGGACCCCACTGTGGACAAGGGGGAAAGAGAGGATTTGCTAAGCTATGGAACTCTCTCATGTAAGATCTACACAGACTCCATGGCAGATTCAAACATGAAAGAACATTCTTAAAAAACCCAAAATATTTTATCGTTCTTGTAACAGGAAGAAATATTACAAAACTATATTCAATATTAATCAATATAGGGGCAGGCACTAGCACAAATCAAATCTCCACGTAGCTTTCGTTGTTTATGTAAGGAATACCACTTCACAAACGATTAAACCAAAACTGTGGCAGAGCATGAAAGAGCTTGTACATCAAGCACTTAGTCGAAAAGTTACTTTATGCTAACAAGCCCAAGAGCTTGTCAACATCTCCTGGGTTAAGTATGCTTCCTCTTTGATCATCCAAAAAGGTTTCCAACACTGTAGGTGGTCCTAATTAACAGGAAACTGTGATCTCCTTCTACTACTAGATTTCACAAGTCAGGCAATAGACCACATTCTTTTAATGCGTACTAATATTGTCCTATTCAAATCCCAATATCTCCCCAGATACACGACTGATTATAAATGTGTGTCCTGTTTTAATAGTGTCTTTCAAGAGAAAGCCTGACGCTTCTTATCTAAATATCCTCAGGGTTCCTGTATTTAATTATATTTTCTCATCTTGGACTAAGTGCCCCACACTTATAATAAGCTCCTTATCTGAATAATCCACCTCTGAATTCTACCCTTGATTGAATTTACATGATCTTTGGGGGATAGGGCATGTGTGTGTGTGTGTGTGTGTGTGTGTGTGTGTGTATGCATGTGTGTGAATAGCTGGTGTGATTTCATATGTATTTGAGTCTTTCCATATCCATAGTCATAAGGAAAGATGCCAATTCTTTTAAGTACATAAATGTCTTTTAATAGTCCTACTGACCTCACCAGATACTTGGATATTCATTTTAGAGACCATTTAGGAGACCAAAATTGCTTCTGTAGAAAGATGGCAGGTTGGAAACATGCCTCTCATTTTCCTTCTTTTTAAATCTCAGTGAAAAGACATCATGAACATGGAGAGAACCAGGGTCAGCAGAACCAGGGAATGCCAGGAAGCAGATAAAAGAGTGACATCAGACTTGACAGCCTTGAGAAAGCCAAAGCCGACTTAAAACATAGAGAACTCGGACCCAACCACAGGTAGAGTCCTCAGAGGATCAGAAATGGCCATTTCCAGGAACTTCTGAAAGTGGAAGTAAAAGAACGGAGGCATCTGAAGTAAGAATTGGCTGAAAAACTGTTCAAGTGGCAGGTAGATCTTTGGATGTCCTTTTCCACTGTGCTGTGAGGCACCTGTCCATTTCGGTGCCCACACATGCTCCGAGGCTGAATCCCATTGTCAAGCATATTTTCTCATCCTGGACCAAGAGTGCCCCACACTTGGTGTGAGCTCCAAATCTGAATAATCCACCCCTGAATTCCACTCTCAGTTGAATTGACGTGATCTTTCTGGGGAGAGGAGGAAGGGTGGGTGTGAAACCAGGGGTGGAGCCACGCTTGCTCACAGGACACCAGGCCTAGTGGACAGACTGGGTATGCTACCATTGCAGTAGGTCCTGCAAACCCATGTGCACTGCAGGCTGACACCCTCCGCTCTCCTCAGCTTGCTCTGGCAACGTAGGGGTTACCCCAAGGCAGGAGGTCAGAAGGGTCTTCTCTGGGAAGCCAGTGCAACCCAAGAAGAAAGACCTGAATATTTTACACGATGCCCCAAATGAACCCACAGATCACATCAGGATAAAGCTCATAGGTGACAAGTGGTACCCACTGAATAGGCCTTATTAATTATCCATACTTTTTTAAAACCTTGTTTTGGTTTACTGCAAAAATTACTATACACACAGAAGAGTACCTAAAACATATAAACAGCTGAGATGATTATCATAAAACAAATACCAACCCCAAATACCCAGCACTCTTAAGATCCCTGCTTATCTCTTCCTAATCCTAATATATCCTTTCTAGAGCTGGGGACGTAGCTCAGGGTATAGAACTTGCCTACCATGCGTGGGGCCCTGGTTCAGTCTGCAGTATCACCACCACTACCACCACCACACACAAGCCTAACATTAAATACGCCTATTTCCATCAGTTTACCCCAATGTTTATGAGACTCACTTATTTGCTATTTTTTTTTAACCAACTAAATGAGGGTGTCTAAGCATTACGATTTAATGTCTAAACACTACAATTTAGTGATTTAGTGTTACCTGATTTGGAACTTTATGTAAATAGACTCATAGAGCATATATTCTTTGTGTTTGGTTTTAGTTGTGTGATTTATTCATGTCTTTAGTAATCACTGAAGTTTGGTCATCATTATTGCTGTATAGTATTCCAGTGTAGGTGAGCATACCATGGTTTATTTAGCCTGATATCCTTGATGGATGCTGGAGTTGTTTCTAGTGCTACACAGTAAACATTTTAAGCTTTGCAGATCATCTGGTCTTTGTCACAACTTCCCAAATCTGTGGGAACATATCCACAGACAATACTTAAATGAATGGGTGCAGCTGTGTTTCAATAAAGCTTTATTTGCAAAACCAGACTGTGGGCTGGATTTAGAACAAGGCCTTAGTTTGCTGATCCATATTTTAGAGTCTACACTGTCGTTTCCAATTGACCAGGTGTCTTTTTGCTCAGTTCAGATAGGATTCTGGAAGGCAAAGTGCAGCGACCCTGGCATCAGCAGCTCTGAGCTTTGAATGCAAATGATTTCAGCTCTTGATGTTAGTGGCCCACCTGGATTTTCTGGAAGCTGGAAGCAGCAGCTGTTGGAAACTCTCTGGAAGTCTTCCAAGAGCCTCAGCCAGATCCCAGCCATTCTCAGGCTGCTAGTCACCCTCGGTGTTCCCAGCCTCAACTGCAGGACCCTGTTGGTGCCATCAGCCTTTAGTGTTACCACTTCTTGGTGGAACCAGCTCAGCCTTCCAAAAGAGGTTTTTATTAGGCTCCATACCACAGCATAAGGGGAAGCAGTCCATGGACTGTTCCTATGGAGGCATGGGAGACCTGCTTAGCTAGACTCCCTGCCCCATAAGTGGGCATTTTATGCCCATGCAGTGTCTTGCCAGCTAAGAGCAGACTCTCTGCTTACCATAGTCATGGATAAATGAGGGGGGGTCCTGACAACCTGGGTGCTTTGCATGCCGACATATTCAGACCAATTGGGGATGACTGAAGTGGCCTCAGGGCTGAAGTCATCTGCAGAAGCCCTGGAGCAGAGTCATCTGGGATAGACCTGCCATTGAAGCTGCTGCTGCAGTTAAAGCCAAAGTCTCCTGAGTGACCCCTGGGAGTCTGATGTAGCCACAGGAACTAGGAAGCATTTGGGGCAGCTGTGGCTGTCAGGGATGAAAGAAAGAAAAGTAAAAAAATGCCCCTTGGAGAGCGTTGGACTCCTCTCTAATTGCTGGTCATAAGGTGAGTATATCTCAATTTCAAAGTCTTAGCACCAGTTCATATTCCTGTAAGCAAAGTATGAAAACTGTCATTGATGATCATCTTCTACTTCAATTCTTGGTATTGTTAGACTTTTTTTGTGTGTGTGTTTAGTTGTAGATAGACACAATACCTTTATTTATTTATTTTATGTGGTGCTGAGGTTCAAACCCAGTGCTTTACACATGCTAGGCAAGTGCTCCACCACTGAGCCACAAGCCCAGCTCCTGTTAAATGTTTTTATAAGATTAAAAAAATTTTCTTGCAGTGCTGTGTATTGAACCAGGGCCTCATGCATGCTAGGCAAGCGTTCTACCATTGAGCTACATTCCCAGCCCTAATGCATTTTAAGTTTAGCCTTTTGGTAGGCTTATATTGATATATCATTTAAATTTTAAGTCCTATTTCTCTGATTAGTTAAAAAATTTTCACATCGATTGACAAGTTGGATCTTTTTCTTTTGAGATTTATCTGACCAAGGAGACTTTCTTTTTCTTCCCCTTCCTTCCTCCCCTCCCCACCCCCCATTCTTTCTTTCTCTCTCCCTCTTTTTATTTTTATTTTTGGCCTTTTTTCTTTTCTTATTAGTTCTAATCAGTGATACATGACAGTAGAATTTTTTGCATTTTTTTCTATGAGGGTTTCTGTTATTTTTCTACTAATTTGCAAAAATCATTTAAATATTCTTATTATGAAACTTTTAACGTTATTTGTGTTGTAGATATCTTCTTCAATGTCATAATGCATTTTTACACCGTTTAGGTTGTTTATAAGAATAAATATTTTATTTAATTGCTGTCATTCATCAAATTTCCTTTAACACTGGCATTTTTGTGTTCTAGTTAAAAAAAAATTGTTCCTACTCCAAAATCTTCAATATTCTACACTTTGTTTTAAGCACTTCCTAATTTTACCCTTCAAGTTCATGTTTATAATCCATGTGAGATTGCTTTTTTTTTAAAAAAAAATATGATTATCTGTTAAGTGCACTGTTAAAATTTTAATTGCTTTACATATGAATACCTAATTGGCCCAGAACCACTGACTGAGGACACCATTCTTTCCACACTGCTCTGTACTGTTGATTTTATAATAAATCAAGTATCTATATTTATGTGTTGGTCTTTCTGGTTTTTCTTGTCTTTTCTTTCTATCCTTCCCCCAATACCACACTGCCTCATATTATGTGTGTATAGTCCCTGTGACCGAAATACCCAACAAGAATAACTTAAAGGAGGTAAAGTTTGTTTTGGATCATGGTTCAGAATTTTAGTCCATGGCCAGCTGAATCCATGGCTGGGGGCCCGAGGTGAGGCAGACCCTCTTGGCAGAGGTGAGTGGTGGAGAAATGCTGCCCCATTTGTGGCAGCCAGGAAGCAGGTGTATTGAGGGTAAGAGGCCACAGGAAAGATGCACCTTTCCAGGGCATCTTCCAGCCACGCCCCACCTGCCTACAGTTACCATCTGGTCCATCCCAACTAGGAGGGACTGGTGAACTCACAGTTCTCACAATCTAATTATTTCCTCTGTGAACACTTGAGTATTAACACAGGGGCTTTTGGGTAACACCTCATATGCAAACAAGAACACTATGTCTTTTTAAAAGAGATTATTTATTTCTTAAATTGACAAATAAAATCTGTATGTATTTATGGTGCACAATATATTATTTTGAAAAATGTCACATTGTGAGATGTTTAAATCAGGCCAATAGATATATACCTTACCTCATATGCTGCTGCTTCTTATTGTAAGAGCACTTAAAATTGACCATCTTCGCACTTTTCAGGAATACACCCCCCACAGGTAACAATGATGGTAACCATGTTGTGCTGCTTTGTAAATCTTGATATCTGGTAGAACAATTCATCCCTCCTGTGTTCTGCTTTTGTAACCTGCGTCAACTGAGGGCACTCAATTCATTGCTTGGGCTGTGCTGATCTGCCCTTCTCCCCCGGCCACTTCAATCTTAAAAGCATAAAATGCTGAGTCCTCCTCTCCTGTTCATGGTCCTGCTGGATGGCTGGTAGTTGGACCATCAGTTCTTCATCCTGGTTGGACACCTGATTGTGATGCATCCTTGACCCCAGGGCTTACTCAGAGCCATGCTCAGGGTTTTCCAGGAAAGCTCTTGTAAACTCTCAGGGAAGCTAAGACAGGCTGCGACCTAGAATCTTCCAGCTTGTGTTCTGGGAACCTTGAACACTGTCCATAATGCCCTATAGAGTGAGGCTTGTGTTGCTATTTGATCCTTATATTAATCACCTTTGCTTTAATTAACATAGTGGAAATATTATTTCTTTCCATAATAAAATGCTTCATTAATAATTAACACCAGTGCCCTGGTACTTTGGCCTGCCTTGCATGTGAGCAGAGCAGCCTCCAGTGTTGAGGACCCTGCTCTCAGGTATGGGGATGACATCTTTGGCAGGTGGGAGTCAGCACACATGGAAAGACCCAAGGAATGGGAGAGAGGCATGACAGACTGCTATGCTGCACATGCTTTAAAAGTCACTTAACACCATTACTTTCATCAATAAAATAACAATGTTTCTTTCTGGGCATAGGTAGGAATATTTCCTTGAACTACTTATTATGTTCTTTCTGTCTTATACTCTCTTAGTGGCATCAATTATGTATAATCTCTCCTTTTATATATTTTATTTCTCTTTATTCTTTTAAACTATTTGTTCATTTCCACTTTATTTTGTTCACTGTGTGTGAGTGTGTGTGTGTGTGTGTGTGTGTGTGTGTGTGTGTGTGTATGTGCTGGGGATTGTGTCTGGGGGTCTTTGCACATGCCAAACATGTACCACTGAGCCGCACTCCCAGCCCTTTCTGTTATTCATTTTGAGACAGATAGTGTCACGCTAAGTTGCCTAGGCAGGCCTTGAGCTTGTGACCCTTCTGTCTCAGCCTCTGGGGTTACAAGGCTTGTAGGCCTATGCTACTGCGCCCATCCCACCCATGTTTTATGTAATGCTTAGTCTTCTGAGTTTTGGTTCCTTCATACTTAATTTTTTTTTGACTTCCAACTGTTCATCTTTCGTTTTTTTGTTACTGTGTCTTCCCTGTTTTCATCCTTGCTTTAAAGAATTCTTTTTTTTTTCCTTTTTCTGTTTTTAGTTTGGTTTGCGTTTACAAAAACACATTGGTTTTCCATTTTCTTTTGGGACCCAGCGACATTTTTCTGGTGAATTCTCCTTGTCCCTTGTTTGTTTTGCCTGCCCTTCCCGTGTCCCCGTGCATCATCTGTGTACAAAGCCCAGGCTTATTCCATTCTTGTTATGAATCTTTAAGTGAGGTGAGATCTTTCTGGACCAGCTCTTTTCAACTTTGTGAGAACTGCCCAGTCAGTGTCCCAGGACAGTGGTGCCCTCCCTGGTTCTTAAGAAATTTCCTTATGGCACAAGCTTGTGGGTTTGAGTGGGTTCCTGGAATTTACCTTTCCACAGTGAAAGAGCTACAGTCGCATGGTGGCTGACCATCCAGGGTCCTTCTCCTACCCCATGCATCTGTGTATTCCCTGTTCAGCCCCCAACTCTGCTCCTAATGGCCAAACATGATCCTGGATGCCCATCCACTAGCCCCTTTCTCATTCAGACAGGCCTGTTGGAGTCCTCTCCAGGTTTGACTACTTGCTTTGAGAACAAAGCTTGAAGGGTTTTCTCTGAAATCGGCAGTCCCAGGTGTCTTCTCCTGGTATCTTCTCACATAACCTCTTAGATTCTTGCTGACTTTCCTCACTTATTGAGGTCTGGGGTTACAGCATCTAATAGCTTCACCAGTGATGGAATTTACACTTAAGTTTCTCATTTTTGTTGTTTTAAGGTGATTACTGAGGGAAGGAGGGAGCACAGTGTTTCTTTCCAGCTATCTTCAAGATAGAAGCTGATAGTTCATTGGAGGATTAGAGGAAAAGTCAATACAGCTTGTGCGATGATGGAAAATTTTCTCTCTATGTGCTGTCCAAGGTAGATAGCCAGTAGATATGGGACTACTGAGTGTTTGGAATGTGACTAGTGTGGTTAAGGAAATGACTTGAAAATTTAATTTGTTGATTTAAAAAAATAAATTTTATTTGTTTATTTTAAGAATCTTATTTGTTGAAATTGAATTCAAATATCTACACTCTAGTTCTTTAAGCTTCCCTAAAGACATATGTATTTAAAGGGCATATAATTTTCTAGATTTTATTTTTTTTCTCTTGTCTATCATATCTCTTCCCTGAAGCCAAGAATACAGAGGCCCAAATGCTTGGAGGAAAAAGGGAAAACACATAAGCTAATATCTCAGAAACCTTAGACCCACTTCTTGGTGTTCAATGTTCCTTTTCAGATGGAACTGGAGGCCATAGAATAACTGGAAGCTGCTTTTTTGGATATAGATGCCTACCCCTGTATAGTCTCAGCCATTATGTTTGGTACCTAAGGCAAATACTAGTGCAGAAATTTTTGGAATATCAAACCAATTTTAAAGAAATTGGGATACTAAGATTAAAGGCACACAAGGGCAAGATGGAGACAAGACATGAAATCAAGCGTGTTCTTACTTTCAGGGAGCAGATGGCCCACAAACCCTGCATTGACCACTACCTATATTCCCAGTATCTTCTTGCAAATTTTCCTTTTGTTCTGCCTGTTGGTCTTCTCAGACTTAGAGAATGTGCCTTGTCCCTGCTTACCCACAGGACTTTTGCATACATTGTTTCCTGTGTCTGGAAATTCCCACCAGGACTCTACCATCTTTTACTTTAGTTCTATTTACTCTTCCGTGTGTGAACCTCACTCCCTCAGGGAAGCCCTCCTCGATGCCTTAGTTTCTGCCAGTTGCCCCTTGATGAGGAAAGAGGGTTAGATACCAACACGGGAGGGTCATGATATTTTGGAGTTGGAGCCACAGCTAGGGGAACATCCGAGTCTCCTCCAAGAGCTCACAATACACCTGGAATGTGGTTCTGTCACCCTCCATCCTAAGATGTGTGGATGGATGATGCTGATTGTTTGTGCTAGAATGACAGGTTCTGGTTTCAGAGTGATCATGTAAAAGCAGAGCATAAAATTTCCTTTCTGTTTTGCGATAAAACCTAGCTGCAAACATATTCTACGGATCCTCCTCTGATGTATCCGTGGGCATTCTAGGTGATTCAGAACTGGACTCAGTTTAACAAATGAATAAATATTTTCGTTCATAGAACTCACAGAGATGAGATACCTTTTAAGACATAGGTATTTTCTGGAAATGCAGGGTGGAATAATAAAGAATCATGGAACAATCTTAACAAGTGAGAGAGGTAGTGCTTTTAGCAAATGTATAAGTTTATTTTTCAGGTTATTTTGGTGGCCTACAAAGTAATGTTCATTGTTTACCAATTTACTGCTTTGCTATTATGTGGAGATAGGGCTGAATGAACAGAAGGCAGGTCAGCAAAGAAAGGGAAAAATGAGAGGGGAAGATGGACTTAGGGTACAGTGAAGAAAGTCTCTCAGACCAATTTTATCAATGTAAGAGAGATTGTAAGAGCAATTTCTCCCTTTCAGAACTACTCTGATTATGCTGAGCCAGGCTAATGTCACATGACTGTCTAGGCCATTTTGTTCTCTTGTCTCCAATGCTCCTAGAATCACCCACCCACAAAGGTGAACAACTGATCAAATAACATGACTTCTCCGAGTTTCACAGTATAGTTGAAGTGAGTTGTTCATTAACAACTGTGTGAAAGGCCAACTGTTACTCTCAAATTGGAGTTAACTCATCTAGTCTCTGCAGAAAAGAGACTCGTCAGAGAAGGTAGCAAGGATCATAGGTGAAAGGTGAGTGACTCACACGAGATGGAGATTCAACCAAGAGATTTATTGGGGGGGGCTGCCTAAAAGGGAAGAAAAGGAGAGGCAGGGAGCAGAGAGGGAGAGGCAGAGGGTAGAGAGAGGAGAGAAAGAAGAAGAAGAGGGCAGAGAGCAGAGAGGAAGAGGGCAGAGAGCGAGAGCTTGCAAGATTCAGCTTAAGAAGGATTGTGTAGGCAACGTGGCCGGTGCAGATTGCAGGGTGACTGAGGAAAGGGGAGTGGACACTGTGTCCCACCACGATTGGTGGAGAAAACTTTTGAATTTGGCGCTTTTTGGCTTGGCGCCCTTCAGAGAGGAGAGGGAGGGGTAAAGGATTCTGTGATGTTCTCGGCAGACGGAAACTGGACTTCAGGGAGGAGTCTCCCACACACCCAACGATAGGCCATTTCCAAAGGCCTTGAGTAAAAGTAAGATAATTTTCTCTGTAGAGTCAATTTAAATAAAAATTTCTTAGACTTTATTTATGCAATCATTTATATTAACTAACCAGAAACAGATCCACAAAAAGATCCCAAAGGTCAATAGAATCCACTGTGATGGCAAAATTCTCCATTCTTTCATGTGGATTGCAAGAGAGAAAGAAGCAGAAATAGCAGGGCCACTTGATTTCAAGATGAGAACTTGGTCTGAGACTTCTCAAAGATGACTAATATGAATTAGTCATGTAACTGTTTCAAAATCCTGAAAAACAATTAAATTCAGATGAAGTCATTATGCAGGCTCACCAGCCTTCTGAGAGCTTAGGCCTGAGGCTATTAAAATTAAAGTGGACCTTATTTGTATTTAATCAACAAATGAATTAATTAGTTCCTTAAAAAGCTTCAAAATTGTCATGCTTAACTATCCTTGCTCGGTTGGCATTGGAGAGGCTATTTTGGGAGTGAATCACAGTCAGTATCCTGTGAAAATGGAAAATGATATCATAAAATGTGCATGTCTTTGTGTCTCTTCCCATTTCTCTGCCTGAGCACTTACTGCCCTGTATTTTTCAGTAATGCATACTCATTCCTATAACTCAGTGTGACTTTCAATTTGACTGATCTGTGGCCCCCTTCGCCAAAAGGCAAAAAGCGAGACAGAAAAGAGACTCCACGCTGATGGTCTCAAAGTTCTGGGTGAAGGCTCACCATCTCACAGGAGGGCAGGGGTCTCCCAGAAATAAGAACTTAGTCATTTCTCGTCACGACACATTGTTACTCACTTGGCTGTAAGACCGTGTTGTCCATTCACACCCAGTTGTGTTAGAATGGGGATATGTTGCTGAGAGACCAAAGAAGACACTCAGAGATGGGATATAATATATAAGGTCTACAGAGAGATGTTTTGGGGGCACATCCAGACGCAATGGGGTGGACAGGTGCTTCACCAGAAAATCCAGGGGTGATGGGCATGACAGGTACTTTACCAGAAGGCCCAGGGGTAATGGGCTGCCTAGGTTGACCTCCATTTCCTGCAGTGCCTCTGGTGCTTCACCAGAAAGTAGCACCTCATTCCTGTGTGGTGCTTTGTCCAGGGCCAGTTGCTTGGATGAGCTCCTCCCTCTCCTCAGGGCTCTGGTCTCCACCAGCTACCACAGGAAGTGTGTGTGTGTGTGTGTGTGTGTGTGTGTGTGTGTGTGTTGTGTGTGTGTATGTGTTTGTGTGTGTGTGTGTGGCGGGAGTGGTTATAGGTTAGGCTACAGAAGCAGAATCAGCTTTAACCCATTGTATGACCAATGCCCCAAGGAACGTGGATACGTGCAAGAAAACTGCTCTCTACAGATTCCACTTCTCAGTGTACAGGAGGGAAAGCCAGTGTCCTTCAAGAAAATATGTATCTGAAGATTTTGTCCTGGACTCTCCCTCACTGTTCCCTTAACCAGGATAGATTCTCGGTAACAGAAAAAGGCTTTCATGAGCATGGTGTCTTACCATCCTCCTTTTCCTGTTTGTATTCCTTTAATGTCTTACATTTGCTTAATTGCTCTGGCTAGAGTTTGCAGGACTGTGTTGAATAGAAGTGGTGAAAGAGGGTATCCCTGTCTTGTCATATTTTTAGAGGGAATGTTTCAGTTTTTCTCCATTTAGAATGATGTTGGCCTTGGGTTTAGCATAGATAGTTTTTATAATGTTGAGGCAATGTTCCTACTTCTCTAGCTTTTTAGATTTTTGAACATGAATAGATGCTGTATTTTGTCAAATGCATTTTCTACATCTATTGAGATAATCATGTGATTCTTTTCCTCATGAATATTGATGTGGTGAAACACATTTATTGATTTCTGTATGTTGAACCAACCTTGCATCCCTGGGAAGAACCCCACTTGATTATGGTGCACTATCTTCATAATGTGTTTTCGTATGCAATTTGCCAGTATTTACTAGGAATTTTTTTCTCTATGTTCATTAGGGATAGTGGTCTGAAGTTTTCTTTCCTTGATGTGTCTTTGGTTTTGGAATCAGGATGATAATAGCTTCATAGAATGAATTTGGAAGGGTTCCCTCCTTATATGTTTTGTGGAATAATTTGATGAGAAATAATTTGAGGTCTGGTAGAACTCAGATGAGAGATCATCTGGTCCCAGGCTTTTCTTTCTTGGTAGGCTTTTGATGACATCTTTAATTTCATCGCTTGAAATTAGTCTCTTTAAATTTTCTCTGTCCTCCTGGTTCAATTTGGGTAGGTCATAGTTCTCTAGAAATCTGCTAATGTCTTCAAGATTTTCTATTTTATTAAAATATAGGTTTTCAAAATTGTTTCTGATTATCCTCTGTATTCCAGTGGTGTCTGTGGTGATATTTCCTTTTTCATTCTGAATTTTAGAAATTTGAATTTTTCCTTCTTTCTCTTGTTTAACTTGCCTAAGGATTTATCAATTTTATTGATTTTTTTTTCGAAGAATCAACTTTGTGTTTCACTGATTTTTTTGCAAGTTTTTGGTTTCAATTTTATTGGTTTTGGCTCTGATTTTAATTATTTCCTATCTTCTACTGCTTTCGGTGTTGCTTTGTTCTTCTTTTTTTTAGAGTATTGAGATGTAATGTTAGTTTATTTATTTGGTGACTTTCTATTCTTTTAATGAATGAGCTCAATGTTATGAACTTTCCTCTTAGATCTGCCTTCATAGTGTCCTAGGGATTTTCATACGTGTGTTGCTATTCTCAATTATCTCTAATTATAATTTTATTTTATCCCTGACTAATTCTGCTATCCATTAATTTTTCGGTAGCATATTATTTAGTCTTCGGGTGGTAGAGTAGTTTTTATTTCTTGTTATATCATTGATTTATAATTTTAATCTGTTAGAATGCAAGATATTATCTCTATTTTTTTGTTGTTGCTAAGCTTTGTTTTGTGGCCTAAGATGTGATCTATTTTAGAAAATGATTCATGTGCTGCTGAGAGGAAAGTGTATTCAGTCACTGACAGAAGAAATATTCCATATATGTCTGTTAAGTCTAGATTATTAATTATATTTTTAAATTCTATACCTTCTTTGTTTTAATTTTTGTTTGGATGATCTATCTATTGATAAAAGAGGCATGTTAAAGTCACCCAGTATTATTGTGTTGTGGTCTATTTGATTCTTGAAATTGAGAAGGGTTTGTTTGATGTACATAGATGCTCCATTATTTGGGGCATAGATATTTATGATTATTATATCTCATTTATATATAATTCCCTTACACAGTATGAAACAACCTTCTTGGCCCCTTCTGATTCATTTGGTTTGAAGTCCACTTTTTCTGATATGAGGATAGAAACTCCTGCTTATTTATGCGATCCATATGAATGATATGATTTTTTACCATCCTTTTACCCTCAGTCTGTGGATATCTTTGCCTATGAGGTGAATTTCTTGGAGACAGCATATTGTTAGGTCTTGTTTTTAAATCAAATCTAATAGTCTGTGTCTTTTGATTGATGAGTTTAAGCCATTTACATTCAATGTTATTGAGAAATAACTTTTATTCCCTATCATTTTGGTTTATTTGTAGTTTTTAACTTGAATTACTTTATCCTTTGATTGACTATTCTTTTAATGTAGTTTCTCCCTTTGCTGTTTTCATTTCTTCTTCATGAAATATTTTATTGAGTATGTTTTTTGTTTGTTTGTTTTTGGAATCAGGGATTGAACCCAGGGACACTTAACTGTTATGGCGAGATTGCAATAAATTATTGAGTCAATCTTAAAGCAGGAGATGGAATCTTATTGACCAGTTGGTGGTCTGGATCCGCCAAGGGGTAGGCTGCAAGTATACAGCCTTCAACCCCCTCCTGGGGCTTTATAGTCCAAAACCATATTAATCATAAGTGGCTGTTGCTAGATTCAAAGCCATAAACAAACGTCATGAGATCTAAAATCATAAGCAGAAGGGGGAGTGGCTCAAAATGTCCCTAGTTGAGGACAAGTTAAAGAATAATTTCTAACATCTAGACAATCAATCTCTAACAGGGTACATTGTCCAAGAAAAATGGGAACTGAAGAGAGAACAATCTTATATTGTGTAAGAATTGCTATTTTGTGTTGCCAAACATGCTATGCTAAGCAACTGTTGATAGGCACTGTTGATAGGCACAGCTTTTCCCATGGGAGAAGCATTTCTTATATGACTTGGAGTCTCAGGGAAAAATGGAGTCTGTTTGGTCATTGCCCATATAGCTTGGCCCATAACATAACCACTGAGCCACATCCTCAGCCCTTTTAGGTTTTTTTTTTTTTTTTTTTTTTTTTTTGAGACAGGGCCTTGCTAAGGGCTTTGCTAAGTTGCTAATGCTAGCTCTGAACTTGTGATCCTCCTGCCTCAGCCTTCCAAGCTTCTGGGAAAACAGGCATACAACACAGCTTGGGTATGTTTTGTACTGAAGGTTTTCTACTTGTGAATTCTTTCAACTTGTTTATTGTGGAAGGTTTTTATTTCATTATGAAATCTGAAGCTTAATTTTGCAAGATATAGTATTCTTGGTTGGCATCCTTTTTTTTCAGGATTTATTATATATTATTCCAATATCTCTTAGCTTTTAGGGTCTGGGTTGAGAAATTAGCTGAGATGCAGATTGGTTTCCCTCTAAATGTGACCTGTCATTTTTTTCTGTAAAATTTTATCCTTATTCTATATTGGGCATTTTCATAATGATGTGCATTGGTGTAGATCTGTTGTAATTTTGTGTTTTTGGAGTTTTGTAAGCCTCCTGTATTTGATTTTACATTTCATTCTTAAGGTTTCAAAAATTTTTTGATATTATTTCATTGAAAAGATAGTGCATTTCTTTAGTTTGTATCTCAGAGCCTTCATCTATCCCAATAAATCTTAAATTTGGTCTTTTTATGTTATATCTCATAATTCTTGAAATTTCTGTTCATGTTCTCTTAACATGTTTTCTCCTTAGTCAGCTTTATTTTACAAATTATACATTTTGTCTTTGTTGCCTGAAACTCAAAGGGTCTAGTCTTTCAATGATGCTTTCCATTGAGTTTTTAATTTGCTTTATGGATTCCTTCATTTTGAGAATTTCTGATTGATTTTTCTTCAGGATTTCTATCTTCTTACTGAAGTGATCCTTCACCTTTTGGATTTAGCTCTGATTTCACTCCTTACATCATTTTTTTTTTAATCTTGCAGATCAGTTTAACCATGAACTTTCTAAATTCCTTCTCTGATTTTTCCTCCACTGTGATGTCATTGGATTGTTAATGAGGTATCTTCATTTGTTTGGGATGGCTTGTTCCCTTGGTTTTTCATGCTGTTTGTTTGTCCACCTACTTATCAGTGAGAATCTGAGGTGACAGAGCTTCTACCCTATATATTTATGGTATTCCTGAAGGTTTCTTGTCCCTAACATTTTAGGGGGAGACAAATAATAACAACAACCAATGTAAACAATATTCAGCATTAAACTAAATGCTTAGCTCCTATTTTGGCATCTACAGTGTTAATTGGCATTATAAACACTGGTAGAAAATTGCCACAAAAATTGGTAGCAGTATGAGCATCAGTAGGATGCTGGAGGGTGTCATCTACTCACAGCTAAGGGTCACTGTGGAGTTCCCAGAGGCAGGGCTCCCAGAGGCTGGGTTTGGGTCTAGCTATACTTTTGGTGCTTTGTGGAATGATGTTTGGTGAAGTTTTAAATTAAGATATCTCAAGAGCCTGGCTTCTTCCAGTCTGCACTGGGCATCTGTATCATTTGCATTTCCGCTGCATTCTGCTCAAATGGCAGAGGAGCCAGTCCTTCACTCTCCTCTGCCATCCATGGTTCTCTGAGCTTTGGCCACCTGGGTTCAGTCCCACAGTGCACATTCATTCTCCCTGCCCCTCATGCAAGAGTGAGAGACACCCAGGATTCTTGGGTCTGAATGTCTTGAATTCCCCTAACTACAGCACTTTCCATGCCTGAATTGTACCTGTATTTTAGTCACACTTTGGGACATAAGGCAGGTCTTTTCCAGGCCAGGTTTTCAGATCCTGCTGGAATTACACAGGTCTGGATGCCTGGGTTTGGACCCACTCCTGCCAGCGACTGGGAGATGAACAGTGTTTCCCCTCACAGTAAAACAAAGTATAGTTCACCCACTGGATCAGCTTGACAATATTCCTGATCACTGACTCTCTGCTTCAGGACTCACTTTTGTGCCACCTGGAATGTTGACTCTCTTAATCTCTCTCTCCATTCGACCTGCCTGTGGTGGGTCCACATCAGCAGCCAATGGTGCTGATGGTGGGCTTTTTATTTCTTTTATTTTTAAAATTTTATTCTATCCAAACTTCTGAGTCCCTAGGACATTCTGAGAGTTAGTAGAGTTCAGTATTAAATCCTAGTAGAATTTCTTTCCTTTTTTTTTTTTTTTTACTGATCTCAAAGAGAAGCTGTTTGTCCTCTTTCCTGGTCCTGTGCCATGGAGCAGTTTGGAAATAACCTTCTCTACTCCTCCATCTTAGAACTTCTCCATTTCTAATTGAATAATCTAATTGAATACTTAGATTATGAAAATTCCACATAATTACATTTACATTGCATAGCTTCCTCTTCCTAACCAACAAAGTTCTCAAAATAACCTGTATTGTTTCACCCTCCCTTCTAGCATTATTATCATTCAAGGATATGCAGATACATTTTTTTTAAAATAAAAGTTTTATATTACTCTTTCACAACAGGGGCTACTTTGACCTCAAGAACCTTTGCATAGTTTAAGGTGTGAACTTGCCTGTCTCCATCTTACAGACCTCCTGGGTCTGTAAAACAAAAAGCTTCTCAAGGGGTTGGGGATGTGGTTCAAGTGGTAGCGTGCTTGCCTAGTATGCATGAGGCACTGGGTTCGATTCTTAGCACCACATAAAAATAAAATAAAGATATTGCGTCCACCTAAAACTAAAAAATAAATATTAAAAAAAGCTTCTCAAATAAGAAGCTTTTGAGCACAACTCAGTGTCCCCCTATCTTTCTTAATCTATGGATTTTTCAGGATCTTAGAGCATTTGAAACAGAGGAAAAGTTGTGTGATAACCTCTGAACGCGAAGGTACATGGACACTTGGAAACAAGGGAAGGATGACCCAGGGCAGGTGAAGCTTCAGGAGTGCTGGGTTAACATGAGAAAATTAACTGGAGCAAAAAAAAAAAAATAGTGTGTGTTGTGGGGAATGGAGGGGTTAAGGTTTGTGCCCGGAAAGGCTGATCTGATCATTTTATGGTGCAGTTTCTCAGGTTTCCTTAAGTACGTTTTCCTTTTTGGAGTCAGGAAAAGTTGGAATTGTTTCTCAGCAGGCTGTTTGCTTTCTCTAAATATCTAAAATAAAATTATTTTAAAATAAAGCATAACTTTTCATTCCATGGAGCTAAGAGTCTTTGCACACTGGGAGAGCTCACATCTAACATTTTAGTATAAAAAGACATGGGCAGCAAAGTAAATACAGGTATCAGATACTCCCTGGTTTTGAGAGGGGTGGGACTCTCTGAGAACAGAAAAATATAGTTTGCTGAAAGGGAGGGTAGAAGGTGCCACTCTGGGAAGACTGGAACAGAAAAGGTTAAGAAAGAGTCTCTTAAGACAAAACCCTTATTTATGATTTTATTGAAATTGTCCTAATTATCTTCATCTGAGTACAGATGAATAAAGCTATGTGCAAAAGGTTTACAGCTCTTGCCTTTACTAAACTTCCACACCTAGGTGAGAGCAATGAAGTACTCCATAATAGTCTTAGCTTTTTTGCATTCTTGCAAAATGCACCTTTGCCTTTTTTACTTTCCTTTCTCAAAACATAGTCTTTCTCAGCTCTACCCACCACGGTTGAATCATGATACGATGGACAACTGTAATATTCAGATGGACAACTGTAATATTCATTTCCCTTCACTAAAGTTTCATGTAGAAGACCCTATTGATGTTTTATTTTCCTATGTTCAATGCTGCAGGATAGAAATTTGCAGTATTGGTCATCAAAATAGCATAGGTATGGAAGTCCATAGAAGAAATCTATAGATTTCTTCATCTAGTTAGTGAATCTCATTTTGTTCTTTATAAGATGTGATGCTACTGAAGAGTTGTTGGCTGATCTGATCACATGGTGGCTTATAAGATTTAAAGGTGACCAACTGTGCAGCAATACTGCTGCCTTCGAAACAAGTTCAGGGGAAGCAGACTCAAGGATTTCTCTCAAGCCACCATTGCCTTGTTTCCCATTAGAATATACAAAAATATATGTAAAACTTCTTATGTGGCAAAATGATATTCAAAAATGGGTAGCTGATTATTGGTTTACTGAACGTCGTTGACAGAATGACATGATATTTAGGAATTATGATTGTGTTATCTGAAACCAAGAGAAGATGAACATCTTGGTTTTTGATATGAATTTTCTAGTGAGAAATGGTAGGGCTAAAAGCACTAGTACTTAGTTAAAAATACCACTTTGAAATTCCTCAGGAATTTTCAGGCCAGGTGCAGTGGCACATGCCTATAATCCTGCTGGCTCGGGAGGCTGAGGCAGGAAGATCTTGAGTTCAAAGCCAGCCTCAGCAAAAGCAAGGTGCTAAGCAACTCAGTGAGACCCTGTCTCTAAATAAAGTACAAAATAGGGCTGTGGATGTGGCTCAGTGGCAGAGTGCCCCTGAGATCAATCCCCGGTAACAACATCTCCCTGCTACATCCCCCCTCCAAATTTTTACAATGATGTTTTCTTATTTGCAAATGTTTAGGGCATCACACATTAGAAAGGGGCCAGCCTTTGTTTCCCAGGTGCAGCCACTCAGAGCATGACAGCTTCCCCCGTTTAAACAGGTTCCCCTTCTGTTCATGAGATTGGAAATTCACTTAACTCAGACACTTCAGACTCAGCAAGGGGGAAGCAGTGAATTAAGGAAAAAAAATCATAATGAAAGTATTTCACTGTGGTTGGCTCAACTGAGGTGAGCCATTCTGGAGAGAGAGTGGTCCAAGTTATGAAGTATCCAATGTGATTACTAAAAATACTTGTAGCTTTGTGATTTATTTAAATAACATTTTGAACTTTTTATATTAAGATAATTTTAGTCTTATAAGAATGTTCTAAAAATGATACAAAAAATTTCCATGTACCCTTCACCCAGATTTTCCAAATGTCAGTATCTTACCAAAGTCTATACAATGATCTAATCAAGAAATTTACTTTGATTTAACTCTACTTATTCATTCTCAGATCTTACTTCTCCGAGTGTCCTTTTTCAGGTCTGAGATTCAGTTCAGGTTGGCATCTCTTTAGTTGTTGGATAATGACTTTTAAAAGTTGCTTTACCACCTATCTTCTTAAAATGAAATAGGAAGTTTGATTATATGATGTCATAATTACAAGACTAGCTCAGCAAAAAATGTCCAAGTCTGGTATTTGATTGTGAATTCAAATCATTGTTTTGATGTATTTATTTTTGGTAGAATATAAAGTAAAAAGGTCAGAATTTTCCCAGGCACATTTACTTCTCACCCATTTTAAGCGGGAAGTGTTATTATGGTCTTAGAAATATTTTGCTAGGCTAGCTCTTTCCCTGGTCAACTGGGTCAGAAGCCAAGTTGGAACTGCCTCCTATTTTTAAACTGTCTTGACACGAGTTCCAATACCATTACTGACTCTCAATTTTATTCAAAATTATCCTTTGGATTATCCCTTTAAAGAAGGGTTATCCTTTAAAAAGCTTCTTGCTTGAAAATAATTAAAATATCAATGGTTAAAATTATCACCCTAAGATGATGCAATTGTAATTTTGGGGGGGTTGTAAATTGTGTGAATAATATTTGACTCTTGCTATACTAAGAAATACAAGAATGGCCTATTCACAAAAGAACTTATGCTTATATTGAATAAGTAACACATATTTTGAACTGACATAATTTTACTAGGGTTTAAGTTATGATTTTTGGACTTTATGATGGTGTGAAGGTAATATGCATTCAGTAGAAACTGTACTTACAATTTTGATTTTTGATCTTTTCCCCATCTTGCAATATGCTATACAACATTCTCTTGTGGTGCTGGGAAGCGGCAGTGAGCCTCACCCGTAGCCAGGCACGTGATCTCTAGGGGAAATAACTAATAACTCTGCAGAGCACTGTGTTGCTCAGTTATGATGTTCATTAGGTTAGGTGTATTAAAAGCATTTTCATCCTTGCGCAGGGGCATGCTAATCTTCTCTGTATTATTCCAATTTTAATTGAAATTCATTCTGCTGTCATGTATAACACATTGGAATAAATATTTTTTTAAAAAAGTGTTTTCATCTACAGTATTTTCCATTTATGATGGGTTTGACAGGACAAAACATTATAAGTTGAACATCTGTATATTATATCCTTAAATTTATTATAAGGAATTAGCTAGCTCACGGGATTATGAAGGCTAATTCTCAAGATTTGCAATTGCAAGCTGGAAAAGAAGAGAGTTAGCACACATGAGGTTTAAGAACAACCCATGTTTCAGTCCAAGTGTGAGGGCCAGAGAAGTTCAAGGTCCCAGCTCAAACAGGCAGGAAGAATTTCTTCTCATTCACCTTTTTAGTTCCATGTGAACCTTCAAATGATTTGAGAAAACCCACCCACATCAGGGAGGGTGATCTCTTTTACCCAGTTTACCACTTCTAATGTTAATCTGATCCAGAAACACCTCATACAACCCAGAATGATGTTCCAGCAAATGTGTAGGCACCCTATAGTCCAGTCAAGTTGATATATAAGATTAATCATCACAGAGTGGTATGGGAGTATGAGACCGATGTGCGATGGTGAACTTGACCTGACATATAAAGAGTGGGCAGTATTGGAATAGGGGTCGTGGCACTTGGATGAGATGTGATTAAGTCAAGATTGAAAAGATAAACAGCGGCAGCAAAAATCTGGAGACTAAGGCATAACATCAGTTAGGGCAGTGCCACCATGGAGAAACTGCAATTTTAGAAAGCTGAACTGAAGCATGATGCCACCCTTTGATGGGAAATTGAACGTATTGTTTGGATTTTTTTCCCCAACAACCTGAAAAGAGTGATGATTTTGAAAATAAACCTGGTGGTAATGTCAATGTGAATCTGAGTGGATTGAGGAATGAAAACTTGTTAGGGGACAAGTATAAAAATAATTCAGGCAAGAAATGATAGCTTAGAAGAGAAAAATGTGACTAAGGAGAAAAAGGACAAATTCAAGGAATATTACTGCCACTTGGTGGCTGACGGAATAATGGAGATGAAGAAAAGAATGGAGCCACATATTTTAGTTACAACTACTTATTTATTGCTTACTCTGCCTTAGGGGAAGTGCTACAAATTTAATCTGAATTATGCACAATAACCCTTGTCAAGCATCCTGTTTGTGTGTAGAATTTGTTAAACTGGTTAAGCACATTTCTGTCCAAAAGATTCTCCAATGTTAGTTTTCAGCCTATGGATTTATTTGTAGTTGCATGCATAGGCCAGCTTCTCCCATAATTTTTTTTTTTTTTGCTAGCACTCAGACCCCTCAGTTTGTTTCCCTCAAAAACCTGAAAAGTTACTTACTTTTCAAAATTCACTATGGACATTATTTTTTCTAGGATCCCTTTCCCATATCTTTCAGGCCAGCTAAGTTGTGATGGGCCCTTGCCTTACTGGCTGTATTATGGATAATTAAAAAAGGGGGGGAGCTGAGCTTTTCATGTTGTGTTCTCAAGTTTTAATAGTGTCTGGTAAAGTCAGACTGGTTTAGATGAATTAGTAGTGTTGATGAATCAAAGATTGAATGAATGAGTGAGTTTGTCAGTGTTTACTCCACTACTTTTCTGTTAAATGATTTAGTGAAGGATTTAACCTCTATACTTCTATGTCCTCTTTATAAAACAGGGAAAATTCATCAGAATTGAGGGGTTGATGTAAGGGTTATTTGACTCTTAATTTTATGTCAGTGCAACTAGTAAAATGCAAAATATGAGACAAAATATGTGCAAAAAATTCTGTTAAATGATTTTGATTGCTTAAGCTATTGTCCCACTTGCTTTTCAAGTATCTGAAATTCTTTTTTTTTTTTTTTTGCTATAAATATTCTTTTGTAAGTTAGCACCATTCAAAATGCTATCTGGAATAGCCATGTTACTAACAAAATAGCTCACCTATCACCCTGTACAGTCAATCTATAACATTCTTCTCTCCTTCCATCTTTTGGTGAGTGCTGAGAATGAGATTTTTCTTTTAAGACTTTTTGCCAGGGAAGAGCTTATTTTAAACTCTCTAAACTCTCTTGTATTAAGAGATGGTAATTTTGCAAACAAGAAACCAAAAACATTTTTTTAAGTTGCTTGCAAATAACAATAGTTGTCATTTACAGAGCTCTCCCTGTATGCCAGGAAATTTCATTTTGATTTATTTCACAAATATCCGTTGAACATATACGAGTTGCTAATTCACTTTTTAGGTGTGAGGGTTTTTAAGTGTCACATATTTTGCATTTATTAGTTGCATTGACATAAAATCAAGAGTCAAATAATCCTTATATCAACTCCTCAATACAGATTAATTTTCCCTGTTTTATAAAGAGGACATAGAAGCATAGAGGTTAAATCCCTCACTTGTGGTCCCATGGCTAATGAGTTTCAAAATGTGAGTTGGACACAGGACTACCATATTCCATAGTTAATATGCCCTCCTCTGTTTCACCTGCTTTATTAGTATGACACCGTGGAGAAGCTTTGGATTCATGGTCAGAAGACCTTGGGGAAAAAAAAAATCTCAGCTCACTAACTTGCTATGAGCCTGACTTTTGATGTATTACTGAACTTCACCAGACCTGGGTTTCCCTTTCTGGATAACAATAAGATTGATTCACAGTGGTATTGTGGAAATGAAGTAAACTATTCCAAATAAAAGCCCTTAGCATAGTTCCTGGCACAAAGTAGGTATCTAGTCAATGTCGCTTTCATCAGAATTACAAAGTACAACAACATGACAATCATTCTGCTCCATGAATTAGTGTTTAAGAGTCTAATAAAGTAAGTCATTTCTGGTATCTGTGTGATGAATTAAATGCCACTGGTGATTGCTCCTCATATTTTATTTTCTGAATAATACTTGAGTGGGTTCCTAGAGTGAACCAATAAAGGACCTAAGCAGGAGAGCAGGGAAATGGCAAATTAGCAGAGCCAGAGCTACATCCTGGGCAATGGAGTAGCTGTCATGGTGCAGAAGAGGCTATGTGGGGGTCCTTAAATTGGCCCATGGAGACCCCAAAGGCTGCTGAGAGCCAAGTGGCCCTCCACCTGTTTCCCCGCTAAGGAATCTTCCTCGGCAGAACGATGGCATGACCCTGTGCCCTGATCCTGGTCGTCTTCTCTGCCAGTGTGGAACACCCCCTGCAGATGCCCATGTCCTGCCTGGCGATGCCTGCTGTCGTTATCATTGCTGCCAATTCCAGAAAGATTGCTGACAATTGAAAAGACATTGTTTTGGGAGTCGAGGTTATAATGTGACTCGGGGAGGGTTACTGTGTGACTCTAGCTTCCTATTTTCTGAAAAAGTTGTTTTCCTAAGAACTCAGGCTGCCTGTCAATGACAACTCACCCTTCTTTCCCTGGAGCCAGCAGGCTAGTTAGTCAGTTTGTTAGAGACAGACCCCTTGATATGTACTTCCTGGCCAAAAAAAGTTGGTTTTTTTTTTTTTTTTTTTTTTTACTTTTTAAAATTATTTATTTTTAATGTCCATACAGTACTGAATGGCTAGGGCTAGTTAGTCAGAGTTCTTTTTTTTTTTTTTTTTTGCCCAGGTTGGGGTGCATTTATGAAGTTTTTTCTGGATCTTGGAGATTCTGTAAGATTAAATTCTAGAAAGAAAAAGTATGGACTTCACTGTAAAAACAACAAAAATATTTTCAAACTTTTTTTGTGTATTTCATTTCAACTTAAAAGATGAAAACTTATTTGTAGGCAGAAGAAAGAATGAACATGAATGTAGAATCACAGATAGTAATTTTTCTCAAGCATCCCTCAAAGAATTTTAAAATGAAGAATTTTAAAGCATGATTCTCTTACCTTCTGAAGTGGTTAACTTACAACCTGGACTCAATTGAATTTTTAAAATGCCTATCAAATAAAAATAATTGATCATATATAACATTGTAAGGTTTTATCTGGTTTATAGCTTATTATCTATTTTCATTCATCTATTAGTGAAATATTAATTTTTCTTTGAGACTACCTTGTTAAAAATAAAGAGAGAAAAAGAGAGAGAGAGAGAGAAAGGAAGAAATAGGCTTGTCTAATAAAACCAGAGTGTCTGTCTTCTGTGGTAAGCACATAGAAGTTGACAAAAGGATCTTGACTGTCAAGGATCATTTAAAACCAATGAATTAAAAATCAGGAGGTCAGGGAGAGCTGTAGAGAGATGATAAGGCTCTCTGTATTTGTCTTAACAAAGGAAGTATTAAACTAGAGTGATTTTCTCCTCCGTTCTTCTTCCCCCACCAGGGAGAAATGTGAAACTCAATTTTACCCTTGGTTGAGAAGGTGCTAATTTGTCTGACAAGTTGTTGGACTCCGAGGATGCTCAAGGTATCCTTGATGCCTCAAACCTTCATGCTGAGTGAAGCATGCCTCTAATGTGTCAATGTTTAGGAGATATTCTCTATCTCATTAGGTAAGAACAATACAAGCCACATGAATGCAGATGGAGTTGGAACTTGTCCCCTGTCAAAGAGAAAACCTTCAACTTGTTATTACAAAGGCAATTTTAAACCGCCCTCGTTCAACTAAGTGTTTGATTAGAAATAAACTTTATTTTCTATCTTGGAGAACTTAAAGTGAACTTTCCCCCCACTTGCTCCTGTTCCTTGGGAGGGGTGCTCTTCAAATCCTTCCTTTTATTGATTGCAGTATCAATGAGTATCTATCAAGAAGGCTCCTAAGAGAGATGGCAATGTAAATATGAAAACTCTAATTCCTTTTCTTTTTAATTGCATATTTATTGATTTTTTTCATATACTTTATAAGCCAAGAATTAGCTGTATGAATGACCTTTGCATGTTAACTAAGCCCTAATTGGTAAACTGATGCCTCACGGAGAGAAAAGTCTTGTTGGAGAAAAAGATCTTTTCACAGCTCAGGATTCTCCACAAGTTACGTGGTTCATGATAACAGCAAACACATGGAACTTTTTCTATGGGCTAGGCACTGTTCAAAGTGCTTGCATTATATGGTAACTCAGGTGACCCTCTTTATTACCCTTTGAAGTGGACATTACTATTTTGGTTTTACAGACAAAGAAAAGTGACTTGATAAAATTTATACAGCTATAAAGTGAGAGACTCCCACTGAGACCCAGACTGTCCAGCTCCTCACTCATACACTGTGCAGCTTTCTCTCTTACATGGAACTTCAGCTAGCCATGAAGTTAGATGCTAGATGAGACTGTGTTGTGTAGTGCAGGAGAAATGACAATGTAGGTAGTGAGACCTTTTGGGGCATCTGCTTGCAGCTGAGTTTTCTTTTTTTTTTTTAACTTTATTTTATTTATCTATTTTTATGTGGTGCTGAGGATCGAACCCAGGACCTCCCACGTGCTAGGCGAGTGCTCTACCACTGAGCCACACCCCAGCCCTTGCAGCTGAGTTTTCTAAAGGACAAAATTATACAATGAAGTTTAATATTTACAGTAATATTTTATTATTTTATATATGTTCATATACACATCTATCATGCTCATATTACATAAACACACATATCTTTCATCCTTAGCAATGTTAAGATAAAGTGTAGACCATGCATACAAAATTCGGTTGTTTGATTCAGGTGATGTCGACATGAAGTGAAAATAAAGGGACGGTCCATGTTTCAGCTTATTTGGTGATTCAGATGTATGATCTTTGGTAACTAAATTGTTGGTTCCAGTATATTATTAATTGTCTTTGATTTTGAAGAGGATGGTTACTTCATGTTAATAAGGAAAATAAGATCATCTGTAGAGTCTGATAAAAGGATACCACCTGAAAATGATCATTACATGAACTTTGGTTCTTGATTGCTCTTTGGGCTCTGTAGGGGAACATCCAGAACTTCTGTTACCCACAGTGCGATTCAGACCAAATAGAACAGAATCTCTGGGGTTGGGCTTCAGGCAACAATACTTTTCAGTTTTCCAGGTAATTTCAATATGTAACTAAGCTCATAAGCCACTGACCTAAATGGAAACTTCAATGTAAAACCCTATACCTCTTTCAACCCCCACCATTAAAATAAATAGCAAAGGATTTTTCTTGGAATTCTACTATCTGAATCAGAAATAACAACATAATTACCTGATATTCTAGTATTAGGGGTGTATAAATGCTTTACAACTATAAAAATATCACTGTCTAAGGTATTTAACAAGTTCAAGTGGTCCTAAAACCTAAAAGATTCTCCATGGATCATATTGTAGTGGTAATATGTAAGCCATTTCTTCCTGAAATATCGACCATGGTTACATAAGAGAAATGATATTTTTAAGCATATGTACTAGAGACCTTCCTTTTTTCCCTTGAGGGGCCCCCACCACGCTTCTCTACTTGTTGACTTACACAGCAAACATGGTGTTCATGTGTTCTGGCTTCTGGTAAGTTTAGACCACTGGGAAGTCCAGGTTCTTGACGCCCAGATCTAAAAGGCAAGGGGCAGGGGGCATGGTTTTCTCTTATTCCCTTAATTGCTTTCAAGGTTTCTTCAAACTGTCTGTTTCCCTGTTTGAAGGTCACTGCTGCCTTCGAAGGCTGCCTTTTCTTGGCTCTCTCACTTTCTAGGTTCTTTATATTTGCTCAACCCTGTGTGCCAAGGAGGGAGGAATGTCTTCATTACTGAGAGTCCCAGGTTCCTGAACCATTCCCAGAGATGACTCCACTTTGTTGTGGTTTCTATGAAAACAAACCCTTCTGCAAACATCCCATTTTGACTCAACTGACACAGTGCATGAGAAAAAAATGGAAGTGACAAAAATCTGTCCTGATATCATACTAGTGACAAAGACGATGACAAAAGACGCTGGATTGCCACGTCACCATAATACATACCAGAATCAAGGTCTGATGTGAAAAATATGCTTAATAGTTTTCCAAAAGCATGTTCACTTCTGTTTTTATAGATGAGCTTACAAGTTAAATCCTGTAGTACATTCTGTAACAATTCAAGGATTGATAGCAACAATCAAAGATTTAACAGTAATAATTTAAGGTTACTGTGAGTCTGGAAATCTACATAGTAAGGCTTTTATTAATCATGCTGTCAGAGCAGTGATGGTTGCCTCTGAACTATTTACTATTTTCAGTATTTACCCTGCATTTTCCTACATTAATATCTTAGCTCATTCTATAAACTCTTTGTGGAATTCAAGGTCTTTGTAGAATTCAAGGTCTGCCATCTTTATATAAAGTCTTCCCTGATTTCCTTCATTGAAGGCTCGCATTTTCCTCTATGAAACCCAGGCTGTTATCTGCATATTTTGTGGCCCTTTCTGCTTTACTTTATATCCTGAATTGCATGCCATCCTGGCTGGCTGTCTTTGACCAAGCAACTCTAAGGTTTTGTGTTTTACTTTTCTTATCTATATACTGTGGATAACAATAGTACTTAACTTCCTGAGTTTATATTAAATACGATAGGTAAAGTATTTTAAACAGTGTATGGCACATAGCAAGCCACAAATATTGACTATTTTATTACGGTTGTAGTCTTGTAATAAAACTATTTAGGAAAATGCTATCATTCTGTCATTTACTTAAGGTTTGGACAATGAGAGATTCACCCCCCCCCGCCCCTTTTTGGGTGGTGAGGGGAGAGGTTTGGGCAGTACTGGGAATCCAGGGCCTCCTGCATGCTAGGCAAATGATCTACCACTGGGCCATATCCCCAGTCCCTTTGTATTCTTAGCATTGAGCAAAAAGGCACAGAGTTGGTGGGTGGATAGTTGTTAGTTAAATGAACTAATTATTTAGTGACAAGGAAACAATCTGCTATAGTGATTCAACACATAGGCTCAGATACATATTTCAAGTTTCAAGTCTGATTTCTACCAACTAACATTTGGGTGACTTTGCACAAATCACTTGAACTCAGTTTATCTCAGCCTTCTCATCTCTGAAGTGGAGACGATAACATTATCTCATAGAGTTACTGAGGATTAAATGAGGCTATTATGTAAATCACTTTACACGGTGCCTAGAAGCATATAATAAATGGTAGTATTGTTAAAGGAATCCCAAGATTAGAAAGAAAGTAGTCCAGGGGAGGGAAAAAAAACCCCACATAGTTCAAAAGTACTGTGGTCTAATGATTATTGTATTAAAAGGCCAAAAATTACAGTGAAAGAATATATTCTTGATAGCTAAGAAAAGCGTTTGAGGTGGAGAATTATGTCAGGACAGGGTATCCTTGTATAAAACTGCTATAGTGATGTGAAAAAGATTCATAAAGTCTATCTCTTGCCAAAGGGTACGTCAAATCTGAGATTTACACTTCCCAGGAGTTGTGGATTGAGACACGTGCCATTTATTTGCGTGTCAGTGACTCTATAATCACTCCTGTAGAGACCCGCTCACTTCTCGCTGACCTCCCCTTTCCACTCGGTTCATTCCTCATTACATACCAGATGTGTGCTTGATGAATGGCCAAAAATCTAGGTGAATCAAGAGTGGCGGTCTAGAACAGACAGGAGCCACGTCTCGCAGTGATTCATTCTAATTACACCCAAATCTAACTAATGGAGAAGTCATTCTGGTCAGAAGAGGGAGAGGGATGTGGCTTCATTTTCTGCCTTTTCCTTTTTCCAGAGACTGACCCCAGTGAACTGCTAGAACTTGATAGCCATAATCAATAGCTTGGAAAACAATAAGGTCAGCATTGGAAAGATTCAGATTTTCTGCCTCCAAATGTAATGGAAACAAGACTGGTATGCTGAGCCATTGAGGTGAGTCTGACCTTAACTGACTGACTGATAAAAGACCCTGAGCAGAGGAAGAGATAAAAGAGAAGCACAGCAAAGATGCAGTTGTAAATATACTATCAGCATGATCCTTGGTTCTACTCTGGGAACATGCTGAATCGTTATTTTGCTATTGTATTAAGAGTAGAAAATCCCAGCTCTGCTAAAATGTAGTTTAATTAACAAAGTTCAGGAAATGGATTGCCTACATGCATATGAGTGTCTTCCATTTAAGAGGACTTTATCTGCATGATTCAAGTGCCTATATGTTTAGGTTAATTCCATTGGTTACTCATATCTTCTAAATATTAAGTTCACAAATGATTTTGTAAAGATTAGGGATTAGTATTGTTTACTTGAAAATTCCAACTGGAACTGGTGGTTCAAAAGTCAGATTTTTCTACATTTAAAATGCATACCAAAGGGATGTTGTGGGTCTGCAGATTACTGAATCTGACTGCTTTCAAAATAGTAGGCATTACCACTGTGTCTCTGCAAAACATTTTAAGATTTGATGAGAAAATTTGGAGGGATGAGGGTTAAATAGATTTTGTCTCCAAATCTAGGTGTTATTTCAATCATAGGGTTGATGCATATGAGCTGAAGCAAAGCTCCATATTAGCTACAATGTGTGTGTGGGGGAAGCAATTTTCTGTATTAAAAATATCTTTAAAAGTTTTCTGAATGTACTGATGACTTCAAAAGCTTTCCTGATGAGCAAATGACCCATTTTTTTTCTTCTTTCTCTTTGGTGATTGAAGGGTAAACAACTAGGCACACAGAGAGTAAATTTCTCCTTCAAATGTAAGTGGATTTTAATATTGGATGGGGAAGGGCTTCATAGCATGCATTATGCATTTGTTGAAGACAGATCATTTGAGAAAGAGTTGAAGATGTTCACCGAGGATACGACCGTCAGAAGTAGTCATTTATTTCAAGATGTAAGACTGCTGAGGATATCAGAGCTTACGGAGCAGAGGCTCTGATTTAGGTGAAAATCAAACAATGTGGAAAACGAAACGACATAGAATCTTGCATTGAATGCAATTAGAGTTGAATTTATAGTAGGAACCTTCTCAAGTGTTACATGATTGGAGTTTATTTTCTGAACATGAATAAATGGCTGTCCTGCTCTCTCTCTAAAAGCTAAACTTGTTCTTCTATTTGCTGGGCAACATCTAGGTTTCACTGTTAAGTGAATATTCAAGGAGAGCTGACAGCAGGGGATGTAACCCGCTGTGACAGACAGTTAATGAATATTGCCTTATCCAGGACTCGATTTTCTCTAGAATTACTGTTGTACAGCTGGACACAGTGATGTGGTTACTAGCTGGTTCCTCTGCGTTACTTCAGTTGTAGACTTGAAATTTTAAAGGTATGCTTAGCCTTGACAATGGTTTTGGCCTAAAAAATACAGTTGTTCAATGTTGGCTTTTCAATTTCTACTTTTTTTCTATTATTCTATATCACAGGTGAAATCCTGATTAAAAAGAAAGCTCAAGAAAAAAGAAAGTATAAATTTCTTAATGCACTTTTTAAAAATATCTTTTTTTTCTTAGTTGTAGATGGACACAATACCTTTATTTTATTGGTTTATTTTTATGTGGTACTGAGGATCAAACCCAGTGTCTCCCACATGCTAGGCAAGTGCTCTACCCCAGAACTACAACCCCAGGCCCTCTTAATGCACCTTTAACCAACAAATTTAATAGTATCTCTATTCAGAAACTTTTGAGACTCAGTGTTTGAAATAATTTGGTTTGTGTGTAGTGGGAGTGATTGAGGCCTGTTCTGCTTCTGAAATTTATGTGCAGAGATCCTTTCTATGCAACAATATAAAAAAGGAGTCACTGAAGAGCAGTCCTCTGGTGCTCACCAATGTGAAGCCCTTCAAGCTAAGTCACTAAAGTATGGTCATGATTGACATGATGCATATTGCCAGCAGTACCTCTCATTGCTCAGATATCATCTTATTATTAAGAGCTTCGTGAAGATGCTACTACTTATAAGAGATGGATGGACATTTCTAATTTGTGAGAGTTTTCAAGAATATGGTGCTCAGTCATTATACATAAACTAAAAATTGATGACTTTTAACAATCTCTGCATATGGAACCAAATATAACATCCTAAAAACCAGGATGCTCATTTTCATCTGGGAAGAGTGATTATAGAAGTAACTGTTAGTAGAAATAACAGCAATTTCATATGAAATATGAAATAATATATAAGGGCTAACCCAATATAAAAAGCATGTCCTGGGATATCTGCAGATCAGTGCAGAGATGCCAGTCCCTGAGCAGGTTTTGTAAAGTTATAATGGTGACTGAATTAAGTGTTTAAAGCTATGAGCTAAAGTTTCCACACGAATAAAAACCACCTAGAGATAGTGTATGCTGCAAATTCATTAGCATGATTTTTGTCGACTGTTGTAGCAGTTCAAAAATGATCTTGAACATTCATAGGAAACTGAGGCATAAGAATTATATAATATTCTGAGGGGTTACTAAAATACTCAGGATTTCAAAATATTCACAATAGTATTCATCCATGCCTAGAAGGAAAGACAGACTGAGTGTAATATGTGAATAATTCCATTATATTGTCTCAAAATGTTTTGAGACTTTACCAAACATATTGAGACTTCTATGGACTTCTAAGGATAATAAAATATCACCAATGATGTTGAAAGCTGTGTTATTAGTGACAGTGTGACTTCTCCAGAAAAGTGTGCCCTCAATTCTCTAATGTAATAATAAGCACAGAGACATTTGAGAAGGAGCTCAAAGAATCTATATCCAAAGCATTTATGACAATACAAAAGCCCGATTTCAGGAAACTCTTGAAATATTTCCTAAGTATCCACTCTTCTGAGGCAGGTGTGGTTTCTGGGGGAAAAATCAATAAGATTCTCTGAATTTGGCCATTAGACCAATTCATTGGAAAGGGAAGTATTTCTTTCTTTTTTTTCTTATTTTGGAAAAATATAGAAAATCACCAAATCAAGCAAGCTTTCCTCAGAACGATTGTATGTGTTGATAATATAATTGTACTGGTATTGAAATCTAGTGAACATTAAAGTCATATTAAGTGCAGATTCTGAATGTATATTTTTTAAAAAACAACATTGAGGAGGAAAAGTTTACTTGCGGGTAACAGTTTCAGAGATCTCAGTCCATAGACGGCCATCTCCATGGCTCTGGGCCCAAAGTGAGGCAGCTCATCATGGTGAAAGGGCAGAGCAAAGCTTCTCAGCTGGTGGTGGGGCCAGGAAATAGAGCCAGGGAGGGGATGGGACCACTGGGAAGATGCACCCTTTTGGGGCACCACCCAATGACCTGCCTCCTCCACTCAAGCCCCACCAGTCTGCAGTAACCACCCAGTTTATTTAACCTAGGATGGACTGATTGGATTTCAGCTTTCACAATTCAATCATTTCACCTCCAAACATTGCTTTACTGAACACAGGAGCCTTGGGGGGATACTTTATACCCATATTGTAACACTAATATTGTATATAAGCTTAATAAGATTGTCAAAACTGAGCTATCACCATTAGTGGGATACTCCTTACTAAGCAATAGGTTTTATTCAAATTTCAACAATTTTTTTTCACTATTATCATTTTCCACAATCCAATCCAGGATCTCACATCGAGATTATTTCTGTTATGCAATAACAGTCACAGTTTCCAAAATCTGTGATAGTCTTTCCTTGTGTTTCGTAACTATTAGTCAGCTTTCCTGCAATATAATACCCGAGATAGTCAACTTATAAAGAGGAAAGGTTTATTTTGGCTTACAGGGTTGGAAATTTTAGTCCATGATCAGTTGGTCCTGTTGCTTTTTCACCTGTGGTGAGGCAGCTCATCGTGGTAGAAATGTGGCAAAATCACTTACTTCATGGCTGGGGTTAAAAGAGAGAGGAAAAGAGTTGAGTCCCATAGTCTCCTTCAAAGGCATGCCCCCAGTAACCTACTACCTCCCACCACACCTAACCTCTTGAAGTTTCTACCACCTCTCAATAGTACCAAGCATAGGACTGAACCTTTAACCCATGGGTCTTTGGGAAACATTTCAGATCCAAACTGTAGCAATGACCAAAACACTTTTGAAAACTACCGGCCAGATATTATGGAAATGTACTTCATATTCAGATTTATCTGATGTTTTCCCATGATTAGATGGTGGTTGTGCATTTTTGGTGAGAATACCACAGATTCACTATACTCTTCTCACCGAATTTTCCAGGAAGTAGGGTGTGGTGATACATCGTGTTATTGCTGATGTTGTTGTGTTTTAGTTATCCCATTGGGATTTAGGTCATTTCCTGGTTGATTTTTTTTTATAATTTACATATGTTAAAAAGGTCATTATGCATGGTATACCATTCTCTGAAGTGTTGTTTCCTTCTCCATAATTATAATTCATAGCATTTCTATTATCTTCTCATTCTGCCTCTTCAGTCAACCCACCCTGCTGACTGCTGATTTAATTCTGTTCCTGTAGTTTGTCTTTGTAAAATGCATTTAATTTTCTTCCATATTTTTGTGTGATTCAATTTTGTTCCATTTTATTGCTGAATAATATTCCATGTTTGGATAGATAATAATTTATCTGTTCACCAGCTGAGAAAATCTGTTTTGGCGACTGAATAAAGCTGCTGGGAACATTTTCAAACAGGTAAGGTTGAGGCTTATGTCCTTGTGTAAGGATGTCAGTTTTTCCAGTGTTATGGAATTGCCTTGTCCCTTTCAGGAAAGTCAAGCTGACTGTGTCTGCATGTGTCTAGTTCTGGATTTCTACAGACCATTTTGTCTGTCTTTTTACCAGTATGATGTTGTCTTTGTTTCAGTTGCTTTATGGTATGTCTTGAAACTGTGTGGTGTGAATTCTTAATTTTGTGCTTTAAAAAAAACTTATTTTGGCTATTCTAGCCTCTTTGTCTTTCCATATACATTTTAAAAAATAGCTTGCCAATATCTGTCATCCCTGCAAAAACAAATGAATAGACAAATGAGTATAAAACAATCCAGACAGCTTGGATTTTCATTGGGATTGCAGTGAATCAAAATACTTTCTTTACAATGTTGTCCAATATTATAATACAATATTTTCTAATATTAAAATATTTATGCAATTACTATACAACTATAATATACTTACAATAAGTGCAATACACTCATAATACAATTACAATATTATACAATATCATAGTATCATATAATATTTCAACAATGTTATAACATTGAGTCAGTTCATGACCAAAGATATCCTTCAATTTGTATACATGCTCTTTTTTTTTTTTAAAGAGCGAGAGAGAGAGAGAATTTTTTTAATATTTATTTTTTAGTTTTCGGCGGACACAACATCTTTGTTTGTATGTGGTGCTGAGGATCGAACCCGGGCCACATGCATGCCAGGCGAGCGTGCTACTGCTTGAGCCACATCCCCAGCCCTGTATACATGCTCTTTGATTTATTTCATTAATATTTTGCAGTATTCAGCATACAGATTATGCTTGTATTTTGTTACATTTATAATTCAGTATTTCTTTGTGGGGGCACTATAATAAATATCATACTAAAATATTTTGAATTCTAATTATTCATTGCCATTATTTAGAAATATCTTTTATTTTTGTATATCGATCTTGCACTTTGTGATTTAGATAATCTTTCATTAGTTCTAGTAGACCTTGTAAATTCCTTGGGATATTCTTTACAGACAGTTGTTTTTTATTTGTTCCTATTTCTGTTTTTCTCTGTTTCTGTCTTCTTTGAGGTATTTGAGCATCTTAAGAATGGTTTTATTTTGTCTCCACTACTGACTTCTTATTTATACCTCATTGAAATTATTTTAATAATTACCACAGGATGTACAATATCTACATCTTATGTTGCATCTACCCCAACTATTAGATATTGATTTAAATGTAACATTAAGGACTTTACAATGTATTTTGCCTATTCTTCTCTCTCATACTTTGTGTCATTGCTCTTATACATTTTACATTTACATATTCTTTGAGGACACATTGCAGTTTTGATAGTTATCACTTAGGAATCTAAAATAAAAAGTTTTAATGCCTTTATTCCATATCCAGCACTCTCCATTTCTTTGTGTAGGTCCAGTTTCTATTCTTGTATTTTATTCCTTGTACTTGATGAATTTTCTGTAACATTTCTTATAGTGTAGGTTTGTTGGCAGTCAATTATCTCTGTTTTTAGTTTTGAAGGACGTTTTTACTGATACTTCATGGCTGAAAAACATTCTGGCTAGGTACAAAATTTAGAGTTTACATGTGTCTTTTTCCCTTCTAGCATTTCAAAATGCTTGATTCCATCTTGCACTATTTCTGACAAGAGCCTTGCTGTAATTTCTCTGTATGTAATACACATCCCATCCCCTTTGCAGTCTTCAAGATGCTCTTTCTCTTTTGTTTTCAAGAAATCTGAGTATGCCTGGAGAGCCGCTCTTGTGGTTGCTAATTATTTTGCTTATAACATCATGAGATTCTTGGATCTGTGTTGTAATGCCTGTCAGCCACAGGAATTAAAAATTACCAGTATTATTTTATCACTTATATTCTTTTGTCTCATTCTTTCTCTCTTGGATTTCAATTATGTGTGTTGGACTATATTATAAGTATTTTTTTAAAGTATCACATCTATCACCTGCAGTCAATTTCCTATATTTTTATTTATTGATTTTTATTTGACATTTTTAAATGTTACAGATTGAAATTTAAAAATTAAAAAAATAACTAAAAGTGGAAGTTTCTTATGTTGTTCCTTCTCAAAATAAATAAATAAATAAAAGAAAACTTTCTAACAGTTTTGTGTATGTCCTTCCAATCTTCTTCCTATTGAAAAATAAATATATTTCCTATTTTTAACACATATATTCAACTCAATGTATGGAAGATAATATATTTCTCTTATTGCTTATTTCATTTTATGCAGGCCATCTTGTCACATAGATGCATACAAATTTATCAGTCTTTTTAATAACTATATTGTATTCTATTGTCTGGATGAAGGCTTATTCATTAATGACCACTTGATGGACATTTAAGAAGCTTTAATTTATAACTATTAAGAACAATGTTGTAACAAATATGAATTGTAACATGTATTGGTTTTCTTAAGAAAGTTTTCCACCAAATAAATCCTTAAGTTTGGTAAGGCATACATTATTTTGAATGTCGATGGACATTTTCACACTTATCCCCAGAAGGGTCAGACCACTCTCCATTACAACCAGTAGTGTATGCAAGTGTCTATTTCTCCTCCATATTGTTCCCAAATAAGCTTCCTGAAGTTTACTCCAGGGCAATGGATGCAATTGAAATCTTCTGTACTGTTGCAGTTGTGAAGAACTCGGTGGGTGTTTGAGGCATGTTAACTTGGCATTACCATTGAAAGCACACATTGAGATGAATGAGTTTCAATGCAGACAAATGTAACATCCAGGCCTGATTATGTGAGGGCCAGCACCAAGGGAATTGGATAATGAAAGGAGAAGAAAGAAGGATCAATGTTTGGGGAAAAAAAAGCAAAGAAAAGAAAGAAAGAGAGAGAGAGAGAGAGAGAGAGAGAGAGAGAGAGAGAGAGAGAGAGAGAGAGAGAGAGAGAGAAAGAAAGAAAGAAAGAAAGAAAGAAAGAAAGAAAGAAAGAAAGAAAGAAAGAAAGAAAGAAAGAAAGAAAGAAACAGGTCTGATGGTGCTTGGATGTGAGACCTAAATCCAAAATTAGGGGATTGGGATTTGAATCTTGGCTATATCACTTTGGTCAATTTTTCCAACTTTTATTTTTCTTATCTCTTAAAAGGTTTAGTGTAAAGATAAATTGAGAGCAATTATATGACAGTGTTTTTAAAACTCTAAAGTCTGATGCTTAGTGAGATAATCATAATAGTGTATGAGATGTGAAGAAGAGGAGAAAGTTAATGATCTCAGACAGTCCAAGGAGTGAGGGGTTGTTGGTAGGAAGAGATAACTGAAGGGGATAATGACAGACTGCAATTTGCAATTGTTGTATTTGAAGGAACTGTGGAATTTCCACACTAAACATCCAATGGTTAGTGGAGATAACTGAATTAGAAATAGAGAGACACATAATTGAAATTAATTTTCTTGAGACGTTCTAGAGATTGGATGTCTGATAATACACAGTCCCTTTTTCCATTTTTTTGAGTGTAAATAACTCACAGGTTAAACATTCTTCTCTTTACTCTCATTATTCCAAAAAGGCTTCGAGTGGTCCATGGTGACCTCATGGCAACTGGAATCTGGCTCAATAGCAGCATCTTTCCAAATATATTGTGCTTGAGATCATGGTTGGAAGCTGCGTTCAGTTTGTAGACTTGGGGAGGGGATATCATCTACCTTAGCCTGAACTACCTATTAATCAGAGAACTGTCTAAAATTACTATTGGAGGCCATAAGAATTAAAATTATATATAGCTTAATTGCTTGTCTTTTAGTTGCCAGACCTTTATAGGTCAAAATGGAAAAGACACTGTTCTTGACCTTGAGGAGCTCTAAGTCTGGTAGGAAGAGAACTGACATCTAAGTGTCTTGTTAAGACTGTGTGATTCACATGAGGGAAAGCATCTGCAAGTGGATTGTTTGGTCTGGAGCGTGGGGGAGAGGCGAGTTGGACCAGGCTGCATTAGAAGGGCCATGTTGGAATGATGCCTCTGATATGATGGTTGTCTCACCTCTGCATTCCCCCAACTCTACTGAATTAGTTGGCATTTGGTCACTATGACCAAATACCTGACAAAAACACCCTAAAGAAGGAAAGACATATTTTGCTCATGGTTTTAGAAGAGTCAGTCCATGATTATGGGGCTCCAAGGCAGGCACATTGTAGTCATGGTGGAAGGGCACAGCAGAGGGGAGAGAGAGAGAGCACATGCCAGAGTATATATGGCATGCTCTAGTGACCTATTTCCTCCAACTACTTTCCCCCTCCAAGTATTTTATTCAGCTGTCAATGTATTAATATACTGAATGAATTAATTGACCAACAAAGTCAGATCCCTTATGATCCAATCATTCCCTAAAAGCTTCACCCCTAAACTTTGCTGCATTGGGACCATGATTTGAACACATCTGCTTTTGGGGGTCATTCCAGTTCCAAACCATAATATCAGCCATATCCAATTTCCCACTCTTGGTCTTTCCTTTAATAGTAATAATATCTTCTTTCCTTCTTTACTACAACTTCCCAAATATTCTCACTCCTAAACCTGAGATGATATGTGGCCCAATGAAGATTGCATCATTGGTTCAGATTGACCTTGCTCTGCTATAGCTACCATGATATCCAAGGTTTATTTTGGTACACTGAACAAAATGAAGAGTCCTGACCTTTGGTATTTATACATTTAAAAGAAACAGAAAGAAAACTTTTTTTATTTCTAAAAAGAAACAAATAGGTGCCACCTCTCTCAAGCACAGTGTAACATGACTTATGTGATACTGTAACCTAATGAAGCCTGAAGCAATTCAAAATTTCTTGCATGCTGCATAATAATTCAGCCATGGTACTTGTTTGTGGTAGTGCCTGAAGACTATCAGGCTCTTGAGAACAGAAAATTGTTCACTTCTCAGTGTCTTGTGGTCATGAAGGAAGTAGCTGTGGGTTGCTGGCAGTTGCTCTAATATTGCACTAATAGGTCACTCCCCATCTACTCTGAAGGATTCTTTTCTTTCTTTTAACTTAGTCATGTCTCCCTTTTCTTTGATTTCAGATATCTCACCAAGAGAATAATTTGCTCAGCAACTTGTAGATACTTGGGTTTATGGTACTTTATTCTCTCACCCAATAGAAATGTCACTTGATGCTTCTGCAAAATATTGTGACACCATGACATTAGAAAAATATATATTTTTAAGTTGGAATAAGTCTGATTTCCTGTACATACAGCCTTCTTTAAATACATTTTATTTAAACAACAAGTACTGTCATGCACAAAACATCCTCAGCTATCTGCTCCCACAACGATGTCTTTAGATGTGGTAGCTGCTTCTTCTTCTAGACCACCTGTGTTTTCACTGAACCCTGACCTTTCTCCCAGATGCCTCCTTTCTGAGAGTGCTTCCAGGTTTGAGTGGCAGTGGCATCTTTTCTCATGTTCTGCCTAGCTCTGCACTGGAGCATGGAGGTGTGAGAAGTCTGTGTGCTCCCAGTGGGAGGTCTTTGACCTGGTCCACTGTGCTGGACACCCAGCAGCCCTTCCTCCTGCTGTCTGGTACCCCGCAGTCTGCCCCTTCTTGTTCTTGATGTCAGGGCCTCCCAGCCACTACTGTACATCCACTCCATCCGGCTCTCTGTCCTGACTTCTCAGTGGACACACATGGTTGTTTGCTGCACACTGGTCAAAGGCAAAGAACTGGATAATCTATTAGAGGGTGGATGCAAATGCGCCTTAGAAGCCAGTTGTTCCAATTGTTGGAGTTCAGGTACCTCCAAAATGCAAAAGCATCTTCCCTCAAGATGTTCATTTAAAAATTGCTGATGTTTTAAAATCTCTTTTTTTTTAAAAAAAATATCTCTATGTATTATCTAATGATTTTTAGTCTTTAGTAATTTTTTTTTCTTTTTAGGATAATTTTAAAAATTGGAAACTATGTGAGCATGATGTAGTAAAAGGGAAAGATAGATGAGGGAGTTTATGAGTAAATAGTTTCAAGAGGTGGTCATCAGGGGGAGATCTAGAGTTTGACTTCGGGAAGAGCAATCCGATATTGAAATGCACAAACCTCCTTGGTGAGCTAATGTTCTTGATGCTACGGCTTGAGCAGGCTAATAGCTTACAAGTTGTCCCTTGCTGTTTGGTAACGTTAATGGACAGGAAGTGAGTAATGATTTATAAAGTGATGTTGGGGCTGTGGTTAACACGTCTCCCTGACCACCGTACAAGGAACAGAAGGAAGCAACAGTGGCAGCTCCTGCAAGAGGGAAGGGGCTTCCCCTCATTGTCTCTTCCTGCCTCACACATGGCTCCATCTCTGAGCTTCCCTGCCCCCCCCATTTCCCCTGATAGTACAGAGCCAAAGGATGACCTCTGAGAGAGCCTTTGTTATAGCAGGTTACCCGATAAAAGACAGGCTGTTCAGTTCAATTTGAATTTCAGACAAATAGGGAACGATTTGCTCTCAGCATTAAGTATATTCTAAATTGGGGGGTAAATGTACACAGAGAAATTATTCTGAGTTTATCTGAAATTCAAATTGAACTGGGAGTCTTGGATTTTTATTTGCTAACTCCGCCAAATCTACTTGGAGTCCACATTGTTACTTATGGGGTTTGGAGGAACCCAGAGGCAAAAGTTCCTTTAGTTTATTCTTAGCAATCTGAGGTGAATGACAGACCCGCCAAAGAATATAGGCTTAAAACCAAGCAGAGATGGAAGAGTTCTGTTCTATTGAACACTCTGAGCTGGTGTTTGATAGTTTAAATGAGTGACACTATTTATGTGGCGATGTTGGGAAGGTGTGGATTCTTTCTTTTCTTTTCTTTTCTTTCCCCCACATCATTATACTTTAGAAGAGAAAATACAGTGCATCCCAGACTGAGCCGCCGGCCAGAGAACACTAGAGTAGTTTCTCAGTAATTCTGCTTTTACAGCAAAAGGAATAGAACTGATCTAGAGGACATAAACTCTTAGGGTCCGACCTGAAAAATCCAGGTTATGTCACCTAGTAATGGGAGGAAATGGCCAACGACTTTTGAGGTTTCCCCTTCTACTTCTGTAAAGTGAAGATGGTAATAGTTCCCTATAGAATCTTCATGAGGATTTAATGAGTTGATATCATGTTCCTAAGACTGCTTTCCAGAGCATATTGCTGCCCTACTCTCTCCCAGCAGCTGGGCAGTCCCCTAGCCTATTGGGTGCTCTTCATGCCTCTCCTTGTCAGCAAACCTGATCATCAGGATATGATATGTTCAGTGGCCATAGCTTCTGTTTATCACCAAGGCAAGGTATAGATTAATTTATTTCTGTGGGATAAGTTTTCAACTTTACCATTGGCCCAATTAGCCAAAAAGAAAAAGTCAAGAAGAAAAAATAAATAATTCTCACATACACACAAAAAAAATCCGGAGTTGTGTGCAGTAGCACACACCTATAATCCCAGGATTCCAATGCAGGAGGATTGCAATTTTGAGACCAGACTAAGTCTTTAGAGAGACCCTCAGCAACTTACCAAAACCCTGTTCCAAAATAAAACAAAATAATAAAATAAGAAGGACTGTGGATATAGCTCAGTGGTAAAGTACCTCTGAATTCAGTCTCCAGTACCCAGAAAAAAGATATCCATAAAATATTTCCATCGTACCTGGTACAGAAATTTACCAACAAATGTTAAAAAAAAAAATTCCAAAAAGAAAACAAAACACCCACCAGAAGGACCCATAGTGGCTCTTTCTATGAGACTGTGGAGTGCACTTCACCCTAGGAGCTTGACCTGAGTGATCCAGGAGCTTTCTGCTAAGTAGGGGTCTGTTTTGTTGATATTTCCTCTAAACTCCAGAACATTGATTCCATTTAACTTGAGATATTTGTTTATCTTATCATGCCAGTTATTTTACCCAGGTGTTGATTTTCATGTCCTCTAAAGCTGTGGTTCTCAAAATATTATCCTTGAGCCAGTGGCAATAGCACCTAGGAATGCACTATAAAAGCAGATTTTCCAAGGCCATCCAGATCTCCTGAATCTGAAACTCCAGAGGTTGGGCTGATGCTTGTGATCCTGATGTTGCCTGAAGCCTGAGAACCATGGCTCTTGAGCTTCACACTGCCAGCCCGAACATCTGTCTGCCTCTTGTTGGTTTGATAGCAAGCAGTGAAATCAGACCTGCCTGCACCTTTACCCACTCTATCTAAATACAACTTGTGGGACATTCAGTAACTGTCAAATGACAATGTGGGAAGGAGGGTCATTTACCATTCACTAAATAACGTTCTAAAATTGTATCAGGTTTTAATTTATCAAGGGGCAACTGAGGACACAGGCCAATGATATTACTTTTAAAAGCTTCCTGTTAGTCCCCTATGAATGGGAGGCGTGGCATACCATATGGGGCCACCCAGGGAAGCACCCTTGTGGGTCAGGGGGCAGAGGGAGAGAAAAAAGGGGCAGTGCCTTTAATTCGGGGTTTTGTGGAAAATGTAAGATGGCAGGGTAGAGGGCTACATGTGACTCTGGTGGGCTTTGGAGCATGGCGGGGGAGGAGGGCTCTCCAGTTGCCTAATTAGTAATTGTCCTTAAATGATTTAGGGCTAGGGAAATGTTAGCTTGGTGTGTGAGAATTAGATAAGGAGATGGTTGAGGCTGTAGGCTCGGGATTGTTTGGTACAATGGGACCCTTTGTTATTGCTAAGAGCTGGTTAGCCCTGGGAGGTGCAGTCTCTCCCTGGCCAGCAACCTTTTTAAGATATTATAACATCATACAATTTAGAAAATAAAAGTCATGTCTGATACCAGTGTGTGCCAGGCATTCGACTAGACTTGGAAGAAGCCCTGAGTGGTTGGTATTATTCCAATGCTTTATGAAGTGTTGAACGCTTTAATGAAGCTCAAGTTCAGAGAGATCAAATAATTTGTCTAAACTTTGTCTAGTTTCAAGTTACAGAGCAGAGATTTAACAGTTACTATTATGGCATTATGTAAAAATGTGGATGTGTAACCGATGTGATTCTGCAATCTTTGTAATGTTTTGAATAACCAATAATAAAAAAAAAGATTTAAACCTAACTGGACTTTAAAAATCCTTTCCAACTTAGAAAGGCATATAGCAGTATCTAACTTTTCTACTAGGAACTCTATGAAATTGGCAGGACCAGAGACTAGCAATGCTTCCTGAGAACTGAGCTGAGAACTTTCTCAGGCTTGTTAGTATTGAGGGGACTCTGGGTTGGGAGGGGAGTCACAGCTGCCAGCAATCCTGCCTCACACTCTAGGTGGGGGAGAGATGGGATATACATCCCTTCATTTCTCACAGCCAAGTTTAAAACAATTTAAATGAAGCAAAGTATTCAATTAGAGATTCTTGAGGAAATCAGGCGGGTATCATCTGTGGCAGCAGCAAAGGAGAAGAAAATGTTTAGCCTTTGCAAGCTGTGGCCTCTTGAGTACCGTATGATGATATTGCCTCACGGAAGAGCAAAAGAATACATCGAATACCTTAGAGAGATTAATTTCCCTAGGAAAAAAAATAAAACAAAGGAAGATCCTCTGATTACATTTAAATATTTCCTTGCCAATGCTTGGGGGAATTCTAGCATTCCTCGCTTGCAGAGGAAAGCTTTTGTGCCTGGGAAAAAGGTGATTAGGGCACAGAGCCTGGGAGGATGGAGGCAGGGAGGGTGGGGAGGGAGGAAGGGGTGTTTCAATAGCTGCACAGGTGCAACAGTTTGAAGTGAGTGATGGCCTTACAAATGACCCTGGCACAGAGCAGAGGAAACCCAAGGAGAAGATGAATTGAATGACAGGTCTAGCATGCATGCATTTTATTTCTGCTGTGGAGTCTAATGGATCCTGGCTCTGGCTGGCCAGCTGGGGTAAGGTCAGAGTATTGAGGAAGTGGGAGGAGATATCGATGAACAATTTTCTGGATAGAAAATAATCCTTAGATTGTTTGCTTCTGGAGAGAGCATTTTGGGGTCTGAAAGGGGTTCATCTCATAATCTCCTTTATCTATAAGCAATCTAATTTTTCAGGCTAGGATCTGACCAAATCCCTGAGGAGTTCACTTTAAGACAATGGAAGGTAAAATGGGGTAAGGAGCAAAATACTCACTTTATTCCTCCAAGACAATGGATAGTGGGCTTTTTTTTTTCTTTAAATGAAGATATAACAAGTTTTAATAAAAGCTAATATACCTTTTGAATAGCAATATATATTGCTAAAATATTTTCCTTGCAAATATTTTATCATTTAAAGTTTTTTAAATATTATCAATATCACTTCAGCTTTTCTTGGCAATGTTAGGAAATTGATGTGGTCAAGTTGATATGCAAATATTTGATTCATCTTTCAAAAACATCAGTTTATTTAGAGGTAATCAAAAGCTCAGATTATTCAGTTGCTTAATATTTTATTTAGGTATTTGTTCAATTCTATTTATGTAATATGTTCATATATGCCTCTGCTTTTTAAATTAACTATTTTAATGGTTTCCCCAATATCCGTTTGGATAACTTGGCAGGAAGCGACCTCATATATCTCAAGGTCTAACAAACATGGTTTTAATTCAAAAAATGTACATTGAGTTTCACAAAAAAGTAGAAGAGGTTCTATGGAATAAGCACAAGAAATAAGCATATTATGACGGGCAGAAACATAAATAGTTAAAGAAGCATCTTAAGCTTTTTAATGCACCAGACCTGGAATTAAATATGGACTTCTTACCTTCCTGCAGCCATGTAACCCTGGGTACACTACTTCTATTATGAGTCTCAGTTTCTTCATCTTATCTGCAAAATGCAGACTGCAGTAATGTCTTACAGGGTTGCTGCAAGAATTAAATGAGGTAAAGTCTGCTCAGAACCTCGAATTCTTCTTGTGCACATGAGGCCTTCAACACAGGGAGAACTCCCTACCCTTTTTCCTACTTAGCAACTGTTTAAGAGAAGATACGTTATATTAGAGGACTACTAAACTGGTGTCTAATGCTAGAGTGTAATCCAGTTACAGAATCTCAGGAATGTCATCTGACTCTCCCTGACACTTGGCTAATTTGTGACACACCTCCACCTGCTTTCCAGGAGTCACACTGGCACAGAAGTTGCTCTCCTCATTTGTGCTGATCTCCTTTATGGTCACCAATGTTGTGTTAAAGTGTCGTCTTGTTAGCTAGCTTTAAAGGCATCTTGCCCCTCACCGCTAAGTGTAAAGTCTGTGTCTCACTGTGTCTTTCCCTGCATTCTGGGACCATGAAAAGACCTGTGTCTGCTGGACCTACCTACTGGGGTTATTGTAAGGAGCTAATAAAATAAGTGAAAACCACTTTTAAAATGTAAAGTGCTAGCAAATGTTCATTAAATCTTTGTGACTATCTTCCTATAGTCCTCAATATTTGGTCCTTCCTCAAAAGTTTCAATTACCTTGTGTACTTTATGTTTTTGAGTCTCACTACATCCTTTTAAAGTAAAGAGCTAATTGCTTTGTTTAATAAACTTCTCCTTCTAACAGACTATTAACTCTTTTGTCCTTTATAAGTTGTGCATAGTGATAGCAGAATTAGCTTGGAGGCCTTTGTAGGTTATGTACTTAAATTCTTTCTTGGGAGCCCAATATGAAAAGTACAAAGAAGGGGAGACTTTTCATTTCGTTTCTCCTTTTTCTGTTTTTTTTTTTCAATTTGCAATACATTTTAATACACTTCAGTAAGATTTTGGGGGAAATAAAAATAAAATTTATAATGAGGATAATACATTAGAATCTGTTCTCTCAGCCATATATATCCCTTAGGTTCCTCCAGGCACCCCCCGCCACAAATTCTAAAGTAGTTTCTGAACAAAGGGGTTCTTTAGTAGTGTCTCAGTTCAGGTACCTAAGTCTTTCTGGAACTAAAATTCTGTAATTCACATTAGAATTGTCCTGAAATTTAGGATACATTACTTGGGAGAATCTAGTTGTCTATTCTGCACCACATTATGTTTCATTTATACTGTTAATGTTACCACTATTTGCTGTATTATACTGTAATTACCCAATCTTTCCAGAAATTTTATTTCCCATTAGAACCTTATGTGCTTTAATTTATCACTATCTTCTACAAGACTTCAAATTATGTGAGAACAGACTGCATCTGCCTGTTCCACAGCTTTATTCCCAATGCTCACGACAGCATGTGGCACAGGGTGGGCTGACAAATATTTGCTGCTCTGAATGAACTCGTGGTTTTATTAACAGTATGCACAGAAACTGGGAGATACACAGACTGAGGGCATATGTCAGATCTACACATCTTAGAATTTCAAGTTCCACTTGTTGTCCCTCTCAGGATGCACAATATGCAGTTTGCTTGTTTTTTATCTAAGATATTCAGTGTTGGAGATACCATTGTCATAGCAATTTTAATGGTAGTGAAGATATCATATGCTGCTCCTAACACATGCAAATATACTACAAACATGAGTCCTCTCTTGACTTTGAATTAACTGTAGCAGAATTTAGGCAGGGTTGGATCTCACTAAATCTCTAAACTGATATTTCCTCAAAGAGGATCCTGTGTATTGTGGGAGTACAGGAATGGAGAAATGATAAATTGGGTTTGGAGACTGAGAAATAAGAGCGGAGAGAAGCTACACAGAGAGAACTCTGGAAAAGAAATCCTTGACTTGCATTGGGTATGTGAGAGGAGAAAAATTATGAACTACTAGACAAGAAAATCCAGGGTTATTGATGAGTAATGTAATTGATAATGCATATTCCCATTTTTCTATCTTCAAGAATTATTCACATATTATAGCTAGTCATCATAAAACTATGTTGAGGAAAAGAATATGCAGCATAATAGAATCATAAAATTGAAGAACTGGAAGAAAAATTTGAGACCACAAAATTCAGTTTTTTAATTTTACTGTGCATGAAATCAAGACTTTCCCAAAGATCCTTATGGGTCTTGTTTCTACTTTGCCTTCCACATTTATTGGGGAATTATGTGGAATGCTTGGTCTTATGGTAAAATTGGTTCTACTGCAAGGAGTTCAAACATAGGCCATGGTGACAGTGAACACATTGAACTAGGTGGAGACAATCTGGGTGAACAGTCATTTTGCTTCCTGCACGGAAACTGAAGCATCTTACATGATACTCTTCTGTGGGAATCATTAAGGATCTCCTTTCAAACCGCATACTATTAATGAGAGGAGGGCACCAGGTGTCTTAAAGAACAGAACTAATTTATAACAAGCCAAAAATGCTTTCTTAAGTCCATTTTCTCAAGACTATTTTATTCTTAATATAGCCAGCATTTTTCCAATGTGTTGAGGGGCAGGGGGATGGGGACGGGGTGGGTGGGGGGTCTTTGAAATATTCCAAATGCATACCTAGGAAATATTCTGCCTTCTGTTTCTCTGTTCTACAAGCTAAGTCTTTCAAAGTCCAGAAATCTTAACATATTTCCTCTTAAAAACCAGATCTGGTTCACCTCGAATGCCCCCAAATACAGTTGTCCTCGACTAAGCATGGCACTTGGATAAAGTCTCCATTCCACTGATGGCTAGATAATCCTTTCTAGAGAAAGACAATAGATCTTGTAGTCATAAGACTTTAGTCTGCATTGTGTACAATTCTAGGCACCTCTGGGGTATGGTGCACTTACAATGAATCAGGGATTGATTTCATAGCTTTTCTGTTTGTCATCAAGATTAAGAATGTAAATTGATGCTAACGGCATGACTGACATCTAGTGGATAAATGCCAGTGGTGCTGTTTGGACCGTTTCCTCTCCCACCCTCCTTTTAGCAGGTAAGGTGCATCACGGTCTTTCAGAATATTATCTAATTGGAAAAAAAAAATCACATGAGAAGAAGTCATTTTCTTACAAAGTTATGCCACTAGAAGTTAAAATTATAGAAGTGACAACCTATAAATGAAGAATATTTACTTTATGATAATTTGAAAGAATAGTAGCTTGGAGTAGGGGAAAAAAGGGACCTAATTATCAAAATTAGGTTTACTTAGTTTGTTGGAAAGAATTGAAATGCCTTTTTATGATAATAAAAAGCTGAAATATACAAATAACCATACAGAATTGGAATGCTTATTATTTCTTTTGATTCCTTTTACATAGTTTACTGCTTTAGAGATACAATAAAAAAGGTCTAATCTACTTGTTCAAATATGAAAAATCATTTGTGATTACAATAAAAAAATCGAGACTGCCAGTGTTCTAAGACTCATTTATAATTCATAGGTAGAATGAATTGTAAATTATTTTTATGTTTTCTTTTTCCTGGAAAATTTTATTTATTACCATTAAAAACATAGGAAGAGTTGATCATGCCAATATGAAATTTTAAGCCAAAAATATTTTATAAATAAATGCCGATTGTGGAAATATAATTCAGATATAAAATTAGAATCTAATTTCTTAGGAAAAAGTTCTGGATACTTTTATTCAAGGAGTTTTTAGACAGAGAGAAACAACAGATCGGACAATGCCATAATGAAGGTGCATATTTTGTAGATTGCCTTTCTTGGTCAAAGTAATATTTAATTGGCAGTAATAAAAGACATTTTGACATGCAATCTTACAGATTTTTTAAAAATACATGTTCCTTTGTAATCAGTTTCTTCAGAAGAAATTACTTTGTTCCTTATTGATTCCTTCTCTTAAGGACATATGAAAATTCAAGCAAAGAAGAGCCTTGTCTTCAGAGCAACTTGTCAGCAAGAGTCACGCTATGTTAGTCACAGTGTGGGACACTTGTAAAGTAGAGTAGAATAGCATAGAAGAAAGGTCACATGATGCATGATAGGCAGATGGCTTACATTGCTCTATTAGTGGTCCAGATGGAGTTTATTCTGATCCTTTAAGTCATTGCTTCTTCTGGGAATGGGTAGAGTAGAGCTGCCCAAAGTGGACCTTTGGCCAGCAGTGCAAAGAAGCAGCAAAAGTTAAAAGAATTTTTACCAATAGCTTCACACTGGTTGGGAAGGAAAGGACTAAGTTGGCTGGGTCTTTTGCATACATTCACTCATTGATACCCAGAGAAGGTACATTGGTGATGAAGGGACAAAGATGATCATTATTCTATTTAAAGTATAGAATTGGTCATTATTTTTCCTTTTCCTATTCCTATTGAGGTCCAGTTGACACATAAGAAATTCAATGCTACACTTAAATGAGTTTTAAAAAATGCATAACCTGTATGATCTCTATAATACATCAAGATTAAAAATATTTTCACCCCCCTGAAAGTTCTCCCAAATCTCCCTCTGTGGGTAGAGACCTGTAACCTCTACCCCTTCCTTTGTCCCCCCACCACTAGGCACCCATTATTCTGGTTTGTTTTTACATTGTATTAATTTTGCCTGATCTAGAATTTAATATAAATGGAATAATAAAATGCATATTCTTTTAGTATGGCTTATCTTCACAAGTATGTTTCTAATGTTCATTCATGTTGTTGACTGATGTGTGTCACGTGCATCAATCTTTTTATTGCTGAGTAATATCCACTATGTGAATAAACCATAGATCTTTTCATTCAGTAGGAATCTGGCCCCTGCAATATCAACATTGTCCATTGGTACTTGGTCATTCAGTACTACAAACATATAAAATAGAATTTGATGGTTACAACCCCCCAACATACACACCTATTAGACTCAAGCTCTGTTTCAAAAGCATCCCTCCAACTTCACTTGTAACCCAAAGTACTGTGTTCCTAGTTACTTGAGTTTTTAATCTTAAGTTTGAACATGTTATCCAATAGAAATATAGTTGAAGTCGTTCTTTCTGAATTTAGTTTAATTTTTTTTCAATGCTTTTGTAAGTACTCAGAACTGTAACAGGCTATATACAAGATATGTATCTCCAGTTAGGTTTTATTTTATGAGTCAGTTTGGAAATACTGTTTCTATTAAATGAATTAAATAATTTCGCATTTATGACTTTTATGTATTTAGTTTCAACTTTTGTTATGATACAATTTTTGTTTTGTTACTGTATCATGTTGTATTTAATGTGTTGCTGTCTTACTTGTTGTATCTTCTTTACCATTTAAAGTTTTTCCTTGGTACTTTGGATTTGGTGTTTTTGTTTGTGGTTAACTGGAAGATCTATCATTACAAATGATACTTTTTTGGAGGGTAGCAGAGATTGAAGTCAGAGACACCCAACCATTGAGCCACATCCTCATTCCTATTTTGTATTTTATTTAGAGACAGACTCTCACTGGATTATTTAGCACCTACTGGTGATCCTCCTGCCTCAGCCTCCAGAGCTGCTGAGATTATGTGTGTGTGCCAGGTGTGTGCCAGAGTGCCTGGCTAGATATATTTTAATTCATATTCATGGCTATTACCCATGCAAATCTGAAAGCCCATTTTTTTATTAGAGGTTTATAATTATATATAGTAGTTGGGTTCATCCTGACAAATTCATATATGCATGGAAATCAACTTCAGTTCATGATCCTATCCTTTCATTCCCCTTTTCTTTCCCAAGTTCCCTCCCCTTTCCCATCTTTCTTCTATCCTATTAGACTTCCTTTCACTCATTTAGTAATTTTTATTTGATTAGTAAATAGTCAATATTTTTAGTTGGGTTGTTTGTGAGGACAAATCACATTTATACACTGTATTCTACACACTATATTCTATTCACAGCCTTGTTTTGCTATTAGCTTTACAAAAAGTATCTGAACTGTTTGTCATCAATCCTTTGGTTATGGATCTCCCAGGTACATTTTCATTGGATGCATCTTTTCCTTTAATAGATCCTTCAGGAGAGAAACAGAAGTACTGTCTTTCCAGAACTCTTCCAGTTGCAAGTAGATTTGCTATATTCTTGAAACTTGAAGAGCTTTTTGGTGGGTTATAAGATTTTACTTGCATTTTTCTTAAGTTTCTTAAAAATGTCGATTGCTTTTGCCTTGTTCTGTACGTTGCTTTTGAAAATTGGTTGATTTTATAGGGTATCTGATCTTTTTTGCCTGAGGCCCTAAGAATTTTTTCTTTATCTTTGAAGTTTAAATATTCTATAAAACTTTGTCCAAGAGTTGATATTCTGGACCTTTTCCTGGGTATCTGATACATCTTTACAGCGTGTAGATTCAGTTTTTTACCTCTGGAAAATTTTCTTCTTTATCGCTTTTAAATTTAACTTTCTTTTTCCTCCTTTTTTTTTTTTTTGCTTCCCTCATTTCCCCCTATTTTTTCTTTCTTAAGTTCCTCTTCTTTCTTCCTCCCTACATTCCTTCCTTCCAATAAAGTATAAGTTGAATCTTCTTGTCTGACTTCCTCTTCAATCACTTTCTCTAAACTCTTACTTCTCCCCTTTAAAATAAAAAAATCTCATTTTTAATCTTTTGAATATTTTCTTCTTTTCTTTAATAATTTCAGTTAGTGTTTTTAACTTGAATCTATTCCCCCTGTGTATTACATCTTATGACATTATTTTTTTTATTCTATGACTTTTAAAATTAATTCTTAACTTTATTGCAGACTTTTTTTGTACTTTTTTGCTTTTAGTTTTAGAATTTTTTATTTGAAATTATTTTTAATATCCTTAAGTACTTGTTTAAGACAATTTAGTTCAGTTATAGATTGTTGTGCTACCCTTTATTTCTTCTATATCCTGAAAGTATTTGGGGTAGAATTTTCATCAGCTAGATTGTTTTGTGTTATATTTTCTGCTTTCTCTATTTAGTTATATATATGGAAATGTTTTGATATTTTTTTCTGTTTCTGTTCATTTTGCAGACAGGAGCACTCATTGCCCAATTAAATTTAGTACATTTAGTGCACAATATTGCTGATGGGTGGAGGAAGATTCCTTATTCCCCTTTCACTGCCTTATATCCATGGGAAACTACACTTCTTCTATTAATTTTGATTTTTTTTCTTGAAAGCAAGGATTCCTTGAGACTGCCATTGCTAATCCTGATCATTTTATTGTGCCTTTTCCAAAGTCAGTGGTGGGAATGACTAAATCCCAGACCTGAGTTCAGTTTTTGGTACTTACTGTTAGACTTTGTCATTCCTGGAGAATTTTGTTTGCTTCACCTTAGTTATTTTTCCTGATCTTCAAACTTAAAAGATTACAGCAGTAGTGAGAACACTGTTGCAATTTTTTGTTTGTTTGTTAGCTCACAGGTTTCTGAAATTCATGGCATTTTTGCTTTCTAGTTTTGTGTGATTTTTTTTTTCAACCACTTAGCGATCTGATGTTTTTGAGGGATAATGTGTATGAAGGTTTGGAAACAAGTGTCTATCACTAACCTAAATGACTGGAAACTCCCAGATACCCATTGTAATTGATGTATACTGTATGATTACAATTTTTTAAACTTTTGAAATCTTTTGTGGCCTAATATGTGACTTTATATAAGTCACTGAAATCTTCTGTTATTATTGCTATCTTCTAATTTTTCTGTCCAATAGAGAGGGATGGGAAATAGCCTTTCCTAGAGTAATAGTGCATTCATCTATTTCTTCTTCATTTATTCAGTTTTTACATGATGTATTCTGAGGGTTTATTAGGTCAATGATATTATTAGGTGTATTCTATATTTTATTCTCTTAATAATTTCATATTTAAAGTTCAATTTTGTAAACAACATACAGTTGAATTTTGTGTTTTATCCAGTCTGTTATCACTTGCATTTTAGTTGTATTTAACACTGTTTATATTTAAATACAAATATAGTTAAATTAAATATGTTGTCTGCTATTTTTAAAACTTCATATCATTTACCTTAGTGTAGCTGATATTATCCCTTCACTTCTTTTTTCCTTCTTTTAGATTTTTTTTGTGTTTATGTGTGCATTCCATTTTATGCCCTTTATTATCTTTATATTTATCTCTGCTTTCATTAGTTTTTCTAGAGATTCAAATATGCCTCTTTTTAAAAACTTTTAAAAATTTGTTTTAAAAAGTTATACATGACAGTAGATGTATCATATATAATGGAGTATAATTTTTCATTCTTCTGGTTGTACATGATGTAGAATCATACTAGTCGTATAGTTATATAAGTACATAGGGTAATAATGTCTGATTCATTCTGCTATTCTTCCTACCCCCATGTGCCCTCCCCTCTCTTCACTCACCTCTACCTAATCTACAGTAACTCTATTCTTCCCTAGCTCCACCTTTATTGTGAATTAGCATCTGTATATCAAACAAAACATTTGGATTTTGTTTTTTTTTTGGATTGGCTTATCAAATATGCCTCTTCAACTGATCACAGTCTGTTTTCAAATGATGTATTCCTGTTTAAGTATAAGAAGCTTGCAATAGTATATTTCTACTCTCCCTTCCTTTGTTTTCATGTATCTTATTCCTACATATGTTATTATTTTTGAATGACCAATCATATTTAAAAATACATAAGAAACAAATAATTTTTATATTTACCCACACATTTTTATTTCTGGTATTCTTCATCCCATCATCTATGTCCAGGCTTTTAACTTGGTTTCATTTTATTTCAGCCAAAAGAACTTTCTCTGATATTTCTTGTAATACAAACACGTTGGTTACAATTTTTCTCAGGTATTATTCATTTGAAATTTCCCCATTTTACTATAATTTCTGAATGATATTTTTCTTTTTCTTTCTTTCTTTTTTTTTTGTGGTTGTAGATGGACAGAATGCCTTTATTTTATTTGTTAATTTTTATGTGGTGCTGAGAATCGAACCCAGTGCATCACTCATGCTAGGCAAGAGCTTTGCCACTGAGCTACAGACTCAACCCAGGAATGATATTTTTCTAACAGACATAGAATTCTACATGGATAGTTTTTTAGAAGTAAACTTTCACTGTCTTCTGGCACCCATTGTTTATCATGTGAAGTTAGTGATATTTTTATAATTAATTTTCTCATGGTTTTCCTCTAAGTGTTTAAAGAAATTTCTCTTTATTTTTGTTTTTCAGCAATTTGATTCTGCTTGGATCTTCTTAAAAATCTATGGGTTGATATTTTTATGACATTTAAAAAATTTCAGCTCTTATCACTTCAAATACTTTTCTGCTTCAATTTCTCCTCCATTTCTGAAACTCTATTTACATGTGTGATAAGAATGTCTGCTAATTCCAATATCTCTGTCTCATATCTGAAAAGTGTTGCTTTGTGTGGTTTATCCAGTTTTACAGTTGGTTTATGTCAGGAGGGCTGGTCTTTTGCTAGTTACTCCATCACAGCTAGAAGTAGAAATTGTTTACCTACTTCTGCTATCAAATGAAACAAGTGATATTGGACAATATCAAATGAAGGTATATTATTTCTAAAATTTCTAGTGTCATAGAATCATCTCTTAATTAAAAATGGCTGCTGGCAATTTCTTTTGTAAAAGCAAACAAGAGTGTTTTACTGGAAAAAAAGATTTAAACAAGCAAGGAATAATTTCCTTTTGTTGTGTGTGTATGTATATGTAACTTGAGCTTTCATCGATTATGTCTAAGATTACATAATATATTGAATTTGAACAGGAGTAAAGAATGTAGAAAGTGTAGTAGCAGTGAAGACATTTGAAGTGAGACTAGAAACAGGAACACTACTTAAAAGAATATTTTGATATTGATAGATGATGTTGTCAATTAGAGTAGACAGAGGGAGATACATTAAGGAGATATTTAGAAAGTGTTGTTGATGGTGCTTGAGATCTAGATGATGGAAGAGGTGTAAAGTCAAGAACAACTCTGATTTGTATCTTTGGCTAAATAGACCATCATAATAATGCCATTAAATGAAATCAGAAACAGGCATGTGTAGGTCTGTATTTAGGGAAAGATGATAAGTTCAATTTTGAGTAGGTTGCATTTGATGCAATTATGGTTTATGTAGGTGAAAACTTCCAGTAGGTTGTTAGAAAGTTCTAGAACTCATATTTCCAGACTTGAGGTAAGATTTGCAATAACATATTCAACCCATGGATGGTAATTGAAATAGATTAACAAGGGGGAATATGTAGAATGAGAAGAATGTGGTTTATATTGTTGTTAACTGGCCTGATAGTAGTGGATAGGCCAGGGGCTTCAACAGATTAAGGAGAAAAAGAGGAGAAAAAGTTGGATGCAAATTACCAAGTTAATATTTTGGTAATAAAGAAGGAGGGACTAATAATTAGTACCAAATTTCTTAGGTAAGTACCACAAAGAGGGCTTTACATCTTTACACGTGGTAGTTGGTAGGCTGAAGGCTGGGTAAAGAAACACCAGTACTGATGCATTAGTGACATAAGTCCTACAAGTTTTTTTTTTTTTTTTAATTGGATTGGGAGTCTGACCAATGTGAATTTGAATCCATACTCTGACCATTTTACCTTACGATAGCTTGAATTTTCTGATTCTTAGTTTTCTCAGATGTAAAGTCAGAATAAACCCTTGCAGAGTTGAGAAGGAAGTAACCCATGTTCTCTTAGACAAGGTGACTGATTCTGAGAGGATGTGCATTGTGACAGAGAAGACAGGTAGTTAAGTTTAGGAACTGAAAAAAGAGGAAGGAAATATTCTGGTCCACTTTCTTGTACAGCTTGACCTTTGACACCCCCATGCCCCAGACAAATGCCCCAACAGGGATAATGAAACACGGGTCTTCATTATGGTTTGTTGTTGTCATTAACTGGTCTGAAATTATAACCAGTATTCACAATTATTTTTAGGGGAAAATATTTATTTATAACCACTTTGTACATAGAGCTGGGAGCAAAACTAGTTTGTCAGTTGAGGATTCCCCTCTTTGACCTATGTCAGGTTGCTGCCGTATTCCCACCAGTGTATAGAAGTCATTCCCATCTCATTATTGTGTGTGTGTGTATGTGTGTGTGTGTGTTCGCATGTGTGGGAGGGAGTGAAGATGATGTTTGGGGACTGTATTCATACGTAATATAAAGAAAAAGCATATTTCTAGGAGTCAGAAATACATCTGTAGGTTTTTCTGAAGGTAAAAAATGAAATACAAATAAATGAAGCACAGTGTCGAAGCACAGGTAACTAATATCATGGTAAAATTGAAGCTGTTTTAGAAAAACTGTCCAAAAATGTTCTGTTAAACATCATGAAGTATGTTTCATTTATATTCAGTTTAAGCAAAAGAGTGGATTTTTTTTTTTTTTTTTTACCAGTCTTCCTTCCTACCTCTCTGATATCTACTTTGACTCTCAATTGTGTGGGAAACAGAATGAGGAGTTCTAAGCTGAACTACAACTATTTCAAGGTGGGATACCCTAGAAGACAGGACTACAAGCTTTTGCAGACATTAGCAATGATAAATTTAAAAATTTCCCCCTGAAAATTGTATATTTTATTTTTTGAACTCAGATATAGCATGAGGGCCAGGACTCACAAGTATGTGCTGATGTTTTTGGGAAAACTAGCCAGACACATGTGCTACCTAAATCGTACAATGAGAGTTCAGTGAAACAAATTGGGTAAAGGCCATGAAAGTGAATTTAGTGATTCATTTGCAAGACACTCTACCCTCACTCTACCACTCTGGATGGTAATGAGGATTAAGCCCAGGAGTTTGTGCATGCTAAGCAAACACTCTGCCACTGAGCTACATTCCTATTCATTTTTATCTTGCTGAAGAATTTCACTAGGTTGCTGAGGTTGGCCTCAAACTTGGGATCCTTCTGCCCCAGTGTTCCAAATAGCTGGGATTACAGGCATGTACCATGGTACCTGGAAAACTTTGGGTTTTTAAAAGACAGAAAAATACTCCTACATTGCTGGCTGCTACAATGTTCCTCACTGGCAGTTTTTCTTTGATAAGTTAACCCTAGTCCAATGGCGCTGATGTCCTTTTTAAGAAGACTTTAGGACACAGACACGTGCAGAGAGACAACAGCCATCTAAAAGCAATAAGAGAGACCTCAGAAAAACAAACTGCAGGACTCCTTGATCTTGGATTCCAGCTTCCAGAATTCAGAGACAATAAATACTCGTCTGTGGTACTTGGTCATGGCAGATCTAGCAAAATAATAAATGAGTGTAGGGACAAAGAGGAAAAAAGAAAAAGAAAGAAAAGAAAGAGTCAAGAAAACAAAGGGAAAGGGAAAGCTTCATGAAGCACCAGGTGAAAGAATCAAATCCTATACATGGAATTTGTTGGTGCCACATTAGCTGTGCTATGTCCATAGGTCTCCTGGGAAGGCCCCTACCCACCCCACCCCAAACTGAGGCAATTGAACTGAAAGAAAAGAGTGAGAGACCTAGACCTCTGCCTGAGGATTGTTGTAGGACAGAAGAAGAGTGCCTGTGCTGCCCTGATTTGCTTGACTTGAGTGAACTCCAAAGCCACACCTAGCCCAGTGGCTGATCAACACTTAGATGCCAGGTGTTCTTCCAATTTTGTACTGTGCAGCTCTCCATAAATCCATCACACAAAATGATGGTCTTATTGACTCTTCAAGGGAGGAAACCCTAGCCTGTTCATTTGGGGGACTTGGTCACAAGGCAGGCACATAGCAGTCCCTCAAAAATATTTGTTGAATGAAAGAATATATTGATTAGTGAGTCAGAAATTAATATACTGTATTAGTTCAACCTATTTTGTTTTCAAAACACTTTATCTGCCCCCTCCAAAATGTATCTTTTCTTCTACTTAGCCTGTTAATAACTGAACAGTTTCCTGCAAATTGCTTGTCTATTCCTCATTATGTATTGGTTTAATGTACTACCCACCAGAGCTGCCTTTCATTTATAGGATGCTGCCTCCTCCTCCCCTCCTCCTCCTCCTCTACCTCTTCCTCCTCCTCTACCTCTTCCTCCTCCTCCTCCTCCTCCTCCTGCTCCTCCTCCTCCTCCTCTTCCTCCTTCTTCTCAGTTAAAGTTCATTTTTCGTGTCTGTTTGGCTATACCCTGATTCCTGGTGTGTACTCTGAATCATTTATTGAGTCTCTACTCTGTGTTAGCTACTAGTGATACAGGCTTAAATGCAGATAAGTTCTCTGACTTCCAGAGCCTTGCACTCATTCTGAAATGAGAGAGGCTTAGGTGAATAATAAAAGTACAATATGCTGAATACAAGAGAAGCAGAAAACAGGTGCTATTAGACAGTATAGGAAATAGAATTCATGTCTTCATGGAGACTCAGAGAAGGCTTAGAAGGGAAAATAACTTAAATTACTCCAAGTGGGAACAACCCAGTGGAAGAATACATGTTAACAGTGAAGCAATAACAGAAATAACACACGTTAAAACTCAAAGACTTGAAATTGTGGAAACTTTTTAGAACACGTATGGTTTAATTTTGTTACTGCATCTGCTTCGGTAGTTCTGAAATCTTATGGATTGGGAACCATTGCAATCACCCAAATTGCTTAGGAAAAGAGATGTGTTAGTTCTGTAAGACTGTATGACCAATGTGATTCTGCAATCTGTACAATCAGAAAAAATGAGAAATTATACCCAAATTGATTCAAATGTATGAATTGCCAAGATCATTGTAATGTCATGTGTAGCTAATAAAAAACAAACAAACAAACAAAAAACCACCCTCAGTGTAAGAGAAAAGAATGGTAGAAAAGAAATCTGAGGTCCTATTGTTTCTTAATCTGGTCTTCAGGTGATGTCAGCAGTCCAGCCACATGATTTACTCGGGACCACCCCCTCTGTTCCATTTACAAAGCTCTTTTATATACATTGCTTCCTTTGAGTGTCACAGTAACCCTCTGAGAAAATAATAGCAAGTAATATTCTTCCCGTCACAAGGATAAAGAAACAAAGGTTCGTTGAGGTTATGTCATTTGAGCAGGTTTTCCCAGAGTAAGTTGCCGATCTGGGATTCATCTTAGTTCTTTGACTCCACAATTTAAGCTCTTTTCCTTATATGATGTTTTCTTCCATCAGACATGTGAACAGCTTCAACAGATGAGGGGGTGAGCGACTGGCCACTGGAAAATGCAGAAACCCCACACATCTGAAATTCAGGGAGTGACATCATCCAATGTGGTTCTTAGGTGTTCTGAGGAGGTGCAATAGAAAAGGTTTATTGTGCCACCAACAGGAAGTACATAACTGTCTACTCTCTTACATGTCCTGTAGATGAAAATATTTGGGTGTAGACCCCATGTTCATCTTCTTCTATGTCATAAGAGGCAATGAGATGACAAAACCACATGTCTTGGGGCAGGGGTGTGATTAAGAGTGGTGAAGGCCAAGGGTCCTGAATCAGACTTAATTCAAATCCCAGCGCCACTCATGGTTACCTGGTAAGTCACTTAAGCTTGCTGTGTTGCAGGTTCTTTGACTTTTAAGATGTGGATAGTATCTTATAACCCTTTTCTCACAGGGTTATTATGAAGGTCCAGAGAGTCAACTCATCTGAAGGCTGAGAACTGTGCTGGCAAATAATTACCAAAAGCACCAGCAATTGTTATTTCTCATCTAAATTCCATGGGAGAAAAGTGACAAATCGCATGTCCCCAGCAATCTTGTTCCACTATAATCTATATTGCTAGGTGCTAAATGTCACATCATCCCCTAAAGCCTCTAAATAGCATTTTACCCTGAAGAGCTTTGAAATGCCTTCATGTTTTGGTAGAGAGGCTGGAATAGTTTCACAGGACATTTGAATTTTACTTTTATAAGCAAATCCTGGTTTAATACAACTGTCTTCCAAATATAAAGCATAGAAATTATGTCTAAGGCATGTTTGTTGAATAATAATACTTCTAATTCTTAGGGTGGACTTTTGCTACCTTAAAAACCGATTGAACAGAATTTTTCAAGAAGGAAGTGATTTGGGAAAGTATACTTGAGGGGGTAACTTTTGGAGATGAATATTTGCTGATGGTAGCTGTAATTATACATATTTTCTGCTTGTACTAAATGGTAAGTTAAATTCATGCCTTTAAACAGTAATTGTCTTTTAAAAACATTACAGCTTCATAAATTGATTCTAACAACAAATCTTTTAAGAGCAATAATCAGTATTTTTTAGTTTTGCCAATCTTGTCATCAGGAAAACATGGGTCATTTATACGGTTTTCAAAGATGCACTTGATTTTGTTAGGTGCCCAGAGACCTGCACGTGAATTGTTCATTTCATATGGCCCACAACAGCCATCTTGTGACTGTTTGCAGAGTTTCTAGGAGATAGGTTACAAACGTGATTATACCAGCCATTTCTCAGGCTTGACACCAGTTTCAAATTAAAAACTGACAGGCCTCACCTGCTCCTGGGTTCACCCACAGGTCACTTTCTTGTCACTTCAGCTCTCCCTCCATTAAAATGACATCTGTGTTCATAAAGGCACTGAGAGGGGCTGTGAGTTGTTAGGATTGTTGAGGAATCAGAATAAGGTGGCATCTGCCCAGATAATGTAGTGTTCAACTTTGGCCTTTAAGGGGACAGGAGGCCAGCAACATCCAACTCTGTTTCCAGATACAAGAACAGAGGCCTAGAGTGGTGACCTCTGGCTTCTAATGCAACCCACAGGAAAGAACAATGGTGCCATTATAAAGAATGTGTTTGTACCTGTGGGGACGGGGCAAACAGAAATAGCAGTTTTGGAAATGTTCTTTCTAGACATTTCAATATTTTCCAGACATTTAAATATTTTAATGATTCTTTTTATTAACTTTATGTAAAGGTAAAAAATTAAGAGTTTTTCTCTTTAAAAAAGTAAAAGAAATGCAATTAGATGCATACCAGTTTAAACCAAGTGAAAAAAGCATTTGAATTATCCACGGACAGCATTTGCCTAGAATAAGTTGCCATATATCAACTCTAATGCTGGCATAGAATATAATGTGTCCATGTCTTTCAAGAAATACAAAATGCTTTGTAAATGTTATTTCAATTAAGATTACCAGTTAAAGAATTAATGAGAAAAGGGAACTTTAAAAAATAAAGCTAAAAGATAAATCATTTGTAATAATGTCTGAATACTTTAGTCTCTCTGATATTCAGGATGCAATGCACAGACACTTAATAAATACATGTTGAAGATAACAGGAAAAGATACTGTCCAAAAGAGGTAACTGGTGGTTGAAAAAAATCATAAATCTGAAAAATTATTAAATACTAATAAATGCAGATTATCCTTATTGTAAGTTTTTAAAAAAAATTTATTTTTAATTGTAGTTGGACACAATACCTTTATTTTATTTTTATGTGGTGCTGAGGATCGAACCCAGTGCCTCATGCATGCTAGGTGAGTGCTCTTCCTCTGAGCCACAACCCCAGCCCCAAGTTTTTTTTTTTTAAACAAAATTGTTAAAGCTTTTAAAGATTTATTATTATTATTATTATTATTATTATTATTATTATTATTATTATTTAGGCCTTACCTACTTTTGGAACATGAGGAACCCTAGGTGGTTGCCCCATGTGCCTGCAACAAAGCTGCTCCTGGGGCACGTGCTCTAGTACCTCAGGCTCCGCTAGGGAGGAGGCAGGTGGTGATGAGTTAAAGGCAGAGAGGAAAACCAGTTTCCCTGCACAAAATATATGAAACATTACTCCTTTTTTTTTTAACACATTGAATTATATGCCAAAGCTTTATTTAAAAGTCTATCTTTCATCAATTTCTTCACATATTTCCTGGTCCTATCATGGTGGCACAGTGATTGGATGCTCCCACTGGAGCTAACCTGCCTGGGAGTGATCTCATTATATGATTGACTACCTGAGTGATGTTGGGCCACTTACTCAACCATTTTGTGTCTTAGTCTCCTTATCTGTGAAATGGAGACAATAAGAATATCTACCTCAACCAGCAGGATAAAATGAGATGACTTTATACAAAGCACTTCGGACACTGCTGGGGCATAGAAAGTGATATATATTAAACTGAGAATAATTGTATTGCTTAGCTCCTATTTTGAGGGGTTGATGTGAGAATTAAACAAAAGAAACTAGAAGCTCCTATACATTTGTTTGATAGTATGATTATTACTGTTTTATTGTTATTATGTATAACCATGATATTGGGCAAGGAATAGGAAAACAGTTCTGTGCTCAAGGAGACTAATTTTTGGAAGTTGCAATGTGGTCATTCATATACTTCTCTTGTCCAAGACAGACAACGGGAGTCTTGGGCTGCAGGAAGGTCACAGGTCAGGGAGGTTACCTGGAATCTGGAGATTAAGCAATAAAGTTTGCTGTAGGAGGTAATGTTTGAGATGAGTCTCGAAAGGCAGGTTTTAGAAATAATGAAGAGTAACTGATGTTTATCTAATGTTAAGAATTGTCTTGATTTTATTTAAAATGATTGAGGGAATTGAGTATGTATGCATGGAGGTTGATATAGTTTATGTAAGCTGAGTTATACAGAAATCAGGATCGGCACTCAAATATGTATCGACTGCTTGTCATCAGGCTAGACTGGCAAAAACTGATGTAATATGTAATTGGTGTTTATAGTTTTCTTACTAAATAACAAGCAGATTATCGACAACTTTACACACATTCTTCCATGTATTCCTCATGATAATCCCACACAGGTAGATACCACTATTGTCCACATTTTATGGTTGAGGAAGCTATTGAGGCTTAGCAAGGTTAAGTAACTTGTTAATGATTATAAAAGCAGTTAAGTGAAGAAACTAGATTTTTCTAACTAGAGGCCAAGGCATTGATTTCAGTATGTTGTGTCACAAAATGTACGAAGCTCTACAAAACATTTTGGCAGAGATGACAGCACTGAGCCAAGAGACATGGTCTTCAGGATCAGATTTAAGTAATGTCAAAAAGGAACAGAATTGAGACAAAACATACTTGTTCAGTGGAGAGGAAGGATTGGGAGGGACTATAGGGGATTCTTTCTAGATGCTAGAGATGTTCTATTCTTGATCCAGGCCAGTTACATGGCTGTGTTCACTGTTTCGGTAAGCTGTACATTTGGGATCAAAACACTTCTTCCAGATGAATGTTGTACTTTAATTAAAAAGTTTATAAACAAATATGTGTTTACCTAAAACTTACCTAAGAGGCTCGCTAAATTGAGGTATGGAACACAATAAGTTAAAAACACACATGAACATATTTGTGCCCAATTTTTAGCCACAATATTACCTCCCCTTTCTCATAGCTCTTACCCTCCCCATCCCTGCCCCACTCTCCTGAAAAGGATTTTCATAGAGGCTATACCTTGATGTCTTGGGATAAAGATGAGAGTAGCTGAGAGATGATATAAAAAGACACATGTAGCCCAGGTTAAGAAGATGAGCAGAAATGAAACAAAGGCAGATGTGAAGCATGCAAAATGTCAGGGTAAAGGGTTTGTAGATTCTATCGATTACAGATAGTTGGTTATTTGAAGACATTTCACTGATTATTTACTTAATCTCTAGACTCTTTAGTCAGATGTACAACAAGTGATTTCAAAGTGGTCGATTCACAGGAATTCAGGTTTCTAGGTGAAAAAGACTTCTTTTTATGAATCTCATCACTGGTGAACAAAACAACATCATGGATGTTACTGGATTTCCTCATGGACTTAAAAGAAAGATAAACAAAATAGCCCCTACAGTAAGTAGAATTGCACAAAATTAGAAGTTTTATCTAGCTTTTATGAAATTAAAGGCCCATTTTTCTTCTGTAGACTTTTGTAGGAATTCCATGAAACCATTAGAGGAGCTGTGGAACATCTGGAAATGACCTTATTGTTGGTGACAATTTTCTTACCCTTTGACTTTTACATCACCATTTATCATAAAATTATTAATCAATAAGAAATTTTTTCTTATAAAAATGGTTTATTCTTTTTTGAAATATAAAGAACATCAAAAGGAATGAAACACTGAGAACCAAGAAATGGCTTTTGATGGATTTACTTATTGGCCTATGGGCTAAAATCTCTATTTTAACATCTCTTCAATATCAATAGAAAGCGAATATTACGTTTTCTGTTAACATTCACAATATTATTATATAAGTTTTAATAATTTTGGTGTCTGATTCACATTCCATGTAGCAACCTCTGCAAAGAGCAACCAAACTGGAGACCCCTTTAGCCATTGCCCATCTGATAAACTGTGATTGTGCCTAATTTCTGGTAATATCTGAAGGAGTGGAAATTCTTTATATTCCTGTTCTTTATACCTATGTGCTATTTCTATTTTTTTCTTGAAGTATTCTTTAACTATTTTAGTTTTTAATTAGATCTTATAGGCAAAAATGATATTCTATGTGTATTTTTAAATTGTTGTATAGGTGGAAGATGATTTATTTGGTAAGAAAATTTCAGAGTCACTAACTCTTTTCTTTCTTTAGTCAGGACTACCTTGCAAAGAAAATTGGAATTGGGATGGAGAAATATTCCTTTTTCCTAGAGGCTTGGAGATGCCATTGCTGGCTATTTCTCTGCTGTCTGATACAGTGTATTTATTAAGCTTCATATTTGTTCAGTAGTGATGGTGTACTGGCTGTAATAAATATGGATTTGCTTTTATGTGTGCATAGCATCTGCTTGGTTAGTTTTTAATATTTAATTATACGAAAGATATAGGCTAAGACAACTTTGACTTTAGATCAGTCGAAGTAAACAACAAATGAAGTTGTTCTGGAATTTGGAACCAGAAGGTCTAGGTTTACATTTTATTTTGCCATTTGCTGAGGTGAGTTACGATTTGTCTTTAAACTTAAAAAAAATGCAAGTAAATATAACATGTCTCTCATAGGGTGAAAGTGAAGATTAAATGAGATCCAGGGAGATAATAGTACTAAGATTCATGGTGGGTATCCCATAAATGTTCTTTCCTTCAGATCTCAAGAACAGGTTCTTCCATCCTTACAGGATGAGTGTTCCTAGTAGAAAATTCTTTCCAATTTATTTTAGGGCCAAATAAATCCTTTGTGTTTTGTCTCATTCTGTGCTTCTCATGAACTCTCCAGCATATTAAACATGCATCATCTTTGATCCATATATTGTTATTGCTAAAAAATGCTGTAAAATATTGAATGTTATCTGGAAGGGCATTGGAGTGTAAAATTCAAATAAAACAGTAGCCCTGATATTGTATAAAACTATGGGATACAATATACTGTATGTTATGTACATACTTGTTGATGCATTCTAAGAAAATCAGAAAAGAGTTGAAATGTTTCAAGAGTAACTACAAACAGGTATAGGAAAGGAAGTGGCTTATCTTTTTCTATGGATGTATTGTAAAGATTATTTGGAAAGATAAAGTCTGAGGAAGATACCATACTTAGAAAATGAGAAAGACCTAACTGGCTAGGATGACAGATAGCCATTCTAAAGCACCTTAGGCTTGTCTACCTACAGCCCCCAGGCTAATTCCAGCTCACTCCCTGATTTGTTGCAGACCATGAGTTAAAAATAGTTTTATATTTTTAATTGATTGAAAGAAATATTTCATTTCATATGAAGGTCCTATGAAATTCAGATTTGGTACCCATAAGTAAAGTTTTTTTTTAATACTTATTTTTTTAGCTGTAGGTGGACACAATACCTTTATGTATTTATTTTTAATTTTTATGTAGTGCTGAGGATTGAACCCAGTGCCTCACACATGCTAGGTGAACACTCCACCTCTGAGCCATAACCCCAGCCCACAAGTAAAGTTTTATAGGAACATGGGCATATTCATTTAGAGTGGAGAGTGTCTATGGCCTACGATGCCTAAAACATTTGCTATCTGGACTTTTATAGTAAAAGTTTGCCACTTGAGGATTAGAACATAGAAAGGCAGGATGGTTACAACATAATGTAGTATACTTATGGAAATCATTTTCCATCATGTACCTACTATCTGAAAGTGTTTCAGGCTTTAAAATTGTTTAAGTTGCATATTGACTTTGAGCCCAGCTTAAATACAACTACTTCCATGCACCTTTCTTTATTCTGCCAAGGGAATGACGCTTTTCCCTGCACTAAAACCCAGAGCACTTTGTACCTCTTAAGTATGCACTGTATTTTGCCTCAAATTCATATAATCACTAGTTCTTATCTAATTTTCTCAGATTATTATCTCCCTGAGGAGCAGGAATAGGTGTCTTTAGCCTCACTTTTCTCCATTATTATCTAGCACAGTGATTGGTCTGGATATTGTGCTCCATTTGTTGAATGACCATCGATGGCCTGATTAACTGTACATTTTTAAAAATTGACTCTTTGGAAATTATGACACAGAAATCTACCAGGTTGCCGCAGGCCGGCTGCAGCAAAATAACCGGGGGGTGACGAATAACTTGTGTATGTTGATACAGCAGGAATAGGAGCCGTTTATTGTAGGACAACAGAGCTATTTATACATTTTGTACAACTTATCTTAATTAGCATAAACTAGATACATCAGTCAACCAATAAGGAATCTCCACACTTAATAGCTCACTTTTGTTACTTCTCAAACCACTCCCTCTGGCATTTTGCCAGGCACCATCCAGACTTGTTTACGAACTCTAACATTTCTCTGGCAAAATACCACGTGTGATTTTGACTTGTCTACAGACCTTAACATATGGGTATAGCTTTCACAAAGAAGCTCTGTAGTTAGTGAGATCTAGAATTAAGGACATCATTATTCAGACACCAGATTTCTTCTTGATCTAAGGAGTCTCTCACTGAAATATTCTTTTCTTCATTTACTGAATGCTTTCTTTTTTTCTTTCTAATTTGTCTCCTCTTTTCTCTATAGGAATCTTTTGTTGGAGAGTGCTGCTGCTTCTAATGTCTGTCTTCAAGACAAGTGTTAGGATTTAACTTTACATTATTGTTGCTCCCTTCTTACAGTGTTAATTAATTGAGCATTTGAACCTCCTCATTATTTTTTCCTTCACTTTTTTCTGATGTATTTTTATTACAAAAAAACCCACAATTTCAACTTCAAAAATAAAGTTTACATCAAACTTTAAAATCTTTCTTTGCACTTTATCTAGGTGCCTTTTTAATTTTCTCTTTTGTTTGCCTGAACCATTTTTGACCTCTTTGATAGCCTTCCTTCCCACTGCAAATGGAAACTTCAGGATAAACATGAAGGATGGGAAATTCACTACCTACATTCAAAACAATTTTGTGTGTCCCAGTTAATCAATATGCTGAATAGATAAGGATAAATTAAATGGAAATAAACTGGAGGTAGAACCACCTGTGCAATTTTGTGTTTGAAGAAAAAGATCTTTTCAAGGTTTGTAAAACCAAGCTTGGCAGGAGGAAAAAAAATAACAAAAAATAGATTTACTGAGGGAAACACTTTAAAAAATGATTTGGGTATTGATCATTTTTAATCTTTTACCCTGAACAACTGGGAGATGTATTATGGCTAGAGCCTGCAATGAAAAGCAGGTCTGTTCTTTAACCTGCCCCAATTCACTTTGACATATTTTATATCTCGGGGGATTTGGCCACAAAGTCCATTAGAGCTTTGGAGGCAGTCAGGTCAAATCAATTGTCCACACTGCAGACAGGGTGCCCATCATTTACGGTAATTCACCCTCGTCATGGTAGAGGAGAGGAAAGGTTAAAAGCTGTATTGCCACGAGTGCATCTCATTTATCTTTCAGTGTATTGGTAATACCCAAACATTGCTTAAGGAACAGGAGGTAGAACATTAAGTTGGATTTCGGGGCCTTACAGGAGGTTTACAGAATTGGGCTAGTGATGGTTTAATAGAAATGAGGAAATGTCATGCTCCCAAACAAACCTGAAAATTGTTTTTGTTCAATAAGACATATGCAAAGCATATAGAACATTTAGTAATAAAGTCTTGAGAGGTCCAGAATGCCTTGAGTGAGCTCCCTGCTGGTACCTTTTCTTCTCCCCACCCCACCCTGGATGAGATTCCACTTTACATGTAGTTATGTGGATGGAAGAAGACATTCATACATCTACCATCTGTATTTGAGGCATACACGTATGTTCTAAACACAGGAGGAAGTGATTGAATAAAAGAATCATTAAAAATTTGGTGATTCCTACGTTTTCAAGATGAAAAAATAATCTCCAATTTTGAAAACAACATATTAAACATGTGTCAAATAATATTTTACGGTGAACAAGGGCATCCTTCCTACTGCTTTGCTAGTAGGAAGGATTGACTTACAGACTGACTAAGTTGCTTCTTAGTCTGCCTGGGGACAAATAAATTTAAGATATACCTGTTCTGGAATTTTAAGTAAGGTGAAAAGCTATTTGCTGCTTTGCAATTGGGGGTAAATTAAAATGTATGTGTACATAATTAGCCTTTCATTCTTTTTTTTTTTAATCTCACTGCTTTCTTTGCTTTGTTTCTCTCTTGAATTATATTTTATATCATAGGCTTCCTCATGGAAAACAAATAATTTTAAAGAGAGTCATATCTTTGGTGAAGAAGAGAATTGGTTGTGAATGAGATTTGTTTTTTTTTTTTTTTTTTGAAGGTCATGTATAGAAAATCAAAAAAATGTTGCAAATCATTATAATATGTGCAGCATATCTTTCCCAACCATTTTTATGTGTTTTTATTTAAAGAAGGATACAATGAAATTGGGTCTGTAGAAAGGTTTTAAAGTAATTTCTCTGGAATAGAATTACTTTGGTGACAATTCAGATTGTTTAAAAAAATGGTCCCATTTTACTGAAAATAACAATGCAGGAAAAACTACCTGTAACTATTTATGCAATTCCTTTCAACATCACCTTTCTGTGATGTTACTGCACATCAGAACTTGTTTTATTTCTCTCTGCAACTTCTTGTAGTGATTTCCTAAAGGGGAAAATTTATTTAGATACAGTTCAAAGTGTGAGTCATTCTAGGAAGTTGGAAGTAGGAATCAAATGCAAAATCCATTTGTAAATAAACACAAAATGAGATTAGAGAGATAAAATAGATATCTAGTACTCATTTCACAAAAACTTTAATCAAAACCACCTAAATATAAGAGCCAAGATTATACAAATCCTAGAAGAAAACATTGTAGTAAAACTTCATGACTGTGGATTTTTTAAAATTTTATTTTATTTTTTATGTTTTGGGTACTGGGGATTGAATTCAGCCTCTGAGCCACACCCCCAACCCTATTTTGAATTTTTATTTAGAGAGAAAGTCTCACTGAGTTGCTTATCACCTCACCATTGCTGAGGCTGGCTTTGAACTCACTCATGAATAGTACTCACTCCATCTTCCTGTCTCAACCTCCCCAGCTGCTGGGATTACAGGCATGCGCCACTGAGCCAGGCCCATGACTATAGATTTGATGAAAGATTTTTTAGATATGACACCAAATAGCCTGAGAAACAACAACAACAACAACAACAAAATAGATTTACTGGACTTCACCAAAATTAAAAACTTTTATTCTTCAAATTATACTATCCACAAAATGAAAAGACAATCCACAAAGTAGGAGATATAATTTTTCAATTCATATATATAATAAAGATCTTGTATTTAGACTGATAAAGGCAAATCTGTCAATCAAAAAAAATGGTAAGAGAATATGAACAGACATTCTCTGAAGAAAGTCTGTAAATATCCAGTAAGCACATAAAAAGATTATTGATATCATTAGTCATCAGGGAAACACAAACCCAAACTATCATGAGCTACTATCTCATACACACTTGGATGGCTGGATTTACAAAGTCAGATAATAACAAGTATTGATAAGGATGGGAAGAAATTGGAAGCTTCTTATGCTGCTGATAATGTGAAATTGTGCAGTTTCTTTGGAAAATAGTCTAATAGTTCCTCAAATAGTTATGACATGAGCCAGCATATGGCATATGCCCAAGTATATACCCACTCCTGGGTATATGAAAACACATGTCTACATTGCAACTTGTACATATGTTTATAGCAACTTATTCATAATAGCCCCAAAGTAAAAACAAGTATTCTTAAGTGGATGAGGGGACAAATTAAATGTGGTATATCCATACGATGGAATATTATTTACTCCATGAACAATTTGCACATAACCTTGAAGACATACTAAGTCAAAGAAATGAGTCACATAGTCTCTATATAATTCCAGTTTTCTGAGAGTCCAAAATAGAAAAATCCATAGAGATAGAAAGTAGATTGTTTTGTAAGGATGAGATGAATGGGGGAAAGAAGGACTAGGGGATGATAACTAAAGGATGCAGAGATTTTTTTTGAGGTTATGTAAATATTGTAAAATTGACTACAGTAGTGGTTGTACATGTCTATGAATATACTAGTATCTATTAACTTAGTATTCTTGTCTTTTTATCTTTTCCTCTAAGATAATTTGAGATAGAACAATTTTTTTCCTAAACTTTATTAAGATTTATCTTGAAGATATCCACTTTAATTTTAAATGTGTGAACTATAGGATGTGTGGATTATATCTCAATAAAACTGCTATTAAAAAATCTTTGAACAAGTAGTAGGGACTCATTGTTCCATGGACAATCATCAATGATTTCATGTTGGATTAAATTATTAAGTAGGGTCATCTTAAGTATGTTTGATCTGCTTTGTACATTTTTTTTCTGGGTGATTTATGTATGAATCTGAAGACTCCAGCTTCCTATGTTTCTAAATATACTTCTGTTAATAGTAATCTTCCTAACATCAAAAATTATTCTTGTCTTTTCCTACAAGATAATTTTTTTTCAGAAATCTTAATAAGATTTTCCTTGAAGACACCCATTTAAATTTTAAATTTTGGTAAATGATCAAGTGTTTTCCTGATAAAGCTTATCAATAATAAAGAAATATTTAATTAAATACTATCGGGAGTAGGGGCTGGAATAATTCCAAGGTTTATTTGTATTCTAAAGAAGTTAATACTAAAGTATGGACTCCCACTAGAAATGAAATTACCTGCTCTCAGTCATTTTGATGATAGCAAGCAATTTCTCCTTAGAGCCTGACAATTTTAGCATTCAAAGCATACCTTCCTTGTCATAGCCCTAGGCTCAGTATTATAAAAAAAAATAAAAATGAAAGTTTTTATAGTTGGAGGCACAACATATATTTAGCCACTGGTGGATTAATATTAGTAATAGGATCACATAAACAATGCAATTAATTGTGTGCAAAAGAGGATAAGTGCATACAGATAATAGAATAAGGGATTAGCAAAGATGATGTGAGTCAGAAATGTTTCTTAGAGGCTAAGGTCTAGAGAAAAATGAAGCCATTTATGTTATTCATCTATATTGAGCTAATGGCAATTCCTTTTCATTAATGTTACAACTCAGATGCCTAGAAAATTTACTCAAGATGTCTACAAATTTCTTTTTGACAGCATGGTTTCTTAATTTCCTATTTGACTCAAAAACCAGAATCCAGAGTAGGTACTCACATGAATGTTATCTGTGACAGTGGAGAAAGAAAATTATAATTAGTTTCAATTGGATTTATTTGTTATGATAAATTATTTATCTTCACTAAGGCATTTTTATTTAATGAAAGGCAGTAGTCACATGCACAAAGCATTATATTTCTTGTAAATCTATAGTGGTTTTCTTTTTCTTGCACTTCATGGCTAGGATATAAATATAATTTTGTGTGCTGCTATTGCAATCAAAAAATAAGAAACTTACTTCAATAAATCATGTTAGTAAATAATCATGGGAAAATATTATATTTATGAATTTGCTAATTATTCTTTCATTTCCTGTAGCCTGAACTTGAACTTCATCAGTTCATCTAGAAATCTTGAGTAAATAATTTTAAAAATAATTTGCTGCATGCAAATAATGTAGTTTTTTTTGATGATTAGTGGGGCAGCTTTAAGATATTTATCTCCGACTGTTTAAGGAAAAACTTATTACATTTATCACAATCCTATTTCAGTAAAAGCTGGATTTTGGCATTGAACTGTGATTGTCATTGTTAAGGAAGACAGAAGATCCATAGGATAGATGTTTCTTAGACTTTACAAGGTGTTCTGGGTTTTATAAGAAAAGTTAATGATTTTATAACCTGATTCTATGAAGAATGGTTTTGGTTCAAATTTATAGGATTGTGTTGTTGAAATACTTAGGAAACTCCTGATTCTCACCAATACTTTAAAATTTGGAGGAATCTACATTGATAATAATTCTAGTATCACATCTCTAACTGTTGGGTCTTCGTAGAAGTAATGCTTTGTAAATGTAGTCTAGATGTAGATTGTAAAAATAGCTATTATCTTTCAGATTTTTATTTGTATTCTACATTAGTAATATGTCATGTATGCTTATTATTTAATATGTATCATTTAGAGAATCTCTTAGTGTTTACATAGAAATTTTGTATGATAAAATTCTGGCATTTGGCCTGAAATAATGTGCTTATTCATGACTCTGATACTTACTAGGCTGTGCAGCTATTTAAATTTTCTGAATCCCTATAAACTGAATATAATAAAATCAACTTCATGTGAGCTAAAATTAAACTCTGCATATTAATGCCAGTACAGAATCCAGCAAATAGTTAAGTACTCACTATAAGGTGTATTTGATATTAAAGTTTAAGTGAGATATCTCAATGTTTCTTAGGACCTGTGCACTCTTGCTGATGGATTTCAAATTTGGTTTTTCTTTTTCTTTAAAAGGTAACATAGAGTTCATCTAATCCTCCCATGCCACCCCGCCCCCAACCACATTTTGAATTAGCATCCTTAAATCAGAGAAAACATTTGGCATTTGGTGTTTTGGAATTGGCTGACTTCACTTAACATTGTATTCTCCAACTCCATCCATTTACCAAAATAAATAAATAAATAAATAAATAAATAAATAAATAAATAAATAAATGTAATATAGAGGCGTTAAAAAGGCCTAGTCTAGATAATCTAGTACCACCACAAATTTAGTGCCTGATTTAGTCATCTTTTTCACTGCTGTGACAAAATCCTGACAAAATCAATTTTACAGAAGGAAAAATTTATTTGACACTCACGGTTTCAGAGATCTCAGTCCAAAGATGGCCAACTGCATTGCTCTGGGCCCAAAATGAGGCACAACATCATGGTAGAAGGGTATGATGAAGGAAACCAGGTCAGGATGTGCCCACCAAGAATTAGAGAGAGCCAGAGCTCCCGTCACCATGGACAAAATATAAACACCAAATGCATACTCTCAATGGCTCACCTCCTCCAGCCACACCCTATCTCCCTGCAGTGACCACCCAGTTAATCCCTATTAGGGGATTAATGCACTGATGAGGTTAAGACTCTGACAACACAATCATTTCACCTCTGAACTTTCTTGCATTGTCTCATGCATGAGCTTTTGGGGGGACACCTCATAGCTAAACCATAATAGTGCCCGTGTTAATCATTTGTGTTTACAATTATCTTGGTGCTAAATGAAGGTCAAATTGCATCATTGCACTGTGTAAGAATGAAGGATTTATGGCAATTTGAATATTTACATGCTTGAAGGCAAAGTGGAAGCAATTATAAGAAAACTCAATTTACATTCAAATCACTTAAAATGCTCTTTTCTAATTTGAACAGTCTGATAAAACTATAAATATTTTCATTAGCATTTCAAATAATTGAAAACTAATATCAGATATTTTCTCATTCTCAAACCCCAATAGTAATTTGATAGCCACCCACTATATTTTAATAAAATATCTTTATAGTCAAATAAGACATTTATACTGTTACTAAATTATACTTCATTGAAACTTCATTTATACTATTTTGTACAATTTACATATATAAATGCTTTGAAAATTAATGTTTGCTTTTTTTGAAAGCATCTCTTTGCCTAAGAGAATGTTAAAATTTGTCATAAAAGGATTGTGAAAAGAGAGAATTATATGATAATTAGCTGAGACTATTTAAAATACAATTTTGCATCAGGAAAGTAACATGGTCATCTGGGGGTGGGATGAAGAGCTTTGTGTTTCCCACTCCATTCTGGGATTCTGTGTGTATCATGGGCCAGTGATTCTGCATGGGGAACTCATTAGAGCTTGAAGCATGGCCACTGGTGGCCTTTGTGGGCAAGGTGACTTTGTAATGAGGACTTGGGAACACAACTTAGGATGTAACCAGGAGCAAATGGTACTTACAGTCAGACCTTGATGGACTGTACACAGAGGTCAAAGGAAGGCCAAGTCAGTCAGAGCATGCTTTTCCAAGCCAAGGGAGAACAGGATGCCTAGTGCAAAACTAAGAATTCCAGTAGGCAGGATACACAGGCACCAGAAGAAAATTAGGAAAAGTATCTGGGTACTACATGAATTAAGAGGACTATGTCCCCATCATGAATCTAAAATGTCATAGATACCTTTATTCCCATAAATCCAAATGTAATAGTAGGGAGAAAATTGTGGGCATGAGTGGTAGGAGAAATGTTATTGTTATCCAAGAGAGACTAAGTTTAAAGTGGATTAAAACTCTGGTTAACTCTTCCCTGCTAAACAGAAATAAGTAGTGGTGATGTTCATGGATCTTATGTGGGTCAAATTGGACCCAATGAGTGAACGATTCTTTTTGAGAACATAAGCATTATAGTGTGAGTTAAATTTGCAGTTATGACACAATTGCAATTGTAAACTGAGATGAAAAGTCAGAAAGTTTTTTCCCCCATTTTCTTCTACAAGTTGTATGGTTGGTTTTAGCTTTTGCATTTAGGATTATGATCCATTTTGGGGGGAGAGAGTTCCTAGGAATTGAACTCAGGGGCACTTGACCACTGAGCCACATCTCCAGCCCTATTTTGTATTTTATTTAGAGACAGGATCTCACTGAGTTTTGCTTAGAGTCTTGCTGTTGCTGAGGCTGGCTTTGAACTCTGAGATTCTCCTGCCTCAGCCTCCGAGGGCCTGGGATTACAGGCTTACACCACCACACCTGGCAAATATAATCCATTTTGATAAACGATTAGAATATAGTGTAATGAATGCATTGAAGTTCATTTTTGTGGTATCCAAGTGCATTTTGATATCATCACATTTGATATTAAATTATTCCAGAATAATTGTTGAAAATATCATACTTTTCCACTGGATTACCTTTACCTTTGAACCTTTATAAAAAAAATCAGCTGTCCACATGTTTAGGTGTGTTTGTGAGCTCTTATTCTCTTGCATTGATGAATTTTTGTACCTATATGCCAGTGCCACAATGTCTTGATTTCATAGTTGTGTAGGTCATAAAATCTTAGCCTTCCAACGTCCCTCACCCCAGGTCCTTTGCATTTTTACATGAAATGTGAAATCAACTTTTTAATTTCTGATAAAAAGTTCATTAGGATTTTAGTTTGGTTTATGTGGATCTATAGATCCATGTTGTAAGTTTGACAAACTCTTATTGAATCCGCTGACTCCTGAATATTTGTTTCTGTTTGTTTTGGTCTTCTTTAACTTTTTTTTCAGTAATGTACATGTATTTCACATACCAGATTTATTCTAAGTAGTTCATAATTTTTCATGCTATTTTAAATGATGTTTTCAAATTTAAATTTCTGACTTTTCATTGCTAGTATATAGAAATACAATTGGTTTCTATCAATTTTGTATTTTGTCATCACTTATTAATTCTACTAGCTATTTTTTTCAGTTATACATGACAGCAGAATATATTTTGACATATTATACATATGTGGAGTATAACTTTCCATTCTTTTGTGTGTGTGTGTGTGTGTGTGTGTAGTGGGGGGTATCAGCAATTGAACTCAGGGGCACTTGACCACTGAGCCACATCTCCAGCCCTATTTTGTATTTTATTTAGAGACAGAGTCTTATTGAGTTGCTTAGTGCCTCACTTTTGCTGAGGCTGGCTTTGAACCTGCAATCCTCATGCCTCAGCCTCCTGAGCCACCGAGCTTTCAGGCATGCATCATCATGCCTGGCTAATTTCCCATTCTTGTGGTTGTACAGGATGTGGAGTTACACTGGTCATGTATTCATATATGAATATAAGAAAATTATGTCCAATCAATTCTACTGTCTTTCCTGTTCTCATCCCCTCTTGCTTCCCTTCATCCCTCTTTGCCTAATCCAATGAACTTCTATTCTTCCCTCCACTCCTCTTATTGTGGGTTAGCATCTGAATATCAGATAGAACATCAGGACTTTGGTTTTTTGGGATTAATTTATTTCACTTAGTGCGATAATCTCAAATTCCATCCATTTGCCTGCAAGTGCTATAATTTCATTCTTCTTTAAAGCTGAGTACTATTCCATTGTGTATATATATCACATTTTATTTGCCCATTCATCTGTTGATGGGAATCTAGGTTGATTCCACAACTTAGCTATTGTGAATTGAGCTACTCTAAACATTGATGTGGCCTTGTCTCTATAGTATGCTGATTTTAAGTCCTTTGGGCATATGCCAAGGAGAGGCATAAACAGGTCAAATGGTGGTTCCATTCCAAGTTTTCTGGGGAATCTCTATACTGCTTTCCAGCAGAAATACTACCAATTGAACTTAAACTTTTCCATAAAACTGAAGAGGAAGTCCATTTTATGAGACCATTTATTATCTGATACCAAAGTCAGTTAAACACATTACAAGGAAAGAAAATTATAACATCTCTATTAAGCATAGACACAAAAAATTCATCATAAAATTTTAGCAAATTAAATAGAATACATAAAAACAATGCATATGTCCATACGGGGTTTATCTTAGGAATGCAGGTTTAATTTAAAATTCAGAAAAATTTATATGAGCATCTTCACAGATGCAGAAAACCAATTTCCAGTGCCACCAGCAATGTATGAGTGAAACTTATTGCCCGCATTCTTGCCAACATTTATTGTTACTGTATTCTTAATAATTGTCATTCTGAATGGAGTAAGATAAAATCTCAATGTAATTTTAATTTTCATTTCTCTAATTGCTCTACTAGCTTTTTGGGGGAGGAGGGTAGATTTCTTTGGATATTCTACATATATAATCATGTCATCTTTGAATAAATACAATTTTAATTATTTCTCAAACTGTATGATTTTAATTCATTTGTCTTGCCATACTGACCCAGCTAAGGATCTTCAGTATAATGTTGAAGAGGAGTAGTGAGAACACATACCATTCTTTTTCTTGCTCTTGGGGTGAAAGCATTCAATCTCTTACCACTAAAAATCAGGTTAGCTCTAGGCTTTCTGTAATTGCTTTTTAACAGGTTGAGGAAGAGATTTTTCTGTTCCTAGTTTGTTAAGAGTTTTGAGCACGAATTAATGTTGGATTCTGTTAAATTATTTTTTCTGCATCTGTTAAAAAGTCCGTATCATTTTTCTGAATTTTAAATTAAACTTTCATTCCTATGATAAACTCCACATGGACATAATGGGTTTTTTTTGCATATATTTTATTTGATTTGCTAAAATTTTATGATGAACTTTTTGAGTTTATGTTTAATAGGGATATTGTAATTTTCTTTGTTTGTAATGCGTTTAACAGATAATACTGGTCTCATAAAATAAACTGGGAAGTATTCTTTGCTCTTCAGTTTTATGGAAAAGTTTAAGTTCAATTTGTAATATTTCTTATATGTTCATCATTGAAGGCTTCTCATCCTTAATTTCTTTGTATAATTTTAAAACCACAAATTCATCTCTTTAATGTATGTAGGACTATTTATTTGTATCTTCTTGAGTATGCTTTGGTAGGTTGCATTTTTCAAGGAAGTGATAATTTGAATGTATTGACCCATTTTCATTCACAATATTCTCTTATTTTGCTTTGACATTCTTTAGGATCTGTGGTGATGTACTCTTTCATTCCTGATGTTGACAAGTGATGTCTTCTCTCTTTTTTCCTGAGAAGTCCTCTTAGTCTTTGTCAGTTTTATTCATTTTCTTGAAGAATGTTTTTGTTTCATTATTTTTCTCTATTTTATTGATTTCTATTCTTACACTTACTCATTGTAATCTACTTAAATAAAACATTTTTATAACCCGAATTTGAATAAAAATAATCTAATGGACATAAAGTACTAGAGTCTTGTTTTTAGCTTTATTTTCATCCCTGTCCAATAATTGTTACTGAAGACGATGGTATTATTTTTAAAAATAATGTAGGGTGCTATAATACTGGCTTACTACAATAGATATTTACTTTTAACTCATACACAATTCACTTGGTACCTGGAATGGGATGGGAGCAGAGTTGTGAAGGCAGTCTCCATACAGTCAACTGTTGTCTCAGGCACTTTCTGTTTTGTAGTTTTATCATTCTCCATTCAGTGAACATGAGAGGGACAGCAAGATTTTATGGGCTTGGAGTAAAATGCAGAATTCATCATGTCTACTTACCATCCATGTTATTGACCAGAACTTGGTCATATAACTTGTAACTACAGGGATTTATATCACATATGGTACAGTTGTGTGTTCAAGAATAAAAATAATTTAAAAAAAACAGATTGGTGAAAAATGCTGTACATTCAGATATGCAGTCTTGGTCCTGCTTGAAACCTGAGGTACCAGTCACTGAACCAGCTTATGTAATGCTAAGAGCCCTAGTCCTCCTGTAACTGGTTTCTGAGATATGCCCTTATCCATTGAACTTGTGAATTCACCAAACTCCATTTCTCATTACCAGTGACCCTTCCAAGTATGTGTAGTTCACGAATCTGTATCTCTGCCTCAGTTTCCTGATTGTAGACAGTTTTCCTGTTGTCTTTTTCATAAACTTTAGTCATTTTGTCTGAGATTCATGAAACAAAGCAGTCTTTATCAGCTCCCCAAAATCCCTTAGATGCTTGCCTTTGGCCTGATTCAAAGAAGATGGACCCTCTCCTCCATCCACAACCACAATGTATATCTTCCAGTTGTCCACTGACTAGATATTCCTATTGCTGTGGCCAGCTGTCCAGAGAAGAACCATGTGATCCCAGTGCTGGTCTGAATACCCTATGTTTATATCTCTCTGTTGGACTTTGTGATCTGAACCTTAGAGCTGATGCAAGTACCAAGCCCAAAGATGACTAGCTCTTTTTCCTGGCTCTCCCCTCTTTTATAGGCTGGCTATGGAGCTTTGGTCATTCCCAAGGCCTTTTGGACTTTCTCATAAGTTGTCTGGTAATTTCCATGTTCTTTAAGAGAAAAGCACTTGTCCTGATAGATAGCAGGCAAAGATGCTTTTCCTTTCTTTTAATCTAGAAAAGAGTGTTTCTATTAATAATTATGACTTGTTATAGTTTCAGATATTTACATGCCATTTTATCAAAATATCCTAAAATAGCCGTTTTATTCAAAATGATATTGTTACTGGTGTTTTTAAACTTCATGATTTCAAATGTCCTGTTGGATATTTCTTTAAACTGGAAAGTTAAAAAAAATAATAATACATACTTTGTATTATTTCTATCATAGTGCTGTCAAGAAACTATGTGATCACTAGATAAGTATATATATATATATATTCCTTGGAGACTTAATATTTTTAACTAACTTCCTTCCTTCCTTTATTTAATATGTAGTCCTGGGGATCAAACCCGGGCCTCACACATGCTAGACAAGGGCTCTACCACTGAGCTACACCCTTACCTCCTTCTGTGTAATTATAACTTTCAATCCTCTAATTGGAAGTGAAACAGAATTTTGAGTTCAGCTTCGTATCATTCTCATGACCAATAGATATATATATAAATGATACTTGTATCATTTATCTTTTGGATAAATGTTTGATTTTGTTTTAGAGCAATTTTTAATCAGATTGTCTAAACATGCTTATTGCTCTAAAGGGACTTGAACCAAAATTAATTTAGCTACCTGAAAAGCAAGTACCTTCCCTGTCTTCATGTACAGTTAATTAGCCTCTAGATTACTGGCCTCATAATGTTATGTTAGGGTTGCCATTTTTAAGTGCATGGATCAGCAGTAATTCTGTTCTCCTATCTCCAGGGGAGGGTCTATGTTTACTTGCTAATCTTTGGATTCTCTATGCAAATTTTGGTGCAGCTCAAATTAACACCTGTTAAATGAAGCAAGTATTTCTCTTGCATGTGCTTCCAACCCCACCAAGGCACCTCTACACATTTGGGAAGAAATTGTAAGGTCTGTTCATATTCTGAAACGTGGAAAGGCTGTCAGTGGTCATGAACCTCATCATTTAAGCAGGCAGTCGAGGTTAACCCATCTGATTCTCACATTCTATTGATCCTTTCTCTCCTGGGAAGAACAAGTGTTGTTGATTTTTGGTGGTTGTTATTCTTGGGGTGGGGTCCCTGTGGGAGGAAAGAGAGGGTGAGTGAAAATGAGACCATAAAGACTCAATAACTAATCACCGCATCCTGGAGGCGGACAAGCTGATACACAAATCTTTGTTCTCAACCAAAGTGGTTCATTTGTAATGGAGATTACGGTAACAGCACACTGAAGTTGTCTAAAGGAAAGTGATGTCTCAGGAGTCTTCAAAATGTTTGGCTACGAGTTAATAATGTGGTCAGTGCTTAATAGCCAACTACAGGACTACATTATCTTTTAACAGATGCCACTCATGTGCAATCCAAACAGGTCAATTACTAGCAAATCTCTGATGATCTCACTACAGCATGAAAGAGCCAGAGAAAATGAACAGATGCAAAGACAGAAACTGAAAGAGGGTACAGACCAATTTACAGAAATGGAACTGGATCCTTAGAGGACTAAGACCAGCACATGACATATTCATTTCTATCTTATTAATTATTTATACAGGATGAGAGCTTATCACTTGAAGCAAAATTTTACAAATATATATATTTTACAAATATATACATGTTTCCCTTTTTCATGGGAAATGGTACATCCTTAAGAAAGGAAAGGGAAGCTATAGACAGTGAAGTTTTCTTCTTTTTTAAATATATGTACTCATTGTTGTTGGCAACTCTAATTAAGTTCAACACTACAGGTTTTGGGACAAGCAAAACAATCTAGTAGTAAACAATATGAGTCAATTTATCTTTAATAAATGTATATGTTTAGCTCTCATTAATATTAATGGGGTTACATACATGTATTGAGGCAATAATAGACCCCAATTAAAATCCATTTGTATTCATGAGTTTTTTTAAACGTTGCTTTGCAATCATTTCTTTTAAAATGTGAGTCAATAATTTAACTTCAAAAGATATTTCTAATATAGCTAACTAATGTAAGAACTCATTTAAATTTTATTTCCAACAAATTTCCATGAAAAACTTAACAGTAAATTGACCCATCATTTCCCAGAAATCACTTTTATTTGCTATACTAATTTGTATGCAGTACACTAACCAAAAAGCATCAGATGATTCCTGTTTTCTGCTTCTGTCTTTGTTATCTGGTTGTCAGCTGTCAATCTATCCACAACTAAGTCCATCAACTAAACTTGCCAAACTGATGAACTCAGCCCAAGTCAGTCTACCCAGCATTCCCATGTGTAGGTCACATTTCACTATTCTGTATGGACTATGGAATCAATAGAATATTGAAGGTAACAATATATAAATATTGTGTTTATAAAATAAACATTCTATTAAAGAACACAGCTTTGTTCTATGAGTGAGGTAGAATAAGCTCCCCAGAGATTTATATTCTACTTACAAAAGAAAATGTGTACCCAAACTTCAAGACACTTTACCTGCATTGACAGTTTACAGCTTAAGATAGGTGGGTTTGATAAGGCTAAACCGGCTGGGGGACTAACACGGCAGACTAAAATATTTATTATGTATCTAGATCTATGTCAATTTCCGGAGCAGGGAGCAAGGATTCTGGGAACAGGTTCTAGGAAATAAATACTCCATGGGAAGGAGGGACCAGTGGTGATTTTAAGGACAGGTTTCTAAAGAGATAACATTTGAGTCATCTCTCGAAAGATGGGTGGGAGGCAGAAGGAATGGCTCATTCTAGGATGCGCAGTTTGCTCAGTTCTATGGATAGGTGAGGTGTGAGTGAGGAAGCATCAAAGGAGATAGTGGGCAGAGTGTAGAGCCACGTCCCACAAGCTCGTGTGTCATAGTAAGACGTTTCCTATCTTATTTGGAAGTTGTTGGTGAGTCACTGATGAATTTCAACCATCAACCTTACAAAGCAAGGACAGATGGAAACATCTCTATGATGGTGTGAGGAGGATGAGAAAGGATGGAGTTGGCAGCACAGAGGCCAGGTAGGAAGCCTGTGCACAATTCCATGTGTGAAATTAGGAGAGCTTGGATTATGCAGCCAATGAAATGCTGATGAATAGACACTTCTGGAAGCTCTTCTGGTAGTTGAATCTGTGGCTAGTTGAATAAAAGGTGAGAGGAAAGTGGTCTAGGATGATTTCTGTATTTGATAGGCAGAAATAATAATGAACATGATGGGGGGGGTTAGCACAAGGGACAGATTTGGAAGGGAAAATATACAATTCAAATTTGGACACTGTTCAAATTTGAGATCTATGTGAAATATTTGAAGATGACTCTTTACCATTGATCTATGACACTAAAATTCCAAGGAAGAAAAGAATCAAAGCTGGAGATACAAATTTACAAATCTTTAGTTGATGACTGTGGTTGTTGGCTGATTATAAATCGGAAAACAAAATTTGGAAATTTTCTGTTTTGGTGCATTCCCATAGGGTCACGCATTGGTTTTGGTCTACGCAGGATCTATTTACCTTTCTTAGGGATGGGGTCATTTTAACTCTTAATCCCTGTGGCTAAGGTGGGTGGACTCCACTCTGACTCTACAGGAGGTGTATTACTCAAACCCAATCAATCCATTTCCACTCCCTCCTAAGGCCACTGTAATTCAGCCTGTGAACCAAACCAGGCCAATGGGATGAAATTCCCGGACCTGAGTTGTAGATGTCAAGAAAAAAACATCTTCTCACCCCAGACGACAGAGAATGGGCTTTTCGGTGTGTGGCAGCAGACAACTCTTATGCGACCAGGCAGGAAGACCTGAGAATGAGAGGCGGAGAGAAACCTTATATGACATTGTTTGAATTCTCAGATCCGGTGGGACTGAATACAGATGCCAGGACATTCTCTTTATGGCTGCAGTTAATTTTAATTGATCCATTTTTTTTTCCTCTCACAATCAAAATGGTCTGATGAAGGGCATAGGATACATCTATAGCCTCATTTTTATTTATGTGAATTACAAAAATATTTGTTAATGAATGATTAAATGGTAATATAAAAGGAAAAGCATGATTTTTTGACTTTCAATATAATTCTTAACATATTATTGCTTGAATTAAGTTGATACTTTATAATTTTGAATATTCATGTTAGAAATATAATATACATTTTAATTTTTTTAGCTCTCCTTTAATCTTTTGACAACATTTTTTGTCATTTTCCATTTAAAGTGCTCTGTTCTTTTAGACTTATTTCTTGTAATTAAAAAATTTTGAACAGCATCTTTTTTAACGGTACATTTTAAACTGATATTAGGCAATGTCTGTAAATTAATTTTTTAAATATATATACTGATTCTAAACCCACAAATTTTGCTAAACTTATTTTAGTTTGTGGTGCTGGTTACTGAACTGGGGACTTCCAAGTTAGGCGGGTGCTTTACCACGGAGCTGCATCCCTTGCCCTACACTCATTAATTTTAGTTGGTAGATTAATTAGGTTTTCTATGTAGAAATCATATCCTCTACAAAACTTCTTTTTTGCCTTTTCAATAACTTAGTATCATGTTTGTTGAATGGAGTTTGGGGGGGAGTGAGACATGAGCCCTTTATCAGCTTAAATTTTTTTCAATTTTAATTTTCTATGAGATTTTCCACTTTTTGCTTTTCAAAAAATAATGATTGAAAATACTAAATTTTATAAAATGCTGTTTGTATTCTTGTTTGGATGATCACAAGCTTTGTCCTCTATTAGTGATACATGAATTGTATCCATCAATTTTCCTAGGTTTTATCTTATTTAGCCTTTATATTATTAAGCAACTGTTACCATAATTCTCTTTATATTATTAAGCAACTATTCTCATTTTCTGTTTCTTCTGGAATCAATTTTAGCTGTTTTTTAAACTATGGCATATGTAAAAGAAATCTCAAGAAGAGGATAGGGAACAAAATTCAACATTTTGATTTTAGTGACAGGATATGATTAAAAGGTATATGATTAAAAGAATTAATGAGGGTTTGTAATGAGCATTAGAGGTTGTCAAAATAAAGCATTTAATTTGGAAAACAAGGAAGGAAATAAGAATATTATATGCTGAGCTGTTTTTTTCATAGCAATGAAACAAGGATTATAAAGAAACAAAAACAAATACAATTTTGGTCAGAGAACTTTTGGGTAATCTTTCAGTAGTTAGCATGGCTAAAAATACCAATTGTTGCTTGGTCTGCTTTAGCTTCATTTAGAAATAGCAAGGAGATCATTGTTTTTTAAATATATAGGTGGACACAATATCTTTATTTTATATTTATGTGGTGTTGAGGATTGAACTCAGTGCCTCACATGTGCTAGGCGAGTGCTCACTGAGCCACAACCCCAGCCCCAAGGAGATCATTCTTAGAGTCTTAAGTACAACTCCCATGGAAATCAGCTTCTTATTGGACTGACTTAGTTGATCAGCCATTTCACTTCAAAGCTTTTTTCTGTTCCACAAGTTTTCTGAATTGATCTTACATGGATTATATGAGAACACGGCTACCTGTACTAACGTAGCTGACATTTACTGAGAGCATTCAATGTGCTTATTGCTGGGCTTTGCAGTTTCTATTGCCAGTTTTGTATATTTACTTACAAGAGTGTGTTAATATATAACTTGAAAATTTTGGTCACTTTTATATTAGTTATAATATATCAACATAATATAAAGAAATGCAAGCTGTTCTTGAATTCTTTTGTTTTTCATGCTTTTAAATATCACATGTTCTTTTCCAGTTGATGTCAATGGCAATGAACTAAGAGTAACTAATCTGTGAAGATACAACCCATGTGGTTTAACCCTCTTGGATTTCTTTTTCAAATCTTTGGTTCCTACCATGCACTTTTTACTGCTTTGGGTAAAAACTTAGGAAAGCAACATTTCTATCCTAATCTTTTCTCTTTTAAAAGTTACCCACCAAATATTGATTGGAAATCCTAATATGGATAGTCAGAGTCAAATCCAAGTTTTCAAAGGATCATATCATTGCATATAAAATATACTTGTCCAATTTTATAGTATTTTACGACTTTCAAATAAACTTTTGCAAACATATATTATTTGATCCTCATAACACCTTTCGATGTGAAGCAAATGTTATTTCCTACTTACAGATGAGAAAATAGGCTGGCAGAAACTGATTAAATTTACTAAGGTTATAACGTGGCAGTGCTAGAACTAAATGCAATCTTTCTTTTCCCAGGAGATCTGGAGATCCGTTCCTTTAATTGAGAACCAACTGGTTTTATTCATTGCTGCAATGCCTGCCTCATTCTCCCTGTCTTCCTTCCCTTCCTCCTCTTGTCTGGTTCTTCCTTCTTTTCATCATTTATTAATCACTTTCAGTGGACAGGAAATGTTCTGATTATTTTACTTTTATTTGTCAAGTTCAGTCCTCACAATAACTGTATTAGGTAAGTGTACTCGTAGTGGGTTATGTTGTTAACTCCATTTCATAGAGAAGAAGAAAATGAGGAATAAAGAGTTCAAATACGTTGTCCAAGGCCAGAGACCTCCCTGGTCATGCTGGGGTTCCAATCTTATCTATTGTGCTATGGAGATTGAGCTCCTGACCACTGAGAAGCAGGAAAATTCCACAAATAAGAGGTTATTTTTAAAAAGTTCTCTTCAAGCAGATCTTTAGTAAAACAAGTAAATAATAAAAGCAAATGTCTAAAGGATAACAAAATCTATTCATAGAAACAGGGCAAGTCTCGCAGCATGTTAACTGGAGAGGGATTTCAGAGGAGGGAAGAGGAATAAAGCCAGTTTTAGCTAGTTCATATGCTAAAATATTGCTAACTGGCAATTTTAATGTATTTAAGATGCTTGTTATGGTACCGCTAAAAGGCAACTATAATTAATGTTTCCAAAAAGGATAAAACAACTAAAATCAATATATTCTCTTTCTATTTAGCCTTTGATTATACAGCTAATTATGTTTTTGCATTAAAAAAAGTTTTGCCTTGGTTATATCCTGTGATTACTTGAGCTGTGCCTCACTTTACATCATGCCTTAATGAGATGACTGCTCTAATGAAGACAGTGTCTTTACTTAATATTTTAATATTAAATAACTGAAAAGTTGAGGCAATTTATTATTTTTTAGGAATTTTCTTTCTTTCTTGTGGACATCAATTGGTGTTTGAATTTAGTTCTGGCATGCACAAATTTAGAAGATAACTTACTTTGGGGGCCAAGAAAAATATAAAACTATTATGCTCTAATATACAACATGCATGAAACTGGGAACTGATTACATTTACATATTTGTTTATTTATGCGTATTTATATTGGTTTACCACATTTTCTAACTTTACTCAAAACTCTGGGACTTGAGACTTAGGGAATATATATAGATTGTAAAGCATACAAAGTTCTTTTGTTGAGAGAAAGATTTAAATGTTCACAAAACCAGTTTTTAAGTGAAATGATTTCTTAAATAAAACAAAACTAAAATTCAAGCATTTTCATAAAATAAGTGTGATTTTTTGTAGACTCTGTAGTAAGTTGTATGCTTAACAATAATTTAAGTTTGTCTATTCAATACATAATCAGCATATTTTCTGAAAGAAATATATATCTGTCTTTTTTTACACCTAACATTTTTAACTTTTCCTTAAAATAAATAAGCAGGAAGTTTTGTCATTAATACACAAATCCTTTAAGTTTTTAAGTTCATTACCAAGTGCAAAAACATATCAAATGAATATTATTATTTTATTTCATTTTTTGGTACTGGAGATTGAACCCAGGGGTGCTTTACCACTAAGCTATATCCTCAAGTCTTTTTTATTTTAATTTTTATTTTGAGACAGGGTATATCGCTAAATTGCTTAGGTCCTTGCTAAATTGCTGAGACTGGCTTTGAATTTGGGATTCTCCTGCCTCAACTCCTAAATTGCTGGGATTACAGACAGGCACCACCATACCCAGTTGTATGTAATCTTAAGTAATATTTTATTTTGTGTAAAGTAAAAACATAAGGAAGTAACAGGAACACAGGACTTTTGAATCTTGTTTGTCTCTACTAATTAATTTGCTATCTGAAATTCTCTTCATCTCTTGTGGGTCTTGGTTTTCTCATCTGCAAAATCCAGGTGTGTGAGCTTTGGCCTTGCTGGCTGAAGTGGTCTTTCGGTAAAGATCAGTAATATTAGCATAAACTGGGAGCTGGTTAGAAATGTAGATTCTTTGCCTGCTCCCTGGGTCTATTGCACCAGAATCTGCATTATAATTAAATCCCCAGAGAGTTCCTTTGGTGATTATAGTTTGGGACACAGGAAATTGGAGGAGATTGAATGCCATAACATCTAAAAATAGGTCAGGAATGTGATGATTTACCTGGAAAAAAAAGTTTAAAATAATAGAATGTGTCCTTAAAGATATACCATATTATAGGTACCACACAGATTTATTTAGGTTAATCCCATGACTATCAGTGACTCCCTCTGTGATCTTTGGCACATCATTTATTTTTATGTTCTTATATGAAATACAGATCATTAAAATTATCTCCTAAGGATGGAGTATTAAATAAAATATTTTATATTACAAAAAGTTCAACAAATGTCAGTTTTCCATCTCATTTTCTCCCTAAATCACCTTTTCTTACCCATCCCCAATTTTTGTTAAGATACAGGGAGGTTGAAATAAATAAATTAAATTCTACCAAAAAGTACATCAGTTGCCAGGTTCAGTAGCACATGCCTGTAAACCCAGTGACTCAGGAGGCTGAAACTGGAGGATTGAAGTTTGAGACCAGCCTCAGCAACTTAGTGATGTCCTGTCTCAAAAAAAAGTACACCGGTAACATGTTTCTGTTTCTGTAATAACGTAAACTGAGTTATTCATCCCAGTTAGTTTTCCTACTCTGTTAAGTTGTAGTTTTAAGTCTTTCTCATTTTCTCAAATACAGTATGCCATCTCTTCTTGCCATATTTTAGGGTTCTATCAGGATAAGTCAGTGATCTGTAGCCAGTTAGAGGAGGTGGGGAGATATGATGACCTGAAACTATAATTACATACACAGGCAGGAAATCAGAACATCAATCTCAAACACCTGTCCATCATTTTATCATGATCAGGCAAATACTGGCCACTGCCACAGTGTGAGGGGCAGGATTGATGACCAAGGATGCTTATGTCATAGAGCAAAAAGTTGGGAATACATGACCCTACCACAGAGCACAGACCATATCTCTTTATTTCACTGATACTCAATGCCTGGAACTTAATATGTGCTCAATAAATATTTCTTGATGAGTGGATTAAGAGTACAATAGCTATCATGAGCAGTACAAGTGGGAGAAGTTTGCTTTTTGGGTTTTTGGAAGTTTTTGTGGGGGAAGTTTTCCTTTGGTTGTGGTGACTCTGAAAAAATAAGATAGTGATAAGATGTTCGAGATCTAAGGTCCTAGGCTAAACACCATAAAATAAAAGATGAAGGCAAAAGTAGGCTTATGCTCAGGAATGACCAAGGAGCCAATTATTAAAACCCAATTTCACATCTGTACACGCCCTTGGCAAGAACCTTGAGGATATAAGAAAGACTTCAAGACTGACAACAAATTCCCCATGTCTTAGATGGTGCTTAGGATTTGGTTTAGAAAGATACAGTAAGACACAGGCAAGGAAATTGTTGAGGTAATAAATTACATTTATTGTATGAAATGGGAAAAGGGGGAAGTCCTTTATTGTTGTGGGCATGAGATACAGATGTGCTTAACTGTGTTTGGTCATTGCACACTATGAACTGTATACCCTTGCTGAAGAAGGAATGACGCCTTGGGAGATGAACAAGGGCAGTCTTGTTAGACTGTAGCTTATAGAAAGAAGGACGGCAAAGCGTCAAAACATAAATGAGGGTTGCTAAACCTGGATTCAATCAGGGAGAAGGGACTCACAGAACTGTGGGTCCTGGTGAGTTGTAGGACTCTCTGCACTGGCAGCACCTTGCCTTGAGAAAGCAGTTGGACACCAGGGAGAAGTGGACAGCAGTTCCCAGCCTCAACCAAGTTCCCCGGGCAATCAGTGTGGTCTAAAAGCTCTGGTCTTAAAGAGACCCGTGGCTGAGATGGTGGTTTTCTCCATGGTGCCCAGTATGAAAGGTTGATATTTTGGCACCACCTCTGCAGGATAGCATCATAACCGTGGGGGCAAATGGAGGACCCCCAGCTATCACTAAGATTCAACTTGTCAGCCCACTAGTAGTGGAGTTTCAGAGGTGAGAATTAAGACACTTTTGAAAACTCTGAATTTTGTGGGCTGCGGGGGTGCCTGCAGTAAGTTGCCAATCACTTTTGCTGCAGATGGAAACTTTGTATTTGTGAAACTGAGGTGCTTAATAGGACAAGTGTTTGCAGATTAACCACCTGGTGTCTAGTCTGCCATGAGCTAAGAGGAGATTTCTTTCAGAAAGTTGTTTGGGCTTTACTTAGACACAGAGGCACAATCCCTTAAACAACTGGCTTCTCATTCCAACAATATTAAATACTGTATCTACACTTTTGCTGTCAGTTTGAAATGTTGCCCTTAACATATATTAGACTTTAACATATTATCTGAACCAGTGACTTTACAACTTCTTGGCTACAGGTGCTTTTGCATTCGATACTTTTTGAGCATCTCAAAGAGCTTTGGTTATGTGACTTACAGTTATTGATAATTGCCATGTTAGAAGTTAAACTAAGAAATATTTAAAATAGTTAATATTTTTTATTAAACTGAACTTAATATGAAATACTTAAAGTCCAAATCTCTGGATTACAAACCAATGAGGATAATGAGTAATTAATCCTAGCAACTATTTTTTTAATGTGATGCCAAATGTGAAGAATTCGATTACCAAATGCAACCTACTGAACTTGGTGATTTATTTGTTGTTTCTTTTTTAGCTTCAGTAAAGTGTTATCTTTATTCTTAAAATTTTAGAGATTTGTTTGAACCTTGCAAAATCAAAAGCTTAATGCAATAATCTTATTTCAGTGCCTTATATAGGAAAGAGTGTCTAGCGGAAAAGAAAATACTGAGGGTTTCTTGCTTCTGCTCTCAGTTTCAGTTCTTATTCACTGTAGATGTGGTTGCTTTAAACTCTCTGTGGTTCAGTTTTCTTATCTCTATAATAGGAATATAATGGTAGCCACCCTCCTTATTTTAGATGATTGAGAGGAATGTAGACTGTACCAATGAACTTTGTAAAGTGTTTTAGAAAATGCACAGTATTATGTCATGTTAGAATTATGGAGTTGTAGAGCTGGGCCAGCACCTTATAGACTAGTTAGTCTGTTATTCATTGGAACCCTAGGTATATTCTAGACAATCCCCAGAGCTGGCAGTTGGAGTCAAAGAAGTCACAGTATAGGAGACACAGTCCATTTTGCTGTATGGATTAGGTTTATATCTTATGGATTTTTGCTTGAAGAAAGAGAGTGCTGTGTTTAAACCTTTGAACACTTCTAGTCTAGTTCAGTTCTAGTTCAAATTCATTGTTTTAGATGAAAAAACTGATAAACATATTTTCCCATTTGCCCATCTTGACAATAGCAGTGTTGAAACCAGAATCTTAGTATAATGTGTGATATGCATTTACTTTTCTTATGCTTTAAAATCTGTACAAAATGTAATTATCTTAGGCTTTCAGTCTGGAAATCTGACTTTCTTTTGATCTGCATCCAGGCAATGACCATATTCTTTATAAATAAAGTCAAATGTGAACATGTAATATAGATGCTGCATAGTCTGTCAAATCTGCAAATTTTCATCTTAGAACTAAGGGGCATTTATGCACAGGAGATCATTAGTCATAGTTACATGCAGACCTTAGGAAACCTATATACTTATAGAAAGTAAACATGTATTTAACTGAGGGATCTCTTATTTAGGGGCACAAAGGAACATTTAGTTCAAAGGAGAAAACTGTTTTGTCCTTATTGGAGTCTGACCCAGCTCTTGAAGAATGTTCAGTCATCTGCATGTCATGTCTACATGATGTCATACATCCGATTATTCCCTCATATCATGATATTTGTGCACAGATAAGAAGTTTAGATGAGTATTTTGGGCGTTCTGTTTTTTTTTTTTTTCTTTTTCAGCTAATATGTTACACAGGCACAGGTAGATCAATTATCACCTTAAGATCTTGTGTTTTTTTTTAATTTTAATTAATTTTTTAAACATATCTTGATTTTAGAGCAATAAGACTCAAACCAGGATACTAAATAACTTGCAGGAAATTAACACTGGTTCTTCTTGGGAACATAGGAGGCCTATGACCAGTTCCTGGATCGTTGCTTCTAGAATGGTGTCCATCACACAAGAACAACTGTGAGCACACAAAAGGAAGAGTACATACCTGCCCTGCAGGAGCAGCTTTTGCTGGGGATAACTTTCAGAGACAATCAGGTGTATGAAACCCTCCTTGTCCAACATTGACGAGGGCAATGCCCACCCTCTGGCAGAACTGATGTAAAATTATCAGAGAGGAGCTGTCACTTATAAGGGGGTAAAGATCTTCCTAGTTTCTTGATTACAGGCACACTGTTCTTTCTCCTATACTAGGAACTCGGGAAAACCATAGTATGCAAAAGGAAAGTTTTAAAGTATTTGCTCTAACTGGAATATTCAGAGTGTCTTAGCATTGCTAAGCGTTCCTTAGCATTGTTTAAACGTCCAGTTCCATTTGGAGCATGGCTTCAAGTTTGTACTGCTGAATTACAGCAGGGTGGAAAAGTCAGTACCTCCCATAGCAATGCTTAGACCTCAGGTCTACAAAGGAAACTTCACAGAGGGCAGCGAAACTGCAGATCAGAAGGTGTTGCCATGTACGCAGCCAATACGCTTCCTTACTAATGGGCCTTTGTTATAAAAAATGATTTGTACTGGATGCTGAGCCCCTTTTAAAACAGGAAAATGTAAGTTTCATTTTACAAGGACTCTGTTTTTAATTATAATTTGACAAAAGAAATAACCGCATTACCTATTTGATTTGCCAGAACCTTATCTAGCACCACCTGTTGAGCCCAAGGCACTCAAATGCTGACATATTGCAGAGAACAAAATTATGTAGCTGGCATCCTAACTAGCACTGATGCCAACAAAAGCATAATGTAGCCTTTGTACTCGAAATAAAACAAAAATACATTAAGCTACCAACTGTAAAGGTTTAAGAAAGCCACATTTAATTATATACAAACAGATCCTTCTAAGAAAGAAATATAATGAAAAATGGTCTTGGAGTTAAAAGGCTGAGGTTCGCAGGGTCCACACTGGTAACTATCTTGAGCTTAAACAAAACGGAATTTCATGGTTCAGTTGATTTATATTAAATATGACAGGGGATGCCGAACTTGTTTTCATGAACTGATGGGTTCAATAGAGGAACATTTGCTGTGCGAGGAAATAGCGAGCTACATTGCCAGAACTGGCAAAACAAAAAGCTATAATTAGTTATTAGCTTGTGAGTGTATAGTTCAGTGGGTTCAAGTTTATGAAGAGGAGATTGCCTTTGAAAGTTCACCTGCCCTGTGCCTCTGTACATGTGTTGACTTACAGAGAGTCAATGCTGAGATGTGCAACCCAGACATCCTGGGCTGTCTAGGTGCCCCCCTTAACCTGAGACAAAAGGATATAAAGGCCAACTTGGAAGACTGACTTTGGGAGGAAAGCAAGGTGTGTTTGAGGTTACTGATGACTGTATCTGTTTATTGCTGAGTCTTCACTTTTGGCCCAAACATTGAAGTTCATAAATATGATCTCATTTAGCCTTTCAACACCCGCTAAAAAGTAGGGATTGTTATTCCTGTTTCATAGATGAAGATTTTTCAGGCTGAAAAGTTAATTAACCTGCCTACAGCTGTTTATGAAGTAAGTTAAATATGTCTGATCCCAATGTGTGTTTTGAAATTCTTTAAGAGATCTGTAGGAAGGTTTTTTTCTTTAAAAGATGATTAATAAATTTGTTGATTAAGTTGCCCAGCTCAACCAATGTGACTGGAGTATAGTTTATGGTCTGAGATGTAACTCATCTGAAGAGACTCAATACATTATATCAAAAGGTAACTGCATGATAAAAGAATTATTAATAGAGGGATTGCATTCTGGGCTGCAATTAAAAGAAAAAGAGAGGATGTATAAGATAGAAAAGAGTGTTCAAGTTAGTCCAGGACCAATATCCTTTTGAGTCCAAAAGGTCAATTGATAATCAGGGTAAAAATATCTCCCTGAGTAAAGAGAAGCAATCAGACTCACATAATTATCCTTTACTGACGACAATTTAGCTCCTATATTCTGACTGTGGGCCCATTAAGCAAACGTCTGACCTATAATTTAGTCTCTGAAGTGAATTGGTCCACCCAGAAGGAACAATCAGAGTAAATGACCAAAGGCTTCTCATCTGACATTATTTCTTTTATTGTAATTTAATAATAGGCATTTAGGTTAATAAAATGGACACCTGCAATTTTAGTTTGCCTGAATAAATCTCCCTGCATTTCATATTTAAATACACTAATAAAAAAAAGATGGTTTCCTGAATCTGAAAAGCTGAGGACCTAGACCTGAGTAACTGTTGAGGTTGTACCTAACTGTGACACCCTGAGTCCTCGCTCTTTTTTGATACAGTTTCTTAAATGGAAGAAATGGCTTCCAGCTTTTTAGTTGAGTCCTCTCACTTGCATAGATAAAGAAAATAAGGCAGAAGGGCACAACATCTTGTTTAATTATATAAACAAGTGGAGTTCTGACTGGGCTTCTCTACTTATATGCATTATTTTTATTTATCTTACTTACAGACATTTGGTACACATATTTCAACTGTCTATCCCTCTTGAACCAACAGCCATAGTTTCATAAGTGAAAGCATTCAAGCTTTTCCAAATCTGCTAAAGGGTCAAAGCGTCATATGCTCTTGTTTTGTTATTACTTGCAGTTAGTGGGACCCTAAAGTAGAATATGAAAAGAGGTATTAAGGTGTATATACCTATGGTGAAAGGTGACTCTGGAATATATGTATCAGGTTCATGCTAAAACTTTATGCCACAGCTTTTACAACTTTTCCAAATGATAAAACTGATAATCATGTGTTCCATTTTTTTCTGTGTGCTATTGGGCCCCTTGCTTGGTTTAATCATTGTCTTGAAATGTCTGCCACCATTGTCTTGAAATTCTTAATCATTTTTGAAAAAAATTACAGGCGATTTAAATATAATTTATTATTATTTCCTTCCAGCTATTTAATTGGCAAAATCATGGGCTGCCTATCTTCTAAGCTTACATATATAAATATATTTTCCTTTTATATACTGCTTTTGAGTTAAAAAATGACAGTTTGTACAAATGAGTTTCAAAGTACTGAATAAAATTGAAAAAAACATACATAATCTTGATCAAATGTGTTCAAAATAATAAACTTAATAGACCAAAAATTGTTAACTAGATGGAAAGGCCTTGTAGGATTGGAAGAAAAGCTGTTTATAAATACACATGGGGGGAAAAAAACACATGGGGGGAGAGGATTTCAAATACTTTTACACAGTATTGATATCCAGTTATCGGTACTGTTAACAGCTGGCCAAAGCTTTATTATGCATCAGAAAACAAAAAGCATTTTGTTAGCAAATATTTATTGAGAATCCACTAGGAGACAGGTACTGTTTTAGGTGCTTAACACATATTACCAAACATCCAGTAAAGATGGCTGCCCTTGTGGAGCTTACAGCTAATGAGAAGAGCAGCAGTGAGCATAATGTGGCATATCTTAGAAGGTGGCAAAGTACAAGGGAATAAAAGGAAACGTAGGTAAGGCAAGGATGGTGGGGAGGGTGACGCACTGGGTGCAGTTCTCAATAGTGTGTTTAGAGGATGGCCTCAATAAGGTGACATTTAGACAAACGACTTGGATTTGGTGCTGAGGAAGACTATTTCAGGAAGAGTGAATATCAGTGCAAGGACTCTAAAGCAGCAGCAAGCCTGGCCTTTAGAGGAACAGCAAGGAGGCCATTGTGTCTGAAGCAGAGTGAGTAAGAGAGGCAGCAAGGAATGCAAAAGGGTCGTGGGGCCAGAACACACGGGGCTTGGTAGTGTAAGGGGGACATGATGGGGCTTACCTTTTAGTACAGTCCTTCTAGTTCTTTACCTGAGACAAATTTGTGAGGTTAGGGAGAAGGTGGCATTGGGTAGAAGCAAGGAGAACAGCCAGGAGTCCATTGTGGCAACTGAGGAGATGAATGATGGTGATTTTGATCAGGGAGATGGTACTAGGCATGGTAAGAAGGGGCTGCATTTTGGATATATTTTGAAGGTAAGCACAGCAGAATTTTCTGAGTGTTGGATGTAGAATGAGGAAGAAACAGTAGTCAAGGGCAGATTGTTAGTGAAAGCCACTGAAAAGGATGGAATTGCTGTCAATACAAATGGGAAAATTACAGGAGGAGAAGGTTTGAAAGTTGATGAGTTGAGATGTTTATTGGACAAACAAGTGGAGACTGTAGATAGGCAGTTAGAGAATGACATCTGGTGTTTGTGTGGAAGTCATGGCTGGAGATAGGATGTTGGGAGTTACCAGAACGTGGATGGCATTTGAAGTCATAAAGGAGCGGAGTGATTATAGAGAAAAGATAAAGTAGAGATCTCTGTAACACTCCAACATGGCAAGGGAAGAGAAGAAGTACTAGCCCATAGAGACTGAGAAGGACCAAGCATTGAAATAAGAGAAATCCAAGGAACTATGATGCTCTACAAGTCAAGTTTAGAAAGGAGAGACCGTCAACCATGACAACGCCATTGCCAAATCCAGTAAATGGAGATGAGAATGGGCCATTGGATGTTGAAACATGGTGCTGCTTGATAGCTGATTAGAGTAACAGCATTACAAGGCCAAATGGGGTGGGTTTAAGAGGGAATGAAAGAAGAGAAACTAGAGACAGCATGAACATACCAATAGCACTTCAAGGAGTTATCAATGAAAAGAAATGCTAAGTGGTAACTAGCATAGGAAGCAATTTTTTAAAAATATAGTACAAATAAAAAAGAATGTTTATGTCACGATGAGAAAGACAGTGCAGAGCAAGTATTAATGGTGTAGAAGAATATGTGGAGAATTATATCAGTGATGGGCTGGTGTGTGTTTGGGGGGATAGCATTTAGTACAAGTGGAAAGATTGGCTGTATAGGAACTATCATATATACATGGGAGATAAAGAAATTAAGATTTGTCTGGAGAGACTGAGCTTAGAAAAGATTCGATTTTGTATTATTCCTTAAATAGAAAATGTTTTTCTATATTTAATGAAAAAAGAAGAAGATATTTCTGAATTATCTAGACATCAGTGGGGTTCATTGCTTTGTGCTTGAGTGTACCCCTATAGGCAATTATGGATCTTCCTTAAGAAAAAATTACACAGTGGACAATGAAATATTCAATGCTCTATTGGCAAAGGTGGTCCAAGATTATAAATTCACTTTTCCGTTAATGAACTTCTTGCTGCTTTCTCTTAGGGATGCTGTAGACAAAATGCTCTTTGAGAACAAAATAATATTTCTGTCAAGACTTTGCTTTGGAGAATAATGGAAAAAAGTAAAATGTATTTTTACCTCAGCTTGTTTTAATTAAAAATTACCGCAATTCAATAAATACTCAGTTTTTTTTTCCTTTTATGGTAGAGTACTGTTTCATTTGCCAAATGGTCACTTGGTATGCAGACTAATTTTTCAATTTTTAAAGTGGCAGAATTCTTTATTCAGAGAAAGCTCTAATGGAAACTCCACTATATATAGAACAGATAATAATGCTGTTTCTTTCAGATATCTTTTTGGAAGCTAGAATTGATAATCATTATTTAATTAACAGCAATTAACAAGGTTTTTGTTAGTGGACAAAGGATAACAGCTATACTCTACTATCAGTGTTGCCATCCAATTGACTTCTGTGTTTTGTTTTGGATAAACTGAAACAAGAAAGTCACAAATCATACAGAAATACAGTTGCAACAGAGAACAATTTTCATAATCAATTTATAATCTCAGAATGATTGAAAAGAAAAAAGGACACTTTATTATTAAAGATGAATTAAAATTTTCCAAAAGAATCTAATAATATTTAACAACGAATTGAATTCTTTTAATAAAAGATATTTAGAATATAAAATTGACCACAGGCACCTCTATTTTGTAATATTATATAATTACTACAATATTTACTCTTTTTACAATAGAATATATATATTATGATAGGTTAATGCATCTAACAGATGTTTCTCAGTGTTGCTTGGCATTTAGTTGAATATAATGTACGTGTCCTGCTTGTGGAATTTATAGAAGCATTATCATGTTTGAATTTAACAAAATACTAGTACCACAAACATTTTTCTAATTATCAGCACATTTAGAAATGTTTAAATGAATTCACAGAGCTGATAGAAAAGTTTTACCCTAAGTAGACTACAAAAATGAATGAAACTACAGTACAAATTGATGGATGGGTCTTCCTAATTATGTTAAAGTTTAATTTATAGCTGTTAAAAATGAAATCTGTATCTAACATTTGCAGATTCCCTGAAACACGGTTTTGGAATACCAAGTATCCACAGAACAGAATTAGAAGACCACTCTCATCGTAAAAAGAGCTAGAGATACAACATCCTAAGACTGTCTAGGAATCCGTCTTCTCTCACACCCTAGCTACATAAGTTTGGCCAGGTAAAATATGGATTCTGACTTTTGCCACTCCCAATTTTTTGCTAAGAAGAAATCCTGTACTATACATCAAAGTGCCCAGGTTCTAACACAATACCTGGCATGAAGAAGGTGCACATCAAGTGTTATATGTTTCTAAGCCTGATGTCTTGCAAAATAAAAAGGAGTTTCTAAATCCTTAAAAAAATAGATGAAAGGGGTGGGGGAACTACTGTAATAAAGGAGGAAGGGAAATTGTGGTTGGATTTGAGAAAAAACAAAAGTGATTTCATCCCAAAGAGAATAATTTCCTAACAGAGAATACAGAGAACAAAATGCTTACCTTTGGAATGCCAAGAAAATGTTTATAGTACTAGATTTACATGCTTTGAAACTTTAAACAGTGTCTACCTAATTTTAACAAATCAGCCATTCCAGTGTTAGAGTCATTTTTAAAAAATTCAAGGACCTCTTCCGCTTTTCAGGAAAGCACCCTAAAGTAGTCAAGTAAAAACAAAACTGTCTGAAAGATGCAGCACCTCAGTGTAGCTTTCTGAACCTCACACTCTCTAGTAAAAGGTTCTTAGCACCGCCTCCTGGTGGGCAGGACAATGGAGCCTGTTCATTATTATCAAGTTGGAAACAAACACCACAGAGTCTGATCACTGTAGATATGGGAAAACCACTCTTGTTTTCAAACTCCAAATGAACCCATACCCCTGAAGGAACTTTTCTTCACATGTAAGAAAGAGCCAGGAATATCCATGGTTTAGTGACTTTCAATTATGTAAGTCTATGGGCCAACTCAGTGATATAAAGAATTACATATTATTGTTTCCAAAACTTGGCCACACACCATTGTCATCAAGGGAGCTGGTTTATGGAACACATTCCCAGGGTTTACCCCAGAAGTGCTGACTTAGGTGTAAACACTGGGGTATATTTTCTGCTCTTAGAAGAATATAAAATATATTAAGTTTACTATGAGACCAATATCCACAAAAGGAGCTTTGCTGCAGCTGTGAGGCAAAAGCATTTCTTCTCAAGGTCACAGGAACATGGATTTAGATAGCAGTTTCATTGACTCCTCATTGTACTCTTTACCTCTTTTCCTTGGCTCCTTAGGACAACCCTTGGTGGTCTCTCATTGAGGGTTCAGTGGGTTACAAAAGCATCCTTTCCTTTGAATTCTTCACTTACTCTCCCTGCAAGGGATCTGGACTCCATGTTTTCCCATTGCTCCCAGAAGCCTTTGGTTTTTCTCTTTGGCCTCCTGCAAGAGTTTTTGTCTTTGAGATAATGGTGGTGATACCATGGGTTAGGGGTGACAAGTTCTACTTCCTCACCTGTGAAGTAGAACATCAGAGAAGCACCCTGAGGCAAGCATGTAAAGCAGAGTTTGTTTTAAAAGGGCTAACATAGACTTCTTCTGAGAGGGAGTAGGGGGCCTTACCTGGTATTCTGGAATCTCAAGAAGTGAGAAGGGTCTACCTCCTTTAATACATTCTAAATTTCCTTTGTTCTCCTGCTCTCTTCTCCCTTCTCTCTTTCCTTCCTGTGTAAAAGACTAGGCCCAGGTAGGATGGCCAAAAGGTGAGGAGCAGATTGACAGGAGGGGCCACGGTGGTGGAGGTTCTAGGCAGGAAAGGGGTCCAGGGCACATTAATTAACAACTTTTACAACTCCCTGTAGGGAAGGGTTCCTGGGACAGGTTACCTTAGGAACAGGTTGGAGCAGGGGCAGGTGATCTTGATAAGAGTGGAGGAAGGGCTCTGAAGGGATTAACATTTCAGTTCCTCAGCGGCAGTCTCCAACTTCCTGGCCCCAAATTGGCCTCCTTGATCTGACCCAATTCACCTATCGACACTGACTGCCTGTCTTTATTTCTGGCTTCGGTAGGATGTTGAGGGATCTTCTATGTTCTTCTTGAAATTGCTTTTAGTTTTTATATTTCCACATATTAAAAAAAAAAAATTGCAAAGAGGTTTTCGGGAAGATGGTGGCAGCAAGTTAGGTATTGAGCCCAATCTCCTCATAACACAGAAAGGAGGCAGCAGAGGAAAAGCAGCATTGAGAGGTGGGTGACAAAATAAAAGCCCTTACATTCAATATTACATTATCTGAGACCTGGAGAGACTGCAAAGTATCTTACCAGATCCCGAACCCAAGGGAAGGGGCAAGGGGGGGAATGGACATTCTCTTAAGCGCATCCACTTAAAAACTGTCGGAAAGAGAGACAAAATTTAGAGTGCAAACAGCTTAAAACCAAATTGTAAAAAGAGAACTGAGTTGGGGATCCACAGCCATCTTGTGGAGCCCTCAGCAGACCAGTCACCCCCTGAAATCAGCATGGCATCTTCCCACACCCAGACAGCTGCAAATTAAGCCACGGGGAAGTCCTCTGAAATGAACCTCTCAAGAATCCAGCTAGAGAGAACTTCTAGAAGGATCACTACTAGCCATAAATCACTGAAACCCCCTTCCTGTGTACAAGGGGAATGGACTTGTAGGGACTGTGCTGGGGAAGTGCACCTGACCTTGCTCAGCTCTGAGACCCAGGCAAGGGTGGGTGGGAAGCACTGCACTGCATTTGTTGACTTGCTTGACTCAGACAACAACAAAGCTTTGGCTCCAAACGAAGGACAGCAGAGTCACAAGGTCCTGACCACTGACACTAGGGGGAGGCACTATAGGAAGCCTAAGGACAGTCCCCAGGATCTCCAGAACTAGAGGGAAGCTGCCTGAATATTCAATGATCTAAAGACCCAGGGGAAAATTGCCAGAAGCTATGCAGGAAAAAGGGACTGATACCAGCCTTAACAGGTGATCTCAACTGGCAAATGGCAGGGCATTGTTTGGACACTTGCAGGACCTTACATTAGACTTAATAAGCAGAGGGAATCAATGTCCACCATTCATAACCTGGGGCAGTAGAGACTAGAGTTTAAGTGAACCACCAGAGACCCCTCACAACAGTACCTCCAAGAGCAGTGTCAACCAGATCATCTGCTGAAAAACCACAACCAGAGTTTCTGTGCTCACAGGCAGGCACCAGGATCTTCACTACTTTGAAAAGGATCCAGTAGAGGCCAGGTGACCCACAGCAAACACAGAAGCACTCCACAGTCTGCTTCCTAAACTACCACACACAATATAAACAGCTAAGCCACAAAAATGCACCTTCTGAGCAGTCAGCTGACAGGCCAGAAGCCGTTGGTAGGAGGTACAAAGCAACTAAATAATTGGCTCCTGTGCCCCTCCAACTTGGGAGAGATCCTCAGACAAAGAGTGATGGACATCTGCTAAATATCTAAAACCCAGTGAAATACAAACCAAGACTAAACAAAAATTTTCTTCACCTTGACATGATATAATATAAACAACTCTAAGGTCAACTTTGATCATATAAATAGCTCCTTAACTTGAAGGATAATTGTTAACTCATAGCCAACATTATACCTTCAACCCTTGAAATGTATTTCATCTAATTGGTTAAAGAATTAATTGGAATCAACCTCCATATCTTCATTTTCCTAGTTCTATTTTATACCTACTTCACTTACCCCCTATTTATTCTCTTTCATTATCAACTACTACCTCAAAGAACACCCATTCATCTATTTCCCCTTTCTACCCTGGTGTAAATTACCTTTTATAAATAATAATTCTTCTTCTTCTTCTTCTTCTTCTTCTTCTTCTTCTTCTTCTTCTTCTTCTTCTTCTTCTTCTTCTTCTTCTTCTTCTCTCTCTCTGTCTCTCTCTCCCCCTCTCTCTCTCTGTCTCTCTTTCTCTGCTATTTGCCCAATCTTTCTTCCCCTCTTTTGCCCTTGCTTAAGTGTATAGTAAGTTTACTAAATTTAACAACTATTTTTTTACCTGTTCCAGAACTTCATTATAGGGTTTATGCCTGAATTTGAGGAATTACAGAGAAAACTGTAACAAGTTTTTTTTTTTTTTCTTGTAAGGTTGAATAGAATGATCTTGGCTCAGAAGTGATTATACTAAAGAGGGCTCAGTGGCATCTCTTAAAGTGGTGCTGAGACTGGGATCAACAGAGGTCAGTCACACATTGAATTAAAATATTATTATCTGGATATTCACCTAACCCAGGGCTCTTAAGAAAAAGAAGCTCACAAAGTAGTCCTTCGCTTAAAGGAAGTCAGAATTATACCAACAGATGGGTAGACATACAGACAACATGTAAAAGCAAGGGAACAAACCATCCTAAACAACCCATAATGCTTCAACAACAGATGTCATTGACACCACTATGGAGGAAATGCACAGAAGGAATGTATAAAGTTCATAGTTAAATTGTTCTATGAGCTAAAAATGTTGTAATGGTTAAAATCAGAGAGAAAACACAGCAAGTGAAAGATAATTTCAATAAAGAGAGATTCTGAAAAAGAACCAAATGGAAATCCTAGAAATGTAGGAATCAATAAACCAAATTTAAGATTCAATGGAAAGCACCACCAATAGTTTAGACCACTTTGAAGATAGATTTTCAGGCCTTGAAGACAAAGTATATAATCTTGAAAATAAAGTTGATCATAGAGAAAAGTTGTTAAGAGACCATGAATAGAATAGTCAAGGAATCTAGAATAACATTAAAAGGCCAAATTTAAGATTCATTTCAGAAGTCTCTGAAACACAAATTAAAGGAAAGCACGATCTTTTTAATAAATATCAGAAAAATTTCAAACTTTAAGAATGAAATGGAGGGGCTGGGGTTGTGGCTCAGCAGTAGAGCACTCACCTAGCACATGTGAGGCCCTGGGTTTGATCCTCAGCACCACATAAGAATAAATAAGTAAAATAAAGGTATCATGTCCAAATACAACTAAAAAATAAATATTAAAAAAAGAATGAATTGAAAATTCAGCTACAGGAGACAAACAGGACTCCAAATATACAAAATCAGAACAGATATACTACAGGACACATTATTCTCAAAATGATTAACATACAGAATAAGGATAGAATCTTAAAAGCTGCAAGAGAAAAACATCTGGCCACATGAGGTAAACCAATCTAGAAATCAACTGATTTCTCAGCCCAGACTCTAAAAGCTAGTAGGGCTTGGAATAATATATACCAAACTCTGAAAGAAAATGGATGTCAATGGAGAACACTATACTCAGCAAAATTAAGCTTCAAGATTGAAGATTAAATAAAAACCTTTCATGATAAACAAAAGCTTAAAGACTTTATATCAAGAAAGCCTACACTAAAAAAAACATTAATTAAATATTTTATGAAGAGGAAATGAAAAATAAAAATGACAACCAGCATAGGGAGGAAGTACACAAGAAAAGTAGTTAATTAAAGGAGAATTAAATCTAATTTAAACACTAGAAATAAATAAAAATGGCAGGAAATAAAAGCCTCACTTTATAATAACATTGACTATAAATGGTCTAAACTCTTCAATCAAAATACATTGGTTGGCAGGTTGGATTAAAAAAATAAGACCTAACAATATGCTGTCTGCAGGAGATTCACCTCAAGGGCAAAGACATTCAGACTGAAGGTGAAAGGATGGGAAAAAAACACCATTCACATGGATCTCATAAATAAGCAGAGGTTACTATCCTCATACCAGATAAAGAGGGAAGAATTAAAATTATTAAAATCTGAGGTAGATAATATCATCATTAACACTACTGAAACCCAGGGAATCATTATAAACTATTTTAAAAATTTATACTCCAATAAGCTAGAAAATCTTGAAGATAGGGACAAATTCTTAGGGACATATGACCTACCCAAATTGAAGCAGGAGTATACAGAAAACTAAATAGATCAATTTCATATAATGAAATTGAAGCAGCTATCAAAAGATTTTCAACAAACAAAAGCCCAGGAGAGGATGGATTCTCAGCTGAGTTCTACCAGACTCTTAAAGAAGAACTAATATTAATCTTCCTCAACATATTCCATGAAATAGAAAAGGAAGAAACTCTGCCAAACTCAGTCTATGAAGCCAGTATCACCCTGATTCCAAAACCAGACAAAGACTCATCAAGGAAAGAAAACTCAGGCCAATATCCTTGATGAACAGATGCAAAAATTCTTAATAAAATACTGACAAACCATATAAAAATATTAAAAAGGTAATATACACCATGATCAAGTGGGTTTCATCCCAGGGTTGCAAGGTTGGTTAAATATATGGAAATCAATAAATATAATCCATCACATCAACAAACTTAAAGACAAGAATCACAGAAATTTTAATAGATACAAAAAAAGCACTTGACAAAGTATAGCACCCATCCATATCTAAAACACTAGAAAAACTAATGATAGAAGGAACTTACCTCAATGTTGTAAAAGCTGTATGTGACAAACTCAAAGTCAACATTATTCTGAGTGAGAGCATTTCCTCTAACACAAGGAGCCCATTTTCGCCATTTCTATTCAATATAGGCTTTGAAATTCTAGCCAGAGCAATTAGGCAAGAGAAGGAAATTAAAGGGATACGAATAGAAAACGAAGAGATCAGATTATCTCTGTTTGTTGACAACATGATCCTGTATTTAGAAGAATCCCCAAAAACCTCACCAGAAGACATCTAGAGCTTATGAATGAATTTAGCAAAGTAACAGGATACAAAATCAACACCCATAAATCTATCACGTTTTTTATATTCCAATGATGAATCTGTTGAAAAAAACATTAGGAAACTATCCCATTCACAATAGCCTCAAGAAATAAAACAAAACAAACAAACCTTAGGAATCAATCTAAAAAATAAAAAAGAGGTGAAAGACCTCTACAATGAAAACTATAGAACAATAAAGAAAAATTGAAGAAGACTTTAGAAGATGGAAAGACCTCTCATGTTCTTGATAGGCAGAATTAATATTGTCAAAATGGCCATTCTACCAAAAGTGCTATACGGAGATCATGCAATTCTCATCAAAATTCCAATGATGTTCTTCACAGAAAACAGAAAAGGTGGTCATGAAATTAATTTGGAAAAATAAGAGACCCAGAATAGCCAAAGGAATCCTTAGAAAATTGAAGTAAGAGGCATTACAATACTGGACCTCAAATGATACTATGGAACTATAGTAAAAAAAACAGCATGGTAATGGCACCAAAACAGGCATGAATAACAATGGAATAGAAGATACAGAGAAAAACCCACATAAATATAATTATCTCATACTATATCAAGATGCCAAAAACATATGTTGAAGAAAAGATAGCCTTTTTAACAAATGGTATCGGGAAAACTTGAAATTCATATGTAGTCGGATGAAATTTAACCCCTTTGTCTCATTCTCACAGCTAAACTCAAAGTGGATCAAACCAACTCTGGAATTAGATCAAAAACTCTGTACCTGCTAGAAGAAAACCCAGTACTCCAACACGTTGACTCAGGAACTGACTTCTTCAGTAAGACACCTAAAGTGCCAGAAGTACAATAAAAAATCAATAAATGGAATGGCATCAATTTAAAAAGCTTCTTTACAGGAAAGGAAACAATCAAGAATGTGCAGAGAGAGCTTACAGAATGGGAGAAAACTTTGCCACCTGGTCCTCAGATAGGGCATTAGTATTTAGGATACTATATAACTATATAGTATAGTTATATCAAATAACTCGGGAAACTTAACACCAAAAAAAAAAAAAATGGACAAAGGAACCAAATAGATACTTCTCAAAAGAAGAAATAAGATTGGTCAACAATATATGAAAAGATATTCAATATTGCTAGCAATTAGAGAAACACAAATTAAAACTACCCTGAGTTTTCATCTTACTTAGATCAGAATGGCAATTATCAAGAATATAAATAACAGTAAATGTGGATGAGGAGGTGGGGAAAAGTGTACACTTATGCATTGTTGATGTGCAAATAGATGCAACCACTTTGGAAAACAGAATGGTGATTCCTCAAAAAACTAGAAATGGAACCACCATTTGATCCAGCTGTCCCACTCCTCCATATATACGCAAAGGATTTAAAATCAGCATACTACAGTGATGCAGCTACATCAATGTTTGTGGAATCACAATTCACAATAGCTAAGATATGGAACCAACCCAGTTGCCCTTCAACAGATGAATGTATGAAGAAAATGTGGTACATGTATACAATGTAGTATTATTCAATCATAAAGAATGACTTTATGGCATTTGCCTGTGGATGGATGGAACTGGTGATTATCAGGCTAAATAAAATAAGCCAGTCCCCCAAAACCAAAGGTTGAATGTTTTCTCTGATATGAGGAAGCTAATACAAAATTAGGTGGGAGAGAGTTAAAAAAAGGAACAGAAGAAAGATTAGTGGAGTAGACAAAGGAAATGAAGAGAAAGGAAGGGGGATAGGTTAGGGAAAGGCAATGGAATGACCTGACCTAACTCTCCTATGTACATATATGAATGTACCACAGTGAATCTCACCATCATGTACATACACAAGACACTAATTTGAAAAAGAAAAATTTGTAAGTAAATCGCAGAAAGATCAGTGGAGTAGGGGGAAGGGAATGGGGGTGGGAGGAAGGGAGGGGAAAGGAAAGTACTGGCCTGAGTTAGAACAAATTATATTCCATGCTGCTATAATTATGTCAAAATAAATTCTGTTGTTATTATAACTAAAAAAAATCAACAAAAATTAAAATAAATAAAATTGTATAGTAATAGACATCTATGAATCCGCTATGCAGAATTAGCAGATATCAATATCTTGCTATAACTGAATTCTTACATATGGTTGGAGGGAGTCCAAGTGTAAACAATGATTTTGGTAAATTGATGATATCTACTAAAAATGATCATATGCACAACCCATAACCCAGAAATTTCACTCTGAGATTTTTCTCAACCAAAGTGTACATATGTGTACATTAGCAGACATGATAAAAAAAATGCTTAGAGTGGTATTTATAATAGTTCCAAACCACCAAAATATTTATCAAAAGAGAAACCATAGTAAATTGTGATATATTTATAAAATGTAGAGCTAAACAGCAAGGAAAACAATGAACTATCCCCTCAGAAGATCAATTTATCTCCCAAACATAATATAATCAAAATGTAAAAAGACCCCAAAGACCATACATTGTATGATTTTATTGATATAGACAGATAACAGGCAAAGCTAATAAAATGATGATAGAATTTAAAAATTCAAAATATGCAAATAATAAATAAAGAATTTAAAAATGTTAGTCTTCTGGGGTATTTGGAATATTCTATATCTTGATGTGGGTGGTGGTTAGTGAGTATATCCTGAACACATAAAATTGTATGCTTTATATTATAAATGTCATACTTCTATTTTTATAAGTTCATACACAAAAAAGAGAAATAAAAATAAAAGATGTATGGCTTTTGTCTTCAGAGCATGTAAAGTGTTTAAGAGGTTAAATGAGAAACCCCAAGTTAGCCACATTACAATGAAATTAAAAAATATTAATTGCCTTGAGACATTTCTATTAAACTCTAAAGTGAAAGAGCTGATCATGAACAAAGGAACAAAACTAACATTAACTTGAAGTTTCTCAGCAATGACATTGGAGGGAAGAAGAAAAAAGAGTAATATTTTTAAAGCCATAAAGGAAAGAAAAAGAAATCCTTATATTGTTCTTATTTTAAATCTAAACAAATTTTCATTTAGTGTGATGACATTATTTTAGACGTACAAAGACTCCATTTATTTTGCCATACAAAAACGCATGTTGAAAAGCTTGTCTTTGGAAGAAGAACTAAAAGATGAAATTTTCAACAATATAGAGCTAGAAATACAGGAGGCCAATAAGTTTTGGTAACTTCTTATTTTATTTTAAAAAGTCACTTCCCATTAAGATTTCTAGGCCAGACAATTCAGCCACTCCAATTGACAAGGACCATCTAGTGTTGTCTTACTGCTGTCACAGTTGTTTTACGTGACTTCAAGGAAACAGCCATTGAACTGCAAGGAGGATATGGGCAGGGTCTAGAGGTCACTAAACAAGAGACTGATTTTTAAGTCTAGACAAAAGTTTTGTCTATAGATCCTTGCATACGGAACTCACGGAAACAAGTTGACTAAAAACTACTAAATGTTTCAGGAAATTGTATTTTCAAAGAAACAACAACCTAGCTTGCAAAATCTATGGTTGTTTTCTGCCTAATTGCTGATGAAAACCCATTAGTCCTTCACTAGCATTTAGTGGGCTGCAAAATCCAAACAGCCCCTAACAAGAATATACCAGATCATATAATACCCACATCAGATGTGATCATGGAACATAGTAAACCCCCAAATCCTCAGAGAAAATCTAGGGATCATGATAGATTTTGGGTAGAGGGATCCTTCCAGGAGACCAGCACCATATAGCTAACCAAAGAATTTATGGTCAGGTCAGGGAGTGTGGAACTCCTGCCTTTTAGCATTTGAAAACTGCTATGGACCAGCAATCACGCTCTTGGTACCATTCCTTAAAAGAAAAAAAATTTCTATTTTGGTGACCTTGCTCATTTTTCTAGCATGATATATTGGAAATGAAAGAAGGGACAGATTTCTTTTGTTTGCTTTCTAGGTTGCAGGATTGTGAAACATCATATTTGGGTCTGCTGGGAAAGACTGTATATTATCTAGAAATCGTGGGTTTTTAGTTGGATTTATAACTGAATGGGTGTCTAGGCTTGTCTTCCCTGAGGAGGGAATGGATGTCCATATGATATAGTGGATGTGGTATGACAGGAAGCACAAGTGGTTGAGTCAACATCTCTTTTCTCCTTTCTCCATTGAAAAATAAGATGATTTCACTGGGATGAAAGATGCTCCTTCCTTCCTTCCTTCCTTCCTTCCTTCCTTCCTTCCTTCCTTCCTTCCTTCCTTCCTTCCTTCCTTCCTTCCTTCCTTCCTCCCTCCCTCCCTCCCTCCTTCCCTCCCTCTCTCCCTCCTTCTTTCCTTCTTTCCTTCTTTCCCCAGGATTGAACTCAGGAGCACTTGACCATCGAGCCACATCCCCAGCCCTATTTTGTATTTTATTTAGATTCAGGGTCTCACTGAGGTGCTTAGTGCCTCACTTTTGCTTGAGGTTGGCCTTGAACTCGTGATCCTCCTGTCTCAACCTCCCGAGCTGCTGGGATTACAGGCATGCACCACCATGCCTGGCTTCATGTTTTTCTTTCTTTTATTCTTTTACAAAGTCCATTTTCTATCATGATATGAAAACTGGAATGTTGGGATTTCTCTCATGACCTGTTTTTTTTTTTTTTAACAACTTGTTAGTTATTGAAATGGCATCTCTTTAAGCTGCCTTAGGTCTTATATTCCTTCTTATATGTATCTAAACTCACACTAAATGAGTTCAGGTTTGCAAAGGAGAATTGAAGCTTTGCACCTGTTTACAAGTCTTTGTTCATAAATAAAACAAAACAAAACAAATAAACAAACAAACAAAAACAAAAAAACCCCACCAGTGTTAATAATACTCATTTCTTGAGCTAGGTGTGGCCAGCTCAAGATGCTACTAATTTCTGGTCAGGGGATATTAGGGGAAGTAGAGTGTGCAACTCTCAGGTCATTCCTTTTAAAGGCATGGAACTTGCCTTTCCCTTCTCTTTGATTTCTTCCTATTACTTAGAATATAGAGTTTGATATGAGACCTAGAGGAGCCATTTTCATACCCAAAATGTGTATTGTATTTTGATGAAGGAAAAATAAAATTGAGATTAAAAAGGTATAGGAAGCACGGAAATGAAAAAATTTAAAAAGATGCCAAAAGCCCCAAATAGAGAAGAAGTCACAATCTATGTGTGTGGAAGGAGGATACTAAAAGAGTCAAAGGATACTGAGACCTATGGATTGAGCAATCATTATCCCTGTGAATATTTTGTCTACTGGAGACACTACTCAAAGCATACAAAATTGAAAATAAAAGACTGGGAAAAATATACTAGGTATATAGAACATGAGAGAAAGCTAGAGTAGCAATCTTAATATCTTAAGAAATAGAATTCAAGACAAAGCTAGCCTAAGGGCAGAGACACGAGAGACCATTAAATAGTTCCTGGAGCAAGATGACAGATAGACCATGATGAATATATACCTACCTATAGATACCTGTGTATACAGCATCCAAACAGAATGACAGCTGACAAAACTGTTCAGGTAAGTAGCTAGAGATTTTAACTACTCCAAGAAAGAAAAATAGGCCAATACACAGAAGATCTTAGTAATATGAATATTCACCAGCTATTAGATAAATACAGTTTCTACAATCAACAAACCAAGAGCACCGATATTTATGAGACATTACAAACTTGATCATGTAATATGGAAGATATAATAAGCCTCTGTGTGTCTTTTAGGTATTTCCCTTGCACTGCATCTAATTAGATTTTCTGGATATATTTTTTTTCAATACGGTATGACATTCTTTTAAATTATACTGAGTTTAGTCCTTTTTTTTTGTATATGATCTTCCTGATTTTTGTACAGCTTTATCACCATTATTACTCTATATGAAATATTACTTACTTAGTTTTGCACACATATTTTCTCATTTCTTTGCTAAACTTTATTCTTACATGATACTAAATAACTTTTGTCCTAAAGCACAGCCCTTAGAAGTTCTTAATAGAGGATTATTCACGGGAAACTATTTTAGTCTGAAAATGTCTTAACTTTGCTCTTACTCTTGAATTCATATTTAGCAATGTATAGAAATCTAGACCAAAAGTTATTTTTGTCTCAGCACTTTGAAGGCAGACCTTTTTAATGAATTCCTTTGTTGCTGTTGGGAATCTAATATTGGGTTAATTTTTCTTTGCAGGCAGATAATTCATCTTTCCCTCTGGTTATTTTAAGATTATTTTTCTTCATCTTTGGTTCCTTTTATTTCACTTTAATGTTTTTTATTGCAGTTTTTTTCTCCCCATTTTATCTTTCTCTGTTCTTATTGAGCTTCCATACCATTAGTATTTCCATTGTTTACTAATTCTAAAAAAAAATTGAACTAATGAGTTTTCAGCAATCATTTCTTTCATATTCTTTTAATTCATTCTAACTGCAAGTGCCTGAGACATATGGTAAAATTTCTTTTTCTACCATCCCTGCCCTCTGTGTCTCATTTTTTATTTTTTATTTTCCTCTAAGTATCTCTGTCTTCAGTCTGGATACTTTGTCCAGTTTTGTCTCCTACATCACAAATTTTCTTCCCTTTGTATCTAATTGGTGGTTTCATTCATAAAATTTTCTATTTCATCAACTCTGGTTTTATTTCCTGGTACTGACAGTGGTAATTTCTAAGAAGAATTCCTCCCTTTTCCTCAAAATCCCAGGCAGAGACAAGTTTCCTTGTCTTTTGGTGCTGATGGTAAACTTTATTCTAGCTCCAACAGAACATGCAGACCTAATTCTAAATCTAATTTCAACTGGTCCTGAGATAGCATATCTACTCCTATGGGGCCAGTATCTGCTATTTCTCTCTCCTTGCATCTTTTAAGGCAAGCATAGGAGGTGATAAGAGGCACTTACTCTTTATTTCAAGTTCCCTGTTCAAAATTATTTTCATAATTTAGGAATATTTGTGATAGGAGAATTTCAAAATACATTATTCTTCCATCTTGCTAGAACCAGAAGGCTTCTCTTCTTGATAGCCTCAATGCTAGAGAAACTTCAGTCATTAGGTTTTTCTTTATTAAAGAGCATGATGTCCAGGGAAAGCAGAATGGTTAAAGAATACTTCAATTATTTGTTCCAACAACATCGTGCCATCCATCCCACTTCCACATTCATGAGTACACATCAGTTTAGCTACATTGAATCATTCCAAAATTTTGTCCTATTCACTCAGATTCTATGTTATCCAAAGAAGAATTTGATCATTTTTGTCTTTGAATGGGTCAAGCAAAAGTTGCTAAGCCTCATATTTGCTAGATTTATTATATTCAGAACAATATGTTAACCTGTGTGATGTTAAAAGCTCCTACCATTATTGCTTTCAAAATTGTTCTTCAAAATTTTCAAAACTTATTTTCATTTACTCAATTATATCTTCTTTTTTTCTTCCACTTACTAATATTCCTAAATGTTCCAAGCCCTGGTGCATTTTATTCTTCCCTATTAATCATTTTTGTAGCATCATCAAAGTTAGTGCCATTTTAGAATATAATCTGTAAATGCTTACTCCTCCTTCCAAATAATTAATTAAGATGCGACATAAAACCAAACCTACCCCTGGCTTCTTTGTCATGCCATTAAATATCTTATCTCAGTTCAGGGTGTTGACATTTTTCATTACTTGCTATTTCAATCTCAGTGACAGGTTACTTAACTAAATAAATTTTAAAACATTTTCTTGGAGAGCTTTATAATGCAGTGTTTAAAATGTCATACTAAAACTCAGATTATTACCTCTACCAAGTTTGTCATTTAATGATATTACTTCTTTTTTCTAATTTAAATTCTATGTGTATAGGTTTAGCATATATTTTAAAAATTTCCCTGTCCTTTTAAGTTTCTCATTAATCCCATTTCTTCAATGCTTCACCAAGTTTTTCATAATGAACTAAATTCCTTTTAGAGGATCTGAAAAGTAGTAAGAATAGAAAATTTATATGTATGAAGGTTAATGAGACTAGTACAAAAGCAATAAGGGAGATATTTTGTAAGCCTTTATGGCCCAAATAAAAGTAAAATACATAAATAAATTGCCCATCTATAATTAATCTATAACCAGTTAGACATGTTAGGAGCATATGCACAGGGGATCAATCAGATAGCAAAACACTGAATGCTAAGAATCTTACCATGTTGCATGCATCATTAATTCATCCTATGCTTCCTTGTGCTGCTATAACAAACATGCCATAAACTAGCTAACTTAAAAAAACAAGAGAAATTTATTTCTCACAATCCTAGAGACTGGAAAGTCCATGATCAAGGTGACGTACATTTGGCGTTCAATGAGTGCTGCTGTTTCTTAGGTACCACTTTCTTGCTGCATCCTCACATGGTGGAAGGGACAAGGCAGCCCTTTGGGGACCTTTTTCAGGGCAAAAGTGATGTAGACAGACCTAGCATTATGACTATAGTAGTTCAGGAAAGAGATGATTGTGGTTTGTTGTAGAACTGTGTTCATGGTGGCAGAGATATTGAGCAGCCCATCTGTCATCGAGGCAGCAGACCACTTGAACTGTGATGTAATGGGCTTGTCAGCTGGCTCTCTGTGCTTTGAGGTGAGTGGATGTAAAGTGGAATTGAAGGGTAGACCTAGAGTCTTAAGCAAAAGGAGTGAGCAAACTTCTATCTCTGGTTTATGTAGTTATTCTTTCCTTTAACAAATATTTGTTGAATGCTTATTTATAAATGATGAGTACTAGTCCAGGTGCTGAGGCTGCAAATGTATAATGAATAAACTCCATCACTTTTTCCCCTGAAATTTGTGGTCTGGTGGAGATTGGGCAGGTAAACAGTGAATTATAGCATAACACGATGATGGGCTTTTAGGTATCACAAAGGCAACAAATTGATGCAGAGGCAAGAAAACTTGGTAGAAATGAAATTAACTGATGTATCAAGATTATTTAGAAGCAAAGAGATAGAAAACAAAGAAGCAGGGAATGGCTTATGCCAAATGATGGAAAGACTTGGTGAATAGGAAGACAGATACAAGCAGTAGGGATCTTCCCAGGATTCCTGTCGTCCACTTGGATGCTTGAAATGCCAAAGCCAGTGGATCACAGGAACAGCCAAAAGACCTTTCTGACTCAGACAACTGATCTCCCCAGAAGTGAGCTGTGCACCAACAGTGTCCCAAGCCTTCCCTTCTGTAATCAGAAACCAACAATTTAAATGGAAGATGCCAGAGAAATTTACACCCAAAGTATGAGCGTGAGTAATTCTAGAGTGGTTCCCATTTTGACAAAGGACCTGAGGTGAGGAACGTAAATGACTCTGAAAAGAAAAAAGAGGTGAAAAGAAGAAACTGCGGATCCTTTAGTGGACCAAGGGTTCTTTCAATGTGACTTTGGTCACTAATGCTCCCAAGCTCTGAGATTACATGTAGGTTCTAGTGGCAGGGCTTCCTTGCCTGGCTCAGTGATCAAGACCCTGCTGTTTCTGGGTTTATCACTTCAGTAATGACAAGCACATTTAACACATGATCTGTCCTCCTAATAATTTTTTAAATGTGCACTACAGACTTGTTAACTGTAGTTGCAAAGTTGTATAGCAGCGCTCCTAGAATTTATTTATTTTGCTGAACTGAATCTTGATCTTCATTGAATAGCAACTTAGGGAGAGGGTACTTTTGCTCCTCTCCTTGCTTCTGTACTTGGTTAACCTGTCCCAGGTCCCAGGACCTCCCAACTCAGGGCAAGTTCTGTTCATGCTCATTCCTCCCAAAGTGGTCATCTCCCATTGAAATCCAGTCTCCTTAAGCGGCCAAGCCTCCCTACGGCCAATTCTGTGTTTATCTTACAACATACGTTACATCATACATTTGTTATGATCTGAACTTTAATGTTCCCTGAAAAACCCAGGTGTTAGGCAATGCAGGAATGTTCAAGGTGATATGATTAGATCATGAGAATGGTAATCTCATCAGAAGATTATTCAGTTCAATAGATTAATAATTTGAATGGACTATCAGGTAGGAAGGTGGGACACAGCTGGAGGAAGAAGGTGACTGGGAGTGTGGCCTGGGTTAATTTGTCCCTAGTCTGCCCCCCATGTGCTGGGCACCTTTCCTCTGCCATGCCCTGCTGCCATGATAGTCAGCTTTACTTCAAGTCCACAGCAATGAAATTAGCTAACCTTGAACTCAGACTTCTGAAGCCATGAGTCAAAATCAAATTTTCCCCTTTAATTTGTTCTTGTCAGTTGTTTTGGTCATAGTGATGAAAAGCCAACTAATATAATCTTCTAAAGAAACTCGTCTATCTCTCTGCCAGTCTTCCTCATTGTTGGCCAATGACTCCCTAGTCTGCTTGTATCACTCTCGTTTTCTTGACACCGGTCACCATCCCTACATCTGGGTTAGCTGATTTCCTCTCCTGTCTGCACCTGCACACCCAGGCTCTTACTCCAGTCAGCACATACACCTACCTAGTCTCTAGGTCCTGGTCCCATTCCATCTGACCCTACAGCTACCCAATGAGAATAACAGTATAAATTTAATATATACATATATTTTTTTTGATTTTAGGAAAAACTTGTCATTCATTCCCACAGGTAGAATGAAATATGAGGAACAAGTGGGAGTGTTATGCAGAGGAATATTATATTCCAAAAACCATATATCCAACAAGAATATGCAGGTTTTGCCAAGGAGTAGTTTGCCAAGAAATCTCAAATGTTATTTTTTTTCCTGTCACTGTTACCTCTATTTTATTATTGTTCCCTTAAGTATTACTCTATTAAATATTAATACATACTTTCGTGCCTTTAGATGAAATAGGAATTTATTTGAGTAAGGATTTAAATAAAAAGTTAATTCATAAAATAAAATATAATATTCCTTTTTGTATTATTTTTACACAGTTAATTACTTTAGTTTTATTTACTGTTTGTTTTCTTAATGGCTTAAGCCAAACGTTTTGAACTATCTAGAAGTCTAATTTTAAAATTTCACATCATTTTTTATTAAAAAGATCTCATGGGGGGTGTTGGGGCTATAGTTCAGTGAGAGAGCACCTGCCTCACACATGTCAGACACTGGGCTCGATCCTCAGCACCACATAAAGGTAAATAAATAAAGATATTGTGTTCATTTACAACTTAAAAAAATAAAAATATTTTTATAAAAGATCTTATGGGTATGACACTAAGCTAGAATTCAAAACACTTTTTAAAAAAAATTCTGCTTTTTATTAAGTCTGCATTTTATAGCATATTTTAGCCTTTCTTTTCCACAGTCAAATTTGAAGAAATCATGGCCAGTTTGGACATTAAAGATAATTTGGTAATGTCTAAAATATTATATGGTTTGTCATATAATGTTAGTTTTAGCACTTGATACTTTTTTATAGAAAAAGAATGGAAAGATTTTGTCTATTTTTCATTTGATCTGTCAAAAATTGCCACTTCTAGTGTCCACAAATAACCTCATTTAAAAAAAAATAGTTTATTTGCTGAGTTCACTGTGGAGAAATTGTGTGACAAAATCGTGTGCAGAGTATGAACATGTTTTCAATTTGAAACTGGTCTGGAAAATGACATAAGTGAGATTTCCAGTGGCCTAAAATATTTCATGAACTTTAGTTAGAAAAGTGTTACAAAGTGTTCTGAGGGTGCCAAGAAACACAAAAGAAGAACAATTAATAAAATTTCAAATCCAAGGTAGTTTGTTAATTTTAGTGTCTTAATAAAAAATTTTTCAACTGCCTTAATATGATAAAAAATTCAAAGAAACTGCAGTAGTCTTACATGAACATTTTTTAGTAAAGTATGTGGGTAAGTAGTTTTGGGGACAATATATGCCTATTGAGTTACCTGTTTTGTAATATTGTTGTGGAATTTTATTGAAGTAATGTTTATGCCATACTAGATATCACAGAGAGATTTTATTTTCCTAATGTGTATTACTCTAATCCAAATCTCAATAATGACAGTCATATCCAGCATTATTGACAAAGTTCTTGTGTATTTGATGAATTCATACGTTGGGTCCTTAGGGAGCACCATAATATTAAGAAGAACTGGCTGTTTCAGGATAAGCCTGTCAAGTCTGCTGTTTCCTTTTGGGATGTGTCCTGGCGAGTCAGGAAGTCATCTGGGGAAGTCGGTTTTTCGCCATCCAGGGTCAGAGTCTCAGAAACGATATTCATTCAGTCATCCATCTGGAGGATAGCAGTCTCTTAAGGGATTGATTTTTCTCTATTCCAATAGGAAAACAAAACAAAACAATGATTTCTAGAAATGCTAATGTACTTCTATTCTCTCTGTTTTCCATATATGAAATTGCACAGTAATCTTGAAACGGAAGTAAGGGAAACTTTCAGTTGTGAGATTTGCTAAATGTTGCAATGTACAACTGAGGGAGTCCATGTGAGTGTCCTTCCTGGATATTTAAAAAATAGGAGCAAGAATTATTATCTAGGATGAGTATGGATTGGCCCATTACAAACAGGAGGCTGGATGGTGATGGTCGCGTGCTGGGGAAGTGCTGTGGACGCTGCCATTGGTGGCATCTGCTGAGGCCCATCAATATATTATTGTTGAACCTCCAATCTCAACTTATTAGAGCTCAGCGTGCTTTTCTTCTTGCTTTTAGATAGAATAGGAGTTCATTTGGGGGAATATTTAAAAGTAATGTTAGAAAGCAAAATTCTATTAATTTTTATGTTCAAAAGTTTGCTTATTCAGTAGCTCTGGCCATAGACAATACACTAGGAAAAAAACTTGTATATTTTGTGAATTGACAAAGGTTCAGTATCATGTTTTTATCCTTATTGAGAACCCTGTTCCCAAAATCAGAACAGTGGGTCACCAACAATAAAGAAATTTTATTAAATTGAAATTAATTCATGTTTTTAACAAATTATAGTGAAACAAGTTTCAATTGTTTTTGTAACAGACACTTGCTACTGGAAACGTGAAATTCACAATCTTTATTAATGGAATTTTTAATGCCTTCAAGAGTCACATAAACTTACATCCTGGTATTTTTGATTCCCTGATTCATGTATTCTCTTTTATCAATGACTTTACCTACAAAGAGATGTTAGGTTCTTCAGAGAAATATCTGTTCTTCCAACACGAGTTAGAATTATCAGTTTAATTTACTGGGTGATTGACTGTATTGTAATATGTATTTCAGAGATCACAATGGGAAAATTAGTTTTGGGTGGAATGATAAATTTACTATACTATCGTATTGACAAAAATATCTTAGAGGTTTTTAAAAACAAACGTTTTGTTTTGGAATGATTTTAGATGTACAAAAAGTTGTAAAGATTGTATGGAGAGTTTCTGCGTGTCCTTTACTCAGTGTTTCATTTTAATATCTCATATTACTTTGGTATATTTGGAAAAACCAAGAATCCAACATTTGCGCATTTATTATAAAACAGAAGACTTTATTCAGATTTCTTTAGTCCTTCCAATGTTGTCCTTTTTTTCTATCCCATGTTTTGATCTAGTAAACTACATTGCATTTAGATACAGTTTTAATTGAAATAAATTTTTAGAATAAGTAACAAATGTCTGTCTTCCACAAAGAATGCATTGCGTGTGTTTAACACCAAACCAATCATCTCAAATCCAAGTCCAAGCGTTGAGAGAATGCTGGTCCTGTGATTGAATGTCTTGGAAGTGACCATTTCGGCTACTGTCTGTTAGGTAATTTTAAACCTTCCTCAGGTTTTCCTCATTTCATTTAGTTAAGTGAGAGTGAAGAAGAAACTGCACACTTGACTAACTTTCTACCTTCAATCCTATTCCACATCTCCCCTCTCTGATAACCTGGTAAATGTTCCAGCATTTTAAATTCTTTTTCAATCACCCATCCTCAGTAACCTGTAGTCTTCAAGTAGGTTCTTGATGAAGTATTAGCAAGCTGCTCTAAAGGGCATGAAATCATCTTCTGTGCAGGATGCACATTGCTAGTTCTTTGGCATTGGATCTGTGGTTGAAGAAGGAAACTTGGTGATAGCTTCTGGAAGCATTTTTTTTTTTAAAGAAAAAAACCTATTCTGGAAAATTTCTGAATCACTTTCTGTCATTGGTAACACATTTTGCACTGATCTAGAAGTGATTCCTTCCCCTAAACTATTTCTGGGAAAGGTTATAACTCCCTGGAATCCTGGAAAAGCGCCATTTGACAGCTGCTGAGAGGCTTCCTTGTAGAGGGCTTAGAAAAAGGACCTATCCACAGAAGAGTTTTAAACCGAGGTGACAGTGGAAGAAGACAACTTTGCAAAAATACTTACTTTATGTTCTATAGGATGGAAACCTCAGAAGCTGTTATTTCACTTTTGAGTCCAATATTCTAAAAAAGTGAACATGCAGATTTAAATTTAAACATGGAAAGGCACAGCTTTTTACCAGAAAAACAAAGCTATATTTTAAAAGTTGAAATGAATATTTTATTTGAATAATTAGTTTTGTCACATGAGAATTAAAATGACATTTGCTTGGAGCACATCAGAAGGCTGGTATAACATCTACGTAGTAAGTTCTCTGCTTCTGCAGGTTCTGCACCTCTGAATTTAACTAACTTTGGATTGAAAAATACTCCAAAATCAAAAACACAAACTGCTTCTGTCTTGAACCTATTTAGAATTTTTTCCTGGCCATTATTCACTGAATAATGCAGTATAATAACTATTTTATATATGATTTACATTATGTTTGATATTACCAATAATTTAGAGATGACTTAGAGTATATGGGAGGATGTGCTTAGGTTACCATCAAATACCAAACCATTTATATCAGGGAGACAATCCCCTTTGGATACAACGGGATACAAAGGGGGTAACAGTAATACTTGTGAATTATTTAATATCTTTCCTCTATAGATCTTTTGTTTTAAAATTGACAGAAGTTGTATATATTTATTGTTTACAACATGTCATTTTGAAATGTGTAAACATGAAGAGATGGCTAAATTCAGCTAATTGATGTATGCACCCACATAATTATCTCCTTTTCTTATTCTTTTCATTTTTTTAATGTGTGATGAGAGCCCTTAAAATCCCCTGTAGACCTTCAATACAGTGTTTTTAGAATAATGTTCTTTTCATATATAAGAATATGAATTGAAACAAACCTGGGAGATTTTATAAGAATATACTCTGCTTAGAATGTATTTCTATAACAGCTTGAATCTTAGGCATTTTAGATAGAGATAGTAGGATGTAGCCTTGTCTTACTGAATTCTTGTTAAGCTACATGAAAGTTATTTGAAAACTGGTTTGTTCTTGGTCTCTTTTCTGTCCATACTAGCAACTTATTTTGACAGATGCCAGCTTGGATCTTGGGTCAGTCCATATTTGAAGACTGCCTCTATATTTGGCCTGACGTTTAGAAAGCCCAGGCTCAGAGTTATTGGCATTGTAACTAGCTCTGATTTCCTGGTATCGGGACCCTTTATTATCTATTATCCTGCCTCAGGCTTTGACAGTTTTTTGCCCAGGTTCATTACCTGAGTAAGAACTGAGTGAGAACTGTTTCTTCTTTTTCAATAGCTATCTAAAACCAGATTCTAACTCGAGAGACCAGTTTACCCTTTAACGCTACACCGGCCTAAGCTGTGCCCTTTGCCTGCCTGAACCTATGGTACTGGCCTGTCCCTTTGGAGTGTCAACTCCTGATTATATCTGAATATATATACTTATGTATATATATATATAAACATATGTATAGTTCTTAAAAATTAGTAGAATTCCAGATCTTGCCTTTCTTAGTTCTCTTACATGTGCTTTGTTCCACTATTGTGCCCCCATTCTGAGTGAAGAATTGGGCAGAAGCTGTGGGAAATATAGAATAAGGCTAAATTCCTGCAGTTTTGTAGCTCTGAACTAGTGTGAATAAGATACACACACTGAGATTATTTCTTGAGTTTTTAGTATGGACTCAAAAAGCTTTCCTGAGTAAATGACATTTGAGTTCTATTTTGAAAGATGAGTGCAAATTAATCAGGTCACGAATCCTCCTGATTGCTGTGTAACATGGCGAAAACACAGAGGGGTGGACCAATATGGTGTGCAGGTGTATGGAAAGTGCGATGATCACTAGAGTCTACTTAAAATTTTTGTTTTCTACCTCCTGTGCCATACTGGGACACAGTGGTTGTGGAGGAATCAATTTGGCAAGGCTGTCATGAGGTTAATTCAATATTAGATCATGAGATTCAGCAAATAGAAAGTACTGATCTCTATCTTGAGTCATGGTTTAATTAATTTGCTATGTTACAGGTAAGAACTGTGACAAAACACGAATCATCTTAGAGACATTTGGTCTCTCATGAAGGTACCAACTCACAAATTTAAATAAGTATCAAGTGATATTCATAGAGGTCTGCTATGAATGCAGGTATTTTACAACCAATAGAACATGTTTGCAGAAGTAAGTCCTTCTAATTATTGCCCTATAACCCTGTCGATAGCAGGTGAGGATAATCAGCATTTTAGAATGTATTAGGTTCTTTTCATTGTTGTACATTTTTGTTGCATTAGACACAATGAGAAAGGTAAGTAAGACATTGTCACTGTCCTCAACACTATCAGATGAAGTAATAGAAAATTACATAAGAATTATATAAGACAATGCAACTTAGCACTAAACTGTGCAGTTCAAGTGGGTAATGGAAAATTTTGCTGGAATTAAATTCTATGCATTATTTCTGTGTCACATGTCATTTTGATGGGTTTCAGTCATCTCATCTATAAAATGTAAGGATTTGATTGATATTTAAGGTCTTTTCCAGATTTAAAGTGCAACAATTTTAGAAAGTCTGTCCATAAATTTTGGATGTGGATTTGGAACACACATATGTGTAGGGAGCCCTGTATCTCTTTAAGATTCATCAGATACAGGATATTGTGCCTCTGCTTTATAATATCTATAATAAGATCTTATTACAGATCTCTGCTTTATAATGTCTGTAATAAGACATACTTGCTGATATACAGGCGGAGAGCAAGGAAAGAGGAAAAATATTTTCTGAGCCAGACTGTATTGTTGTTTGTACTCAGATACAGATACAGATATGTGATTTCATTAAACATATTCCCTAATTTATAGCAAATTATTGTGATTCTGTGTAAGGGCTCTCCTCTTATTTTCTTCCTTCCTTCTGATCTCTTATCCCCATTTCCTGCTTTTACTCTTTTCCTATTCCCCTCAGACAGACCTCTATAGTGTTTAATATGAATCTTGTGTTTTGCAGTCTTTGTTTCGAAATTTCAAAATGGGGGTTTATACCTGTACCTGTATGTCAAAGTTATGCATGTAGTATTGCACTCTTCATTTATTACTTTTTTATTTTCTCTACAATCCTAGATATGTAAAATTCTCTTATGTTTCTTAAATCAATGTGTGCATCTACCATATTTTTCCTATCTACTTTACCACTGGTGTGGTATCAAATTGCCATCAATTTCTTGTTTGCAGATTTACATGGAGATAAACATCCTCATATGGGTCCTTTCAGAGACCTATGTGAAAATTTCTTTGGTGGGTGCATGCATGTGTGATCCCTCCCTTGTATGCATGTATGAAACTAATGGATCTTGAGGAATATGTATATGTAACTTGATTAAGGGTTCCAAGACTGTTTTCTAAAAAAGTCATATCATTTTACACTTCCCCAAGCAATGCACAAGGATCCTTAATCTTCCATGTTTTTGTCTTTACATGGTATGATGGGTTTTCTAGTTTTTGCTCATCCAACAGGTGTAAAGAGCTATCTCCATGTTTTTAATTTCCAGGTGGGGACAGCAAGGCCTTGGAAGAAGAATGACTGTGGCTAATGTAGCTACCTTCGGTTGTGTAAGTTGTGATGAACACCTCTCATTCATCATTCTTATGTGGCTGTGAGAGAAGGATCAGGGTGAAGGGAAAGATTCTCCTTCTGTTGTCCCTCTGCCTTCAGGGTTTATTTCATGTTTTAGGGTTTGGAGCATGGCTAAACTGCCTGGACCCAATGTGGCTGAGCAATCACAGGTTGCTATTTGCCAGGCCATGTCACTCCAGAAACTCAAGCCTCATAGACCCTGCTGGGCTGACCAGTTATTTGGAGGGGAGTCAGGCATTAATCCAGCTAGAAATTTTGAGAAAGCGTGGTCCTTGAGCTTGAATGTCTCTGCAGTAAATTTCAGTGTTCTGCATTCCTGTAGCCATAGCTCCACCACTTCCAGGGAAGCCTATGTCCCCCAGGGAATTGGCTGGGCTAGAGGCCAAGAGTGTGGAGAGTGTCCACTATGGTAGAGCAATAGTTTGGGGAACAGGAAAACAGTCTGGTATGATATGATTTGATACTTAGAACTGATTTTGGGGAGTCATAAGCACATGTTTGAATTACCAGACAAGTATTCAAATTTTCATAAAGAAATTAGAATTTGTCTCTTCTCTCCTTGAGGTTGGAGGTAATTTAGGCTTATTTGACTTATATCCTAAAAAGGCTTCAAAGACTAACCAAATAACCATTGCAATTACTTGAGAGTGGAGAATTAGTCCTTGGCTACTCTAAAAAACATTTTGTGCTGAACTTTGAGAAAAAAAATAGTTTTTAAAAATAATTTTGTAATTATTGCTGATAGGATGGCTGGATTAGCACACGGAAATTCACCTACAATTCATCATCCACAAATGGAAAGCTCAAAGCTGAGTTTGAATTGACTGTCTTTCACAGATCATTGAATAAATGGACTCTGGGTAATTGTGCTAATTATAGTTGATATTTGGAACTTATTCTGTATCACATTTTCTGAAAATGAAATAGAACAGACTTTTTCCCAGTTGAAACCCTAGTATCTTCTGAGCATGCTGGGGGTTAACTGCTTCCATAACTTCTTCCTCTGATAAAAGCCCATTGTTCTGTGACCTCCCTGCTATGTTCAGACAGGGAAAACCTTTCTCCAAAAGATCGACCTGTTTCTGTTCAGAAGTGAAGGACTGGTGTTATGATTAAGAAAGGGCGAAATGGCTTTTTGTACTAAATTAGTCCATGCTGCCAGACACAATTTTATATATTTATATAGCTACTTCCTTCACCCTTTATCCCCCAAAGCCCCTTGCCCTTGTTTTCTCTTTCAGATAAAAACAATACCATCTGTTTTATACTTTAGAGTCGATTCACATCATTTCATGTACAATATCTCATTTAATTCCAACCATTCTTGACATGTCCATGAACATATCTAAGCAATTAAAATGTTTCAGGTTTAACTAGGAAGAGTCTAGTCAGCACAAGTTTTATTGCCTAGATGATAAACATCTGGCAACAAGAATAACCCCTTGGAAAAATGATAAAATAGACAAACCCAGTCTTCTGCATTCTTCCACCTTGCCCAGTGGTTTGTTATTTTTTCCCCTCTGATGCAGCCAAATCTCCCTCTGGCAAGCTCCATGCTTTCATTCAGCCTCAATCATCCCGGTTCTTTCTGTGGAAAGCCTTTCCAAGTTGGCCCACTTAGTGTAGAGTTTCTTTCCTTCCTAGTCATCAGCATGAACATGCCCTACATTTCCCATGCTGATGGCTTCTGGTAGTGAACTCTCTAAGGGGTAATTTTTTCTCAAAGGAGAAATTCCAGAGATGACATCTTAACTGGCATAAACAAAGTGGTAAAGGTAGAATCTCAGATACAGTGACACATACAATTTAGGAACACAGAGCCCTCAAATCACAACAGGTAGGAGACCATTAATGCCACCCAACAGGAGGCAAGTCCGTTCTGGAAGGCACCATATTAATTGAATACTCCAATAATCACTCTAATCTTCTACCTCTGACATTTGTCTTTCAATGTGATTTGACTAAAATCATATGCCTTTTATTTATTATTTTTTCCTTTTGGGAATGACCTCCCAAGATACACTCTGCCCACAGTGTAGCTCATTTGCCACTGGCAAACAAGTTTAAAAGGTTCTTTGGAGATGATGATGATATTTCTGGATTACTAAATCTTTCTATTAAGGAAAAATTAAATTGATAAATGTGGTACATATACACAATGGAATATTACCCCCCCTTAAAGAAGAGTGAAATTATGGCATTTGCAGGTAAATGGATGGAGCTAGAGAATACCATGCTGAGCGAAATAAGCCAAACCCAAAAAACCAAAGGCCTAATGTTTTTTCTGATAAGTGGAGAAAGTTCTTCCAGTTCACATCTGGGTAGCCTGAGATTTGAAGGGCCTCAGCTACTCATGTTAGACTTTGCAGGGCATAAGCAGAGGCACCTGGGACCAACACCTAGATTTCTTACTCCATCTTTACATCTCTTCTATGATAGGATTTTCTGCCCATCATCAACCGAGATGGTAAGTTGAATGAAGAGTGGACCATCTTCCATGCTGGCTCGCTGGCACTGTGGCTCTGGACCCTAAACACCTCCTTCATCTGCATCCAGCAGTCTGCACCATTCCATCCTCTCTTCCAGATTCACTGCAACTTGATTTCCTTCTTCATGCCTTTAATATATATGATCTGCACTAAACACTGTAAGTGCATCTTCTTCTTGGTCTAAGGATCAGACAGAACACTAGGACATGGAAGGGAATTAATGCACATTTTTTATATAAATTTTTAAACAATAAAAATTAGGTATTCTGGAGTCATTTAGCTCCTTAAAGGCAAAAATTTTATGTTATGCTTATTAGTCCATTGTTTTTTCCTTAGGTGCTAGCAAAATCACAATTTTCAATAACTATTTGTGGAATGAATAAGTACACAAATAAAGCACGGCATTTAAACTATCATTTATTTCCCTAATAATTTGGAGCTCCTCCTCACCTAACTGACATTTAAAAATGATCATTTATATTCATCTAGTGGTGTTTGGTAGAAACTAATTCATATTGATTAAAATTACATAATTCTATATTGACTAAACTTGCATAATTCTAAATTGAAAGCAAGGATTTTTTATATGCACTGAAAGTTATGTCACCTTTTATTTTATTTCAAATGTCTTTCACATATTCTGTTCCATTCTAATTTTTGGAAGACAGAAGTCACATTCACTAAAAATAGGTGTAGTTTACTTGGGTAGGATTAAGAATTGTTTTTCAAAATACATTTGAATATTCATTTTGGTTTTTTTATGTCAACAGAACATTTCATACTTTATAAAGATTTCTTCCTCTAGTTTTTGTTGGGAGGTGTATTAATGGGTTTAAAGAGATGACAATATAAATCAGTCATCCTCTGTGAAGAGCACTATTCTATCATGCTTTATTTTGCTCAGGATTCAGCTGACTGCTGCTGCCGACTTTAGGAGCCTGTCAGTTGGCTGATTGCTGGATGAGTTAGAATTTTAGCTCTGCCAGTTACATGCTGGGCTGGGAAGATGCCGCAGGCCATGAGATCGCACAAGTCTTCATCTCTGGTGTATCTGCCCTGTGAGGTTGGGAGACTAACACTGGACCTGTAGCGTTATCACAGGGAAGTCAAGTTCATGCCATGCCTAACTCTGCTTACATCAAGAGGTGTTCATTAGGGTGCTCCATCGATAGTCAACCTCCTCATCACTATTATTCCTAAAGGAAAAAAGGGTCAAAATGCATTTAGTTGTAATGTCTTAAATTTGATGAAGTGGTTTTTGTTCTTAACACAGACTGCCACTGTGTCATGTGCTGTAGTAGAGTGACCTGTCTCGAGGACAATTCTCTGTGGCAGCATTTCATTTTTACAAAGTTTATAGGAGGGCAGCCAGCCAGGCAGTCAAGTCAGGGCAGATTCGAGGCACACTCAATATAGGAAATTTGCATGAAATTATCATCACAAACTGCCTTCAAAGAATTGTTCTGATTGTCTAACGATACACAGATAGAACTTGCTCTAATGATTTCATTCTTTTGAGATTTCCTCCCTTTTTCTGACAATATTTCAAAAAGCACCAACAAGTTAAAACTTTTGCCAAAACTCCTTATATGTATGTATATGTCTTGCTGATCATATGTGGGAAATTATGTCTTGGATTTTGAGAATCATTCCATCCATCTTACGCATGCAGTTAGTATTGACACAGTTTATGTATAATAATAGAATCCATTGTTTTTTTTTCTATCTTTGATCAACACACATGGATTTTAAAATATAGATTATATAATTGTTCTGGAAAACAAGAATGCATCCTTTTGGGGTTTAAATCTCCCACAAAAGCTCATTTTCAATTGCAGGAACATGAAGCTTGCACTCAAGTGATTTCTGTTCTGCTTTCCTTTGATGTTATTACTTTGGAGTTGTCTATTTCCTGCAAGATGGATTTTCTCTCACACGCTATTGAAATAGATCATCTCACGATGGAGGCAGACCTGACACAATGTTATACTGGAGGTATTTGGTCCGTGGCTCACATCCTGTGGCTTGTCCTCTCAGACTACCAACTTCATTTAATATCTTTGTGGTAGAGAGTTCAGTGAAATCAATAGGATATTTAACTAGATTTCCTACTGAGTAGGAAAGATCAATTATGTGCAATAGTCACTTTTCCACTCACTCAAAGGAGCGTTGTAGTAACAAGGTGAAGTGAGTAGCTTCAGGTTCTATACCTTCCTTGGAATACATCTCACTACTTGGAGAAAAGTGCTTCCAGAAACATTCACAAATCACTCCTCCATACAGCTTCTGCTTTAAGGAAAATAATTTATAGGCAAAGTAAAGTAGATGAATGAGGAATTCTAGGCTGCTTTTCATGAGGAATCTTGCCTCATGTTCACCAAACAGGTAAAGAGGGATGGAAAAAAATATAATATATTCTTCAAAAATGGAAATAAGTTAAAGAATAAGCTGAGGTTTTCTAGCTTTTGATTACAAAACTAAAGAAGCTGAGAACTTTATTATTTTTTCCAGTGTTTATGCTGAAATTTATTTATCTTCTATGGCTTGAAAAAAATAATCTCTTAGAAACAAAAGTATAAGCCTGAGCACCTGCGGAGAACTCACCTAGAGGGTTCAACAACTCACTCTCCTTTGAATATCAATTTTCTTCATAAAATACATGACACTGGTTCATGTAGCATCCTTAGAAAAAGGTAATAAACTTTAGCTCAACAAGGCAGCCTCACTTGACCGGTAGATATGAGAACACATTACGATCATACAGCAAACTATTTTGTTTTCAGTGATGATTTTCCGTCTTGGGACATATTTTAAAATTTCAGTTAAAAAAAGATTTCTACTATAATTTTTATTCTTATTTCTATGATCAAAAATAGGTAAAGAAGAGCATATGATCATGTTTTGGGAACTTGTGGTGGTGAATTTATTGCATTCTAGATTTGCTGGACATTTTAACTTTAGGATCCTATCATTGAAATGTAAATTCGACATGGAAATGCAATTCTGAATATGTTGTCTATATTATGCAGTCTTCAGATTAGTGTCTAGACATAATTTGGAATCATGACATGTTTAACCATTTTTGACCCATTTTAAGATGTCAATTTCATGTGGCTAAAATAGATTCTATCTATCTGCATATAATTCACAACTAGTAGAAAATGAACCTTCAGGGGAAAAAAACATACAAAAACAATAAAAATAAAGGACTTTCTTTTTTAGTCAAGATACATCTCATGATAAACAAGTGTTTAAAAATTATAGCTATTTGAGTTAATACTAATGTAAATGTTGAACATATTTGAAGTGGTAGGAGACATCTTAATCTGCTATAAATTCATCAATCTTATTTTTCCAGTATATATAACTTTCCTGTCTGCAATGGTATTTATCAGAGCAGCTATCGCAGAGCAAAGTAGCCTACCTTTTTCTCAAATGCTTTTTATGGTAAAGTCTCCTGACATATAAAAACAGCAAGGGAAGAAGAAAGGGGAAAAGAAGGCAGGAACTTATGACCATCTATCTAAAATTGGGAACCATTCTCAGTGGATACAGCAATTTCCTTCTGAAAGGGAAATATATTCCTATTTACATTTCTCTCTGACTTATTTTAATTACAAAGTGCCCCAGGAACTGCTTCTGCTGTTTATTTCTTTTTCATCTAAAAAGTAATGCTATTAAGTTAAATCCATGAATTTCACATCAAATTTGTTCACAGCAACAAAGGGCTACATGTTTCCCACACACATTGTTAGTCACATAAATCGCTCCATTTCCCCTTTATTATATTAACAGCATATCGAATTAAATATGGTGTGCTTTGGCTATTAATAATGTGCTTAAAAATTATTCTTCACCAGAAAATTATTTTGTCATTTCAATAAAATAATTTTGAGAGTTGTAAAAGGCATCTGTTACTTAGGCTTGAAAGCCTACCTGTTCAAAGAGCATGATTTGACACCTCTTGAATTGAATTGATTTATGCTTTTCTGATACATGTAAAAAGTTAAAGCTAACTGGCTCCATGCCATAGCACATAGTAAGCAATGAAATTCGGAAAAAAATAATGTTACAGAGAGACCTTAAGTTTCCTTTACTTGGGAAAACAGATTTGTAGTGTGACATTTTTTTTTTGTGGAACTATGCTAATATGCACAACACTTCCCAGAATTCTTCTAAGCCTACATTTTTACTTCTCTATTAGAAAAGCCATATCCTTCTATCCATTGGATATGAATATGGATTCATATATTTCACTCTAAAATATATGCCATCCTACTATCTGGCAGTCTTTGAATCTAGTAAGCTCCTGCAGTATATTTCTGTGAGTGTGAGCTGATTAGTGGATGCCATTGAGTGAAGGTCATGGGATGTCAGTGACATCTCTTTTGCTTTCTACTATATCTCTAGATCCTAGGATGTTGGTTGGCACATACAGCTATTGAACGAATGGATGGTTTGTACTGGGAGGGCATTTTAGTGTAATATTATAAGTGAACTGTGTTAGTTTTTGCTTAGTCTCTACCAAGGTCTTTGTGAGAATTAAACATAGATGTACTTACTTATGTTTCCACTGATCACACACACACACACACACACACACACACACACACACACACACACTCACTCCCCTCCCAAAGACAAAATGCAAAGTATGACAGGACAGATCTCAAATCTGGAATGATGCTGGAATGAGCTTCTCATGTCCCTAGACCTGGGAATAATCTGTGTCTTTTTTGCATATCTACTTGGAACTATAAGGATGTTAATTTTAATAGATTAATTTTATTTGCTCTATTTTAAAGTTCTTCAGTGGTGCCTCAGTTTTGGTGATTTCACAATAAAAAGGAAATTCTAAGTGGGGCAGAAAGAATATATATTTTCTAAGTTTTATTTCAATTTGTTCTTATTGTACACACAAGAAAGCTTTATTTCTCAGCATTCTTTAAAAAATATTTGTTTAGTTGTAGATGGACAGAATGCCTTTATTTTATTTATCTATTTTTATGTGGTACTGAGGATTGAACTCAGTGCTTCACGTGTGCTAAGCAGATTTTCTACCACTGAGCCACAACCTCAGCACCCCTACCCCTTTAGAGCATAGTTAGACATAGTAGTTGGGTTCATCTTGACAAAATCATACCTGCACGAAATTTGATTTCAGTTCATAATCCTCCCTTTTCTCTCCTATTCTCCCTCCCTCCCCTGTTCTCCATTCTCTATTCTACTAGACATCCTTTCACTTGTCCATTTATTCATATCTAATCACTTCTTTTATGCATAAAGATGTGGTATATTTATGCATATAGCATGATTTTTTAAGAATTAAGTGTGCATTGCCTCCCTTTACCTATCCCCCCACTCTGCTTCTTGATCTCCTTCTTCTGACCTATCCTTTATCTTTATGATATCCTATCCTTCCTTTCCCTTTCCTTTATTTTACTCTAGTTTTCACATACAAGAGAAAATATTCAGCCTTTGAGTTTCTGAGTTTGGCTTATTTCGCTTAGCATACTATTCTTCATTTCCATCTGTTTCCTGGAAAATGCCATAATTTCATTCTTTCTCACAGTTGAGTAGAACTCCATTGTGTGTGTGTGTGTGTGTGTGTGTGTGTGTGTGTGTGTGTGTGTAAAACACTATTTCTTAATCTATTCATCTATTGACAAGCACCTGGGTTAATTCTATAATTTATCGATTGTGAATTGTGCTGCTGTAAATATTGAGGTGGCTGTATCACTAGAGTATGCTTGTTTTATATCTTTTGGGAAAATACCAGGGAGTGGGATAACTGGGTCATTGTGGTGGTTCTATCCATAGTTTTTTGAGGAATCACCATACTGCTCTCCAGAGTGGTTGTACTAGGCTGTCATCCAACAATGTGCAAGCATTCCTTTTCCTCCACAACCTCACCAGTATTTATTATTATTTGTATTCTTAATCATTGACATTTTGACTAGAGTAAGATGGAATCTTTACATAGTTTTGGTTTGCATTTCCCTGGTTGCTAAAGATATTGAACATTTTTTTTTCAAATATTTGTTGGCTATGTGTTTCTTCTTTTGAGAAGTTTCTGTTTAGTTCTTTTTGACATTTATTGATTAGGTTATTCATTTTTTGGTATTAAGGTTTTTTTTTTGAGTTCTTTACATATTCTGGATAATAATCCCCTATCGGAGGAGAAACTGGCCAAGATTTTCTCCCATTTTGTAGACTCTCTCTTCATACTCTTAATTGTTTCCTTTGCTGTGCAGAAGCTTTTTAGTTTGGTAGCATCCCATTTATTGATTGTTGGTTTTATTTCTTACACTTTGGGGGTCTTATTAAAGAAGTCTGTGCCAGCACTTTTATGACAGAGTGTTAACTGAATGTTTTCTTCTAGCAGTTGCAAAGTTTCTGGTGTAATTGCTAAGTCTTGGATTCATCTTGATTTGAGTTTTGTGCAGAGTGAGAGATGGGGTCTAGTTTCATTTTTCTACAGATAGATACCCAATTTTCCCAGCACCATTTTTTTTTTTATAAAGGCTGTCTTTTCTCCAAAATGTATTTTTGGCAACTTTGTCAAGTATCAGATGGCTGGAAGTATGCATGTTTGTTTCTATGTCTTCTTACCATTTGAATAGAAATATATAATGTACTCTGGTCAATGGTTAGTTATAGCAACAATCTGTGTGTGTCACTTTTGAGTAGGAATATGCTAATAGGTGTACCTGGTGTATTTTACCTATCCCTATGACAACTGAGAAGGCCACTTATCCCACATGGAACAGCTGAGTCTCGGCATTCTGATTTGTGTTGGATGTGTATTATTAGCAAAAATGAACATTTATTGTTAAGTCACTGAGTGTTTAGGGCTGCTTATTATTTCAGCATGTTCTAGACTCTTCTGACTGATACATTTTGTCACTTATAAATATTTATCCTAAGCCTTTGACCCCAAGTTTCTGTGTACACTGAAAGCAAAAGAACCATCTTGTTGATGCATCTCTTTAATTTGACCATTAAGTGGTCAGTTTTTGTATTTTCATTTTAAATAAGAGAAAGGATAGGAATAAGTAATTTATTTTTAAAATTAAATTATTTTAATTAGGTATAAATGACAGTAGAATGCATTTTGATTCATTGTACACAACTGCAGCAGAACTTTTCATTTCTCTGGTTGTACGCAATGTACCCTTGCACCATATGTGCAGTCATACCTAGGGTAGGGATGTCCATCTCATTCCACCATCTTTCCTGCCCCCATCACCCCTCCCTCCCCCTTGCCCCATCAAAGCTCCTCCATTTTCCCCTTGCCCCCCACCCCCCATTATGGATCAGCACTCACTTATCAGAGAGAACATTTGGCCTTTGGTTTTGGGAGATTGGCTTGAATATTTTTAAAGCAGGGGCATGACCGGTTGAGCCCACTGGAGGGGTGTGGCTTCTAACCCAGAAGAAGGCTGGGCTTGCTTTATTTACAGCAGTACAGATCAAAGAGGATGGGTATAAGGTGTCAATGTGGGAGGAGTCTTGTTTCAGTGCTTGCTTCTTGGGTGGCAGGGGTCTTGCAGTGAACTGCTTATTTGTCATGTTAGGCCCATCTTCAGGAGGCTGTGTTTGAACTTGGGTCTGTGAACTAGATCAGCATGCCAGCATGATTTGGGCATTTTTCAATGGGAGATTCTGCCCAGGAGTTCCAAAAGGAGTGGCTTCCCTGCCTAATAATGGCTCAGTTCACACACAGCTCATAGATGGCTCCCAACACCTTTTATACACAACAGATTTTTATGGAAAGTGTTTAAGACTCTTCTCGCTCATTAATTTTTCTATATGAACTTTACCATCAACTTATTTAAGTTCAAAAAAAATGAGTAGTATTTTTATTTAGATTGTGCTGAATCTGCACATTAATTATAGGAAAATTGCCACCAGAAAATCATATACTTAACAATATTTATTTCCTTCAGAGAGATTTTGTACATTTGCTTTTGTATTTATTTCTAGATTTTAAAATATCGTATGTGGATTCATCTGTTTGTGTGTGTGTGTGTGTGTGTGTGTGTGGTACAGGTGCTTAACCACTGAACCACATTCCCAGCCCTTTATTATTACTTATTTTGAGACAAGGTCTTGCTAATTGCTTAGGGTCTTGAATTCATGATCCTCCTGCCTCAACCTCTGGAGTTGTTGGGATACTGGTGTATGCCATTGCACTTTCATCGCATTTTCATTCTGTATTTTAACTGGTTATTATTTATGTGAAGATTAATGATAGTTGAATGTCAATTTTTTATCCTACTAATTTGCTAAATTCTCTTTTTGTGGTAGTTTTTTCAGTGATTCTTTTGAATATTTCAGATAGAAAGTCATAATCATCTGTAACAGAAATAGTATTATTAGCTTTTGTTTTCTAATCAGTATGATTAATTCCATTCAATTTGTTTTTATTAGTTAATACCTGAGACATGAAGAGAGTGGACATCTTTGTCCTGACTGTAGAGGGAATATGTCCAGTGTTTTCCTATTAGAAAAGAAGTTGGCTTTTGTGAAAAGAAATAAATAAAACCTGTGTTTAATTGATTTTTTAATTTTAAATGTTGACCCTTGCCAAGTCTCCTTTTACAAGTCAGGTAGGATAGAGTCATGTCTCATTCCTAACTGGATGTGCATGCTGGAGGGCCTCACCTGAGGTGACATTATTTCCAGTTTGACCAGTAGAGTTATACTTTATATTGCTTTGTCTCCTAATCATCATTTGGTTTCATGTTCCAACCAGACTACACAATTTTCAGGACAGAAATTCCCCTTTTGGCTTAGAAAAGCTTGCACATCCAGTTAGGAATGAGACATGAATCTATCCCACCTGACTTAGAATATTGTAATAGTGAAAGAGAGAGAAATATATTGGGATTGAGATTAGTAATTATGCTTTTCTAGTTAACATTTATGGTCTTTTTTTTTTAGTTTTATTGATTTATTTTAAATACATGACAGTGGAATGCATTACAATTCTTATTGTACATATAGAGTACAAGTTTTCATATCTTTGTATATAGAATATGTTCATGCCAATTCATGTTTTTATACATGTACTTTTTTTGCATTACAATTCTTATTACACATATATACCACAATTTTTAATATCTCTGTTTATATATAAAGTATGTTGACACCCAATTCGAGTCTTCATACATGCACTTTGGATAATAATGTCCATCACATTCCACTGCCCTTGCTGATCCCCTGCCCCCTCTCTTTCCCTCCCACCCCTCTTCCCAATCTAGAATTCATCTAATCCTCCCATGTGCCCCCTCCCTACCCCACTATGAGTCAGCCTCCTTATATCAGAGAAAACATTCGGCATTTGTTTTTTTGGGATTGGCTAACTTCATTTAGCATTATTTTCTCCAATGCCATCCATTTACCTGCAAATGCCATGATTTTAGTCTCTTTTAATGCTGAGTAAAATTCCATTATGTATGTATGCCACATTTTTTTAATCCATTCATCCACTGAAGGGCACCTAGGTTGGCTCCACAGTTTAGCTATTGTGAATTGTGCTGCTATAAACATTGATGTGGCTGTGTCCCTGTAGTATGCTATTCATTTATGGTCTTTTGAGGATGTTTATCTATCTTTTTCTCCACACTTGAAGGGATGAGATGAACATGTAGTTTGCTCACCAATTTGCCATTGACGTTCAACTTAACAGCGATATATCTAGAGGTCATTTTCTTTAATTATTTTTCTTCATCAATTTTATATATGTGTTTGAGAATAGATAGACTAAGAACAAAAATTATCATGGTGGTTGACATGCTGGTTTTCAAAGAGGTGTATTCTTTTTAATGTAGAAATGAAATCAAATTTAAAAATTTAGATTTGGTACTACTGATAAAATATGTGAAAGAAGTTTTCTTTTTTTTTTTTTCACCAGACTGGGCCCCAAAAGACGAAGAAATATCCTCTATTGACTTGAAGGGATATTCAATTTTATCTTTTCTGTAGGAAATACAGTGCAATAAAAAAAAAAACCCTCCAAGTTATCTATTAATGCAAAACTTAAGTACTTCCAAGTGCAGCACATAAGACTATTAGAGAAGAGGAAAGTTATTAAAAACCTCTAAGGCTCCATGAATAGCTCATTTACCTACTTTTCTGAAATTCTAGCCTAGAATTAGTTCTTGACTAGAGAGCTGTTTATTTTACAATTAACAAAGAAGTGGGATTTTTCCAATAATTTTGCTTGCATATTAAAAATTAACTCAATGTCACTTGACTACTTAAATGTGGTACATTTCCGCCACACATATGACTGACAAGGGACACCAGAGCTTTGTGGTAACTAGTGGGTATCCTCTTGAGAAAACCCCCGTCTGCACCACAATATAGACATGATTTCATGATAATTAGGTTTAAGAGACAACTCTCCAGGGGATGAGCCACATGCAGGTAATAATAGCTCCCACTTATTGAGTGATTTCTGTGTTTAGCATTATGCTATGTGCTCTTTCATATGCTAACAATAACACATTTATCCTCACATAATTGTGCAAGTTAGTTTTTATTATTATTTTTACATTCGGTCACTGAGGCTCACACATATTAATTAATTGGTTCAAAGTAACTAATGATGGGGTTTTGATTTGAATGTTGATTATGTGTTCTGAGCTCTTTATTTTTGTGAAAAATTTAGATATCAAAGATGACAAAGCTAATAAATACTTATATACTCACATACTGATTGAAGAGATAAAAACATGATGAATATAACTAACCAATATATAGAGTTGCTTTACATGTATATACACACATACTTACATATGTATATATATGTGATTTATATTAGTGTATCTCCAAGACTTCATTATTTTTGTGAGATTTGTCCACATGGATGTGGGGGTTTTGTTTTAATCTTTTATATCATATATTGCAGTCTATTGTGGTAAGAATATTGTATAAATTATTTGTCTTTCCTCTACTTGGTAGATATTTTTGTGACTTCAATTATGGGATGCTGTTGGGAACATTTATGCACTGCTTTTCTCTGTATATGAGTGGCCTGTGGTAAGGAGTATAAATCTTCAAACTTAAGAGCTAGTCTAAATAAATTTCAGAATCACTCAGCACTGACGTGCAGCCACATTAGCATTGTTCCTATTGTTCTCTAACATCACCTGCTATGGTCAAGCTTTCTTAAAAACAAATTTTTTAAAAAATATATTTTAAAATCTGTGTGATTCCTCAGTGTGGTTTTCATTCACATTTCCCATACCATTGATTAAGTGCTTTTTTTTTAAATTTTTTATTTTTTTATTGGTTGTTCACAACATTACAAAGCTCTTGACATATCATATTTCATACATTAGATTGAAGTGGGTTATGAACTCCCAATTTTACCCCAAATGCAGATTGCAGAATCACGTCAGTTACACATCCACAATTTTACATAATGACCTATTAGTAATTGTTGTATTCTGCTACCTTTCCTATCCCCTACTATCCCCGCTCCTCTCCCCTCCCATCTTCTCTCTCTACCCCATCTACTGTAATTCATTACTCTCCTTGTTTATTTTCCCATTCCCCTCACAACCTCTTATATGTAATTTTGTATAGCAATGAGGGTCTCCCTTCATTTCCATGCAATTTCCCTTTACTCTTCCTTTCCCTCCCATCTCATGACTCTGTTTAATGTTAGTCTTTTCTTCCTGCTCTTCCTCCTTGCTCTGTTCATAGTTGCTTTCATTATATCAAAGAAGACATTTGGTATTTGTTTTTTAGGGATTGACTAGCTTCACTAAGCATAATCTGCTCTAGTGCCATCCATTTCCCTGCAAATTCTATGATTTTGTCATTTTTTACTCCTCACACTTCAGATAGAGCCCTAATATCCAGAGTATACAAAGAACTCAAAAAATTAGACAATAAGATAACAAATAACCCAATCAACAAATGGGCCAAGGATCTGAACAGACACTTCTCAGAGGAGGACATACAATCAATCAACAAGTACATGAAAAAATGCTCACCATCTCTAGCAGTCAGAGAAATGCAAATCAAAACCACCCTAAGATACCATCTCACTCCAGTAAGATTGGCAGCCACTATGAAGTCAAACAACAACAAGTGCTGGCGAGGATGTGGAGAAAAGGGTACACTTGTACATTGCTGGTGGGACTGCAAATTGGTGCGGCCAATTTGGAAAGCAGTTTGGAGATTCCTGGGAAAGCTGGGAATGGAACCACCATTTGACCCTGCTATTGCCTTTCTCAGACTATTCCCTGAAGACCTTAAAAGAGCATGCTACAGGGATGCTGCCATATCGATGTTCATAGCAACACAATTCACAATAGCTAGACTGTGGAACCAACCCAGATGCCCTTCAATAGATGAATGGATAAAAAAAATGTGGCATCTATACACAATGGAGTACTATGCAGCAATAAAAAAATGATTAAGTGCTTTTTAAAGCTCATGTACTATTTGCTTTCTTCTTCTGTAAATTGCCTACTGATGTGGTTTGTTTATTTTCCTATTGAGGAATCATTTTATTATTTTTATTTTTATGGAAACTTTTATCCTGGATACTAATATTTTTTCTTCTACATATATTCAAAATACGTTCTTCAAGACTGTGGCTTGTTTCTTCAGTTTGATTTTGATGTCTTTTGGTGAATAGATATTTTAAAATTTGAAGACAAGCAAATTAATCTTTTTCTTTATGGGTCATCATTTTTGTTTCTAAAAGAATTTTCCATTTACTCTGGGATTACAAAGACTTTTTTTTCCATGTTATCTTTCCAATAAATATTTAGCTTTTCACATCAAGTTTTCTACTGCCTTTGGAATTTATCTTTGTGTCAGGTGGGGCATTGAGACATAATTTTCAAAGCAGAAGCATTTGTACAGATGGCCTCTCATGCTAGTTCACTCTCCTTCACTTCTTACAGTGCTGGAGCCATTTTACACTATTTACACACACATATATAAATATGCCTGGGCCTTTACTATGTTTTATTTGATCATCCGTGTGCTGTTACTTCTGTGTTCTAATTGTTCTGGTTTTATAACAAATTTTTATATTTGGAAGAATAATGCCCTAACATTATCTTGTTTAGAAATATAATGAGTGTTCACTCTTTTTTATATGTATGTTTAAAAATCAGTGTCAGAATTTTACAAAGCCTCTTTTGAGATTTTTCCAATTATACTTCAAGAATAATATTTTGAAAGTGTTGGTACGTATTGATATAAATATATATAGATATATAATATATATGCATATATAAATATGACATATCATTTATTTTATTTCTGTAATTTAATATAAATTATTTTAATAAAGTTTTATGTTTATCCTTTAAATATGATTCATTTTGAGTTCTATTTTTTCTACATTTTATATTTTTAAATTGTATTAACATATTGCATTATTTTAATTATAGATATCTTGTGGATAGTTTTGAAATATTGAATATTCTATTCCATGAACATGGTATATCTCACTATTTATTTAGGGCCTTTTAAAAGAAAGGTAGTTTGGTCCTGGAATAGGAATAAAATTTATTTTTATATATTTGTTGTTAAATTTATTGAGGAATAATTTAGATATGTATAAAGCTGCTATAATAACTTGCATGCAGTTTTCTTGTGTGAACTTAATCTTTCAAATCAGTTGGATATATACTTTATAATGTGATTCCTACAGTGCATGACATGTCCAGGATTGGTTGTAATTATTAGTACAAACTTCACAATGAGCATTTTTCACTGTATCAAACAAATTCAATTAAGTTGTGTTTTCATTTAGTTCAAAATGTTCTTGAATTTCTTCTGAGATTTCTTCATTGGCACATATTACTTAAAAGTAGATCATATAATCTGCAAATATTTGAGTATTTTCTATTTTTGTGGTCTGAGAATATGTTTCATATAATTTATATGATTTTAAATGTGTTGTTGGGGTAAGAATATGTTCTATCTTGGAAATGTGCCATTTGAGCTTGAAAATAATACTTATTTCACTGTTATGTGATGGACTATCCTACAAATTACAATGAAATCATGTTGATTGAGAATAATGGCCAGGAATTCTATAGTCTTACTAATTTTCTGATTGCTTGAGTTATTAATACTGACCAAGGGGGTGTTGAAGTTTCCAACTGTATTAGTGAGTTTTTCTATTTCTTCTTTCAGCTTTTCCTCATGTATTTTGCTACTGTCTTGCTAGTTGCTTGCATATCTTAAGATTCTTATGTAATTTGCAAAAATCTGCAAGCAAATTATTATAGCAGCTTTATGCATATGTAAATCTGCTTTATTATTATGTTGTGCTCCTCTTAACCATAATCATCATCCCTGGTCCTGGTCCAAAGTTTGTTGTGTTTTAAGTTAATGTAGTTATTCCATCTTTTTTTTTATTATTATTAGCCTCTTATATCTTTCTTCATCCTTTTATTTAACTAATTTGAGTCATATTTAAAAGGAATTTTTTTCTAGATGAATATAGTTGATTTGTTTTCTTAAAAATTCACCCCAGTGTTCTATATCCTTTAGATTACTCAAATTTAAAATATCATATATATATATGATTTTTATCAATCATGTTTGTAAACATTTTCACTTATTTTTGTTTATTTAAAAAATCTTACTTCTTGTTTCTCATGTTTCTAATTGAGAATATTATGATTCCATTTTACTTCTTCATATAATATCAATTATATTTTTTAAAATTTCATGAGTACTTGCCCAAAAGTTTGCAACATACATTTTTAACTAAAGTAATCCCATCTCCTACCTCAAGAATTTTTTTTTTTTTTTTTTTTTTTGTGATGGTGTTGGGGATTGAACCCAGGGCCTTGTGCATGCTAGGCAAGCACTCTATCAACTGAGCTATGCCCCCAGGCCCAAGAATGTCTTTTAACATGGTTATTCAGGAAAGATTTTCACAATGAATTCCCTCAGGTTTTGTTTGTATGACACAGTTTTTATTTGTCTTTCACATTTGAAGGATGATTTCCAGATTTAGAATGAAGAACTCCAGGCTTATTTCTTTTTTCAACCTTTTTTTAAAATGTACTCTCCTTTTTTCTTGCATAGTTTCTGACAGGCTGTTGTACTTCTTGTCCATGTTCTATAGATTAGGTATTCTCCAACTCCTCTGACTTCTTTTAAGATTTTCTCTCTTTCTTTCATTTTCTGAAGTTTGAATGTGTTATGGCTAAGTGTGATATTTTTTATATTATCCTGCTCAGTGTTATCCAAGCTATCTGGAATTGTGATTTTTGTGTCTACTATTAATTCTGAAATGTTCTTAGTCACTATTATTTTAAACATTTCTTTGGCTCCTTTCTTTTAAGTTTTTTTCTCTTTTTTTTAATTTCTTTTCAATTATGTGCACTTTGCAACTTTTGATATTGTCCCACAGAAATTGCTTTTCAAAAACTCCTGTTTTTGTTCTATTTGTTTTGAAAATTTTCTTTCTTTTCTTTTGTGGTTGCATCACTTAGATTTTGCTGCCTCTATTCTGAATATTGATGAGTTAAAGCAAAGTAAGCTTTATGATTTTTTTTTTTTTGTGTGTGTGTGTGTGAGCCTAGTCAGTTAGGGGGGGTTGCAGATTTAAGCCAGTCTTCACTAGTCTCTGGGAGACTTGCTCAAACTTCTACAGCCACTGGCAGGTTGTTTTGGAGACAGGGGAGAAGAACTGACAGGTCTAAGGTGAGTTCATCTGAAATAAATTAGATCTTTTCCATTTATCTCTTACTTCTCTCCAGAAGGCAAGTCTGAGCATATTTTCTGGTTAGCTTCTGCATGGTCTCATGGGAAGCTGCAGAAAGGAGAGAGGGGGCAGGGAGAGAAGGAGGAGGAAGAAGAGGAAGAAGAAGAGGAGAAAGAAGAGGAGAAGAAAAAGAGTAAGAAGGGGAGGAAGAAGTGGGGGAGGAAAGAAATGAGAAGGAGGAGGAGAAAGAAGAGAAGAAGAAAAATAAACATCCAAGCACTTTTTGAAGACTCTGAATTCATCAAATATGTTATTTTCCCATTGGTCCAAGCAAGCTATATGACAAGCATAAAACAGATATGAGAGAATACTACCAGTATAATAGGAGGTACACAAAATTAGGGACTACCAATCAACCTTCCATGCAACTGGTTGACTAAAGTGCTTACTATTAAATTTTATTACTTATACTGTATGCAAATGTTGACAATATCTGTTTATCATCTTCTTTTTTTTTGAATTGCTGGGACTCATACATTGGAATTGATAAATCTTCCCTTATAAGAACTATATAAGAGGTTTAAACTCTTTTAAATTCAATGAAATTCTATTGTTTTGTATGCCTCTTTGTTTTAAATTCTATTTTCTTTCAGACTTTACAATTAGTTGTTCTTATTGACATTTTATATAGTTAGCATTTTTCCATCTCCTCTATGTTTTAATTATTTCTCTACTCTATTTTTCTTGCTTCTCATTCATTAATTTCCAGATAATTTTCTGTGTTCCTGAAGTACCTCTTTACCACTTAATTTAGGGTGATCCTATGAAGGTAATTTCATAACTATTTTGATTGAATGAAAAGCCTTTATGTTATTCTTGACCTTTATATAACAATTTGATTCATTATGCAATTCTAGGCTATTGAATTTGAATGTGTTTCTATGGTCTTCTGGCTTCTACTATTGCTGTTAAAAATCAATTGACATACCTTTGTATGACTGCATCTTCTCTTTGCTTTAGCAATTTCTTTTTTGTGTCCTTACAATACTTCATTTTCATTTTGATTTTTCTAAGTGTGTGAATTTTTTCTTTATTCTGCTGATAATTTACTATGATTCTCCAGTCCAAATTCTCAGCTATCAACATTGTACATATAGCCTATCCCTGTTTATTTTGTTCTATATTTTGTTACCTCCTCTATACATAATGTTTTGAACTTCTTATTCATATCTTATATCTTTTTGCATCTGTTGTTTTCTGGCTTAGTCTTTAGATTGATTTTCATTTTATTATTTCATTTTTATCAAACAATGCATATATAGTTTAACAATTATAGGAAGATAGGTGATTTGAATTTTTTTTAATTTAAATTTTGACAACTTTTGGACTATAAGACAAGGAAAGGAATCTTGCCACTCTGATGTGCACCCCAAACCCATTGCTTCTTTATCTCCCCCTCCACCTGGCCAAAATATGTTACCTATGTGTTTTTAATTTAGTTAGAGTTGCTACACAATATTTGGAATTTAATAGTATTTAATTAATGATAAACTATGAATATCAAATTTCTTTGCAAAGAATTGTTAATAAGACAGAATTAGTAAGTATACTATGTGGGATGTTTTCAACCAGGGAAAACATTATATATTATTATTTTGTTGTTGTTGTTGTTGTTTGTACCAGGGATTACTTAACCACTGACCCACATTCTTGGCCCTTTTTAAGAAATATTTTATTTAGAGATAAGATCTTGTGAAGTTGCTTAAGGCCTTGCTAAGTTGCTGAGGCTGGCTTTGAACTTGTGATCCTCCTGCCTCAGTCTCCCAAGCCACTGGGATTACAGGAGTGTGGATTAATTGTTGAGGTAAAAATATCTACAGATATAGTATCTGGAATAAGATGTACTTAAAGGTGTTGTGGGGGGAACAAGAAGGAATACAAAAAACCATGTGCTGTTTGTGAGGACTAATACTTTCAGAATGAGATAAGCATTCTTTCTAGTATTCCTTAGTCTCTGGTTCAGGCTAGATTATATTTAGATCATTTGTCTGGAGTAGGTTTTTAGGAAAATTCATATTGATTACTGGATTTATTTTTTTGTTGTTACACAAGTAATAATGATTCCAGACAATGGAAATCTAAAACTAAAAGGTAAACACAAATTTTTCCCATTCTTGTACATATGCACACACAATTTTGCATAATTATAATTACAGTGCCTTCTGGTTTTCCTCTGTGCATTTCTGTATACCTGCATATCTCTTGCCATTTGATGCTGTCATTATTTTCAGTGCCTTTGTCATATTTTACCTTTGTGAATCATGTAATTCTCCCATTAATTATGGCCATTTATGATGTGAACACATTTTTGTTTAGTTGGAAATACTTTATACATATGCCATCCATTTCTTTTTCCTTTCCAGCAGAAGCTGTTCTTCTGTACAGCTATCTCCTCATCTCCCATGTGACTCAGGGAAGATGTGTCCATCACTACTCTCAGTGTGGAAACTGGATTTACAAAGCCAGTTATCATCTGGCATTCCTCTGGGGTCTAATACTGGCCCAGGATGGCTGAGAGTGATATCATCAGACAGAAGAGGTTTGGATCCCAATGTGTCATTTTCTATTTAGATGTCTTTGGGAATGGTATTTAATTATTCAGTGTCTTATTTCCCTCATATGTAAATTAAGAATAATAGTAGCACCTACATCAAAGGTTGTTTGAAGTGCAAATTAATAAATATACTTTAAGTTATAAATAAACTTATAAATGCTTAGCACAGAATGGGTATGCAGCAAATGCTCAATAATGTCATTTATACTTCTTTCACTTACATGGTATAATATCATCATAAAACAGCCTAAGAAAAGGGCTCCATCATGTATGCTTAGGCACAAGAATTTGAGACCTTCGACCATAAAAGCTTTAGACTTAGGTCTATTATTTAGTGAACGTGCTAAACAAAATCTAAAGAGATAAAGTGAGTTCCCTAGTCAGCCATCTGTTTTCACTACCTCTCCAAGTTCAATACTTTCTTTTAATGATTGCAAAACAGTACCTTAATACATTCTTGTTTGCCTCTCATCTCTTGATTTAAAAACTCATTATTAAGCACCTGTTATGTGTCAGGCCTTATTGTTGCTTCTGGGAAATTCAGGGAGCAAAATAGACTGGGCTGTATTCTGAACCCGATGGAAGCCATTGGTGGACTTTGGGGAAAGGCAAGATATGAGTCATATTTAAGAAGAACCATTATGTCTGCTCTATGGGATTCAAGGATAGTGGGAAGCAAGAGAAACAGGCAGGAGCCCCGTGAGGGGTGATAGTGCCTTGGAAGGGAATAACAATCAGAGAAGAGGAAAGAAGTAGTAGGATTCAGAATATAGCCTCTTTATTAGAAAAAGTTCAACAATGCCTGTATGTATAAAAAATGATGAGTGAAAACGGCACCCTTGCCCCATACCTTAGCCTCCAGGGCCAGTCTTCTTTTCAGAGTAACCATGGTTAACAGTTTAATGCGTAAGTATCACCAGGCCTTTTCCTGTACCATTTATCAATGGTTTATGGTCTTTAGAAAACAAATTAATATTTTCTTGCAATTTATTTTTAATTTTCACTCATATTCTCTGTCGCTACCTCTTTCCTGGGTGCTGAACCAAGACTTAGTAAATGATTTGGAACTCCTCAAAAATAAACCATCTCAACAGCTAAAAAATTAAAAAAAAAAATAAGTCATCTCACAACTTATCAGTATAATGTATTGGGTCAACAAGCAAGTAAACAAATTATATCAACATAGATCAGTCCCATTTTCTTCTTCCTATTTAGTTACACAATGCATTTCCCCAGGATTTGAATCTCTCTTTTATCCCTTTCCTTCTTTTTTTAAACTTCACGCAGAAAACCAGTAGAGGGCACTGATAACCCTGCGCAAGCAAGAAGTCAATGGAAAGATACTGACAAAAATGAACTAGGGTTTTAAGGCAGGAATCACAGCACAGTGAAACTGTAGAAATGTAGGGTTTCTTGTTTGGGTCTCTTTTTTGAAACCTAAAACTCTTTATACTACAAATGGGTGGAGATTTTCCCAGTTGTACTATAGCACATTTGAATGTGAGTTTCCAAAATGTATTCTAACATACATTTTTTTTTTGCAGAGTGAAAATAGTTATTTAATAACATTTTATTATCTAATTATAAATTATTTTATTTTTACTTAAAGTGTTTGAACACTGAAAGCATTCAGGCCGGCAGAAACTGGTTGGAAAATTGACACAGACTCAATCAACAGAGATTGTAATTTAAATTTGCATTTAAAGTTGTAAAAACAGAGATTGTATTTAAAGTTGTAAAAGTTATTAAAAAACAGTTATGCCTGTCATGGGTATGTAAAATGTAAGTAGCGAAAGTAGTTTAGAATTGACTTTTAGTCCTGTTGTTAAGAGTAGAAATTGAATCAGGTTTTGAATTTTGCTTATCACAAAAATGTGAACAACTCTAGAATTAATGTATTACTTTACTTATTGCCAGGAAACCTTGGCCTTTGGGGTGCTGTAGAAACTTTCCCATAAATGGTCAAACAATATGCTCAATGATACAGTCCTATAAAGATAGCGTTGCTTTCTCTAAGTCCAAGCGTGTATGATAAGGGGCTCCCTTACAACAATCCCAGAACAATTTTCATTTGTGTCAACTCTTACAGGATTTTACTTACTAATGCTATAACAATTAATTACTTTGAACATTTTTGGAAACCCACACTTAAATGCAGGCATTATTTTATATGATGACTATCCTTGTATCCTAATAGACAAATATAGTATTTCCATAGCCAGGAAAGACTATATTTTACTTATGCTGGTAGACACTGGGCTGCCTCTGTCAGCCACCAGAAACATTAATTTCCATGTCCCACTGAAGTAACCTATGGCTTCAAAACAATAATAATATATTTTCAAAGAAATATTAGAAAAAGTCATTTCCAAGGTACTTTACCCTTTTGCATTTGGAGGAGTTTGTAAAAACGGTCAGCTTCAGATCACAGAAAGCTGCATCCTTTTTCGCTACGACTAGCTTTGAAGAATGCTATCTACATGCTATCTACACTCAGGAAGACAGTGGGACCACAGACCCAGTGACATTTGCATCTAGGTATTTTCCATCCTTTGATGATTTAATGAACAAAACTGCAACAACCTACACATTTTTCTTGGCTTACTTCCTTTATAGTAACACTGTAATAGGATGTGGCAGCTCGTGGCTTTCTGCCTCTGGATGGCAGTAAGTCCTGCGTAAATGTTCATGACCCTTAGCTGTAATATCCTCAAGTAAGGATTTCCCGTCCTTTGTCAGTGTTCTGTCCAAAGAAAACACTATTTTTACTTAGTCTGAAATACACACAAAAACGCACACACACATAACGCGCACACACACAAACACAATTTGAAAATGAAGCAAAGGTAAGGGGTCTGTTTAATGTTAAAAGTTGATAGCAGCAATCCCAGGCTAAGAGGAAAATGAGGACGCAAAGAACTAACCTAAAAAAAAAAAATTTGGCATTTGGATATTTCCATATGTTTATATGTGATTCATTTTCCTTCTTACATAAATTAACAAATGCTGCTGAGCCAACCATATTTCTTACCTCGAGACAACGAAGCATTGCAAAGGCTCTAGGACTATATCCAGCTTCGGGAGTAAGCATGTCTACCACTAAAATTATGTGCTCTGATTAATATAGTCCATCTGGACTTTCTGACTGAGACTTTTTTGTAGACACAAAGAATTAAAGAGCTTAAACATTAAATAAAATGAAATGCACACTTTAAATGTAGTTCACTAACCTCTCTGTGCAGTGGCTACTGCAGAACCATAAATTGACATCTGGATTGGGCTGTGGACTGTAATTTATTGTCTCTAATATCCTCCTTTTACTTGTCCTTTTAAACCTGCTATTCCTCTTCTTTGAGCCCCTGATTCTCTACTGTAGCCCCAGATCCTCTTATACTGCCTGCCCCCCCCCCCCGAGCTGAAAGTTGTATTTAGACATCTTTTTCTAGTTCTCATCCTCTGGACGGAGGTAGGACTATAGCTGTGTCTGTGAAGTCCTTCTGCTGCCAACTCACCTGCACAGGTAGGGTAGTCTTCTGGAAGACCTACATAGCTTTCTTGTTGGGAAAGGAGGTTGGATTGTTATGAGAAAGAATATTCTAGATTTTAAGCATTCTTTCTCTTTTTGAAAAAAATGTCCATCTGAGAATTTACCAAAAAGTGATACGTAAACACCAAAATCTACTGTGCAAACTATATTCCTGGGCATGTCAACTTTTGGTGTCTAATTGAAGTGACATCAGTTTCTGATGGCTTCATAACAACTAGCTTCAAACCATTGTTGATTTAGCAGAATTTACTACACACTCAATCATTTATTTCTTCATAACTCAAAAGTGAGTGCAAAAATTCTCATGTCTTCTGGATGATAGATTTTTTTAAAAAATAAATATTATTTTAAATAATGGTTTTTCACCACCAAATGAAATGACCTCTATAACTATGAGAATGAGAATTGGGTTTTTTTTGGTTGGTGGGTTTTTTTTTTTTTTTGTACCAGGGATTGAACCCAGGGGTGCTTAACCACTGAGTCCCATCCTATCTCTTTTTACATTTTATTTTTTTAATTTTGAGACAGGATCTCACTCAGTTGCTTAGGGTCTTATTAAGTTTCTGAGGCTGGCTTTGAATTTGTGATTCTCCTGCCTCAGCCTCCTGAAGTGCTGGGATTCCAGGCATGTGCAACTGCACCTGGTGGCAGCATTTTTTTTTCTTTTGACAAAATACTGTAGAATATTCATTTAAAGTCCAGATGGACACCGAAACAGCTGAAACACAAAAAGCCCCAAATCATAGAAGAATTCCTAAGCTTGGCAGAAAAGTCAAGGAGAAGATTTAGAGTCAACAACTACAATAGTGTTAAAAGCAAGCATGTACTTTGGAGTATAAAACTTTGAATATGGGATCATGTTGACAGAGATGGCTATAAGCATCCAGCAAATTGGAAGCACAGGGGAAAATAGTTCTTGAGGAACAATGTCCTGGAGGCACTTCTTTTTTTTGTTGTTTTTCTGAGGTGGCAAATGCAAATCTTTGTGCGTTTGAGTGAATGCCATGACTTGCTCATACACAGCCCGGTTCTTATCACTGATCCAATTAAAGCTATGACTCTAGAGAGTTACTGTATCTGGCATCATCTGGCTTGGATTCTTTCCATCGTGCAACGATGGCCTCAACTCTAACTCAGCAAGAACTGACCATGTTGCCAGGGAAAGGAGGGTCATGGCTAGACTCCAGTATTCTGAAGATTTGTTTCTGAGCTGGATCAGTTCCCTTAATACCTCCTACTCTGCTCATTTCTGAGACTACAGGGTTCCTTTTAAAATGTCTGAAGAGTGTTTTTTGAGTTAGTGGACTTTTATATCCTACATCTTTCCTCTCTGAGTTTTCTTTGGATGGTTTTATGGGGTTTTCATTATTTTTCCTTGTGTCAAGTTATTAACTCAACAATTATTTATCGAATCCTTAAAAGCACCATGCATTTTGTGAGAGCTTATGACAGATCCTAGTTATGATGAAGAAATACAGACTTTTCCATCATTTTTATAGTTTGGGGAGGGGTGAAGACCAACGGAAAGAAGTAACAAATCAGAGGGACAATGGCTACATGGAGTGTAAATAGTGCCTCTAGCAGGAGCTACCAACACAGAGTTTGGGGTATTGGAGAGATCAGGGAAGGTTTATTGGAGGAAGTGATGCCCAAGTTGATATCTGTTGTCTGTGGTTGACATGGTCAAAGTTGAAGGCATCCAGGTGAAGAGAGGACAGAGTCAGACAGACAAAACAACATCATCACCCACAACTGAGAAATAGATAAAATTGATTATGCTTTTTGAAACCAGAGCCAAGATTGAATTAGAAGTGCCAGGTGTATTGGGGGAAATGCTTATGGAAGATAAAGAGGAAGAATGAAAAAGGAGAGTCTCAGAGCTTCATGCAAGTCTAGCACTTGTGAATGGAGGAAGGAAAGGAAAGGGAGATAGGGTAGAAGGAGCCTCAGGCTGCATTACGACTTTGGGAATGTTTTGCTCAGGCTTACAGGGAGCTCCAGAGAAACATAACTTGTTAGAAGAGTTGCATTTATGGGTGTAAATGGTCAGGCTCTAGGACATCCTCTCCCAAACCCACTGTGCTCACTCAGTGTCTCGGAAGAACCCAGAAAGAGTGTGTGCCTAGAGTGAATCCTGTGAATGATTCCCAAGTTACAGCAGTTGGAATTTATGAGCGAATCAGCTACTCTTCTCACTGCAGATTCTCTCTTGAAGGGATATCTGGGTGGACACCACATGGCTGCCTTCATACAGCCTTTCCTCTGCATAGTGTTGCCCACAACTATGTTCAGGAAACAGTTCCTCCATGCTTCTTGGAGGTCTCTCCTCCTAAGAGGAAGATCTTGGAGTGAGGGGTTAGTATTGCTATAATGGCCTCATATTTGAGATTGGCACTCCTTGTCTACTCTGCCCACTCTCCTCTCTAACTTTTCTTCAACCTCAGTAATGAAGCTGAGACCTGCAGGTCTTCATGGTCTAGTTGATGGTGTAGTCTCAGGACTCTGACTCCAGGTAATGATAACCTTTCTTAGGCCTGGGCTGTTGCACATGCACATATCTAATTGGACAAGAAAGCAATCATCCAGAGTTACATGCAAGTGGATCATCTGAGTTCCACCTGTAAATTCCACACTTCACTTAACTACATAAAAGAAATGCTATTGAAATCAAATGCCCTGTCATGATGGCAACTTATCTGCTTACCTGCTGGTCCCTGGATGCCACAACACATAACTAAATCTGTCAGAGCCACTACAGGTGAATTGGGCTGGTACTAAATAATCACACAAAGACAGAGAAATTACCTTCTTCTTGGGGTTCAGCTACGGCTCCTCTGTCCCAGCTCCCACAAGGAGGCAAGAGAGGCTGGAAAAAAAGAGAGAGAGAGGGAGCACACCTGAAACCCTATTTATTGAGGGTAAGACACTTGAGAAAGTTCCACCCCAATGAGGCAAGAGATTGGGCTTCAGGGGGGTGTAGCCCACTCCCACTGGGTGATGCCCACTCCCAGAGCTGTAATTCCTTGATGAGTGAAGATAAGGTCCACCTGCTTTCACATGCCAGCGTAAGCCAGTTCCAACACCTCCATTGCTCAAGGCTAAGGGTATGTGCTCTACTCCTGTTCAGAGTGGCCCCTGACACCTGGACACAATAAGACCAAAGTGTTGAAAAAGTGTTTGCTTTGTAGCTCCACAGGACCCATGGTATATCCTGAAGGATATGCTCCTCTGACGAACAAGACCCTAGTTTAGTATTATAAGTGTGGGAAACACGAAATCTGTTAATGGATCCTTAGGAGTGATGTTAAGGGAAACCACTCCATCTTCCAGTCCTTGGTTTATTGACTCATGTGTTCCTATTGGAATCTGCATCATCTTGAGGTTCTTTAAGTTAGTGTGTGTACTGCATCATGGTACTTAATTCCTGCAAAGTAGTGCTTCTAAGATGGCAATTTAATCACATTTTCACAAGGTAGCTCCTGTGCTTATGAGACTGACTGCTTCAAAATGGTGCAGTAAACAATTTGACCAGTAGGTTATATGATCATGATTCTACCTTTATACCTCCTTCAGTGTGTAGTGACTTCCCTGCCAGATATTATGCTATGTAAGATTGCATGGTTGGAACTCAGATAATGGTTCTGACTGAGGCTTTGTGAGCAGAAGAGGCAAAATCATACTCAATAGAGGTATTTTTCCCTGTGAGTACTAACCACTAACTAGTCCTTCTAGGGTGGAATGGAACCATTGTAGTCAACTGACTATCAACAGATAATCTTCTCAAGTAACATCATAGTGGAGACGCAGTGTTAGTCTATTTTCTTGGCAGATTGGCCAATGAGAGATGGCAGCAGTTAGCTCAGTCATGCACAGTAGAAGTTCTTGCTTTGGATCCATGTATTGTTGTTCCTTAAAGATACATAGGAGACCAGCAGGACCAGCCTGTCCTCTCTGAGGGGCTGAGCGGGAGGGTGAGTGTCGTGGCCCAGTCCCAACCCCAAGATTGGGAAGAAACCATACTGAGCCTGGAGCTGTGTCAGCCGTGAAGCGCATCAGATCTCAACTTTATTGTGTCAGGGACAAGGTTATATAGTGATAGAAGGAGGGGGTAAGAAGAAACAGTAGCGAGAACCAATAGGGCGCAGTTACGTTACTATCACTAAGGGGCCTAGGCAGATTTCAGGTTAAACCATTAGGCAGGGCTAAGGTCAAAAAGCCCGCGCACTCCAATCTAGCCAAGTCACATATACGGAAATGCTCTAGAAGAACCCATGGGACCACCTCAGCCAACACCCAATAATGGCCGTGGTCCCAAAGGAGATAAAAGGTTCCAACAATATATTGCCTTCAGATTTTTCCACCATGGCTATTTGTTTTCATATGCTTCATGTGATAGTCTGTGGTTGCCAGTGACGATTGTTGGCTAATATTAATAGTTAATTCCTGAGGTAGATCCTTTTGTTTTATTTTTGTCTAAAGTTACATCTGTAAAAAAAAAAATTCTATGCCTGCAGCAGAATTTAAAGGTTAATTTCCAATGATATTTAATTATCTTCAAGATTCTAATATTCTAAACCAGACTTGAGGTTGTGTGTTTAAGTATTATTTCAATGCCAGCTTAAGTGTATCCAGGAGCGTGAAGATGTTTCACATATGTCTGTGTAGTTCATGTGTAGAGAAATAGTACATGGTTTATGCCATGCCCATTATCTTTTTTAACTTTAAATAAGCAGTATCTGCTGTGCTACTTTGCTATGCTACATATACTACTTGTGTGGTATTATCTGGATGATATATGAATATACTGTGTTTTCCTGACATCCCATAATTATTTGATCTGAGTAGTCCTCGAATATATGCTATAGATATTTTTATCATGTTGGGAAAGTTTTATTCTTTGCTGGATCCTTTGCTGGGAGTTTTTTTTTTTAATCAAAATTGGATGTTGGATTTTGTCAAATGCCTTTCTGTTTCTATTGGAATGATCATATATATAATTGTATATATTCTTTCCTAATTTATTAATACTATGCATTACATTGGTGGATTTTCACATATTGAACTAACCTTGAATTCCTGGACTGAATCTCACTTGGTCAGAATTGATTCCATTGTTACAAATTGTTGAATTCAATTTCCTAAAAATTGGTGAAGAATATTTGCATCCTAGATTCATTAGAGATATTTGTTTATTTTATGATTTAGAGATGAGGTGTCTCCCCAAAGTTCACATATGAGACAATGCAAGAAAGTTCTGAGATGAAATGATTAGATTATGAAAGCTGTATCCTAACCAGTGGATTAATACACTCAACTGGATTAACCAGGTGTTAACTCAGACAGGTGGGGTGTGGCTAAAGGAAGTAAGTCACTGGGGGCGTCCCTTTGGGGATTATGTTTTGTCCCTACCTCCTGCTCTTTCTCTCTGCTTCCTGGCTGTCTTGAACTGAGCCAATTTCCTCAGCCATATGCTGTTGTTGGTATGATGTTCTGCCTCACCTCTAGTCCAGAGTTGTAGAGTCCGCCAACCATGAACTGAACTTCTGAAACCATGAGCCAAAATAAACTTATCCACCTCTAAATTGCTCTTGTTAGGTATTTTGGACACAGTGGTGAAAAGCTGACTAAAAATAGTCTATACATTTTATTTCTTATAATCTCCTTGCTGGTATTGGTAACAGGATATTGCTGTGCTCTTAGAATGAATGGGAAATATTCCTTCCTCTTCAATTTTCTGGAAGAGTTTATTTTAAATTGATATTATATCATCCTTGAACACTTCACAGATTTCATCAATGAAGTCATTTGGGCCTCAAGTTCTCTTTGTGAGAATGTTTTTAACTATAAATATAATTACAATAGATATGGAGCTTTTTGGGTTCTTTCTCCTTGAGTGTGCTTCCACAGTTTGTATTTATCTTATATAAGTTGCCAAATTTATTGACAATCAATTTGTTCATAATTTCTCTATTAATATTTTAATATCTCTTCTTATCCTGATATTAAAAATTCATATCTTTTCTTTTTTTCCCTGATCATCTGGCTGGGGATGTTAATCGATAATATTGATCTTCTAAAGAAATAGCTTTTTTTTTTTTAACATTGTGTTTTTTTCCTAGTCTTAAAAAAATTTCATTGCTATTCATTTTCATGCTCTTTTTATCATGTCTTGCCATCTATTTGCTTTTCTTCTAAATTTGCTTTTCTTTTTACTTTTTAAAGATAAAAAATTAGGTCATTGAGATATTTTTTTTTCTCATAAAGGAATCTAATGATATAATTTTTCACTTAGTACTTCTTTAGTGGGATTCCATGAATTTTGATACCTTTTGTTTTTATTTTCAATCAGTTCAAAACTTTTATTTCCTTTGAAATTCCTCTCCACCCATGACTTATTTGTAAGTCTACTGTGAGGAAATATTTTCCCCAAACTTGGTAAAAACTATAAACGCACCAAAGAAAAAGGTCAAGTAACCTAAGCAAACATGAAGATAATTCCACAAAGATCCACTACACTAAAGTAAATTTTAATCAAGTTTATTGAATTATCCAGTAATAAAGAGAAAATGTTAAAAGCACACAGAAAAAGAATAATTAAATAAAAATAAAAATATAAATGAGAGCAGATTTCTTTTCAGATACTGGACATACAAAGCTGTCAAATAATATTTTTAAGCAGTGAAAGAAAAATAATTGTCAACTTAGAATTATATACCTAGCAAAAACATCTTTTAAAATAAAAGGTGAAAGAATACAAAATATGAAGGAATTTGTCATAAGCAGACCCACACAACAAGAAATGTTAAATTAATTTTTTTTTCTTTAAAAAATTTTTTTTCTTATGTGTTTATTTGTATCACCATGGGGAGAGTTAATACATCCCCCATCCAAATATTACATGGCTTTTGCCTACTATAAATCTAGAGTACTCAAGACAATGTGATTTTAATAGTATAGATACATATATCTTTACATAGAAAGAAACCAGAAATAGACCTACACAAATATGTTCAATTAGTTTATGTCAAAATTTTAAAGGCAAAACAAGGAAGAAAGGGTAAGCTCTTTAAAAAATGGTGCTGAAACAGACATTTATACACAAGAACAAAAAATGAATATCACTTATATTTCATGCCTTATGCAAAAATTAACTCAAAACGGGTCACAGACTTGATTGGAAAACATAAAATGTATAAAAATTTATAGGAAAACATAGGATAAAAATTTTGGTGTCTTTGAGTTAGGCAACGAGTACTTAGATACAAGACTAAAATCATGATCCCTGAAAGAAAAAAACGATAAACTGGAATTCATCAAAAGTAAAACATTTTTCTCTTTGAAAAACAGTGATAAGGAAACAAAAAGACTAGCTACACTATGATGAAAGATTTTAGTCTAGAATATAGAAAGAACTATAATAATTCAAAACTCAATTAAAAATTGGTAAAAGTTTTGAAAAAGACCCTTAACTACAGAAAATATAGAGATGACCATTATGCATGTGAGAAGATGCTCAACATTCTGAGGAAAATATCAAATATCACATCCATATGATAATATTAAGCACCTGTTTGTCTGAGTTTTAAGAAGTGCCAGGAATGAAGTTGAGACTTTGCAAGTCTCATACCTTGCTAGTTGGAAATGTGGAATTGTATACGCACTCTAGAAAACACTTTGGTAGTAGCTAGAGTTGAATATGTCCCTTGCAAGGTGTTTTTGCTACATATGAAATATGAGGTTTTATATTCATAGAAAATACTGTGTGTGAATGTACATAACATTATTCTTTATAATTATCCCAAACTGGAAATATCTTCAATATCTTTGACTAATTGGCTAATATAACTATTGTACATTTATACAATGAACTACAACTCATCAATAATAAACTGTTAATACATGTGACAACACAAATATATAAAGGAAGCCAGTGTAAAGTTACACCCTATATGATTCTATTTGTGGCTTTTTTTTTAACCACAGACCACCCAGAGAGCCCACAATCTTAGGTCCCACACTGGCAGACAGCCACCAGGCTCTATGCTACTTTAAAGGCAGCCCTGTGAAGGGACGCATGTGCATAGCATCTCACAGTAGTCAGTGCATTATCCTTGAGTCCTGCATCCGGTGCTCCTGCACCTAAGAGAAACAGCTAGAAAATGCAACAGAGTGCCATCTAAGCATGCAGGCTTAGGCCCCTGATGACCAGAAAGAACTAGCTGGTAAAAAATGCATAGCAACCAAGGAAGAAGCTACTGTGGCCCAGCATCTTAAGGAGGATCCAAAGCTGAAGAGTGCTGGGCATCTTCTAAAGTTCCCAATTCCTAATGAAACCAGGAAGATCAAGTAAGAAATTTATCTATCTTGGAGAGGATTATTACAAATCATGCTAATGTCAGTTTTGCTTTTATATATATTACTCTCCATTTTGAATCAATAGTAATTTCTCTAGTATTCAGCACGGTGTCTTCAGCCCATTTGATTGTATGTCTTCTAATGTTTTAAAACATTAACTGGAATAATTCTATCTTTGTTTCCCTAGTTCACGTTTATACTCTCTCCTCTTATCCCCTCTTTTAACTCTTACGTTACCTGCTACTGCCTCAAATCTCACCTCCACCTTTTTCTTTTCTTGATTTGTATTATTTTTTCTCTTCCCAAATTTTCTCTCCTCCCCTTTTCAGCCCGTATATAACATAATAATAATTATGCTATCTTAAACAACTAATTTTTCAACATTACAGAACATTACTACAATGTTATACCTGGATTAAGGGAACTGAGAAGAATATTTTTTAAAAATTCTGTTTTTCCTAAGGTTGATTAATATATGGCTTTGTTCTTAAGTGATTTTAGTAAATAAATTTTCTCTCAAAGTGGAGTTGATAATGGGAACAACAAAAGACAGACATTGAGTAAAAGTATCAACACCTGTTTATTAACCCAGTATAGGGAGTTTAAGAGGAGGAAGTTCACTAAATAGACCTTTGCATAAATGTAGAGGTGATAATCATCTCAGCAGATGGGTAGACATACAAGTAGTATGAAGAAGCTAAGCGGACAAATCATTCAACAAATCAAATTAAAAATTCAGTAGAAATTATGGCCTAAAGATTAGACCACTTTGAAGACAGATGATCAGTCTTTGAAAACAAAATATATGTCTTGAAAATAAGGTCAACAATAAAGAAAAGATGTTAACAGACTATGTCCAGAATATTCAAGAAATCTGAGAGAACATAAAGGGACCAAATCTAAGAATCATTGGTGTAGACACACTAAAATACAAACTAAAGGAATGTAAAATATATTCAATGAAATGACATCAGAAAATTTCCAACATTAGGAATGAGAGAAAAATTCAAATATAAGAGGCATTTAGAACCCTAAATAGGCAAGAGCAAAAAAAATCCTCTCCTAGACACATTATAATTAAAATGCTCAATATAGAAAATAGGATATAATTTTAAAAATTGCAAGAGAAAATATAGCAGATCACATTTAGAAGTAAGCCAATTAGGATTTTAACTGATTTCTCACCCAGACCCTAAAAGCCAGGAAGACTTGGAATAATATACACCAAACTTGGAATAATATGAATCAACCCATGAAAGAAAAAGGGTGCCATCCAAGATTACTATAACCAACAGAACTATTCTTCAAATTTGAACATAAAATAAGAACCTTCTATGATAAGCAGACAATAAACAAATTCATAACTACTGACCTGCACTACAAAACATACTCAATGAAACATTTCATGCAGAAGAAGTGAAAAATAAAACTGAGAACCACCATAGGGATGAATCTCCCTGGAACAGTCAATTAATAGAGAATCGAGTCTGAATTAAGCATAGAAATAAATCAAAATTTCAGGAAATAAAAATCATCAAAAGACAATAAAAAAACATAGATTGACAGATTTGCTTAAAAACAAGACTCAACCATATGTTGCTTATAAGAGACTCTCCTTATAGGCAAAGACATCTACAGGCTGAAGGTGAACAGATAGAAAAACATATACCATGCAAACTAAAACCGAAAAAAAAAAAAGCAGTGGTAGCTATTCTCATATCAAACAAGTAGATTTCAAGCCAAAATAATCAGGAGACAAAAAAACATAACTTCACGCTGATTAAGGGAATCATTCAACGAGAAGATATAGTGATTTTAAATATTTATGCCCCATACATTGGTGCACCTATGTATATAAAACAAACCATTCTCAATATAAAGAGTCAAATAGAGCATAATACAGTGATACTGGGTAATTTCAACATACCTCGTTTTCCTTTTGATAGGTCATCCAGACATAAAGTAAGTAAAGAAACTTCAGACCTAAAAAATGCTATTAATCAAATAAACCTAACAGAGAACCTCAATTCAATTATAAATATCTCATCCATTTACAACTGAATTTACTGTCTTCTAACGAGCACATGGAACTTTCTTTAAAATGGATCTTATTTTAGGGTATGAGCAAGTCTTAGTAAATAAAAACTTTAGAGATAATTCCTTGCATCCTATTAGATCATAATGGAATAAAATTAGAAATAAACCACAAGACAAAAAAGCAGAAACAATGTAACACCTGGAGTTTAAATAAGACACTTTTGAATGAACTATGGATCATAAAAGCCATTAGAGAAGAAGCAAAAAGATTCTTAGAAACAGATGAGAATGGAGATACAACATATCAAAATCTCTGGGACAGTATGAAGGCAGTTCTAATGGGAAATTTTGTAGTACTGAGTTTCTACATTAAAAATAACAAGAAAGATCCCAGATAAATAATCTACTATTACACCTCAAGGCCCTGGTCGGGGAGGGGGAATGATAAAACTAATTCCAAAATTTATAGAAGAATGGAAATAATTAAGATTAGAGCCAAAATTAATAAAATTGAGAATAAAGACTATAAAGGATCAATGAAACAAAGAGTTAGTTATTTGAAAAGGTAAGCAACATTGATAAATCCTTAGCCGAACTAAATAAAGAAAGTGAAGGAAGACCCAGATTAATAAAATTATAGATGAAAATGGAGACACAACCACAGACACTTCTTCTGAAATCCCAAGGATCTATAGAAATTATTTTGAAACTTCATCTTCCGGTAAACTAAAAATTCTAGGATATATTGACAAATTTCTAGACACATCTGTCATTCTCAAATTGAACCATGAGACTATAGAAAACTTAAATAGACCAATGTCAAGTAATGAGATTGAAATAGCAATTAAAAACTTTCCAACAAGAAAGCCCGGAATCAGATGGATTATAAGCTGAGTTCCACAAGATATTAAGGAAGAACTAATTCTATTCTCCCTCAAAATATTCTCTGAAGTAGAAAGGGAGGAGACACTGCCAAATTCATTCTATGAAGTTTATATCACCCTGACACCAAAACCAGAGAAAGACACATCAAAGAAAGAAAACTTCAGACCAATATTCCTAATAAATATAGATGTAAAAATATTTAATAAAACATTGGAAAATCACATTTAAAAACACATAAAAAGATAGTGTATTATGATCAAATGGGTTTCACCCCAGGGATACAAGTTTGGTTCAATGTATAAAAATCAATAAATGCAATTCACCAAATAGGGTTAAAGACAAGAATCATATAATCATTTCAACAGAGGAAGAAAAAGCATTTTTTGACAAATTCCCGCACAAATTCATGTTAAAAAAAAACTGGAGGAACTAGGTATAGAAGGAACTTACCTTCAACACTGTAAAGACGGTATATGACAAACCCAAGGCCAATATCATCCTGAGTAGAGAAAAACTGAAAACCTTTCCTCTAAAATCAAGAACAAGACAAAGGAGGACCACTCTCACTAAATGTAGTCAAATAGTTCTTGAAACTCAGGGCAGAGCAATCAGGCAAGAGAAGAAAATTAAAGAAAGACAAATTAGAGAAGAAGTCAAATTATCTCTGCTGATGACATGATTGTAAATTTAGAAGACCCCAAAACCTCCACCAGAAGACTTGTAGAGCTCATAAACAAGTTCAGCAAAATACCAGGATACAAAATCAACACTCGTAAATCAATCTTTCCTATACTCCAATAATGAATTTGCTGAGAAAGATATCAGGAAAACTCTCCTATTAACAATAAACTAAAAAAAAAAAAATCCTGGGAATAAATCTAACCAAGGAGGTGAAAAATCTTTACAATGGAAACTATAGAAAACTCAAGAAAGAAGTTAAAGAAGGCCTTAGAAGATGGAAAGACCATCCATGATCTTGGATTGGCAGAATTAATATTGTCAAAATATCCAACTACCAAAAGCATTATACAGATTTAATGCATGATATTCTTCACATTTGTAAGAACAAGTGACCTGCAAGATTTAAAGCAATCCTTAGAAAGAAGAGCAATTCTACAGGCAACACAATACTAGATTTCAAATTATACCATAGTGCTAGAGTAACACAAACAGCATGTTATTGGCACCAAAACAGACATGTAGACCAATAGAATAGAATAGAAGACACAGAGACAAATCCACATAGATACAGTCATCTGATACTTGACAAAGTTGCCAAAAACATAGACTTGGGAAAAGGTAGTCTTTTTAACAAATAGTGCTGGGAAAACTAGATGTCTACACATAGAAAAATGAACTAGATCCCTATATTTCACCCTGTAGAAAAGCCAACTCAAAGTGGATTAAAGACCTAGGAATTAGACTAGAGATTTTACAACTACTAGAAGAAAACATATGTTCAACACTTCAACATAGTGTTGTTGTAGGCACCAACTTCCTTAGCAAAACTCCTAAAGCCCAAGAAATAAAACCAAAAAATCAAGAATGAATTATCATCAAATAAAAATCTTCTATACAGCAAAGGAAATAAGAGGGTGAACAGAAAGCCTACTGAATAGGAAAAAGTCTTTGCTTATTTTTTTCCTCTGACAAGGGATTCATATCTAGAATATATAAAGAACTAAAAGAAAAATCCAATTAATAAAAAGTCAAATGAACTAAACAGACACTTTTCAAAAGAAGAAATACAAATATTCAACAAACACATGAAAAACATTTTCAACATTGCTAGCAATCAGGAAACTGCAAATCAAAGTACCTTGAGATTTCATCTCATGCCAGTCAGAATGGCAATTATCAAGAGTAAAAATATTAATAAATCCTGGCGAGCATGAGGGGGAAAAGGCACACTCATACATTGTTGGTGAGTCTGCAATAGTTTGACCACTCTGGAAAGCAGTATGAAGATTCCTCAAAAAACTAGGAATGAAACAACCATATGACCCAGTTATCCCACTTGGTAACTTATCCAAAAGAATTAAAATCAAATGTTCTATAATGATACACATCAATGTTTATAGCAGTACAACTCACAATAGCCAAGTCACAGAACCAGCTCAGGTACACGTTAACATGTGAATGGATAAAGAAAATGTGGTATGCATACACAATGAAGTTTTACTCAGCCATAAAGAATTAATAAAAATTAATTAATAAAATTATGGCATTTGAGGGTAAATGGATGGAACTGAAGAACATCATGCTAAGTGAAAAAAACCAGGCCCAGATCCTAGATCAAAATTAGGGAAAATAAAGGAGGGGGAAGAAATTCCATGAACATAGAAGAGAGATCAGTGGAGCAGAGGAAAGGAGATTGAGCGGGGAGAGAGAAGAGATGTGAAATGGAAGGAACAGTGGAATGCAATTGACCAAACTATGCTCTAAACATATATGAATAGACCACAGTGAGTTCCACCTTTATATATCTATAAAGCAATAATTTAAAAACCTTAAAATAAATAGAAGGGAGACCACTAGAGTAGAGGAAGGGGAAGGGGAGAGGGAAAAGGGAAGAGAAAGAAAAAGTACTGGGGACTGAAGCAGAGCAAATTATAGTGTATGCTTATATGATTATGTCAAAATGAACCCCCAAATTTTGTATAACTATAATGTACTAAAAATGACCTCATGGTAATTGATTTCTCTCTATATAATTTGTTGTATATGGAATTTACATAATGTTATGTCCCTTCTAAAGAGATTTGCACATATGTTTCTTATATTCCACATTAAACAAAGTGCTGCTTTTAAGCATTTTCAATATTGTAGACAGTTTTTCAGTTGATTCTCAATGATTTTTATCTCCAGATAGTCACACCCTTGTATGGTTCTTCACTTCTATTCAGTTGAACTTTCAGTGGTTAATAATAGAGAGTGGCAAATTAAGACCAACAGGTTAAATCTGCTTGCTTAACTTTTTTCTCTACAACCTGCAAACCAAGAATGTTTTTACCATTTTAAATGATTACATTTTAAAGATTTATATAAGTACTTATGTATTTTCAATATTGCCTTGTGGTCCACAAAACAACAACAACAAAATATTTACAGTTAGTTCTTTAAGAAAAAGTTGATTCATCCCTGATCTATAGTCATTCTTTAGGTTCCATTTGGTTTCTAGAGAGCCCAGACTGGTGAATGTAAAGGACATATTAGATGACCATCTCAAATCCTTCCTTCTAATATACCAGCCCAATTCACCACCACCGTTAACAATTGGACTACCATCTTCTGTTAAGGGTTGTTTATGCTCCTCTACTCACCAAGGATGGAGAATTAATTGTTGGCCAAGTAATACCCTCCCCACATAGAATTCTGGAATATTGTCTATCAGAGTTATTCTGCTTTCTGCTTTGAACCAAAATGGCAGGGCCTTTATGTTTCCAAATAACTTATCTACTACATATTATTTCCTTTAGGATGAGTGGGACCTCAGGTAGGGCAATTGTCTGTTGAACATTCACCATAAAAGACAAAGTATTCCAAACTCAGCCACTGGAATAGATGAAACCATGGTAGTAAGGGAAAGCAATAGTATTTCAGGTGCTGTGAATGTTTCTATGTCATTAAAGCATAAAACTCTTGGGCATATAAAACTAAGGAGCTGAAATTATGATTACAATTTGTATTTTATTGAGTGACTTCTACATGCTTTGTGTTTTATTTGCATTATTCTTATTTATCCCTGAGATTTCCAAGATATTGACAGTTTATATATCATGAACTAGGCTCAAAGACTATAAATAATATCAAAGATCACAACTGTGATGCATGAAAAGTCTAGGGTTGAGCCTCTTTCAATCTTTCAATCCCACTTGGTATCATTAATTAAGACATTTATTAATTTAGCTGGAAGCATGAAGTTCTCATGATCAGAACTTTTATTTTTTTTTTCTGCACATTTTTTAATGGGTGCATATAGATGGGATTTGTTGTTAAATATTCATAAATACACATAATATAACAATGTAATTTGGCCAATATCACTCCCAAGCTCTTCCCCCCTCCTCACTTACCATTCCTTGGGCCCTTTCCTCAACTAATTTTCCTTTGATTGAATATATATATATATATATATATATATATAGTTGTAGATGTACACAATACTTTAATTTTTTTAATGTGGTGCTGAAGTTTGAACCTAGCACCTTGCAAGTGCTAGGTGAGTGGTCTAAAGCTGAGCCACAACCCCAGCCCCTTCCTTTGATTTTTTTGAGTTCTTCCCCCATCTTTCTTTTCCTTTTTCCTCTCTAGCTTCTGTGTATGGAATTATGAAGAAATTAAGAATGAATGAAAGTTAAGGTTCCAGAGAGTGAGGGATAAAAAATGTCTCCATGTTTCTGTTTGGAGGAGTCCTGTCAATGATAGTACTTCCAACAGCAAGTATACTTTTAGAAATAGTTATTTGTGAAGCATATGCCTTCTCTATTAGCATGTGGTCAGACTATTGATTACTTCTGCACTCCAGCACTTAGCATGGTATCTGGCTCGATCAGCTTGTAAATTGGAATGGATTTTACTGATAATAATCTAATCACCAACATCAAAGCATGAAATTATTAGTTGAATCAATATTATTTAAGGATCATGTACTTAACTAAGAAATATAAAAAGTTTATAATGTATCTTTGTCATTATTTTCATTTTGAAAAAGTGTAATTTCTCTTGAGTATTTCTCTATTTTTTCCCTAAAATATTTACTTTAAACTCTTAAATGGAAAGTCAATTTCTAGAAAAAAAAACTCTTTATAATGAACTTAACTTATCTGATAATTTTGGTTTAGAACTCAACCAGTCAGTGGGTTATTGAAGTGGGAGCAAGACTATGACAGTTTTTACATCAGACTTGATGTAATGGGCCTTTCAGTATCTTTTCCTGTTGATTACCTTCTAAATAAAATAACCTTTAGCTAGCTTCTTTTAAAATATAAGTAACTAAGCTCTGAAACTCCATCTGTCATACAATAAATTCTGTCCTTTAAAGAGAAGTTAGCGTATTTTTATTAGTCAAGCTTCTAATTTTGCAAAGTGATTTAACTAGTATAGACATTCCCTGACTCATCTTGGCTTGACTTATGATTTTTTTTATGTTATGATGGTGTAAAAGACGTATTCAGTAGAAATTGTGCTTCAAAATTAAAAATTTGATCATTTCCTGGGCTAGTGTTAAGTGGTATGATAGTCTCTTTCAGCGATGGACAATGTCGGCAAGCCACAGCTCCCAGCCCCCAGGCAACCACAAGAGTAAACAACCAATGCTCTGCTGTGAGTGTCCTGTGTTACTAATGTATGAGGTTTTGTGGGTTAGGTGCAGTGAAGACAATTGGCTTTTGATGTTTTCAACTTAGGTTGGGTTTACTGGGATATAACCCCATCGTTAAGGAGCATCTGTACATGCAACACACATCCATAATTATAACAGGAGAATTTTGAGATAATCAGTAAACATTGTACACTCTTTGGAATGAACAGCCTCATGAAAAATGGCTAAACTTTGGAGTCATATCCACTTTGGAATGTAAATGTCAGTACTCCAACCACGTAATATGTTGAAATCTAATGATCAATGTGATGGTATTGGCTTTGGGGAGGTGATTAGATTATGAGGGTGAGACCCTCATGAAAGAAATTAGTGCCCTTTTAAAATAGGACATAAAGGCTCATTTGTCCACTTCACCATATGAAAACGTAGCAAGAAGTTGCTGTCTGTGAAGAATAGGCACTGGACTCAGAATTTGCTATCAGTTTGATCTTGGACTTCCCACACTCAAAAACTGTGAGAAATAAACTTCTGTTGTTTATCAGCCACCAAGGCATGTTTTTGTTGTTGTTGTTTTAAATAGAAGACTAAATGGAGTAAGATATTTGTTCATTTTCTATTTGGATAACATTAGTCAAATACCTTCTAAGATTCTCAGTTCTTTGCTTATAAAATAAAGATATTACTACCCTGCAGAATTATAACCAGGATAAAAGACAGTTCAAGTGATGTACCTGACATGTAACAGGTGCTCAGTAATGGGAACTGTATTATTCTTGTTGCTGCTTCAAGTAATCCAGTTCAGCCTACAGGCTTTATGACCTGGTCACCTCAGCCCTCTGATCTTCCTCTGATCATTTCTCAGCCAGCTCCTGTTAAAGGATGGGAACTGCATTTTATTTCTAGTGTTAGTTGTAACAGTAAGACCAGGGGGTGGTAGGAACATATCTGCTACCATTAGACCAATCTAAAAGCCAACACTTGACTTGATCAGGAGTTTTCTCAAAGAAAATCCTTAACGTGTAAATGTCTTTTATGTTCTTACTTGCTGAAGTCTAATGGAAGAGCTGCCAATTGGGGATTGCCTGCATCAGTGCTTCCTTCCATTAGCACGGATAGGTGAAAGTTGACTGCAATTAGCTACAATTAGCCACTGATCTTTTTGGACAACCAGAAAATCTGTTTTTTTTTTTTCCCTCTCTACACATTAAAAGGGTACTTAGGAAGGATAGAATTCTTGCATTGGTTAATTGGAATCAGAGGATACGGAATCCTTCAAAAGTAGCAACTTTTACCATGGTCAGCTCTGTATCTATTTTTAGCACATTTATTAAGATGTGTCATTTTTCTGCTGGGGAAAAATAGAAGAAAAAAAACATAAAGGAATTTTGCAAATGGCGGCATAACACTGTGTGTAAAACACTGAAGCTAATTGAATTGAATGGCTTTGAGCCCTTGGAAGTCACAAAGTGACAAGGTTTGCTTGACAGCTAGTGAGCGATTATTTCCCGTCCCACTGATTAATTTGGTCAATTAGTGGCAAATAGGAATGTCACAAGTGGAAAGGGTAATGAGAGTCATTATAGATGTAAGAGTAAAATTGAGGGCAGCCTTGTCACAAAAAAAGGGTCTGCTATGGCTAGTGCAGGCACTGATGGGACCAAGAGTTTACTCCCCTTTCTCCTACTCTTCCCTGGAGACTGACTCTTCATTGAAGCAAAACTTCTAAGAAATCCAAATGGATCCCTGGCAACATTTTCTAATGGTAATATAGAAGCAAAAATTTAAGTGTGGCATTTAAAATATTCATTTGCTCTTTGAATATTTTAATTATGTCTGCAAATTAAAATAGGCAGTCAGTCGCATTTCAGAGCAAGTCAGGTAGATTCCAGTCTGCACACCCCAGATGTGGAGCATACCCATGACTGCTCAATTGGGACTTGTTAACTGAAGTATCAGAACACACTCCCTATGTGAGTTTCCTACGGCCATTGTAAGAAAAAAAAAATTACCTCCTAGGGAATGGCTTAAGGCAACAGAAATGTATTCTTTCATGGTTTGGGGTCTGAAATCAACATTTTGGCTGAGTAGATTCCTTTTGAAGGCTCTGCAGAAAAATCCATTCCATGCATCTCTCCTAGTTTCTAGTGGTTGCTTACAACCCTTGGCTTTCCTTGGTTTGAACATGCATCACTGATCTCTGCCTCCTCTTCATTTGGTGTTTTTCTTGTGAATCTTCCCCATTTCTTTTCCCTCCTAAGGAAAGTTGTCATTGGATTTAGCATGGTCTTGAGAATCTTAACTGACTTGAATCTGAAGACTTTTTTCCCAAATAAAGCTACATTCATAGCTCTGGGCTAACCACAGTCATGATGAGTGACTGACAAGCAACTGTGATTCTGACAACTGGCTTCTTCAACCCCTTTCCTGTCATTGCCTGCTCTATCTCACTGACTTAATGGTGACATTTTGTCATTGGGGCTCCTTCTGATGTTTCTCCTACTCATTTTGTTGTTTGAGATCTGCTTTAACCTCGCTATAACTGCAGACAACAGGGGCACGTCATAGTCCCTGGCCCCAGTCGTTACTAAGCATCTTGAAAATGGGTGGATGCTATTGCTGACACTCTCCCTAATTTTAACCACGTTGTCCTAAAACATCAAATTTGCATGTCTCATCCTGTTGTTCCATTAAGATGCCATGGCTGCGTGCATCCTTGGTAAATCCTCTCACTTTAAAACCTCCTCATGTTGTCTTTCTAAGTAAGTCTGTCTTTCCCCCATCCCTAAACAAAGACTTTGTGAATCAGGTGCAACATTATTCTAGTGATGTCTTTTCACATTCGTGGGAAAGGAATTTTTTTTCCTCTAAATTCAGCTTTTTTTATGTTGATTTTCCCTGATTTGCTTGTTTTTTGATTCAGTTTGGTTTTGGATCCTTCTGGCTTGCGACGTCTTGTGTGTGTCTGGTAAGGGGTTTCCCAGTGCTAGTCTATCTCAACTCTAGTTCAGACTTCATACTGTTTCCAGATACCTTTTCCCCAAATGCCATGTCACAGTGTGATTCTGTAATAATCATAAGATAAAGTAAAAGGGTTTTCTCATGGCTCTATAAAACTATATCTCTGCTGATGCCTATTTGCAGACCAAATTAACTGAAGTGAATAGGAAATCTGACTCCAGCCTGCCCTTTCAGCTGCGTTTTCTCCCTCACTCATGATACATTCAGGTGCACAGTGAATGATGTCTCATGGGGCCCCAAGTATGCTCTCCCCTCTCAGGCTTTTGTGCCCTTGCAGACTTTTGCCTGGGTTTGAAATGATCTCTCACTATCTTCTAGTTTTGACTCCCTAATAATCCTTCAGGATCCATTGCATATGTCTTTCCTTCTCCAACATCTGACACTCCTGGGGGCAGAGGGAGCCTTTCCTTCCTTGGCACTATATTTTTGTTGATATCAGATAAAAAAATCATGCTGTATTAAAAATTTATCGGAGACCAGTCATTCAAAGATATGCTTTGAACTCACTGCATTTCAGGAACTGTTCACTGCAATTTTCTGAATGTATTTGCTACCTTGACTGATCTCTGAGTGCCCTTGGGAGAATCATGAATTTTGTTTCCCTAGTATCCTTTCTACCATGATGAAGAAGTCTAAGTAAATACTTGATGAATAGATAAATGAATAAATACCCAATGAAAGAAGAGAGCTCATTTTGCTAAAGAATGTTTTGGTCAATTCAGATACATTCTTTCTTTCTTTTCTTTTCTTTCTTTCTTTCTTTCTTTTTTTTTTTTTTTGTTATTGGGGATTGAACTCAGGGCCACTCAACCACTGAGCCACATCTCTGGTCCTATTTTGTATTTTATTTAGAGACAGGGTCTTGCTGAGTTGCTTAGTGCCTCACTTTGCTGAGGGCTGACTTTGAACTCACAATGCTCCTGTCTCCTGCCGAGCCCCCTCGGCCACCACACCTGGCTCAGATACATTCTTAAGCTATGGATTTCTGGATCAATCTTTTCAAACTCATGATTCTTTACATTCGGTCACACAATTTACTCAATATTATAAGATGGAACTGAGCTAGTATTCTAAGACAAACTGTGTGTGAGAAGCATAACTAAATACTTGAGAAGGAAAGGACCCAATCTTGGCTTCTGGTGATGCCAACTTTCAGACTATCTAAGAATCAATCTCTGTCTGAACATAAATACCCTCTAAAAAGCGTCGCTGCAATAAAAACAGGGTTGGCTGGGCCCTGTGGTGTTTCCTGGGGTGAACTGTCAATGTGACACAGTGTGGACATTACATCAGTGTGCCTTATTGTCAGCCACGGATCTGTCTGCTCTGTCCTTGTGCATTGCACCAGGCGGGAACGCAGGCCAGCCTGGAAGCACTTACTGAGCTGTGTACGCTGTGTTTGGTGATAAATGCAAGGGCATTCGTGACACACGCCTCGGGTCGACATGCAACACCTACTTCAGAGTTTCATTATCATTAAAATAAAAGGGAAGGAAGGGGTGAATGGAAAAGGGAGAGGTAATTCATAGCTTAGATGGTATATCAGGCTCTCATATGTCCTGCTTTATATGGCAGGGCCAGCCTTCGGAGGCGGCATCCTTCACTGTAACACACATTGACTTTGACACTGCACCTTGATGAATGTAGGGTCGGGGCTCTGAGTGCACTGCTCCTCTCCCATATATTTGGTTGAAACAAATAGTAAGTTTTCCATTTTTATGTTCCACACTTTATTAAGTGTATCTCTGCTGATGCCCATTTGTGGAGCAAATGAACTGAAGTGAATAGGAAAGAAATAAGTCTTCACTCATGCAAAGCAATGAAATCATAATCCCAGAAATAAAAGACACATGTCCCTCATTGCCCTCATCAAGAGGGCTAACAGGGTTGTAAAATACGACTTGGCTTGTGCATCATTCTCAGAGTCCTTCAGTTACATTCTTGGAAATATTTACTACCTCGAGTAGAAGGCAGATTCAAGGCAGATGAAGTTGAATTTTTCTGTAACTTATTTTTTTCTTAAAAAACGGGTATTTTTTAATGAATGGATTTTTTTTCCTGTGTTAAGGATAAGGATCTAAAAGGCAAGACAATGCATCTAAGAGCAAATGAATTAAGGGATGGAAGATGTTTACACACTAGATTTATGATCTTGGCCAAGTTATTTATTTTAGTTTTGCCTTTGTTTCCTCATCTGCAAAATGACAAATTGCATAAAATCAAAACGGCAAATCCTTATATTCCATTTTCTTTTCCTGGCACTGTGCTAAGTGCTTTTCATATAATTCACTGAGTGCTCACAGGAATCTTATGGACTAAGATCTGATATCAGCTTCCTTTTATGGAGATTTAGAAAGAGAGGCATGGACAAGAGAAATAACTTGTCCAAAGGCACACAACTAGTAAGTACCAAACTAAAATTTACACTGGAGATGGCCTTAGGATCAGGGTTCTTAATCACCACCCTCTGTTCTTCCAGCATCTTGTGACTACGTTTGCAGTATTGTGTAGGAAGGAGACTGTTATCCAGAAACTAGTATATAATTTTGTATAAAATCTGCTTTCTTGCCCAGAATCAGTGGGAGGTGTTCATTCATACACGAAGCCAGGATGAATCTGTTTATAAAAGCCTTTCATGAAACACTTTCTTGAAACTATGATGAATCACTGCAGCTGAGAGGACAAAAATAGGACAGTGTGACTGAACAGTCCCATCCTCGTTTCACCTTTGAAAGAATTTCCATTTCTTAATGATTTGGGACTGATTCCATCACAGCAGATATTTTCTAGGGATAATGATCTTGAAGTACGGGTGGAAAGCACAGAATATTCATAAATTTCTAGCACATCGATATCTCCCTTATAGATCCTGTGGAAGTGATGGAAGCATACATTTGATCATGTTGCCAAGAACTGGGTTTGGCCTGGCATGTGAGAATCCTATAGTGATCTACTCTTGATGATGCTGGTTGGGGGCTGGATAAGAAGTGAATCCCTGGGAAAACTTAAGTAACAGGTAAAGTGTTACTTTCTAGTAAAATCTTTTCTTTTCTTTTCTAATCTTTTCTTTCTTTCTTTCCTTTTCTTTTATGAGAAGCAGTGTTGTTTACAGCGTTTGGACTCAAAGGGCTCCAACTTGCATCTAGGATTCATCATTTCATTGTTTCATGACCCTGAGATGTTTTACCACTCGTGTGAGCCTACTAAAGCTGGTTAATAATAATTTATCTTAAAAGGATATATGATAATCAGAATGTAAATAATTTTGTACACTTTCAGCATCACATACAGATAAATTATTATTGTGATCATCATGGAAAATTTGTTAGGCAAGCACTATTAATGAATGTATAGATTTCATTTTTTTCCAGTTTTCAATGTCACACTCCTTTGGGGATGCTTCTAAAAGTTTGGGGTGATAGTTTCCAGATTTTTAATATTCTAAGAAGAGACACGATTTGAACAAAGAGCATATGCCTTTGTAGAAGAGGAAACAATGAAATTGGGAAAAGGATGACAGAAAAGGAAAAATTTAGAGGAGCAAGATTGTGTAGTGATCGATCATCTTTTGATATTTTCAGCCTGTTAGATTCTATGATATTCTGCTGTATTTTGGTAATATCGCTTAGTCCTTGCTTGTGGTTGCTGAGAGACTGCCAATCACCGGATTCCACCCCTCAGGAGGGTTGGCTTTGTGACCCAGACTGAGTAAATTATTTTACTCATAGACAATCTGAATCAGAGTCCTGCCCTGGAATTTGATTTATTGACTCTTGAGGAGAAGAGCTCTCTCTTCACTTTTAGATCAATAGCTGGGGCAGCATAAATATGCGACTCTCTGTAGCTTCATTCCTATCCTACCTGCTCCATGCTGAAGAAGAAATTTGCCTGTAGTAGGGGAGAATAAGGCTAAAACACAGAGAAAACAAACTGGAGATGATGGGTACAGAAAGTCTCGACAGACAACATGGTGCTGTTTGTGGAACAGGTTGCTCCTGAGGCCCATCCCACCTCTCCATCTTCCCATCCACTTGAAAAACACTAAATACTTACCAATCAAGTGCTGGGTACTATTCAAGGTTTTGAGGATTCATAATAGTTAAAAATGTTTGCTGCATGGAATTAATATTCCTGTAGAGAGAGACAGACAATAAACATGAGAATTAAATATATTACATAGTATGTTAAAAGGAGATAAATTCAATGGGGTCAGGGGAATATCATAGGACAAGAAAATTGCCAAGATTGGAAGAAAAGGGGTGAGAGGTTTTAATTTAAATAAGAGAATCATGATAGGCATTTGGACAAACATTTGAAGAAGATAATGGAGAAATAGATATCTGGAAGAAGAGTGATCCAAGGAGATGAAAAACTAACTGCAGAGACCCATAGCAAGAGTGTGCCAAGTGTATACCAGTGGCAAGATGGCCATTGTGCTGTAGCTGTTTGAAGGATTCAAGGCCAGAGGGGCAAATGACAGGGACGGGGTTCCAAATGATATGGGAGTGTGTAGTCATTGAGAGTTATTTTTTTTTTATTTGTGAAAAGTGGAGCTATTGCCTGTTTTGAGCAGTAGAGTGACATGATCTGACCTTCACACTTAAGGAATCGATTGGATAAGGTTGTGTATGTGGGCAACAGTAGAAGTAGAAAAACCAGTAAGGCGACTATTTCCATTCAAGGGAGAGAAAGTTCTTGGTGACTCACAAAATAGTAACGTGAGAAACGGTGGGATTGTGGATTTGAATGCATGGCCAACAGAATTTCCTAAGGAACTCGATAGTATTATGTGTAAGAAAGATCAATGATGACATTAAGCTTTTTGCCTGGAGCAACTGACAAGTGGTGTCTTGAACTGGAATGGGGAGGGCAGCAGGTGGAACAAGAGTTCAGATTTGGACACGTTGGGTTTAGGTCACGTGTTAGACATCTGAGCCGAAGTGTTCGTAAGAAATTGGGTGTATGTGTCTGGAGTTTGACAAAAAATATACACGGCACTTCATGACATGAAAATGGATGAGTTTTCCAAGGCAATATGTATAGACGAGAAGACCCAACAGTTTAGTTCTGGGGCTGTCCAACATTAAGATGACCCAGGTTCTGGAGAAATTCCAGAGCCAAGCGTGAAACCAGAAGGAAACCAGCAAAGGGTGCTGTCCTGGCAGTCTTGTGAAGAAAGGGTGAGGTAGTTCCTTATATAACTATAGATATTGATCATATTTAAACTGGGGGCATTTTTCAGCCATTTCATAACTATGTGTACCATTTTGTTAGTTTAATAGAAAGTCTGCTCTTACCACTTTCTTCTTGGTGCCATGGGAATGTGGATAATTCCTTTGTTCTCATGGGGATCCTGATTTAGTAATATAGACATCACAAATTAAATTGTAAAAATGTAAGGCAGGATGTAAATGAGAATGGCAACTCCAATTCAATAACTCTAGTATCCTAGACCCTTCCCACTTGTTACGTCTACTCCTGTTAACAACACTGAATAGTAACAATCATTGTCCTCGAAGCCAGTAGGCAACTAGACTGCAGTTATATAGCCAAAGGGCTTAAAATTTCATTTTAGATGTCGTTTTGTGTTTATGTTGAAAACAAAATTTTTTAGCTCTCCAATACAGTTTATGAATTTGACTGTTTCCTTTTTACTTATCAAGTAAAATGAACCCATTATAGAAAATTAAAAATTATATGAAAATAAGAGAAAAATAAAAATTTTCTACGTACTACCAGAGTGATTATGATTTATATTTTAGAATAATTTATTCCTGTCTTTATATACTCATATGTTGGTGTATAATCATATGTTTATTTGTGTGTGTGTGTGTTTTATCAAATTGTAACTAGGTTTTCTGTAAAACTATAATTGTGTATCCAAGTGCTTTTTCACTTGCTTTTTTATCTTTATATTTTTTTCATTTTTTTAAAATTCTAATTTGTTATATATGGCAGCATAATGCATTACAATTCATATTACACATATAGAGCACAATTTTTCATATCTCTGGTTGTACACAAACTAGAGTCATACCATTCATGTCTTTATACGTGTAATTAGGGTAATGATGTCCATATCATTCCACTGTCTTTCCTACCCCCATATCCCCTCTGCTCCCCTCCTTCCCCTTTTCCCCTTTGCCCTATCTAGAGTTCATCTAATCCTCCCATGCCTCCCCAACCCCCCTTTCCCTGCCACCATAGCATATTATGAATCAGCATCCTTAAATCAGAGAAAACATTTGGCATTTGGTTTTGGGGGATTGGCTAACTTCATTTAGCATGATATTCTCCAATTCTATCCATTTACCTGCAAATGCCCTGATTTTATTCTCTTTTAATGCTGAATAACTTTCCACTTCGTATATACACCACATTTTCTTTATCCATTCATCTACTGAAGGGCATCTAGGTTGGTTCCACAGTTTAGCTATTGTGAATTGTGCTGCTAAAACATTGATGTGGCTGTGTCCCTGTAGTATGCTGTTTTTAAAGTCCTTTGGGTATAGACCGAGGAGTGGAATAGCCAGGTCAAATGGTGCCCTTTGAGGGCATAACTCCTGATGACCTAAAGTCCTCTCACTAGACCCCGTGTCTTAAAAGTTCCACCAGCTTCCAAAGGTACCATCTGGGTGCCAAGCCTTTAACACATCAAATCTTTGGAGGACAATTAAGATACAAATTCTTTCAGGAGCTATTAAAGTAGTTTTTGTTATACTTATTTTATAGAGGAGGAAACGAGGACTTAAATAGTGTCAAAATGTGTCCATGGTTGCATGGCTAGGAAAGATAGCTGCATTTGAATCCTCCTGGTCCTACTACCAAAACTGTGCAGTCGTTTCCTCCATTTTACACTATCTCTTACAGGATTAGATGGCGAATTGTCTTCAGGACATATAATTAACATAATTTATAACGTACCTGTTGTAAGTGTATATTTTCGTTCATTTTCTGCCATTCACTTGGCAGAAATTTAAATAAATTTAAATTTAAATGAAAACAAAGATATTATAAAGTAAATAAGGAATTTTTTTGATAATGAACTTGAATAGAAGGAGTACATAACACAATTTGAAGATTTAACATTATTTGGAGGCATGCACAATTTCATTTTTGTGTGCCACAGATAATTGATTTAAAAAAATCTTAGTTTTTCAAGTACTTCATCTTTTTTTTCAAAGCCAATATTTAAGTGAAGATAACACAATCTGGTCTGAAAGACTTCATTAGGTCATTCCCAATAGAGTCTCAATTATAACAAATGTTCCACCTGGAAGAGTTTTCCCACCGGAATTTCGTGTATTTATTCTACAATACGGAGTATAATGTGAACAAGAAGTCTGAGGCCTAGCATTGTGATGTGAGTGGACATGTTGAAACGTGACAGGTCCTTGAGAATAAATGAACAGCAGGCACCCTATCTGTGGAACCCTCCGCAATGAGTATAAATAAGTGAAGCCTTGTCTCTCATTTTCACTCTCTCTTTTAGCTGGACAATTAACAAGACACAATTTTGAGTGCAGATATCTAGAAAAGGCTTTGATGTAAACGTTAGCTACAGGTTTATTAACCTGTGCTGTACTTTGAAAAATTATTCCTAAACCGAATTCTCTATCTTTGGATTCTCATCTGTTTATCAAGGACATTGTATAACATTTGTCTATGAAAAGTTAAACAATCACTATAATTAACACCTGAGATGATCAACTTATAAGGAGAAAAGTTTTATTTTGGCTCATAGTTCTAGAAGTTTCAATTCATGCATGGTAGGGCCTCTATCTTTAGGCCTGGAAGCACATCACAGCAGAAGCATGTGGCAGAGCAAAATAACTCATACAATATTTGGAAAATAAAAGAGAGGAAAAGGAAGGGCCAGCGGCCCCCCTAACCCCTCCAAGGCCATAACTCCCAATGACCTAAAGTCCTCTCACTAGACCCCATGTCTCCAAAGTTCCACCAGCTTCCGATAGTACCGTTCGGGGTGCCAGATCTTTAACACATCAAACCTTTGGAGGACAATTAAGATACAAACTGTAGCACTAGGTACTGGCTCCCCAGGTCAGCAATTTTTAACAAAAGAATTAATCTTCTCTGCAGAATGTATTTACCTTCTTCCATTGGACTCAAGAGCTGTTTTTTTTTAAAAAAAATAATAAGCATTTAATATAGGTGCACAGTACTTCATACATAATTCCATAGTCAAGACAACTCTGAAAAGAGGTTTGAAAAAAATAAGGTAGAATTTAACATAAAACACCAGATCCTAAGTGTTCATTCATGTGCAGTTTCGACAACTGCACACACCTGTCTAATTTCCTACTCAAAAAAAGATATAAACCATTTTTATCCCCCCAGAAAGTTTCCTCATATTGCAAGTTGTTATTTATTTTTTAACCCACAATCTTCCCAGCAACCATGTTCGGTTTTAAATCTGGAAAGTTCCCCAAAAGTTTATCTATCCTTCATGAAGCAATGTCTGGAGGTGGGGCTTTGGGGAAGTAATTGGATCCTGAGGCTCTGACCTCATCGGTGGATTAATAACTGACAGCTGAATGGACATCGGGTGGGAACTGAAGGCAAGTGGGGCACGTTTGGAGGAAGTAGGTCACTGAGCGTACACCACTGGGGACTATATCCTTTCCCTGGTTTCTTCTTCCTTCTCTCTGCTTCCTGACTGCCATGAATTGATTGGCTTTCCTCCACCATGCTCTTCTGACCTCACATTGTTCCTCACCTCAGGCCCAGAGCCATGGAATTGGCCAACCACGGACTAAAACCTCGAAACCACTAATCAAAATAAATCTTTCCTCCTTGAAGTTGCTCATATCTGGTATTTTGGAACAGGAATATAAAGGTAATACAAACCAATTTCTTATTTTTTCTCATCATAGATTAGTTTTTACCTATTCTTGGACTTCATATAAACAATTACAGAGCATATTCTTTTTTGGTCTAAAACATTTCATTAAAAAAAGTTTTGAGATTTATCCATATTGTATCAGAACATGGTTACCAGAATATCAGAATATGTATCATCAGAAGTCCATTACTTTTTTTTTCTGAGTTGCATTCCCTTATATAAATGTCATATTTTTGTGTATCCTTCTGTTGATGAAGTTTAGGTTGTTTCTAGTTTGGGGCTATTATGAATAAGGTCCTTGTGAAGAGTCTTATGCAAGTATTTCTTGTGGTTATATATTTTTATTTTCCTAGGCTAAATAAATATCTAGAAATGGAATGGGTGGGTCATAAAGCGAAGCAAATATGCGGCTCAACAAGAAAAATGCAAAATAACTTTCTAAAGTTGGTGTATTCTCACTAGCAGAGTATGAAAGTTCAGTTACACATCCTCACCAATATTTGGCATTGTTGGTCTTGGTCTTTTGGACTTTAGAATTTCTAATGGATGTGAAATGGTATTACATTGTGGTTTGAATTTGTGTTCCTGATGGGTTAAGCAGTTATGCATGTTCCTACCACTTGGATATTCTATTTTTCTGAAGTGTCTTATACTTTTTTCCTTCCCATTTCCATAGGATTTTAAAGTTATTGAGTTCTTTATATAGTTTAGAAATAAGATTTTTCTCAGATCCACGGGTGAATATATTGTTTTCCCATAGTCTATGACCTGCCTGTTAATTGAAAACTGACCATTTAAAAATATATTTGAATCAGTAGAATAGAGCAAGTGGACCAGGAGAAAAAAGGGGAAAGGGACAGATGCTGGGGAATGAGATTCATTGAATTAAAAATATGGCATAATGAATCCCACTATTATGTAAAATTATAATGCACCAATAAAAATAAGAGAAGTATATAATGGTTAATAAAAATATATATTTGACTAAAATTACTTAGCTTTATATGCTGATAGGCAATGATGTATAGCTTTTTGATCTTTATTTATGCTACTATATGAGATCATTTTCTGTTACTCTAGTGAGTAACAGAAATCTTGCACCATTCCATTCTGTTCCACTTGGGATGTGAATCGTCCCTTTGCCCAGCATATTTTCACTGTACCCATTTATCAATTAGCAGCTGTCTAGGTTATCAGATGAGCTGACACAGTACTATAAGGCTTGTGTCCAGAAATCCCTTATGAAGTGCCCTAACTCTCTCACAATGCCTACTTCATCATCTAATCACATGGGCATTGTGTACCATTTCATCATCACAGAGGAAGGATGAGTACAGTGCAATGAGATATTTTGAGAGAGAGAGAGAGAGAGAGAGAGAGAGAGAGAGAGAGAGAGAGAGAGAGAGGGAGGGAGGATAACATTCACATAGTTTATTGCAGCATATTGTTATAACTTTCTATTATTAGTTATTGTTGTTAATTGACTTACAGTGACTGTTAGATAAATTCAAACTCTCATAGCTATGCATGCATATGAAAAACATAGTATAGTATATATGCAGTTTGATACTTTTTGCAGTTTCAGGAATCCACTGGGGGCCTTCTTGGAATGAGTCCCACACATAGAAGGGGGAACTACTCTGCTTTGCCTCACAAATCTGTTCTTCAGAAGTGTAACCAAGATGACCACTGGCGGTAATGTTAAGAACACATTTGACTAACTTCTAGTTTTAGATGATTAGCAGTTGAATACTAAAGAGATGGCAAGCTACATAAAACCAAGAGCAAAAGTTCCTGAGTTCTCAAGTTCATTTAAAATATGGACTTGAGTGAAATTGAGAACTTTGATTCTTTTAAGTTATATCAACATGTGCAAATAATTTTGAGTAGGTTGACTACCAAAAACTGTTCCAGTGGTGATTAAAAATAATTTAGATTTTTTTTCATTTCAGTTAGGACTTAAATTATTTCTTAGTGAAAAAGACCTTGAATAAATTTGCATATCTTTTTTAATGGGAAAACATTACATTTTTATTACATTTGGTTGAGGTTTAATAACTTCTTTGGATTGCTTTCAAGAAATTAAGTCAAACACATCAACTCTGCATCATGGTATCTATTTCACAAATTCTAAACAGTAACTGACTGTTAGAAAATGTTTCACTCTTTCTTATGTTTCATAATCATTATTTAACACCATCAAAGCACCTTTAAAAATATTTTTTAACGTGAACTGACTAGGTGGTTGAAAAACAGTTTATATCTTTAAGGATATTCGCACCTAATAAACCTGTACTATTGAAATATCAGATGCATACAAAAAGATTTTATTCCTTCCCTTAGGATTTTTAAGATTATACAGATTATACATATTTTTAAAAGGTACCCTTCTCTTTGTTATTTCTCCTTACTTTTTTTTTTTTTTTTTTTTTTGTAGCAGGGGAACTGGAGATAGAACTGAGCTACATCCCCAACCCGTTTTATCTGAGCCAGGGTCTTACTAGAGGTCTTGCTAGGTTGCTGAAGCTAGCCTTGAACTTGGGATCCTCTAGCCTCAGCTTCTCAAGTGTGAGCCATTGTGTCTGGTCTCTCTTTCCTTTTGACAAAGATGAACTAGACATAAAAAGAATGTAAGAATGTGGTAGACATACGGTACCTGGTACCTTTTAATCCTATATAAATTAGTTAGAACAATAGGAAACTTTCCATTCTGTTTACTAGTTTTTTTTTTTTAAGTTTACATGCCCACCAGTAAGTCAGAAAGATAATGCCTGAAGACAGATGACCCTTTATTGATAATAGAAGCATCAAAACTATAAATCAAGATACACATAACTCTTAAAAAATACCATATATTGCTTTTGTTCATTGTTAATGACAGGCTTGTGATTCCTCTAAAGTTCATATGTGGATGCTTACCTGCAGACTCTCTCAGAATGTGACTCTGTTTGGAGACAGGACTTTTAAACAGGTAATTAAATTAAAACAAGACAGTAGTGTGGGTCCTAATCCAATCTGATTGGTGCTTTCTAACAACAGATTAGGACACAGGGAGAAACAGCAAGCGTGCATGGGGACATAGAAAAGACCATGTGAAAAGGCAGCTCTAGAGTGGTCTTCTGCAAGCAAGAAGAGAGTCCTTGGAGGACACCACCCTGTGGGCACCTCGATCTTGACTCTCAGCCTCAGAACAGTGGGAGAATGAATCTCTTTATTTTGGCAGGGGGTGATGGTAACTGGGGATTGAACTCTGGGACACTCAACCACTGAGTCACATCCCCAGTCCTATTTTGTATTTCATTTGGAGACAGGGTCTCTGAGTTGCTTAGCACCTGGCTTGCTCTTGCTGAGGCTGGCTTTGAACGTGCGATTCTCCTGTCTCAGCCTTCCAAGCTGCTGAGATTACAGGTTTGTGCCACCACGCCCAGCCGGATCTCTGTTTTTTAAAACTCTTGATCTGTGATATTTGTCATGGCAGGTATAGCATACCTTCTGGCCCAAGCCGGAAAGAAGAAAAGTCACCTGGTAAGAGAAAAATGAGGAAAAGCAAAGTAAGCAAAAGGAACTATTAAAAAGAATCGTTTAATCTTGCAAATTGAATATAATCAATGGAATATAATTCAACTCTTTTGTACAGTTGATCTTTCAAAAGATAATAGGAGCAATAGAAAGGGATGGTGGGGGCTTTCTCAATTAGATAGTCCCTTTACCGATTTGCTCTCAATGTTGTAGTTTAACAAAGCAATATAGAAACGAAGATGAGTAAAAGAGTGACTATATGAGTGCTTCCTAACATGTGTTGGACTCACTTTTATCACCTGGAGGCAAGGCCATAGTTGGAGGGCGAAACACAAATCCAGTGCCTGCTCTTGTCTAGTAAGCATTAGCCGACGAAATAGATCTTTTTTTTTGTGGTGGACATAATAGATATCAATAAACATTAGAGAAACCACATTTTGTTTACTAATATTCTTTTAATATTCTCAGTACATGAAATGTAAATATTCACACCATTCCCTTTAGAACTGTGCTGTCCAACAAGACAGCCATTTGCCAGATATGGTTATTTAAATTTAAATAAACCGAAATCTCATTTTAATCAAATTAATTCAAATCAATTAAATTTAATTACACTGAAATTTCAGTTCCTTTGGTCAGACACGTCATCTTTCAAGTGACTACTAACCAGATGTGACTAATGGTTGCCATATCAGATAGCAAAACGTTAGAATATTTCCATCATCCCAGAAAATTCCATTGATAGCACTGCTTTAGGATATAAAATTTGGCCAGCTTTATTGACACCGTAATCAATACTCTAATATTTTAATGCTCTGTATAACTGGTATTCATTTTGTCGTTAGTTTTCCTTTCTGTTTCAGGGAACACGTGATTTCTCTTTGCTTAAGTTTAAAACAGAAACACAGGTTTTAATCTAGTCAGGAAATGCTACCTCAGCAACTTGTGAGTCAAAGCAAATGTAGTCAGGAGGGGCTGCTCCATTATTTTTTTTTTTTTCTCCCAGAAAGATCAACTTTCACATAGTGTTAAAAATGTTTCAGTTGGCTGCATCCTGACTATTCCCTGGTAGACATCTGCTTCCCTGTGGGGGCAGGAGAAGGCCGCATGTGATGTATGTTTCAGGTGGTCTCAGGTCAGCTTTCAGTGCATGTGGAGAAAAGGAGGGTGTTGGACACCGTAACCACCAACTGCCCATCCTGCCCAGCATCCTGCCCCCCACAGTGGCAGAGACTCGAGCATCAAAGGAAAGCACAAATTCCTCACAACACATTTAATTGTGCAATCCTACACCCGGGAAATGTTTTCTCTGACCCAGACTGGTAATCAGCTTATGCCCTAAAGCATGAGAAAAGGGTCATTAATTATACAGTGAACCGGGTTTTATAAGGATCACTTCGGTATGGAAAAAAGAATGCAAAGTGCCTTTAACTAATGTGTTTCTATGTCCCTTCCATAAAAGTGGAGCATGGGAGGTTTTTATACTATTTCTTATTTTCAAAAGAAAAAAAAATAGTGACCCCCTAATTAAGGATATTGCTGGCAGGCTGTAGAGAGAAAACAGGGTTAGAATGGAAATGCCATAGGTTGAAGGAGAAGGTATATATGTGCCTTGCTAGGGGCACATTATTCTCTTTCTTCTCTTTTAATTGCAAAATATATAAAAGGTGTTAGGGCTTACAGAGCTTTTTTTATTGTTTTGTTTTAAAGCTGTTCGAATGGCCCACGGAGATTTAACCCCCTTCACCCCTAAGCAAGCTGTGCGCCTTCCCATCTGAACCAGAAGGAAGGAGGAGAAGCAGGCAGAGAATGGTATCTTTCTTGGACTAGCCCAACACTGGCATGTGTGACTGCCACCCTGATGGTCATTTCTTTCTACAGCCCTCACTGGAAATCAGATACACAGGACAATTGTGAGAGAAGAGGACACCAACTACCAGGAGCCACCCTGGTGTGTTTGGTGTCAAGGCAGGCTTGGGCGCTGGGGAGAGGCTGAGCCAGGCCTGGAGTGAAGGGGGAGGTGGATAAGTGCTGTCTTTGGAAAGCTTTCTTTCTATTCAAGGAGCTGCCACGATCTCTAATGCTGCTCCTTGATTGCAAGGGCCAGTCCTCCTACTGTGCAGATAGTGTGACTTTAGGTTAGGCACTTTGGCCTAGAAGCTACCAGCAGCGCCTCTTCCCACGACTTCAGCTATAATTAGCTGGCAAATTATTTCATTTCCCTGAATTTCTATTTCTTCACCTATAAAACAAAGATAATAAAAATTTATCCTTCCACACTACTCTGAAGGACAATAAAGTAATAGTTGCAAAACTCCCCGGCACATTATGCTTATGACTCTCCTGTGGGTGCCTTTTCTGTTGGCCCACGGGTCCTCATATCACCTAGGTCCATATAAAACTTGCCTGTCATATCTTATGTCCACATTCAGATTTTTGAGATGACAACTGGGCTGGGACAGAGATCATTTTTTTTTTTTTTTGCCAAAATGTTAAATGTTTAGATTTTTGCTCTCAGGGTTTCCTCTTTGCACCCTCTAAGGAAATATCTGCTGTCGGCATACCCATTTTTCCTTGTTAGGTTTTTGTGAGACAATATTGAAGTTCATAAGGAAACCCAAGTGGATGCTGAATGGTAGAAAACAAAGGGAGAATTAGGAGAATACTGGTGCGAAGGTAAGGAGCATCGGAGGATGCAAAGGAGAGATTTGGGAAAGGAGGGGGACTTTGAGAATGTCACTGTTAGTGCGACAAGAACGTTAACTGATGTGAACCTACTGTTCTTTGCCTGGCTGCACCACCATCATGATATTAAACACCTTAGTTATTTCTCCGGACTTTGCAACTCAGCAGGTTCTGGAGAACTCTGGTGAATTCTAGTATTTGTGCAAGATGTGCCAGAACCTCTTGCTCACCTGTGCGTAGGCCTGTTCTGACGGATGGGGGGCTTTAATGTCCAGTGCACCAGTGGCTTTCTCAGGACATCTTTTATGCCAGGAAAAAAGATACTAAAGGAAGTTTTTCCATAATCCGGGTACTCGTGATACACCTTAATCAAACCACGGGGCCAGTTTTTCTATTCCTGTGGGTAGCACAGGAGAGACAGGAAGACTGGGGCTAGACACTTTTTAATGGGGGAGATTTTATCAGGAGATATTTACAGCTTGAGGGGAGAGCTCTTTGTTTCTAGTGCTGGCACCTCCTGGCTGCAGGTAATAGTACAATCTGATTTGAGAGCAGCCTTTTCTGTTCACTGAGCATCCTTAGCCCATTTTTCGTTCGCAGGTTGGAGTGGGGGAGCTCAGAGACCTTGATGTCCATCCAGCTTTGCCCTCAGTTTCTGACATCATGCTGCTGTTCCTTCCAGTGATTTAGAATTGCAGGAAACTTTTAAAATCCCAAGTGGGATCACGTTAAGACCTTTTTGAGGTCTTTAAACACTGAAAAATGTATGGTACCCCCTCCCACCTGCACTTCAAAATAAAAATGATTTTAAATGACAAAAGAGTTCTTTTTTAAATGGTTAACTATTTTGATGCTTCTAATAGACATATCAAATGCATTCCTTCAAAAAAGGCTTGGGGGTCTCTGGATTGTTGACACTGAGAGCGGTGTTTAGGTTAACCACTGAATCATTTACTGCATCCGTGGTAGCTGACGTGTGGTTTGAGAAGGTATAAGAAGGATGAAGCCAGCTTCATCGGGAGAGTGTACCATGCCTGGTGTGTGAAATGGGGCTTCTGATTACAGTGTGTGGCAAATAGTTGGAAGTCATTATAATTTCTAAAGTACAGCAGATAATCTGGACTATTTTTGTCTCTCTGGTATCATAAAGGGTTTTTTTTTTGTTTGTTTGTTTATGCCAAGCTGCAAGCCTGTCTCCTTTAAAAAAAAAAAAAAACATTTTGGAAGTCTGTACTATGGTATTATATAAAAATAGTTTTAAGCCATTTATGCTTTTCAATTTTTTTCCAAGTTATATTGCCTGAGTCCAAAAAATTGATAAAATAATCCTTATGAAAGTAATAGTGCTATTACTATATTACTATAACAGATAGCAATAATACCACATATAACTGACACTTGCGTAGTACTTTATACTTTATGAAGAATGTGATCTTTTCATTTGAACCTCACACGGCTCGTGAGATATAACAGGAGAGCCCTATAAAAGTTAATGAGCAAACTTCCTTCACAGTTTAACAGGGACTTTCTGGAGATAGAATTTCTTGACACCAAAGATCAAAGCACTGTTACTAGCTTATAATCATGATTTTATTTTACTTTATTTTTTGCAGGGGGCAAGGCAGAAGACTCATTGGCGTGATAAAGAACACGCTGCAAAAATGTACCAATATTTCTTTTCGCAAAGTCCTAGGGTAACCCTTACCTTCTATTTAAAGCCTGTCCCACAGGCCAAGGAACATTCTTTATTCTTTCCCTGGTTTCCAGAGTATTTTATTCAAGCTTTTATGTTTATATCTTTCCTAGATTGTGAGTTCCTTTTGGATTAATTTACCCTCTTTTATATAACAACATAAAATATAGTAATTATAGCACATACTAGGTGCTTAATAAATACTTATTGACCAATCCACTAAGTGAATGAACGCATGCATGATTAACTGAATGCCTGGAACCAAAGATGTGGGTTGAAGACTGTTCTGAATCAAGAATTCTAAGTCCAGTGACAATGTAATCTGGAGGATCGGGAGGAACTCTTAGAATTTTAACATTCTTTGTTAACATAATGAAACTCTAGATCAGTACCCTAAAAGCTGCATCTTCTGATACACTTGAAAACATGAGCAGAAGTCTTAAGGGACTTCAGATATATAGAAAATGATTGCAACGTTATACGTGTCTAACAGTCCCTGGGAAGGCACCTTACCATTCCATGCTTCCCATAAACCAAGAAATACGTAAGAAATGCAATCTTTATACTCTTTCAAGGCCTCGCAAATGTTCTCAAAGGCAGCAGCTTGTAGGCAAGGCTCCAGGCAACATTCTACTGATTTCCTAAAGTAGTTCAATTTTGAAAAAAGAAAAAAAAAAGAATGCAAATATGAAATGCATCTCCTGATTCTAGCTGCTGCAACACAGCAGTTATCATTCGCACTGATAAGCTGCTCGTCAGCACTCCAACTGCACATTAGAGAAAAACTGCATATTTTCTCCACTTATTAGCTCAAGCGCTGGTAAAAAGGCTTCAACAGTGACACTTGGGACAGATCTTCTGTAGCTTCAAACACATAATCAACAGAGATCTTTAGGGAAAGGCAGTTGAAGTTCAGACTTCACACCTTGGTACATTAATAACATTAATTTCACTCAGCCTTTATAATCAGAGAGACCCACCTACAGACATTTATTTGAAGATGTCTGAGGGCCCACACAAGGAGGAAGGTAATAATACTTCTTCCAAAGGAGACTACTCCGTGGAGAAGGTGGAGATTAGGAAGAGTAATAATTATACCTGAAATGTTAATAACTGGATATCTTTTCTGAACCCTTACAAGTATTTACATTTAAAAAGACAAAATTGCTAAAAAAAAAAATTAGAAGAAGAATAAGAGCAGTTTCAGTGAAAAACGGGCAATTTTCTTTTTTTCTGTTGTTGATGTTAGTGCCGAGTTCCCTTAGTGACGCTTCTTTGTGTCGCTGAAAACTGAAGGATCCATTATTCCACAGAGCACTCTGGTACTGATGGCATTGCATATCTCATATGATAGGGGAGTTCTTAAGAAAAAAGGGGAGGAAGAAAGAAAAGGAAAGAAAAATGAAGCCTTCAGTGTTTGGGGTTTTCAGTGAAAATTCGTTGCTCTGCTTGCCAATATTATCCTGCAGCTGGGTCTGTGCCATGGCTATACTATGAAGGAAGAAATTAGAAATTCAAATGCTTCCTGGTAAGCTCTTAATTTCAGGTTAAGGGTAATAGAATATAACTTTAAATCATTTTGAGAATTCCTTTCTTTACAAAGGTCACATAATAAATATTTTTCACTGAGATTGGGGGTTATAGGGAGAAAGATGTCAAATTAACATTTTTAAAAAAATATGACAAGATAATGTGTGTGAAAATGTTAAAAGTAAGCACTATTAAAAGAAGTAGGTCTGTGAAATTCAATATTAAGGAAACTAATGATGTCGTTTCACTAACAAAGCAAAGAGCTCAGCTACTGAGAACTCCAAATCTATATTATTTGCGATGTCCACCTGTAGCCCCCTTTCCTGGTCTCAATGAGAGCTGGGTTTACTTAACGTGAATAGAAAACCAATCATGTATGCTTCAAATTTACATGCAAGTCTCTGCACTCGGAAAGAGAGATTCCTGGGGGCTGTTGGTCATGACAACTCTCCTCCCTTTGACCCTTTGCCAAGGCTAAGCTATTCCTTTGTTTCCTTCTTTCTCATGACTAATCATCAGCCTGGCGAATGGGGGAAGCATAGTGAAGGGAAGCTGAGCTGCTTTGCATGTATTTAAGTCTTCAATTCCATATACAGAATTATCCCAAAGCTTTTGATGATGTTATTCCAGTAGCATTGAAATCAAGCAAAAGAACGAAAGACTAGAGAAAGGTCAATACTATCTTGATTTATTTTTTTTTTTCTGGTACAGGGGATTGCACTCAGGGACACTGAACCACTGAGCCACATACTCAGCCCTTTTTTGTATTTTATTTAGAAACAGGGTCTCACTGAGTTGCTTAGCACCTTGCTGTTGCTGAAGCTGTCTTTGAACTCGTGATCCTCCTGCCTCAGCCTCCCGAGCCACTGGGATTACAGGTATGTGCCACCACACTGGGCACTATCTCTATTTTGAAAGGAACTTTTCACTATTGAGAATTTCAAACATGGACACAAATAGATATCATCAAATTCTGAGAACTTATTACATAAGTCCCATAATCATCAACTCTTTCTAGGCTCTCTACCCCTTTGCATTCGCTTTCTTCTGGTTCATAGAATTTTGAAGAGAGCCCCAGAAATCAGAGTTTCATCTCTCCATATTTCAGCATATATTTCTGAAAGACTCATTTATTAATATGAAGAAAGTATGAATATACTAAGAATGGAACAATAACTTTTTAATATTGCAAAATATCCAGTAATATGCCAAGTGTCATTATCTCATAAATGCCATAAAAGATTTATTTTATACATGTGTGAATCAGAATCTGAATGAGTCCATATATGAGAATTCAATCTTTAAAGTTTCTTTTACTCATTAGTTCCCCTCTCCTTTCTTATTCTCTCTTTCTTTCTTTTCATTGCTGTTGAATAAGTCAGGTTGTTTGTGTGTGCTTGAGCAGGTTTCCTGTAGATCCTGGTATTAAGGTCTAGCATTTTGATCTGGTTTAGGTTAGACATTTTTCCCACTATAATTTCTTTGATGGTAGAGTGTTCTATCAGAAAGCAAAAATGTTCAATTTTGTGTTTTTTTCTTTTTCTTTCTTTTGTGTGTGTTTCTCTCTCTCTCTCTCTCTCTCTCTCTCTCTCTCTCTCTCTCTCTCTCTGTGTGTGTGTGTGTGTGTGTGTAAGAGAGAGAGAGAGAGAGAGAGAGAGAGAGAGAGAGAGAGAGAGAGAGAGAGAGAGGAGATTAGCAGATATTGATGTCCTATGCTTAAAATCAATGATTCATTTGGGGTGGAAATGGTGATATTTTAAATCTACCCTCCTTTCTTTGTTTTTGAGATGTAATACTAGTATAAAGTGAAAAGTCTGTTTTACTGTTAGAATACTTGTTATGGTTTGGATGTGAGGTGTCCCCCAAAGCTTATGTATAGAATGTAAGAAGGTTCAGAGGAGAAATGATTGGGTTGTGAGAGTCTTAACCCAATCAGTGAATTAATCCTCTTACAGGGATAAACTGAGTGGTAACTGAAGTGGTAGGGTGTGGCTGGAGGAGGTGGGAATTAGGGCATGGCTTTGGTGTATATATTTGTATCTGCAGAATGGAGTCTCTCTCTGTGCTTCCTGGTCACCATGATGTGAGCTGCTTCCCTTTGCCACACTCATCACCGTGATATTCAGCCTATCTCAAGCCCCAAGAAATGGGGCCACACGTCTGTAGCCTAAGACCTCTGAAAATGTGAGCCCCTGAATAAAATTTTCCTCCTTTAAAATTGTTCTTGTCAGGTCCTTTAGTCAGAGCAGTGAAAAAGCTAAAACCCTACTCGATGGTACATTAGTACAGGCAAGGGAGTAGGCCAGCTTCCCATTACTGTGACAAATACCTGAGGCAATAAACTTATAAGGAAAAAAAAGATGACCTGGGTTCATTGTTTTGGGACTTCCAGCTCATGGTTGATTGGCTCACTGCTTTAGAATTTCTGGCAAAGCAACACATCATGGTGGGAGTGCATGGCAGAAGAAGTTGCTCATCTTAGGACAGCCAGGACACACACACACACACACACACACACACACACACACACACACACACAGAGAGAGAGAGAGAGAGAGAGAGAGAGAGAGAGAGAGAGAGAGAGAGGGAGGAAGGGGCTTGTCCCAATATCACCTCTAAAGGCTTGCCTCTGCCAGGGCACACCTTTCTCCCACTAAGCCCCACCTCTTACAGGTTCCACCACTTCCCAGTAATGCCACCGATTGGGGACTAATCCTTTAACACCTGGGCCTTTCCAGGACAGTTGTTCAGATCAATGCAGATAGGATAAGTGTTTTATCCATTTTCAACATTTGCCATGTTCCTAGCATATTCTGATGATGATTCCCCATTAGGTCTTCTTTTGTTTTAGGTTATAATGCACTCATGGAAATAAATGTCTAATATGTTTTAGTGCATTATAGCTGTTATTTTTATTGATGAACCAATTAAATCATTTTAGCCATCAAGAGTCTCTTCAATCTTTCACTCCTGAGGGTTTTTTTTTTTAACTACTTGAATAATTTTGAATAGATTCATGGCTCTCTTGAATATTTCATCCATCATGTATGTTCCTATCCCAGTCCTGGGCATCGTATTTCCCAAGGGTCGCTGGGTTCTTTTCTGCAAGAAATGATACTGAGATGACAGACTGAATTTTAGGTACTAGCTCTATGCACTGCAGTTGGGTTGGCTGGTATTTTTAGCCTGTCATTGTCTCCTTGTGAAAGGGTAAAAGAAACTGAAGTTAAAATGTAAAGGACCAGGTATCGTAAAGTTTCTAAGCTGCAAAGCCAGAGTTAAAATGTAAAGGACCAGGTATTGTTAAGTTTCTAAGCTACACTCAAAGCCCGAAATTCCTGTAGCTGTTAAGACAATTCCTGGGACTGCCCATTAGATATGTGTAGGAATCCCCCCTAGTTGCTTAACAACTTGGACCCCAGTGCAGCTCAGCAGGTAGGCACCTCAGGGCCTAAACCAATCAGTTTGAATGTACACCCCGCTTTAGGACTGACCTATCACCCCCACCCGACATGTTCCTGCCAATGAATGTACTAATCATGTTTGAGAGTTGTTGTTCAATTTTCCCGTGCCTCATGATGATTTGCTCTGATGTATGCAAAGCCCCCCACCCTCCCCAAAAAGTGTACTTAAGCACTGCTTAACCCCTGCTCGGGGCTCTTGGCCGCTCTCCCTTCTTGAGTGAGCATGGAGCCCCAGCGCACTGGATCTGCAATAAACCCCCTTTTGCTGTTGCATGAGTCGGTCTCTTGGTGGTCTCTTCCTCCGTCGTTTGCCGGTCCCTTACACTTGTCAGCAGACTAGGTATAGGTTCTTGCTTTTGAAAGAGAAACTGTATCATGCATTATACTGATACTTTGTATTTAAATTTTTATTCTTGCAATTATATCTTCTTTCTACATTGCTAATAATCTTAGTCTTTAAGGACGTAAAAATCCTTTATCGAGGTCTCTTTAGTCATTTTGTTATCTGAAGGTTATTTTCTGGATTATTTTTAGGAAAGATTTAAGGTATTCCTTATGAAATGTCATGTCAACCATTTGTTGGTGATGGGATATAAAATCTTCAGTTCAGACTTTTTCCTTTGAGCATTTTAATGTTAGCCTCTCATCTTCTGGCCTTGATGGCATTCAAAGTACATCTTCTTTGGTAAGGTTTCCATATAGTTCTTTTGTCTCTTTTTACATTGGTTTTTTTTTGTTTTGTTTTGTTTTGTTTTTTATTACTGAGTTTTAAGTGTTGTTTTGTGATTTTGGATACAAGTTCTATATTTTATTCATGTTTAGAAAATATTTTATTCATTCTGTGCGTTATCTTTTTTTCTAAAGATTTCATTTAGAAGAGGAGAATATTTTAATCAATTAGGAATTATTATTTTCTTTCATAGATAGTGATCTTGATCTTGTATCTAAAAATCTCATAATCAAATCTAAGGTCATCTAGATTTTCTTTTGTGCTATTTTCTAGAAATTTTAAAGTTTGAGATGTTTTGTTTAGGTCTATGACCTATTTTTTTTTTCTTGCATTAGCAAGTATTTCTTGTACAATGTTGAGTAGGAGTGATGAGAGAGATCACCATTGCCTTATTCTCAAACTTAGGGGGAAGACACTTAGTTTATCAACATTAAACATAATATTAATTATTGATTTTTAAGTAGAGTCTCCTTATCAAGTTGAAGAAATTCTATATTTCTAACTACATGAAAATTTTAATTATAAATAGATGTTGGGTTTTGTTAAATTCTTTTTCTGTATTTATTGACAAGAGCATTTGAGTTTTTTCTTTGACCTGTTGAGGAATGGCATTAGTTGAATTTAAACTAAGTTTGCACATCTAAATTATGCTTTTTTGCCATACTATGTAATTCCTTTTATACATTATTAGACAAAATATTTTGTTGAGGATATTTGCATCTGTTTTAATGAATGATTGTTGCTTTCTTTCTTGACATATCTTTATCTGGCTCTGTTATTTTGGCAGTGTTGGCTGTATATAGTGAGTTAAGTAACCTCTCTGCTTCTAGTTTCACTGCAGAGAGAATTCTCCCTCTTTATGTTTCTTCTTTACTATAAATTTTCTGAGGCAGGATAAAGGATTTCCAGAAGTTCCAATTAACATTCCACCAGAAAAATATTTATAAAAAGAAATTCCCTTTTCCTTCAATTTATAGACAAAAAAAAAAAAAAAGACCCAGAATGAGTCACCTGCCCAGGTGAGACAATCACCAAGACAGAGAAATTAAGTGCTTTAATTAAGTTGACCTGGATCAGTGGTCCAACTTTTGAGTTTTTGTGTGCTCTATTTAAAAACACAACTGGAGGACAGAATAGATTTTGGATAATCCTCATTTTACTAGGCATCATTGAGAATTTTGAATCAATAAATGAGAATGATCAATTTGAGATTAACACCGATTGTACACCAAAATCTTGATTAGGATTGATAACCTGCTGGAGGTAACCTCCAAGAGGTGAATGAAAATTTATAATGCTTAATAGCATCTAATTCCATATCTCTACCACCCGCAATGTAATACAAAAGGTATTTGAATAACTTGCAGGGGGCACAAACCTTGAGGGGCATAAGTAATGACTACTGTCATTGCATCTATTGGTACAGATTGATAGTTATTTGTTGAGGGATATGTATACTGAACATAGATATGTCTTAAATATATAGGTTGATTAGTTTAGACAAATGTAATTCACATTTCAATAAAGATAAATGAGGCTTTCATTACCCAAACAGTTCCCCTGTGCCCCTTTCCATTCAGTATTCATAGGCGAGCCAACTGCTCTTGTGATTTCCATCACTATGGATTGTTCTTGCCTGTTCTTGTACTGCAACATGAATGGAATTATGCACAGGCACTCTTCCATGTTTGTTTTCCATCTCTTAACATAATACTGCTTCCAAGATTTATTCATGACATTTTCTGTATCATTTTTTTATTTATATTTATTGCTGAGAGGCTTTTGTCTATTTTTCTATTACTGAATACTGACGTTGTTTTCATTTTTGACTTTAAGAAAAAAAAATACTTCTATAAGTCTCTTTGTGAACATGTATCTCATTTCTCCAGTAGGGAAATTGCTGTGGCATATGCAAGTTGAGGTTTATAAAAAATATCCCACTAGTTTTTCAAAACAATTGCATTCCCACTGGCAATATATAAAAATTCCTGTTGCTCCATATCCTCAATATTTTTGTCAGTTTTCTTTAATTTAGTTATTCTAGAGAATTTCTATTATTATTTAGCTATTCTAGTGAAGTTTCTCTTTACATTTTCCTGATAGCTATTATTAAAGCACCATGTCATACATTTGTTTGGGATATTCTTTATTAGATATTTGTATTATGCATAGTTTTTGACTGGTGATAAATTCTTTAAGGCTTCATTAATCTTAAAATAATCTTTATTTTATGCCGCAGTCCGGCTGAGCACAAAATCACGAGCCACTCACAGCCTTGTAGATTCAAACAGCAATTCTTTATTCCCGAACTCTCACCAGCACTCTACACACACATTCTGGGGAAAATCCACACACCTCCACTGGGCTCTGTATCCCAAAATACTCTGAATTCCACGAGAACTCCATGGGAACTCAAGGAGCGGGCGCAGGATACTCCCTATTCCCAGCAGGATACACCCTAAACCTGGATCTGTCCTGGTCCTTGAGCAAGGTCACCTTTCATGCAAAGTCACTCAAATGATCTGGGTCCACAATGGAGAGTCCTTCCTCTAAGCAACATGGGGTAGGCTGACAAAGAAATTGCCATGCGTCATTCCTACTTGGCAATGGCTCTCAGCAATTTTATCTTTAATTTAAAGGGTATTTTTGCTGAATATAGAATTCTAGGTTGACCTATCTGTTATAAATTGAATGTTTATGTACCTTCAAAATCCATACATTGATATCTATTCCCTGGTGTGATGGGGACTGTGAAGGTATGTGGAGGTAAAGCCTTTGGGAGATAATTATGTCATTAGAGGGGAGCCCTTCTGAGTAGCAATGGGGCCTATATAAGAATAAGCAAGAGAGCTAGCTCACTCTCTTTCCTCCAGGTGAGAATGTGAGGAGCAATCTGCTGTCTGCAACCTGGAAGAGGGCCCTGACCACATCACAACCATACTGGCCCCTTGATTTCCAACTTTCTGCCCAACTAAGAGAAATAAATATTTGTTGTTAAAGTCACCCAGTCTATGATAATTGTTACAGCAGTCCAAACTCACTAAAAACTTGTCTTTTCTCTTATCTTCCTCTCTCTCTGTCTCTCTCTCTGTCTCTCTCTCTTCTCTCTCTCTCTCTCTCTGTCTGTCTCTTTCTCTCTCTCTCTCTCTCTTTAATAATGATGTCTTATTGTCTTGCAGCTTGCATTTTTCTAAAAGAATATAATAATCATTTTTATCATTGGAGATAATGTGTTGTTTTCTCTGAATTCTTTTAAGGCTTACTCTTCACATATTGTTTTTTGAAACTTGATTATGATCTATCTAGATAAAGTTTCTTTGGTTAGTCCTATTTGAGGTTTATTAAATTTATTAAAACTCTGGTTTGAAATTTTAAATTAAATTTTGAAAACTTTTGGTTAATATTTCTTCAAGTCTTTCTTTTATTCATCATTTTCATTTTGTCTCCACTTTCCTTCTGGGACTAAAATACATATATGTTAGGTCATTGCTGTTATCTTACATGCCACCATGCTCTCTTGGTTTTCTTCAATCTTTTTTTTTTTCCTCTCCATTTCAGTTTTAATTTCTATTGGCCTGTTTTGACTGTACTTATCTTTTTTTCTCTAGTGAACAATCTGCTATGAAGATCATTCTATGAATTTTAGATTTCAAATATCAGACTTTCCATTGTGTTTCTATTAATAGATCTCATATTTCTTCTGATACCACATATTTTTATTTATTATATCTACATTTTTCTCTGAATTAGTTACCACATTTATAAAACTTGTTTTAAAGTAATTGCTAATTTTATTAATTGGGCTATCTGTGGGTTTCTTCTTGCAGATATGCCTTTTTTTATTGTGGGTTGCATTTTCCTGCAGTTTAGTTTCACAGTTTTTAATTATAAAAGTGATATTGGATAAAATTATATTGGAGATTGCTATCAAGTTTTATTTTTATATTTATTTCATAAGATAATCCAATGTCTTTCCTCTGTCTAGGATTTGCAGTAGGATCTGGTAGAGTCAGTTTTAGAGGCTTGTGCATGAATTTCATTTAGATTGACACAGTGTTGGATCCAGGATACACTCCTGCAGAACCACCTCCTCTTTCCATTTGAACAAGATATTATTTGATCAGAGAAGTAACTGAATATCAGTTTCTGATTTTTCTTCCTTTCTTCTTTTCTTTTTTAATTCTTAGTTTCAGCCCCAGTAGCTCTTTACCATCCAAGAATTGTGAGAATGTGTGGGCCTATTGCTATATACTTCTGTTACCAAAAATGCCTTCCACTACTCCTTTCATGAAAAAATTCAGAATCAGTGGTTGGTTAGGGAAAGAGTCTTATGAGCCATTTGATTTGTTTCTACCTTTGCCACTCTGCCAGATCCCAGAATTTCCACTCTGTTATCATCCAGCACTCAACTAATTTCTCTCAGGTTTGCAGCCTCTTTGTTATAGTCCTATCCTGTCACTCTTCTGCCTGTGCACAGATTAGGAGTCTTCCCTCAGGTTGAGGAGATGCTGAGGCTCTCTCCTCACTATGAAGGCCTTGTTTTTTTTTTTTCCTGCAATTCAGTTTATAAAGTATTCTTTCATCCCCTTCCTCGATATCTGCCAAGAAAAGTGTCACTAATATTTTGCCTGGGCTTTTCTCCTGGTCCTCATGGGACTGCAGGTATTCATGCTCTTCCACCTTATTAGAAGCAGAAGTTTGATAAACAGTATAAAGATTTAAAAAGAACATTTGCCAAATATTGCCAAAATCACCAAGAAGATTTAATAATGAGAGCAACCCTTTTTTTTGTTCTTAAAAATCTTAATAGAAAAATTATGAAACACCAGAAGAGTATTTCTGTCATTTGCCCTAACCTATAATCTTTCTTATCTTATTGGATCAGACATTTTTAATATCTTAATGTGTATCTGATACAAAACCATCTTCAGATACCTACAGATATATATATATTTATAAATATTGGGATAATACTATACTTAAATTTTGTTAGTATTATTTACTAACATTTAATTCAATTTGATACGTTTTAATATTTTAATGAACCAAATATGCTAAATGCTAAGAAAGGAACAATGTACAAGTTTCAGCTTTGGACCTCCAGAATTTTACAATCTAGTGGGAGAAGAAAATATGTACATATTATGGTTTGGATCTTCTCTGTCCTCATGTGCTAAAAGCTTAGTTCCTAGCCTGTGGTGCTATGGGGGGGGTGGTGCTGGAACCTGTACCAAGTGGAGCCTTGTTGAAGGAGGTTAGATCTTTGGAGGCAGTTCCTTGAAAAGGATATTGGGTCCTAAGACCTACCTTTTTCTCTTCTTGCTTCCCTATCCTCATGACATAAGCAGCTTTGCTTTTCCACCTTCTCCTTGCCTCCTCCAGGGCCAAAATCAACAGGGCCACTGTCCCTAAACTGAAACCTTCAAAACTGTGAGCCCAAATAAACATTTCTTCTGTGAGTCCAAATAAACATTTCCTCTTTTTAAATTAATTATCTTAGGTATTCTGCAACAGTGACAGAAAGCTGTCTAATATATATCACAAAGGAGATGCAATATTTGAAAAGCTATTTTCTTTTTTCAGAAGAAACAAAGTCCTATGAGAACGTAAAGGCATGATTAATTCATAATGTATGTAGGGTGATTCTGTAGATGATATCAAAGGTATTTGATCAAAGCTTTGATATATGATTAGAATTTCATGAGTGAGGGTGTGAGTGTTATGGGCATGTGTGCACACATGTGGCGAGCAGTTGCCAAGGCCGTTGTCAAAGATGTTTCTGTTAGAGGGAGCAATGAAGACACTGAAACATTTAGGATGAATTCAGGGAATAACTTGTAACATCCATCATGGCTGGAGAGAGTCTGTTGAGGGATGAACAGGAAACCAGTAGATAAGCCCAAACAGGAAAATTGAAGGCAGGTAGTGAAAGGCCATGTATTCTCTGCCAATTATTCCAGGTCAATCCTTATAATAAGACTTTACATCATTTCTCTAGGGGGATGACTCAGGTTTTTAAGTCATATGTACTTTTGCAACTTTAGAAATGTAGCTCTGCCTAAAATGCGTGTGATGAGTTCAAACAGGGAGAGACAGGACTGGGGACAGAGAAATTAGTAACTGATCTTTTGTCTGAGTTTAAAGGTAATGGGAAACCAAACTAAAGCCAAGGAGCAGAACAGTGGGACGTGCTCGGGAGCCAGACTGCTGGATCTCACTTCCACAGGCAGGTTTGTGAGAGAATTGCCAGGTTTCCTTAGGCTTGCAGGATAATAATAGGGTTGCTCCTCACGAGGTTATTAGGAGGATAAAACCAGGTGATATTTTTAAACTGTTCCAAACAACGCCTGATACTTGTAAGAACTATACGTTTGTTAAATAAGAAATCAGTTAAAAAAACTAAACTAATGAGCAGGTAGGCACAGAAGGAAGAAGTCAGTTATGGGGCAATTTCAGAAGACTGACAGCATTCCTTGACTTTTCCAGACATGGCTGTGACCTTCAGCGCTCTAATTTCACATGCAGAATATGGAGCTGTAACATGAGAAGAAAAACAGCAAGTGTCCATGGTTCAGAAGAAAGAAAACGATTTCAGCCAAATGTAGTGTTTTAGATTTGTTGTTGTTTTTAATCCATGGTACAAAACCAGGACAGGAGAAACTTGGTGTGAAACAAATGACATTACAAAAACCAGAGGGGCTGGGGAACCACAAGCTCAGTTTGAGTAACTGAAGCTTGGCTTCTTCTGAGCTAATAGAGAAGTGATGTTTACACTGTACTCAGAGGGCACTGGACTATATTCTAACCTGCAGTGTTAAATTCATGCCCCACATGAAGTCTGCTATTTATGCTTTGGAATACAGCCAGAGAAAAGTGACAGGGACAGTGAAGATTTGCTGTTGCATATGTTGAGCAGTTGAAGGTCCTGGGACGATTTTGTCCCTGTGTACTGCAATGCTTTGTTCATACCACTTTTTCAAAACAGCAGAGATCACATTGTGGCACAGTTGATGATTCCATTCTGCCACTTCCAGTATATTATTACTGTTTTTCATTATTGAGCACCTATTGTCTGCTTAACATTGCAATCAGCGCTCTACACTAAGTGTTGTATTATTCAACCCCCTCAGTAACTTATGTGGAAATTATCATCAATAAATAATTATGGGATGAGTTTTATGTGCACCAGGACACAATACACTGGAACTGAGTTAGGCAAAGTCATCTCAAAGTGGTAGGAGGTCATGTGGGATCTATAACCCACATGCCTACAGAGATACAATTTCAATAAAGTTTGATCATTTGTAAGAGGCTCAGGAAAAGGAAAAACAGAAAGAAGTCTTCAATTCTCTGGTCTAAACTGCTAAGGTAGTCTTTAAGGTAGTGATAATGTAGGGCTGTCAGCAGTGGTTTTTAACTATCTCTATCCCCACTTACAAAGTCACCATTTTGATATGATGCATGCATCCAGATACCTAAGCCTGATGCCTTAAATTCCAGTTCCTCTCATTTCCTGTGTTGTTTCCATGTTCACCAACAGCCTTCTAATACCCATACAAGTTTACCCACAGGCTAAAAGCACTAATCATACAGTTATGAGTAGTTTTGTCCTGCTTGACAATAATTTTTTCCTAGAAAAATCAACGAAGTGGTTTCTGATTAGGTTTTGGCTCTCCCTACAGCTCGACTGCAGGAGAGCATGTGCTGAGCATATGGCCAACACATATTTCTGGTCTGTGTGGCAGGAATTTCTCACTGTAAATCAGTAAGTTAGCATTCTGATGTGAGCTTGTCTTGTGCATGTTTCAGCACTCACAAATGAGGCTGTCAGGGTCTGATCACCCCTTGATATGACAGGAGTTAGTTCCAGGTCTTCCAAGCAGTAGGCCCGAGCATCCTGGTCTTCTTTAGAACACATTGCTGAGTCTGTCTTCTCTCCTCACAACTAATCAACTCTGCAATAGGTATATAAAAGATGCCATGGGTAAAATGTACAAAAAAGAGCATGTCTCTGTTCCATTAAGACTTTAAAAAGGTAATAGGCTGTATTTGGCCATGGGTTGCAATTTGCCAACCCCTGATTTAGGCTAGTGCAATGTCCGGTAAGGATGGTGGAAAACTGAGTGTGTAGGTTCACCTTCATACTCAACACAGACACATAATGCAGCAAGAGGAATCCAAAGGTGAGAGAATATTGGGGTATAATTATGTACAACCTCTTATCTACTTACTACTTGTCTCCGCACCCCCAGAATAAATTCCCTAACAGGGCTAAGAGAATACTTCATGACATCACTGGGAAAAGAACCAGTTGAGAGCCAGCCTGCCTGAAAGGCTGTGTAGGGCTTCTCCTCTGTAGCCTGGGGATGACAGAGGAAGAAGGTGGTTTGGGGATGAGCTTTCTAACTTGTATAGGAATCACATGTTCTGGAAACCAAGACCAAAGTAGCAAAATTGTGTTACTAAGAACAAGTGAGGATGAAATGCAGTTCAGAGTGTTTGCCCTTTAGAAGTTTCCACATAGGCCAATCTATCATGGTTCCTTTATAGACTTGTGATCCCTTCTGTGGATATCAGTGAGCCTCCCCAACTCACTTCCTGTAATCCCTGGTGTTGCTCAGTGGGTTCAAATACGAATAATTTTTTTGTAAGAAGGATGAATTTATGTATATTTTTAACAACAAAGATATCCTCTCATGAAGGCCGACATAAATACTGTCACTGCCAAGTACCTAACCAGCCCACAGAATAGATAACACTCAACCCTTTATGTGGACCATTCTCTGAGGAAATGAGGCAGCCAACTGGTATCAGGTTGGGTAACTTTCACCATGCAAGAGGAAGCATACCCTTACAGGAATGAGCACGGATTCTGAATACAGATGTTTTTTTCCTGTTAGCATGCTAACCGTGCTTCCGCAATACAACTGTCTGTAGTTTTAATGAAGTTCAGATTCACCATTATGGTATTCTGCACAACATTGCTTCTGACCAAGAAACTCATTTAATGGAAAAAAAAATGATAGCAATAGATTAATTCCCAAGAAGTTTATTGATGTTAATATATACCTGCTCACCCAGCAATAGTTTGACTAATAGAAAATTCAGTTAACATGGCAAGGTTGGGGTATTATCACATAGAATATTCTTTGGACAGGAAGCAATAAATAAGTGGATGTGAAAATCAAATAATGAAAAACTCAGAGAAGCATTCTCTCAATATTACAGAGAAAAAGTGATTTGAATAACTTAGGCTTCTTAAACCTGCAACTTTCATGTCTAATGATTTAGACTTTGTCTTCTGTGGAGAAAAACTTGCTATCAGGGGACTCAAAAATTCAATTCTGTTGAGTTCAGAGTTGAGATTGACATCTGACCATATTTGGATTTCTCATGCCACTGAATTGCTGGCTGGCATTATTGAACCTATTAATTAGGGAAGACTGGGTTATTGCAGCAAAATAGTAAGGAGCGTTATAACTAGATCCCAGGAGATCACAGGGAAGCATCTTTGTCCTTTCACTCTCCTTTTTCTCCAGAGTAAAATTAAGTGGAAAGCTTGAATGATACAATAAAATCAGTGTTGCCGATAATTCATATTGTTTTCAAATGAAGTGTGTGTCATTCTAATAGGTATAGAACCTCGACCAGCTGAGGGCGAAGGGACAAGAAATAGATGGAAAGACAAAAACGGTGAAAATATCCCTGTTCTCAGGACCCAATATGGAATCAAGGCCAGTAACAGCTAAGCATATTTTCTTCTTGAGGTTTCGTATATACTAAATCAACGTTCCTTCCTTTTCTCTTTCTCCAATTCTTTTATGTAGGAGCTGCTTTTAGTGACAAATTTAGTCTTTGGCTTCTAGAGTGAGTATTCAGCGGAGAGTATGACTGAATCAGAAGAGTAATAACAGTACCCAGAGACAGGTATGTGATTCTTGGAATTGTGTGCTTCCTTTTTTGCGGGGAGGTAAACGAGAAGGCTTTTGTTAAGGATTCTTTGATCTTTTTAGGAAGATGCATGATGTAGTTGCTGTATGGAGGTCTGAATAAAGGTGGGAAAATTCAAATGGATGCCAAGTACTTTTCAAAGTGCTACTTGTCCAAAGTATAGATATTGCTACTCATCCACCTATAGTATCTCGGCATAAAGCTTACCGTTGCATACTTTATTCTGTAATTCTGGGACCAGGATTCTGTCATTGTGTTCCAGGATATCCTGTAAACCTTTATTTTAACTAACTTCTGCAAGTAGGAGTCAATGATGACAGGCAGGAGCGAGAGAAGGATGTGTCTCCTGTTCTTAAGTCTGCCAGCTTCCTCAGGCAATCCAGGACCATCAAGGATGGCTATGGCTTAAGTCTCTAGGCATTTTTGTTCATTTGTTTTCATCCTCATTTCCGATTGTGCCTGCCCCCCTCCGAGTTCCAAGTTAGGTAGCCATCCCTCTCTTGGTAGTCCCAAGGACTAAGTGGCATGGTACATCTCCCTTTAGTCAACTCCACCTCTTCCTGCGGGTGATCGTTGCATTCTGGGACTACTAGTAAGCGCAATATTTCAGTTCTGGGAACAAGAGTTGTTTCTTGTAGGTGCCAATAACTGGTTACCTCAACATCCCAACACTTGTGACCGACCTTCCACTCTTATTAACAATTCTTTCTGTGTTAAATTCCATCTGCTTGAAATGACTACACTAATTTCTGCCTCTTATTTTTATGTTCTGGATAGTGACTCTCATCTTACTTGAGGATAGGTATTTGCTATGATTCAGCTGTAATTATTGGCACTTAGCCTAGAGCTTGACCATAGCATTGCTGAATAAATGCAACAGGTAAGCCGTAACAATTTTTATAATACATTTGAAGCACTGCCAAATAGAAGAGGGTAGAAGGTTTATTAGTGATGTGTCTGATTATAGTCAAATTTGTGAAAAAGGCTTCAAATCAATATAAGGAGAACATTTATTCTTCCATTAGTAGAATAAACTACCTAAAAAAAAATCCACCAAAACCCACCAAATTGCCCATCACTGGAATTCTTTAAGCTGGGCATGAGGGACCTCATTTGTGAAGGATGCAATAGAAGGAAATTCCTTCAAGGATTTTAAAGTTAGATAACATGATATTTGAATTACCTTTTAGCACTAAGATTCTGTGACCTTTGTTCATGATACATTTCCTAAGTAGTTCAACTCAAATGTGCTCTTTCTCCTGGTAATGATGCTGAAACTGTTTGCAGCAGAGGAGAACAGTAATAGTGTATAATTGTAAAGTGCTTTATCATTTGCAAAATGCCTGACATTCATTTTAATTAAATTTTACCAGGTGAGGTAGAGTGAACAGTAGTTACATACCTATTGTATGTGGAGGGAGGGAGGGAATAGAGGAGTGGGATGACACCATAAATAAATCTGAGACCTCTGGATCTTAGAGACTTTGAACTTGAGTTTGTAAGTTTTTTAAAATGCCTCTTTTCTGATCATTATTCCCATTTTATGCTACAAAAAAAAATGCATTTTAAGATCTAGCCATTGGGAACAAAAATCTAAGAATAGTTGAGTTATTTTTTAGAATGTTTTCTTTGCTAAAAAGCCAATAATATACTGTGCACTCATAGAATATTCATTTTTGAAATGTTGAGGTTAGGATCGTTCCTGGTTTTTGACCTTTCTTCCTGCCCTTGGCTCAGCAGTGCTCTGAATTTAGTTTTGTGTCTGAGAATTGAATGGTGTAACCCTTCTGACGACTTTATGTGTGCAAAAACAAAGGAGCAAGCAAATATTCCTGTTAAAAAGCAAAGGTGATAGAAGCATTCATTGGTACTACTAGTATCTTCAGAATTTTGAATTTTCAGTCCATAAAAAACAGTGTGATGTTTAAACGCTAGATGCATACAAGCTCTTAGTGTTCATTAAAATTAGTACCAGAAAACACAAAGATTTGGAACTAAATTCCAGGGGTTTAATATGCACTTGAACTAGGAAAGATACCAGAGAATGTTGGTTTAGGCCCAGGAAACACCTTGTAGGTTCATAAATAGTCCCTCAGGGTCAAAGATACCCTACTAAATTTAAATGTTGAACTACATAAAATTATATTTGTGTATTTCCCTTGGCACCAAACACATTAGAAGCATGCACCACTATTTTATAACTTATTTTTTTCTCATCTGTTTGAATTCATAAGCACTGATTTTAAGAAAAAAGTAAGTAGTCCCAAATTTAATTTCCACTTGCTGCTTTATATTTGAAACCTCTGCATCTCCTGTCTGTCACGGTGCCTTACCAAATTTAGGTGATGCATCTTTTCCTTCAGGGGGATTCTCTCTGCTTCTCTGGAAGATGATGAGCTACTCGATGAGGGACACAAGCCTCAAGGACATTAAGTCGGTGAGGTGACCAAAGTCAGAGAGTTGTTAAATAGTGAATCAGAAGTAAAAACCAAGAGATTGAAAAGACTGATAATTTTGAGCTATCTCATCCTACTCAAAAAGTTTTCCCCTCCAGTTTCCCTAGATTTCTGAGTGAATTGTCTTTGTTTCTGCACATTAAAAATTAAGTAATTTGGGGAGTTTACGCTTGGTAACACATGATTGATTTTTCTTTTCTAATACTTTCAACTTAACTACTACCATTAGGCCTTTCTGTTGCAACTTATAAATATTTATAGAGACACTAAAGATATAATGGGGAGTGTTTATAGCTTATTTTTTATTGCTCGAATGAAGTACCTAAGGTTGGGTTACTTTATAAAGAAAAGAGGTTTATTAAGCTCATGGGGTCTAGAAACCCAAAGTTATGGTACCAGCCACTAGCTTAGCTCCAGTGGGGATCTTATGGTGAATGGCGTCACAGTGGTGGGAATGTACATGGGAAGAAGACATCATATGTCAAACAGGAAGCCATAGAGGCTGAGCTCCAACAAAATTTTGTCTGAAGCCATACCCTCAGTGCACCTAAGACCTCCCAGTATGTCTCACCTTTTATATCTCACTGCTCAATATCACCACACTGAGGACCAAACTTTGAACACATGAACTCTGGGGAATACACTTAAATTATATCTAATTTAGGTAAATTGACCAAAGACGTATGTTGAGGGAGTATTTTTTTTTTGTAGGTTTGATTGTGTCCCCAACCAATCATATTGCATTCAAGCAGAGACTTAAATAAAGTCAAGAAGTGGGTTGCATGCCAGAAGTCCAAGGGGAAAGAAAAACTTTTGGCATGACCTTGAATTAGCAATATTATTGACACGACTGAGAAACAAAATAGGGACTAGTGAACAAAACAAAGGGTCAGCAATGCAGCAAAGGGACACATGACATAGGGCAATAGAGGCCACAGTGAGCATTTTAGATATTATGCTGAGTTAAATTGGAAACCACTGGAAGATTCGGAGTGGAAGACTGGAATTATACAACTTAAAAGATCACAAGATAAAAGCAAGAAGACCAGTTAAGAGGTCTTAAGACATTTCATCATTCAAATTAATTATAATTCTATTGAATGATGAAGTGTCTTATACCATGGTAGTAGCATGATTCAAATCAAAGAAATCAAAGAATCACTCAAATTTTTTTATAGATTTTGAGAAATGGGGATTGTCAGTATTTGACATTGGAATGAGGGAAATGAGAATTTGAGAAAATCACAATGATTTTTGTTTGAGAAATAGGAAGAATGTGCTTGCTATTACTAGAACAAGATAGTTTGACAAGCAGGTTAGAGACAAATTTCCATGAGAGAGTGATATAGTATGCAACCTTTTCCAAATATTTTGACCATGGGACTCTTTTAACATGGGATAGCTGTTAAGGTTAATTTTTAAGACTCACACTCTAGGAAATGCAATCCTGGGTTCTGTACTTCCTGCTGGCACACCCAACATCTTCGTTGAATGCAGCACTAGTTTGAGTATTAGCACAACTATTGAGCAATGAACCACTGTAATGTCCTTACCCAACTTTATCAATCTCAATGGGATGGCATTGACTTTTGAGCCCACATGATAGCTTAATTACAGCATGAATTTCAAATAAGACAAATCAACAGAGAGCCTCACTCACTTTTCTTGTCTTCGAACAAATTGATGACAGTGATGGGTGTCTACATGGCCCTTTGAAGAAAACAATTTAGGGCTGGGGATGTGGCTCAAGCAGTAGCGCGCTCACCTGGCATGCGTGCGACCCGGGTTCCATCCTCAGCACCACATACAAACAAGATGTTGTGTCTGCCGAAAACTAAAAAAATAAATATTAAAATTCTCTCTCTCTCTTTCTCAAAAAAAAAAAAAAGAAAACAATTTAACAATAAGGAAAGGAATAAAATAAGAAAGAGGACACAGTATGATATTGGGTTGCCTGTATTAATCAGCTTTCCCTTATTACAACAAAATCCTGGAGGCAATCAACTTACAAAGAGAAAGGCCTCGCTTTGGCTCAAGACTTTCGAGCATCCAGTTTAAGATTGAGAGGCCTCATGATTTGGGCCTATGGGGGACAGCACATCATGGTGTGGGGGAACATGTGGCAGAACAATACTGCTCATGTCATGAGCTTAGGAGGAAGAAAGAAGACCAGGAAGAGACAGGGGTCCCAAAATCCCCTTCAGGGGCATGCTCCCCAGTGACTTAAGTACCTACCATAAGGGTCTGTCTCCTTAAGATCCCACAATCTCCCCTAGTGCCACCCAGGGGATGAGGTATGAAACATAAGGATCTTTGTGTGGCCATTCAGTATCCACCATTCAGCATTCGACCTCTAGCCCCCCAAAGCTCATGTCCATCTCACAATGTAAAATGCATTCATACCATCTACAAGTGTCCTTAAAATTTTAAGTCTTCCAACATTGTTTGAAATTCCAAGTCTCCTCTGAGACACAAGCAAACTCAACTGTGAGCCTCTATGAAAATAAAGTAAAATTATCTACTTTCAAGATACAATGGTAGGATAGGCTTAGGGTCAACATTATTATTCCAAAAGGGGAAAACAGGAAAATAGGGAGGAGAGATTGACACAAACATGACCAAAATCCAGCAGGGCAAACATTGAGCCATCATCCTCCATGTCTGGCATCTGTGGCACACTGGGGTGGGATATAGACCTGGGCAGTGCTGCCCTTACGGCCTTGTGGTTGCAGCCCACATGGCCTCTCTCTTGGGTGGCTCTGCTCACTGCCTGCGGCTTTTCATGAGACATGTTACAGATAGCTGGGACTCCTTGAATCTCCATTGCAGCTTTGGTTTCACTTGCACTCCATTGCATATTGCCCTGTTGGGGCTGATTGCAGAGACTGCAACCCTGCAGCATGCTTAGTGGTCTCCCAAGCTTTGATTTGATATCTCAGCAGAAGCCACTATGACCTCAGACCTGTCACATTCTGCCTATCTGCAAAACCAGCATCATGTGGATGACACCAATTTCTGTTGCCTGTGCCTTTTGAATCATAGTTGCAGCTGATGAATGATTTGCCAGCTAAACATGAGAAATGAATCTCAAGATAATTCTAGGTCTAAAGGGTACCCAAGAGCTCTTTTCTGAAGTGATTCTGTCCTGGAAAGTCTTCAAAACAGTTTTCATTTCTACATTACTTTGTCTGTGATGGGTGGGCTTTGCTGATTTTTAAAGTATCCTCTAGGCATCTTTCATATTATCCTCATGCAAAACACTTGGCTTCTTTTTAACAGCAGTATCACTTCATCCTCCCTGCTAAACATTTACATATGCTGCTTTTCTGGCCACACTGCAAAATTTTAAAATCTTTTTCCTCTCCTCCATTTTAATCCCAAGTTTCATTGTAAATTTGACTAAATGCAGTCAATGATATCCATAAAATAGCCTGAATGCTTTAGTGTTTTGTAACCCCCACCAGATAAACTAGTCCATCACCTTTACACAAAGTATTAGGGCATGGAAAAAATTCATACAAATGCTTTGTCCCAGTGTAACAAGGGTGACTGCTAGCCCAATTACTAATAGAGTTCTCCTTTCCATCTGAAACCTAAGTAGCATTGCCTTCACGAACTATTCACGTTTATTTCAGCATTTGGGTCTTCTGAATCCTCACCAGAATTGCACATTAAGTTCAACTTACAGCATTTTAGTCTTCTCTAACATGCACCTCCAAACTCTTCCAAACTCCTCCCATAAGCTTATTCCAAAATCTCCTCCACATCATAAGGAATAGTTACAGCAATGGCTCCACTTCTTGGTAACAATTTTCTATCTTGATCAGCTTTCCATCAGTACAGCAGAATGCCTGAGGCAATTAACAAATAAAGAGAAAAAGCTTATTTTGACTTCTGGTTTTGGAGGTTCCAGTCCAAGGTCAAGTGGTCCTTTGGTGAGTATGCAACAACATGGAGGAAGCACATGGTTGAGCCTTAAGCAAAACTACTCACCTCTTAAGACAAGAAGAAAAAGAAAACCAGGAAGAGATCAGCATCTTGCAATTTCCCTTAGAAACAAGCTGCCAATGACCCAAGAACATTCCATCACGCCCCACCTTGTAGTTTCCACTGCCTCTCAATAGTACCACCATGGGGCCAATCTTTCGAAACATGGGAATTTGGAGGCGTTCAATATCTAAATTGTAGCAGTGCCTCAGTGGCACTCTCCATCTATCCTTTTTCTGGTTTTAATTTTGCCTTAAAGAGAAAGTCTTATGCTGGGTGCGATGGCATATGCCTGTCATCCCAGTGGCTTGGGAGAGTGAGACAGGAGATCACAAGTTCAAATCCAGTCTCCACAAAAGTAAAGCATTAAGCAACTCAGTGGAATCCTATCTCTAAATAAAATACAAAATAGGGCTGGGTATGTGGCTCAGTGATCGAATGCCCCTGAGTCCAGTTCCTGGTACCCCCTTACCCACAAAAAAAGCCTTACTATGGATCAAGGATATGGTCCCATCTTCTTTAACCATGAGATACTATTTTTTAATGTAATTTCTGAATCTTATACCACTTAATCCATACTTAGTTCAGTATTGTCATTACTGTCATCAAAATAATGCAAGAAAGGGATATAATTACTAATACAGAAAGAAAGGACAATAGGCAAAATTATGAGCAGCATTCTTTACAATGTATATGTGGACAATGCATAGATAACATTCCTATTTGCATCCAAAGAGTTCAAGTAACAGGACACTTAAAGGACTGACTTTAGGTCAAAGGGAAGTCAATAAACAATTATCCATCTTAGTGAAAATCAGTATTGTGATGTACAATGCAAAAGGATGAGTAATTTACCCTGTGTCCTATTCTTACAGCACCCAAGTTCCCAACAGTGACCAAATAGGAGAGCTACTAGAGTGTTAAACAATGACGTGGAATAAAAATGTGAGGGTTAGGATGGTTTTCAGATGGATGCTTTCCCTTCTCTGCTTTGGAAACCTTTGTGTGACTCCTAGTCAATTCTTTATTCCTAAGGTAAACAATGGAGCTGGGAAGTACTGGATTTAAAGGAAACTGTGTCATAGTAAAGAAACCCTGAGAGTGTGCAAAGAGCTTCTCTGGGTATAAGTGGGGAGGGGGCGATGAAGCAGAGTTCAGGCAGCACTGTGAACACTGGGGGTACCTCTGCCATTCTGTGCTCTTGGGATCCTTCACCAACACTGAGTATTACAAAAGCAAAATCTAGATGCAAAGTAGAAAAATTCAGGGTTCATTTGTCTCTGTAATGTTTCTTAAAGTATGAAAATCCAGCTTCTTCTATGCACAGGACATTGCAATTATTGACTCTGTTATATTTTGATGACATTTTATCGTGATTATTGACTGTTGTATTTTGGTGACATTTCAAGGTTCAATATTTTAGTTTTATTCGAATGTGAAGTCTGTTAAAATTAATAATGTCTGGGAAGGAAATGGATGGAATCCTATCCCGCTTAGCATCAATGGAAGCAGGAAACATACACAGTAGAGAATGTTCCTCAATGTAGACATGTCTTCTTTCAGATCTATGACTAACTTCCTAGTGCCAATAATACAAACATTAGTTAGCATTTACTGAGCCAGTTTTAGTTCTACCTCTGGAAATTTTCAAAGGACTCTTCAATTTGATGGTTTTGGAAATTCTTCTTTATGAGAAATTTCTAATAAAAGCAAAAAATCGTATAATGAAAGGCAGTTTGATCACTGAAATTCTAACAAATATGCTTTTCCCCTTCTGGTTTATGCAAAGTAAAAACTATACATGCAGTAGAAAGAATAATGGTCCTCCAAAGATGGCCCTGTTCTAATTCTCAGAGACTCTGAATGTGTTATGTAGCAAAGAGATGAAGGCAGCTAATCAGATGAATTTGTAGATTATCCACCCCCAAAGAACCCAGGTCCTAAAAAGTGAAAGAAGGAGGTAGAAGAGGTAAGAGAGGTAGTATCTGAGAACTTGATTAGCTAATGCTGGTTTTGAAGATGGAGAAAGAACTATAAGCAAAAGAATATGAGTGGCTTCTTATGTGGAATTCTCCCCTAAGCCACTAGAATGGAATGCGGCCCTGCCCACACCTTGATTTTACTGTAATAAGACCCATTTGGGACTTCCAAACTTTAGAACTATCAGATAATAAATGAATGCTTTTTAAGCCTAATTTTTCAGTAACTTGTTACCAGCATCATGGAAAACCAATATAATGCATGACATTTAAAATGACATTTAATGTAATTGTAAAAGAAGTTTCTTCATGAATAAAGATGCATATTTTATAAATTATGGTGTATTCTGCATGAGTAATCCTATTATCTGTAAGTTGTAATAAAATTAGCATATTGCAAATCTCTGATTTTATATATATATATATATATATATATATATATTTTTTTTTTAAATTTGAAAGTGTATATGTTTCAAATACACACTGGGCTGGGCAGTAGTTCAGTGGAAGAGCGCTTGCCTAGCATATGTGAGGCATTGGGTTCGATCCTTAGCACCACATAAAAATAAATAAAGGCATTCTGTCCATCTAGAGTAACAACAACAACAACATTTTTTTTAAAGTGTGTATGTTTTGAAGTTCAATACTCTTGTTCAGAAAGCGTGAAATTTTCAAATCCTATGTTCCTTTCTTAATTCTGAAACAATTGGTCAAATGAAAAAAATTGTCCAAATCAAAGTTTATGTGACTATTCTAGTGATTTTAATTTTAATTTGCTCCTTTCTGAATGAATTCAGCTACTCTCTAAGCAATAGAGAAGGAATGAGGGAAAACTTTGCAATACTAGGATTAAGACACATTGAGATATTCATTTATTTCTGTACTTCATTTTTAAATGAAGCCAAGATGGATTTCTTTAGTGATTAAAAAAATTTTCATAATCTCAAATGTTGTAATTCTCTCAACAGTCTTGTTTTGAACCGCAGAATTGATTAAAGATGAGTCCCTTAAGATGTTGGAAAGTGATTTTGGAGATGCTAACAGATTTACTAGCAAATGCATTCAGAAACTATATTACCTGGTAAAGGAACTTTTTTTTTTTCCTTTTGCTTGAATTTTAGGCCTCTTTTCTCTAATACTAAGAAATTTGGAGCCATTATCTCTAGCTCTTGCATAAAATCCTACCAGCGGCAGGAGAGGCACTGTGAAAAAGCTGTGCCAGTGGTTCTACTAATACTCTTATTGTCAGAGGTTCCTGTTTGCCTTAAAATTGTCTCCTGCAAGCTGAAACTTAAAACATCAGAACTTCAGTCTGAGAGCAGATCTATTTTTCTTCAATTTGGAGAAAAACAACTCACTGGGTTGAATTTCTAGAAACGTTAGAAGTTAAGCATTTCAAAGACATCTTGTGTGTTTTTTTTTTTATAAGATGCCTTTATTCTTTTAATGATAGAAAACAAGGATGATACTATCAGAGTGGATTATTCCCACCCACTAAGGGCCATAGGTTGGCTCATTTATTGAGTAACCAATGACTGTGAAAACATACCACTGTGAGTCTGTTTGTTAAAATAATGATTAAGTGATACAGAGTTGCCATTTACAAAGAAAGTCTTTTACAGTAAATTCTCCCATAACAAGACCATTCAAAATCCTATCTGATAATCTGTGGGGTCAAATAAAAATAGAGTCTAAAATGAAACACTGTAATGTCACTAATTTGAACTAAATGATAAGGGGCAAAGGCCGAATTGAATTAGTCTGAACTTGCAATCCTTTTAAAGAGGTAATAATTAGAGAGAATTAAAGTTCAAGATGGATGAGAAGATTACAAGAGACCTAGTTGCTTCAAAGGAATTAAAGAGTCTAGGCCCACACAGATTATACATCAGGATCCTAAAAGAACCTAGAGACAGAATTGCAAAACCACTGTCTGCTTCAGAGGAAATGTGGGAAATGGGAGTTTCCAGAAGACTCCAGAAAAACCAGTTTAATGCATCTTTCAAAAATAAAATAGGTGAGTTTACAAAAATGACAAATCAGGAATAACTTGTTGATTTTCTGAAAAAATTGTATCAAAAAGGGATTCACAAAGATTTGTGAGAACCTAGAAAATGATCAAAGAAAAATTTTGATCATCAGGAATCAATATGAACACATCATCTGCCCCTCAACTCAGCCTTTGGACTTCAGTTCATGGGCTCCCCTCCTCTGAATCTGCTCCTCACCTCTTCTCCTCGTTTCTCTGAAGGAGACATTATTCTCATCATCTGGATTCAAAACAGGGTCATCTTTCTCTATATTCAGGCAACTAGCCTGGAAGACTCTTGAGAGGTGTCAGATCCAGAGTCTTAAAGGACAATTTTTAGGATATTTTAGGCTAATTTTCTATTCTTTTTATAGCAACTTCAGAGGCAAGGATTTCTACATTTCACAACTTTTTTTATGGGCATTTGAGAATGCTATATTATTAAGCTAATTCTTTCTCATGACCATTTACAGTATTATGAGATGTAGTTAAAATTTTGGCTTTGAGTTAAGAAAGCTAAGAGAACAATTGGTCAACATTTCCTTATTTCATTTTTTTTTTTTTTGTACTGGGAATTGAATCCAGGGGCATTTAACCACTGAGCCCCATCCTCAAGTCCACCCCACTCCTTTTTTTTTTTTTAATTTTGAGACAAGTTCTCACTAAGTTGCTTATGGCCTTGCTAAGTTGCTGAGGCTGGCCTTGAACTTGCAATCCTACTGCCTCCGTCTCCCAAAACACTGGGATTACAGGTGTGCACCACTGCACCAGGCAACCCTTCTTGTTTTTGAAGACAGTAATGATGTCATCATCCATTTATGTAGTGTCCTTCTCCACTCATGAGAATGTTTTCTCAAAGGGCACTTTCTGCTGGGTGTTGTGGTGCATGCCTATAATCCCAGCAACTTTGGAGGCTAAGGCAGGAGGATCACAAGTTGGAGCCCAGGATTTGCAACTTAGTGAGAATCTTTCTTAAAATGAAGTTAAAAAGGGCTGTGGATATAGCTTAGTGGTAGGAATACCTTGTGTTCAATACCCAGTATCATGAAAACAATTCTCTATTTTAATTTTTACTGTGACTTTTCTGTTATATTTGGCACATTTTGAAATGTGAATAGCAAATGCTTATCCTAGACTATTATCTTAAAATTTTAAACTCTGTAAGGGTGGGAGCTACATCTGTCTTTTCACCATTGTAAACCTTGTTTCCCAGTTTCCTTGCTTGACAATTGGAAAGGGCTCAGAAATAGTTGCTTAGTAAAACACAGCCTTGACAATCCCTTTGGCTCTAATACTTTTCAATCGAAAAGTTTGTCACTGCCTTAAACCCAACACGCTGAAATTTAATCAATGATTTTTTGTCCTTTTCTGCTATGATTTGAATGGTTTAATTTCTCCAAAATTCATGTTGAAGCCTAAGATCCAATATGAAAGTATTATACAGTGGGACCTTAGAAGGTGATTATGTTGAAGGACTCTTCTCTCCTGAATAGAATTTGTGCCTTTATAAATGGGATTGAGGGAGAGAATTGACTCACTTTGCCCTTTCACCTTTTGCCACATGAGGATGTAGCAAGCAGGGGCCATTTGGGAAGCAGAGAGTGGCCCTCACCAGACACCACATCTGCAAGTGACTTGATTTTGGATTTCCCAGCCTTTAAAACTGTGGATAAATAAATATCAATTGTCTATAAATTATCCAGTCTCAGGTATTTTGTTATAGCATCAGGAATGGACTAAGACATTTGCTTAGTCATTTTCTCTTTCTCCATTCATCATTTTATCTAATGACACAATCTTACGGTTTAAAATTTAAGGTTAATATTTTATTCTTAACATACAAACTGTTTTTATCCACCAGATATTATTGATTTTTTTACTATTGTATTTTGTTATGTCTTTCTCAAATCCATATGGTGAAATCAATTTCTAATGTGGCCTTAGACAGTGATTAGGAGCTTTTAGGAATGGGAACTGTTCCCTTATACAACAGACTCCAGAGAGATCTTTGACCCCTTCTGCTGTGTGAGGGCAGAGGGAGAAGACAGGGGTGTTGAACCAGGAAGTGAGCCCCCATAATACAGTGCTCCTTGATCTTGAACTTCCCAGATTCCAAGGAAGAAATAAATTTCTAAAGCAGTTCCCATCTTCTGAAGTTTTATGGACATTTTGAATCAGTGGTTTCTATTCTCTTGGTCTAAAGGATAAAATCCATCCATCTGTGAATAAATAACAAATTATGAACAAAACAAAAATAAAGCATAAATTTTTGACTTTTTATTTGCTAAAGTGAAACAAGAGCAAACAAAAACACATAAGCAAAAAGCAAAACCAAAAAAAATCTCTCATTTGCTTTTACATTCATTTCTTTAAAAAAAATTATAATCTTGAGTTGAAAACTCTGAGGCAATTTTACCCTTCATAGTCATGAACTCTTGATCAATATTGGTAGCCTGTGTTAATTAGTAATGCAAAGACTGTACACCTTCTTGCCTTCAACCTCATTACTTGGTATGGTGTTATAATGAGCCCAAAGTCGAAGGATGAATTTGCTATGTATGGAAACATTTATTAGCAAACAGGCACAAAAAATGATAGTCTATTCTAGGCTGTGTGCAAAGTCCTTTTCTGACTTTTCAAGTATTCTAATAAGCATTTGGTATAAAAGGTCACTTCAAGTTGGAAGCAGTACAATATTGTTGGCAGGACCACAGGATGTTTTCTAGTTAAATGATGCAAGGGTACCTTTCCTTCTGTGCAAAGAACAAGGACCAGTGTTCTTTAAAGTACTAGGTTATTGAGCTTCCCAAATTCTTATCAAAAGACACTGGTACCTGTACAATCTTCCTAGATAATTACATATTTTGGACATTACTCAGTCCACCAATTATTTCTAATACCCTTTAAGTAACTAACAACCCCTATGGTTTAGTCACTTGTATTTAAAAATTGCTATAAGAGGTTGCCTAGTATGTATGAGGTCATGAGTTCCATCCCCATTACTGCAAAATAAATAAATAAAATAAAAAAAGTAAAACAATTGTTCTGGCTGCCCCTGGAGTGCGGATTCCTATGCCAAGTGAAAACTAAGCAATGCTTTGATGTAGATTCTTGAATAAGGTACTTTGCATGCTAACTACCTTTACAGGTTCTCTGCTATGGGAATATATCAAAAATAATTTACAGATGTATACTGTTTATACTTACTTATCTTAAAGAAAAATAACAGATTATAATGTTCTAACAAAGTAAAAATAATCTCATAAGTAGAATTACCATGCCCTTTATTAAAACCAGGATATTTTTAAAGGTGACAACATCCTAGGTAAATCATGTCTGGCTACTCTACATACAAAGATCATTATTCAAATATTGTTAATTTAGCTTTATAAAACTGTGATACATTCTTATCATATACTAATTTTTATGTGTATTAATGTTCCCCCTGTAAATAATTATCAGATGTTCAGAGAGAGCTAGCCTCTTTGGGTGATCCATAACTTACTGACTAGTAAGAGGCATTTCTGCTTTTGTTATTTTGATTGTTTCTATATCTTGTCCTTTGGGGAATGGTTATCCCTTTTGCCTTACTATTGGAAAATTCACCTTGTGTTTGTTTGTTTCTTTTTATTTTTTGAAAAATAATGTGCAGTTTGCTTTACCCTAACAATAAAGTTACAAGTGTTTCTGTAATGCAAATTAGTTAGTATGATTTGGAGAGAGTAATGTCATATGACACAGAAGACACATGGGCCATTTGCAATTTTTCCCCATAAGGTAAATGCTCGCATGCTACAGAGGAACAGCAACTGCAACTCAAGAGCACCTTGTATTCAGCCCCTGTTCTCTGGCTCAGGTCGTCCAGATGTGCATTTTGCCCTATCACTGCAGCTCTGCACCTCTGATCCTTCCATACTGTCCTCCCTAAAGTCCCACATTTAATGCTATTTTAAAGGGATTTAGCATAAATTTCTTCTTTCCTTCCTGTCTTGTTAGGGATTGAACCTAGGGCCTAGTGCATGTAGTATAGTTTCTTTTTTAACTGTGTTAAATATTTGGAGGATTACTATTAGGCAAATGCATTGAATAAAGTTTCAGAGGTTTTGTTTGCTTTTCCTCAACTTTTTGCCTTCTTAAATATTGTTATTTTGAATGTGAGATATTTTAGAAAATGAGTTTTGGAGAGGTGTACAGGAACATATGTCACGCAGGTATGGTTAAAAAAAATAACAAAAAACAAAACCTTAGCTAAGTAGTTACTGTTCCTGGAGAAAGCTGTGCTGAGGTGCCATAAGAGATCTGTTGGGAGTGAAAGGGGCATGCTTTTATTTCAACCATACCCCTGAAAACGGAGGCAGGGTGGTCCTGAATTATAGACATTTAATCTGGAATGTGGGTATCCCCAAAATGAAATTTCAAGGTTGAATGACAGAGATACAGGAAAACATACCGTGAAATATTAGAATAGCGTCCTCTTTGTGCTTTATTTATCCTATACTTAGGCTTCTTTCTTTTTATTTTAATAGAACTCTTATTATAAATAATAAGCAAATAACACACAAAGGAAAACAAAGATTTATATTGTGATGAGTGATACTAATTATTACATGTCCTTTTTATGATAAGTTCTAGCTGTCTGCCTTGATCTTATCTTATATAACATTAACAGTGCTATGTGTACGTTTTATTCCCATTAAATGGAAACTCCCCCCACCCCACCTGAAAAGTTTACTTCTTGCAAAATATGATGCTTAATTTTGATTGTTAACTTGGTTGAATTGATTACCATGTGGAAAAACTGGTAAAGCAATCTTCTGGGTGCACATGTGAAGACTTTTGAGAAAGAGGTGCAAACTGGAGTGGGACGACCCACCCTGACTAGAGGCAGCTCCCGCCACCTGGGCTGGAGACCCGGATGGAACCAAACCGGAAGAAGGGCCACGCCGGCTGAGTGCGCAAGCTCCGTCGTTGAGCAGCCTGCTTTGTGCTGTTGTGGTTGCGGTGGGAGTTGGGCTCCACGATCTTCAACCGTGGAACGTGGATCCACACCAGGGACTCTCCAGGGAGCTTCCAGGCCTTCAGTGCAGCATTGGTCCTTCTTGTTCTGAAGCTTCCCGTGGGACTGAGCAGCTGCTGGTTTCCCTTGTCTCCAGCTGCCGACGCCGTGGTGGGAGGCTCCAGCCTCTCACCTTGTAAGCCCATCTAATAAATCCTCCCAGAAGTGTACCTGCATTCTGCTGGTTCTGGTCCTTTAGAGAAAGAACCTTGACTAACAAACACACAAGCTCTAGCGATTCTCATCAAATCTTGACTTTAACGTTTAACCCATTAATAGTAATCCAACGACCTAGGCTCCCCCCTTAGGCTGTTAGCTGCCGACACCTGGCTTTGGAGTAGAAATCACATTGGACTTTATAAACCCATTTTATGTGTACACCTGGATGAGTCTGACGAGTGAACATGCCCATGTAAGCACCAAATTAGTTAAACTATGTAACATTTCTATCAACCATCTCCCCAAATGTTTCCTACTGTCCCTTTGTGGTCAGTCGTCAGTCTTTCCCCAGTCCCTGGCCCCAGACGCCACCCACTGCCTCCGGTCAGTAGTTAGTTTTATCTGTTTGGGAATTTCACATAAGAAGAATCATAGAGTGTGTACTTCAGCGTCTTCAGGACACTTGTTTTTGAGATTCATAATGTTGCACAATCTCAGCATTCACTCTTTTTGATGGTCACAATTTGTTCATTATCCTTCTGTTGGATTTTTAGGTTGTGTAGCCTCAGGCGAGGTGGGCAGCGACCAAAGGAGGCAGATATAAAAAGGCTGCCCAAAGGAGGCTTTATTTGAGATATCACTCCTGGGCGACACTCCCTGGTGGGAGTGTCCTTGATCAGACAGAGTGGACAGGAGGAGGGTCTGAGGAGAAACCAGTGGAAGCTTGACGGGACTGGACTTTTATGGGGCGTACTCCAGGAAGGGAAGGGCTTGGGATAGGAAAAGGTGTTTTTCGAGTCCCTTGTCCCATTGGAGTTGGTAAGGGGAGTTGGGTGAATTCCAGGATTGGCCAGGGGTCCTGCTGATTGACAGGCCTTAGTCAGGAGATCCCGGTCATTGACAGGCATTCTGTCTGCACCTGATTGATGCTTTGTTCTAAGTCATTGCCACCCACCTAACAGATTGTTTCCAGGTTTTTATGAGTAAATCTGTTATGGATATTCTTTTAGAATATAAATTTATTTTCATTTATGTTTGGAGTGGAAATACTGGGGGTAGATACTTAAGTTTATAAACTGCCTAACATTACCCCAAAATAGCTGTGACATTTTATACTCTTACCATCAAAGTAATCAATGTAATAATATTCTAGTTCCTCTGTATCATTGCCAAGACTTGGTGTTTTCATTCTTTTTGATTTTAGCTGTTCTTGTAGATGTGTAATATTATCTAATGACAAATGTCATTAGTTTGGTTGTCTTCTTATTCTTGAGTTGTAGTTCTTTGTATATTCTCAGTGCAAGTCTTTATTGAGCTATGTTTTACATATATTTCTTTGTGGTTTGCTTCTCTTTGTCTTAATTGTGTCTAAGACATTTTAATTGCAATCAAGGTTTTCATTTTGATGAAGTCTTGGTTTTTCTATTACTATGTTTTTATAGTAATAATTTGGTGTACTAAGAAATTTGTTCTTGATTTAAAGCTATAAGGATTTTCTCCTGTGTTTCTGTTTTAGAAATTTTTGAGTTTTTCAGTTAGGTCTATGGTCCATTTCCAATTAATTTTTATATATGATGTGAGATAAGGGAGAAGGGCTTTTTTTTTCCAGTTTTCCCAGCATTAGTTTCTGAAAAGACCATTCTTACTTTCTTTGAATTAACTTCTTTGAAGATCAATATATATGTTAACGTGATTCTGGACCCTCTATGTGATCATTGCATTATCCTTCTTACAATATCGCCTGTCTTGATTACTGTAACTTTATATTAAATCATAAAACTGCTGCACTAACTTCTCCAAAAAGTTCCTTTTCTCCTTGAAAATTGTCTTACATATTCAAGATATCTCTAGCACTTTCATGTAAATTGTAGAATCAGCATTTTAATTGAGTCTACAAAATGTCTGAAATTTATTGACTCTAGGAATTAATTTAGAGCAATCATATGTTAATAATGTAACTTTCCAGTACTCAGCCATGATATAACTTGCCATTTCTTGAGGATTTCTTATCTCAGCAAAGTTTTGTGGTTTTCAGTGTAGGATTCTTATACTTTTGTGTTAATATATCCTTAAGAATTTTATATTTTATATTCTTTTATGCATGGAATTATGTGGTAATAATTTAATTTTTTGATAAAAATAAAAGAATTGGCTTTCATTTGTTGACTTTATATGCTGTGACCTTGCTAAATTCACTTACTAGTTATAATTCCTGTTGTTTAGACTTATTAGGTTTTTCTGCCTATATGATCATGTCATATGCAAATGATCAAGGTTTTACTTCTTTACAATCTGAAGAGGTTTTTTTTTCTGATTTTACTATTTTAGGACATTTAGTGCAATTTGAATAGCAATGGTGAAGGAGAATATTTCTCTTTTCCTGTGCTTAGTATTTTCATAGAGAAATTCTTCTTTTCCTAAGCTTAGTATTTTCATCTTTAAATATAAGTTAGCTATAAGGTTTTTTTTTTCTGAGGTTGAAGCAGTTCTTCTATATTTATAATTTATCAGTTTTTCTGAAGTGTCTATTGTTCACACCAGTAAATTTTTCATCTCAGTTATTTTTTCAGTTCTACTAGTTCCATTTGGTTCTTAAAAGTTTTTCATTTTACTCATTATGTTCATCTCTTCTGTTAAATCTTTGAAACTATTTCTAAATGTTGTTCTCTTTCATTATACTTAGTTCTTTTACTAGTGACTATATATTTTTTTTCCTGGTGAAAATGAGTCCCATGTATTCATATATCTAGCAGTTTTTGATCAAATGCTAGGCATTATGAATATTATATTGTTGAAGATCTCCTTTAAAGATTTAGACTTTTTGTTTGTTTGTTTGGTAGCCAGCTAAATTACTTGCATATCAAACTAAGTTTTTATTCTTAAGCTCTGTTAGGAAGGTTTTATGGTAGACTTGACTCTAGAGCTAGTTTGGCCCCACTAATATTTTCTTTTTGGAATTTCTGCTGAATGCACAGAGATTTGAATAAGTACTGTTCACTTTGGCTAGTCAGAATTAGAGTGATTTCTAGTACTCTTTTTATTCTGTGAATTCATAAACTATAATTCCCCGTAGTTGTTTCTTTACTGGTAGTTCTTTGTTTAATATCATGTAGTCTCTTCCTATGCATGCTTAGCTTAATATTCAGTCAAAGGTTAAAAGGACAGACTTTTGTGCAGAGTTTTGTACTGTGTGTGTGTGTGTGTGTGTGTGTGTGTGTGTGTGTGTGTGTGTATTTTCCTTCAGGTACTCTGACTTTTTAATTCCAGCCATATTGGCTTCCCCAAACTCTGATATCTGTGTCTTATGCTCTGTTCAGGCTATACCTTCTTCAATTTTATTATTGGAAACACTGGGGAATATTTGGGTTCATGTTTTTCTCCTCTTAGGGAATTAAAGACATGTGCTCCTTATTGTCCAATGTCTTTAAACAATTGTTTGATGTTTAAATTTCTGATTATATCCTATTAGACAAATCTGGTAACAATCTTTCCATGATTACTAGAGGAGAAAACTAAAATGTTTTCAAAAATATATACTTTTAATTACATTGGAATGTTGAATACCTAAATTGGGAATTAAAAATCCTCATAGAACTATTCTCTTGGAGAGAAGTTTATTAATATGAATATTTATAGAAAAGAGACAAGAGTATATATCTAAATTAATACTGGTGGGGATTTGTAATGAGATTTTTGTCTTCTTTATATTTATTTCAAAAATTTTCAGTAGTTAATATAGCATTTAGTTTTCAATTAGAAGCCTGATATTTGAAAATTTCTGTTTAATATAAAATATAGCATGTTGATTATCTCTCAGTCTTTGTATACTATTCACCTTTTAATGACTTTCATTAAGATGATATTAAATAAATGCTTGTTAATTTCAATTATTGAGTTTGAGGAGGTTTTATCTATATGCCACACATGAAAATTAGAATAATTGCTAATTTAGGACTTATTAATGCTCACAGAATTGAAGGGTACCTCAAAAGATTGTCTAATTGAATCCCTGTAAGTAACTTATATTTAATGAGGTAAAGTGACTTGACAGAGGTTTGATAGCTAATTAATTGCAGAATGAACACTAATTCTTGTTGAATTTTTTTGATAAAATGCCATGCCATCTTCTTTGAAGATGTTTGGAGGTGGCTTACAGGTTAATAAACCATTACAGAATGAAACATTTAGGTATTTAATAGAATAAAGACAACAACAGAAGCAGGAATAGATGCTACTAGTTATCCAAGATTGTCTAACGAGGCACAATATTAAGATTTCTAACACTGAGACAAAATTGGGTAAGCATTTGCTACTAAAATAAATGTGCATTTAGATATGTATAGAGGCATGCTTTGTCTTTGAATTCATCATAACAGCATTTCACTGTGGGAAAATCCTCTCTGATCATATATTTATAACACATTAAATGACTAATTTGTAAATAACAGTATCAATTTAACACATTCATGCACACATGTTACCAAAAACTATTTCTAAGTAAATTAAACATCTGCAATATTATTTGTGCAATAATGTGCACAGCAAACTACTCTTCAAATACCACAAAACAGTGAGCTTTAGTTTAGGTCAGGCCAAAGTAAGACAAATTCTAAATCAATTTATTCAGACAAATTAGTTTCTTATTAAAAGTAGCAGTGATTTGTATTTTGATACACACTTAATTCTCATTGTAAGTCTCTCATAGAGCCTCCATATTCACCTTGGCCAAGCTCGGCAAAGGCAATCCATCTTGGCTGACCCTATTTTCATTCCATCAGCATTTCTACCTCATCACTCAGGATGCCAAAGAATTGAGTCCTCAGAAAGAGGCTATAATTAGATTTGATTTTCTCAAGATACAATCAGGATTAATCCTATTATTCTCTTCATCCCAAATTATCTCAGTCTTCACAAGAAGTCCAAGATTCCCAGACCATATCTATGACCTAGATTCTTCCATCATAAGGCTTTGTATTATTTTTCTCAGTCTTAAACCTTGAACCTCTGAACCCTGAAAATGTGACTTCTCATGAGTAAAGTGCCTGTGTCCTTTCCATGTCTGTTAATGTATCTCCACCTTCTTGTAGTGTGACTGCTCCCTGAGGGCGCTGATTTTACAGAACATGATCTGATGATTTGTCCCCTTTAACACCCACATACAGGGGAGACTGGGTGGGGGAGGAACTTAGTATTCTTATTCCATGCTGTTGCTTATATAAGATTGTTTCTTCCTTCTTTATAACATTGATCTATTGCAGTCACAGCTATCACAAATGTTCAGGCTGGGGCACAAGGTAACTGGCATAATCATTTCAAACCTAAGGAGTAAGATCTAATGTGTAAGTGGAAGCACTGGACTAAAATCTGAGCATGACATTATTGCTAGTGGAAAGGCATGCTATCTATAGTATATATATTTATCAATCAAACATGCCTGAATCCTCATCAGGTGGTTCCCATTTCTGACTTAAATAAGAAACTGAGTGTGTGAGGAAATTGAAAAAAATCTAACAAGATCTTAAACCTTTACCTACAAAAGGGCTTTATGATTGCAATTACTCAGCTTTATTCCATATCAACCATTTTATCGAATGCATTGAATAGTTCTCCAAGAACACAAAAATGTAATATATATTATTTTCAACTCTTTTATTTGGAGGAAGCTGGAGGAAGGGTCCATGGGATCACATACTTATTGTTTCTACTCTTTTTTCACTTTTCTGACACACTCCAGAGTTTAGTCCCCACTACTTCACTGAAATGGTGTCAGTGTCTTTGTTGACCATTTCCTTGACAAATTCAATCCATAGTTCTCATTACTTGACAAAGTAATACAGAGTCTTTGATGGGAAAATCTAAACACCTACAAAAATATCTGTCAGACCTAATTTCTAACCTGCTACTTCGAAGCATTTACCCCACTGATCACACCACCCTCAAATATTGTCTACCTGAACGTCAGTGTCACAGTCCCTGGACAGTAGAGGTAGATGGGAGGGGAACCTTGCCACCTTAGACATGAAAGATGGGCTCAATTCTGTATTCCCATCTTCCTCTTTTTAGTTATCTTCACTAAATATTGCAATGCTTAGGGATCTATCCTTTGGTCCCTGAGTATACTTACTATGTCTGTTCATATTTATAGACAGACATCTTCCAAATTTGAATTTTCAATCCTCCATTTACCTCTACAATGGCTGTCTCCACCTGTAGGTCAGATAGACATCTCAAAATAGATATGCTTAGAGCAGAGCTCTGGAGTCCTCTGGTACCTCCCCCCAAACAGCTCTTCATTCACTGTCATTCTTCTCAGGATATAGCATGACTCTTTCCTGTTGATCAAGTCTCAAATCCTGAAGTAACCCATAGTCCAGATTTTTGTCTAACAATCTACATCATTCCATTGGGAAATTCTGTTGGCTCTGCCTTCTAAATATATCCAGAATCCTCCCACTTCTCACAGCCCAGGTCTAGGCCACCATCATCTCTCATCAGCACCAATGCTGTAACCTCTTCACCAGGGTTCCTGCTTTCACCCTACCCCCATGCAGCTTTTCTACCATAGTATAAAGAACGACACTTGTAAGACTTAAATCAGATCATGTCAATCTTATGTTTCAGAACCCTCTAATGAATTTCTATCCCACTCAGAATAAAATCCAAAGCCTTTGTCATAGACTAAAAACACCTACAAAAATATCTCTCAGACCTAACTTCTTACTGTCCTTGTTTTACCTGTGTTACTTCTTTCTGCTAATTCCTTAGTGCTCTGAGCACTGTCTCACCTCTGTGCCTTTGCATTCACTGTTCCTTCTGCCTAGAATGTACCCTGTCTCCTTCAACTATGATGTCAACATAATTTGCCACATGTTTTCTGGTCTTACTGTTAATATAACCTTAACTGAGATACTCAGTTTTTCTGGAACTGCTTTTTATGTTCTCTCCAATCTGGTGCTCATTCTTTCTACTTTGTCGTATTGTTCCCAGGCCACTGATATTCTAGATATTAAGTTTTTTAAAAAAATTGTCTCTATCCTCTTTTAGAAATTAGCACAATAGGTATTTTGTCTATTTTGTTCACCAATTGAACCTAATGCCTAGGATAGTCCCTAGCATGTAGTAGGTGCTCAATAATGATTTTGAATGACTGACTGACTGAATTTTTAAGGGATTTTTAAGACCCAGCTCTACTAGGATAAGGCTTAATCTTATCTGACTCTCCCTATCCTTGTGTTTAACTTTATTTTATTGTATTTATTTATTTATTTATTTTGTAGTACTCAGGATTAAACCTAGGGTTTCATGTATGCTTGGCAAGTGTGCTACCACCCCCTGGCCCTTCCTATATTTAACATTTAGTGAATATCCACATGCTATGCTGGGTACTAGTAATAAAAAGGTAAAAAAAATCATTTAGAAACTTAGAATACAGTATGGAAAAATAGACCTTAGTCAAATAATTACAATGTGTGATTAATTCTAACAATGTAACAAAGTATTTGGGAAGCTTAGGGAGAAACAAATCACTCAGACTGAAAGATTTTTAAAAGAACTAACGTTGGAAGACCAAAATTAGTTGAGGAATATTACAGGCAGGGAAGATAGGATATGTAATAGAATGTGATTAGACACCCTACTTGCTCCTAATGGCTGATAGCATCTTATATTTATAACACAGGCATGCACCACATAATGATGTTTTGGTCAATGATGGGCTGCATATAGTTATGGTCGCATAACATTATAATGGAGCTGAAAAATTCCTCTCACCTAGTGACAGCCATTGTAATGTCATAGCATAACACATTACAGATGTGTTTGTAATGATACTGGTATAAACAAACCTGCTGCACTGTGCTACAGTTTTATGTATAAAAGTATAGTACATATAATTATGTGCAGTATGTAGTATTTGATAAGGATAATAACCAACTGTTATTGGTTTATATATTTACTATAATGTACTTCTTCTACTTATAAAAAAGTTTACTATTAAACAGTGTGCCATGTTATGCCAGCAGCAGTAGCCTCATACATTTCAAATATACCAAGACAGGTTGAATGACTGACAAGCATCATCTAGTTTTGTGTAGGTTGTCTCTAAAATATTTGCACAATGACAGCATTGCCTAATGACACCATTCTCAAGATGTGTTTCTGTTTTTAAGCAACATGCAACTATAGCTGGGAAAATAAAGTAAAATTAGTGCTGAAATCTAAGCAGCGAAATATAGTTTGGTTTCTGGCCAGTTTATGTCTTTTCTCCTCCTTATCTTTATCATCCTTTTGCCTTTTACTTGGGAAGGCTGATTTTTAAGGGACCTGATTTAGAAAAATTGATTTTTGCAGTCAGAAAAGTTCAAGGTCATTTAGATTAAAGACCTAAGAGACACATATACTTAGGGTTTTCTTTACTTGCATATATCTAAATATTGATTATTTGCTCAAAATAGATGTCCTAAAATAAGTTAGAGAGCTCCCCTGTAATTCTGTTAACACTGCATAATGCGTAGTTGTAACTCAATAATCTTTAGTGCAGTATGACAGTATTTTGAAATACAAACCAAGGTTCTTTCTTAAGTTTCCTCATGCTACTTAACCTTTTTCTAATTTAAACACTCAGGTCCTTAAACTTACAATGCTTGGGGAAGGAATTTTATAATGCAGAGGAAGAAAGAGAGCCATTTATGGCTTTTGATTTCCAATATCAAAGCCATAGGGAACCTAAGTCCCAAACAACAGATTCAAAAAACAAATAACTCAGAGCAGGACTTCTTGCCTAAAGATAAATGTCACTCTTCCCAAATTGTAGTGGGAAGCTCCTTAAAAGAGAAGTCAGCAGAACTTAATCACAGCTAGTCTGCGAGAAGGAGTCCTGACTTTTTCCTTTTACCTTGGATATGAGTCCCAGGAATAGGGAGAAATGCAGAAATCCTAGATAGTTTTGCAGAGCTAATAGTAGCAGACACTTGTTCTCTGCAGCCTGCTGCAAGAGACAGAGCAAGGTCCATTATACATATCTTCACAGGTGACTTAGAGGTCAACAAGGTTTTAATTCAACATAATTCCTATGACTAGTGTCATTTAGGAGCAAAAAAATTATTCCTTTATAATTTAAATATTTGTCCTTTTCAAAACTCACATTGAAATTTATTGCTATTTTGGGGGATAGTAGAGGATAGGAAAGGTAGCAGAATACAACAGTTACTAATAGGGCATTATGTAAAAATGTGGATGTGTAACCGATGGGATTCTGCAATCTGTATTTGGGGTAAAAAAGGGAGTTCATAATCCACTTGAATCTAATGTATGAAATATGATACATCAAGAGCTTTGTAATGTTTTGAACAACCAATAAAAATAAGAAGAAAAAAAATTTATTGCTATTTTGATGGTATTGGGAAGTGGGGTGGGATTTTTGAGAGGTGTTTAAGTCATAAGGCTCACTCCACCATCATGAATGGACTAATGTAGTTATTGGAGGACTGATTTTATTACTATGGGAATTAGTTCCTTATAAAGAGACGAGTTTTGTCTCTCATCTCTCTTGCTTTCTCTTTGTCCTTCTGCCATGAGATGTTTTCTGCCATTTTGAGACATAGAAAGAAGGTCCCCTTCTCATATTTGAACCTGGATACTGAACTTACCAGCCTCCAGAACTAAAAGCCAACACATTTTGGCTCATTATAAATTATAAAATATAATAATAACAGATATTCAGCAGTTCTATTATAGCAACATAAAATGGACCAAGACAGATGCCCATGCACCAAGGGGGAAGAGCACCAAAATAATGAAGGCAAAACCCTAAGAGGCCTTGAGGCTAGCAATGAAATAAGGTGCAACTCAGACTTACACATTTGAGGAGGGACCAGAGGAAGTGAGGCTGTTACAGTTGATCCCAGTGTAAAACAGTCTTAGAACCTCTTCTCTCCAAAGATTGACCTAGTTGTAAGACCCCAGGGCCACAGTGAAAACTGGGGCAATTGGAGTTCAAATAAGAAGTAAATCCAGTGGCAGGAAAAGAAAGAAAGTTTTACTTCTTACACTTCTGTGTCAGTAGGCTGAGACTTAGATATTCTACATTTATTTTTACACACGTGCACATTGAAATATGCAAATATCTAAAAGTTTAAAAGAACATTTGTTATAAATTCAAATGTACTTTATACTTTACCATCAAACACAGAGGACAGTTGGGATTTCCTGACTGACTGGTTTTAAATCTCCATTTTTTCAAGTTCTTAGTGATACCTGAGAAACTGTAAATATTGTTGACAGGAATAGGAAAGTGTGATAACATAAATGCAAAGGGCCACTGGATGTTTTACTCTTAAATGAATTGCTGTCATTTGTTTTGAAAAAATGGTATTAGATCTTCTGAAAAGATAATTCAAAAGTTGACATCATTATAAAATTTCAAATTTATGACAGCCAAGATCCTTGTTAAAATATTATTCAAAGCCTTTGTTTCAGAATTTAAGAAAAGAATTTGTTTCAGGATTTAAGAAAAGAATATTTAAGGTTATGTTATGTTATGGCATGGCATGTTATGGTATGTTAGGTTCAGTTATGTTATAGTATATCATGTTATATTATGGAGTTAAGTATATTACGGTATGCTGTAGTATAGTATGATATGGAGTGTTATGTTATGGTTTGGTAACCTTTGGCATGTCAGCATAACATGTTATGGCACATTTGTTATGACAGATTGTTGCATATTATATGGTGTGTTATATTACTGTATGCTATTTAATGTTATGGCATATTATAATATGCTATAGTATGTTATGACATCTTATGATGTGACATGGTATGTTATCATATGCCATAGTGATATTCTATAAAATGGTATATCATATTGTGTGATAAGATGCCAAACGTGATAAAATACCATAACAGACCATGAAGTAACATATATGAAAATATATTAAAATAGCATATCGCAACTTTATCACATTAAAATGTCATATCACAGCTGTACTATCTAACTGTGCTATGACAGGTTCTGGTATATTATCATATGTGATGATAATGTTAACACATGTGGTAGAATTTTATGGAATGTTAGCTAATGGCATGTTATGGATGGTAACTTTTGTTGTATTATAGTATATATTACATTATGTTATCTTTGACATGTTTTGATGCATTATGACATGCTGCAAAGTAAGACATTTTATAGCATGTTATAGCATACTATAATATGTTACAGCATATATCTTACATTATGTTATGCCATGTTCTATATATGCTACACAGGTTACTTAATGGCACAATATGGTATGCTATTTCATGGTATCACATGTTGTGGCATGTTGTGGCACCATACCATATGTTGTATTATGCTATAACATGTTCCATTGTAACATGTTATTTTATGACATTGTAGCATGGTTTGTTATGGCTTTGGATCATATGCTGTGACATGTATGGCACATTATAATATGTCATTGTATGTTATGCTGTACTATTTATGGCATGCCAAGACATGTTATAGCATCTTATCACAGGCTAGCTATTTATGATATGCTGTTAGTATATGCAATGGCATATAATACAATGCAGCTTTATAGTCTGTAACATCATGATGAGTTATTGTGCATTATGAATATTTGTTATGCTTCAGTATATCATAATTACATACCATATCATGTCATCTTATGGTATGTTACATGTAATGGCATCATGTCATATCATCTTATGTATTAATAATATATGGCAGCATACCACTGCATGTTATCACATGTTATTTCATGTAACCATGTGTTAATTCTTCCATGCTACTTTATGCTATATTATGGTGTTTTATGCTATGTTATCACATGTTATGGAAGGTCTCAGTACAGAATATTACTATTTGCAATGACATAATATATTCTGCATGTTATCACATGCCACACTATGTCACGTTGTATGTTGTGGCATGACATATTCTGTTAAAGGATGTAATGGCATGTTACTGTACTTCCTTTCATTGCACATTATGGTATATTGTTATGTTTTATTGTGTGTTAATTATGGCATGGCATATCATGTTATTTTCATATCTGTCATGTATTATTTCATGGTATATTATGGTATCTTATCATACAATATGAGCTGTCATTTATGGCATATCATCATATGCTATGTTATCTTATGCAATGACATGTTCATGGCATGCTATCCCATGATATGGCATATTATGATGTGATATATGTCCTGGCATGTAATCACATTGTATGATATGTTGTCACATGTGACAGTATACCGTGGTATGTTGTAGTATTACATGTTATGCCATGCTATAACATGTTATGGTATGTCGCTGAGGGCCATTGCCAAGTAGGAATGATGCATCGAAATTTCCTTGCCAGCGTACCCCATGTTAAATGGACATTGCATGTGTCTTTGAGAAAGGTGACCCTGCTCAAGGATCAGGGTGGATCCAGGATTAGGGTGTATCCTGCAGGTTTTAGGAAGTATCGGGTTTAAGACAATTTGAGTTTAGGGCGTTCCCGGTTTAAGATAATCCGGGTTTAGGGAAGTTGCAGGTTGAAGGTTATTCCTGCTGGGAGTAGGGCTTTCTGCTGCCTGAGTTCCCTTTGAGTTCTCGTGGAATTCAGAAAGTTTTGGGACGTGAATTGTCCGGGCAGAACTGGATTTTCCCCAGAACGTGATTGTACAGGGCCGGTGTGAGTTTGGGAATAAAGAATTGCTGTTTGAATCTACAAGGTGTGTGGTGGCTCGTGATTCTGTGCCCAGCCAAGACTGCGGCAGTATGTTAGTGCATATTACCATAACTATGTTGTTATCTTGTTATGGTTTGGATCTTTAATGTCCCCTGAAAACTCATGTGTTAATAATGTAGGGATAGTCAGAAGTGAAATGATTAAATCATGAGAGCTGTAACCTCATTGATGGGTTAATGCAATTGATCGGTTAATAATATGAATGAACTACTGGGTGATAAAGGTAGGTAAGTGGGATATTGCTGAAGGAGTAGGTCACCAGGACCATGGCTTAAACCATGTCTGTCCATGGCATCTTCCTCTCTTCCTCTCTGCTTTCTGACTGCCATTGCTGTGCAATTTTTCTCTGCCCTGCCATCATGATTCTCTGCCACACCTCATAGCAATGGAGTCAGCTGACCATAGATTGAGACCATTGAAACTATGAGCCCAACTCCCTTCTCTGAGTTGTTCTTGGCTGATATTTTGGTCCCAGTGATGAAAAGCTAGCCACCGCATGTCTTATGATATATTATGGCATGTTATGCCATATTAGAGAATGCTATTGCATACTATGTTATGTGGAGGCACATTACCATGTAACAGTATATTATAGCATACTATCCTATGACATAGCATGGCATTATCCTATGAAATGGTATGGCATGGTATCATAAGTTATTTCATCTTGTGGAATGACACATCATGGTAAGTTGTCACATGTTATGACATGTTATAATCTACCTTCATGTACCATGGGTTATGATATGTTTTAGTGTATTATGTTATGCCATCACATGTTATTGCATGCTGTGGACTCCATAGCACATTATCATAGTTTGTAGTATGTTTATAGCATGTTAACAATGATGTTACATATTAGTACCTGCCATGTTATGATTTTGTATATAGGCATGTTACAACATGTTAACACACATCACAGCATGTTTTCACATGCTGTGCATGTTACATAGTGTTGTTATAATGTTATGACCAATTACAGTCTTTTATCATATATTGTGGTATGCTATGGTATGTGATTTATCTTATGTTGTGTCACCATACAGTGTTATGTTTCCATGGATTACAGCATGTTATGGTATGTTATGTCATATTATGGCATGTCATCATATCTTATGGTGTTTGAGATTGTGTTACCCTGTGGTGAATTATTGTATATTATTCCATGTTGTGTTATATGGCTTATTATGCAGGGTCTTCAGTATGTTATTATTTTTAATAATATACTACATTTGAACATTGATCTCAGGAAGCCATCCACTTGGCAAACACATAAGCAATTCCCATTACCAGAGCAGGTGCAATGAATGTCAGTCCTTGTGGAAGCAGATTAATTTCCTATGAACACGTCATTAAAACTGCAATATGCAATGTCTCAGCAATCAAAGATGCTTTGGAACTCCAAATATGCAAGAGCAGCAACTGAAATACAGTTTACATCTTGCTGAAGGAAAAGTGATCATCCAGGCACAAAATCCAGTCTGTGGAAAAGAAAATTACACCATGAAGCCACTTGAGAATCTCAGTCTCAATTGCATTTAGAGTATTTCTTAGGACTCAGTATTTCCCTTGAGAATCTCTGTTATAGACTGCTGAGGAGATTTGGAAGTTGTCCTTTTAATATGCAAAAAATATGGAAATGTCAAAAAAGTCAAATGATTTTTATATGCTTCTTGTGTGTTCCCATATAGTGACTTAATTTAAAATAGCATTTATTTCACAGTATGCAACATATTAACCAGCTGGAATCTCTGGTCCCTGTGATTGATAGAAAAGAGACAGCTACATGAAAATTGAAAAGAATAAAAGGCTAGCATGCTACTAATTTAAGAGACAGTTACCTGGGAATACTTTATCAGCCAAGCACATTAAACTCTCTTACCATATACCAAGCCGGACCAAGAAAATCCACCCTGTGCCCCTCATTGCTACATTTTATATTTTGGTCATGAAGAGGACAAAATGTGTTGCTGTGATTCAATACACTCATTTCTCTTTCATTAAAAAAATAGAATTCAAAGTAGGACATATAGTTAAATTCTCCAACTCACTGTTATAGGATAACATAAAACAAAATTACTGGAAAATATGAGGGGATTTCACTTATCAAATATCTAGGATATGTCAGATCCTTTGCTAAGTATTTGCATGCATTAATTTGTTAGCATCTGAAGTAGTTTTTAATCTCCTAACAGATAAGGAAAATGGGGTTAAAGACATGCCTGGTCACACAGCTGAAGAATAACAACATGGAGTCTCAAAGGCAAGCCTTTTGAACTCCAAAGTCCTTGTTTATGCTATTCTACCATGATCTCCCTTTCCTTAAAGACAGGGGAGTAGTAAATATTATGCTCGCTTTAACAGTAGAGCCACTGAGGTTAGGGGAAAATATGCACCTTGGGGCACAGCATTAGATGAGCTCAGTGGGAAGTCAGACAGATGCTCAGTTCCCAGGAGCTCCAGTGCCAGCATCCTCTGCCTAGTTGACATCTCTTGCCCAGATTGTTCAGAGGAGCTAATATTATCCCTTGAGGGGGCCTCACAAGTTACCAGCTGAACAAAGAATGGAAAGCAAATCCATTGAACATTAAAATACAGAACTAATGGAGGAATAGGCATCATGGATTTCAGTACAGAAATAATGCCCAACTTACCTACACAAGTTCTTTGAGTAGGTAAATTAGCATGCACATAAGAAGAACTGGTGGCCATAACTGAAGATGAATTTAGGCTTTCAAAGATCTTTTCCCAGTGAAAATTATTGGTCAATATATTTGCCCTAAGTTTTGTGGCCTATTTTACCATGTCTAGGGAACTATAACAAAGACAGAAAGCCAATGAAGGAAAGAAAGGGAAACTTTATATAATGGAAAAATATGAGTGGTATAGGACCCTAAGGATTCATGCTTAGAAAGAGTTTACTTTCAAAATTTTATACAGAGTATTGAGGAATAAAAAATCCACATTTGCATGTAACAACACATTCTAAATTAAAACACCAAGATGACAAGCTGTCAAGTTTCCTCTGTATTATTTGAATGGACTAGAGCTGGAAGACAAATTTCAAATGGTGAAGAATTAAGTAACAGATACTCAGGAATTCATTGAATACCTACCCTTTTTTAGTTTCTAGTCCAGACGATATGAATAAACACAAGGCCCCAGCATATGAGTTTATAGTCCTTGGTTTGTAAGTGCAAAGTTGTGATCCATGGTGCCAAATATTTGAATAAAATAGTTGAAAATTCATTCCTTTGAAATGTAGTGTGCATGCAAAAAACTAAATATGATGCAACAAATACTTAAGAGACACAAAGGGCTTCTTCATCTTGGCATTATCAACACTTTAAACAGGATTATTCTTTGTTGTGGAGGACCCTCCTGGGTATGGAAAGCTATTTAGCAGCATCCTGGCTTCTGTCCATTAAAACAGTAGCATCCTCATTCCTCAAGTCTTTAACCAGAAATGCCTCTAGATACTTCCAAATGTACATTTGCTTTCCATTGAGAATCCCCACTGCTTCGCAGTATGAACAAGAGACAGCTAACTCAACCTGAAATGGTGGTGGAGAGGGTGGGAGGCTAAAGCAGGCTTTTGGAGTAATGCTTAGACATAGTCATTGAGAATAAGTGAGTGGTAGCCAGCTTATATAGACAAGAAATAGCAGATCCAAAGCATTCATGAAGACAAAAGCAAACCAAGGTTCTTCAGTTTGGAAATCAACTCATTCTACTTCACCAAACATATATTTGGTGACTACCAGATGTGAGGTGCTGAGAATACAAAAGGTCAAAGGAGCTGCTAGTCTAGTTCAATACCTCCCAATTTCAACATCGCCTCACACTGATATATTCTGATGTTATGATTGTTTGTGGGGTTTGTCTCACATAACTTGCTACAAATACTTACTTATTTTTTTCTTTATTTTTTAAAAGGTAGGGCATAGTTTGCTCTCATCAATAATTTATTCCTAAAGTGAAGTCATTCTGTATACTGGTACCCTGATGTCTGTCTTGAGTGGCACCTAAAGGATTGGTATTAAAGGAAGGCTAATTTACCTGCATAACTGAAGTTTATCTTATATTTCCTTTGTAACCAGATACAGTTGTTCAAAAGGTTGTTATTCATTTTGATGTACAATTGCCTAAGATTTGTTATTTAAATTAGGAATAAGAAAAATAATTAAAATAGAGTTTGATAAATTAACCCACCTGCCTATTTTTGACATTTTTGCCTTGAGTTTGATCTCTTCCTTGGTCTCTTTAAGCATCATTCTTCCTTGTTTTCCTTCTTTATCTTCAGCCATTTCCTATTGTAGTATCATTGGCTGTCTTCTGTTTCTCTGGTCAACATTCAACATTTTACAGTTTTTGAAAGCCTGTTCTGTGAAGGCCACTATTTCTGGAAATTTTGTTGTTCCTTAGGGATGCCTACACTTATTAATCTCTTTAGAGAGCTGTTACTAATTTGGGATTAAGACAGAGTTCGGAAAATTGTATGGGTTTTCTTTCATTTTGGTTGTTGTTGCCTGTCTCCATTGCATGAGTGTGCTGCTACGGTCCATATCATTGCAGGAGAGAAACTTGGGTAATGAGAAGTTTATGTCTTATGCTTTTAGTGAATTGGCTAAACAAAAAGAGAGGTTTAGAATCTGAACTGTTCAAAGACTTTTTCCTGGGCAATTATCCAAACCTGTGACTTTAGAACTAGCTATACACTGGTGACTGTGAATCTCTATGGCTCTTCAGACCTTCCTCCCATAACCCAGAACCATGCACACATGTCTTTGGATGTCCCACAGGCACTACAAACTCAGTGTATCCTAAAGCAAATTTATTTATTACTTTCTAAATCTCTCATCTCCTCTCATGGTTTCTATTTCTACACCATTAAAAGTTCCAACTGCTCATTCTGTAGTTAAAGAAAGGTCTGTTCATCTCAGATTCCTTTCTTCCATCATCCCTTTTTGAAATAATTCATCAAGAGCTGTTTTTTCTTTAATTATTTTCTATTAGTATATCTTTCTTTTCCTTTTTTTTTTTTTTTTTTTTTTTTTGGTACGAGGCATGAATTTAGGGGCACTTAACCACTGAGCCATATCCCCAGCCCTTTTTGTATTTTATTTAGAGACAGGATCTCACTGAGTTGCTTAGGGCCTAGATAGGTTGCTGAGGCTGGCTTTGAACTCGCAATCCTCCTGCCTCAGTCTTCCTGAGCTGCTCAGATTATAGGTGGTATACCACTGCTCCCAGCTATCTTTCTGTTTTTCATTGACTGATTTTTAAAATTTTGGACAGCTTTTCTTTTAGTCTTCACACTCATGTCATAGAATACTCAGATACTAAATTACTACCAACACTCCTGCTTCAAATTTTAAATTTCCCTATAGCTATAGAATAAATTGATCCTTCCTATCTAAATTATATATAATTCAAGTTATTTTATCATTCATATTCATTTATCTTTCTTTAATTCCCAAACCACAAAGTTGGCCTAAAACACTGTCATATATTGCCTGGAAGAATGAAAAGCCTTGCTTTCTGGTCTTTCTGTGGCCATTCTTGCTTCCTGATAATCCATCCTTAACATGGTATCCATTGCAATCACTTAAAAGTGTCGCTCCTCTGTGGGACTCTTAATAGTTTCTTATGAACATAAGACAAAATACAGTCTTAAAAATACCCATGAGGCACTGCAAGAACTGCTGGCCCCTCCCAGCTGTCCAACATGACCTTAGTTTGCTCTTCCCTTAGCTCAGACTGCTCTGACCACAGTGGCCGCCTTTCAGATCTGCAAATGTGCCTGGTTCTTTCTCTCCCTAGGGACTGCCCACACACTGTTTTCTCTGCCTAAAATATTCTTCCCTCCATGTTTTTCCTAGTTAAGTCTTACTTATCCTTTGAGTATCTTCTTACCAAATAACTTGTGGTTTTTCAAAAATGCTGGGCTATTTCTGTCCCTGTTACTTGCTATTTTTATAAAATAGTCCTTTTCTCATCCCACAGCTCATTACTCTGTCCTAAAGAACTCAGTTCATGAGAAGTTTTCTCATCTAGAAACATTTCATGAAAACCTTTGGCTGATTTGGATAGCTCTCTTCCTTGTTCCTGTGGATTGTGATCTAACTTTATCTACTTCATTTCAATTAAAGTCTCCTGAGGCATTTTTCTGTATTGAATTTCTCTTCACTAATGAAAATATTAACCCAGTTTCACTGATTAGTAAATAGTCCAGTAAGACTGTTCTGAGTTCCCTGGGAGTTAAGTTTTACAATTCCAGGACAACTTTAAGTCAGAGATCTCCTTTCATTGTTCACCTTTAGTGATTTTCTCTAGTGATTTATAAAACAAAAAAATCCTTAATTGAACTCATATTTCTTTGGAGTAAAATTATTTTGGAAAAATCTAAATTTTGCAAAATTCACTTTTTTTCTTTTTATGTTTCAAAAGGATTATAGGACAAAAGGAGAATTTTATTATGTTTGTTTTTAATAATGTTTATGTTTTAATAATCTTATGTTTTTGTGTCTCTTGGGCAAAAATGTCATCTCATCCTCTCGTGTATTCTACTACTTTTGAATCTGTTGTGAGAACCCTGCCAGTCAGTCTTCAGAGATGCAGGGCTTGTTTTTCTTTGCATATGACAGAGGCCCAAACAGTTTTATTTAGAAAAACTACTGGAGACAGCATTTCATCTAAAAGATAGAGGGGGTGGTTTTTGTAAGGGAGCAGCACCATGTGGGTGATAATTTCAAAATATCCTTGATTTAATTATCAATTATTTAGCATTGTTAGTATCTATAGTATTCAGGACCAGTCATTAGCATGCATTCCAGCAAGTAATCAGAATAGTGAACAATACTCAGATTTTGTATTAGACATCATTACAGCTTTTTTTTTTTTTGCTGGCCAAACAATGAAAAACATAATTGTCTTCTTTTGAAAGCATCAAGAAGAATCTGTTGAGTGAGGATTGAGATGCCCAGGCAAAGGATTTCATGGAGTTCACTTTCTTGAGTATGGAGTACAGAGGTTTTCTATAAAGACTTTACAGAAAAATGTCATAAAATTAGTTTGAGCCTAGCTGCTTCAGACCCTCAAAGCAACATTAACTTGTTTAAAAATGTGCTAACAATGAGTGTGTAAGATTGGAATTTTGTATTCTCAGTGCAGTTGGTGTTCCACATGTATATAGTCTCTGCTCACCAAGAAGCAGTAGCAGAGTAGTGAAGAGCAGTGAATATGGTACCCCTCCTTTCACCCATTCTTTCTTTTCTTCCTTCTTTCCATTAATCCCTCCCTTCCTTCCTTCTTTCTTCTTCATGAAGAAAAATATTTTTCATAATAAATTTATTAGAGTATGCATTTCTGTGAATTGTTCAATGGTTGTTTTTAGTTTTCTTTAGATATGTTTTATGTCCCTGAACCTTCCCCCACCATACTTAGGAATAGATATTTTATATACATTTACTCTTCTTTGTATATTTTCCAAATTTTTGTACTCCATTTAAATTTACTGTTCCTTTACTTTTCAATTAAAAAACCCTTTTAGATCTACTGTGTTTTTTACAACGTCTTTTCTCCTTTGTGCTGATTTAAATATGGGCTTACTTTACATGATCATCTTATTTTTTCTCAGAGAAATAAAGGTGATCATTTTGTTTTTGTCTGAGATCTGATAGCTCATCTTAGCAGGGCTTCTTCATTCAGCTCTCTGAGGCACTGGTTGTGCAAATATATGTTTCATGACACACACACACACATTTATCACAAGAAAAAGTCTACCTGTATCAAAAATAGAGTTCCTGCTATCAATTACCAATTTGAAATCATCTGAATAAGATTTTTTGAAAATGTATTTTTAATGCTATCTCACAAGTGTTTATTTACTTTCTTTCTCCCTAAGCTTATAATTCTCCCCAAACAATAACTATTAACTTACTTTTCCTAGAAACTCTGGTGCCAAGATAGTGCTTGGAATCTTGCACATGCTCCATAAATAAGAACAAATTAAGAAAAAAAAGGAAATTAAGAAAAAAAGTGGATAGCACTGTGAGAAAGGGTTTTATGGAGAAGTTATCATCTAGATTTGATTTTGAAAGACTGGTTATTTTTAGGATAAAAAGGTGGGACAGAATGTTGTCAATCTGATAGAATGGGATAAACAATCTTGGAGCTTATGCTTATTGATTTTGATGATTCTCCCCACTTCTGCATTAATCATAGTGTTCATTTTGTCTGAGTCTGACTTTTGTGCTGCTGTTTGGCTCCCAGGGTGAGAAAAGTCTCACCCCAAATAACATGGACTTAAATAGGGAAAAAATCACTATCAAATAAATAGCCTCAGAAGTAGACATAAGGAAGGTAAAAAAAAAATACATGTCTAATATGATCTAATTCCTGGCTGTTTTTGATCCACATAAATTATTCTTTCAACTATGTAGTATTTCAATATGTTTTCATTTAATTTTATGCAATTCTGCCATCTACAAGAGATCATAGTCATTTTTTAAAAATTTTTAAACATTTATTTATTTGCGTATCTTTAGTTTCAGGCGGACACATTATTTTGTTTTTATGTGGTGCTGAGGATCGAACCCAGTGCCTCATGCATGCTAGGCAATCACTCTACCACTGAGCTACAACCCCAGCCCGAAGGTCATAGTCATTTATTCCCTATCAAGAGAAAACTAAATACATATCCAATTGTATTGAACTCCAAGTTCAAGAACTCAATGTGATATTTAGTAATCTTGATCAGATTCAGTGTAGCTCCTCAGTCTTGAGACTTGATATTAATATTCAATGCAAACACTGCCAAATCACCCAAATGACTGAAAGAGGGAAAACAGGTACATTCAACTAAAACTCATTTTGAAACTTACAACTCCACGGAATATAACATATTCTGTGAATGAGAAAGAGCAAACATTTATCAATCTGGATTCTATTGGTCTGTATTCTTGTTTATTTTTCATTATTCTCTTGACCACATTAGATGCAGGTATTGGAAATATGCCTCCTTTGGTTCGAGTTTGGAAATATGAAGACTATGTTAGCATTTATGTAATTAGCTACATGTCTTTGCTTTCCAGGCTTGGGCTTTCTCCGAGAGTTTTAGTCAATTTGTTGTTGTTAATTTATGAGCTAATTACATAAGTCAAATCTTAGCACATATTTGTCCTTGAATTTATATCATGGCTTGACATTGTCCATCTCTTAAAAACTAGACTCAATACTTTCTGGACAGATCTTAATTCCTTAATTAATGGCTTCTATTGACTGGTATCTTGGGTCAGTGGACAGCCCACTGGGGAGAAAGGCAGAGTCTGTTTCTGCTTCCAGAGATAACTTTTGTAATTATGGACAGGCAGGAAGTAATGTATAGAAGGTACTTGGGGAAGGCTGGGGGAATCAGGATATATCTCCTACTAGTCTCTTTATCTTTGCTCCCATGAAACTTCAACAGGTTCTAAAATTTCTAACCAAAGGCAGACAGTTACTTTTAGCAAAAATGTATTTTCTTCCATTTTTATGTTCTTCAACAGAAGTTCTCTTTCTCTCATTGGATTTTACTGAAAGATGTAAGAAATTACAATCACAAATTTGATATAATTTATAAAGTTCTTCAAACTTTAGGGTTTGTGTCTCCAGAAACAACTGGCATCAGCTGAATTAGTTGCCTTCCTGCCATATATAGTTTTTCAGCTTGACATAGGGATATTCTCACTGTTCCAAGCTCCATATTGATGTCGACAACTCCATATTTTAGAAATTATCATATATAACATTCTGATTCCAAGCACTGGTATCTGTATCTAGTTTTTTAAGCCACAGATTATAGAAACCCTACTCAAAACTGATTTACACTAAAAAGACTTCATGCTGAATCCAGATGTTGTAATGTCTTTCTCCATCTATTGCTTCTATGTTATCTGTGTTGACTTTGTTCTTTGGCAAGGACTTTCCTCATTATGGCACAGTAGTCTAGTTTGTATTCACCCAGATTAGTAGTCCCAGTTAAAAAAATCCTCTTTCCCATTAGTCCTAGAAGCCTACTGACATTTCCTAAATCTATTAGTTTTTGAGGACTGTTGTAACAAATCACAAATTTCTGTATCTCTTAAAACCACAGAAATTCATTCTCCCACAAGCAGGGGGGTTAGAATTCCAAAATCAAGATGGTGGCAGGGCAGTGCCCACTCAGAAGGTCTATGGCAGAATTCATCCTTGCTTCTAGCTATTGGTTGCTCCTGATATTCCATGACTTGTAGAAGCATAACTCCAATCTTTACCTCAGTTACCAGATGGCCTTCTGCCATATACATCTATGTCTGCATTGCCCAGTGATTGGATTAACTTCTACTCTAATCCAGTATGACTTCATTAGGATTTTATAATATCTGCAAAAAGTCAATTTCCAAATAAGGTTGCATTATGAGGTTCTGGGAAGATGTGAATTTTGGGAGAACACTGTTTGACTCAGTAAATTAGATGTCACCAACTTCTTTGTCAAGTTAGAGACTTGGCCCTTGCAAAAATATCTAAAATTCTATAATCCTCTCAATTCTTAGATTCGGTGTTGCCTCCCCAAAGAAACCTTTCATGTATAATCTGAGGTAACTAATTTTCATTATTTTCCATAGTAGTGCCTCTGTAGATTTTTACTTTTTTTGGGGTGTGTGTAAACTTACCAAAGTGTACAGTTATTTGTTTGCTTGTCTGTTTACTTTCCATCTCAGAAGAATGCAATCTTCCTAAGATAGCAGAACCCAAATGTGTTTTTCACTCTTTTACATTAGTATGAAAAATTAAAGGCTTTCTTTGTGAAGTGATACCTAGGCGGAAAATGAGAACAAACAGGATTCAAGACCTGCCTTCAGAAGATTATCATTTAAGATTGAAGAGAGAGGATTTTTATCCTAATGGAAACATTAATTAGCAACTTCTACATATTCAAAAAATTGCAAAGTTTAAATTTGCATGGGGTTTGCATTCTTGCAAAGTTTACACTGAATGACAATAAACAAGGATCTCTCAGTGGCATGGCACATGACAAATGTTTGATAAATATTAGTTGAATAAATCAATGATAAATAGTTTGTAAATATCTATGATATTAAAGTAATAAAAATTAAAGGCAGAGGAATCAAATCATTATCTCTAATGCACAGGCACAAAATTTGCAGAGCTTAACCTGATAGCAACCATTAATACCTTCACATTCATGATGTCCTATTAGAATTCCCAGTTAAACTAACTTTTGCATGACAAGTCCTGGCTTCTTATTTGAAAATGTGTATCGAAGATTGCAGAAGTGACAACAGACTAATCTTGGTTCCTCTCTTTTTAATTGGGAGATATTTCATAATTCTTTTCAAAGAGAGATTGACAGTGGCTTTAGTTTTGTTTGTTAAATTCTTCATTTCAATGAGACAGAAAAGCCTTAGTAACATACTGGAAAATACATTGTGTGAAAAATAGCAAGTTTCATATAACCTATGAGTAGGACTGCAATGGAGCATTTTAAATATATATATTCTTGTCCTCTGTTAGATAAGGGGAGTAAAATTTGACTTTTTTGACGTACTACTAAACATGTCTCATGACAATTTGAGCCACGGTGTTGGCAGTTTTCTTGGCAAAAAGCCTGGGGCTGTATTACTAATTTATCAGCATTGCCCTGCATATCTGCATTTGCTTTCTATAATTCTCTGGCTTTCATTTTCTTGGGCCCTTATATTTATTCCCCATGTTAGGGGTTAACAGTGCTTTTCCTTTTTAAGGCACCTGTCTCTAGATGAATAATTTTAGTCATCACTGTCCAGGAACCCTTTGAACATTCCTTTGTTGGTAGTCACACAGCTGTATCCTGGTTGTGAGGCCACATTGGAGGCCCTCAGTAGCATGCTTTTGTTGTCTGCCCTGGAAAGCTTCCCTCCTTGCATGTGTATTTCTTGCAAGTAATTTCTTCTTGAGTTTTTTGACATGATCCCAACAATCAAGCTGGCACTTTATTCTTCTGGTGATGAAGGAGGAGTGGTGATTAGTTTTCCCTCACTCACCCTCTCCCGATTTGCTCAAATTTGTGAGCTGTTCTGAGAGGAGTCATTTCGACACGTGTCACAGGCACTGTCAATTAGGTTAATAGACAAGCAGGCAGGGCCCTGGCATTGAACTGTGGCATTTGCCAAGGCTGGTATATACAGAATGAAAGCTGGGGAGTCGGGATCTCTCCGACACATGGTGTGTTCTTTTTGAAGAGTGCATTGTGATTTTTGACAGAGGGAGGAAGGAAGGAATTAGGACAAAGCAAAGGAAGGAAGAATTTGTTATTTCTTTCCACCAGCCAACTCCCTGGTTCCTGTTGCCACGAATATAACTTCAATTTATAAAATAAACATGATTCTAATTACATATCATTTAAAATTTTGTTTGGAGATAATAGCACATCTTTAGTACACAGTTTCCTATTTTGATGTAAAAAATATGAACATGAGAAAAGTAGAAAGGGTAGGAGGTCTCCTAATGCATACAATCCATTACTTATGTAGGGTTAACAGAATTAAAGATGGGTGTTGAATAAAATTGGATTTTACTGAATTATATCAATTTAAAAAATATGTTCACTGAATCTTACTGAGTTACAACAAAAAATATGTTATAGTTTCCAGAAAAACATAGAAAGGATCTATAAGAAGCAAAGTAAATATAAATTGGACCCCCAAATTGTTATATAATTATGGCAATGTTAGGATACAACTGAAATTGAATCTTAGGATCACCCCCATTGTCTCATTTGCAAACAGGCTGAAGTCACTAACCATCACATTTTTAGAAAAGAAAAGAAACACATGAGAAAATTGATGGCATGCTGAAAGGGGACCTTCCCTGGTTTTATTATCTCAAAGTAAAAATGTCCCACCTCCTGAAGCCCAGAATCCAGAAAAAAATCTGTAAGGAATTGGACTTCTGCTGATCTTCATCTTCTTCTTCTTTTTTTTTTTTATTGATTGTTCCAAACATTACAGAGCTCTTGATAAATCATCTTTCATACATTTGACTCCATTGGGTTTTGAACTCCCATTTCTACCCCAAATACAGATAGCAGAATCACATCTGGTTTGCCTGTCATCGTGAAGGCTTTTTGGCACTAGTATTTCTTTCTAATTTCCAAACGATGAATTTCAAGAATAAAAGAGTGAATGTGACTTTTTTTTGTGTGTGTGTGTGTGTGTGTGTGTGTATGTTGATGTTGTACCTCACCTCGGGTGCCAAGGAATGAAATCAGCCATCTATGGACTGAGACCACCAAAACTGTGAGTCCCCAGATAAACTTTTTCCTTAAAAAAAATTGAATTTGTATGCAAGTTATCAATTACTCTGCTTCAAATGACAATTTACAAGAAGGCAGCTATTCCAGGCCAAATAAGCTTTTTGTTGTTGTTGTTTGTATTTTTTTTTTTTTGAGAAAAAGGCTTAGGGCTAAAACTCTATTGATAACCCAAATGTTACTGAACATGGTAAATGTTAGATTTTAGTCCTTACATACACATGCAAATTTTTAAAAAATCCATAGAAAATGTAAGTTAAAACATATTAAATAAGAGAGGCTACATATTCAAATAATGCATGTAGGAAATAGAAAGGTTAAGGTGATTTTTAAGCAGTGTTAAATTAAGCACATTCCTCCCTGCTTTTCACTGAAGTAGTTAGCACAGTGTAAAAACTGTTAAAAACATACTATATAAGTAGAATGTGATAGAATTAACACTCCATTAACAAAAAAAGAAAACCCAGGGGAGAGAAAGAGAGAGAAAGAGAGAGAGAGAGAGAGAGAGAGAGAGAGAGAGAGAGAGAGAGAGAATATGGAAAGAAGGCATTGTTTATATTTCACTTTTGCAGAGAGAAAAACATAACTATTTGCATTTTAATAGTAATATTCACAGTTCATATTGTTGTATAGACTTAAAAATTCTTAGGTTTTTTTAAATTAATAAATATGTTTTGTTATATTTTACTTCAAAAAAGTCAATTTATTCTGTGATTATATTTGTTCTGAGTACAAGGAGAAAAGTCTCACTGGATTTTTCTATTAGACTTATCCATCTCTAAAGGAACTACACTTGGTAACTTAACAGTTTCCTAGGGGTCTTTGTAGGCTAGCATGTTTTTACAGTGTCAGGGCACTTGATGGAACAAAGACAGCATGTACCATTCATATTTTAAGGACGATCCCCTACTTTTGGACCCATACTTTTGGACCAATGTTATATCAGGAAAAATCCACTGGTGAAATATTTAGAAAGTCATAACATTAAAAGCAAGCTGTAGTGTTTGTTTGGTTGGGATTTCAAGATTAAGTCAATGATAATAAGAGTGTTATGTCTTTGCAACTAAAACAAGTATAATCAGAAGAGTACTCTAAGTGGAAACAACCATCCTGTGACCAGGGCCATATTCTATAACTCCAGGAATATGCTGCTGCTCCTGATCTTGTCCCCTCCTCCCCCCCCATACACTTTTTAAAATTTCCATTTAACTAAATCAGCATATGATCTTACAATGTTTTCCATTATAAGGAAGTGCTGATAGATTTTCAAGATGGCGGAATAGAGGAGGTTGTTTTCCTGGCTGCTCTGGGGACTGAAACCAAGAAAGCAGACAGGCAGCTTCTCAGCAAGGTGGGTGAACAAATAAATTAGGGAATTTATTTTTACTTTACTGGAATTTAGAGCTCAGGGGGCCAATTCCTGGAAACATGAGTTTGGCCTGAAATACAGGCCCAGTAAACACAGACTCCATGACATAGAGTATGCTTAAGTGACTAGGAAAAAAAATCAAATGTGGAGAGAGATTTACCCCTCCTCCTCCAATCTACTGTTTGCAGAATGGGCTAGGACGGACACATCTGGCTGGGAACTAAGAAGAATGGCAGGGGTGGGAGAGATCATTTGGAGACTGAACCCAAGACCAGGAAACATGCAGTCTGAAAGTGATATAGGGGACTAAGAATTGGATCCCTGACCACATGAGAAGAACTCAGGGGAAAACCCTGGGATACAGACTTTCAGCATGAACCAGCAAGTACTGAGTGCTGGAGGTGCACTGTATTAAAATTGGCATTCAGTGAAGGGCCTGGAGCACACTTAAGCCTATATCCTGCCTCCAGAAACTCTGTCTACAGGATTACTTCTTTCACTCCAGCAGCCCAGAGCAAGGAGAGTTATGCTTCAGATAACCCCATCTGAAACTGCTGAGAAGAGAAATTGAGAGTCTTTTAAACTTCAATGGAAAGACTTGTTTAACTTTTCATCAAGATATTTTTTTTTAATTCTTTTGTTTGTTTGTTTAATTGTGACATTAATGGGTACATGGACATTTATACATATTTATATTTTTTCTCATTTCTATCATCTTTGAAGCCAGTTATCTTACATAGATTAGTTCTTTGTGAACTAAGATGTTTGATTAATATATTTTAGTTTTGTTTTGCATTCTTTTATTTTTAATCTTTTAAATTTTTTACTGTTTTATTTTTATCTTTCTCCTATTTCCCTTGATTTTCTCTTTTCTTCTGCTAACAGCTAATCTCTATTGTTCTCTCTCTCACTCTTTCTTTAATATTTTTACTTCTTCTCTTCTCCTCCCTCACTATTATCACACTTATACCACTCCTATTCTCTACCTGTCCACCATTTGAAATTATAAACCCTTTTGCAAACTTGCTGTTTTTATTGTAGGCAATAACTGATTGTATCATTTCTGTTTATGGTGATAATTAATATTGTAGATGTTGTAATAGGAATTATTTGCTTTAATGCTGTACATTGTTTGCATTGGTTGTTATTATTTGTCTCTCCCTAAACAGTGAGTTACTGGAAACCAGAGACATTATTCATCTACAGGGTAGAAACTCTACTGCTTCAGATCCATACTGTTAGATGGGTAGAGACACAACATGAAAAAGAAAGGGAATAAATTGCCCCAAACAAGCCAAGATACTCCAATAACAGAATCCATCGACACCACAGTGGAAGAAATGTCAGAGAAGGAGTTTAGAATGCACATAGTTAAACTGATCTGTGAAGTAAAGGACAGTATAAGAAATGAAATCAGAGAGAAAATAGAGGAAGAAAAAGATCACTTCAATAAAGAGGCAGAGATCCTGGAAAAAAAAGCAGAAATTCTTGAAATGAAGGAAATAATAAACTAAATTAAAAATTCAATGGAAAGCATAACCAATAGACTAGATCACTTGGAAAACAGAACCTCAGGCAATGAAGACAAGATAAATAATCTTAGAAATAGAGTTGACCAGGGAGAGGTGTTAAGAAACCATGAAATGAACTTCTAAGAACTAGGAGATAATAGGAAAAGATTAAACTTAAAATTTATCAGGATAGATGAGGGTGTAGAGATATAAACCAAAGGAATGTGCAACCTTTTCGATGAAATAATATTAGAAAATTTTCCAAACCTAAAGAACTAAATGGAAAAATACAAGAGGCTTACAGGATCTCAAATTTACAAAATTACAACAGACCCACAACAAGGCATATTATAATGAAATTGCCTAACATACAGAATGAGGATAAAATTTTAAAGGCTTCTAGAGAAAAATATCAGATTATGTATAGGGTAAAACCAATTTGGATCTCAGCTGATTTCTCAATCCAGACTCCTCAAAGCTAGGAGGCCTGCAATGGTATTTTCTGAAAGAAAATGGATGCCAACCAAGAATCCTATATCCAGCAAAATTAAGCTTCAGATTTGCAGATGAAATAAAAACCTTCCATGATAAATAAAATGAAAAAAAGTGAAAACTAGCAAAATGAGGAACCACACTATAAGAATAGTTAATCAAAGGAGAAACTAATTCAAATGAAAAACTAGAAATAAACCCAAATGACCGGGAATGCAAATTATATATCAGTAATAACTTTGAACACTATTGGCCTAAACTTAGTAATCAAAAGATACAGACAAGCAGATTGAATTAAAAAATAAGACCCAACAATATACTGCCTCCAAGAGACTCCTCTCATAGGCAAAGCATCCACAGACTGAAGGTGAAAGAATGAAAAAACATATCACTCACATGGATTGTGTAAACTAGCATGGTTTTCTATCATATCAGATAAAGTGGACTTTAAGTCAGAGTTAATCAGAAGGGACAAAGAAGGACATTTCATACTGCTTAAGGGAATTATACATCAACCAGACATAACAATAGTAGATATTTATGCCCTGTGTACATCAAACAAACCTTTTTTAATTTCAATGATCAAATAGACCACAACACAATAATACTGGGTAATTTTAACATGCCTTTTGTACCATTGGATAGATCCTCTAAACAAAAACTAAATTAAAAAGCTATAGAACTAAAAAATGTAATTAATAATTAGACTTAACAGACACAGAATATTTCATCCATCAATGACTGTCTTCTTAGCAGCACATGAATTCTTCTTTAATATAGACCATGTTATGTAAGCTATCACATGTGTTGGCATACAATTGTAATATATCATTAACATATTTTTAGCATCTGTTGGGTTATTTTGCTAGCTCCTTTATCATTGATATTAATTTTTGTGTTCTTTTTTCTTGATTAGATTTATTTGATTTTTATGAAATTTTAGCTGTATTTTTCTTCTCTATTTCATATATTTCTGGTCCTACTCTTATTTTTTCCTTCCTACTACATATTTGGAAAATAATTGGATTGTTATTCTAGCTTCTTTCTGATACAAATACTTTAAGTTATAAATGTTCATCTGAATACGGTTTCACTGCGGAGATCCTGATATTTTAAGTTTTTATTATCACTTCGTTCAAAGCACTTTTTATTTATTTTTTTCTTGTGCTTTTTCTTTGACCTATGAGATATTTCTAAATGTGCTATTTAGTTTTGAAATAGTTGACATGTGGGGTTGGAGTTCTGTTTATCTTAAGGTGATTGATTTTAATGTAATAAATCAAGCAGGACACACAGTCTGCATGATTTTAAATTTAAAAAGGTAGTGAAAATGCTTTTTATATTGATTGTATTGGTTACATACATGTCAAAACTGATCAAATTGCATACTTCAAATATGTGCATTTTACTGTACTTCAATGTTACCACAATAAAGCTATGGGGGATGGGAAAGTGCCTTGACCTCCCATTCTCTATCCACCTATGCTCAGTTTCTTTCTTTCCTTTATAGCAAAACTCATCCAAAATATTATCCATACACAGTCTGGAATCTGATTGTCTTTAACCTTCTCCCATGACACGTTAATTCCCTTTGCACTGCTAAAACTGTGGAGCTCAGAATCACTAGTGATGTTGTTTCTTTTTTTTTTTTTTTTAAATCCTGTGTCAAGTCTGTACAACATGATGTTTGACATACATATACATATAGCAAAATGATTATGACAATAAAGCAAATTAATATAACCATCTGCTCACATAGTTACCTTAAATTTTGGTTTGTGGTGAGAACCCCTGACATCTCTCAGTAAATTTCCTGTACACAATTCAGTATTATTAAGTATAGTCCTTATGCTGTATGTTAGAACTCTATAGTTACTTATCCCATATAACTGTTAACTTTATTTCCTTTGACCTTTATCTCCCTATTTTCCCCATCTGTCCACCTAATCATCACTGTTTTACTTTATATGGAGTCAGATTTTAAGATTCAAGATATAAGTGAGATCATGAAGTATTCTTATTTTAATTAGCATAATGCCCTCTAAGTTCATTCTATTTGGTTGCAAATGGCAGGCTCTTCTTTTTAAGAGGCTGAATAATATTCCATTATGCATGCATACATACACTACACTACAATTTCTTTATCCATTTCTCTGTTGACAGGCACTTACGTCGTTTGCATAACTTGTTCATTGTGAATCATGCTGCAATGAACCTGATATGTCCTTGAAGCACTGATTTCACTTCCTTTGTGTGTATCCCCAGAAGAGGGATTGCTGGATCATTTTTAATTATTTTTAATTTTTGATAGTATTTGTACTTTTTCAAATCAGTGGCTTTTTGTTGTTGTTGTTGTGTGTTTTGTTTTGTTGGTCATCAGGAGATTAGGTGTGCAAGTTCCATCAGTGCCTTGAGACAGGTGAGATAAAAGCCAGTACCTTGAGAAGAAGCTTTAAATGTTTGGCTATTAGATACGTGATCCCATTTTCTCTCTTCAGAGAGACGCTGGGACCTGCAGTTTATCTCACACTTGCTCTGCACTCAACTGGGAGAAGATCTGTGGCAAATAACTGTCCTCTCTCTCAACCCATTGCTTTGTTCTTTGTCACTTTCAGGGGCCCAGTGAATGCTTGAATTAGCTCTCAGAAAAGGTGGTTTAATCTAAAGCTTTAGTCTATCATTGGAATCCATGGGGAGAAGCATTGGGGAGTGCCTACATGTTCATTCTGGATTCCACAGATTTACAGAATGCCCGCTCAGTGGGTTCACACATACAAGATAATTAACAGCCTCACTCATGAGCAGGAGTTACAGACATTGGTACATTAGGTGTGCAGTAAAACTTGTAGGCAGAAACTGGCAGCTAGACATTTTTCCTTGCTAGCTCTGTACTAAGCTGTGGTGGGGAGGGCAGCTGCTAGTAATTGTCATGTATCCATTCAAAACTAACTCTTTTTATGTGTGTTGCTGAGGACTCATAAATGTTGAGACACATCAGCTCCCAGAGATAGGTGATTTAGGAGCCAGAACCTAAGGTAGGAGCCTAAAAGTCGGGATGCTTGATGTGTGGACAAACCCCTCACAGAGAGAAGCTAAAGACTTGGCTTTATTGCTGGTGCAAACCAAGTGGAGAATGTGTAGGAAAATCACCATATACTCTCTTAAGCTCCTGGAGGATTGTACCTGCTGCTTTAAATCCCAGATACACTTGATCACTTCTCTATTAATAAAGTTTCAGAACTTATAAACAGGTTCTCCTGATTTTTATTTATGATTTCACTGACTGCTCATTCACAGTATTATTTTTAGGATTCTCCTTTTCCCTTCCTGAAAGGGCCTCTACTATCTTGACAGCTGATATTAAAATTAGTCTTGCTTCACTACTTATCATAATGGTGCTAGAAGCCATCCATGCTCATGTTGCCTGCATCAGTAGCTTGTTCTTTTACCTTGTTGTTTTCTGTTCTAGGCTTTCTACCTTCTCATAGCAGAGTTCAGAGCTAGCTTATAAATTTCCATAAAAGAGACAGACAAAAATACCCAAGAATTGCACTGAATAAATATGGAAAATTGAGGAGAACTGATGGCTTAATGATTTTAAGTCCACTAATCCATGAATGCAGTAATATGGTACCGTTCATTAAGATCTTGAATAACCTTCTACTGTTTCATTGTTTTCTGTGCAGAGTTCTTAAGAATCTTAGTTATACTTACTTTTAAGTGTTTGTTGATTTTGATGTTATTGTAAGTGACATTTTTAAAAATTTAATTTCTATTTGCTTATTGTTACTATATAAGATAGAGTTGATTTTTTATATTCTTTTATTCTGAGACTATGCTAAATAGAATTATTGGATCTCAGTAAATTTTTGAAAAGAGTTCTTAAGATATTCTAAGTAGATCAAAATATCATCTTTAAATAAAAATAGCTTTACTTCTTTCTTCTAATCTAGAATATTTGTTCTGCTTTATTGAAGAAGTCAGTTTCTCTGCTACAATGTTCAATAGAAGGGATGAGAAGAGATTGCCTTGCTTTGATATTAGGGAGAGAACATTCACCTTTTCACATTAATTAGTGTTAGCTGTGGATTTTTCATAGATTGCCTTTCTAAAGTTAAGAAAGTCTAATTTTATGCCTGATTTTTTTTAACTATGTGTCTATATTTCATTTTCTTGAATGTATGTTAAATTTTGGTAAATGGGCTTTTTTCAAATTATATTATTTTATTTTTTATTCTGTTAATCTGCTGAATTACAGTCTTTAAGTGTTAAGCCAGCATTTCTGAATTGTGTTCCACTTGGTCATTATATTAGAGTTCCTCAAAGAATTAATAGGACATATGTAAACACACAGATACAACATAAGGAATTGACTCACATGATTGTGTAGACCAAAGAGTCTTAAGATCTTCTGTCTGCAAGCTAGAGACCCAGAAACACTAGTGAAATAATTTTGAGAACTGGAGGACCAATGGGTGCAAGGCCAGGAGAAGAGCCATGTCTCACTTTAAGCAGTCAGGCAGAGAAAGAGAATTCAGTCTTACTCTACTCTTTTCTTTAACTCAAGCCTTCAAAGGAATGGAGGTTGCCCTTGCACACTGGGGATGACAAGTTGCTTTATTTAGTCCACCAATTCAAATGCAAATTTCTTCTGGGGACACTTTCACTGACCTCCAGAAAAGTTTAACTGTATATCTGGGCATTATATGGTCCAGTCAAGATGAGTAACAAAATTAACCATCATAATCATTCAATTAATATAGTTTTAGATCATGTTGGATTTTATTGTTAAAATGTTGTTAAACGTTTTTGCATCTATACTCATGAGAAAAATGGGTCTATAATGTGCTTTCCTATAATGACTGTTATCCAGATTTTGCGTTAGGGTAATGTTGGTCTTCTGTGTCCAACTACAACTAAAAAATAAATATTTTTTAAAAATTTATAAAATTCAACAGTGAAGCCTAAAGAATTTTTGGGGGGAGATTTTAATTATGACTCCAACTTTTCTAATAAATTGCCTATTTTTCTTGACTTAGTACTTTCTGAAAAATATGTGTTCATTTTGTAAGTTGTTAAATTTATGGTTATAATTTTTTTCACTATTTTCTTATTATTGTGTTAAAGTTTGGAGGATCTTATGTCCTTATTCTTGATACAGTAGTTCTCCATTCTCCATAGTTTTGGTTTTTACAATTTCATTTGCTTGGGATTACCTACAGCCCCAAAATGTTAATGTTAATGTTTTTCTTGACTTTTAAGAGAGACCACATTCCCATAACTTTTATTAGAGTATATTGTCATGATTATTTAGTTTAATCATTAGTTATTGTTTTTAATTTATTACTGTGCCTAGTTTATAAATTTAACTTTATCACCATTCTCTATAGGAAAAGCATAGTATATATGAGATTAGGTATTCTCTTTGGTCTCAGGTATCCACTGGCATCTTTGACTGTATCCTCTGCGGGTAAGAGGGGGCTACTCTATTGATTGTGTCTTCACTCTTTTGTTCCTGATCAATGTGACCAGAAGTTTATTAACTTTGTTAACTTCATCAAAGAACAAGACTTTGTTTTCACTAATTCTCAGTTTTTGTCTGTTTTCTATTTCATTAATTTATTATTTATTTTCCTTCCTTCTTATTTTGTGTAGTTTAATTTTTTCCTGGTTTTTCAAGGTAGAAACTTAGATCATTGATTTTAAGCATTTAAGGTTACCAAAGTTTGTTTAAGAACTGTTGCTTGCAGCTCACAAGTTTATATGTGTAGTTTCTTCATTTCATTCAACCCAAAATATTTTCTAATTTTCATCGTGATTTGATGTAGAGGTCTCTTATTTAATTTTGAGGTATATAGTGACTTTCTGAAGCCATTCTTTTGTTAATCTCTATTTTATTTCCTTTGTGGGATAAGAATAAATGCTGCATGTTTTCAATTTCAAATGCATTTAGAATTTTGTTTGTTTAGATGACCCAGAATTTTTTCTATTTGTTGTATAATCCATATTCACTTCAAAAGAATATATATTCTATTTTTTGAGTGTAGTGTTGTATAAATTTCATTGATGGTGGTTGTTAAATTCTTTTTATCTATACTTAAATGATTTTAATCTGTTATTGAGAAGGGAATACTAAAATTTTCAATTGTAACTTTAGGCTGTTTTACTTTTTAGTTTTATTGGTCTTTCTTCAGGTGTGTTTGCTGTATTAGCCTCACATACATATAAGATTGCTATTTCCTTGATGAATTTACACTTGTGAAATATTCTCTTTTTTGAATAGTCTTTGTGCAAAGTATACTTTATCAGCTATTATCAGTTGTCTTTTCTTGTATTAAGTTATATTAATTTCACAATAAAATTCCCCCTTTAGGCTGTATAGTTTTGCAATTTTTGATAAGCACAAATAAACTTTACCTTAATCAATGTGTAGAAAAGCTCTGTCACCCCACCCACAATTTCCCCATGCCCCTTTAGCTCCTTCCATCACCAGCCCTTGGTGACAACTATTCAGTTGTCTGCCCCTAGAATTTTTCTTTTCCAAATTATTCTACAGATGGAGTTATATCCATGGCACCTTTTAATTGTGCCTGACTTTCAGAATGATGATTTTGAGTCATTTATGCTGTGACATGCTAGGAAGCTTTTCCATAATTTGTTTCTGAGAAGTGTGCCATTGTGTAGATACAGAGACATCAGTATCACCAATTTTCAATTAATTTTCTTTCCAAGTTCTTGATGATCCAGCCACATTGCTAGCCACTGGGCATGAGTCAGTATAGATGTATACTTCTGGCCAGCTCTTTTTCCAGGCAAATGAACAAATAGCTTCATTGCTTGAAATTCTGATCCCTGGTTGGATTTCTCTTCACAATTGTCCTTAAGGGTTACTTCTGAGTTGGGCTGTAGGGCTGCAGCTATTCACTTTTGAGTGTGCCAGCAGAGCATGCAGAACTATCTGCAAACTAAAACTGATGTTTTTATTCCTTAGTCAACTGGTTACAAGAAATTCCCTGTGAAGTCACAAATGTGGGTCGAGAATGAGTAGGCAATCTAGCAGTAGTGGGAGGCACAAAAATATGGGCTACTTTCTCATGTAAAACATTTGTGCTTTCCGATTTGCTCCCGTCTGGTTTCATACGTACCACTTCTTGATGAAGTACAGTGATGCTTGCCCAGCCTTATGGTGTGGTGGGGAGACAACATCTGAAGGGCAGCTCGTATTGCATAACAATTTGGTTACCTGTGATTAAGTTTTCAGTCTCAGTAGGCCTAAATACTAAATAGCAAGATGTAAATTGTATCTAAAATAGTAGTAAAATTATTTCCACGGATGTATAGCCTTTGCTCTAAAATTTTATATTTTGAAGACTTTCAGAGCATTCAACTTTTATTTATGTGCTCAGTGGTTGGGAAATCTCTCTGCTCCAAAATTTTAAATGTCTAAGTTGGATTTATGATGTGTCCAATTTCCCATAGACTGCTTCCAGCAAATTGTAAGTGCTGTTTATACATTAGATCAGGTCCATTCCTTGGAGATGCAAAACTACTGAGAGCCGACTTTAGCTTGAGGTCTTTTTGATGGCCTTGCCAAACATTTTTTAGCCTTCGTGGCCATCCAGGACACTTCTACCCAGTCCCTTCCCTCTCTCCCTCACTCAGGATTAGATCCACATCAGAGTCTGACAGCTCTCTTAGCTTCTCCTGCCTCCCTCCCTATTTATCTCTCACCCAGTATTTTAGGAATACTGTGATAACTAATAAAATCCCTGCCTATTTAATTCTGTCATGGAATCTGCTCTCTGTTGCCTTCTCTTTTCAAGCAATTCTTTCTCTGCCTGGGAGAGAAAAGCTGGTAGATTCCTAAATAGTTTCATGTTTCTATTCTTACTCCTGAAAATCTATTCACTAATATTTTATATTTATAATTTTGAGGATTTTAGGACTAAAAGTCCACAGCACAATCTTGAAGCTTATTATTTTCCTGGCATATAAATGTATATTAATTATTATGAATATTTTTGAATAAGGTACTTTGTGGCAACCACTCAAAAGAATTATATTAAGTCACGACTCCTTTCTTTCAGTGTATTACAATTTATATAAGGGAAAATTACATATTATATACTTAATAACTAAAGGTAATATAAATTTCTGTAATGTCAATGTCCTTGTTGCTTGTGTTCATTACTCTGCTTCAGCCCCTGTTACCATGATTCATACTCAGTGACTTCTCAATAAATATTTGTGAAATCTTTTTATGAGATAAAAAAATCAATTGAAAACTAATTCCCTCATTTAACAAATACACATCAAGCACAACTCTGTAGCAGGGACTATTCTAAGTACTAGAGATGAGTTAAAATATGAAATGAACAAAAATGTCCATAATGCTAATGTTTGTGTGTATATGAGTATGGGAGACAGGGAACAAATAAATAAATAAATGAGTAAAATAATTCAGCATGTTAGACAGTAGTCAGCATCACACTGGAAAACAAAACAAGGAAGAGGGTTAGGAGAGAATGGTGATACTGGTGTTGGTCTTACTCAGATGAATTCAGAGCAGAGCTAGTACTGGGCGAAGGAGAGGGAGTGGTTGGACAGACATCTCAGGGAAGATCACCCTAGTAGAAGAAAGAGCCAGCATCTTTTGAAACCTTCATAGCCCATTGCAAGGTTGTTGGTGTTGACTCTGAATGAAACAGGATAACTTTGGAGAAGATTGGTACTATTTGGATAAGGGTAATGTGGTTATACAAATGTAGAAGAACCTTCGGACAGGGAAGATCAATAGCACTAGAATATCTAAATAGAGTAGGTTGATTGCCAGCAAACAAGGATCCAGATGTATGCATTTATACTCCCAGTGCTTACCAAGTCACAGAAGGGGTCTCAGGACACAGGGCTAAGTGACCATTCCTACAGGTGAGAACAGTTCATGAAGGTGAGGAGTTAAGTTTATGAAGAGAGAGTATGAGGCTTAACTGATGGCAGAAGCTTTGGGGAAGGCAGAAGGAGCTTAAGTCCTGTGCTTAATTGGAGGCACATCCTCATTGTGAACATGGAGAGTGGAAGTGGGGTGTTGAGGGAGTGCCTGTCTGATGACATTACTTTCTCTGGGAAGCAGAAGGGAAAGCCTCTGCGGATAGTGCAGGAGAAAGTTGAATGCTCTGATAATTTATTTATGTGTGTGCAATGGTTGGAAAGTCTCTGAGCATGAGTCTTTGTGTGGCTTTCACTGTTGGTTTCATCTGTCTGAAAGCACAAGGCAATAAAAATCAAGCCCTGTGAGCTTTATAAAAATATCTGTGGTAAAAACTAGGAACCGAACACCAAAGCAATATTGAAGACATGATAGGTAGGTAGATAAAGGTACAAGCGGACGGATAAGTAGACTAAGATTCCCTAACAAGTTCTGGCTTCTGTGGGGTTTTGAATGAGTACGTCTTTAATAATCTTTATTATTCTTTAAGATAGGATTTTATCCTCCAAATTGAGATGTGAAAACACTAAGGTTCAGAAGGGTGAATTTATAAACTTTGTCTCAGGAGAGCCAGAATCTGATACCATATTTGTTTGGCCGCCCAAGCTTATTTGACTGTCATTCATTATATGCCTAGAAAATATGATTCAGAATAGTAAATCCTAAGCAGAGAAACACAAGCTGTTAAGAGTTGCCGAGAGGAGAGTAATAAAGAAAACCAAGAGGGCTGGAATACAAACTCTGAGGGAAAAGGCGGGAGGGCCTGTGGTGACAGGTAGTTCTCTTAGGAAAGGAATGACATAATAATTTTCAAATACATGGATTTATTTTTCTTTCTGAAGGAGAGAATCAAAACATTATGGCATAAGCGTCAATAACCGGAAACGAGTCACACGTCATTGTGTTGTGGTGTGTAGTTAACTGTTGACAGACTGGCTGGGAGACGGCATGCTCAGTTCTCCAGTGTTGTGAAAGAAGCCCCCCCGCCCAGGGTGTTCTAGGACACAGTTGTAAAATAGCTGGTATTTGATTAGATAAGGCTGAAGAATAACATTCAAGTAAGAAGTGGAAAACAAGCCAGGAATAGGCAAGGGCCCAGTTTATAGGACATTATCATATAAGGAAGACTGTAAGTCCCTGAGAAGCCAGAACTGTATCTTCTTCACTCTTGCCCAGCATGATGCTTAAAGCACATTTGGCTCTATGAACATGTCAATCAGGAGACTGTGTTTACTTTTAAAAGCAAAGGAGCTATTGAAGGGTGAAGTGTAAAGCGGCATGATCATATTTGTGTTTTAAAATCTTGAGGGGTGCTAGGTGGCAGATGCAGAGGCAAGATGACATCCAGGGCATTTGGCACGTGGTAGGGGTGAAACCTCTGGGATATGGGACAGAAGATCAGTCTCTGGAGCAGGGAGAAATAAGATGAGGGGAAGGGTTGGGAAGAATCTCCTGATGCTGATCTCTCAATGAGTAATGAACATTCTGGAATAAAATCAGACATGGAAATCAAGAGCCACTGTAGAGTGATAGATTGAAAACAGTGTCTTAGAAAACTTGATTAAACAATGACTTGTAGGGTCAAAACCCAAAGGGTGAGGAGTGTTCCATCATGGAGGCTTCATAAAGGTGATTAGACATTAGGAGGTATAAGTTCAAGTCAGAGTGTTGATAGTAGAAATAAAGATAATGAGAGACATTTTTGTAAGAAATCAGTGCTTGGTGATTACATTGATTTACTCATTAATTTATCTATTCATTGATACAGTATTCTATAAAGAATTTAAGTGACATATAGGCAAGATAAACTAAAGGAAGCTCCAAGATACTGTTCATTTGAGGAAAGAGTACAATTGTGCAGAATAGAAATTTCTTAGAATAATGAGAGATAAATTTTATTTGTGCATAATGATAACAATGTGGAACATATTTAGTAGTTACATAAAGGATGAACTAGTAATTCTTGTGCAGTTTATATGAATTGTTCCCTCAGCCCTATCATATAGGCAATATTACTTGTTCCCTTTTATGGGTGTGGAATCTGGGTCTTTGGGGTTATGTAAGTTGTTCAAGGTCAAATTGCTATAAATGGTGGAACTTGTATTCAGATTGGGCTGGATGATTCTAATGCCATACTCTGCATCATGTGCCACACTGTTAAGTCTTATACTTGGTTCTTAGTTGATAACTGAGCGAGGATGTCTGGAAGAAGTAGAGAATATGGAATTAGAGCCTCAGCCAAAGACATAGTAAGTAGTTTTTCCTTTAGGAGTCAGCAATGTGTTGGTGATACTTGGTGGTAAAAATGGGGAGTGCATTTTCACATATTTGAGATAAACAAATAGTGGAGATTTGATCAAAACATATTAAAAATGGAACCATTCTTTGGGGGTTCAGGAAACTTCTATTAAGGTAGAAGGTTTTTCCCCCTTCCTTGGGAGAGGGCATTTATAAGCATTTTAGTCAAATATCTGTAAATTAAGTACAAAGAAATTTGAAAGCTCTGCTTCAAGGTTGTTTTACTAAGTTCTCTGCTTAGTAATATATATTGAGTTGCTTAACAGTGGTGCTTTCTTAAATATGGACTTGTATTTCCATTTCTCTGAAAATTGAGTAGAGTGTGTATGTGTTATGTATGTTCTGAACAGGATGTCACAGGACATCAGGCTCATGGCTCAAGAAGAAAGACTAGAAAAGTTATAGGTGTACCTTCTTATTCTAGTGGCAAGAGGCTGATCAAACAGTGCTAGAATCTGTTGGCTTGCTTGTTTTACAAATACATTTTCATTTTCAATGAATTGTATCAAGTTTGGAATGGGCTCCTGAGTTTTGCTATTGCATTCTTGAACAATGGGAATAAACATAAGAAAATGCTTTTGTGTTCCAGTTTCATCTCTGACCTTGCAAAAGTCAGTTCTCTGTACCCACAATAATATAACTAATAGAATATAGTTTATAGGGTTAAATATATCTAATGTACTTAACACTGTGATAGGGACAGAATAGGAACTCTACAGGTGCTCAATACTGTCTAATAATAGTGATGATAAAAATATCTGAAATGTAGAGAGTCCTTATAGTAAGCAGATACTGTACTAAGTACTTCATACTTCATGTGCATCATCTCATTCAATCCCCCAACAAGTCAATATATGTAGATGGTATGATATTCTCATTTTACTTATGAAAAGACTAAGATATAGGGAGTTTCAAGGACTTCCCTGGTTACTAGGTTAAAAAATAATGGATTTGGTGATCAAGAAAAATATGAAAAGGTGTTCAACATCTCTAGTAATTAGAAAAATGCAAATCAAAACGACTTTAAGATTTCATCTCAAGACAGAATGGCAGTTATGAAAAATACAAGCAACAATAAATGTTGGTGAGGATGTGGGGAAAAGGTACACTAATACATTGCTGGTGGGACATATAAGTGTATACACACACATAATGGAATATTACTCAGCCTTAAAGAAGTATGAAATTATGGCATTTGCAGGTAAATGATGGAGCTGGAGAATGTTATGCTAAGTGAACTAGGCCAATCCCAAAAAACTAAACACCGAATATTTTCTCTGATATGTGGATGCTAATTCACATTGGGGAATTGCTAGGGAAGAACAGAGGTATTTTGGATTAGGCAGAGAGGAGTAAAGGCAGGGGTGGGGTATGTGGGTAGAAAGTATAGTAAAATGAATTGGACATTATTACCCTATGTACATATATGACTATATGACCAGTGTGATTCTACATCATGCATAGCCAGAAGAATGAGAAATTATACTCCATTTATGTATGATGTGTCAAAGTTCATTCTGTCATGTATAACTAATTAAAACAAGTAAAAATAAATAGATGATGCATTTGGGGTTCAACTCAGGATGCCTGATATAAGAGCCCAATCAATTCTGTCTTTCTCTACTCACTTGCTTCTGTCAGTGATTTCTGCTGTGTGGTATTCTTTCTAAATTGACCATCAGTGACTTTGTGGTCAGAGATATAGCTTTTCAGCCTCCTTAGCTCTTATCTTAACAGATGCTTACTGTACCTGAGGCTCTCAACATAATAGAAGAAAAATCCTCCTGCAGGATAGAGTTCTTAGATTGATGTGGAGAATGGTTCTTTTTTTTTCCTGTGAGTCTTAACTGAGTTGGTTCTAGATCCCAAGCTGGAGCTTTCCCACCAGTAGATGTTGAGCTATTTGATAGCCTCCTAAGTGCTAAGTTTGTACCATTGGGCCCTAAGAGCAACCTTGTTTCAGAATCAGTTTCATTGAAAGCCCAAAAAGTTCTTTGTGATGTGCTTTTGTTATTCTCAAATCTCTGAAAGAGGGGGTTGAAAGTCTAAGTTGGCTTTAGCTGTACTTTGGGGAACAATACTAGTATAACCCAAGCAATATAAGTCTGGAATAGCCAGTAAATGAGATGGATGTCTTAACCTTTTCCTGCTGCTATAACAAAATGTCTTAGTCAAGGCAATTTATAGATAATGAAAATGTATTCCTTATACTTTCGGAGGGTGGGAAGTCCAAGATCAAGGTGTCAGCAAGTTCCTTGTCTTTCCTCATGTGTCATCACATGGTGGAAGAGATGAACAAGTTACCTTGGGTATTTTTATAGAGCATTAAGGGGGCTCAAGAGGGGGGCAAATGTTTTTGCTCTAATAGCCTCCCAAAGATCCACCTCTGATTTCATCCCAATGAGGATGAAACTCAACATATTAATTTTGAGGGGACACAAACATTTAGCACATAGCAGATGGTGAAGTATGGTCTGCAGAACTCTGTAGCAACAATTCTTCAGGCCAAGCAACAGCCATCCTGGATTTGTGGCACATGTTAAATATTTGTGTATCAAGAATTCACTGTTTAAAGAACATATTACATCCTCCCCCAAATTAGAGAGATTAGTGATGTTCCCACTGCATAAAAGTCAGTGTCACCATTATTTAGTCCTTGTTATGAGGTAGGCATTTTATATTCAGTGTATTAGTGATCTTCATTACAGTGCTCTCGAGAGCTATGATTATCCCTATTTTACTGAAAAGGAAATTAAGATTGAAGTGACTTATCCAGGGTCACATAATAAGTGGTTAAGCTGGGATTTAAACCATAGTCTTGACTTTCTCATCTTAAGATCCTTCCAGGGCAAAGGAAGAGGAATCAATGTAGATAGCAGGGGCATGTCTGAGAGGAAGAGGGCAAGTCAGAGAGGTTTAGGACAGTTGAAGCTGTGGGAACTTCAGAATGAAGACATGGCCAGTCGTAGGAGATGCAGCAGGAAGTCTAGATAGAGCAAGAAAAATAGACCAGGCTTTTAAGTGTCTGTTTGTAATCTCCAATAAGATGGAAGCAAGATTTAACTCTTAGAAGTGAAGAAATATTCAGAAAATAGTGACAATACTTTAAAAAGCTTTACTTTCTGAGGCTGGAAATTATTAAATAAACTAACAAAAACTCCATGAATAAATTAACAAGAAAATCACCCCCATAACAGTGAGCATCTTAGTCAGCATGCACCAAGTAAAGTAACACTAACAGTCTTCAAACCTTGCTGGCTTAACAGAGCAAAAATTCTGCTCTTTGGCTGGCATTCCCCCCTTGTCCCCTCAACTCTGGGACCCACACTGCTGGGAAATCTACCTTCTTACATGCTAACAGTAGATAGAAAGGGAGCTCAGGGCAGTCTTGCATTGGTAGTATTCTAGTGGAAGTGACAAATGACCCTGCCACTCAGAACTCTTTGCTCAGATCTAGCCACATGGCTCCACCTAATTGCAGAGACACAAACCAGATATGGGCAGGTGGTAGCTAATGATTCGTATAGCATGGATCTGGAAAAGGGTGATAATATCCAGAGTTCTCTTTTTCCAAGTTAAAGCTTTATTTTATTTTATTTTTGTACTTGAAGAGAAGAAGGGGAAAAGCCAGTTGATAGAGGCAGGTAAGATTTTAATATTAAAAAAACATGCAAAAGTGACAATGGAGTCTTTACTGGAAGAAACATGATAGGGAACACAGGAAAAAGGATACGCTGGAGAATGGGCAAGTCATCCCAACTTGAGGTGACTTTGAGTGAGATGTTTGCAAAGGGAAATATGAGAGTGAAGAGAGAGAGGAAGCCTGGAACAGTCCCTGTGAGAAATGGACTAGATAGACCTAGTTATGCCTCATAAATCCATCCAGGGCCATTCTGAACAACCGAAGCTGAAAGCGGAACCCAAAAGGACAAAGGAAATCATGATTCTAGATGGCATTTGAAATAGTACTTTATTCCCTTTCTTAGAAAAAAGAAATTATGTGGTTTCCTTCATGTATAGGAAAAAATGACAACCCTGCAGCTTATGGTATTGCTGTCCATGTGTATAAATGTTTTTAAAAATGAACAATTCATGGGTACGAGCATTTTCCTCATTGAGGGCCCCACTCATTTTCACTAGGCTGTCTGCTTGTGTGAGAATGAAAAAGCAAGTCATCCGTGTCTTGGTGTATGTAGACAGAGCAAGAACTATAACTCAGGTTTCCAAGAAAATGAATTCTATTCCAAAAGTTGATTAGAAAATTCCCACAGAGGAGTTTAATCAATGCCTGGGAAGACATCATTGTTTTTCCAGAGTCAGGGAAAGCACAAAGGTAATTTGCTACATATATTACTCAAGACTCTTTAAAGTTTCAAGTATCTGCATCTAAAAGTTCAAAACTCATCAGGAGTCAGTCGTCCTCTTTATAGCCCCCCTTCTCTCTTCATATCCTTCATATTCTCTCTGTCTACCTCGCCTACCTCTCTTTTTCTGTTCCCATCTGAGATCTTTCTATTCTTTTGACTTTGTTCTCATGTTCCTTAAAATGGTAACAAGATGTTGTCCACCCTCATCTCCATGTGTACGTTCTCTAAACTTTAACTGAAAAGAAAAATAAAAATATTAAAAATATTTCTCCCCCCAGAAATTCAAAAAAATTTCCTCAGGTGTGTTTTGCTGGCTCTGATTGGCTGGATTATGGCACGTGACCATCCTGTGAGGCCTGCTGCCCAGGCAAGTCCACATCCATGCTCCCCTGCAGCTATGGAGAGGTGGAGGGTTGGGAGACCATTCCAAGGAGAATTAGAGCATTAGCAAACAGAGGCTGCTTGGGCCAAAACAGTGTTTACTATCTTCAAAAAATGTAAAGTATAATTTCTATACTTTCATATTATGTATATATAATTCTATATTCTATAAAGTTTTGGACTTAAAGGGATGATGTTTCTAAGAAAATGTCTCAAAGAAAATAACTGTGTCCATGGCTTTTTCAGTTCATCTCCTTTTCTTTAGGTGGCACTCTGAGTTAGGACTGTATTGAAAATCCAGAGGAAGGTACTAAGAAAAATAGCACAACCTAACATGAGCTAAAGTCAGAATATTTTCATTGATGGCTAACTAGAATTATTCTATAATTACTCCACCACAGCCCTGAAAGTGAGTCACTAAGAACTGAATATTTATAAGCTTTCTGACCTCAAAAAATTCAAAATCTTAAATGGGGTCACCTAAGGAGACTGTGGAAAACTTCCATGCAACTTTGGCAGATGATTTTAGTTCTTATTTCAACAAGCTTGGTATGAAATGCATGCCATCTGGTTACTGGGAAAATTCTAGTGCATATTAACTGCTTGTGTGAGAGACATTCCTGCCATTTAGTTGTAAATGATTGCACCTGCAAATGAAAAATAACAAGAAAGAAAAAGAGCATGTCTTATCATTTGCTCCCAGGGCTGGAAGATTTGATGACACAATACTGCTATTTCATCCACTTTTAAAATCTGTGTCTGATCAGTACAGCTGTTCTACCACAACTATTTTGAATATGTTGTGCTGTATACTAGAACATAGGACTGTTGGGGGAAAATTTCAATGCAGTCAGTGAGGAATTTCCATCTCCTCAAGGCATTTCTGAGTATTTCAAGATAAAATGGCAGGTACTTCTTATTTTGATTTTATCTCTGTTAAATAAGTGTATTTCAAAGAAGAAAGTTTTATACCTCCCAGGTCTGACTCACCTGAGATGGTTAGCAGTTCTCTGCCTAAGATGAAGTCATGTAGATACAAGAGGAAAATCTCTCCATCAGGTCCTTCTTCACTTTCCCAGAAAGACAGTAGTGGTTATCTAGTGATTATCTATGCATTTAGCCCCAAATTGGGAGATTCATGTGCTTTAAAAATTGAAAACTCTGTTACAAAGATGCAGCAATACTACATTGTAATTGCTTGGTGCATTCAACTTGTATTTTGTTTGTGATGCACTATGTTTTTCTCTCAACATTCAAAGCCAGCATAGACTAAAGGAGGTCTTGGTATAGCAAAAGGATGGTAGAATAGAGTTTATTAGATAGAGTTTATTCATAACATAGCTTTGTCACTGTATAATCCTTGGGAAGTTACTTGCATTCTGCAGCATTTAGCTTCTTAAAAGGGGATTAAAAATAATTATTCCCAGGGAGATGAGAAGTTTTAATGAAATATTATATGTGAAAGTGCTTGGCAAATAGATTGAATTAAATACATATTAGCTAATACTGCTCCCCTCAAATCAAGCATTATAAAACAGCTCTATTGCTTTCAATCAATCTTCCCAAACTAATCTCATCTACCTGATGAATTTACAGCATATACAAATTACTCTCTGTTGAATGAGTATTATTTACAGAATGATATTACAAGCTCCTAGTGGGTGAGAAGCAGCCTTTCCTTTCCATTTGTGAGTGCTAGGCATTGAAAAAAGAATGAGTGTCTGTAACTAACAGTAGAATCCTAACAAGTAGACATCATTCTGTTACCCTCACACTTACAGAAACTTTCTAGGCAGTGTATTTAATGTATCTTTTATTTTTAATGGATCTTTCGTTATTACTGCCAGAGTTTGTCTCTTTGATCCAGCGAAGGGATCAGCTATCAATGTGCCTTCACCACAGAAAATACAGCCAAGTCTCAGGCACCCTGTTTACTGTGGTGACAAGCATACTTACTTAATACCACCAACCCTAAGGGGACATGGTACTCTATCTTCAGATACAGAAATGGACTGCTAATTATGGCATCTAAGTAAGAACTTGGGCCACAGTACTGGGCTGGGCAGCTGGGCTTGCAGCATACCCGATGAAGCCTTAAATCAAGATGTATGCCATGGGAATCCAAAGCAAATGATAAAACTTTTAAAAACCAGTAGCTATTTACCAAGAGAAAATAATAGTAAAGAATACAACAAGAGACCAGGGATAATGGCTCTTGCCTATTACTCATCTTCAAAGAGCATCATGAAACTAAATAGTTTAATCCTTGCTTGTTCTTCTGGATCTTAATGATTTTGTTTTTCCAGAAAAAAAACCTTTAAACAGGCACATTACTAGAAAAAAGAAAATCAAAACCTCGCTATTGTATGGAAGAAATTAAAGATAATAATATTAATATATTTTTTTGCTCTCTCTCAAATTTTCAGGAATTTTAATGTGTTTCTTAAACATTTAACTTTACTGTGCCAGATTCTAAATGGTGGGAATCTATTGTTTCCCTTAACACCATTTTACCAGCTGATATTCAGGATTAATAATATATTTCTTTTAAATCAATGTTTTATTTTCAAAATGTTTCATATTAATTATTAATATGTTTCATATTAAAAAATATATTTTAAAGACTTTCTTCTCTCTTGGCTAGAATTAGTTCAATTTACACTAATAATGTTTTGATTAAATGAATTTCTTTCTCACTGAATTCATGCGGTTTTAGAAAAATTGTTTAATAGCTCAATATGAAAGTTGTATTTTATTAATTGGAGCTGGGATTTGATTTCTTGCATATTAAATGTTGTTGCTACTGGAAACATTACTTAAATAATTTTTTGTTTTATTGCACAGGTTGGTTAAGGTCAAGGAGACTGAATCCCAGCTTAGATTTCAGAGATGACAGAACATATCTGTTTTGGGCTAAAAGGTACCATGTGCATAAAGAAGTCTTCTTTCTGAGAACATACCACTTTGCTATTTTAAGATCTTTAATATTTTATGCATTGTGCATTTGTCAGATGAGAAGATACTTTTCCCCATGAAAAGTATTTTTATTGAAGATATTGTAGCTAAAAATAACAGCTTATGTTCCAGTTAGTAAAATTGACTAAAAATGTAATCTAAATATTATTATAAATCATAAATTAGAATTTTATTTTGATTTTTAATTTTATATCATGTTTGATGTTAAAATGACATTGAAATTAAATATATTGTAAAAATTCTTTAAAGTAAACACTATTTAATATTTAAGGCTGCTTTTAGTTCTTTGGTTGTCTGTGTTGTGTGTTTATTCTCTAATTCTTTGTAGAAATGTAGTTCCAAATTCTTATTTTAACCTTCACAAGCATTCAGTTCCCATTCTTAAATTTTACTCCAAGTTGAAGGCTTAGGACAGCAGATTGGGAAAAAAGACTAGTTGTGGCAAAGAGAAAGATGAGGAAAGAAAAGAAAGGAAAAGCTTTGCTTTGTTCTCCACTCATCCTTTCGTGGCTAGTGTATTGCATCACCTCCTCTGTAGCTTCTAAACCCCTGGAACAAGACAGGGTGGACATTGTGTGACTTAGACTACTGAATTGGCCCTCTTTTATTCTCTGAGGGCAGACAGCACAGCAATAAGAACGCTTTTAGAAAACACACACAAGCACAAGGCTGGATGGCTTCTTGGGTTCTTGGTGTAGGGTTGGGTGAAAAACTATGGATGGTTAGGAGAAAAATATAGAGAACTAGAGGAAGAGGAAGGCACTGGAGAATCACACAGAAAGTGTATCCTGGGAACCCACAAATGCCACTTCCTTGAGTACTTGTTCTGTCTTCAACCTTCTATGTCTTCCATACCCTCATCTATCTCATTCCCCATCTTTATTAATAAAGTAGTGCCCTAAGCCAGGAAAGTCAGAGTTCCTGGCTCCTATGGTTGAAAGAGGGGTAAACACGACAGATAGAACCACTATTTGCAGAAGCGATTTCATGTGGAAAGTTCTTATGGTTTTGTCACCTGAACATAACTCAAGAGCAAAACTCTATCTCAGGAACTGGGTGTATATTGCTATCATTTTACCTGGAATGGACTTAGGCACTTCACTTTCATTAACCTGTTTCTGCCTGACTGAACCATATCTTATCGCTAGGGACATATTCTTAGTTTAGTTCCCACATGACCTTACTTGCAACTATCTTGGTCAATCTATATTGACTTTAGCACTATTAGTAATGGCTTAGTACTCATGACACCAGAGATACCAACAGATAATCTCAAGTGTGACGATCTAAAGATGTGGTCCCTAATGGTAAAACATCAAGACAGCCTCCTCTACCTTGGTCCAGGTGTTCTTCTTTCATTAACATTGTCTTCTGTGCTATTTGTTACAGACAAGAAACAAAACTGTTTAGCATGTCATTGAAGATCTTTCATGTTTACTTTTTCAGCTTTATTCACATCACTCCTCACCTTAAACTGAAAAAATTTGCAGAACTCTGACTGTATCTGTCCCTCCCACTTCTGGGCTTTTGTATATACAGTTGTCCTTGCTTCTGGGCCCCATTTAACATACTTAATTACCTGGCTAAATCTTACTCTTCAGACTAACTTAGATCTACTTCATTTTAGAAGCTGATGAACTGATTCTCACAAGAATACGATAAGCATTATTCTTGAGGCTCCTGTAGTACACGCTAATAGGCCTGTTCTGCTGTGGCACTTCACAATCTGGTTTTCTTATTCCTCCTTCTTTGACTATGCATTTCCTAGGGCAGGTGTTGTCCAGTCTCTGGCAGTTAGGTATTTGTATTGTGATTGAAATTGGCTTTGTCTAGGCATCAACTGGTGGAAAAGTATAACTTCATCCATGATTCCAACTCTAAATAATGGTTTTTATTTTGAAGAAGAAAAAGAACCTTTTAAGAGTTTTTCTTATATGATTACAGTCATTATAATGATGGGCAGAAAAAAAATAGACACAGAAAGAACAGAACTGAGTTCTTTTGGAATTATTTTTGCCCACATATGCTTTCTTTTCTTATAGTTTCCCATTCTATACTTCCTCGACTGTTAAATCAAAGACTTGAAGCAAAAAACTCAACTCAGTCCTTTGACATTTAATGATAAAAATTTTGAAACCTTAGGATGAATATTGTCCTATTTATCAATTTAATATCTTATTCAGTATTTGAGTTTCTCCCTATAATATTTTTATTAAAACCTATGCTTTTAATTTACTGAATTTTGATCCAGTTTATTTAGTTCATGAAAAATTTCAATGTGTTTATTTAATGAAAATGTTTTAAATAAATCATTGGTATTAGATACATTCCTTGAGATTACATGAATAAAACAAATCAAAACCTCCTTTCTTATGATAATATTTCAAGTATTTGAATACAACTATCATGTTTTAACTGGGGTTTCTCTACTTGCAAATAAATATGAGATTTAATTGTTGATTAGGCTCAGTGCCCTGTGAAAACTACTGTTGTATATTCTCAAATTATTCTCTAAGTGCTAACCTTCATAGATATTTGCACTAGTTAGTACACCAGGAAGTGAAATACAATGATATATTCTAATTCTTTCTACTATATTTCTCTTAATTCATACCAAGAAATCACATTATCATTATTATTTTGGTATGTGCATCCTACAATTAACTGAAATCAGGTTTTCTATATATCAAGTCATCTAATTTTCATATTGTCATGCTAAGTTACCTGATATCATACTAAATTTTAAGTACAGAGATAAAGTTGTCAGTGTTCTAAAAAAGACACCTAGTGAACAGAAAAGCTGTCCACAAGTATTCACGTAGATTGTTTACATGCCTGATGAGGGATCTGTGTTTCATTTTCATGTACTTTGGTTATTGATTAGTTTCTGGTTCTTGTGTTTCCATACTGCAGTTTGATAGATTTTTTTAATGTAAACACAGATATCTGGCCAAATTCATCTCTGCCTCATTGCTGACCAGATTTTGGCTTTTTGGCAAAGTCTACATCATCCTATCACCATCATCCAACATAGCAGTTACTATTTTCATCTTTGCTCTTAACCTGTCATCGTTTAAATTTTATAATGACTTTGTTTGGGGATAAGATAGGGTATGAAAAAGGAGCATGTCTTCCCTATCCTGAACTTGTACAGTTACATTTATTTTTAGTTTTTGGCCACAGTGAATTTTTTTTTATTTATTGCTATCAGATTTCTTCATATTACATTTAACCCCTCACCAGTCTATTCTGATGACAACATTTTTTATCTAATGTCTAACATATTTCATTCCATATATAATGCATTTTGGAGGTTTAAATGAAAGAATAAAAGTGCAGGTTTATTTATCATCTTATCAAACATGGACTTAAATTCATTCTACCAAAGCTTGTTCATTCTTCTTAGTGTGAAAGTCATTGTAGTTGACAGAGAAGTTCGAAGCAAAAGATTAAGAAGCTAAGTTTTTCTTTTATCACTCCTTATCAGAGACAAACAGCAAGCTGTGTTTTATATGAATACATTTTTGTTGGTGTTACCTCAGTATACCTTTATTTTCTTCAGAGAAATCAATCATTATATTTATCATCCTTGCTTACTAGTTTATTGCCTTTATTTCCCACTTAAATGAAATTGATAAGAGTTAAAATTTTTATAAGACAGGGAAAAAATTTTTCAAATGTTCTGATTTTTTTCTTTCCCAAAAGAGTCATCCATTTATTTTTGAATTCCCACAACATTATTCCAGTTTGTCACATTTGTGCATTGCACTGGGAAAATATTCTTAAATTTCTGCAACTGGCTTTGTACTTTGTAATATAAGCTAGAAATGCATTGTCTTTTTCCTTTTTCCCTTCTCAAATATGCCATGGAAAGTGCATCTACCTTTTGGTTCATGAATTTCAACTGTTCCCTTTTGATTGTTTTGCAGGACTTGTTGTGGTTGGAAATGAGACCTCTCCCTAAAGTTCCCCCAGAAGTTAACGCAGGAATATTCAGAGTTGAAGTGATTAGATATGAGAGTTGTAACCTAACCGGGTCCATCTTACTTTGAATGGACCACCTGGGTGTTAACCTGGCTGGTGGAGGGGGCGTGGCTGGAGAAGGTGGGTCACTGGAGGCATGCCCTGTGGCCTTTTCCTCTTTCTTCTCTGCTTCCTTTCCACCATGAGCAGAGCAGTGCTTCTCCACAGTGCCCTTTTGCCATGCTTTGTTCTGCCTCATCTTGGGTGGGAAGCAATGGAGTGGCAACCATGGATTGCACCTTGAAACTGAGAGCCAAAATAAACTTTGCTTCCTCTAAGTTGTTCTTGTTAGATATTTTGGTCACAGTGATGAAAGCTCAGTAACAGGGCTACTATAATGCATCACCTATCACAAGTTAGTCTTGTTTGACTTAGGTTACATTCTTATCATTGCATGTTACTCAGAGGTCTAATTATATCAGGTCACAGTGAAAACCCTTGGTGTATTACTGTGTTGGACTTAAACTGCAAGGTATTTAAGTTTACTTTTTCATTAATATTCTTAATTTATTATTCACAACATGTATGTTGGTCTATAGATAGTAATAGTGTGTAAGTTGCACCTCCTGAAATTGTGCCTTCTTTTTTGCATTTTTTGAACAAAATTCTTCCAGAGTCTAGTGTGGGCATGCTTATCTGAGATGTTTTTTTCTTTCATTTTTCTTTCTTGGTAAAAACTTTGATGGAAGAAGGTAAAACATTAGTACTGATAAAGTGTCAAGTATTACCTCCTCACAGTGTTCTCAGTACCCCATTTACTTCATAAGTGTTGACTCGATCCTAGTTACTATATGGAAAATCCAAGAGGATATCAGGTGAGCTCACTGATTTTTCCTACTTTTTTCCTGCTGCCTTGCAGATGTTCTTCACTTAGGAGGCTTTTTGAGTTCTTCCTCTTGCTGCTGCTCCTGATGCTGATGGTTTGTTGTCAAGGCTGCTCTTCACTGGAACAGGTGATTGAAGTAATGTGACAGTTATGTTCATAGATATTCTATTGAGGTATATAATGTCCTTGAAATCCATACAAGGTATTGTATCTTTTAATAGTAATTATCTTCCAATTTCTATCTTATCGGTGTCTTCAATTTACATTCAATGTAAATGTTGATTGGTTAAGTGTGATTTTATTTTCTTGTTTTCTAATTTTTCTGTTTTTTTACTTCTCTATTTATTATATCTTTTCCATATTTTTGATTGGTGCATTATACTTGTACCTAATGGTAGGATTTGTTGTTACATATTCATACATGCATACAATATGACAATATAATTTGGTCAGTATGATTTTACAGTATTTCCATTTTCCCTTTCATTCCCTCCCTGTCCTGTCACTTTCCCCTATTTTCTGATTTCCCTTTAATTTTCATGAGATTCTCCCACTCCACCTTTCTTTTCTTTTTTTCTCTTTAGCTTCCACATATGAGAGAAAATATATCATCCTCAACATTCTGATATTGGCTTATTTTGCTTAACATAATGTTCTTAAGTTCCATCCATTTTCCTGAAATGACTTAATTTTATTTTTAATTATAGCTGAATAGAACTCCATTATGTATATATACCACATTTTCTTTAGTCATTCATCTATTGATGGACATCTAGGCTGGTTCCATAGTTTGGCTATAGTGAATTGTGCTACTGTAAACAAGGGTATGCATGCATTGCTATAAAAAATGACTTTAATTCTTTAGGATAAATACTGAGGAGTGGTGTAGCTGGGTCCAATAGTGGCTCCATGCCTAGTCTTTCAAGGAACCTCCATAATGATTTCCATAAAGTTTGTGGTAATTTACAATCCTACCAACAACGCAAATGTGTTCCTCTTTCTTCAAATCCTCTCTAGCATTTACTATTCTTTGTATTGATGGTTGCCATTCTGATTGGTATGAGATAGAATCTCAGTGCAGTTTTGATGAGCATTTCCCTAATTGCTAATGATGTTGAACATTTTTTCACTTATTTGTTGGCCATTTGTATTTCTTCTTTTGGAAAATGTCTGTTTAATTCATTTGGCCATCCATTAATTGTGTTTTTTTTAAGTGGTTTTTCAGTTCTTTATATATTCTAGATATTAATCCTCTGAAGAACAGTTAGCAAAGATTTTCACCCATTCTGTAGGTTCTTACTTCACATTCTTAATTGTTTCCTTTGCTGTGCAGAAACTTTTAAATTTGACTTCTTTCTACTTATTAACTCTTGGCATTTTTTTCTGAGCTTTAGGGATCCTATTGAGAAAGTTGTTGCCAGTGACTTGGAGTGTTGACCCTATGTTTTTTTCTAGGAATTGTATAGTTTCTGTTCTATAATTATTGATGTGTTAGGGATTAAATGTTTCATTTTATTTTCTTATTTTTGGTTTTTAATTCTCGATTTTCTTTATTCTGTTTTTCGGTGGATTAATTACAGGTTTGTATTTTGATTTATCTATTGTGGTTTTTTTTTTATTGGTTGTTCAAAACATTACAAAGCCCATGACATATTATCTTTCATACATTTGACTCAAGTGGGTTATGAACTCCCATTTTTACCCCAAATACAAATTGCAGAATCACACATTCACATTTTTCCATATTGGCATATTAGTGACTGTTGTATTCTGCTACCTTTCCTATCCCCTACTATCCCTCCTCCCCTCCCCTCCCACCTTCCCTCTCTACCTCATCTGCTGTTGTTCAATTCTCTCCTTGGTTTCTCCTCCCCTTTCTCCTCACAACCTCTCATATGTAATTTTGTGTAACATTGAGGGTCTTCTACCATTTCCATATGATTTACCTTCTCTCTCCCTTTCTTTCCTCCCACTCGTCTCTGTTTAATGTTAATCTTTTCCTCATGCTCTTCCTCCCTGTTCTGTTCTTAGTTGCTCTCTTTATATCAAGGAAGACATTTGGCATTTGTTTTTTAAGGATTGGCTAGCATCGCTTAGCATAATCTGCTCTAATGCCATCCATTTCCCTGCAAATTCTATGATTTTGTCATTTTTTAGTGCTGGGTAATACTTCATGGTGTATAAATGCCACATTTTTTTATCCATTCATCTATTGAAGGGCATCTAGGTTGGTTCCACAGTCTAGCTATTGTGAATTGTGCTGCTATGATCATTGATGTGGCAGTATTTCTATAGTACGCTCTTTTAAGATCCTCAGGGAATAGTCTGAGAAGGGCGATAGCTAGGTCAAATGGTGGATTCATTCCCAGCTTTCCCAGGAATCTCCATACTGCTTTCCAAATTGGCCTCACCAATTTGCAGTCCCACCAGCAATGTACAAGTGTACCCTTTTCCCCACATCCTCGCCAGCACATATTGTTGTTTGACTTCATAATGGCTGCCAATCTTACTGGAGTGAGATGGTATCTTAGGGTGACCTTGATTTGCATTTCTCTGACTGCTAGAGATGGTGAGCATTTTTTCATGTACTTGTTGATTGATTGTATGTCCTCCTCTGAGAAGTGTCTGTTCAGGTCCTTGGCCCATTTGTTGATTGGGTTATTTGTTATCTTATTGTTTAATTTTTTGAGTTCGTTGTATATTCTGGATATTAGGGCTCTATCTGAAGTGTGAGGGGTAAAGATTTGTTCCCAGGATGTAGGCTCTCTATTTACCTCTCTTATTGTTTCTCTTGCTGAGAAAAAACTTTTTAGTTTAAGTAAGTCCCATTTGTTTATTCTTATTATTAACTCTTGGGCTATGGGTGTCCTATTAAGGAATTTGGAGCCCAACCCCACAGTATGTAGATCATAGCCAACTTTTTATTCTATCAGACGCAGTGTCTCTGATTTAATATCAAGCTCCTTGATCCATTTTGAGTTAACTTTTGTGCATGGCAAGAGAAAGGGATTCAGTTTCATTTTGTTGCATGTGGATTTCCAGTTTTCCCAGCACCATTTGTTGAAGATGCTATCCTTCCTCCATTGCATGCTTTTAGCCCCTTTATCAAATATAAGATAGTTGTAACTTTGTGGATTAGTCTCTGTGTCCTCTATTCTGTACCATTGGTCCACCTGCCTGTTTTGGTACCAGTACCATGCTGTTTTTGTTACTATTGCTCTGTAGTACAGTTTGAACTCTGGTATCGCTATACCTCCAGATTCACACTTCCTGCTTAGAATTGCTTTTGCTATTCTGGGTCTTTTGTTTTTCCATATGAATTTCATGATTGCTTTATCTATTTCTACAAGAAATGCCGTTGGGATTTTGATTGGCATTGCATTAAACCTGTAGAGAACTTTGGGTAATATCGCCATTTTGATGATGTTAGTTCTTCCTATCCATGAACAGGATACATTTTTCCATCTTCTAAGATCTTCTTCTATCTCACTCTTTAGGGTTCTGTAGTTTTATTGTATAAATCTTTCACCTCTTTTGTTAGGTTGATTCCCAAGTATCTTATTTTTTTTGAGGATATTGTGAATGGAGTGGTTTTCCTCATTTCCATTTCAGAAGTTTTGTTGCTGATATACAGGAATGCCTTTGATTTATGCATGTTGATTTTATATCCTGCCACTTTGCTGAATTCATTTATTAATTCTAGTAGTTTTTTTGTAGACCCTTTTGGGTCTGCTAGGTATAGAATCATGTCTTCTGCAAATAGTGATAATTTAAGTTCTTCTTTTCCTATTTTTATGCCTTTAATTTCTTTCATCTGTCTAATTGCTCTGGCTAGTATTTCAAGAACTAAATTGAATGTAAGTGGTGAGAGAGGGCATCCCTATCTTGTTCCAGATTTTAGAGGGGATGCCTTCAGTTTTTCTCCATTCAGAATGATGCTAGCCTGAGGCTTAGCATAGATAGCTTTTACAATGTTGAGGTAAGTTCCTGGTATCCCTAGTTTTTCTAGTGTTTTGAACATAAAGGAATGCTGTACTTTGTCAAATGCTTTTTCTGCGTCTATCGAGATGATCATATGGTTCTTATTTTTAAGTCTATTGATGTGGTGAATAGCACAATTTTTTGATATGCTTTTGTATTTGATTCGCCAGGATTTTATTGAGGATTTTTTCATCCAAGTTCATTAGAGATATTGGTCTGTAGTTTTCTTTCTTTGAAGTGTCTTTGTCTGGTTTTGGGATCAGGGTGATGTTGGCCTCATAGAATGAATTTAGAAGAGCTCCTTCTTTTTCTATTTCTTGAAATAACTTGAAAAGTATTGGTATTAATTCTTCTTTGAAGGTTTTGTAAAACTCCGCTGTATACCCATCCAGTCCAGGGCTTTTCTTTGTTGGTAGTCTTTTGATGGCTTCTTCAATTTCTTCCTTTGTTATTGGTCTGTTTAAATTGTGTGTGTCCTCCTGACTCAATCTGGGAAGATCGTATGACTTAAGAAATTTATCAATGTCTTCACTATCTTCTATTTTATTGGAATATAGGTTTTCAAAATAATTTCTAATTGTCTTCTGTATTTCTGTAGCATCTGTTGTGATATTGCCTTTTTCATCCCGTATGTTAGTAATTTGAGTTCTCTCTCTTCTTCTCTTCATTAGCATGGCTAAGGGTCTGTCGATCTTATTTATTTTTTCAAAGAACCAACTTTCAGTTTTATCAATTTTTTCAATGTTTTTTTTGGTTTCAATTTCATTGATTTCTGCTCTGATTTTAATTATTTCTTGTCTTCTACTACATTTGCTGTTGTTTTGCTCTTCCTTTTCTAGGGTTTTGAGGTGTAGTGTGAGTTCATTCATTTGTTGGTTTTTTCTTTTTTGGAGGAAAGAACTCCAGGAAATGAATTTCCCTCTTAAAACTGCTTTCATTGTGTCCCATAGATTCCGGTATGTTGTGTCTGTATTGTCATTTATCTCTAAGAAATTTTATCTCCTCCTTTATGTCTTCTGTAACCCATTGATCATTTAGTAACATATAGTTCATTTTCCATGTGATGTAGGATTTTTCCTTCCTTCTTTTTTCATTGATTTCCAGTTTCATTCCATTATGGTTGGATATGGTGCATGGTATTATCTCCAAACCTTTATATTTACTAATAGTTGCCCTATGGCATAATATATGGTCTATCTTTGAGTAGGATCCATGTACTGCTGAGAAGAATGTGTATCCACTTGATGATGGTTGATATATTCTATATATGTCGGTTAAGTCTAGGTTATTGATTGTGCTATTGAGTTCTATAGTTGCTTTATTCAGCTTTTGTCTAGAGGATCTGTCTAATGGCGAAAGCGGTGTGTTGAAGTCACCCATAATTATTGTGTAGTGATCTATTTGACTCTTGAACTTGAGGAGAGTTTGTTTTATGAACGTTGCAGCACCATTGTTTGGTGCATACAAATTGATAATTGTTATGTCTTGTTGGTGGATGGTTCCTTTTATATATTTTTTATATAGTGTCCTTCTTTATCCCTTTTGATTAACTTAGGTTTGAAGTTGATTTTATTCGATATGAGTATGGCCACTCCTGCTTGTTTCTGAGGGCCATGTGAGTGGTATGATTTTTCCCAACCTTTCACCTTCAGCCTGTGTATGTCTTTTCCTATCATATGAGTCTCCTGAAGGCAGCATATTGTTGGATTTTTTTTTTGATCCAGGTTACTAGCCTATGTCTCTTGATTGGTGAATTTAGGCCATTAACATTTAGGGTTACAATTGATATATGGTTTGTATTTCCAGTCATGTTTATTTATTTATTTATTTTAGTTTGGCTAGTTTTTACTCTTTGGTTATTTTCCTCTCCCTTTACTGAGATACCTCCCGCTGTTAGTTTTGGGCGCTATTTTTCAATTCCTCTTCTTGTAGTATTTTGCTAAAAATGCTTTGCCGTGTTGGTTTTCTGGCTGCGAATTCTTTTAGCTTTTGTTTATTGTGAAATATTTTAATTTCATTGTCAAATCTGAAGCTTAATTTTGCTGGATACATTATTCTTGGTTGGAATCCATTATTTTTCAGCATTTGAAATACATTGTTCCAGAATCTTCTCGCTTTCAAAGTCTGTGATGAAATATCAGTCGTTAACCTAATTGGTTTACCCCTGAATGTAATATGCCTTCTTTCTCTCATAGCTTTTAATATTCTCTCCTTGTTCTGTATGTTGGCTATCTTCATAATTATGTCTTGGAGTTGGTCTATTACGGTTTTGAATGTTTGAGGTCCTGTAGGCTTCCAGTATTTGACAATCCATTCCATCTTTCATCTCTGGGAAATTTTCTAGAATTATTTCATTTAATAGGTTGTCCATTCCTTTGGTTTGAACCTCTATGCCTTCTTCTATCCCGATGATTCTCAAATTTGTTTTTTTATGATATCCCATATCTCTTGAATAGATTGCTCGTGAGATTTAAGCATCTTTTCTGTGTTGACTATATTCTTTTCAAGTTGATAAACTTTGTCTTCATTATCTGATGTTCTGACTTCTACTTGATCTAGTCTATTTGTCATATTCTCATTTGAGTTTTTAATTTGGTTTATAGTTTCCTACATTTCTAAGATTACTGTTTGATTTTTTTTGAGATCTCTGTCTCCTGGTAAAGCTTGTTCTTTGACATTTGAATTTGTTTGTTTAATTCACTTTCAAAATATACTTTCATTGCTTGGACTTGCTGTGTCATGTCTTCTCTAATATTCCGTTCCATCTGAGTTAGGTATGCCTTGAGTTCTTTCCCTATCCATGTTTCTGATGCTTCTAGGTCCTCCTATAGATTTAAGTTGTCCTGCATTGTTTGTAATCCTTTTTTCCCTTGTTTTTTCATGTTGTTCATGTTACTTTCCAGCTCTGTTTGATTGCTGTGTTCTGTTCTCTCCTATAAATTTGTTTTGGTTTTGTATATCTCTGTTGTCTCTCCTTTGTGGTGGTAGACTATGCCTGCTAAAGTGGATTCCGCTGGGAAGGAGTTCCGATGGCCGAACTCCGGTGACGTCACCTCTCTGCTATGGTGGGGCCCAGGCTCCTTGCTGGGGTGTCCGAAGGGAGGGGTGGGACTGGTCTGTCTCTGGTTGGTTTCAGCTCCTGGTTAGCTACTTCATGAAGGCCTGGCTATAGACCTTTTCCTCTTCCTAGAGTCTCTGCGCTGTACCTGCTGAGCCGCATCTCGGGGTCTAGCCATGGGGTCGCCGGCGTGCGGGTGGTCTCTAGCTGCCCAGTCAAGGGGGTGGTCACCGTCGGGTGGCAGCCCAGTCGCATGGGCAGCGGGCGGGTGGTCGCTGGTGGTCGGGCGGTCTCTAGCCGCCCAGTTGCGCGGGCCTGGCCTCTCATCCCCTGGCTTCTCCTGCTTGCCCTGGTTTCTCCTTCTAGCCTGGCCTTCCCCTGTGTGATGCCTCTCGGCAGTTCAAACTGTCCTCTGGGCCTGCAGTTTGCGAGTTGTGGAGGGTGGCTATTGGGAACCCCGGCACCCTATTGTTTTGATTTTTTTCCGCTTGCCCCTCCCCCGGCGCTGGCTAGACAGGTTTTATTTTTGCTGCTGATGGGACGGGGAGTTGAAGGTCAGGTGTCTCTACCTTTCCCCGTGTCTCTATGCAGGCTCCTTCTGATCATTCCTCCCCCAGAAATCCTGGGAGAGATTTTATGTGAATTCCCCGCTGTATGGGAGATGGGATGAGTAACACACACCTGTTTTATTGTTGCAATCTGTCGGAGAGTGGTGGTGATGACTTCAGCTCTCCAAGATCCTATTGTGTTTTTGATTATATTTTTTGTAGAGTTTTTAGTAATTGTTCTAAATATATTATATTGAGTTTGGATCATAATCCCAAAAGATATATCCTGAAAGCCATATCCTAAATTTTGAAATCTTGAAAGATCAAATTTCTGAAAATATATTAAAATTTTCCCCCTCCCATCCTTAAAAGATTTTTAAAAGGACATTTATTGACCTGTTTAACAAAAATTTATTTGAGGAGCATATGAAAATATAAAGGAACAGTTCTTTATTCTAACAATAAAGAACTGTTTATTGTTATATCAAACATGTTTTGCCTTTATGTAAATACAAATGACAATCATATAGATAAAAGTTATGGGCAGACAATTAATAAATAGGTAAAAATGAAATGTTTAAATGTATATCACTGTAGGTGATCACTGGGTACACCTAGCTTTATAACTTTTGCTATCTGAAATGCCATAACAGATAACATAAGTCTTTTGACAAGATGGGTCAAAAACTACAGTGTCACCATTGCCTAAGCAGTTATCCAAAGAGTCAAGATCTAGAGAAATTTTATTTTTCACAAATGTAAATATACTAAAGGATATCTCTTTACTTATTGAGGAAATTTGGATATGATACAAAGATAAAATAGCATAGCAAATAAAGCATAGAACAGTAAACAATAATGTTGATAATTTAAAATAGTGTAAACAAAGTGAAAGAATAAGAAGAAAAAAGAAAACCAACAAATAAGCAAAAATATTAAAAAGAGAATTCAATACATGCAAACGGATATTACAGAGTTAAATTATGAGCAATTGCACAGAGGTAGTCCATAATTGCTGACCAATACTCACAGACAGTAAGTATACTTTGAAGTCTGCATAATGATGATTAGCTGTGTTTTTCTTTTCGTTTACAGCTCTCATTGAGATTTCATTCGTATGTATTTTTTTACACGATACTGTTCTTTTTGAAGTTCTCTGGCTCAATAAGATCAACATAAGCATTCCCTACAGTGCTTCCCCATCTTCTGTGGGATGCTTCTATGTTGATAGAAATCTATTCCACATGTCTTCACACAGACCACAAATTTCATGAAACCAATACTGGTGATGGAACAGCAACACCATTCTGTAAGTGTCTTCTTATCCTACTGAGTACATAATTCTGTTCCAACCAATCAGTTAACTTTACTAGTTTCCTCAAGTGTGGCTTGAATTTATTAAAAGCTCCTGAATTTTGTCAGCAGAAAGGAATGCCAAGGAAGACAAATAATGCATTTTTAAACAGAAGTTTTAAGGAAAATTTGACCAATTCCTTCCCCCAGAATCCTGTTTTCTACCTCTCTTATATGACCTTTTCTCCCCTGTAAGAATTTTTGGGACTTTGACTTTTAGAATTTCAACATTTCTGGGGATGTTAACTTTCAGGATTTTTTAAAATTGATTTTTAAATAAATAAATAAATAAATAAATAAATAAATAAATGGCAGTGGAATGCATTACAATTCTTATTACACATATATAGCACAATTTTCATATCTCTGTTTGTATATGAAATATGCTGACATCCAATTTGTGACTTCGTACATGTACTTTCGATAATGATGTTTATCATATTACATCATCCTTGCTAATCCCCTGCCCACTCCCTTTCCCTCTCACCCTCTTCCTTATCTAGAATTCATCTATTCCTCCCATGCTCCTCCTCCCTATTATGAGTCAGCCTCATTATGTCAGAGAAAACATTTGGCATTTGTTTTTTGGGAGATTGGTTAACTTCATTTAGACTCATCTTCTCCAATTCCATCCATTTACCTGCAAATGCCATGATTTTATTCTCTTTTATTGCTGAATAAAATTCCATCGTGTATATATATGCCATCTTTTTTTTTTAATTCTTTCATCCACTGAAGGGTATTTAGGTTGGCTCCACAGTTTAGCTATTGTGAATTGTGCTGCTATAAACATTGATGTGTCCCTGTAGTATGCTGTTTTTAAGTCCTTTGGGTGTAGTCTGAGGAGTGGGCAAGCTGGGTCAAATTATGGTTCCATTCTCAGATTTTCAAGGAATCCATACTGGGGCATTTTCCTCCCTTGTTTTTTCATCATGTCTATGTGTCTTCCTCTCTTGCAGTGTAGATCTGAGGTATTACAGCTTCTGCCCTGTTGTCTTATAGTATCCCTACAGGTTACCAATACCTCACTTTTAAGGAAGAGATCAGTATTACAGCACTCAATGTACCCAATGTGCAGCCATATATCAGTTAACTTCTATTTTTACATTTACAGTTTTGTCACTATAATCAGAAATGATGAGTTTGGGTATTTTCTGCCATATAGTCGATAGGTTTGTGTAACGATTTACAGTTTCTGATGCTGGAAGGGGGTTTGGGGATTGGCTGAGATTTTTATTAGGTAGGGTGTGAGAATATGTAGGTATTAGATTATATGACTAGTGAGAGGGTAATAATAAGAAGTTGGCTATTAGTGGGAGAAACATGAGATAGGCAACCCCATGCAAGACTCCCTGTTACCTCAGCAACAGGATAACTGTTAGCTCCCTTAGTAGAGAAACCTCTGGTGCAGCCAGGCACACAGGGACCTTGGTAACATCTTACCAGGTCCTTATTGTTGTCCCTTGATAGAAGTGGTGCTATCCCAGTTTCGTGGCCGTGGCAGCCTCAAACCTATATGTACCCTGATGTTGAGCTGTGGAGCCATGCTTTGGTGAATAAGGAACCCCAGAGTGGGGTGCTTCTCTACATGGGTATGAGGTGGCTCTCCCCTAGGACTCCAGGGGCAGATCTCCCCTGGAACTCCTGGCCATGGTGGTTTCGGGGTGGGTGGGCTCTTGGGCCTTATTTTTAATACACTCTTCTGGTGTATGTATTTTAATTGGAGAGTTGAGACCTTTTACATTCAGTTTTGTTATAGAGAGATTTTATTGTTTTCTGCCATTTTGGTTTATTCCTAATGTTTAATTCCATCTTAATTCTCATTTGTTTAACTACTCTCCTAATAAGATTCATCCTTTCCCAAGATCTGAAGTTCATTCTTAATTTCTATATATAGGCTTTCTTTTAGTATTTTCTGCTTATCTTGGAAGCATTTTATTTCATATTTGATTCTGAAGGATAGCTTTGCTGGATATAGCAATTTTGGTTGGCAGTAATTTTCTTTTAGAGCTTGACAATGAATCATTTTAAGACCTCCCAAATTTTATGGTTTCTATTGAGAAATTGGATATTATTCTGATTGTTATACATCTAAATGTAACCTGATATTTTTCTCTTGTGCCTTTTAAATTCTGTTCTTATTCTTCATATTTTATAATTTAATTATAATGTATCATTGAAAGGTTGTTTTCTGATGTTGTCTCTTTGGGGTTCTAATGCCTCTTGTATTTTATTTCATCCCATGGTTTAGAACTAGTAAATGAATTCAATTTTCTTTTTACTGAGGTTTTTTTAAATGAAGACATTTCTCTTTGAGTTTTGATTTTAGAAAGGTTTGTTTGTTTCTGAGGAAGGTTGGGTGACATAGTTGTCATGCTGTTTGTTTTCAGCCTTAACCCAAATCAGCCACACTTATTTAGAGTCTTTATGCTGAGCTCCATCCCTTTGTTTCCTGATAGCATCTGTTGGGGGTACATTATCTGAGTCACAGCTGCCTTCACTCTCAGAATGTCTTTGTCATTGTGACCCTAGTAGGAGTGTTAAGTCTGGCAAGGCTGTTGTCAGCTTCTTCACCTTCTCCACCTTGGACTGCTCTGAACTGTGTCACACCCCTTGTTCTGAGAGCCTCAGTCCATTTGTTGTGGGGAAGTGTGAGAGAAGCATCAGTCTGTTTTTTAGACCCTTCTGGGCATGGAGGAGGTAGCACAGTTTCGGTGATAGGCTGTTGCAGGGTCATCTGATGCTGATTTATCTCATTTCCACCCATCAATCATGCTTCTTATCCCAGAGATCAGACTGACAGTTTTAAATGAAAGTGACCTTTACTCTTCTTCACTCTGCAGACTGCTAGACTAGCACTGAAACTCCCACAACTGCCCAGACCTTCCCTTGAATCTGTAATGTAGTCTCAACCCTGTGCCCAAATGACTCATGGCATGAGCACTCACCAGTCCAGTGAAAGTAAAGTCTAAGTGGCTCTTTGATCTCGGGTATTCAAAGAGCAACTATTTTAAGAACAAGACAAAAAACAACAAAAATAACAAAAAATAGAGAGCAAAATATAAAATAAAGGTAAACTGCATGGATTTCTAGTTTCCCACTCAGGAAGTCCAGAGAGTCTTTATGCCATCACCACTTCCCCATTCTCAGTATTTCCATTGGAAAGTGCCAGGACTCTCCCTCACTGACTCTGCTTGTCAAACCTGAACTTTCAGATTGTAAAACCGTTGCACAGTGGCACCTGTTTATCCTTAAACTTGATGGAAGAATGTCTTTTGTTTTGGAGGAGAGCTTCCTCTCTCCCACTGAGCCACCATGCACCAGACACTATCTATGGATTTTTTTTTTTTTACTTTTCTTTCTATTCTAGAAACCAATAGTTTTATTTTTTATTTGGAGCTAGTATCCAAATTTCTCCACAAACTTCCTCTTCATTATGCTACCACAGAACTGTTATTTTAATTCAGTATTGCTGCTATGAAATTGTGTGTTCTGATGTGCCATTTTTTCTTCTTGGAAGGTTATTATCTGAAAGTTTTGTTTTGCAAGGCTCTTTCCCTGACCTGTTAGAGAAAGCAGTTTTTCTTGGAATTTTTATTTATTTTAGTTTTGTACCTGATGGCACTTGTGGGTTGCTGGCTTCTCTAGGTCCCAATCTAGGATATAGCTGGCAAAAGGAAGTCAAGAAAAACACCATTATGTCCTTTCTGGAGTCCTGTGATCTACAGCCAGTGTTCTCTAAAGTTTCAGAAAACTTTTATGTTTCTTGTACATTTAATGGTCAAAGATTTTTGCTGTACTAAGTAAGAACAGTAGAAAGAAGTATATCTACTTCATCTTTTGATATTTAACATTTTAATATCATCAAACTTTAGGTCTAAACAATTGCTCCATATTTAGATAGTAGCATGGCTATAGAAACATTTAAAATTTTAATAATAACAAGGAAGAAGAGTGTATCATTACATATAATATTAGGTCTTGGGTTGGAGTTGTGGCTCAGTGGTAGAGTGTTTTTCTAGCATGTGTGAGGCACGGGGTTAGATTCTTAGCATCACATATAAATAAATAAAATAAAGGTCCATCAACAACTAAAAAATATTTTTAAAAATGATACTATTGGGTCTTTATATATAGTCTGTATGCATTGAGAATTAACTTTAACTCTTAATAGTAGGAAATTATTTTCTAGTAAATAGTCATTGATAAAAATGAAAAATAGACACCAATAATAGTCATTTTCCATAAGATTTTAAAATAAAAAGTGTTGATTTAAACTTTTTTTATAAAAATGTTTGAGAAATGAAGACTTTGAAGTGATACTTTACTCTATTCCACCATCATAATTGTTTAGGAAAGCTTAATATGACTTAATGTTCTCATTTGTGTATAACAGCATTATTACTCTGAGGGACATTTTTTTTTTCTATTGTGATAAAATGCTTCAATCATGTGTGTGTGTGTGTGTGTGTGTATTTTGATTATTTGTTTTATTTTATATCTTTGAGGTACTGCATTGTCTGCAAAAGAATTCAATCCCACAGAATAAGCTCAAAAATGTATTAAATTAAAAGGCCTAAGAAGAACAATATAAAAAGCTTTCTTTAACAACAGGTGACTTACCTTAGGTCACAGAACACAGAATTTCAGAGATGGAAGGAATCTAAGTGCTTTTTCACACTACTAGTCATCTTGAATTAATGCCCAGCAGGAAGATATGAAACAAAATTGAAGCAATGTACAATTTGTAGAAGACAGAGGTTAAGGTCAAAGTATAAGTATACCCTAAGCATCCTATGTAGGTCTAGGAATGAAGGAACATATCTCACTTGAAGAGATAAGTGCTTAGCAGTTAATAATAGGCAAAAGAATATTGTAGAAATTTTTACTTAGGCTATTAATTTATGATCTATAGGGAAACTAACCTGCAATGAATTGTTTCTATGCTATTCTGGGAAAAATATATGTTTCAATAGTAGAAAATTAAAAACTTCCAAAGAAAAATAGATTTATTTCCTTTCTGTTTACATGAGTTTTTGCACATGTTAAATATTTCTTCATGTATTCTAGGTATTAATTCCCTGTCCAAGATGCATGTGGCAAAGATCTCCCATTATGTAGGCTTGTTCTTCATGCTCTTGTTTCTTTTGCTATGTAGAAGATTTTTAATTTGATGCTGTCCCACTTATTGATTCTTGGTTTTATTTCTTGCACTTTAGGCATCTTGTTAAGGAAATCAGTTCATGTGCCCATATGTTGAGCCTATGTTTTTTTCTAGCACTTGCAAAGCTTCTGGTTTAATTCCTAGGTCTTTGATCCACTTTGAATTGACATTTGTGCAGTTTGAGAGATAGGGATTGAGTTTCATTCTTCTACATATGGATATTCAGTTTTGACAGACCATTTGTTAAAAAGGCAATCTTTTCTCCAACATATGTTGTAGCACCTTTGTCAAGAATCAGACGACTGTATCTCCATGGATTTGTCTTTGTGTCCTTTATTCTGTTCAGTTGGTCTTCATGTCTGTTTTGGTGCCAATACCATGATGTTTTTGTTACTATACTTCTTAGTATTATTTGAGGTCTGGTATTGTGATGCCTCTTGCATTACTCTAATTGTTCAGGATTGCTTTGGCAATTCTGGGCCTCTGGTTATTTCAAACAAATTTTAGAACTGTGTTTTTTAAATTTTGTTTTGTAGTTCTGTGAAGAATGTCATAAAGAACTAAAAAACTTAACATAAAACCCCCAATAATCCAATTAATAGATGGGCAAAAAAAAAAAATAAAAAAAGAAAGAAAGAAAACCCTAATCAGACACTTCTCAAAAGAAATACAAATGTTCAACAAAGATATGAAATAATTTTCAATATCTCTATCAATCAGGGAAATGCAAATAAAAGCTACATTGAGATTTCATCTGATTCCAATTAGGTTGGCAGTTATCAAGAATACAATAATAATAATATATGCTGGAGAACATGTAGGAAAAAAAGTACAATCATACATTATTGGTGGGACTGCATACTGGAAAGCATTATGGATATTCCTCCAAAAAGTAGGAATGGAACGACTTTGGCCCAGCTATCCCACTCCTCAAGTTTTATAGCAGTACAGTTCACAAGTTATGCACCAGCCCAGATGCCTATTAACAGATAAATGGATGAAGAGAATGTGGTATATATACACAATTAAGTTTTACCTGGCCATAAAGAAGAATGAAATAAGACATTTGCTGGTGAATGGATGGACCAGGAGAACATCATCTTAAGTGAAATTAGCTGGACTATGAAGTCAAAAGTCAAATGTTTTCTATCATATGCAGAAAGTAGAACAAAATAAGAAGAAAACGAAAGGCAGGGGAGATGCTATGAAGATAGAAGAGAGATCAGTGGAGTAGAAGACTGGAATTGAAAGGGAGGGTGGAAGAATGGAAACAGGGAGGAATGATAAAATGAAATTAAACCAATTATCTTGTGTACATATATGAATGTACTAAAGTGAATTTCACCTTAGAAATAAATAGAAGGAAGAGCAGTGGAGTAGAATAAAGGAAACAGGGGAAGGGAGGAAGGGAGTAAAAGAAGAAGTACCCAAAACTGAATTGGAACAAATTAAATTCCATATTTGTATGATTATGTCAAATGATCCTAAATATTATGTTTAACTATAATATACTCATAAAAATATTTCTGAGCCCTTGAGAGAAATCTGAACACTGAATATTTGATGATATTAAAGAAATTAATAGTAATTTTTAAGACATAAAAATGTGAAAATGTGAAAGTAAACTTTAAAATATCTGCTTTTGAAGAGCCTCAGCTGACTGTGTCCTATGTAGTAAATATGCTTCTTTACTGTGTATAATGTTGGTCAATGTACCATACTTAAAACACAAGTATCATAAACAGCAATATGCTATCTTACATTCTTTATTTTAAGTAAAATTTCAACCTTTTCTATAGTTGGTTAATTTTTCATAACCTAGTCATTTTCTAGAGTCTTAAAAAATATTCTAAACCTAATAAGGAAAAAAGTGTATCTGTGAAATATATATAAATGTTTCTGTTAAGAAAATAATGGCATGCATTTCATGATAGAAAGTAATTCAATAACTTTAATCTTACTATTTTACTCATATTAGTTTATTAATGTTCCTGACTGATGGCATAATTGAAGCTCCAAAACATTAATATAACTAACAATATCTAGAACATTGCTAATTTAGTCTTTCTTATTGCTGTGATGGAAAGACCTGACAATAACAATGCAGAGGAGGAAAAGTTTATTTGGCACTCATGATTTCAGAGTCTCAGTCCGTAAATGATCAATTCCATTGTTCTGGGCCTGATAAAAGGCAGATCATCATAGAAGAAGGGTATGGAGGAGGAAAGCAGCTCAGGACATCACCAACAGGAAACAGAGAGGGCTGTACTCACCAGAGAAAAAATATTTGGCACAAAGTCACATCCTCAGAGATCTACCCCCTACCTGCCTATGGTTACCACCCAGTTAATCCATTCAAGTGGATTATTTCTCTGATGAGGTTAAATTTCTCATAACCAAATTATTTCACCTCTAAACTTCCTCTCATTGCCTCACATGAACTTTTGGGGGGCATCTCATATCTCATCCACAACAATTGCTTTAACTCTATTTGTATGAAATATTAAGCTTTCCATGGGTAGAAATTTAAGAGAGATAACTCCAACTTCTCCTAAGGACAGATGGAATGATGATATTAAAGTGATTGTAATGTGTATTATTCAGATTTTAGTCTATATCTTTTTTCTTTCTTTGGTTGATCACCTTATAATTAGTGATTTGACTTATTTCTCTAAAAACAAGGAGTGGTCGTTAAAACATGACCACCATTATTAGGGCTTATGAGAAAGAAGAAAGGACTACCAGTTTTTGGAAGGACATTTCCTCTGCAGCCAGGATTGGTGCCTCTACAAGGAATGACCTGGGATCTTTGGTGCCATCCTAAAGAGTAAGATAGAAGCACATTGAACTGCAAGTAGCCCAAATGTCTACAATAACCAGTATATCAGACATCTGCCAAGATTTTCTAGCTATTTCAGATAGACAGGAACAAGGACTGGATGTATCAATGGTAATAGCAATTCTGAAAATGAGAGCTAAGCCAATACAAAGAGTTTGTTTCCATTAATATTACATATACAACATATATGTATATATACACACACATATATATGTACACATATATGTATAATGAACACATATGCATGTATATATGTATAGATATGTATCTATAGATATATATTCTTTAGATTGCTACAGTCTGGGAAAATTCAAATTGCAATATAAATCTAAATTATTTTTAAAATTTCTACTTCTTTGGAACTAATTTATATCATACATTTGAAAATTAGTTCTACTTTACACTTTTCTTTTGATACTGACCTGATAAAAATAGTTAAACAATGACTCCTTCTGGCAAATAAACATCACCAAGGAAACTAGAAAATACTTTGAGATGAATGAAAATGAAAACACATCATGGTACAATGACTGTGTAATATGGCTAACATAATGCTTAGAGTGACATTTATTTATGTAAATGCCCATATCTGAAAATAAGAATAAGAATAACTTCCAATCAATTTCCTAACTTTATACTTATAAATCTGGAAGAAAGGTTAAAAAGAAAAAGAAAAACTCCATAGGTAGCAGAACAAAGAAAATAATAAAAATTAGAGTAGAATAAATTAAGAAGAGGATAAAAATAATAGGCAAATGAACAAAACCAAAGTATGTTTCTTTAAAAATGTTGACAATATTGAACACTGGTGTGAGCATGCTAAAAAGAAGTGACTTAAATTGCTACAATTGATAATGAGTTGACATTACTAATGCCTTTGCAAAAATAAATATGAATATGAGAATTACAATGAATAGCTATATGCCAATAAACTAAATAACTGCCAAATTACTAAAACATAAATATTCAAAAGTAACTCAATAAGAAATACAAAATTTTAGCATACCTATAATAAGAAAAGAAATGGAATTAGGAACTTAAAAATATCTACAAAGAAAAATCTCAGTCCTAGATGGCTTCCCTGATGATTTCTCCCAAATATGCAAAGATTTAATTAGAATTCTTCACAAACTCCTCTGAAAAACAGAAGAGAAGGCAATACTTATGAACTCACGCTATGAAGAAAGTATTTCCTTGATGTCAAAACAGACAAAAAAACAACTTGAGGAAAGATAACTGCATATCAATACATTTTATGATTATTGACACAAAAATTTCAACAACATACTTGCAAACTCAATACAGCAATAAAAAAAAGCATAGGAAAGAAGACAATTTTATACCATGTTCAAATGGGATTTATCCCAGATTGGTTTACCATGTGAAAAGTAATTAATGTAACATGCCTTCTTTATAGAACAAAGAACAAAAAAACGTATGTTCATGACAATAGATAATAAAATATTTTCTTTTTTTTTTCACAGAATCCAATATACTTCCGTGAATTCTTCAGCAAACTCAGAATAAAAAGGAATTTTCTCAAGTGATAAAGACATCTATAAGAAATCCACAGATAACATACTGTTATGTTTTGGATATCCCCCAAAAGCTCACATGTGAGACAATGAAGGAAGGTTTAGAGGAGAAATTATTGAGTTATAACCTTAATCTAATCAGTGAATTAATCCCTGATCGGATTAACTGAATGATGATTAGAGGAGGTGGGGTGTGGCTGGAGAAAGAGGTTCATTGGAGGCGTGGCTATGGGGTATATATTTGTATCTGGCAAATGGAGACCTCTCTCTGCTCTGATCATTATGTGAGCTGCTTTGCTCTGCCACACTCTTCTGCCATGATGTTCTACCTAACCTCAAGCCCAGAGGAATGGAGCCAGCCTTTTATGAACTAACACCTCTAAAACTGTGAGCCCTTAAGTAAACTATTCCTGCTGTACAACTGTTCTGATTGGGTCTTTACGTCACAGCAGCAAAAAAGCTGTCTAAAACATAGTGAAAGACTGAATTCATTTCCCCTTAAGATCACAAATAAAACAAAGATCCCCACTCACACCAATTCTATTCAGTATTTTACCTGAAGTTCTAGTTAGTGCAATTAGGCTAGCAATATAAGTAAAAGACTCAATTGGAAAGGGAGATATAACCTGTTTTTATTTGCAGCAACATGATCTAGTATATAACAAATCCCAAGGAATTCATTAAAAAACAATTAGAACTAATAAACAATTTTGGCAAGACTAAAGAATACAAGATCAATAAATACAAATCTATTTTATCTCTACATACTAGTAATGTACAATCTGAATATGATATTAAGAAAATAATACATTTTGAATAAAATACTCAGGAATAAGCTTAACAAAAGAGGTGCAAAACCTATAGTCAAAAAACTAGGAAGTATTGTTGAAAAAAATCATAGGAGACACAAAGGAATGGAAAAATATCCTTTGTTAATTGGTTAGAGGATTTATTTTATTTTATTTTTGAGAGAGAGAGAGAGAGAGAGAGAGAGAGAGAGAGAGAGAGAGAGAGAGAATTTTTTAATATTTATTTTTTAGTTTTTGGCGGACACAACATCTTTGTTTGTATGTGATGCTGAGGATCGAACCCGGGCCGCACGCATGCCAGGCGAGCGCACTACCACTTGAGCCACATCCCCAGCCTCTGGTTAGAGGATTTAATATGTAAAAATGCTAATCCTTGCCCATATTGATTTACAGAGTCAACATAATTCCTAACAAATTAACAGCTTTCTTTTTTAATTGTAAATTTAAAAACTTATTCTAAAATTCACTAATCTGTATTTTCAACTTGATTGGATCAAGAGTTGCCTACCATCTTTTAATCTCTTTCTGGCTGGGTCGATGAGGGTGTTTCCAGCAATGATTGACATAAGGAACAGCAAACTGGCAGGAGAAGGTAGGCAACACAGTCCAATTAGCTGGGGACCTGGATATAACAAAACATGGAAGAAGGAGGAAGCCAACATAGACATAATCTCTGCTGGTCTTGAGTAGGTGATTTGGATGCTGCTGCAATTGCTTGAAGACTTGGAGTTTCCTTTACTCTTCCAAATTGGATTCTGACTAGTGATTCTCTAAGGAATTTCCATGTCTTTAGTCTTGGACTGGGTCGGCCTTTTTTCTGAGGCTCCAGCTTCTAGCTTCAGCTTCTAGTTCCTCTGGCTCTCAGGCCTGCAGAAAGCCGTTGTAGGACTGTCCAGCTTCTGACTGTATAAACCAATCTAATAAAACCCCTTTCTTCTAATCATACATATACACATCCTGTTGGTTCTGCTCCTCTAGAGAATACTGACTAATATATTCATATGGAATTGCAAGGGACCTAGAATGTCCAAAGCAATCTAGAGAAAAGAAAAAAGTTGTAGGAACCACATTTCTACAAAGTTAAAAGAATCAAATCAGCATGGTAGTGGAATAAAAGAAAACATATAGGTCAATAGATTAGTATTTTGAATCAAAAAATCCACAAGTTATCTTTATGGTCAATTAACAAGAATATCAAATAATTTAATTGAGGAAGATTTTTTTCAATAAATGGTGTGGGAACTGCAGAATATCCATATACAAAAGAATAAGTGATGGACCAATTCCATACAACATATACAAAATTATGTCAGATTTATCATAGATGTATATCTTTAGCTAAAACTATGAAGATCTAAGGAAAACATAATAGTAAATAGTAGTATCTAGTATCTAGATAGTATCTAGAAAATACATAGTAAATAGTAAATCTTCATGATTGTTAAGTAATGTCTTCTTAGACACTACACTAAAAGCACCACTGACCAAAGGGGGAAAACAGAATTTTTTTAAACTAAAAACTTGGACTGCATAAAATAAAATAAAGATAATAATAAGAAAACCCATACAGTGAGACAACATTTATAAATTATTACCTGATAAGGGACTATTATATATATATATATATATATATATATATATATATATATATATATAATCAGAATTATTTTAACTCTGCAATAAAAAGACAAGTAAATGCAATTTTAAAGTACACAAAGGATATGAATAAATATTTCTCTGAAAAGATAGACAAATGGACAATCAGCACCTGAAAAGATCTTTAATATGTAAGTCATTAGAGAATGTAAGTTGAACCCCAATGAAATGCCAGTCCATACCCACTAGGATGTTATCATCAAATACAGAGTAAAAAGAGTTGGAGAGAATGTGGAGAAATGGTAACACTTGCATGTGTTGGTAGGTATGTAAAACTACAGTTGCTTTGGAAAATTGACAGGTCTCAAAAATGTTAAACCTAAAGATGAAACTCAGAATTTTCACTTCTAGGACTATAATTAAGAATTGAAAAACCTCCATTTGTGCAAGATCTTGTGAATGAGTATTTATAGCACTATTATTCCTAATTGCCCTGAGGTGGCAATAACCCAAATGCTCATCAATTTATGCATGGCTAAATAATGTATGACATATTCCATTATTTTGCCACAGAAAGGAATGAAATACTGATTTAAGCTATGATAGGGATAACTCTTGAAAACACTATGTTATTGAGAGAAGAATGTCACTAAAGATTAAATTCCATTATATAAAATTTCCAGAATAGTCAAAGGTTTAAAAACTGAAACTAGTTGCCTACGGAGGGGAGTGACTGTTAACAGATGCATGGATTCTTGGGGGTAAGGGAGTTGACTAAAAAATGCTCTAAAATTAGATTGTGAGATTGTTGCATAACTGTGTGCATATACTAAAAATATTGAGTTGTGTACCTTTAATGGATGAATTGCTTACTATTCAAATCATATCTCAATAAAATTTCTAAAAAAATGGTATTGTGGTATTTCTACTAATTTGAGTTGGAACCTTTTCTAGTAAATGACCATAATGAATTAACTAAATATTGAAAAGTTATGGCTGAATGGAGTGATTAACATTGGAAAGTTCATATTTGGTTCATGGCTCTGAAAATGAAATTATATTTTCAAAATGTTTACAAGTTAACATCTGTCTCTTTTCATAAATTCCAGTGGAAAGTGTAGTCAGTTTTAAAATCAGACTTACTCACTGGTCTTACTCCAAGAGTGGCTAGCTTTACAATGGCCAGAAAAATATCCTGTGTTTAGTCTTACTGTACAAAGATGGAGGAAAGTCACGACAAACTCAAAGGAGTCCTTGATATAATATTATTTCATATATTATTCCAGAAGAATGACAAGCTTTTAATGGATCCTTTGATGGTAACTGTCCATATGAAAAAAGAAATAAATTCTATGAAATATGTAAATAATGTAATTTCTAAATTACTTGCTTCTATTTATCTTGTTGTTGTTGTTGTTGTTTGGTTTTTTAAAATGCAATGCTTACTTTAAAATATCCTAGTATTAGCCAAATACATTTTGGGTTCCAACAAGTTAATTGCTCTTGTATTATAGATTTAAGTCTTTATACATTACTATAATTTGTATTCTTCAAGGAAAAACAACTGTTATTTGAACACAATTTTGCTTTTGAAGTGGGTTGAAGAGTCATTAATTGTACTTCCAGATAAAGCAATTTGGGAGGACAAGATGTGAGATAGAAATATATCTTGAAAAGTGATTAATGACATCGAGGGAAAGAATAAATAGCAGGTTCCCTTGGAAGTGGACTGTAAACACCCAATGTCTGAATGATATTGTGCATCTGCGACTCACAGCCCTGCACCTAAGACTTCAATTTTTCTGCCATTAGAAACACAGCTGTTATGTATCTTCCGCAACTGCAAAATGAAAAATAGGAAAAAATCTTCACCGTCTCCTTAGTTATTGATGTCTACTTTTATAAAGTTATTGTCTTTATTTTCCTTTATTTGGCAATATTCTCCAGTGACCAACAGACAGGTTGGAGTGATTAAAAAGATGGAAACATTGTACCTGAAAGAAACAGGTAAATAAAGGTAGACAATGACTAAGAGCTCCCTTTGGGGCTTTAATCCTCCTGTTCCTAAATGCTGAGTTAATCCTTATTACCCCTTTTTATAACTGGCATTTATTAGTTAATTTTAAAATAATTTTCCCCCCATTTGATAATTATGAACAGTTGTAGGCTTAATGTGAAATGAAAGTTCAGGAATTCACATGTAGACATATGTGTATAAAGAATCAAGATCAGAATCCTTCTTTTCCCATAAGACTTCGAAATTGTGAATCTGGACTTATACTGGTCATGTAAAAATAAGCTTAGACTAACAATTTTCACTTACTTGAATGTCATCTGTACTGCCCCAAATCACTTTAATTTGCAATATTGAAATTTCTGAATTTGTTTTCTCTCAAAAATAATCATGCAAATTCCCAATAAAATAAAACAAACACATACACCTTTTCTCTTTCTTTCTTTCTTCCTTCCTTCCTTCCTTCCTTCCTTCCTTCCTTCCTTCCTTTCTTTCTTTCTTTCTTTCTTTCTTTCTTTCTTTCTTTCTTTCTTTCTTTCTTTCTTTCTTTCTTTCTTTCTCTCTTTCTCTCTTTCTCTCTTTCTCTCTCTCTCTCTCTCTTTCTTTCTTTCTTTCTTTCTTTCTTTCTTTCTTTCTTTCTTTCTTTCCTTCTTTCTTTCCTTGTTTCTGCATAATTCAGCAGAGGCTGGCATGTACTTGAGAAGGAAGCAGCAGGAACATCAATCAAGTCACTTATTTTCAGAAGTGCTTGGTCAATTTTTTTTTATTTGAGACAATAAAATTTATATATACAATAGAGAAGAATTAAGACCAATATATTTGCTACTCATTCCTTGTGTGAAGTGGATAACATGTTAACTATTTCAGTGATTACCTATTAGAAAATATTTTTTCTCACTTCCTCCATCCCCATGGAAAAGTGCATTATGTAAGTTTTTATTTAGGAAAAAATGATATTTAATTACTGTTACAAAAAGAATGCATGAGTATATTTCTGAAAAGAATAGTAAACAAAATGAATATTATAATTTCTGACATGTTATAAGAAAGTCTTTCTGATATGTGCTCTTTCCAAACTAAATTTGTTGGCTGTTAATGCAATGTGAATTGTAATCAATAAGTTGTTTGACTTTGAAATTGTGGACTATTTTTTTAAAGTAGTCATTTACCAGAAAAGAAAAATTAAAAAAAAAAAACTGTGTCAGTGTTGCAATTTTGCAGTGACTGAGATTCAGGACTATGAGCCGGACCCACTAGGTTCATTACTTCTCATAGTCACTGGTCCCTCTAACCGTGAAGTTGTTAGTGCAACCACATCTGCTTTGATGTTTCATCTCTAAAATGGGCATCATAAAACTGTCTCATAAGCTGGTTGTAAGAATTAGACTTTTAAAAACTCTCTTTCATACTCGAGGGATCAAACCCCCATTTTTTGCATAGTGTCCCCCTATCCCTAGACTTGGCAACTGATTTGATTTCTGTTCCTACACTTGGACCTTTCCAGAAAATTATGTAAATGGAATCACAACAGAGGGCAAATCTTCTTTCACTTAGGTTAATGCCCTTGAAACTGTTACCTATATCAGTGTTTTGCTCCTTCTTCTTGCTCAGTGATCTTTCATTGTGTGGATGGCCACCATTTACTTATCCATTCTGCATGTGAAGGAAATTTGGGTTGTTTTCAGTAATAGGTGATTATGGATAATGTTGTATGAGCATTGATGTACAGATTGGGTGAATGTGTGTTTTCCTTTCACTAGGACAAATACTTTGGAGGAAGATTGTTGTATTATATGCTAACTATATGTTAATTTTATCAGAAACTACCAAATTGTTTTCCAAAGAATACATCACCATCTTGTACATCTACTAGAAAAATGTAAAGCATTACAATGATCTAAATATCTCAGCCAGACTTGATTATCTGTGTTTTTTTTTGTGTTAATATTGCCATTCTAATGGATGTGTTGTGGTATCTCATTGAAGGTTCAATTTGCATTTCTCTATTGGCTATTGATATTGAGAATTTTATTTAAATTTTATAATGATTTATTAATAAAACGTTAATATGAATGCTTATTTGCTATATATCTTCTACCTGGTATTTCTGTACAAATCATTTTCATATTTTTAAAATTTTAGTTTGTGTCTTTGCATGGGTGTAATCTTAGTTTGTATCTTTGCATGGGTGGAATCTAACCTAGAGCCTTGTACATGCTAGGCAAGTGCTCTACCACTGAGCTATACCCCAACTATCATATTTTCAAATTTGATTTTTAATTATTGATTTTAAAGTTATTTCTGTACTCTGCATTCAAGTTCTTTATCTGATATATAGATGAAAATATTTTCTCCCATTCTATGGATTATCGTTTAATTCTCTTAATAGTGTTTTTTGAAGAATAGAAGTTTTAAATTTTGATGAAGTCTAACATAATTTTTTCTTGTATGGTTTGTGTTTTTATTATCAGATGTAAGAAATCTTTGCCTGACTGAAGTTCACAAATATTTTCTTTTTTATTTTAGTTTACAGATTTATGGTTTTTCACTTTAGGTTTAGATTTACAATCCATTTTAAGTTGATGTTTGCTTATGATAGGTTTATTGAAAAGATTCCTTTCTTCACGGAGTTGTTTGCTGTTTTGTTGAAAATCAATTTATTATTTGTATGTGAATACCTTTATAATTTACTGCTCTATCAATCTTTCCCTTTACCAATAACATTTGTTTTTATCACAGCTATATTATTAATCTTGAAATTAATTAGTTGGGTCCTGAAACTTTTTACTTTTTCAAAATGTTTTGGTTATTCTTGTTCTTTAGCCTCTTCATATAAATATTTGAAGTAATTCATCAGTTTAAAAATTTTTGCTAAGAATTTGGATTTATATTTAACTTGTAGATTAAATGGGAAAAATTGACATGTTAGTGATATTGGATTAACTGACTCATGAATGTAGTGTATCTTTGTCTTTATTTATAATTTCTTTGATTTCTTTTATCAGTATTTTATAGTTTTCTTTATACAGATTTTATACCAAGTTTGTTAGATTTATTCCTTAATGGATTATGTTATTGTATTATAATTATCTTACCATTTTCTTATTTCTACTTATATTTTGCTTTTTTTTTATAAATTGCATATTAATTTCAACTTTTAATTGTTCAGTGCTAGTGAATACAATACTATTTTTTCTTGACTGTGTAGCCTGCAAATTTGTTAAGCTCTCATTTATTCTATTACCATTTTTGATTTTTTTTCAAAAGTTCTTCACAATTATTTCTTTGTTAATACAGAGTATTTGATCTCTCTTTAATCTACATGCTTTGATTTTTGATTTCTTTTCTTTTCTTTCTTGTTTTTTTTTTTTTTGACAGATTTTACTGCTTAGGATCTCCAGTTTGTTCAGTATTAAACTGGTACTGAACACCAGTGGTAAAAATGATGATTGTTTTCCTAAGTTACTTAGGAAATAATTCAGTCTTTTTTATTCGTATGGAATAGCTGGAAAAATTTTGTAGATGCTCTTTGTCTAGTTGACAAAGACCCTATATACGTTGTTTGCTGAGTTGTTTTTTTTTTTTAATGACTAGATGTTGAATATTTTCAAATGATTTCCCCTGTTCTACTGAATTGACTGTTTCTTTGTTTTTAGGTGAATCACATTGAAACACATTTAAACATTAGATAAGTTTTATATTTCTAAGATAAACACCAGTTTGGTCATGACTTCTTATCCTTTTGATATATTTCTGGATTTAATTGCTAAATTTCAGTATACAACTTTTATATTTTATCTTCATGAGGAATAATGATCAGTAGTTTTATTTGCTGTATTATCTACGTCTCATTTTGGCATTGATTTTGTGTGCCCTGATTGGATTGAGGATTATTTTTTTCTACATTGAGCCAGTGATTATAGCTGTGATACCAGGTTCAGCTACTGATAGGTGTTATGTAAGGGAGCTCTCAGGGTGGAACTGATGTTGCAGTGGAGGTCTCAGAAGGTAAAGTTGCTGGCAATGTGTCACACTAATCAGGGAAAGCTAGAGACAGCATTTAAAGCCAACTCAAGGGAATAGTCATGTGGACTACAACCAGCAAAGCTGTACAGGCAGGACTGCTCAAGCCCTTGGTAACCCCCAATCCCACTCTAGGGCCTCAGATGCCAAACATGGAGCTTCAGGATTAAGTTGCTGTGCTAGGTTTCCATCTTGCTTTAGGTTGATCTTTCCTTACTATTTTTCTATTCCTCCCTCTTTGAAACATAAGTGTTGACATGGTGCCTGCCCCATCATTGCATCTTGTAGGTATGTATCTTTCTTTTAAATTTTTTTGCTGGGTTTCACAGTTGAGTTTGCTTTGAGTCTTGGAGCAGAATTTGGACCTAAACTTTAAAGCAATGCTGTAACAGTAAAGACTTTAAGAAATCTTGGGAGAAGGAATGAATGCATTTTGCATTGTAAGAGGATTATGAATCTCTGGCCCTGAGGGGTAGAATGCTGTAATTTGAATGGTGAATGTCCCTCAAAGTCCCATATGCTAAAATCTTGGCTCCAGGATGGCACCATTGGAGGATAGTGGAACCTTTAGGACGTGGGCCCTCAATCAGATCACTGAGAATATGATCTTAAGGTGATTGGGGGAACTGAGGCTCTTCTTTTCTATTTCTGGGGTCATGATATAAGTGGTTTGCTCATCAGGGCACTCTCACAATGGTGTGCTGACCTTGACAGATGCTCTGAGAAGCCATTCAATTTTGGACTTGGACCTCTGAAATGATGAGTCAAAATAAATCCTTTGTTTTTATAAGTTATTTGCCTTCAGTATTTCATTATATTAAAAGGAAGTTGGCTAATTCAGGTACCCAGTTTATTTTCTCCTTAGTGAATAATTTGAGAAATATTCCCTCTTTTTAAATTTTTGTACAGAATTGACATTATTTCTTAGTTATTTGGTGGAATTTGCTGTTGCAAGCATATGGGCCTGGGATTTGACTTCCATTATGGGAATTTTTAAAATACAAATTCAACTACTTTTAAAGTTATAGTTTGTTCTTTATAGTTACAGTTATAATCCCTATTTTATTTCTGATTGATGTTGGTATTTTATGGTTGTATTTCTCATATATTCTGGGAAATTTGCTAATAGTTTATCAATATTATTAATTTTTTCAAAGATACAACTGTTTTTTAGTTTTCAATGATTTTTCTCTACAAACAACAAAGAACATTATGTTTACTATATCTTAAACGTTTTGCTTTGAATTATTTATTATATAATTAACAAAATTTTATATATTATATATAAAATTTTTGTATATATATATGTAAATATATATATACAAAAATTTATATATATTAAATTATATATATAATTTAATATAATTATATATAGTTAATTTAATATATAATTATTATAGTTGTCTTAGTTCCTTTTTCTGCTTATTTTTGGTGTGATTTGCTCTTTTTAAAATTATTTTTATAGGTATATTATCATTATACTTAATAGTGGGATTCATTATGCCATATTCATAATGCATTCTCTGGACCTTCCTTTTATCTAGCCTCCTCCCTACCCCTTCTGTTTGTTCTGCTCTATTTATCTTCCTTCTATTATTGTTTTTATTTTAATTAGTGTGTTATAATTATTCATATATATATATTTATTTATTGTGGCTTATTAATACATTGATGTAGCATAATTTGGTAGATTTCATTCTCCATACTTCCCCATTCCCTCTCCCATTCTTTCCCTCTCAGTCTCCTTCCTCTATTCTGTTAATCTTCCTTCTACTTTTATGAGATCTCCCCCACACCCCTAATTCCTTTTTGTTTCTCTCCTCTCTCTCTCTACCTTGAGCATGAGAGAAAACATTTGACCCGTGACTTAGTAGTATTTTATTTAGCATGATGTTCTCTAGTTCCATCTTTTTACCCACAAATGTCATAATCTCATTTTTTAAACAACCGAGTAAAACTCTACAATGTGTATATACATATTTTCTTTATCCATTTGTCTCTTTTGGTTTGATTTGCTCTTTTTATTTTGGTATGTCTATAAGAATTGATTTTACACCTTTTTCTTTTATAAATGTGTTTAATACTATACACTTCTAATTAAACACTAATTTAATCTCACAAATCCATTTCACTCCGTTTTTCTTTTGCTTAATTCTTTGACCCGTGGATTTTTTAGAAGTATGCTATTTTCCAAATATTTAGAGATGTCTAGATATCTGTATGTTATTGATTTCTAACTTAATTTCACTGTGATCAGATAAAGTTTGTAGGACTTATATTCTTCTCAAGTTATTGAGATTTTATGGACCAGAATGTCATCTTCCTTGGTCAATGTTTTGTGTATACTGGAAATGAGTCTGACTTTGGCTATTTTCATGTGGAATATTCTATATAAGTCAACTAGGTCAAATTGATTGATTGATAGAGTTGTTTAAAACTTTTATGTCTATTTGTCTTATCAATTATTAAAAGATGTTGAAATATTTTACTGTAATTTTTTTTATTGGCTTACATCTCCTTGGTTCTATCATATATTACATGATGAATGTCCCTCAAAGTCCCATATGCTAAAATGATGTATTTTCTTTATGTATTTAGAGATGTTCTATTAAGCACATAAAAATTGATTGTTTATTGAAATGATCCTATTTATTTCTGGTAATACTCTCTACTATGAAATCATATTTTCTGGCATTAATACAGATACTCCAAGCTTATTTTGATCATTTACAATCATCATGCATCTTTTACCATCCTTTCATTTTTATTCTATTTGTGTTTATATTTTAAGTATTTGTGTTTAGCTTATAGCTGATGCTTGTCTTTTTGTACATCTGTCAATCTCTGTCTTTAAACTAGGGTATTTAGACCCTGTATATTTAACATGATTTTTACTATTGTTGTGTCTAAATCTAACACTTGTTTTTGTTTTCCATATGCTCCATTTCTTCTTTGTTTCTTTGTGCTCATCTTGTCTACCTTCTTTGGAATTAGCTAATTTTAAAATTAATTTTTAACTTAATTGTGAGCTCATTAGCTATAACATTTTGTTTAGGTGTTTAGTGGTTGTTTTAGGGTTTGTAGTGTTCACTTTTAACTTATCGAAATCTGCTTTCATGAAATATTCTATGACATCAAATAAATATCAGAACCTTACAACAATACACCTTTTGTTCCTATAGAGTTTGGACTATTATAATACATTTTTATTCTATAGCTATTTTAAATCCTATGACAAAAATATATATTTTTCACTTTAAATAGGTAATTAACTTTTTAACAAAAATTTTTGGTAGGTATTTTATATATTGCAATACTATTTATTTCAAATATACAAATGAAGGGTTTTGAATAACACCAAGTATTGCAACTATCAGGATAAATCAACTTTAGAACATTTTCATTTCTTTTGTAACACTATTTGTAACAATTTATAGTTCATTATAGTTAATTCCTGTTCCAGGGAAGCACTGATCTACTTTCTAAGTATATAAATTTGCTATATCAATTTACTATCACGTGATCAGAGTTTCACACCTGTGCATGAGAGTAAGGAAAATCCCGGATAAAGTGGTGACAGTTCTAGAGTCCATTTGTCATTCACTAGACATCTGAACCAAAAAATATTTCCTTCATACTTTTTAAACAGGGGCCCTCAGTGGGGAGTGAAACGCCAGACCAGCTCTTGCTGTTCTACTCAGCCCATTTCTTTTTCCTATTTTTAATGTGATACTTTGGTAATTAATGCTATTGTTTCACTCTCCCTTCCAAGTGATAATCTCAGTATGTCACCAAATTTAATAGATTTGTTGAAACCCATCCTGCTCCTTTGCTTTCCTCTTTCCTGTCTTCCTTCTTTTTTTTCCTTTCTAGTATTCCAGACAGATTTGATATTTATATTTTTTTCCAAAACTGTATTTTGGAAAATATAAGGATAGTAAATTTAAAGTTGAATAAGAAAAATCAGTTTTGATTATTTCTTCTCTATGTGGTTTTATTTTATTTTACATTGTCTTTAAATCCAACTGAAGTGATCAAATTGCACACACCTTCCTGTTTATAATGTCAGATGTAAGTGAAGCCAGGGCTGTGTAGTCCTGACTGCCGGGCTTTTTGCTTGCTCCAGTAGTTATCTTTGATGATATTTAGATTTCTAATCAGAGAATTGGTAAAGACTGAAAACATGATACTAGGTGTTTTTTGACATTATAAAATCTTTATCTTTACAACTGAAAATAAACATAAAATATAAGTGACATGGAAATTGGTATTCCTTCTTCCATTAACTTGAATTGGACTTGTTCCTTGTCATTCCATTTTTCCTTGAGCAATCACTCTGTTAATGGTCTTTTATTTTTTCACCTAACTCATAAAGCCATATCCATGGTATTATTTTGCAAATGAAACTAGACTTCTCTTTTGCTTTCCCCCTCTATGATCCTCTTTGATATATTCCTTTCCAGAGAAAAGAGCTATATTTCTCAATCATTCCAGTGCTGGGTTGTAGCCTTTATCTCCACTTTATCATCTGCTTTTAGCCTCATTAGGGATGCTTCTAACATCCTGATTTTGTAATTCCTTGATTACCTTCATCTCAAAATGGCTCAGCTTAAATATCACAAATTATGAATTTATTTTCTTCAACTATAAATTCCTGTTCTGTCCTCAACTACTATTGGTAGCAGTTCCACTTTTCGTATTTCCGTGAGCACAGGGGCAATGCTTTCTCAGGGGAAGTTCTTAGAGTTGCTGAGTCATAAGATGTAATTTTCACTGTTGTTGGATATTTTAGATGTTTCACCAAAATAGTAACCATTAACACTCTTGCCATCTTATAATATTGTCAGACTTCTTAATATTTATCCCTTGGATGGCTATAAAAATTATGTCATTATTTTCATCTTTCCATATTTGTATGGGGCATTTATTCTCCTGTGAAATCCATGGTTATGGTTTTCTTTGTGAAGTTTTTCTTTTTCTTATAAATGTGCAAGTGGTAAAAATATATCTATTGTAAATACTCACCTCTTATCCATTAAATATTTTATAAATAGTCTTTAAGTTAATGACAATCTTTAAAAAAATACACACACACACACACACACACACACACACACACACACACACGTTTTTTAGAGACCCTGTCTCTAAAAACTGTAAATATATATATTTTTTGTCATTAAGTCACAGTTACCAATTTTTTTCTTTTGTGGTCTTTCTTTTTGAAGTTTGGTTTTTACTGCACCAATATCATAATCTTCCCTTCTATGTTCCTTTTGAATTCCTTATTTAAGGAATAAGGTGTTATTTTCATATTTAGACCTTTAAGAAGTCTACAGTTAATTTTATGAAGTGGAATAATGTTATATTTTCTGTATGACATATATTTCTCATTTAATTTACTAGTGACCTACAAGGTCATCACTATGATTTCCTAAGTTGCTATTTAGCCATCACACATAGATAGATTACACTATTAGACATATCCTTTGATTTCCATTCATTTATTTGTGTAGACCACTGACAATGCCACTCTCAACCTTATTCTTCTTGTTCATTATTATTTGGGCCATTCTCAATTTAATTTTGGATTTTGTAATTTACAATTAATTCTATCAGTGAAGTTTTTACAAATTTGAAGAAGTCTGATGTCATTATGACATTCTTTTTTTTCATGGCACCCTTAATTATACTTGCTTTGTTAATTTCAATAAAGTTCATTCGTTATATCATCAAATATTTTTTGAGCCCTTCTTGCTCCAGATATTATTCTAAGTGTTTGAGTATCACTGAGAAAATGGAACTTATACCAACTAGGTAAAGTAACATATAAATAACATACAAAGTATGTCAAACAATGTTGAGCACTAAGTGAAAAATGAAAAGCTAAAGTATATTAGTGGAAATCAGATGGCAGGAGTCATGGGGCAAATGCAGTGGTTTTCCATTTATATAGGGTGATCAGAATAGGCCTAATTTAGAAAGAAAAGTAAATACTTAAAAAAATTGAAGGAAGAATATTTGATATGGTTTGCTATGGTATCCTTTAAAAGTTAGTAAGCTTGGAAGCTTGGTTCCCCAGTTGTAGCAGTGTTGAGAGGTGTTGAGACTTTTGAGAAGTGGGGCTTAATAGGAATTGTTTACTTATTGAGGGAAGGGATTAAGGTAATTCTGTGTGACACTGAGTTATTTCATGTGAAAACAAGTTATAGAAAAGTGAGCTGCTGGCCAGTCGCTGTGGCACATGCCTGTAATTTCAGCAACTTGGGAGGCTGAGGCAGGAGTATCATGAATTCAAAGCCAGCCTCAGCAAAAGTGAGGTGCTAAGCAACTCAATGAGACCCTGTCTCTTAATAAAATACAAAATAGTTCCGGGGATTTGGCCTAGTGGTTGAGTGCCCCAGAGTTCAATCCCCAGTACACATCCCACCCCCAATAAATAGAGTGAGCTGTTCTCTGATTTCTAGTTTTTCCCATAAAGCTTTCCTCTCACATGTGTTCCCACCATGACACCATGAGGCTTTCAGAAGAGCTGAGTTGGTACCATTGCTGTGATCTAGAACCTACAGAACTGTGAGTGACATAAATCTCCTTTCTTTATGTTGTATCCAGTTCCAGATATATTTTTTTTAGTAACAGAAAATGGACTAATAAATTATTATAGGCAGATTCAACAGCCAGTGCAAATGTCCTGTAATGGAATTGTGCCTGAAGAATTCCAGAATGGTAAGGAGGCTTGAGAAAAATGAATGAGGAGTTTAGAAGGTTAGAGAAGTAATGGAGGCTGCATCTTGCAGGATCTGGTTATCTCCCAAGGAATTTTGCCTTTATTTTAGGGGTGCTGAAAAGATTTGCAAAGTTTGGTACAGAGGGATGTCACAATCTCTGTGGTTGAAGTAGTTGAGATGGCTGTTTGAGGAATCTGAGAGATGACAATGGTTCCATTCAAGGAAATGGTAGAGGGGATGGTTAGGTTCTAGAAGTATTTTGATGGCAGAGTCATCAGCATTCCTTGACAGAAGGAATGTGAATTATAAGTGAAAGAGAAGAGATGAGAAGACAATAATACTTTTGTCCCAAAAGGAGTTGCCAATTATTAGAATGTGAAAAGTTACAAATGAGATTAACAGTTAGTTTTGTTTTATTGATTTTTAGATGAATATTAGACATCCTTATGGATGTGGTTGGTAGGAAGACAGGTATTCGAATCTGCAACTTAAGAGAGAGGCCTGTTACGGAGATAAAAATTGTGAGATTATTGGAATAAAGATAATATTTAAGCCATGAGAATAAATTAATGGTAGTAAAAATATATGTAGAATAAAGAAACTTGAAGATCATGCAGAAAAGAAGGAAATAGCAAAAGATACCAAGAAGGTCCTATTGATGTGTAGGAGAAAAACAAAGTGGTGAATAAAATATATTAAGAAACAGAGAATGATCATTTGTGTTAGATACTTCATTAGGTCAACTGAATTGTGATCTAGTTGGAAGATCACCTTTGAAGAGAAGTTTATGCCGATTTGTGGTGGTGAAGTCTGTTTGGAATGTGTTTGAAAAAAAAAATTGTAGGAAAGAAATGGAGTATATCAAATCTGAGTTTTGGTACAAAAGGGAAAAAGAAATGGCTCAGTAGCTAGAAGCTGGCAAAGAGAGTTGGGATCAGCAGGTTTCCCTGTAACCAAGAAATAAGAGTATGCATCTGTTATATGTGTTAATGGCAATAGTGAAAAAGAGGAAGAAATTTTGATGTAGAAAGCAGGGAAAACTGCTAGAATGATGTCCTTGAGGAGAACATAGGGGACCTAGTGGAAGAAAGAAATGATTACCAAAGAAGATCATCATTTTTGGTAGAGGTCGGAAAAAGATCTATCATCACAAGTTCTGGTTTGATAGGAGTCTGCCATGCCAAGGATGGCAATTTTTGCTGAGCAGATTGATACAGCCTACAGTAAGCGGTGGGCATCCAGTGACTGGGTAAATTGTGTGTCTTTTTCTTAGTTAGGAAAGAGGATCCAAAAGCATTTGCATCTGCACAGAATAGACAAAAAATATACATTCACTGTTTTTCTCTTATTTTCTGCTCTGTATAATCTAAAAAGATCGGGACCTTGTAGATATCCCAGAAAACATCATCTTGATCTATCAATGGCATCATGCTAATAGAGTAGGAGGAGTACCAGGAAGTTGCTATGCTGGAGACCTTGGTAAGTTAGTTACATATGCTCCTTAGAGAAGAAAACACACTCTATGAAGATCCTATGGGGAAGCCAGTGGTATAAGCACGCACGCCTATAATCCCAGTGGCTTGGGAGGCGGAGGCAGGAGGTTCTCGAGTTCAAAGCCAGCCTTACCAATAGTGAGGCACTAAGCAACTCCGTGAGACCCTGTCTCTAAATAAAATACAAAATACGGCTGGGATGTGGCTCAGTGGTTCAGTGCCTCTGAGTTCAAATGCATTAACTGCCTCTGTCACCCCTGCCCTCCCCCCCAAAAGAGATCCTGTGGGGCTTGCTACAACAGTCTTTCCTTAAGGCTTTAATGGCCAGAGTGTGCCATCACATTACTATAATGAAAAAACAAACTTCTGTATCTTGTCCACTACAAAAAGGAAGTGTGGTGTCTAGTAGGTCTCTTTTGATACTGAAAACAACTAATTTGATACATAGGACTATTGATCTTGTCCAGGTGACATGAACAAAAAGATTTGGTTCATACCACCAGGTAAAACCACTGAGACTAGCTGAGGGCAATGGGGAATTAAGATGGATAATAGAGGAGGAAAACAAAGGGGTCAGTGGTGACCAATCACACTGATAGCTCTTCAGTGACATTACCTTAAAATGCTAACTATCCTATTTATGAGCATGCTTGAAAAATCTGTAAGGCACTCTAAAAATTTAAGTTGAGCTATTGGGTTTATTCTACCATCTCTATTAGTAAACCAGTTGCAGATTGAAACACTTTCCTATTAGGTAATCGTATTCTGGATATTATATTACATATGTTTGGGAGCTAAAAGTAACTGAAAAGAATTCCTTAGATGAAAATTATAAAAAGGAGGCTATAAAGAAATTCTCCCCTTAGAAAACAGCAGTTAATGGAAATTTGCAACCAAGTACTTAGCTGATTCTTCTGGGATCAAAATGAATCTCTCAAATCAACTGTTCAAATCTGGAATTGAATTTACTTCCTTTTGCAAACAGCTTGCTTCCCTTTTATAGGACTCTGCTAAAGGCAGTTACTGAACCATCCATGTTGCAAGTCAGAAGAAATTTTAGCCTCATAGTCATTACCTCAATGGAAAGTTGGAGAATTTCTTTAGTAAGGTTAGCTGGAGAGTATTTTCAGGACACAGGGAGAACTGTCTGATCAATGCTGGTACCTGAAATTCTGCTGTTCTGCTGTTCATTGTATTTAACAAACATTTGCCAGTTCCCTCTTATCTGCCAGAAACTCCGGTCAGCATTTTAGGGGATTAAACATGTGAACAAGACACATATCCCACTGTCCTGAGATTTCAAGTCTTTAGAATTTTTTTCAAAAAACCCAGTGGCTCAGATTTTGGGGAGGGGACTAATTGGATCAGTAGGTCCAGGATGGTGCCCAGAAATATGCATGTTTAGGCACCTTCCATGATGATTTTGATGGCATTGGTTATTGGATCCCATCTTGAGAAATGCTTCTCTGTCACTCAGGAAAGATTGTAGCTGGAAGCAAGACCTTGTTGGAGGGAAAAAGTCAGAGAGAGAAAAAAAGGAGAGTGGTTATGTTAGCTTTTTAAAATTATGTAGGATTTTTTAAAAAGCACATTTACTGAAATTTGAATGAAAGGTTCAGGTTTAGATGAGAAACGAAACTCAATATGAACTAATGGATGTCAGTAACATGCATCAACCAACAACTTCTTGGCCACTTTGGAAAGCAAGTGGCATCTGAGGAAGTTTCCTCTGGGAAAACTGGTGTCTTGTAGTCCATGTGGAGCCTCAGCTTCCAGCTCCCAAGCCACTGCACATAGCATAGCCAAGTGGCCTATTCACTCTGTCCCTTTCTTGAAACAATATGTCCTTCTTTTCATTTTTCCTTTTTTAAAATGATGGAATCAAACTCCTGAGAGATGCCTTCTTTGCATTCTAAGTAGTAATTGCCCAAAGGAAGCCATTGGAAGGGGAGTTGTTGAGTACAGGCACCATTTTGCTTTTTCTCCTTGAATCCCTCCCATCTTTTCTAAGCATCTGTTCCTTAGAGGCTGATCCTCTTAGGGATGCTGGAAACCAGCAGGTGTACTGTTTATCTCAGAATCTAAAGAGTTAACTCTCTTCTCATTGTGGGGGGAAAAAAAAGTTCCCAAAACCAAAACAGTTTTATTCAATTATAAGATAACTTTTAAAGAAAAATGAGTATCTACCCATGCATTTCTTGTGGCTTGAAAAAAACAGTGATTCCACTATTATAGCTGCATGTTTTCTCCAAAACGCAACCCACATACTTAAAAAATTTACAGCAAGTTAACAAAATCTGTGTTTGTTTCTAGTATCAATCCTGTGGTCAAAACACTTGTCATAGTAATAAACAACAGCATAATTAGAACTACTTCAGTGGATTTGAGTCAATGTATCACTCAGAAAACATTTTCAATTTATCACAATTATAGCCTGGGGAAAATTTGGCTTTTTGGCCTTCACTAGTTCGTCATTATTTTGAGATCAAGTTGTGTTCAACCCAGAGTTCAAGTGCAGGAAGACAATTAAAATGTCTGAAAAAAAAATGGTTTTGACTGCCTTGGAAGGTTTTTTTTTTTCCCTTCCATTCTTTCCAAAAATAATAATTTAAGGATTTGTTATGATCATACACAATGGTACTTTTAAAAAAAGTGGCCTATTGTATCATGTAATAATTTTAGGTTATATTAATTTAATATTTACTCTATGCCAGACACTATACTTAGCACCTTATGTATATTGTACCACCAAATAGTTGCCCTATTTTAGAGGTGAAAGAATTGAATCTTACAGAGTTTACATACTTTTCTCAAGATCATATTTTGAAGACATCATGGAAATAAAAATAACACTTAACTTCTCTAATAACAGAATTCTTGACATGGGGGTGTGGTGGTGCATGTCTGTAATCCCAGCAAATCGGGAGGCTGAGAGAGGAGGATTGCAAGTTTGAGGCCAGAATTAGTGAGATATTCAGCAAGTTAGTGAGATGCCCTCTCAAAATAAAAATTAAAAAAGGGCTGGAGATGTGGCTCAGTGGGTAAGTGCCCCTGGATTTAAAAAATAAATAAGTTTGGCATGTTTTGGAAATAAGACCAGTGTGGCTATAACAAATTGAACAGCAGGGAGAATATTACAGGATGATCAGAAGAAGTGAGTTAAGAGATATCTCTTGCCAAGATGTGTAGGCTATAGTGAAAGAGATTTATTGTAAGAACAGAAGGAAGACCCCCTAAAGAAGTGTGATTACATGATGTATGTTTTAAACATCATTCTGAATGCTATCTGATGAACAAGTTATAGAGGGACAGGAGAGGAAGCTAAGAGACCAGAGTGGAGGGTATTTCATTTGCCTATTATAGTCTCAACTAAAAAGGTAGCAGTGGAAATGGATTCAGGATATATTCTGTGAATTCTAATGGGAAATGTTGAGGAACTGAATGTGAAGCATGAGATAAAGATATCAATTAAGGATGACTCCTTGACTCCTCAGAAAACTTGGAATGGAACCACCAATTGACCCAGCTATCCCACTCCTTGGTTTATTTCCAAAGGACTTAAAATAATACAGCATACCACAGTGATGTAGCCACATCAATGTTTATTGCAACTCAATTCACAATAGCTAAACTATGGAACCAACCTAGATGCCCTTCAACAGATGAGTGGATAAAGAAAATGCACAATGGAATACTATTCAGCATTAAAGAAAAATGAAATTCGAGCTTTTGCAGGTAAATGAATGGAGCTGGAAAATATCGTGCTAAATGAAATAAGCCCAAACCAAGAAAACCAAAGACCAAATGTTTTCTCTGATAATAAGATGCTAATCCATAATGCGGATAGGGAGGAAGCAATTTTGAATTGTGCAGAGGGGAGTGGGGGGAGAGGCAGGGTGTAGAGATGGGAAGGACGGTAGAATGAGACAGACATTATTACCCTATGTACATGTATGTTTATGCTACCAATGTGACTCTGCCCATGTTCAGCCAGAGGAAGAAGTTGTGCTCCATTTGTGTACAATGTGTCAAAATGCATTCTACTGTCATGTGTAACTAATTAGAACAAATTAAAAAATAAAAAATAATAATTTCTAAAGAAAAAGAAAAGAACAACTCCTAGAGATGACATTGGAGGGCTGGGGTACCATTTATTGAAATGGGAAAGATTAGGTTAGGAGGAAATTTAGGGGAAAATCAAATCTCTGTATTGGAGTTTTGAGTTGATTTTAAAACATCACAACATTTCATGTTTAAAATACAGGAGCTGGGTTTCTGGGCCTCCCTGAGGGAAGCCAAGAGAACAGAGGGTGGAGGGGTGGAACATGGATTTCAGTCAGCAGGAGTGACAGGCAGAGCAGGGGAGGGTACCCCTGAAGGCTGGACACGGAATCAGAGAGGAGACCGCAACCCTTTCACAGTAGTTTTCCACAGAAAAGTGAGACCCCCAGCTTCGTGCTTAATACAGGATTGAGCAGAAAGTTTTTCAGCTACAGCCATTAACCATCTCAGTTTGGATACAGCTCTTTCTCAGGAGGGAAACTGGCCCCAAAAGCACTGATGCAGACTCATCAGGTTTCATGCGCCCCACGGGTCAGACAGGCCACCCTTGGAAGTCACCTGGGCCAGGTCCCCAGGTATGGTTTTGCTTCCCTGGACGTCCAGACCTCCTCATCCTCCATATACCCTGACATCTAAAGCTCCTCCCGCCTCAGGGCAGCATTTCCCTCCAAGGCCTTTGTGATTCTCAGGTGATTTCCTTTCCCTCTTGTTCCTTCCTGTTGCTGCGACTTCTTTTAATAATGATACTTCATTTCTGGTAGGGCATCTCCCACAAGAGAACTGAACAAATCATTCTAATAACATTGTCTGTAAAATGACTTCACTGTTTGAGCTGTGCAGATTATTCTAGCAGCACTGGAAACACTCTGTTACTGTAAAGGCTGCCTTTCCTTTCCATTGTATACATAAGGGGTGGCATCAGCTGTTTGTGAATCCAGAACATTCTATTTGGATGGTTCTCAAAGAAACACGTCATTCAAAGCTGTGTCAATAGAGAATTTAAGCTTCCACATGACTAGATATTCAAAATGTAAATAACAGCTAGCGAGGCCATTTCAGAAACCCCAAAGTAAAAACTTGACCGCCAAAGGGAAAAAATAGCTTGAGAAGAGGAAAGCACGACAAATGAGGACAACTAGTCTTTTTTCAGCTTATTTTTGTTGGATTCATTTTGAGTTTTGTAAACCAAACTCCAGTTAGATCTTATGAAAAAAAAAACACAAAACCCTCTAACTGACATAATTCCCCAAGTCAATCTTCACACAAAAAGGTTTTGAACATCAAGTCAGTGCTAGCAGCTTTCTGCCTCCTGTCCAGATTGATCAGTTTAAGCAGCGCTAAATATGTAACTTTATAAATGCCATTGAATAGGAGAAGGCAAAATAAAATTCCATGGGCTCTTTATTTCTATAGCCAAAACCCAACAACATCTGTTCCTTTCTCTTAAATAACATCTAAACAAAATCAAGCATAAAATTATAATTGCTTAATTTTTTTCTTTACCAATTGTATACTGTGTTTCTCTAGCAAACTAGCACTATTTTAAAATATATATTTTATATGTTAAACATGCTGTGAACTGTTACAAAACAGAAGTTGCTATATGAAGCTCTTTCCTTGGTAAATATATAAAATATCCTTTTTTTCTCACTGTCATTATGCATTATGTCATTATGCATCTTCACTATGACTACACTAATCCCAACCATACATTAGATGCTCAAGAAAGACAGATGGAGTTACTTTGGGGACTGGGATTATTCCTGTTGGGTGAGAATGCCAAAGTTTTTGGCTATTCTTATATATTTGGGCTTCCCATGTTTGACAATCTGTGGGCATCTTAAATGCCATACTGTAGAATCCTGTTCTTTACTCACCGGTCCAAAGAAGTTGTCCCACGGTTAGCAGCTTTGGAATGATATGTAACTTATGAGAAGCCGAGGGACTAACTCTGAGTGTTCACATGTATCCTTAGCATTGTTTAAATAATCTTCACCACCTCCCTAGGTTCATTATTGTCTAGGTAGGCACAAACTCAAAAAAAAAAAAAGTCAAATGTAACAATAAGAGAACAACTCAATTCTTCTTAAGAAGCCACTACAACTCTTATGTGGTTTCATTATAGAGTATTATTTTGTGTGATTTTCAAAGAGGAAAACATCTCTTTTCTCCAAGAAGGAATGGAATTAGTGGGTTAAAATCAGTGCCTTCAAACATTATTTTAATTGAAGATATTTCTCGAGTATCCTCAAAGTGCAATAAAATTTTCAAACATAGTAAGTGAATTAAAAGTAGTAGAGTCCTGTTCCATTCACTAAATGAATAATTGCAATGGCTTGGCTTATTTTGTTTTAAGTTTCTCACCAAAAGGCCTTGATGAAAAAAAAAAAAAAAAGAAAAGTTCGAAGACAAAAGAGAAAAGCGAAGACATAAGTAAATTTTATACTCCAAAGAAATTTGGAGTTTGCTTGTTTCTTCTTTTTTTCTTGAAAATATTTCCTTCTATTTCTTTTATTCCTCAACAAATATTAGGGCTGGATTTTTAAGCAAAGTGGTAATTATTAGCACATTAACATTTCTACCAGACAGCAAAGATAGCACTGGCCCGTCAACCCCAAACAGGATGCAGCTTGGCACTGAGCCTTGGGCCACTGCAGTGAGTCATTCTCCCTCCTTGTCCAGTGAGGGGAATAAACTCTCATTCTGCTGTGAACTTTCCTTTAGGACAACACCCGGCGCTGCTAACCCTGAGGTGTGCTTTTATGTTCGGGGTTCCTAGTCCCAGATTTCAAAGCCAAAGCAGAGGCCAGGTCTACACTAGAACCTTTAATAAATTCAGACAGAATAAAATTCCCTTAGTAGCATTTAATCCAAACTGCCTTGTCCAGATGGCTTCTTACAGGCAGAGGGGAGAAGAGGGGATCCTCACGCTCTGCTTCCGTTTATGCTGGCGGGCTGTGATTATTGTTAATGACCCACAGCTGCACCAGTTTCCCGCGCCACCTCTACCCTCTGCCCACCCCCCTCCCCAGCTTTTCTCTTATTTAAGCTTTTCTCCAGTAAGCCCTGCACAGAGGGAGGTGGGAGTAACTTTTATGATGGATCAACCGTCAGGACTCACCCTGAATTTGGCTTCTTGTGAAACCTGAACACAGCAGTGAGCTCTACTCCAAAAGCTTAAGCTCTGCAAAAGCAGGCAAATCTACAGTTCTTAATTTTTCATAAGGTCCCAAGAAACATTTATGCATCGATTCCAAAAATCATTTTTAAATTCCCTTTAGTCTTTTGAATATATCATTAGTTGCATTCAAGTTTAAAGAGTTAGATAGGTTTGGGATTTAGTGTTGTAAGGAGCACTAATACTTTTTCTCACTGAGCATATGTAGAAAGAAGGACAAGCAGATGGGGAGAATTTTCACTCTTAAATATTCTTATGAATACATCCCTTGTCCTCTCTGCTCTTTTAAAACTCATCACTGCAATTCCTTTATACAGTTTGGATTGGGAGAGCCTTTGGATACACAAGGCTTGACATGTCTTTGAGATGCTGTCTGGTCTAGACTTGTTGCATTGCACAGTGTATCTGACTGGTCAGTTGTCCTCACCCCCACGATATGTGCTCCTGCACAGACTCTGGCTGCACATCTGCAAAATATAGGATTTGGCTGCTGCCACACACGCTTGAGGTCATCATCGTTACTGATGTTAATGTTATTGATGCTTGCTTCTGCCATTATTAGTAGTATTAAGACTAATGTTATCAATGCTAATGTTAAATAGTTTTTATTAATATTTTGACATTATATTTATTATTTCTTTTAATGTTTATTCCTAGAATTTCTGTTGCCATGATTTTTGAAGTCTCTGATAGAAACTTTCTCACTCTTAGAGGCTCATGGGCTTTTTTAGGAGGTTGTTGTTCATTATTTTCCAACCTTTGAGAGCTGTGAAGAAGGTGACTAAAACAATGATGAAAGCAATTCTCACTATTTATGCATTGGCCATTTGATCCACTTGTCATTTAGTGTAGTTCTGTTCTTGGTGCATGTTTATATGTATGCATGTGTGTATGTATATACAAATGGCTTCCCCTCAAAATATACTTTATATAGAAATATTGTGAACATACTATGAACATATATGTTCTTAGAATTCCTCATTTTTTTTTCTTCTATAGCCCCTTTTATCTCTGGTGTTTTGTGAATTTTTTTCTCCTTTTCCTGAAGTGAAGTGAGCCCATCTACAGTAATCACAAATCCTAGTTCTTCATTGGTCAAATGCAAAGATTCCTTCCCCAAGGAAAGCATCTGACCAAGCTAACTCTTTCTGTGGTGTGTTCTTGCTACTATTACTCACTACTTTGTATTAAAGTTAACATAATTTTCTATACACCTATCGGAGTATAGTATTTTGTATACTCCTCTTATGAATTGGAAGTTACATAATAAATACATTATTGTAGTCCATATTGAAAACACACATACACATGCACCCCCCACATATATATTATTATTTGAATGATTTACTCTGATATAAATTGTGTGTGTGTGTGTGTGTGTGTGTGTGTGTGTGACTATTTCAAATCAGGACATATTATTCAACAACTATGCAATAGTTGTCTTTATCTGCCATTTCAGATTATCTCCTTGGTTTTAACTACCCATGGTTAATCATAGTCCAAAAATACAGTATAGTTAGATGAAATATTTTTGATAGACTGTATTCACATAACTTTATTACAGTATATTTAAAAATGATTTTAATAATTTTTGTTTTATGATAAGTTTTTGTTAATCTCTTGCTGTGCCTAATTTATAAATTAAACTATCACAGATATGAATGTAGGAAAAATGTGTGTGTGTGTGTGTGTGTGTGTGTGTGTATCTGTAATTTCAGGCATCCACTTAGAATCTTAAAAAATTGTCTCCCATGGTTAAGGGAGACTATTCTGATTGTATTTACATATATATGGGGAAAAAGAGGGGAAAAGAGAAAAAGGGGATGGGGAAAGATTTTATGGTACTTACAAAAACCAAATTGCTTTGTAAAGATGTTTAATAGTCTCTTCTATTAGCAAAACCCTCAGACTGCCATCATGATCCTTCACCTATGGTTGAAATTCTCCTCCTCAGACTCCCCAAACTTTTTGAAAGAATTATCTATTATCTCTACCTTCATGTCTTCCACTTCCACTAAATTTTTAGTTCACTGAAATTTGTGTTACACTGTTGCTTCCAGGCTCAACAAAACCTCCATTCCTTAAATCCAAGGAGCTATTTGCATTGCTTATCTTTTTTTTTTTTTCACTTCATGCTACTTCCAATTCTGTTGATTCTCTTCCTCATGTAGGACTCTTTCCTGGGGCCCCAGGACTGTGCACTCCTCTGCTCTTCCTCCTTTTCCCTCAGCTTCTTTTTGCAGGCTTCATTCCTTTCTTCTACCCCTCCCCATTTACTTCTTTATGTATTTGTTTCTTTGGATATTTGTTCTAATTATAATAGTAGAAAACAAAACTTAATGCATGCCTCTTGAATGAATGGTCAGGAACTACTCTGAACACTTTTGCATGTATTAAGTAATCCATTTACCATAACCACCCTAGGGATAGGTGCTGTTGCCACTGTGAATTGTTTTATGTCTAAAAGAAAGTACTGAAGGAAAGAAAATACAGGGATGGTCACAGAGTTTGCAAGTGGCAGAGCCGAGATGTGACCCAGGTGGCCTGAATCCAGAATCCATATGCTTAACCATGATGCGGTCCTGCCTTCTTTCCTTCTCATACGCTCCTTAGGTGAGCCTGCTCCTTGCATATCAAGGAACCAATTCAAATTACTTAAAAATAATCAGAGTTATTGGTGTGTTTTGTTTTGTATGACAGCATCTGAGGTCTTTGTGAATTACAGGGTAGCCATGTGTCCCTTGATGAATTACAGTGTTCTCCCTTGGCCTCGCTCTTCAAGATAAAGGTATTCATTTGTTGTTTTCATTTTTCTTTGTGTAGAAAGACTAAGTGCTGAATACATCTATTTAGCCATCTTGGAGTCATTCCAATTTTTTTTTTTGTACTGAAGTGAAACCCAAGGGAACTTTACTATTGAACTATATACCCAACTCATTAAACTTTTCATTTTGAGGTGGTCTCACTAAGTTGCTTAGGTTCTTGATAAATTGCTAACATTAGCCTTAAATTTGCTATCCTCCTGCCTCAGCCTCCCAAGTCACTGCCTTTCCAGGCATGTGTCACTGCACCTGGTCCTGAATAATTTCTTTTATATCACTGATTCAGTGATTCCTTTGGGGTATCAAATATTATTGTCCTGTTCTTTAAAAAAATGAACAACCCCCCACATTTCTGCTTATAACTTGACAGGTTCAAGAAGTCTCTAGAGCCTGGTTAAGAATTCCTAATATTCTTTATTTTGTGGTTTAGAGAAAGAGAGAAAATTTATGGAACATCTTATTTTAATTACATATGGAAGTTCTAATGAACTATGTTTTTATTAAACATTTCATTTATGTATTATTGACATGCAAAAAATTGTACATAAGCATTCTGTAAGGCTTGATGTGTTTAGAGATAAGTATATATTTGGGAAACCATCATGAAAACGAAGGTCACTGATATACTAGTCACTTCCCAAGGTTTTCTCCTGCCCCCTTAATTATTACTGTTATTGTATGTAGTATGTGTATGTGTGTGTGTGTGTGTGTGTGTGTGTGTTGGTGTGTGTAAGAACAGTTACTGTAAAATCTACACTCTCAGGAAACTTTAAGTATATAATACTGCATTGTTAGCAAGAGGCAATGTGCTGCATAAAGCTAATATTGTAGATAGCTGTATATAGCTAATATTGTATAGTAAACCTCTGGAATTTATCTTGCATAACTAAAACCTCATTGGGATAAATCATCATAATTCTATTCTCTATTTCTATAAATGTGCAATTTTAACTTACACATAAAAGTGAGGTTGTATAGTATTTATTTTTCTGTATATAACTTATATTACTCAGCATTATGTCCTCTTGGTCCATCCATGTTGTCACGAATGGCAGGATTTCTTTCCTTTAAAAGACCAAATAATATTTTATTGTAAATATATCACACATTATTTTATATATTCAACTATCAGTGAACATGTAAGTTGTTTCTGTAGCATTAACATTGCTAATAAGCTTTAATAAGCATGTGCCTGCAGGTATATCTTTGAGATCCTGATTTCAATTCCTTTGTATAAATACCTAAAAGGGAATTTCTGGATCATATGGTTGTTCTATTTTAAGTATTTTTTACGAACCTCCATATTGTCTTTCAAAGTGGCAGTCATAATTTCATTTCATCAGCAGTGTACTAAGGATGTCTTTTCTCCACATTCTTGCCAACACTTGCCACTTTTTTTTAATGGCCATCCTAACTGTTATAAGGTAATGTCTCATTATGATTTTGATTTGCATTTCCATGATTGATGATGTTGAATCCATTGTCATATACCTGTTGACTATTTGTGTGACTTTGGTGAAATGCCTATTTAGGTACTTTGCCCATTTTTTAATCAGGTTGTTATAATTTTTAATTAAATATTCTGAGTTTCTTATTTGTTTTCAATATTAATCACTTTTCAAATATACATTTTATAAATAAAATAATTTTGTTGCTTGTTCCTGTTACTGTGCAGAGGTTTTCAATTTGATGTAATCTCACTTATTTTGCTTTTGTTGCCTGTGCTTTGGGTATTACAACCCCCAAATCATTGCTAAGACCAATGTAAAGAAGTTTTACTTTATTTTACAGTCTCAGGACTTATGCTTAAGTCTTTAATCTCTTTTGAGTTTTTTTCTATGTACCATGTAAGATACTGATTCATTTTAATTTCACTTACATGTGGATATTCAGTTTTCCTAACACCATGTATTGAACAGACCATTCTTTGCTCATTCTGTATTATTAGTGCTCTTGTTGAAATTCAGTTGACTTTGTCAGTTGGGTTTATTCTTAAGCTATTGTGTTCTACCAGTACTTATGTCTACGTTTAAATCAATATAAGTTGAAATCAAGAAGTGTGATATATTCATTTTTGCCAAATATTGCTTTTCTTTTCAGGGTCTTCTGCAGTTTCATACAAATTTTAGAAATTACTTTTATTTCTATGGAAAATGCTATTGGAATTTTGATGGGGATTGTATTGAAAATGTAAATTGCTTTGGATTGTACAAATACTAATAGTATTAATTTTTCCAAGGATATCTTTCTATTTGTCTTTAATGTCTTTCAGCATTGTCTTAAGATTCTCAGTGAATAAGCTTTTCATCTTCTCAGTTAAATTTGTTCCTAAATATTTTACTCTTTTTGATGTTATTGTAAATGCAATTATTTTTATTTCATTTTCAGATGGTTTGTTGTTAGTGTATAGAAATACAACTGATAAAATATACCTATATGTCCTATATGTTTTGTATCAAGCATCTTCATGGAATATATTCTTAGTTCTAGCAATGTCTTTTTGAGGCATCTTCAGAGTTTTCTACATATAATATCATTAATTTTACTGTTTCCTTTCTGATCTTGATGTCTTGTATTTATTTTGATTGCCTGATTGCGCAATCTAAGTTTTCTAGTACTATATTGAATAGAGGTGGTAAGAATAAACATTCTTGTCTTGTTACAGATATTAGGAAGCTTTCAGTTTTTGTTGTTGACTAATTTTAAGTTATATGTCTTGAAACTCACTGATTTTTCTGCTCAAATTCTGCTGTCAAAGAACTGTATTGAATTCTTTTTGGTCGGTCATTGTGTTCTTCAGTTCTAGAACATCTGTATTTCTATGGCTTGTATTTCTTTGTGGAAATATTATTTTTGTTCATGAATTGTTTTCCTGATTTTAATTGTCTGTGTTCTTTTGAAGCTTGCTGAACTTCATTGAGCTGATTATTTTCAATTATCTGTTAGGTAGTTCATAGATCTCTATTTATTTAGCTTTTTATCTCTTTTTAAATTATTTTTACTTGTTCTACTTAGTTGTACATGACAGCAGAATGCATTTCAATTCATAATACTCAAATGGAGCATAGCATTTCAATTCTCTGGTTGTACACAGTGTAGAGGTGCACCCTTTATGTAATCATGCATATACCTAAGGTAATGATATCCATCTCATTCCATCATCTTTCCTACCCCTATAACCCCTTCCTACCCTCCCCTTTGCCCAATTCAAAGTTCCTCTATTCTTCCCATGCCCACCCCACCTCCCTGCCATCATAGATCAGCGTCCATTTTATCTCTTCTTTTTCTTGTTCACGTTTTTCTTTGGTGATGCCAGACTTTTCTGAAATTTGATGTCTGTGCATGTATACAGTGTTTATCCAGTCTTGGCAGAATGATTACTTCACTCAACCTTTATAGACAAGATTTGGTAGGGAAAGCCCTTCAACAAGTAAACCTGGTCAAAGATTTGGAGGGAAGGAATGGCAGATAGGAATCACAGGTAGGCTTTCTGTGGAGGTTCACAGAGAGGTTGACCTGATATCTGAGTCTGTAGGTAAATAAGTCTGGTGTCTGAGTCCAGATGGTCATCCTGGCATTGGGGTCTAAAAGGAAAAGGACTACTGTCTGTGTTTGTGGGTTTAATCCTGGAGAATCTACATGGGCATGACTTGACCTTGAGTATATAAAGGCCTGTCTGGGATTGGGTTAATCTTGGTGTCTGGATCCAGGGGGGCTATTCTAGTATTGGAGTTCACTGGGGTCTGGACTCACAGGTAGGAACATGAATCCTGGTTCCCTAAGGTCCAGTCTGGTGCCCAGGTGGACGTAGCATTTAGGTCCTTGGTGTCCTGTTGGCACTGAGGTAGCCTTGGAGCCTGAGTGCACATTCATTTCTTCTTTTCAAAAGAAGAACCAAAGGGCTGGGTTGTGGCTAAGTGGTGGAGTACTTGCCTAGCATGTGTGAGGCACTGGGTTTTATCCTCAGCACCAAATAAATAAATAATTAAAGTTATTGTGTCCATCTACAACCAAAAATATTTAAAAAACAAACAAACAAACAAACAAACAGAAACAAAAGAAGAACCAAAGGTTCCCTATGGGTAAGAAAATTTGAAATAGAATTGGAGGCCTTAGAAACTTGTATGGATTTTTTTTATAGCCAGAGTTAAGTATAAGAAAGGGAAGTCACAAAACTAGTGAAAATGTTGCTGTGCATATTTAAAGCTCTAGTTAAAGTTTAAACTAACATTTTTTTTCTGATATAGCTTTTAATCATAGAAAATTAATTTTCTCAAACATTTCTCAGAAGCATGGAAGAGAAAGCTAACCGATTTATCTAGGATTAAAGGTCGTGTAATATTGAGACTTCAAAGAGCCAAGAGGAAGAGAAAATCTAAGATATTATAGATTGTTTGGCTGAACTGGTTAATACATGGGAAAGAAACCAAAGACAATGAAGGGCATATTTTGTGGTGATTATGAACATGAGCTTTATACTTAGGTGAACCTAAGTCAACGGCAGTGTGTTGCTGTTTATCAACTAAATCACATCTGTCAGCCAAAGTTTCATCCTTTCCCTAGTGGAGAAAATGCCTCCTCATGAATAATAAATATAAATATAAAATTTTTAGTGAAAGTCATTATTATCAACAAGTTAGATAAATCGAACAATTAGAGATTAGATAGAATTAAATACCATTTTACCACGAAAGAGGATATGGGAGAATTTGATAGGAAAATGTTAAATTATAGGGAGGAGTTCATAAATCACTCGATTTTGAATTTCAGAAAATCCAGCATATGGTCCTGGAAGTAATTTCCTGAACTGCAAATAAAAGTCACTAGAATCATGCAGTCAAAACTGAAGAGTGAGCTGTGAGCATTCCTCTACCCAACAATTGCCCCAGGGGTGGGGAATCGTATTAAGTATTGTTTTATTTGGCTTTTTTTTTTTTTTTGCTGGTGTGACCAAAAGTCCTGACAAGAATAATTAGAGAAGGAAAAGTTTATCAGAGGTTTCAGTCCATAAATGGCCAACTTCATTCCTCAGGGCTTGAGATGAAGTAGAACATCATGACAGAAAAGTGGGGTAGAGGGAGATGGCTCAAGAATCACAGCAGGAAGCAGAGTGAGAGCTCTGCTCAACAAGGACAAAATATATACCTTGTCCCCAGGGACCCACGTCCTGCAACTACACCCCCCTGCCTACAGTTACCACCAAGCTAACCCATATCAGGTGATAAATACACGGATCAGGTTAAACCTTTTATACTCCAATCATTTCATCTCTAAACTTTCTTTCATTATCTCACACATGAGCTTTTGGGGGACACCTAATATCTAAATCGTAAAAAGTATTTTGAGGATTCTTGATTTTTTTTTTTTGGTTGTAGAAACTAATTTCAGCTAAAGTTACTAACCTTTTATATGTTACTGTTGTATTTATGTTCATCAATCTTGTTCTTGATCAATTAATCACTTATAGACACTAAGCATGAAGAAAATGATGGGGGTCAAAAGGCAAGAAGCATGAAATATTGCACTGAACTCTGCTAGTCTGACACATGCCTGCTTAATATAGAATTATGACAATGAACTATTTCAGTTAGTCATTATAATTAAAAACAGCATATTTTTTTAAGACTCCAAGAAGCAAACTGAATTCCTATGAACCCCAAAGGTTCAGTTCAGTTCAAAAAAAGGTCAAATTTGATTTTGTTCTCTGAATTAGCTTTCCAAGCTGTAATTACAATGATAGACATTATTTTGCAAACTTGGAAAAGGTTCATTTACATGACAGATCTAAAAAACAAATATTATTACTATCTCTCTTTTAATTTTATCTCTTAAATATTGACTTCAAAAAACAAATAAGAAGTAATGATGGAGAAGTACTAAGGGAAAAAAAAACACTGTATTCTCTTTTCTTAACATTAATTGCATGACCCTGTATTTATTAAGACAAATCACATTTCTTTCTAAGAGTTGACTCTTGACAAAATTATAGGATCTTGTCAAAGGAGTCAATTTACCCTACCAAAGCATTGTGAATTCATGATTATACAAATCCCGCTTAATTAGCAGACTCAAAACTTATTCCTAGAGGAAGTATCGTACATTAGAGTTCAAAAATTAATTTTTATATTTGTTTGTCAAACATGAAAACAATTGTCATTATTTTCATTGTTCTTCGTTGTTCCACAAACTGTGGCAGGGAGCTGAAGAAAAAACATTCTCTCACAAGAGTCTTGGCACTTATCTTTGCAACTTCTGTTCATGTTTTATTCCAGAAAGGAAAGAAATAAATTCTATAACTTGTCACCTCACCTTGACCTTCTTTCTCTGTTTAAAGCAGAACATATAGCAAAAGGATTTCCTGTAAGTTATTTATGAAATCATAGAACACGTCATGTTTACTTACATAATTTTATTCATCTAAAAATAAAGATTAATTAAGAAAGAGGGGCATGTGAACATCTTGGATTTTATATGTGGTTTTGCTCTGACAACCTTCATTAATCTTTGTGTGACCCCTTGTAATAGGTCTGTGGAGTCATCCTGCTGTTTTTTAAAGACCAATCTGAACATTCTCATTTATCCCAAACCACATCAAATCAAACCAAAACCACAAATTTGATGCTAAGCCCTTGAAGACTCACATTGATCTTTACAATAGGGTTCTTGTAATGTTTAGCTGACACATCATAAAGAGTTTTAAAAATTTCTCTTTAAATTCTTTTCTTTCTTTCAAATTTCTAGTTTTCAGCAGCCCAATATTCTTACATATCTTTTTCCTTTATCTTTAACATAACTGTTGAAATTCTGATTCCTGCCTGTACTAGAGATATAATCTTTGGGAAATTCCTTAACTTCCTTAGTTTCCATATCTGAAAAACAGAAATATAAATAATATTTTACAATGTTGTTTTAAGAGTAGGTGGCTTAATAAATATTACTTGAAAATACATAATAAAAATTAGTTTAAATTACTGTTATAATTATTATTAAATTTTAAGGGATTTTCAGATATATAAATTCAAGTTATTATTATCATCTTACAGAGGGACTTTAACCAGGGGTAACTTCACAGCTCAAAGAGCTCTGATAGAAGTATTTTAGTTATAGGAATAGTATCTTTGCTTATTAATCTGCTTTTAGCTTGTTGCAGTTGCAGTTACAATCTTACATTTTTAAATTTTAAAACTATTTTCATTAATTTTAACTCAATTATAAATGTTTTGGTTTCTTATTTTTTTCTTTCATTTTTGCTTTTATCTTCATCTTTGTTTTCTCTATTTTTAAAAAATTTCTCTCACCCCCATCTTCAATGGACTTATTTACCTATTTATTATATTTTAATTGTTCTTTACAAACTTTGTACTATTTGAAATATTTTAAATTATAATATTGGAAATGGTTACTACTATTTATTAATTATTTTTCCTTTTAAGACATTGGTCTAGGACATCATATGTATTATCAACCCTCACAATATTATTTTCATCATACAGATAAGAAAATTGAGATAAAAAGAGGATACGTGCCTTGCCCAGGGTTACATAGATATTAAGAACAAGAAATTGTATTTGTATTATTCTATTTTGTATTTTACTTGGATTACTTTTAACATAATTTATCATGCTTTATTATGGTAGTTATTCTTTTGTCTTTAGCAGTAGTGAACAGTTAAGGTGGTGTTGTCATTGTAGAATTGTCTGTATTCTAAATAGGAGACATTAGATACAGATGTTTCTTTGATGCTAAAGTCACCATTTGTGGAGTAGAAAGTAGCATAAGTTTTGAGCCAGATAATGACTTCTATCAGTGTTAAAGGAAAGTATTTGTGTTAGCTTTTCATCAGTGTGATAAATACCTAAGAAAATCCACTTAGAGAAGAAAAGATTTATTTTGGCTTATAGTTTTAGATATTTTAGTCTAAGGTTAGCTGGTTCCATTGATTTGAGCCTGAGTGAGGCAGAATATCATGGTGGAAGGGTGTGGAGGAACAAACTGCTTACTCAATGTTTTTTGACAAGGAGAGAGAGAGAGAGAGGTAGAGGGAGGGGGAGAGGTAAAAAAGGGGAAGAGAGAAGGAGAGGGTGAGAGAGAGAAAAGAGAGAAGAAAAGAGGAAAAAGGAGACCTGGGACAAGTATAGCCCCTAAGGACTTGCTACCTATTACTCAGTTCCACCTCCTACATTTTCCCAATAATCAGTTCTACCTTCTACAGTTTCCCAATAATAAATTCAGTCATCAGTTTCTCAATGGAGTAATCCATCGAAGAGCTCAGAGCCCATTTTGGAAAATGATACAATCATTTTCCAAAAGATTCACCTATGATTATTGCTATTATGGGGACCAAGACTTCAAGACCGGGGACATTCCAGATCCAAATGGAACAGTCTTTATTATATGTAGTTTCCCCAAAATCTTTATTGTTATGTGGACAAAAAAGTTGACTAATTCTGAATTTCATGTAGTAGTATTTTAGAATAAAATTAATTAACTCTGGGAGAATAGTTATTGATAAACAAATCTTTAGTGTACAGTCCAAAGCTGTTGAAACTGCTGATACTAAACATAAAATGGTTGAATGAGGACTCTTTAGTTGTGATTTTTCACAAAGCTTTAATTAGCCTAGTTGTGTTATTAACTTCTTGGAATTTATAAGATTTTCATAAAGTATTATGTTAGATACCTTGATAACATCATAGATTACATATGCTTAATTTATGTAATTGATTGACATTAGGTATTATTATGAGGGTTTAAAGTCAGACAAGGTTTAAATCTATCATTTGAATCTATCATTTAAAAGCTGTATGGCCTGGAATTAGGTTCTACTCTTTTTATTTTTTGGTGACAGTTTGCTTATCTATGATGTAGAAAAACATGAAAATCCAGGCTAAGGAGTCATGAAATTTAAAAATAAAAAATGCCTGACCTACAGTAAGAAGGTAAACTTTCTGGCAAAAACAATTTAATAAATGATGGTAGAAGAGACTACTATTTTTAAAATTTCTACTTGATAAAAATTGTGTGTATTTAATAAGTAACAATACCTAATCATTCTAGTGTTGTTCTTGTGTAATATTCCAAACCTAAAAGCTTTATACCTGATTATAGCTTTTATGTCTAAGGAAAGTAATGCAAGTGTTAGACTTTACAGTGAATATTATTCCATGTACTGTACGATAAGAAATATTTGTATTGCACAAACTTCCCCTTAGTAGTCAGCAAGAACATTAAGAAACATGGCCACAGATCTAAGGTTACTTCCCAAAGCTTTTCACTCACTCACAAGTAATAGCTCCCATAATTCTTAGAATTGGGCTTAATAAAAATAATACTGTGAAACATTGTAGTCCTGTGAGTTAAAAACTTTCAAACAAAGAAAAATGGAATATAAATATTAGCAGAGACTGAGAGAACTTAAACATGATTGCTTAGATATCCAAAGTTATTTTTAAGACAATTTAACTTTTCAGAAATCCCAGGATTTTTGAGGAAATACATTGAAGGTGATAACTTAAAGATTTCTCTCCCTCCTGTCAAATAGATGTAGCAAACACACTAGCATCAGACTAAATCTTGCTGCCTTTTCTGCATTAAGTGCCAAAGCTAAATGGTTGTGGAAAAGACAGGTTTTTCTCCTTCGTGGTAGAATGATTTTCCTTCTCATGACCTTTCTATTTTTCTGCTTATGTTTGACAGTCTTATGAAACTCATTTTTGTGCACCACATTAACCCCAGACTTGGAGATAAGAGTTGGTTTCATGTCATTTCACAGCTGCATTAATGCAGAATAAATTATTTTCCTTCTAAGGCATGCTTATCATTAGTTGCCAAAAATCAATATAAGAATGACATGAGATTATATAGGTTAAACACCTAGAAAAGTATTGGGCATGTAGTTAGTACTCAAATGTTAATTATGTCATTTATATTATATATATTTGTGTATACACATGTAAAATTTATCCATGTGCAAGGATATATCTATTAATATTTTCAATCATATCAATCATTAAAAATAAACATTTGGAGTCTCAGAACCATTTCCTGTCTTTGTGTACATTCTGGAATCTACATGGCCTCAATTAAGAAAGCCTCAAGAATAAGATTGCATCCACTTTTGCCTTGGTGCATTGTGGGAAGAATGTTTCAGCTGCTGTCATGTAGGAAAAACAAAGAGGAGTTCTACCAAGTGTTAGCAGTGTGGTGTCCAAAATCCAATTTGGTCATGACCTATGAACCCGTCACTTAGTAATTGTATCTTGGTTTTCACAAGTATGGATAGATGTGTTGGATTTACTTTAAGAAAGATGGAAGATAAAGTTTATGTGTCAGGAATTTTTGACTTCAGAAATACAAATATATATATATGTATATGTATATTTTGCTAAGAATGATCTGTAGTTTAGTTTTCTTTTCCATACAGAGGAAAAGAAAAAAAGGGGGGAGAATAGCAAATGGAAGAACTACATTACAGGAAAAGTCAATTAAAGAAGAAACTAAATCAAATTAAAAATGAGAAATAAGCCAAAATGACTGGGAATACAAATCATATCTCAATAATAACCCTGAATGTTAATGGCCTAAACTCATCAACCAAAAGACATAGACTGAAGACTGGATTAAAATATGAGACCCAACAATACTGTCTCCAAGAGACTCATCTTGTGGGCAAAGACATCTACAGACTGAAGGTGAAAGGATGGAAAAAAAAAAAAAAACATCACTTACCTAGACCTTTGAAACAAGCAGGAGTTCCTATCCTCGTATCAGATAAAGTGGACTTCAAGTCAAAATTCATCAGAAGGGACAAAGAAAACCATTTCATATTGCTTAAGGGATTTAAACATCAACTAGACATAACAATCATAAATATTATGCCCCAAACAATGGATTATCTATGTACATCAAACAAACCCTTCTCAATTTCAAGAATCAAATAGACCACAACACAGTAATACTGGGTGACTTTAACACATTTCTGTCACTATTGGGTAGATCTTCCAAACAAACACTAAACAAAGAAACTATAGAACTAAATAATACAATTAAAAATTTGGATTAGTGGACATATATAGAATATTTCATCCATCAATGAGTGAATGCACTTTCTTCTCAGCAGCACATGGATCCTTCTCTAAAACAGACCATATCATATGCCACAAATCAACTCTTAGCAAATACAAAAAAATAGAGATATGACCTTACATTCTATCAGATCATAATGGGATGAAATTAAGAATCAATGATAAAATAAAAAAATAGAATCTACTCCAACACTGAGAGACTAAATAGTAAGGTATTTAATAACAAATGGATAGCCTAGAAAATCAAGGATGAAATAAAAAAACTACTTAGAGGTAAAAGAGAATAGTAATACAACATATCAAAATCTCTGGAATACTATGAAGTGAGTGTTAAGAGGAAATGTCATTGCACTGAGCTCATTCATTAAAAGACTAGAAAGTCAATGAATAAACAACCTAAAATTATACCTCAAAGCCCTAAAAAAAGAACAAATCAACACCAAAAGCAGTAGAAGACAGGAATTTATTAAATCATTGCTAAAATAAAAAATTGAAACAAAAGGAACAATTAAAAATTGACAAAACAAAAATTTGAATTTTTGAAAAAATAAATAAAATTGAAAAATTTTTAGCCATGCTAAAGAAGAGAAAGAGAGAGAAAACTCAAATTACTAAAATTTGTGATGAAAAAGGAAATATCACACCAGACATATGAAATACAAGTGATAATTAGAAACTATCTTGAAAATTTATACTTCAATGAAATAGAAAATCTTGAAGACATTGACAAATTTCTAGAATCATATAATCTACCTACACGGAATCCAGGAAGACACACACAATTCAAACAGATAAATTTCAAGGACTGAAATAAAAAGATGCCATTAAAAGCCTACCAGCCAAGAGAAGCCCAGGACCAGATGAATTCTCAGCTGAGTTCTACAAGACTTTCAAAGAAGAGTTAGCACCAATACTCTTCAAATTATTCCATGAAATAGAAAATGAGGGAACACTCCCAAACTCATTGTATGAGGCTAGTGTCACCCTAATACCAAAACCAGATGAAGACATACAAAGGAAAGAAAACTTCAGACCAATATCCTTGATGAATATAGATGCAAAGTGCACTATGATCAAGTGGGGTTCATCCCAGGGATGCAAGGTTTGCTCAACATACAAAAATCAATAAATGTAATTCATCAGTTAGACTTAAAGGCAAGAATCATATGATTATCTCAATAGATCCAGAAAAATCATTTTACAAAGTACAGCTCCCCTTTATGTTTTAAACACTAGAAACATCTCGGAAAGTAGGAACATACCTCAACATCGTAAAAGCTATATATGCTAAACCCAAGGCAAACATCATTCTAAATGTATAAAAATTGAAAGCGTTCCTTTTAAAAACTAGAACAAGACAAGGATGCCTCTTTCACCACTTCTAAATGGTTTTGTAAACTCTTGACAGAGCAATTAGACAGATGAAAGAAATTAAAGTGATATGAATATGAAAAGAACTCAAACTATCACTATTTGCCAAAGACATAATTTGATATTTAGAAAATTCAAAAAATTTCACCAGAAAACTTCTAGAACTAATAAAGAATTCAGTAAGGTAGCAGGATATAAAATCAATACCCATAAATCAAACTCATTTCTCTACATCAGTGATAAATGCAGTGAAAGAGAAAATAAGAAAACCATCCCACTCATAATAGCCTCAAAAAAATAAAATTAAATACTTGGGAATTAATCTAACAAAAGAGGGGATATGCTCTACTCTACAATGAAGACTAAGGAACACTAAAAAGAAATTGAAGAAGACCTTAAAAGATGGAAGATCTCCAATGTTCTTGGATAGGCAGTATTAACATAGAAAAAATGGTCATACTACAAACAATGTTATATAGATTTAATGAAATTCCTATTAAAATCCAATGACATTCTTCATAGTACTAGAAAAAGCAATCATGAAATTCGTTTGGAAATATAAGAGACCTAGAATAGCCAAAGCAATCCTTAGCAAGAAAAATGAAGCAGGAGGTATCATAATACTAGACCTTAAATTACACTAAAGAGCAATAGTAACAAAATGGTATAGTAACAGAATGGTATTGGCACCAAAATAGATACAAAGACCAATGTATACAATATAAGACCCAGAGACAAACCCACATAAATACAGTTATCTCATACCGGACAAAAGTGCAAAAACATATACTGGAGAAAATATAGCTTCTTCAACAAATGATGCTTGGAAAACTAGAAATCCATATGTAACAAAATGAAATTAAATCCCTATCTCTCACCTTGCACAAAAATCAACTGAAAGTGGATCAGAGTCTTAGGCACTAGAACAAAGACCCTGTGCCAACTAGAAGAAAAAACGGGCCCCAATTTCCACCATGTCGGTTTAGGAACTGACTTCCTCAACAAGACTCCTGAAGTCCAAAAAGTAAAATCATGAATCAATAAGTGGGATGGAATCAAACTAAAAAGCTTTATCACAGCAAAGAGAACAATAATGTGAAGAGAGACTACAGAATGGGAGAAAATCTTTAGTACATGCACCTCAGATAGAGAATTAATTTCCAGGATATATAAAGAAGTCTAAAAACTTAACACCAAAAAAATAACCCAGTCAATAAATGGGCAAAGGAACTGAACAGATACTTTATAGAAGAAGAAATTCAATCAATCAATAAATATATAAAAAATGTTCGCATCTCTAGCAATTAGAGAAATGCATATTAAAACTACACCAAGATTTCATCTCACTCCATTCAGAATGGCAGTTTACAAGCATACAAGCAACAATAAATGTTGGCAAGGATGTGGGGAAAAAGAACACTCAGACATTGCTGGTGGAGCTGCAAATTGGTGCAACCAGTATTGGTTTGTATCTCCATTCCTTCATCTATCCATATAAATCTTAAATTTTGTTTTTTTTTTCCTGTTGTTCCATACTTCTTGGAAGGTCTGTTCATAGTTTCTAACATACTTTCTGCATAGAGATTCCTCAGAAAACTTGGAATGGAACCACATTTGACCCAGCTATTCCACTCCTCAGTTTATACCCAAAGGACTTAAAATCTGCATACTATACATTGATGTTTATAGCAGCTCAATTCACAATAGCTAAACTATGGAGCCAACCTAGGTGTCTTAAAATGGATAAATGGATAAAGAAAATGTTTACACAATGGAATATTCCTCAGCCCTAAAGAAGAATGAAATTATGTCATTTGCTGGCTAATGGGATGGGGCTGGAGAACATAATGCTAAGTGAATAAGCCAATCCCTAAAGAACCAAAGGCCAAATATTTTCTCTGATATACAGAATTCTGATTCACAAAAGGGTGGGGGCTAGGGAAGGATAGAAGTACTTTAAATTAGACAGAGGGGAGATAAAGGATGGTAGGGGGTAGTGGAGTAGAAAGAATAGTAGAATCATTCGGCTATTCTTCTGGTTGTACATGAGGTAGAATCACACTGGCTGTGTAAGCATATATGCACATGGGGAAATAATGTTTAATTTACCTTTCATCTTCAATCTGTGGATGTCTTTGCCTATGATATGAGTCTTTTGGCGACAGCAAATTGTTGGGTCTTGTTTTTTAATCAAATCTGCCAGTCTATATATTTTGATTAATGAGTTAAGTCCATTAATGTTCAAGGTTTTATTGAGATATGATTTATATTCCCAGTCATTTTGGTATATTTCTGGTTTTTAATCTGAATTAGTTTCTCCTTTGACTCACTATTCCTATAGAGTAGTTCCTCCCTTTGTTGGTTTTCACTTTTTTTTTTTTCCTTTCATCTTCATGGAATATTTTGTTGAGAATGTTCTGTAGTGCAGGCTTTCTAGTTGCAAAGTCTTTTAATGTTTATCAAGGAATGTTTTTATTTCATCTTCAAATCTGAAGCTTAATTTTGTTGGGTATAATATTATTGGTTGACATCCATTTCTGTTTATGTGATTCTAAGACCTCCTAGCTTTGAGGGTCTGTGTTAATTGATCAGCTCAGATCTGGATTGGTTTCCTTGTAAATGTTACCTGTTGCTTTTCTATGGAAGCCTTTAAAATTCTGTCCTTATTTTTATTTTAGGCATTTTTATTATAATGTGAGTTGGTTTGGGTCTGTGGTTATTTTGTACATTTAATGTTCTCTAAGCTTCTCGTATATGATTTTCCATTTTATTGATTAGGTTTGGGAAGTTTTCTGATATTATTTCATTGAATTCTTTTGTTTTGTGTCTCCACACCTTCATCTATCCAGATAAATCTTAACTTTTGTTTTTTCATGTTGCATACTTCTTGAAAGTTCTATTCATAGTTTCTAATATCCTTTCTGCATTTTGGATTTTATTTTCAAGATTATATATTTTGTCTTCATTGCTTGATGTTCTGTCTTCCAAGTGGTCTAATATGTTGGTGATACTTTCAATTGAATTTTTAATTTGGTTTATTGATTCCTTCATTTTGAGGATTTCTGCTTACTTTCTTTCCAATATCTCTCTTTATTGAAGTGATCTTTTACCTCCTGAATTTTATCTCTGATTTCACCCCTCACATTGTCTTTACTTCATGAACTAATTTATCTATATACTTATAAACTTTTCTCTGGCATTTCTTCCACTATGATATCATTGTATTCTATTGTTGGGTCATCTTAGTTTCTTTGGGGATGATTTGAACCCTTGTTTTTTCATGCTGTTTGTGTGACTTTCCATCTAGTAGTGTGGATCTGAGGCAGTGCAGTTTATATCCTGGAGATTCATAGTGTCTCTGAAGGTTTCCAAGTACATTGCCTTTAAGGGGTACACAAATAATAACAGCAACCAATACAAACAATTTATAGCCCTAAGCCAAATAGCCCCTATATGACATCTGCAGTTTTGTTGCAATAAAAGAAATAATGTGTTCAATTATTGCCTACAATAAAAACAGCAAGTTTGCAAAAGGGTTTACAATTTCAGATGCTGGAAAAAGAACAGGAGTGGTGTACGACGTGATGTTTATGAGGATGGAGGAGAGAAGATAGAAGTAAAAATTTATAGGAGGAGTAAAAGAGGGAACAATTTAGGTTGATTGTTAGCAGGAGAAAAGAGACAAAGGTGATCAAAGGAAAAAGATAAGTGGAATAATATATATATATATAAATTAGAGAGGCTGGGATTGTGGCTCAGCGGTAGAGCACTCGCCTAGCATACATGGGGTTTGGGTTCAATCCTCAGCACCACATAAAAATAAATGAATGGAGTAAAGGTATTGTGTCCAACTACAACTAAAAGAAATAAATATTTTAAAAAACAGAAAGAAAAAGGTATAAATAAAAGAATGGAAAACAAAATTGAAATATACTATTTAGACATCCCAGTCCTCAATAAACTGATGTGTGAAAAATAGTTGGCTTCAAAAATGGTAGGAATGTGAGAAAAGATAAGAGAAAAAAAATCTTGATGAAAAATTGAACAATTGTTTTCATTGGAGTTCAAAGGTTTCTCAGCTTCCCTACAAAGCACTTAGGTGAGCTTGTCAGCTGTTCTGCATGTGGGATCAAGGTTTGGGGAACCTGCAGGTGAGCCCCAGAACCTGCAGGCTGGTGCTGGCATCTGTGGATAGTCATAAAGACCACTGGGTGGTCTGCTGGCTAGGCAGTGTTGTGGTGTGGTTTGGGGCCCTACCTCAGAGGTGCAGCTCTTCTGTAGGGGGTGGATCAGGGCCAGGCACTGGAACCTGCAGGTGAGCCCCAGGACCTGCAGTCAGTGGCAAAGCTGGGAACTAGACTGGGTGAGTCTGGCAGCTGTTCCACCTGTGGGGCAATTTGGGACCAGGCCAGGGACCCAGCTGTTTAGCACTGAGTGGATCAAGGCTGGACACCTGACTTGCATGTAGGTCAATTGCTCCTAGCAGCTGGGAACAATTGGCCGGGTCGGGGCATAGAGGGGGGTTAGGAGACTGGGGACTGGGGAGCTGAAGGGCCCTATTAGGTGCCAGACTGATACCTATCTCAGCAGGACTCAGGAACTGGTGGTTGAGGGTGAGAGTATGGGGACCAGGCTGGTGCTGGGACCTGGTGAGTGCTGGTCTAGGTTAACCCCAGGAATCTGTTGGGTGCCAGACCATCTGGCTGCACAAGCCAAGGACGAAATGCCCTTACACCCACTTCCAACACCCCCATCCCCAGACCCATCAATCCCCACAACCCTCTAGGCTCTCCTCTGCTTCCCTAACTTGTTTGTTCCCCCAGGGAAATGAATCCAGTTTCTGACCTTCCACAGGTTTGCTAGTCTCAGACAAGTCCATGCAGACCTGGCTGCAAATTCACGGATTTGAGTTTCCAGTTCCCAGGCTGCAATTCCAATATGGCTCCTCAATCATGGACCAGTGGAGAGGGCGTTTTTTTCCTTTTCCTTTTTTTTTTTTTTTTTTGTATATCTGATTGATGAAACAAAGAGTCTTTGGTTTGGCTAGGACAGAATATCCCTCCAGAATCAGGAATTTTCACTCTAGAACTCATAAGATGTGTTATTCCCACTGAGTTATGGGTAGCTGAGCTAAGAGAAATGGTGCCTCTTGCTAATCCACCATCTTGAGAAAAATCTGTTCATTCTATTTTAATGTAGACATTTAACACTATAAGCTTCTGTTTTAGTGCTGCTTTTGCTACAACCCATAAGTTTTGGTATAATATTTGTATTTTCATTTGTTTCAAAATATATTCTAATTTCTTCTTTGACCCATTGATTGTTCAAGAGTATGTTGTTTTTAATTTCTACATTTCTGTGAATTTTTCAGTTTTTCTTTGATTATTGATCTCTAATTTCTTTTATTATATTTGGAAAAGGTGCTTAATATGATTTCAGCCTTCTCAAATATATAAAGATTGGTTTTATGGCCTAACGTTGAGGTCTGTCTTTGAGAATGTACTGTGTGTGCTTGAGAAGAATGTGCCTTTTGATCTTGTTGGGTAGAGTGTTCTGTATGTGCTTACTCGGCAATGCCACTTGCTCTTTGGCATTATTGAAGTCCACTGTTTCCTAGTTGATTTTTCTGTCTGGTTGATCTTTTCCTGTTGATAGGGTGGTATTAGTATTTCTTCCTTTTCTGTTCATATCTAGTATTTCAATTCTGACAAGATGCATGTATTAATTATTTTTTCCTGGTGAATTAACCCTTTTATCATCATATTACATCCTTTATTCCTTTGACAGAGTTGGGAAAGTCTATTTTGTCTGATGTAAGTCATCTCTGCTGCATTGTGGTTACAATTTGCATGATTATTTTTTCTGTTATTTCATTTTCAGTATGTTTATATCTAAAATGAGTCTCTCATAGGAAGCATATAAAGGAATCTTTTTTTTTTAAGCCCATTAGCCACTTTGTGCTTTTTGATTGAGGATTTTAATCCATTTATATTGAAATAAATTACTGATAGGAAGGGACTTATTATTGACTTTTTTTGTTATTTTCTGTATGTTGTTTTATATTTGTCACTGTTTTTCTCTCTTGTTGCTTTTCTTGATATTTTGTTAATTTTGTAGCGACATTGGATTTCTGTCTAATTTTCATTTGTCTGTCTTCTATCTGTATATTGTGGCAACCATCAGGATTATGGAAAACATTTCATAGTTATAGTAATATATTTTAAACTAATAGAAATATAACTTCAATTGCATGCAAAAACTCCAGTCTTCTACACAATCCATTTTATCTTATTAATGTCACAAATTGAATATTTTAATATCTTTACCAATTACTATAGATTTATGGTTGTAAGTTTTTCGTGCTTTTATTTTTTATTCTATACTTGATTTTAAAATGACTTATGTTCCACCATTACATTATTACATGATTCTGCATTTGTTCATACATTTATATTTATCAGAAATCCACATCTTTTCAGATGCTTTGGTGTTGTTGCCTAATATTTCTTTATTTAAACTCAGATTCCTCTTAGCAATTCTTATAAGGCAGGTCTAGTAAATAATACACACTTGGAGTCTTTAATTTTGTTATTATTGTGTATACACCTGTATCAGTCAAGTTCTAATGAGGATTCAAAAACCAGATAGAATTTTATCAGGGAAAATATATTATGAAAATTTATTAACCATTTACAGGGAGTTAACTAAGATCACATAAGAAATAATTCCTTTTAAAGAATACTATAGAACTACAGGAGAGTATTCAAGGAAGGAATAGTCTTGGAAGTTGGGGAAGGGAGGTGAATTCTGTCTGGTCTGAGAGGCAGACCTCACTAGGGAGGGTATGGTTGGAGCCTACTGGATCTTGTAGAAGTTCACAGGGTCGTTCCTGAACTGATCTAAAACCAGGAAACCATAGCTTATTGGCATAGAAATACCTGTTTTGTGCTCACAAAATTCACTGGGAAGCTGTTTGGGAAGGGGTGCTATTAAATTTGCTGAAAAGTCAACGGGGACAATAACTATTCGCTTGAAAATCTACCAAGAAGCTGCCAATAGTTGGGGAGGAGGGTGTTATTGAATGCCCTGAAAAGCTGTCACTAGAAAACTTGGGCATCCATGAAACTGTCAGACTTCCTTGAGGTTACTTGCTGCTGAAAGTCCACATCTGGTGGTGAGACTGAACACTCTAGCACCGGGGATTGAGACCCACTGAATGTCCTGCATACCGTGCCCAAGTTATAGGAACAAAAAGAATCAAAGCACAGAGGGCCAGGAAAATAGTCTTCTCCAACATTTCTCATTGCCTTCTGCTGACAAAGCTTGACTTCATGGAAGTTTTTAAGAGAGAAATGTTCTAGAATTACAAAGAGACAATGAAAGGCAGACCTGGAATTGGAAGGCAATAAATTGATAGTAGGCACAGCACTTAACCAGAAAACTTCAAAAAAATTAAAAAAAAAAAACATATTGACAGTTATATGAAAAACTATTGGTAGAGCAATAACTCATGAGTTTTTACGTTACACAGTTCAGTAATAAATGAATGGAATAAACAAAAGTCAACTTAATATACAATAGTGAACAATAAAGTTATCAAACCTGAATAAGTGTTTAGAAACATCTGACTCATGGGGTGTTTTTAAAAAATTGTCAACAAAAGAAGTCTCAGAATTATAAAATTAATCAATACAGATAGACCATTTTATATGATACAAGGATGCAAAATCAGAAACCAATAACAGAAATATAGTAAGAAGAAAGTCTGAAAAATAAAAAAATAAAATTTTAAGTAAATAATAATACAAATATTAAAAGGATACATTAAAATTAAATAACTGTTAAAGGAATATATATTCAAATTTGTGGAATACAGCTTAAATGACATTGAAAAGGAAATTTAGAGATCTGAATGCATGTATCAGGCAGAAGAAAAGAATATGCTGGACCAATTAAAGCACAGCAAATTCAAAGTACAAGGTTTCTGTGACCATTTGATCTCAAATTCTAGAGAATTTTATTACTGATGCTATCATCCCCACATTATTTATCATTATCTCCATGAAGGGAAATGTTCCTCACCTTCAGAAGAATCTTTCAGAATGTACAAGGTCATGTGTAGGTTAGAGTCAAGAAGTTCCTTGTCATTTCTAAATATGTTTCTTTCAGTCAGAATATTTCATATGTAGACAATTATCTATATTGCTTGGAGTGGAATATATCCATAAATAATATTTTATTGCTAACATATAGAAATCCAATCCATGTGGTCCTAAAATTGGTCATCTAACCTTGAAAAAAATGCATTCTTTATAGGAAAAGAACAGCAAAATTACCCACTCATTTATGCATTCATTAAAGCCACAACTATTTACTAAATGGTTTCTATAGGTCATGTATTTTTCTTGCTTTTGGGAACTAATTAGTGAAAAATACTCAGTAGTCCTCCCTTATCTGCAGTTTCATTTTCTACATTTTCAGTTACCTGCTGTTAACCATAGTCCAAAAATATCCAAAGGAAAATTCTCGAAATAAACAGTAAGCTTTAAAGTGTGCCCTGCTTTGAGTAAGGTCATAGAATTTTCATGCCATTCCCACTTAACACCTCACCAACATGAATAATTCCTTTGTTCAGTGTATCCAAACATATAAGCTATCAGTCCAATGGTCACTTACTGTCTCAGTTATCAGATCAGTGGTTGTAGTTTCTCAGTGCTTATGTAAAAGGTTTGGTACAATCCAAGGTTTCATGCAACTACTGGGGGTTTTGCAATATATCTCCAGAGCATGGGATGGGGTGGATGTATTGTGTGGGAATGCTACTGTAAACAAATCCCCATTCATTTAGTACAGGAGACAGGTTAAGGAAAAAGATAAAAGTATATAGCATGATAGCAAGTGGAAAGTTCTATAGGGAGGAATAAGGAATTTCAAAAGATAGAAGAAATTGGTCAGGATCAGGATATGAGATAATTTGGCTATGAAAGTATTAACTAAGAAGGTAACTTTGAAAAGAAAGTTAAGAAGTAAATGGAGAACATTTTGGATCTGGGGAAAAAAAAAAACAGAGCAGGTTTAGGAGGCCAGAGTAGTAACTGCTTATTGTCAAGATAGAAAGTAGTAGATGTGGTCAGAGAGGTAATGAAAAGGCAGGTAATATAGGGTTCTATTATTTTGTCTGAAACAGCCTAAGTTGAAGCTCTTTGTCCTGCTACAATTTATAACAACTTTTCACATTTAGCAGGGCTCTGATTTGGAGCATAACAAATATATAGACACCCTATTTCTATAAAGATAAAAGACAAACCTTTATTTAGATGGAATGAAAATAACATGGAAGTAAAATGATCTGACTTAACTTTTACCAGGATCACTTGGGTAATTGCTAAGTTAAAGAGAGCCTATGGGAGGCAGAAACAAAGGCAAAATATATATAAAATCTGAAGTTCATTTTTACTACTTCCATTGCTACCAGCCTGGTCCAAGTCCTCACCAGTTCTTAATCTGTGATGTCACTAGAGCTTCTGGTGACTTTATATATTTATTTACACATTCAAGAATCATATATATATATATATATATATATATATATATATATATATATATATATATATGATTTTTATGCCTATATAGTTAACTTTTTCATGCCTATATTGTTAAAAGAAAAAAACATTATTTTTTCTGTTTAATTCAGTTTTAAAATGCTCAATTTTTATTTAAGACTTAACTTTGCATTCATTTGCAATGAAAGTCCCTTTGTAGTTTCCATTATAGAAATAATGATGAATTATATCTCAGTTCCTCTTTTACTCAGGTTGGATGACAAAGATCCAGAATCAAAGCTGAAAAACTCATATCTCCATTCTTTCTTTACAAGTGACACTTCATCTCTAATTTATGTAGAACCTCCCTAATGGTTTAGTTATATAATTCTATCATAGAGAGTAAACATCTTTAGTTTCTTCTGTTTTTTTTTTTAATTGCAGGTCACTGTTATGGTTTAGATATGTGGTGTCCCCCAAAAGCTCATGTGTGAGACAATGCAAGAAAGTTTGTGATTGGGTTATGAGAACCTTAACTTAATCAGTGAATTAATCCCCTGATAGGGATTAACTGGTTGGTAATTATAGGCAGATAGGTTGTGGCTGGAGGAGGTAGGTTATTGGAGGAGTGTCTTTGGGAGTTTATATTTAGTCCACTATGATGTTCTATATCCCTTCCACCCCACAGCAACAGAGTTGGTCATCTATGTACTGAGACCCCTGAAACCATGAGCCCCCAAATAAACTTTTCCTGCTCTAATAGTTCTTGACAGGTCTTTTGGTCACAGTAGCAAAAAAGCTTTTGTGAGTTTCCTTGTCAGTTTTTGAGATTAAAAATTGAAAAGCAGTCCTTTGTATTGTAGAAACTTTTTAAAAACTTTCTTTGCTAGGTCTCATAGGAACTAGAAGTTTGAAGTCAATGGTTCCCTTAGGTTCTAGCAACATTTCTGATCGAAAGCTTAAGGATATCTGAATTATTATGCTCAGAAACTTCATCTGAAGAGGACTATGCATTTCTATAGTTAAGAAAAATCCTTAAACATTTAAGTATAAAACTCAAGACATTTGATTAGATATACAAAATTGTTTCATCTCATATATCCTCAGGCAACATGAAAAAATGTATTGATACATGAAAAAAGAAAAGAGCAGAATGTCTGAATAACTTAGCCTAACATAATCTTCTTTTCCATTTTCATGTCATTTATGTGCATAGTCCTTTGACAGAATATGCAGTGAATGCTCAACCATTCTTCTGTTTTTTCCCTTATTGGTGACAGTGAGTTGAAAAGGAATAAATTCACCTTGACTTACCATCTTCAGGACTCTTCCCTAATTATCTTTCCCCAATCTTCCTGAATTCATCTATCTTCTATCATCTCTGGCAAATCTCTACCATAAGATTTTGTTCTTTAATACATAGTCTTCTGATTTTTTTGGTGAATGTTACTTTGAATTTTCATATGAGCTGTTGTGTCATGTCAGATTGAAGGAAGTGTTTGTGGTAAGCTTTCTATATGACAATAATAACTGAGCCATTCAAGGATTCAAATCTAGCTGCTCTATAAAAACATGCACTGAGAATTGACTATAAGCTATAATCAAATACTTCTGTGATCTGTAGCTTCTGCTTCTAGTCCAAACAACTGGATGATGCTTTTAACACCTGCATTGATTAAGGAGACCCTGGATGTTTTCTATATAGTGAAAGTACAGAGTTAGTGCTTGGATCTGCAAAATGAATTAGAATCATCATGATGGTTTCCAATAACTTCCTGAAGGTCTTTAGCTGTAGACATATTTTATCAGCCTTAAAACCAATGAGTTCACCATTTTGAACTTTTAAAATATAATAAATTTGAGGTATAGCTTTTCATACCTTGAGACATAAAACCTTTTATAATGAACAAATTAGAATTGCACTATATTATTCTAATTTGTATGGATTCAGAGAAGGTAAAGTTTGGTACTGTCATTTCAAGTGGAAAATATAAATTATTAAATGTTTTATTTGCCTTTCATTAACTTACAAACAAATGAGAACTTTATAATATTTACAGTTAATTTAAACTCTAGAAAGAGCAATAATAGTTTTATCATTGTATCTTTAAATGGTGATTAATTTCTTATGTAGTGCTATTGCTATCAACTTGGATGCCATATCAATAAATGAGAGCATTCCCTGGGCAGAATCAGTTAGCTTTCAGTTGGGAAAGGCTGACCCATAACTAAATATTAGAAACAAGATCAGAGGAAGAGCTGTTGTGTCATCATAAATTTTAGTTCTACAAAACTTAAGATGAATGTTGATGATAGAAACTAGGGTAGGGACGATAGAGAGGCTCAATCCCAAGGGCCCAGGGAAGTGTCCAATGTAGAGTAATCCTGTTAAGTGTTTCCTCCAGGCCTTCTGTGTCCTTTGATCACTAAAGCCAAGTCATTCAGGTCTGTAGAATATTCACTGCATTCATATTTTGGAGAAGGGAGTTAAAGCTGCCAGTTTGTGACCCACTTACTTCTTATACTGGGGGACACCCACAATGCTTTTTGACTGTACTCTGGGTGAACAGACTCATAATATTTGCTAGAAAACAATCTTGTCTTTGAAATAGACTTGGAAAACTATTCCTAAGGATTCCCAAGAGTAAGTAAATCCTTGACATGGCTTCTTCAGAATGTCACATAATCTTTCTAATTCTTTAGAGCTCTGAGGCGCCTCAGACACAACAACTGTGACCTTATTGATTCTGGACCAAGGGGAATGTGGTACCACCTTGGAACCACCTTCAACATCCCAGCCTCTCTCTCCCCTCCTTCTTCTTCCTCCTTCTTCTTCCTTTTCCTCCTCCTTCCCCTCCTTCTTCATCATCCCAGTAACAATTTAAGTAATGTTTGATGCAAGACAAGAATTCTGTTTCATGTAAGTTTGATTTGATCATTTAATTTTTTATGTTAGCCCCCAAATCAGTTATTACTATGATCAAAGTCAATGATTCTCAAACACTATTATATATAAACATTAGTTGGGAAGTTTATAAAAAGCACATTTCTGGGACCCTCTCATAGAGATTTTTATTCAGTAGATTTGAAGTGTAATGAAATGGCTATTTCTTAGCTTAGAAATGTATATGTGACAAAATGATTTGGAAATGTCTCTAAAGCCAATCTTGGTACAATTCTACAAATCTCTATTGCATAAAAGATATCTTCAGTGTAGTATGATTTATTCCTTGAATTTGTTGTTTTTGCTTATTTTTAAATATCAATTGCCTAATAAAGAGAGCCGGATTAGTGATAGAAATACTAAAGGGAAAATGATATCATTATCTCCTGTCATGTAAAAACAGCACCTCTCTCCTCATAAAAGGATCATTGAAAGTGTGGTTATTCAGAGTTTTGAAATTGTTTCTGAACCATTTGGCTATTTTTTAAAAATAACATGTCTGAAAGTTTAAAATCTTCCTTTAGAGTCAAATGTTAAAAAATTTATTCCCATGCAACATGTAAAGTACTTTTAAAGATGCTTGTTTGAATTTTATTGTTTTTTCATATGTATTTAGCTTTAATGACCCCCTACTGTGCATTATCATTGGTGGTGGTGGGGCTATGTTCAAAGAGGAGAGTGATGCAAAGTTTTAAGATAATTATGTGGGGTGTGGGGAGAGTAGGGATGGAGGAAAAAGTGGAAGAAGATGCTAGTAAGTCTCCTATAAATGCATGGTATTTTGCCAAACAGAGAACTATGTGAAAATTATAATCCTAACTTCTAAAAGAGGTGTGTGTGTAATTCTTATATAACCAAGTACTACTGAGTGCAAATCAGGTTACAGAAGCAATGTATTTTGCAGATAAAATTTTCTGTTCACATTCTTGTTATTATATTCTAGTTTTTAAAGTCTTTCTCTTAGTGAATTGTATTTTTTTTTCACTTTTGCTTCTTTTACCATAAAACATTTTATATCAAAAAGGTAGACATTAAATGAATTACGGGTAAACTGGGAAATTTATACCTAGCCAAGTATTAGAAAATGTAAAGATTTTAAACTCTGTTTGGTCCAAGTAAAGTAGAACTTTCTGGTTCAAGTTAAAAAACAAAACAAAACATACATACAGCTCCTTGGTTGTCAAGTGGTTTTTAGAAAACACCATCTTGATGAATTAAGAGTAAATGAATGAGAACCATATGCATAAATTTCCTTTGAAATACACTGGGGATTGAAAAGTTTAAGAAAATTGCTCTTGGCAAATATAGTTTTATAGTTTTTGCTGGAATGAAATGTTTGAAAAACAGTTTGAAGTGTTTTGTGAACCCACAACTCAAAGTACCAAGTTTTTCAATCCAGAGGGAGAGGGTGAAGACGGTGAACCCTCAGAAAGGTGAAGGTGATCTGCTCATTCTTGAGGATGTCAGAGAGTCTCCTTGGTCATTGTGGAGGAGTTATTCAAATAAGGACTCATCCCAGAATTTGGTCTTGAATATTTGCGCTACTACTGGGTTGTATAGCACAGAGATTGGAAATGTAAGCTCTATCCCAGGGGTACTCAAACTTCTTTTTTTTCATTATTTCTCTCCTAAAGAAATTTTTTAGATTTTTTTAGATATTTTAGTTTTTATAAACTCTCAATATGGAATTCTATTACTACAAATATACTATGTATCTGTTTATGCTCTTCATAATATATGTGTATCTATATGTATATGCATATGTATATATGTACACATACACACCCACATACACACACACACATATATATACATATATATGTATATATATATATATGTCTCTCTCTCTCTCTCTCTCTCTCTCTATATATATATATATATATATATATATATATATGAATGTATATCTTCATAATTAGAAGAGGACTTTTTGCACCCCAATCCCAGAACCAAATTTTATCCTCTTGAGGGCAATATTGCTTCCTCTGAAAATGTATGCTCTAGTGCAGTGGCTTTTAATTGGCATTTTTATCCTTCAGGGGAGATTTGTCAGTGTCTGAAGGCATTTTTTATTGTCACAACTACAAGGAGGGGAGGAGGCAGGGTGCTACTGGCAGATAGAGGGTAGATACCAAGGATGCTGCCAAGTATCCTACATTGTACAGGACAGAACCCCCCTTCCAATAAAGAATGAACTGGTCCAAAATGTTAATAGTACTGAGGCTGAGAAACCCCACCTTAGAGTCAGACTGCATATATTTGAGTTTTAGATGTTCTCTTTACTCACTGGATAACTTTGTCTGTGTATGTGTGTGAAATAGTAGTAGCGTAGTGCCAACTGTGTAGGGTTGGTGAGAGAATTAAATGAGTTAATACATTAAAAACACTTAGAAGAGTATGTGGTACCCAGAGAATGCTCAATAAAAGTTAGCTATTATTTTAATCACGTTATGTTAGAAATAGCAAATTTTCAAATCAAATTGCAAAAGCATACATACATTACAAAACCCAGCTTGGAAATTTGTACACATATTTCTTCATTTTCCTAAAGTACAGATAGCCAATCTACCCCTACTTGATCTTAAATTCAGCATTCATTTTTGTAGTGACTAGCAAACTATTAAGTTTGGCAGATTAGTGATGATATCAACAAATAAAATGGGAAAGAATCAAGGTTGCTACTCCAAACAAATGTGTTTTCATTATACTGTGAAAAAAAAGGCTAGAATTTAACAGTATAATAAATACTTTCCTTGGGTTTCAGTAGACAATTAGAAAAATGCCACTTTGACAGTCAATATATCCTGGTGGCACTTCAGGAAATGCTATTTTTTAATGAGAATTTTCAGGTTCATAGCATAGTGAAATATGAATTAATGACTCCGATGTACTTGTGTTACAAATATCTTTGCCAAACACCGGCTGCAGGATCAGGGTTTCTTTCTATTTATTTCCTTTCTATCAGGATTGCAGTTTTTGCATAGACAATGCAGAGGATATGAGTAAATTGGCCTTGCAGGATGTACAACAAAGCTTGGCTTGTTACAGAAAATTGAAGATCATCCTCTTTTCCTTCCTTTCATTTTATAAAATAAAAGTTAAGAATGAAACAGGGTGTGGGAGAATCCTATTTGCTTTCATTTCCATTCCTTTACCAAGTCACGCTGACTTGATATTTCCTAATCTGAGCGGGTTTTCCAGGTCATTAGTTCAATTCCTCACTGCTCTCCCAGTCTGAAGTGTATTGCAGAAATAGACTGAAATCAACTATGTGATTGCTAGATCTTCAATTTTTTTCCTCCTCAACTCCCTCCTACAGTCTCAAAAAAAAAAAAAAACCCTTTTAAAGATATAGGGCTAGGTTATAATAAAAGTCAAGTTGCTGAAAGACGTGATCAGGATTGGGAAAAGGTTGTCTTTGGACAGAAGATGCCTGGATTTGAATTCTGATTCTGCCCTCCCTCGTTCTGTTCTTGTTACCTGGTGAGGATAAATGGCCTGAGAGGGACTTCATCAGAGCCTGGAATGTAGACGTGTTCATGAGGTGTCAGCTCCATTGGTGCTGTCCTCACTATGGCTACTGCAGTCCAAAGGTTTAGCAGAGTGAAGAAAGAATACAAGTTATCTTTCCTTAAAATACCACCACCCCGTTGTTATGCTGCTTTGACAAGTCTCATTTTCTGTTGCACAGGGATTTCTAAGGAAAGTCAATTTTTTTTCAAAATGAGGGACTTCTAAGTTTCACCCCAAAGGAAAATCAATTCCAACCAGAAACAAAGGCCAGCAACCTAATTCTTGGATCTTACTAAAAAGCATCCACATAAACCTTCCAATGGCTGATTTAGTTTTATGAAGTCCCCGAAGGCTGTATACCCTTCAAATGTCCTCCTGTTAGGAATGAAAAGTTTCTTTATTTGGGCACTGTTGGTTCCCCGCGGCTTTCTGTGCTACTGCTGTACTGTCGGCATAAGAGAGGAGAGTCAAAGGAGCAAAGAAGATGGCTTTCTTTGTCTGGGGCTAGATTTGTAGCAAGGCTCCTCTATTCACACCAACATAAAATTTTTCTTCGCTTTATTGCTATGATTTCTGGAAACATCACCCAGTTGCACCAAACTTACAGAAACGTCTAGATGGGAGCATAACATTTTATTGAATTCATGGAAGTCTGCTTTTCTCCAAACTTCTGGGAATTTTGAGGTGGGAGGACTAGGAACCACATCTATCCTTCATGTATGTAATCAGCCTCTTTTGAACAGTGAGTTCTTGGTGGAGGGTCACTGGCGGAGGCTGGAGCTCTCTTTAGAGGGTCCATACCAAATGTTTGGGTCAGTCTGTCTAGAAAAGTAGAGAATACAACAGTCACTAGTATGGCAATATGTAAAAACGTGGATGTGTGACCGATTTGATTCTGCAATCTGTATACGGGGTAAAAATGGGAGTTCATAACCCACTTGAATCTAATGTATGAAATATGATATGTCAAGAGCTTTGTAATGTTTTAAACAACCAATAAAAACAAAAGAAAAAAAAGAAAAATAGACTGGCTGTAATTCTACAGAAAGAGCATTGATGATCATTCATAAGCTGGGGTCCTGCCTAAGCTACTGTTAACATCGTTCTGGAAAAACCATCTTATGTTTTTGTGCCAGTTTTCCTCTGGTGCTTAAGTTAGAGGGCAGACTATGGATATAATTTAATCTCACTACATGTCTCTATAAGGGTCAAAATGGAATCACTAAAAATGCTCTGTAAATCACAACTCTCATGCGAATGCTACATGGGGTTAACACAGTCCAGTGCACGTAAACTTGTTTCTACTTTCTTTTTAAAACAACATATGCTTTAATCTCATTTAAGCTGTTTTCCCTTCTGACCTATAGCTCCCTAAAGGCCCACGTTTTTTGTTGTGTCCGAAATCTCAAAGAACAGAGTAGAAGCTGATTAAAATTGTTGACTTTCAATCTAATTTTCTAGAGGGTATAGGAAGAAAGCTCCATAATGACTTCTTCTATAATTCATCTAGTTGAAATAGGGAAAAATGGAAAGTGAGCTATTACTTAAGATTGTGATTGCAACCATTTTATATATGAAGAGATGAGAGAAGACACTGATGAAACAAGACCTATTTTAGGAACTAAGAATTTCTAATGCTATGGTTTTCCTGTGAACCACACTTTCTACAATAGATCTTAAGTCTGGCTTTTGCCCACATCAATAAAAACTATTACCTCTTTGCCCTGCTTCTATGTTGCTATTTTATTCTTAGGTTAAATGTGTGGGAGATAACATTTCACTCAAAGAAAACTTGAGCTGAAAGGCAAAGGGGAATTTCACAGCTAGGAATTTTAGGTTAACAGACCTTTCCTTGTGCTGTATAAAGTAGGATATGCACCAAAATTTTAGAAATGTCAGATCATTCTCTTATTTAGCTACTCAAAAATAAGAGTTGACAGCTGAGTCTGAAAGCATAGGGACTGTTATTTAGACACTTATTTAGAATACATCAGTTAATTTTGGTGTGGGTGGAGAAGGATTGCTGTTTATTTGAACATGCAATATAGACGGAATGTCAATAAAGCCAAGGCTATGGTTTCAAAACTTGTGTATTTCTGAAAATATATTTTTGAATACATACTATGTGCCAAGGATTGTGCTAGCAGGGAGGATTTTTTAAAATTTCATAAATGATTATTGTCTCTTGCTGAAGAGTTGGGCAAAAATATAAAAATGGAATTAAAAAAAATTTGACCATGTACCAGATGAAGTGAAATTAGTAAGTGCTGATAAATCAAAGGATGGAAAGATCATGAAGGTACCAGAGAGGTTATGGGAGCATGTAATGAAGAGGTGGAACTTGAATAGGTTCTTCAAAGAATGGGTGGCATCTGAGTACAGGAATAAAAGGAATAAATGCAGCCAAGGAATGCAGGTGGCAGGGTGGATGATGGGCATTAAATGGAGGGTTCTCTTGATGACGTAGGGCATAGGGTTATCCAGGCAGCTCTGCATGGGACTGTGGTAACCTTTGATTGTCACAGGACAGATGGTAGAACCCCTTCTTTTCCCTAGGGAATGATATGACAAAATGTAATTTTCATAATGTTAACATAACCTCTTACAGGATTGATTAGAGGGGAGCAAATAACAAGGAAGATAATGAAGTAATCCTGGAATAAAATGAAGAGAATTTGAAATTGGGTGGTGGCAGGGGAAAATGCAAAGAAGCAAAATATACAAATTATCTTTTTGTAATTCATATAAAACTATCAGCAAAATCATGTTGCAGTTGTTGTTGAGAGGAGTGAGCCAGTAGTGTTTTTTTTCAAATTGTCAAATAATATTGAAAAAATACTCTTTCCCTCAGGATGTTAGCTGCTATTTGAAGAACCTCTCCCCCCCCCCCCATTTTTTAATGACTTCTACTTCTTAGCCTCAATTTTTTTCCTCTCAAAATGAATCAACCTTTCACAAAATGAACCAATTCATTTCTCATTGCTGCTCACAAGATGTGCCATTGCTCTTTCCAGCAGTACAGCACTAAGTTTCACTAATTTGGATTTAAGAAATCAAATATTCTTCCATTTCTAATAGTAGATAGACACTGCTCTACCTGTGGTATCTCATTGAGACCCTGAAAACTCCTATGAAATACCTCTACATATTATTTTGCCCATTTTGCAAATGAGATCCTTGAAGCACAGAGAAAACCTTCTCTAACTACAAAGCCAAGAAGTGGATGGCTGGGATTATGACAGGACCACGGGCTTCCCTGTGCCTCCCGTGGTAGCTGCCTTCTGCCTCCAGGATTTACGAAACACCATCACATTCTGCTGTCTCTCCTTATCCCCACAGTTAACTTGATGAAATATTCATTATTTTCCTTTTGCAGATGAAAAAAAAGGAGACTTAGATGCAGGAAGAAACAGCTTATAAATTTTGTCCTAGGAACTTAATTCTGGCCCTTTCTATTTCCCTCCATGATACTTCCATTATTCAGTCTCCATATACATCAGAACTATGTGAGGTAGTTAAGATAAAAAGAGAGTAGAGGAACAGTGTGCTGTAGTTTCATATTTTAATAGTTAGAAAATCAAATCAATCATAATGCTTGCCATGTAAGATAAAAGAGATTTAGATCCTTTTTCTGTTTAATTCTTGTAATCTTCTATAACATATGCTAAGTAAGGGTGCTCTGAGGAAATCTATGGGAAGTGAAGTGATTATTCATACCTATACTCCTTCAGTTTTGTCTCCAGATTATGATGGAATGGAAAAAGCTTTTTTATTGATTTATGAAGTAACTAATATAAACATTTATATCATCATCCATAGATCAAAGAAAAACAAGCATGGGAGCAGTAAATTCTTAAATATTTCGTCCCCAAGATGTTGTTGGAAGATCCCTTTGGTGTTTTATTGGATGAAGGTGCAGTTTCCTTGACAACCAACTTTGTGAGCAGACTGCCTATACCTCAGTGTTCTACAGCATACTGTAAAAGTCAAAGTGTGATATTCTTACAAGATGCACATGAATTTACTAAGGAGCAACTTCATGATTTATATGTGATTTCTATAAGACAGAAGAAGTTGTTGGGCCACTAAGTAAAAGGAGGTTGGTTATAAATACATTGGCATCCAGAACCATAAAAGGCTTTTAAATTCATGGATATTACTTCAGTAAAAATTATCATCCCTTTGTTATTATCTCTTCATGACTGTTTGTTCATTTACCCAGAAATAGGTCATTCTAGGTTTATACTGCCACTTATCTAAAGATAGAAACACTATGAAAGTAACAAGTAGTTGTGACAATTCTTTGGTGAGCTACCAGGAGGAATTCCAGATTGCTTAAGTTGACTAGGAGCATCCATGCGAAGTCTTTCTGCTACGCTGGCTTTTCCAGAGGACTTTTACTACCTCAGGGAACTTCTGTGCAGCCGGGGAGAAAGTGAAATAAATGGGATTGGGTCTGGCAGAGCTTTTCAAATACCTTGTTCAATTTCTAGAAATAGTGGGAACTCAGTCTCGCCTGTAGGCAGTTGTCCAGAAGCATCATATTCAGGTTCGTCTTACTCCAGGGATGGGAAACTATGTATTTTCCACTACCTTTTGCCCTTGTACTTAAATAAAATAAAGTAAAATCACAGCTTAATCTTCGTATCCTTGAACATGCCTTTAAAGCACTGCCATGTTTCCACATACTTTGGCACACACTTTGTCTTGAAAATCTGTACTCCATGGCGGTGTTCTAGATAACGCATTCGTAACTTCCAGTATGTGGCTCTGTGCAGACTCTTACATACAGATGATGATATATTTTTTTGAGGTTTCAGTTCTATTAGCAAACTTTAAATGAATCCACAGTTTATAGAAATGCTAATAACTGCTACTTTCCATATTTTTCTGTCTGACTCTCTAGCCCTTTGTTTATTTTAACTGAAAATACAGTTCTGCCCTCTATCAATGCGGTTTTTAGTTAGTGCATTTTATTTAGGCAGAAGCATGTGTTTCTTTGTGGCATTTTCGTACATGCAAATAACATATTTGAGTCATATCTACCCCCATTAACCTCCTAGTTCGCTCTCCCACCACTTTCCTCTTCTCTAATAGTCTCCCAGTTCCTTTCACAAAATCTTTCCCCCCTAGATTCCATATATGAGGGAAAATGTGCAATGCTTTTCTGAGTCTGACTTATTTTACTTAACATTATAATCTCTTGTTCCATCCCTGTTCCTATTAATGACATTATTTATTTCTTCTTTAAGGCTGAGTAATACTCCATTATGTATATATAACATATTTCCTTTATTCATTCATCAGCTGTCAGGCACCTAGGCCAACTCCATGACTTAGCTGTTATAAATTGTACCTTCTCAGAATTCCCCTCTGGTAAAACTTCCCTGGCTACTTTACTCTGTTCCACTTGCTCCCTTACAATGATTGCTTGAATCAGATTATACTGAAAAGATTAACAATATATTTTTCTTTACCCTTCTAATCAATTAAACATGTAACTTCGTTAATATATAGAATAACACACATTAGCTAATCATACCATAAACCAAAACCAAACCAAACATCAAAGAAATAAACTCGGGGGTTTTGGGAAGACATTTTAGGGCTTTCCTTTTAGGTCAGTGAGCACCTATAAATGCTTAGATAAGCAGGCTGTAATGAGCACTTGAATGTAAAAGCAGGTAAATGCAAGAAGTTGCCTTCCTTTATTTAAAATGACACTTATATGCTACAACTCATGACATAATGAATGCAGATCATTCCAGAGGACTGATATCACTAAGTGCTGAGTAAAGCAGGACATCCTTCAGATTCTTCTAGAAGTGAGGCTTGCTAAGCAATGGAGGGCTGAGGACAATGTGACCATTATGTCCTTAAATCTAATGGAGTGTATGGGCCCACTCACTGGGGCTGGAAAGGGCCACGGGGTACGGGTTAGAAACACAGGCTGTTCATAAACATGCAAGTGTTTTGAGGACTGATTTTTCTGCATGCACAGCTTTCTTGCCTTTATGGGAGATACAGAAGACATGTCCAGATGCATACTAATTTCCAAACAGAAGGTTAAATGGGTTTTCAGATGTGTGTTTTATGTTCATTGTATATCACAGTTCATACATTTTGTGAAGCTATGTCAGTGTCACTTTATCCAATGAGAAAATTAATTGACTTACATCTTATTATCTTATTTACTATATTTTAATACAGTATAGTATAGTACTATATATTCCTTTCAACCCCACTAGACTTTTCCCAATAACTCTTTCTATATCGTTGGAGAGAAAACTCAGGAACATCTTACGGAGGCCAATATTCCTCTAAGCTCCTCTGTAACCCAGACAAGTTTAGATCTGGGCATGCTGCATGTCCTTTGATGACTCCCTGAAGCTCCAGGATAAAGGTCAACTAAAGACTACCACATTATGCCCTTGAACATTGGAGTCTGTGTCTCTCCAGGCCCATCTCCTGCCAGTGTCTTATGCAGATTCTTTGCACCTGCTGTACTGAATGACTAAGTTCTCCAAATACACCAGGGTGTTTCTCTCACATGTTCTGTCTGCTTCAAATGTCCTTGTCTACTGACTCTGTTCAATTAAATTTCACTTGTCCTTTAAGACTCAGAATAAGAACTTTTTCTGATCCTTTTTTTGATTTCCCAACGTGATTTATATGCCCCTTCTTGGTGTTCACAGAACAAAATATATAAGATGCATCATATTAAACCATCATGGTTATTATTTACTTCTCTGTCTTTTTTTGTGTATCTTTCCCACTAAATTCCTACAAATCAATGTTTTGATCATCTTTATACCATAACTTCCTAGCCTGGTAATGTTCACTAAGTGCCCACAGAGAGAAGGAAGGATGAATGAATGAAAGCTTTGCTACCTAGACCTAAGAGAACTTTCCAGAACCAGATGAAGCTAAGCTGCGTCACCAAGGCACTGTGAGCAAACATTACTTGTGACTGCATATAAAGATAACTTGTAAATACAAAGGTATGGGGTATAACAATGTTTCTATTTTGGTTTTATACAAACAGTGAGCACTGTTTCAATTGTGTAATACAGTCCTGGTGGTAAGTGTGGTGTGTGTATTCGGGAGAGGAAGGGGACTGGGGACCGAATAGCAAATGTGATATATGACTTATGGGGACAGTTCCAACTCTTTTGTCTCATTCATACCTTTTCTACAGGCATTTAAATTGCTTATTGTTTTTACTTTGGATGTTCATATATTTGTAATATATGCATATTTAATATATTTAAATGCATTTCAATGAATAGGGCTATCTATCCATATTTCCTTAGCATCTGTATAATTATTAAAATTTCAAGATCTAAAAAATATGTTAAAATCATAGTATGGATAATGAAAACTTAATACACTTGAAATTCTCTAATGGCATTTAAAATTCATGAATTAGTGTGTTTTCTTTGTTATAAATGAGATTTGAAGAACATAAACTTGACTTCAGGCATCTGCTCCATTTCCTCCCATTTGCCCTGTGTGATTTCTTATGAACATTATTTATATAGATTTGGTTCTAATTAGGGCCTGAAAAGTATTGCTTGGCTATATAGTCATAACAACATAAGACATAAGGAAAAATACTGTTTAACTGATTAGAATTTACTACAGCTCAGCATCTGATTGTTGAATGACCCCAGAGTGTCCTTTACCTTAAAATCCCTGCCTGGAAAGCCATTCTAAACATTTATTACTTGCAGAATGAAAAAGTGCTTTCTTAAGTCTGGGTACTGACTTTATTTTCCTTTAACTTTCATTAAAAGTTCTTTGTGCTCTATAATCGGAATGAAAAAAGTAATCCACATTATCCCCTCTTAGTATTCTGTGCACTCTCATTAGATCCTGTGTGTCACTTCCATGGCGGGAAAGATATGTTCCACCAATCCTTGTGACTCATTCTTTTCCAGCTATTGTTATCTAGCTTTCACCTTCTTTCTTTTTTTTTTTTTCAAATTTAATTAAGTTTGAAAAAATATTGAAATGTAGATATGAACTCTCAAGAGCATTTACTAGACTTAGGAGCATTTAACATTTAGAATTACACATGTAGGACAGATACATCCTGACAAAAGAAAATGAAAGCAACAGCTCTGATGGGCGATGATAAAAACATTTCCTCTCTGGCCAGCATGTGATTAGGTACAATGGCACATAACAGCTTTTTAAGATTTTTGACATTAGGGACCACTTCTTTTATGTGCTCTGAATTGTTACTGGCACCCCATTGGTGTTTAATAAATATTAATACTGCTAAGTTTAATAATAAATGAAAAGGGAAAACTGATCTTGAGAAAACCCCATGGTGGATGTATGTTGGAAGATATGGCTCATTGTTTCCAAAGCCAGTTTTCTTTTATTTCAGACATAATGTTAAAGATTTAAAATTTTATATGTTTCATTTTAAAATAGTATAAAGACTATTCATAGCCATTTTTTTTCATTTAGTGCAGAGTAAAATTTCATTTTCAGATCAAACAGGAACACAGAGACATAAACTAAAATTGTAGACCGATTCATGATGTACAATTGGATATGCAGAGAATTAAGACCAGATGGGCTGTAAAGCTAGCCTCTAAATCTGAACATATAATTCAGTATGTTTTGGCAAAATAATATGGAATACCAATCAGGAAGTGGGTGGGCACTAGAATTGTACTTGTGCATTTTTCTCACCATTCTTTTCTCCTCTGTTGTCAACCACATATACATGCTTGAAAACTGCCCATCCTGGAGTGAAAGGAGTAGAAGGAAAAATGAATATGATGTGATATACGGCAGGGAAAGGAGTGGAGGTTGTGTGGAGGCAGGTTTTATTCACTGTGATGTTGAATATGGAAATAGTGAGTAGTTCTCCCAGAATAGAAGGCATTTTGTTGAATTTAATGAAATTAAGAAATGTTCATTATATCTTGAAATTATGTATTCTCAAAGACGAGAAGGACATTAGGCCATAACATGTGTCTTTCTGTGTTCAGGTGGAGATGGACTGTAGCACCCTATATGGAGTTGGCTTATTGAGACTGCTTTTAGGCTGTGACCATACAAAACCAACTGGACACTTTTGACTAAGAAAAGAGTGTCTAAACCAGACAAATAATAGCTTTGATTGATTTTGCCTACATCCCACCTCTCCCCAAAATTGTCTTATTGAAAAGAGAAACTGTCACATTAATTTATTTTTCTTTGATCTCACCTACTTGTAGAAGAAGTATCTATCACCTATATAAGAGGTATACTTGTAATCCCCACTGTTTAACTAAGAAATTATGTTACCATAAAGATCATTTTTAGTGACTTTGGAATAAGAATGTTTCACTCAAAAAATGTAAGAAAACTTAAAACGTCAAGTACAATGAACTAAATAATTCAATGTCTTTTTCAAAAATCAAGTAAAAAAAAAGTTGTTATGTGTCTGGAAATATTTGAGTCACAGATTTTTTTTAACCACACCAATTTTGGCATGTGAAGAACCAAAGTATGGGTCAAGTAGACACAAGTTTATACTTGAACTTTTTCAATTTCTAAGGTATTCTTAGATGCTTCAATTTTGACTTGAGAGAGGTTAGATTACCTAGTGTAAAATCCCAAATAGTGTCAAAGTGTATTATGGCAATTGATGTTAACATTAAGCAGGCTTGAAAGTTCTTGCCAGAAATGACACTATAGTTCAAGACCACACCGACTGGCTAGAACTAGGCAACTCTCTGGAAAGCTTTGCTTGTCAAAGATAAAATATTCTGACATGTTTGCATGCCTAAAGTTTAAGCTCTGTGTGGATCACAAATTGGGAGACTAGCCATGGCTACTAAATATACCCTCCTTGCTCTCTTCTCAACTGGACCTGAGACTAAACTGGCAATTTAGGTTACAAGCTTATATTCCATACACAGTCAGTGTGATTGGCAAGCAGCTAAAGAGAAAACTCTAACCTGGGTTGAGGTACAGGAGAGTATCCTTGAAATATACCTTGCAGATCAATAAAAGCCAAAATGTCAAATTCCATCTTTTAAAAGTCAGTCCTTTATTTTAAAATTGAGATTTTCCTTTAAGTGAAAATGCCTTTAGGAAACATGATAAATTAAGTTTTTAGTATTATCAGAATGCAATCCATGATAAGAACCGGGATAAATATCTTCTGGGAAGAATCAAGGAAAGGGAACTTAAGAATGGCAAAGAGAGAAACCCTGATTTCAAGGTTTTCCAAGTGCAGTCCTAGGTAATAGGCATAGGTAGCCCAAGGCATCCCACGCTGAAGAAACAGAAGGGAAATTCAGAAAAAAAAAAAAAGCCTCAAGAATGTGACACCATCATGTGGATATTTTCTTCTGTATAAGGCGTTATATAATGATTACATAATAAAGTTTTCTGGAGGGAAAGTCACTATAACAATGCAAGAAAATTGAGGAAATAGAAAATAGGAATCATTCTGCTGTTAGAAAGCAATTTTAATGTTTCTGTTTTATATTTATTTTTGCAAGAATTGGATGTTCAAACTACTAGCAATATAATTTTTAGACATTTTTATAAGTCTTTATCTAAGATGATATAAATATTATGGATACTTTCACTTTATCTTTAAACTTTGTAATGGTTGCGAAAATATTCTGTCATCTAGTAAGCTCCCAATTCAATCATTCAGCAATACTTATTTCATACTTGCCACATTCTTGGCCCTGTTCTTGGAACCGGGCATACACCAGAGAACACAAGATCTGAGGGAGAGGGCAGATAAGAAATAAATTAATATTTAATAAGATGATGGGTAGTAATGAGACTTTTGAAGAAAAAAATCAATTAGGAAAAGGGGACAGAAAATCAGTGAGCAGGAGACTGTTTCAGATGAGATGTTTTACATCTCTCCTAGATGGAGATATTTAGAGACATTAAAGGGGGTGGGTGTTAGTTGTGAAAATCTGAGCAAATAGAAGAGAAAGTACAAAGGCCCTGATATGTAATCAGGCTTCAAGTTTGGAAACACCTGCAATCCAGATCAGGAGGAGTGTGTTCATCTAGTGAGAGAGTTCTGAATGAGGTCAGCATCACTGAGAGGGCTTCCTGTAGGCCGGGGGCTGAGGAAACAAGACTTTGTATTTACTAGAGGGTTGCGGGCCTTTTGATGTTTAAGAACAGGGATGATCTGACCTACATGTTTAACGTTGCATAAGGGATTGACCACACAGACAGAGATAAGGGGTGGGATTTAAAAGCAGAGGCAACAGGATTTATTAATAGGTTAACTGCAAGATGTAAGAGAAAGAGAAGATTAAGGATGACCTCGAAATTTTAGGCTTAAATAATTGGTGACATTGACTGTGCCAGAATATATGTTTCAAGAAGTTAAAAACAAGATTCTCATGAAAATATCATGAATGAGAAAATCAGCAAGAAAATTAGTCAGTTCAAAGAAATAACTGGAGAGACAGAAGTTATTTAGGAATGGAAGAAAAAATGCTGGCAAAGGATTGTTAGTTTAGACACCACACTAATTAATAACCTACAGTTTAATTAGGCCATAACAGTTTGTATTGTCATCATGATAGGACACAAATCTTCAAGTTGACATGTACTTTAACAGAATGTGAGTATGGTAAATAATATATGTGAGCCACACGGAGGCACTTTTTGGGTTATTCAACATAATCCAACATTACATTGAAAATGCAGAGTATTCTTCCTTTGTTTTATTATCATATCTTAGATATTTTGTTTTTATGAAAACTTAGTAAACTCTATCAGAAGGGCAACCTGTAGGGGAGGATCAGCCATCATTTCATTGCTCATCCACTGTTAAACATTTAATTTATGTATAATATTTTAATATTAGACATAATACTTTGTTCATTTTTTTTGTATGGGGGCTTGCCCTTAGATTAAATATCCAAGAGAGGAAGTCATTGGGCCTTATCAAATTTTATAAAAAGAAGCATTTGGATTTATTACCAATATATTATTCCAATTAGTTTTATTTTTTGAATTTAGCACAGGGAATACACTTAATACATTTCATAGCATTTGTTTTGTGTGTGTGTGTGTGTGTGTGTGTGTGTGTGTGAGAGAGAGAGAGAGAGAGAGAGACACTAATTACTTTTACCTTATTTCTCAGATTTTGTCTGCTAAAAAACTCTGGACCTTGCTGTGTATATACTGGCAGGGGATAGGGGGTGGTCTTTGGATTTCCAAAACTACTTCTAATTGAAAGGTTTACTTAGAAATTTTAAGTATTGTGTTTGAACCCAGAGCTGAAAAGATATTATTATCATTAAATGTGTCAATTTTTAGTCCATCTGAGAACTGAAAGGAATTATAAGGCATAGTAGCAAGTATCTTTGAAGAAATTACAATTTGCTCTACAGATGATTGTGAATATAGTCTGACAGAAGTATTTTTTAATACCTACAACTAAAAAAAATTTTAATACCTACAACTAAAAAAATATTTTTTAAAAAACTGTTTTTTGGAGACAGATGAACATAGTCTTTGGAGACAGTTTTTTTAAAAAATATTTTTTTTAGTTGTAGGTGGACACAATATCTTTATTTATTTATTTTTATGTGGTGCTGAGGCTCAAACCCAGTACCTCACATGTGCAATGAGCTACAACCCCAGCCCTGGAGACAGTTTTAACAGGCCATGGATATATTTCTTAGTGTCTCTGATTCTTAGTTTTTGTATCTGTAAAATGAGATAATTTTATTCAGACTGTATCACTGTTTTAAGAATTAAATATGTATGCACAATCTATCATCAATACTCTGCCTTATCCCACAAAGAATTTTAAGTGACTGAGTAATATTGATAAAGTAGTTATAGCAGAGACTGGCACATAATAAGCAATCAATAAATAGAATCACTGCTATTGTTTTTATTTCTTAAAAACAACAGTGCTCAGTCAGATTGCTGAGATTTTATGCTTGTTCCTTGCTTTATATTTTCCTCCACTCTCCCCACCTCCTTCTTCCTGAGAGCTTCCATTTTCCTGGTTCAACTCAGTTTCCTGCTTTTCCTTGAAACCTTCCCATATGCAGCTAGATGAGTCTGCTCCATCCCAGCCCAACTCCTGTTTCCCCAGCACCTAGCACAAGTCTGGCTTATAAATGAATTTCAACCAGTATGTCATATGAATAATGGAAAAAGAGTTGAAAAGATCACATAATTACCTATTTTTACAGTTATTTTGTAGAATCAATGATTAAACTAACACAATGCACCCAGAGTTGAGCATTTCTGTAAGCATACACGCAGTGTTACTTAAAGGTTCTCAAGATTGGAAAACCCTTAAATGCTCCTGTAAGGAAAGAGAAAACCATACGCAGCACATCATGGACTTTCTGTCTTCCCCTATCTTCTCTCTCTCTTTTTTTCCTTTGTCAGAACACCACACCCGTGTTATTTTAAAGGCAACAAAGTTTATGACAGGCTTCTTACAACGAGAGCTACAATCACACAGGGATGTAAAAGGAATAGATGCCCCATTAGAAAAACACTAATAAATAAGCACAGATAAAGAACTTGAAGACTGTAGTGTAAAGAACAGCATGCAGGAAGCCAGACTTAATACTGATATGTATTAAGTGGTTGTCTAACAAGTGATTGGCAAAATAGCGTTCAAGAGTTGGATCTGTTACAGATACCATTTGCTGCTTCTTGAGAAGTTTTCTCAACATAATCTTAATGTCATGTTCAACAACCAATGACAGGACAGGACCACCCACCACAAAGCCCTGGAATGCATATCGTCCACCTGCCTTGCTAGAATACTGTCAACAATTAAATTCTGCTGAAGCATACATGTAAATAGGACCCAAAAAGCAAACAGGTGTGCCTTAAACTTGGAAAATCAAAGGCCAAATCTAGATTACAACAGACACACCAAAGGCCTTTGAGCAGCATTAATTTAAGTAGCTAAGAAGTTGTAATTATAGTCCAAGCAAATTAATTTGCATAAAAAAATATGGGGGATTGTGGCAGTGGTGTCAAACTGCAAGCAGCAGGACAATATATATATATATATAATATATATATATTATATATATAATATATATGTATATATAATCTTTCTACATAATAAACTAACATCATTTTCATAGTGGACTATAACATCTGGTGTTAGTTAGCTTTCTAACAGTATAGCAAAATACCTGAGATAATTACCTTATTTTGGTAATTATTTTGGCTTGCAGGTTTGGAGATTCCAGTTCATGACTGTTTGGGACTGTGGTAAAACCTGTCAGAGCAAAACCACATATCTCACAAACTGAGATACAAAGAGCAAGAGTCCCACAATCCCTTGAGGGCCCACCCCCTAATGACTGAAGGACCTTCCATAGACCTCAATTTGAAAGATACCACCACCTTCCAGTAGTGCCACCCTGAGGACCGAAGCTTTTAACACATGGACCTCTTGGAGCCATTCAGTATTGAAACCTATAGCATGCCCTGTGCTATTGGTTAACACTGGGTGGACTCCCTGTGTATGTGCTAAGGAATAAGTACTGCACATGTCCAAACAAGGGAGGGTAGTTGTAGTGACATTAGTGTACCCATCCTAGATATCTAGAAATGTAAGTGTCTTCTTGAATTTTCTAAGGTGAAATGATGATTATATGTTTACAAAATTCTGTGTCCACTGGGTTACAGAATCTGTGGAATCAGAGACTTAAAAACATGTCTCCAGGTAACACTACTGGTAGGCATCTGAGCAAACAGGTTTTGTAATTTAGTTCCAGGGAAAGTTAATGGGGAATCTATCCTTATAGACGCAGACCTGAAAAAGAAGACCTAGGACACAGGTGAGCAGAGTGAAGTGAACCGCAGTGGAGATATTTCAAAAGCGGTAGAGTGTTTGGAAGTCAAGGAATGTGTGGATAGGAGGAGTTATAGATTCAACCTTTGGAGGAAAATAAAAGAGAATAATTACAAGAAAAGAACAAGAGAAGGTTGAGATAAACAGAAAAAAATACATTCAGCTTCTGCAGATAAGAGGAAAATGTCAGTTGGGCAATCTGGGGTAAATACAGCCTGGGGGTTTAGTTAGTGACATGAATTAGTACATCTCTGATTAAAAGTATCCTGTTATATTTTTTTAGACTGGATCCAATAAAAGCAACTGTGAAAATATTTTTATGATTATCTTACTGGGTGAATGTTGTAAAGGTTATAGTACCTAACCCAATTCTAGGAATAGGAACTTGACCCCAATAGCCAGTTTGGCTTGGTAACCACTGACATTCTAAACATTATTATCTATACTGACAGCCTTAGCAATGGCTGCAAGCAGATAACAGCCACAGCCAGATGATTTTCTCAGAGGCTGGAAGAAGATGAGAAGGCGTTTTCCACATTCTCCAGCTTCCTATGGGATCTGTCTCACCCTAAGCAACTTTGTATATAGTTAATCAAATAGAAAGAACTAGGGCTGAAGAAGGTTAGAAGAATCAGTGTGGCCATTGTCACTGAAACCATCACATGTCACTAAAGTCCTAAATTTAGTGACAGGGAAGGCATGGGGTTAATACTGAAGCTGGTTCCTTTCCAGGTATATGGGAATATATCTAGTGGACTCCTGTTGTTTGGCATTGGGTTATATCAGAAGTTGTCTAAAAGGGGTGCATAAAAATGCAGCTTTTAAAAAGGCATCTGTGGAAAGGAAACCCATCAGAAAAGCATTAGAGCACAAACAGAGGCCCAGATTAATGCATCTCCTGAATAATTGAATTGAAGAATGGAAGAGAAAGGTAATAGGTGAATTAAAATTATATTTAAGTGGATAAGCAAAAAACAAAAAGGTTTTCCCTTTCTATGTGGAGGGAACAAAGTAGATCATTTTTTAAATGTTAAGGCTATGCCACTTGGATGTCCTCATGACATATGCAGATTATGTAAATTCTACAGAAAGGGAAGGTACTCACTCCTAGAAATGTGGCAGGGAGGCTTCATGGTTTTGATAAATCTACTTGCCCCCAGGCAGCTGCTATTGATCCTGGCTTGGCTGAGCTCATGATATTTTTATGACAGTCAGGGATTTATTTCTGCTAAAAAAGTTCCGAAACATTTATGTCTTTCAGATATTTTTGAGAGCAATCTCATGTCCTAGGAGGAAGAGTACATACTCAGGCTTGGAGATTGTTTAGAAAAAGAACATGGAATTTCTTTTAAAAATTGAGGAATAAAAGGCACTTATAGTGGGTACTTTCTTATTTAATTAACTAATTAATTTTTACTTTTGCAGTCTTGGGGACTGAACCCAGGGGAGCAGTACCATTGAACTACATACCCAGTGCTTTAAGAAGTACATGAAATACAAGTGACTTCAGAAGGAGGGACGTTGACTTTTACAGGTGCCCTTCATCTGTGCCTTGACTCCCTCTGAGGGACTCCCTATGCAGTGGTGGGTGGAACTGGAGTCAGACAGACCCCATCCCAGATCCCCCGGGCTCTGCCCGTTGGCAGTTATGCATTTTGTTTCTTTTATTCTTCTTCCTCATTGTCTCCTCCTCTTCCTCCTCCTCCTTCTTTCTTCTCTTCCTCTCCTTCTTCTCCTCAATTTTTTTTCTTAATGTGATACTGGGGATTGAACCCAGAGGTGCCAGCCATGCCTGGCACTTTTTATTTTTTATTTTGAAATAGGGTCTTGCTAAATTGCCCAGTCTGACCTCAAGCTTATGATCCTTCTACCTCAGCCTTTGGAGTGGCTGACATTCCAGAACTGTTCCACTACTCCCAGCTTGGGTGCAGCTTTTTTTTTTTTTTTTTTTTTTTTTTTTAAAGCAATCCAGACTTTTAAAAACTGCTGGGTTAAAGAAAATCTGTAATATACCAAAGTCATTGCTTTCTTTAGCCCTTTCTTCTAGGGCTCAGAAAAAGTCACAAAATTATGCATATGTTTCACTCATTTTCTTGAGCCCCAATTAACTAAAATCTAATGCTTCAAAAATACTGTAGTTAAACAGATCACTTCATTGATATATACCATGTATCTTTAGTTCTTAATTTGGGGCAGAAAAAAATTACATTTTATGAAGTTATTAACAAATCGATTTTGTAGTGGTTCATTCTAAGAAGTTACATTTGAATAACGGTAGTAATTGGTGTCAGGCCTAAAGCAAGAATAATAACCATGAGACTTGTTTCTTACTTTGTACAGATAATTGCCCCCACATAAGGAAGATGAGGTTACTTTACATTCATGGCCATCCAATCTTTACAGTCTTATAATAGGCTTAAAAGTCAAGAGAAGCCACCTTCATATTCTATCCATAAAACAATTAAAGTACAAATTAGGATGTTACACTTATGATCCATTATTTGTCCTACAAAGATTTCCGATTATATGATTCTGAAGGTATGCGCTTGCAACACTTATGACTAGTGCACATTTACAAGCTCCCTGCTGCCTGGGATTGTGGAATTCTGAGTGCCTTGTTTGAAAGACTCCTAATTGCTCACAGCTGAGTTCCAGCATTACCAGCAGTAGAGCTACATTTCCCACTCCTTAGATATGTTTAGTTCCCACTCCCATAAATGCAGTATCCAAGAGAAGTGCTTCTGAGCATTTCACTGCCTCATCAACTAATTTTCTCAGCCTTTCCCAGAAACAGCACTTGGAGATGCAGGGCTATTAGATGGTTCAGCATTCCCAATGCCAAAGGTCATTAGACTGATTCACGTTAGTCTCAAAGCATTTTACATGAACATGAACCTGCCGCCTTTCCTCTATTCCAAGGTAGCCGCAGTGCTAACTGTAATGCATATGTTTCTCTTTTTGGATGGCTGCTGGACAGATTCCCAGAGCCTGTTTGATATTTACACAAAACTAACTGGAGGACCCAGCCAAGATGGAGTTTGCCTTCCACCTTCAAGGGGCCTGGGTTAAGTCCTAAACCCTTTGAGATTTGCATACAGTGATGTCATCCAAGTTCCTTGGAATCATTAGTAATTGGCTAAGTTCACAGCTTTGATTTGATGTGGTTAGTTTACAAAATATTTCTTTATCAAAACCTACATATCTAGCATTAGAGATTCAGCACCCCTAAGATTCCTTATATTCTTTCCTGTGGGACTGCAGACTGACAAATCAGAATTTTATAGAATTTCAGGATTTTTAATGCTGACAGATATGAGAAAAAACATTGGCCAGAGGGAAAAAAAGGTCAGATATTTTCACACTTAAATAATCTATTTCTTTTTAGAAATTGTTTTGAATATTTCAATTAAGTGATTATTTAAGTTTCAATTTGCCCATCTTTCACAGTCACTGGCTTTTAAGCACGATTATTTCTTTTAGTAGTCTTAGATCAAGGATATCCAAATACAGAATTATGTTGATATCAAAATCTGTTCCTCATTATGTATACAGAACCCAGTTCTAATCTCATACTCAGCACCCTTCAGCAAAGCTTCCAGGCAGGGTAAAAATTCCCATTCAGCTTACATATGCACTGCTCAAACACAAAATTCAAACTAAAATTCCTCTCCTATTGAAGTAGAACATATAAAACAATATCTCATTTGATGAGTATGAAAATAGTGGATCCTCGAATTTAAAAAGTGAGGATTAATTCACAGTTTTAAAATAAAATTTCTTTATAAAAATCAGTAGATGTCACTTAAAACTTCCCTTTTCTAAATAGTAGAGAATGAATGCTAAAGGCATGACATTATTTAATTGATATTTGCCCCTTCATATAGTACAAATGAAGACGTAGTAGAACAAAATAAATATCTAGAACAGCTCATATATTAAATACATGTAGGACTTATTTTTTTTAGTCATAAGAAAAACATGATAAGAAAATATGTAAAAATATGGATTTATCAAAATAAAATAAACACGTATGCTTACATACTCTATCAAAACCACTCAGAGACACACACACACACAATCATAAAATGTCAAAGTTTGTCTTTCAGAAGCAAAAAAAAAATTAGGTCAATTTTCTATACTTTATAACAATGACAGTACAACGATGACTTAAACTTATGAAGTAGTAGCTGTGTGCTAAATGCTGCTATCAGAATGGTAGGTGATATTATTATCATCCCCACTTTACAGATGAGGAAACTAAGGAACAATGTTGACATAAATAGTGAAGCCAGAAGTGTAGCACAAATGTCTGGCTTCAGCACTTAACAATTCTGCATACTGTTGCTTGTTCGGTGTCAGGACCATATTTTATATCTGTGTTCATAAACATGACCAGATGGTATTGTGAAGTCATGAAGTACATCCTGAATCAGAGAACGGATTATGTTTAATACATTTTGAATATCAAAGCTGACATGCTTCAGATTTAAAATTGTTTCCCAGTGAAACAGATTATTACATTTTACTAGAGTTATAATAGAAAATATCTACATTCAAAGCAATTTTTCACATTTATTACTAAACTCAATAATATATATGTCCCTGGAAATTTAAAGGTTAGAAACTGAGTTAAAATTTATTCTAATATTTCTTTGTGTAGAGTAGGTGAGCAATGTATTTTCCTGTGATCATTTACAGCTAAAATTTTTACCTTGGAAATACATGAAGATTTTGTTCAGTAGATCTGACACTAGAATAACCTTGTGACACTAGATTAATCTTGAATGGTTGAACTTGTTTGCAATTCAATACATATTGATATCCAACTTCCACTGATGAGTGAGATCTGAGCATTACTCTTTACCAATAAGTGAAGATATATTTAATTAGGAAGGAAAGAGTTGGCCTCTTTCCTAAACACCTATGTTCTTTTCCCACAGATCTTCTAAACAAAGTTTTTATAGGCATTCTTTGCTGATAAAGTACAGTTAAAACATAATGTATTTGCCATCCTTCCCTTGTGTCATGTATTTCTTAATAAAAATTAATATTTAGAATTAACTAATAAAGCAAAAATGTGACGGTGGTGGGGGTGGATCCCAGGAGAAGTATATTAGACAATTAATCACGTTTTCTGACAAATTTTACATTGGAGAAATCTCCCCTAGATGTGGTATTTTTTATTAGGAATTCCAACAGATAATAAGAAAGCAACGATTCCAACAGCTGTGTATTTAAGAATGTCAGAAAGAAATGAAGGCACAAAAAGAAACAAAATGCCACCTTCATGATGTTGAGGTTGTTGAAAATGACCAAGCATTTGCATTTATCCATCATCTAAAAATTAAATTTGCAAGTTGTACTATTCACAAAATAAGCCTTTTATTATAAATAGTAGTTGTTTTAGTGCTAATACAAATACAACACACTATGTATCATGTATCAAAAGCTAGTAATATGCTATGTATTTTATAACATATCAATTTATTTATTTATTTATTTCGCACCAGGGATTGAACCCTGGGGCACTGAACCACATCCCCAGCTTTTTCTATTTTTTTTTTTTTTTTATTTTGAGACAGGGTCTTGTTAAGTTGCTCAGGGCCTCTTTAAGTTGCTGAGGCTGGCTTTGAACTTGCAATGTTCCTAACTCAGCCTCCTGAGCCTGGGATTACAGGTGTGTGCCACCACACCCCATCTATATAATTTTTTATTATGGAAAAAAAAGGAAGTATTATGAAACTGTATTAAGCATAGAAATAGGTACTATTAACAATAAGCCCAGGAAATTAGATTTTAGCAGGTCTCTTTACAATTGAGCATGAAGTATTGCATTTGTTTCACAGCTTCTCTCTATATAAGTACTGCACACTTCCCTCCCACAGGAATAAAGGGCTTTCTTGCTGAAAAAAATGAACTACAAAGCACTGTGAATTCTCAAGCAGTAAAATAAGTAAGTACAATCTTATATGGAGGAATTTGGTAAGAATGATCAAGAAAATTATTTCAATACAACAATTAGCTACAACAGTTGAAAGATGTTCAAGGTCTAGAAAGAATTCCTTACCATATGGGAGTTATTAATAAATCAATGTAATATTTGACAGTCATTCTAATAGTCCAACTTCAAAGTCTGAATGTTTAGATATCTATGTTTATTTTAGAATATCAAAAGACAAAGGGGAAATCAGGCATTTATACATGAAAATATGTTCATAGATTGATATGAGAACAATTAGTAACTTATGGGATAAAGCTAAACCAATTTTTTTTTTTTTGGTGTAATGGTTTCCACTTTGTACATTTATAAAGGCAGATGAGAAAAAGCACTCCATGTTACCAGGCAGTGTGGACTCCATTAAATTATCCTCATGAGGTAACCAAACATTTAGTTTTCAACTCTGATATTTTAGCATTAATAGAGATGGAGGTTTAGCTACGTAATATTACTTCCCTAAATAAACTGTGTATGTTAGATACAGAAAAATAATCTTTGGAAGGTATCTTTAAGTCTCAAACTTAACACTCTTCTCATATTCAAATTGGTTATTTATTGTAACTTGTGCTTATGAGAAAGTGGCATGAAAAAAAGTGGTATGTTTCATTTTAGTCTCATCATGATGAATCAAATCATATTAGATTCACATCTGCGGCAATGCACCAAGTCAACATGGCCATTACATAATGAAATGCAGTGGAAAGCCTCAAGCTGAAGCCTTACTTTGAAGATAAATTAAACAGCAATAATAAACCTTAAGTAATGCTTACATGGTACTGTCTTACATCATCACTGATTCATGCACAAAATTGGTTATTATTACTCTATACTAAATTTGGTTGATTTTTGGATAACCTCATTGGCAAAAAGAGATTCTGTAAAGTTTCCACTTTCTAATATCTTCTTAGAAGTTAAAAATTTTCCCCTTCTCTAGTAATTTTCAGCTTTTTCCATTTGGTTGCTATTACCATTTATTTATTTTTTTAATGTTTCAACTGGAAGAGCTGCCAAGCAAAGATGTCTTTTTAGGACGTGGAGGTAAAGTGCCAGTGAATGGTTCCAATATCACCACTTGGTGTTTCCCTGCCAGCTGTCAAGAGGAAAGAGAGGTCATTACTCTTTTCTTGGCACTTCCACGGAGTCATATGACTCTTCTTTTCAGAGATACTTAGCAGTGTTGTGAAGAGTTAATTTTAATATATACATAGATTTTAGAATCTGAGCATGCATCTGAGCAATGTGGATGTGAGAAGGCTTTTAGATGAAGTAATGGCACCAAGAAAGTTAGCTGTAAGTTTTGTTACAAAAACATAATAAATTTGATATATGAGGTTATATCAGTAGCATTGAAAGAATGATTTGGTTGTTTGAAACACAAGCCGAGACCCAGTGTGCTTTTCTTTTAACTCCTCCTCCTTTTTTTATTGAAAATTGGAAACAGCATGTACTAAGGAGCAGAAGAAGTCTTTTAAGGCAGTAGCTTTTAGGAAAAACATGATATAAGACCCACACAGTGAGAAAGGTCATAAGGCATCTCAGGAAGCATCAGGGAGGGGTTAGTGTAGTCTTCTGTGTATGTGATTTCATGTAACTTTGGATGCATTACTTGACTTTCCATGCTTCATTTTTTTCCTATTCATAAAAATGACAATGATTACACTTGCCACCTGTGTACCTCAAAGGAGAGAGGGAGGACTAATGAAATGTCTGTCAAGGGCTTTGAACTTTTCAGAATAAAGCTTTTATGACTCCATAAAGTACAAAGTAGTATCCTGAGCTTGTATTTTTCCTGGCATTGACTCCCATCTCTAGTTCTTTGCACGCCATTGGCTACTGTTGCTCACAATGTCTTTCCCTCCCTCCCTTCTTGGTGATTGCCAGAGCTCTTCTAGAGAAATGCCAGGCGGCTGCTGTTTTTTACTCAAGACTAGAGAGACTCTTTGATCTTGGTCATGGTATCTGCAACTTTTGTTCCTGTGGCCTGTTTCCCTGTGTGTGTGAGTTGCTTTGCAGGCACGGAAGAAGGGTCAATGACATGAGAATCAATGTGGGAAACATCAGCTCAGGCATTCCCAAAGGACACGTTAATACTGAGAACAGATCTTTACAGAGCCAGCTTGGAATGCTACAGAACATCTCCCACTATTGTAAAAGAAAAGTTGGTCCTGCCAAAATGCAATCTTATAGCTTATAAATGTTTTAAGATATTTATATTCTGTCATCCTCTCTGTCATTTTTGACTTTTTGGTTTTCCTTACAAGTGGAGCCAGAAATAATTTCTTCCCTGTTGAAATCAAAACCTGAATCTTAAAGGTAGTCAACCCTCTTTGCGTTTGATTGAGGGGACTTTAAACGTGCTTGATTTGGGTCCTCTGACACTGCAAGTCAGCAGTGCTTGTGAGGATCCTGAGATGAGTCAATGCTGAGGTCATGGTCAACTCACAGCAGTGGGTTATTTCAATTTATTGCTGTGGTGATAAAAAAGTTGAAAAGAAATCTTGAGAATTCATGTGGTTCAGTCTCCAGCCTTTGATTTTCCTCTCAGTAAGAAAAAAATAAGGCTCATAATTTTGAGATACAACTTTTGAAACAGAAGGATATAAACTTTCCCTGACCATTGTTGTTTCAGTAGGCTGTAATCACTAATTCTATAATTTTATTGCATGTTTATGATGTGCCAAACAACATTAAGAATGCAGGGGAGTTAGGAAACTAGCTCAGGTGCTTTAAGAGATTCAGTCTAATTTGTCAGAAGAAAATCCCACTTATTAGCATTTCATATAGACAACATAAAAAAATATATCATTTTAAGCTGCTATACATGACACATGCATGCTTGGGCGCACACACACACACACACACACACACACACACACACACACACATATACTTTTCCTTCTTGGCTCTCCCATTCTTAAAATGCTACCCTTTTGTCCTGTATTCTTACATTTAGTTTAAGACATCTAACCCAATAAAATAAGAATTCCTTGGAGAGAAACTAACAATTTACATTGTCATCATTCATTTCTTTTCCCTGGAACCAGTTTTTGATCCTCAGGAAAAAGTCTGCCATTTGGTATAGATGAACTTACTGCACTTAAAGAAGAAATCCCCAAAGCTTTTACCATGAGTCAGATTTAGGAAAATGAGTTGGCTTAGTAAGATTCTTCTTGCTATATGCTATATAATTTAATTTGTGAATAATCATCTGTTTCATCCTATGGCTATTTATCTGAGTTTTCTCCTTAGCCACTGAATTATTCTGATGAATGCCAATAACAGAAAGCATAGTGGCTGTGACATCAACATGGTAAAATATGAATAACCTGATTATTGTACTTCCAAATATTTTTTCACATACATTCACTAAGTTCCTTTGTTCATTATAGATTTATCAAAGGCATTTTATTCTGGAACATAAAACACATGTGCTAATTAAAGACATGTAATTACTCTGGGTGTGTGATGCATAAAATCCACCTTCAGATAGCTTTTATTCTTTCTCAGAAGAGATCTAACCAGAACATAGATAATGAAGTATAAACGAGATTTAATTTTATATGTAGCATTTAAAGTGAGAACAATAGCAATAAAAAATTGTAGTGACCTGGGGTTTTGCTAAAGAAAAAAAAAACAGGAATAAAATGCTTATATTGTTCTTTGATCCCCAAACTACACCTGACTCTGCAGACCTTCCAAATATCTCCGTTTACGTCAAAGGTGTTAAAGGTTGATATGGGAAGTTACAATGCATTCTTGAGATATCTAAAAATTTCTGCATTTATTAACATATATTTATTCATCATCCCCACTGATGATAGTCACAATAAAATTATAAGGCCACAGAGACTGAAAACAAGAGTTCCTTAAACTTCTTAAGAAGTTTACAGTTTGTGTAAAGATAATAACTGGCCAGTCAATCACAATTTAGGGTGGTAAGTATGATGCTATATGGACATAGGGGTGCTTCTAGATCACATTTGAAGAATACATACATGGCCTTGCTAAGAATGGTACCATGCTTTAAATATGGTTTGCTCCCCCTGAGAGTTGCATGAGTTTAATATACTGCATTTTCCACATTAAGCGTGGAAACTTAATCTGATTGCGGTGTTTAGAGGTCAGGGCTTTTGGAAGGAAATTGGGATTATATATATATATCTTTAGGATGGATCACCCATGATGTAATCACGGTGGCAATGTAGGAAGTGGGGGAGAAATCAGAAGGTACACACACATACACACACTTACACACAAGTTCCCTGTCTCTCACCATTGACATCTTGCACTACCTTGGAACTTTGCTGGCAAAAGGACTTCATCAGATGTAGCCCCTCAATGTTGGATCTCCAGACTGTGAGTCCTGTCCTTGACAGTCACCTAGTCTATGGTATCACATTATTTGTAACAGAAAAAGGACTAATACAGATGGCATGTGAGGGGAGGTATCATCTCTCCGTTGATGTCTTGATTCTCAAAGACATGAAGATAATTGCTGGGAAAACTTCTAGGGAGAGGAAGCAACTTGATCACAGATGTATATATGAAGCAGTGTAATAATCTGGAAACTATAGTATGTGGTTCTTCATGATTGTTTTAAGGCAAAAATTGAAAAGTGTCAATCACATTTATATCATGGTGATTGGATCAAGATGGTTCCAAAATAGAGATAAGACTAGAATCAGGCAGTTCACTTACAAAACAGTTACCCCAAGGAAGACCAAATGGGTCAATGGGAAGCAGAGCCCACACTGAAAGTGTAGTCATTTGCTCACAGACAGCCTACATTTTTAGAATTTTGGTGTTATTTTCAAATGAAGTTATACAGAGCTGATACGTTTCTGTATGTGTGTTAGTCTTGTTTAAGTATACTATTAAAAGGTATCACAACTTTCATAAATCTTTGGATATTTCTTTACATTTTATGTACTGACAAATTTCAAATATGGAAAAGGAGACTGTTCTCTGGCAGGGGGGAATGATAGAGATTAGTTTGGTTTGAGAGTATCTCAACATCTTGCCCAAATTTGTACAATTTTGTTCCTGGAAAAACAGCAACATTACTCGACTTCTAGCCTGGTGCTCTCTTACAGTTTATGCCTAGCTTCTATATCTTTATATGAGAATAGTAGATAAGCTGCTCTAAACTTCAGCTATGCAATAAAATTCAGGTATAACCATTTTATGCTTGCAAATCTGATGGAGAAAATAAAGAGTCAATGTTAGAAGATTTTTTGGGGGGGAGGATGCTAAGTGCTTAAAAGTAATGAAACAAAAATGATGGCTTAAATTAGAAAAAGAAATCAAATACTTTAGTAAACAGATTAATGTTACAGTAGAGGAATTATAAGCAAGTAGACCCCCTTTCTTATATCCAGACCTGGGGAAATAGCAGACAGAATAGCTTCCCTTTTTCCTTTAAATTGGGTCTTGCTCTTGTCTTATTACGGACTTTAAAACATTCATATTTCTTACAGATGTTTAAGATCACTTGATCTAAAGATCCTCTTATGAGTCTTTATTTTGTAGGTCAACTCGTAATTTAAATGAAGCAGACAGTGGAACACATCTAAATTTAGCCACTCTGAGTGGGTAGTGAAGGATTAAAAAAAGAAGTCCTGGCAAATCTCATTGATGGATGCAAATCCTAAGAGTTTATGCAATGATGACACAGATTTTCAGTACCTAATATTTGGGCACCTGCAGATTAACATTCAGTAAACTGAAAACTTGAAAAGATCTGCTCAGGTTGGACAAATTATTTTCCCATCAGCAGTATTAACCACTGCCGCAGCTGAAAAGACAAACAAACCACAGAACTCTGAGAAAGAGATGAATTAAGAACACAAGGAGGAGAACCTCTGCAGACTGCAAGCAGCACAACTTTCCCTTTCTTTCTACTGGATTATCTCCAGTCCACCCTCAATTGCTGAACTGACATGTGGTAAACTTGGATGACCCAGTAGAGGCGAAACATATCCAGCTGTGCGTATCTGGCAGTCTGCTATTTCACCTGGTATTTTTGGATAGCAGGGCTGCTGCCACACTTTTGGATCAATCACTTATAGTAAGTTAAACGGTTCCCCAGTTTCCTGGCACAGACAATGAAAAATATCTTAGGAAAGATGAAGTTCAAACTTGCAAGTAACTTCTCACTCACAGGCTTCAGATTAGTTTAAGTTTTTATTATTGGAGAATTTGCTCATTTAATTTTTTAAATTGCATTTGCTGTTCCTGGAAGGAGGGGCTAGCTAACAGTTTGGGGATTTTTTTTTTAAAAAAAAATATTTTTATGTTCCTATAGTGTAGAATTTAATTACTCTAGAAGGTTTTAAACACATCAGAGCTTACTGTGTCTGCTATCAGAGTAGTAGAGGTATTTGTCATTCATGATGGATTGCAAGTCCCTGGAACTCTGAGTCTCTGTTCTGTTTGCCTCATATCTAACCTCACCCCAGAATGAGATTGATAACTATAGGTGAAATCTCAATGAAACTCAATGGCACAGCATTTAAAACTTCTTCTTCTTCTTCTTCTTCTTTTTTTTTTTTTTTCATTTTGAGGATTTGTCATCCTATAGGAAACTTAAAAATACCTTTACTGCACAATATTGTAGCATATATCAAATAACCAAAAATAAAAATGATAATAGAGAATATAAAGAAAATTGAGCACATTTCTAGTTGGGTGAGAAAAAAAGAATTTTAACAACTAAAATGGATAGGAAAAGAAAAACAGTAATCTATATGGAAAAAGCTGCAGAGCTACAGATCTCAGGCTAAGTATGGGAATGCTAAGTAAAATATCCACTGAGGGTGGAGAGAATATGGGAAGGCACAGGTGGAGACTCACTTTTAGTACAAATCAACAGAAATTATTTGAGCACCTATAGGTACTGTTGGAAAAGTTGGGCAAGGCTACATTTTATGGTGCATTAAAAGCCAAGGATAGAGTTTGTATCTTTTCCTGTTGACCACACACAAGTCATTATTACTGAAAACCTTAGATTGGCATGTAAGATCCTGTACCAGCTGACCTAACCTTTGGCAATGGAATCACTTCTTTCCCTGTAGGATGAAGGCTTTTCTTTCTTTTTACTTTGATAATGTCTTTCCTGAATAGTTTTCTTATCTCCATTGCTGCTTGTGTGAATTAAAAATCCCACTGCAGATACCATCCCTTCTTACAAACTTTTCATCATTTCCTTCCCAGGCCCTACTTTTGGAGATCATTTAAATTCAGGCATAAACTACTGATGAAGTTGTTTTTTAATTTGTTTCATGGTTAATTATGAATGAATCAACTACATTACGACAGCATGGAGTGAGCTGTCTGTCCATTTCTTTTCTTTGCATACCTCCAGAAATTTGCAAAGAATAATATACATAATGGAAGAACTAAATATTCTTTGAATGGATAAATGAATAAGTGGACAAAAAGTGAAAAATAAAATTCTATGGCTCAGTCAGTGTTCATTATACTATGAAAATATGAATATCTTTTTTGTGTGTAACTATAATAAAATCACATTGATTTAGACTGATAGCAGTAGTCTGTGGAGATAAAGATGGATTAGAGAATGTATTTAATGAACTGTATTTTATTATTTCCAAGGAGATTACTTATCTTAAACTAAAAACAATACTAAGAAATTAAAATCAGTTATTAAAATATTTATTTCTCAGATACATATTATTTAAAATACTGTTTTATTCAAATTTTCAAGACAAAAATGTCATGGGAACAACGTTAGGGAGTAATTAATTATATTAAGTCTTTGGTTGCAAACATAAAACTATATGCTGTGTCTTTTACAATGAAATGTTGAAAATTTTCAAAATTTTATTTGTCAAGATAATGTATGCCAAATTTAAAATTCAAAATTCTAAGTTAGTATTACTGTTATGTACATATGATAAATTAAGACATAGATAATTGTGTCAAACAATTTTGACACTATTAGAGTGAGGGTAAGCAGAATGATAAATACGTATGTGGTTTTAAAACTTATTCTCAACTTCAGAGAGATAACATCGTCCTGTATTATATTCTTTGGTAGATTTTTAGTTTACAGAACAATAAATTTTAACAAATAGTGAAGTTAAATTAGTTTAAGATTAAAAAGTGCATTAAATAAATATAAATGAATCACTCCTGTAATTCCTCGTTGAACTACAAAAGCTCTCATTTTGCTAATTGAGAATTTAAGCTTACTGTTATGAAGGGAATTAATTAAAGAATATTATCAAAAAGCACATTGCATGTGTATTAAAGTGGAGATGATCTCTATTACTTCTATAAATGGTCTGATGGAGAACTAATATGATCAACCATAATTTCCCCCCCCAAATATGTCTGCCAACAAGTAAAGATTAGGAAGAATACTAGACTAAACACTGAATTAAAAAGAATACACATATTTTTAGAGTCTGACCTAAAAGGAATATGAATTGGGATGACTAGAAAATAATGAATTGCAATCCATTCTTACTTCTACTGGTTCCAGTGCAAGATGATGAGAGATTTTTTTAGATTTTGGCAGGAGAACCACTCTTTGACACATATGACAAGGGAGGACTTGAAAAAAAAAATGTTAAATAGGAAAAGACACTAATATGACTTAAGTGAAGTAGAACATAGTGAGTTTAACCACCAGCACGCTGACCTGGTTAAAAAGTCAAAGAAAAATTCTCTTAATATTAGCTTTTGCATTATAGGGAAATAGTGATAGTTTTTTTTTTCCCACTGTCAAAACTGTGTATTTATTGTGAGTTATTGGTTTTTGCTCCTGAATGTGCTAATAGCCACAGAGTACTTGATTCATCTCCCTAAGGGCTCACCATTTGATATCAACCCTGAAACTGGGCTTGGGACACAGCTAGATGCATAGTGGAGGCGGGGTGAGGGAAGAAGAGCATCCTTTTCTTCTCAGAGGCATAGAAGTTGGGTTTGGACCACACTTCGTGAGTTAAATGGTACAACCTCAAAGCATCGAGTTCTTCAGAGGCAGCTCTATTTATTGGTTGACTTTCTAGTTTAAATTCTAAAAGAATGTCATTATGGGTGCAGAAAATATGGACAAAAGCATAAGAGAACCAAACCAAGAAAGGAGATGGAAATACTTGTAATTGACAGGGATCTAGCTTTGAAATACTAGTGACAAGAAAGCAAGAGTGTTTACCCTTTCCTTCTTCGTATGTGCTTGTGCTTGTAACCCATGTGATGGGGGGTGGGTGTAAGTTTAAATAGCCACTCTGTTCCTATGGAGTACAAGGGGAAAGTTTAAGAGTGCTACACCGTGTTCCCTCAAAGCCAGTCCCCATGCCCATTCCATTAGGACCACTTGTTAAATATGTTAACAATAATAGAAGTAGAGCTTCCTTAACCATGCCAAAACTTGTTGAAAGAGACCCAGAAGCCTACTAGCAACATTATTTAGGTTTTATGACTATTTGTAACTTTAGGGAAGCGGATAATTAGAGGGTGGCTGAGTTTGAATTTTGCTTGGACCCACTAAATTCAGAAAGCAGCAGATTAAGAAAATTGTTCATAAATGTGAAGCATTCCTAGAAGGCTTCCCTTGCCAACATTATATTTTGAACATGAAAAATATAACAAAAGAGAGGCAGCCCTATAGATTTGTCTTGAATTAGTCATAAGGATACTAAGGACTACCACAGAATCTAATACTCATTTGCTAATTATAAAATATTTATTAACAAACTCATAAACAAAGCTTTAATTATATCCTTGAGTCAAGACTCAAGTGGCCTAAATAATAACTTTAACACTATCATATACTCACAAGGTTCTGTTGAATATTTCAGGATAGATGATTGACAATTACATATGACGGTGAAATCAGAGTAGTCAGTTGGCAAGTGGATTTGTAGAATTTGTCTGTGGCCTTAAGGACCCTTTAATTCGGTGGTTTTCAAAAACTTCTTTAGCAAAAGAAGTCATTTTTTCCAGTAGAATCTTACATAAGACCATCATATAAAATATTAATAAAAGTGAAGTTCTGGTTGAAGCAGGACAGAGACCAAATTTAATCAAATTTTACAGAACATGTGATTTAAGCTGACAGATTTTTACTTAAGGTAATCAATAAGAAAACTGAGTAAAGGTATATATTGTGTGATTCCCATTTCAGATTTTTTTTCTGTAAATTGTTATGAATTTAGAAAAGAAGTCTGAACAATTTAGGTCATTTAGATTTGATGATTATATTCATTTTCTAGGGTGATTGTAACGAAGTACCATAGACTGGGCACATAACAGAAATTTATCTTCTCACAGTTCTGAAGGCTAGAAGTCTGACTGAGAACAAGGGGTTGGCCAACTTCATTTATCTGAAGTCTCTCTTCTGGACTTGTAGATGGCCATCTTCTCCCTGTGTCTCCACATGACCTCTCCTCTATGTATAACTGTGTCTTAACTTACTTTTCTTACAAGGAAATCAGTCACATTGGGTTAGAGCCTACCTATCAGACCTCATATTGTCTCTTTAAAGGCCTCATTTCCAAGTATAGTCATATTCTGACTTACTGGGGAATAGAATTTTAACATCCTAACCAACACTGGCTAACATTGTTCCTAACAATGACCAATCTCAAACTGATTAATTCTGAATTAATTTACATTTTGTGAAATAGAGAAATAATCCACGTGAGATTTTATGACAGCTTTTTAACCTGTTGGTGAAGAGATTCTGAATGATGGAACATGACATGCTGGTGAGTGGTATGGAAAGTAATTGGTTGCTACTTAATTCAGTATGCATATAACTAGTCTATTATTTAAAATTTATATTTTATAGCCATGTAAGAAAATATAAAATCAGAGTGGATTTGAAGGTCATTCTATAACTCACTCACATTCACCTTATCTTTTTAAAATTAACTTTTTAAATTTATATGTGGCAGCAGAATGCATTACAATTCTTATTACACATATAGAGCACACTTTTCATATCTCTGGTCGTAGACAAAGTATATTCACACCAATTCGTGTCTTCATACATGTACTTTGGATAATAATGTCCATCACATTCCACCATCATTTCTAACCCCATGCCCCCTCCTTTGCCCTCCCACCCCTCTGCCCTATCTAGAGTTTGTCTATTCCTCCCCTGCTCTCTCTTCCTATCCCACTATGAATCAGCCTCCTTATATCAGATAAAATATTTGGCATTTGGTTTTTTGGGATTGGCAAACTTCACTTAGCATTATCTTCTCTAACTCCATACATTTACCTGAAAATGCCATGATTTTATTCTCTTTTATTGCTGGGTAATATTCCATTGTGCATATATGCCACATTTTTTTATCCATTCATCTATTGAAGGGCATCTAGGTTGATTCCACAGTTTAGCTATTGGGAATTGTGCTTCACATTCACTTTAATATAATTTTTTTTACTATGCCTTGTGAAATGATCACTAAATTCTAGCTAATTAAGTATCTATCACCTAGTTATCATTAGAGTGTGTGTGTGTGTGTGTGTGTGTGTATGCACGCACACACACACACACACATGCACATGTGTGTGTTGGGAATATTTAATTGCTATTCTTTTATGAAATTTTTAAGTATGTGATATGGTAGTTACATAATCTTACCATGCTGTACATTACCTATCCAGAAGTTATTCATTTTGCATAAATGAAACTTTGTGCCTTTTGACCAACATCATCTCATTCTTCCATCCTCCACCCCCTGGCAGCCACCATTCTTCCCTGCTTCTATGAGTCTGACTTCTTAAACATTCCACATTAAAGTGAAATCATGTGGTGGCTCTCTGTATGTTGCATATTTTACCTAGCATAGTGATGTCCAGCTCTGTCCATCTCGCTGCAAATGGCAGGATCTTCTTTGTAAAGCCTGAATAATTGAATAAATTAAGAAAATTTGATATACGTATGCATAGATATGAGATATATCCATAGATCACCTTTTCTTTATCCTGTTTCTTTATCTATTCAGTGATTGATGAACATTTGCATATTTCCACATCTTAGCTAATTCTAAAATTATCACAGGAGTGCAGATATCTATATGTGACACTGCTTTGGACTTCTTTGGATATATAGCTACAAGTGAGATAGCTGAATTTTATGGTAGTTCTGCTTTTAATTTTTTGAGGAAAGTACATACTGCTTCTTACAACTTTATCAGTTTAAACTCCCACCAATATTATAAATGGCTAACTAACACTGGCTATCTCTTGTCTTTGATGGTAAAGTGAGAGGTAAGATGTGATCTTTCATTTTGGTTTGATTTGAATGTGCCTGATAATTAAGAGATGGTGAGCACCTTTTCCTATGTTGGGCATCTGAATTTCTTATTTTGAGAAACGTCTGGGTCCTTTGTATACTTTCTGAGTTATTTGCTTTTTGATATTAAGTTGTATAAGTTTCTCATACATTTTAGATATTAACCCCTAATTGGGTATATGTCATACAATTCTTTTTCCTATTCCCATGTATTTCCTTTTCATCTTGTCAATTGTTTCTTTTGCTGTGCAGAAGCTTTTTTTGAAATCCTAATGACATTTTTTACAGAAACAAAAAGAATTATCTTCAAGTTCACAAGGAACCACAAAGAAAACTCAGAAAAATAAAACTACAAGGTTACCAAGGACATGTAATGGGAAAAGAAAAATCTCTTCAACAAATGATATTGGAAAAAAACATATGAAAAATGAAATTGCTCTCGTATATATACAAAAATCAGCTCTATATGGATTAAAGACTTAAGACACAAAACTAGAAATGCTAAAACTCCTAGAAGAAAACACAAAAGAAAACCTTCTTGGCAATGGTCTTAGCAATAATATGACACCATAAGCATGGTAAACACAATTAAATTGAGCAAATGAGATTATATCAAATTTGTTTCCATATAAATCCAGAATGTCCACAGACAGGGATGCACATGTGATCCTCATCCATCAGATCTGTGGTAGCAGAGTAGAGGTTATCAAACGAGGAATAACAGTCCTGTGCCCAAAACATTAATGTCAAAGAGCTGGTCTTCTTTGTGCTAAAATGCACAGTAAATTCAGAAGCCCAGTGTATTTGCATTATACCTTATGCTGCATTGGGTGAAAAGAAACAATATCTTTTTAAAAAAATATGTTTTTAATTGTAGATGGATTACCTTTATTTATTTATTTATGTGGTGCTAAGGATTGAACTCAGTGCCTCACATAAGTGCTGTACCACTGAGCCACAATGCCAGTTTAAGAAACGATATCTTGTATCTAATTGTAGACTGCTCTGAGTCAAGGTAAGACTGTTATGAATTTTTAAAAAATACAATAAAATAAGCCTTAGGCCCAGAGAAAAGGCAACACAGTTCCTCAGGTGTTGAACTCACATGCCAACTACTTTGGACCTTGAATGTGGCTCATCTGAGAATACCTGATGGGCTGTAGCAAGTGGCAGGTGGCAGAGGGCACCTGGAAAGAACATGGATCTGGACTTTGGCTGCATTCCAGCAAGGCCAGGCCAAGTCAGAGGGGACCTTCTCAATCCATTGGCACTGCTACCACCTGTTTCTCAGTGCTTAGAGCCTGGAGAAGTTATAAGCTCTTGCTTTTAAACATATCTGGAAATCATAATGCTTACATTTATAAATCGGATAAGATTTTCCCTCCAATCTCCATTTCTTGGCTCCCATCTAGTTTCAAATTCCTTTAAGGATTCCCAGTGGTAAGGTCTCACAATAGCCACTGTAACTCAAATTCTCATGTTCCAAAAATAACTCAGCAGCCCATTTTTTATTCCTACTATCTTTTACAACTCAAATTATTCCAGAGCTAGACATTATGCTGGATATTAAGAGAAAGCTCATTAAAATAAATTTTACTTTGGTGTGAGTGACTAATAAGGAGGTTATCTTTACTCTCCAGGAACACTTGCATTTCAATAATAGAAATTTGTTAACTCAAGTAAATTGCCATTTAATAGATGGTGTTGTAATTTTAAAAAGGTAAATATATATATTTTTTTAAACAGTAAAGGAAATGTTTCTGGAAGGCAACATTTTCTGTATGTTCACTCTCATTCCTCTTTACTCATATTCATAAAGGTTTAAATAAGTTTCAGGAATATTATCTTCATTGAAACAAATTTCAGAATTTTTTATGGACTCTGAAAATAGGCTCACTAATAATTTGCTATTTAAATCTAAAGAAAAATTGATTTTGTCTCATTTGTTGAGTGCATTGTAGTGCATTTTGTGTTGCTGTAAGGAGACTGAGTAATACATAAAGAACTTGATCTGTCCCACAGTCCTGGAGGCTGGAAGTCTAAGGGCAGAGTTGAGGCATCTGCTTTGCATCTGGAGAGGATCTGATTGCTGGGTTCTTCCATGGTAGAAGATAAGAGGGTGAGTAAGTACATGCGAAAGAGGAAGCAGTTATATAACTAAGCCACACTTGTGATAATCCATCAATGAAGGCTCTGCCCCATTGAGCCTATCACCTCCCTTTCAGCCCCCCTCCCAATATTGCTGTGTTGGGGACCAACACATGAACTTTCAGGGACACATTCAGACAATAAAAGGTGTTTTCTAAGTTTATTGAAGAACATTTCATAAATTCTAAATATTTTTTTATTGAAAACTTTGAGGCCATCCTATAGGCAAACAATAGATTACAGTGCATGCAAGACTTTGGGTTTTCTACAGTTTGTTAATTATGGCTTAAATGATTTTGCCTTGTTTTTCTATTGTTGGATCTGTAATAACAGAAAGTAGCAGTTAGTATCAAGGACTCTGGAGTTGGATGTAATTTTTACTACTTATGAATTTAAGGCAAGTTATTTTCTCCTCTCTCTGTCTCAGTTTCTTCCTATGGAAAAATAGCACTTCGTAGAGACACTATGAGGTTTAAATCAAATAATGCATATAAAGTGCTTTTTATAGAACTTGTCACCTTAAAAATGTTCAGGAAGCACTACCTATATTATTGTTTCTGCTGTTCTTGTTATTTCTTTTACACCTCCTGTTTGCTTCCAAAAGCAGGCTTCATTTAATATTCAAAGTTCTAAATGTTGAACATATATAATGTCACCTCTACAGAGAAAGAATAATCTGGGCCATATAATTACAACAGCTAAGAAATTGTAATGCCCACAGGTATTTTCAACTGCACAACACCTAAAAATTACTTCATTTTCCATTTCTTGTTACTATACTAACAGTTTATAAATAAATATGCAGTAACCTCAGAGGGAGGCCTGGCATGTCCGGTTTAGGCAGTAGCCAGCTGGGCTGAGGGTTGCTGGCTTGGTGTCAAGAGCAAGCTCCCCTATGCTGATCATTAGCTGCCAGGAAATGCCTTCCTTATTAGTCATTATTGCCTGAGGATTTTCTAATTCTGCATGAAATGCTATCACTGTGAGTCTGGATTAGAAGATTTGTGCTATACTTCATTATTGTACTTTGAAGAAAAAAAATGTTATAGGTATTTCAAAGAGCTTCCAATATCAGTATAGATTTAATTGAACAATGATAAGTAGAACAATGATAAGTAATTGGGCTAGTAAGTGGGATTTGAATGTTAGAGATTCATTTTTTTTTCCAATGATTATAGTTAGGGCACACTATGTGCCTAGCATTGCCCTGATAATAATAGGGCATGGCCTATTATTATTACCCATGCAAACATTTGTCATTTGTATTGTTAACTAGAAAATGATGGAAGAAATAGTCCTGTTCCTGTCACAGTTTTGTATTGACGTAAACAGACTAATAACAAATTGCTTTGCAAAAACATCGTCATCTGAACTTAAATTGTACATTTGGATATTTTTGAGCAATTTCCAATGATATTTGAGAACTTTTAACCTTGATTTCAAAAGTTCAACTTGAGAGCTAATATTGAAGGTATTTTTTTCCTCCCAAAAGCCATTTGATAGCCAAGTCTCAAAACAAGAAAATGCTGAAGAGAGCCTATTAGATGAAACTTTTCTGCTAAGAAAACTTAAAGCAACACAAAAATGACCACAGGAAGGCCCCTGGAGGAACAGCCAAGAGTACTTTCTTCAGATACTCTTGTGCAAAACTTTTTATTAGGTGTCAGTAGGAATAAAAGCTGCCCAATAAATGTGAGATGAATGAAAGAAGAGAGAAGGATGTGGGGGAGGGTGCCAACATGTACTGGCCACCTGGGCCTGCCCTTCACTGGTGTCTAGGCAGGAAGTTAACTATGTAAGCACAGCAGGGAGGGAGCCCTCATCCTGAAAGCCTGTTTTCTCATCTTGGTGCTTACACCTTGTCCTCATGAAGTCATGGAGAGTTCTAAAGTGAACTTGGACTTTTCAAACAAATGTTTAAACATTAAATTAACTTCTGTAATATCATTGATGATTGATGGACTAAAATCCAATTTCTTGGTTTCTTTTTTTCTCTTTTCAATGATATAATTATACATAATAATGGGATTCATTATACTATATTTGTATATTCATATAAGGTAATGTGATCATTCTATTTCCCCATACCTTTCCTTTCTCTCCCTTTCTTTCTTCCCCTAATTCACTTGCTATATTCCACAGATTCTTATTTATTATTATTATTACTATTTTTATTTTAATTTTAGTGCATCTTAATTATATATAAAACTGTATTAATTGTGGTGTATTTGTACATGGTCATAGCACAATTTGGTAGAATTTTTCCCCATGCTCTCCCCTCCTCTTCCCTTCTAGATCCACTTCTTTTATTATATTGATCTTCCTCTGTTTTCATGAGATCCCCATTTTTATTCTTTCTTTTTAATTTTTTTCCCTCTAACTTCCTTATATGAGAAAAAAACATTCTGTCGTTGACTTTCTGAGGCTGGCTTATTTCACTTAGCTTAATATTCTTCAGTTCCATCCACTTACCCACAAATGATGTAATTTAATTCTTCTTCAGGGCTGAGAAAAACTCCATTGTGTATGTATGACACATTTTTAATCCATTCATCTATTGATGGACACCTAGATTGGTTCCATAACTTGACTATTGTAAATTGTGATGCTATAAACATGGGTCTGCACATATCACTAAAGTATGGTGATTTTAGTTCTTTTGGATTAATATTAAGGAATGGGATAACTGGGTTATGTGGTGGTGTTATTGCTAGTCTTTTGAGAAATATCCATATTGTTTTTTAAAGTGGTTGTATTAATTTGCAGTCCCACCAACAATGTAAAAGGTGATTTTAGTCCCCTTTTCCCCACAGTCTCACTGGCAATTGTTATTAGTATTCTTAGTGATTGCCATTATAACAGGAATGAAGTGAATTCTCAGTGTAGTTTTGGCTTGCTTTTCCCTGATTTGCTAAGTATGTTGAACATTTTTTTCATATATTTCTTCTTGGCCACTGATATTTCTTCTTTTCGGAGATGTCTTTTAGAACATTTTTCTATTGATTGATTGGGTTATTTGTTTTCTGGTGTAGCATATTTTGAGTTCTTTATATATTCTAGATATCAATTCCCTGTTGAAGATTGTGTACTGTGATCAAGTTGGTTTCATCATATGGATGCAAGGTTGGTTTAACATATGTAAAGCAAAACTAAGACACATAAACATAACTAAGGACAAAAATTACATGATAATCTCAATAGATGCAGAAAAAATACAACACCCTTAAACTAAAGAAACTACTGCTAAAAGGAAATTACTTCAATATCATAAAGGCTGTATATGGCATACTCAAAGTCAACATTAATTGAACAGGATAACTGAAAGCATTTTCTCTAACAACAGGTGCAAGGAAAGAATCTCTGTTTTCACTACTCAATACAGTACTTGAAATTCTAGCCAAAGCAATCAGGTAAGACAAGAAAATTAAAAAGGTATGAATAGGGCTGGGATTGTGGCTCAGCGGTAGAGTCCTTGCCTAGCACCGGTGGGACCCAGGTTCGATCCTCAGCACCAAATAAAAATAAAGGCATTGTGTTGAGTCCATCTACACCTAAGAAATAAATATTTTAAAAAATAAAATAAAAAGATATGAATAGGAAAAGAAGAAATCAAATTATCTTTGTTTGCTGATGACATGGTCCTATACTTGAAAGATCCAAATAAACTCCACCAGAGTACTTCTAAATCTGATAAACAAATTTAGCAAATTAGCTGAATACATGATCAACACACAAAAGTCATTAGCTTTTCTGCATACCATAATGAACCTGCTAAGAAAGAAATTAGGAAAGCAGTTCCATTCACAATATTCTCAGGAAATATACATTGGAAAAAATCTAACTAAGAAGATGAAAATTTTTATAATGAATATTATAGAACATTGAAGAAGAAAATAAAGAAGACCTTAGAAATGGAAAGATCTCCCCTTTTCTTGGATAAGCAGATATTGGTAAAATCACCATATTATCAAAAGTAATCTACAGATTCATTGCAATCCCCATCAAAATACCAATGATACTCTTCCTTGAATTAGAAAAAGTATTCCCAAAATTCATATGGAAGAACTTAGAAGGGTTCTTAGAATAGTCCTAAGACTTAGAACAGCCAAAGCAATTCTGAGCAATAAGAACAATGCTGGAGTCATCACATTACCCAATCTCAAATTTTACTACAGAGCTATAATAACAATAGCAGAATGGCGTTTGCATTAAAATAAACAAAAAGAACAATGGAATAGAATAGAATACGCAGGGACAAATCTACTTAGATATAGTCATCAGATCTTTGACAAAGTTGTCAAAAGCATATGTTGGAGAGAAGATAGTCTTTTAAACAAAAGGTGCTGGGTAAGTTAAATATCCATATATAGAACAACTTCTTAGTTTCTGATGGACATTTTCTTTTGTATAACACATTTTAGGAGCAAAACTGTACCCCAAACATTTGATTTTTCTGTAATTACTAGTTGTGCTTTCCCAGTATTTCTGTTTCTGTCCAGATAACTTTTATGATAAAGATTCAAAATAAAAAAATCTTAGCAAGCAAAGATATATTTTTTCTCTTCCTTTATGGAGGATTTGTACCATGTTCTAATAACTTAAAGCATGTGACTCACAGCACATGCTTAAAACAGAATCAGTTATCTGTGGTAATGGGCCACAGGAAAAACATAGACAGCTGGACTTGAGAAAATAAACAGATTTTTTTTTTTTTGTAGTTTCAACTGCCTTTCTAGAGATTTCAAGGAAAAGAGGAAACTCAAATTTTAATTCCTTTTCTATGCCTTGTGTGCCAAATTACTTGTTTCCCTATGATAAAGACAATAGCAGTAAAGAATGAAGAAATATGGTGCAACAGACTGATCCTGGAGCATTCTCCATGTTAATGCCCCATGTAAATCCCCTCTCCTTGGGTGTAGAGGGAACCTGTGATTTGCCACCTAGCACAGCATCTTTATAAAACAGGGAAATTCATATTTTTTTAACAGAAAGCTGCATGCTGGGCTCTGGCAGTGCTTGTGTTTCATAGGGTATTAAAAATGAGCAACACATGTCTTTTATGCATTGCATTTCATCTTAGGATTTTATTAAGAAAATAGTATAATTCAGAAATCCTTTCTTAGTTAGCTAAGTTCAAAATAGTTTCAGTTCTCACCACTTATTCATACTAAGAAAATTTCTTCCTCATCAGGTCCATTAACAGTGTATGTGTTACTCTTACAATTTGTTTTTTCTCAATATTCTGCTGAGACTAAAAACTAAGGCTGGGGATATTGGTAAGTGCTAACCTGCCATGATAAGATCCTATATTCAGTCCTCAGAAACACAATAAGAAAAAAAAGATTAAAATATAATATATTCTAAGAGTATTCAATTAGGAGAGACATTTTGTGTATAGTAATTGCTTTCTGTTTCTCAAATTTAAGATAGAGTGTCCCAAATTGCAAAGGGTCTTTTTTGTTGTTGTTTTTGCTGTCTACACAGAGGGGTGGCCCTATTAATAGTAGAATTAAGAACTAATGCGCAAGGACACTTATGTGTTTTAGGCACTGGAGTGAGTAGGCCACTTAACCAACACAACTCTAGGAGTTGGTGATGTTCTTATCCACAATCTATAGATGATGGAAATAATCTTGTAGGAACTAAGTAATTTGATCATGGTCTCACAGCTTGTTCTTGGCAACTTAGGAACTAGAACTTACTGTATTTCTTAGGAACTTGAACTTACTGTATTTGATTAAAGAAACACATGCTCCAAAATTCTCTATTCTAAAGATTCTCTATTCTTTTGACCATTATGAACATTCTTAAAATTACATTTGTGTGTCTGTGTGTCTACGTGTTCACACATATATTAAGGCTTTCAAAGGAAAACCAAGGCTCAGAATTTTAAAGTAAGTTGGTTGCATTTTCATCTTTACTTAGTAGAAAAACCACAAAGAAAACTCAGAACACCAACCAGAGTAACAGTCAAAAGAGGGGAAGCGGGTGGGGAAAGAAAAAGAGAAGGAAAATTACTAGTACTAGAAAACCAGAATCAAGATGTGTACTTCATTGCATTAGTATTTAGTAAAATAATAAAATATTAGCATATAAAGTATAAATGGCTTCCTAATCACCATTTAGAACAATTATCTGATGCAATCATTACCTGAACTATTCAGCTTTCTAACTGATGCTGAAGACAGGTTATTTATCATGCATCACTCATTAGACAGTTTTCTCCCAAATACCAACACTGGCCCAGGGTGATAGAATAAGGTATAAATTTCAATTCTGGCTCTGAGACACTTTTTTACAAAGCGAAACCTTGTACCTACAGTTCAGATATGGTAGAACAACCCCTCCTTGAGTTCCTGAGAGGCCTAGATGGTCCCTGCATGCATGACACATTTAAACAAATCATTCCACAACAGAAAAGGATGGACTGTTTCCCAGTATATAATGAAATCTTTCTATCAAGTCTTAAAAATATCTCTGAGTTCGCCAAAGGTACTCACAATGTCATACCAAGAGAAAAAAAAAACATTTAATAATTTAAAGAACAACACCCTTTACCTGGACATACATACACATACATATATGCATATCAAGAATCAGTTACCAATTTTATATTAAAAAGTAAAGTGAAAAAATTTCGTATCAAATTTTAAATATTTTGAAATTTTCAGATTTATTTAATTGCATAGATAACATCTTATTACTGCTCCAGTGAAATGAAAACAGCCAATTAACAATTTATACCTCATGATTTATAGCTGGGCTGGACATGGGAGCTATGGTTTAGAACATGTGCATATGTGATAGAATAGACATCCACAGAGATGAAGTAGATGGTCCACTATTTTTAAACCCATAGATGATAAAACTAGAATTGAAATCCAGGAAAATCAGAGTAAAGATTAAATCAATATAATTTTCCATATACCACACAGAATCCTTTTTTTGTGGGGGTGAGTCCTCATGTATTTCATTCAGTGCTTTCTTCTCCCTTTTAATCCTTTTATCTTATGCTGGGAATCAGTAGGCTTCAATCACTTTCTATTCATAGAAAGAAGAAAAATAAGGGGAAAAGCAAGTAGAGGCTAAGAAAAATGAAGAGTTTACTTTTTATGTGACCCTCAGCTTTTTATGGGAACTGTCCACAAAGAGCTCTGAAAATACAGCTCTGAAGTCTTGTGCCATAAAACCTTACATGATGGGGTCTTTGTATGGCCTCAAGTTTGTACCACTAACCCTGTATACTGGATAAGGTACTGATAGCTGCTATTTCCATGGCTGAATGTAATAAAACCAATTTCTTACTCACTTGCAATCTAACTCAGGGTAATAGGGAAGAGTGGGGGAAGATTCTGACATTCAGATACTCAGTCTGACAAAATTCCACTTCAACAGGAGGCTTCAAATTTGACCCAAGGACAGCACTCAGCTGGCAGATGGAAACTAGTCATAGGGCTCCATGGAGATGTGAGAGGAAATGAAGTGACTGACTAGACCGTGGCTTCCTGCTACTATTGGTGAAGGGCAAGCATCGATCCTTGGTAGGCACCTAATTGTCTCTACCACACCTCCTTGCTCACTTGCCTCCAGCCATGGTGACTTTTTGTTCCTGAACACTCTGCCACGTTAGGGCCTTGCTGTTCTCTTGCCTGGCTGATCCTTTTCTCTCCCTGAGTGGCTAGTTCCTGCTTTTCTTTATAGTCTTAATTCAAGTGTGTTATATTCTCAGAGAATCTGTTCTTGAAGACTCAATATAAAAAAAAAAATCCAGTTCCCTATGATTCTGTCATATCATCATCCCTTGTTATATAAAATCATCTTAATGTGGTTGAATATCATCGGCCTGCCATTACTGTATGAAAAGTTTTGAATAGAAGGGACCTGATTTCACTTATTAATCTCTGTAAACACATTGCTTAAATAAAAGATACTCAATAAATATGTGACCACCCCTCCACCTTATCCTTGAGGGTTTTATTCCCAGACACTTCTGTGAATGCTTGAAACAATTATTCCTATCTCTTCTGTACTAAATATAATCTACCATCCACAGGATTTCTTTTCCTCTGAAGCCATCAGTAATATAGAGATATAGCAATGAAATATTTATAATAGATGTAATCATTTATTTATGCTGTTTTATATGATTTTAAATAATACCTGCAAAGTAATTTCTACCCTATGGAATAAAGGAGGAAAAAAGGGCAATCAGCGTCATTAAAAGCAGAGAACAAAAACATGAAAAATTTAAACACAATAAGTATGGCCAATAGTTCCCCCCCCCCCCGCCCCCAGAAATCTGTCCAGAATACTTCTGAAAGAAAACATCATCAGTGTCAGCGAGATAACTTGGGTAATATTAACATATTTATATTACTAATTGTTTAATGAAATCCATCAATTTTCCAGCCTGTTTTAGATGGCACAAGGTATTTTGAAAAATCATGGTTGTATTCATTGGCTTATACAATCTCAAACATGCTGTGTACAGTAGACTTTTATCAATATGACTTCAATTTTCATGTAACTGAATATATGTATTTTTGTCTCTGAGATTTCTATAATTACATTATTAAAGAGTCCTGTTTCAGAAAGAATGTTCTCTGTTTGCTGAAATACTGACATTATCAGATCTCAGTGGGTGAGACTGAAGAAAATCTGGTTTCTAAAGGGAAAAAAAATTAAGAATTCAGAATTTTAGTAGGATTAGCTGAAATCACTGAAAGTGCTAGGGCAGAGAACCAACTATAGGTAATGGAACCTGCATGTCATAAGACCTGGTGTGTTAGTGGAGAAATGCATCCTGTGGGTTCCCTCTGAGGGCTGTGGGGGTGAGTCTCTTCCGTGCCTCTCTTCAGTCCTGATGGTTTGCTGATAATCCTGGACATTCTTTGACTTGTAAATACATCACTCTGATCTCCCCTGTCGTGTTCACATGGTAGTCTCTTTGTGTTCATGTCTTTCTCTGTGTTTCAATATTAACCTTTTAAAAGGACATTGATAGGTCTCATCAACTTCATCTTTACTTGGCCATCTACTAAGATCCTCTTTCCACATAGACCACAATCACAGGACTGAGGATTAGGACTCCTAATCTTTTAGGGGGGACAGTTTAACCCATAACAAGTATATAGAAGTATAAAACCTTTCTACTGCAGGAACTGCTTAAAATATAAGACACATGAGCCAGACCGAGGTAATCAGGGTGTGCTCCTTACAATCACATGTCTTAACGTGCAGGGAATAAGGACTGCAGCCTTAGCCTGTGCAACAACACGCAGAAATGAGTTATGACAGCCTCCTGAGAAATGGTCTGACCCATTTCTTTTATTTCTTTTTTTAGATTTTTTGTTGTAGTTGGACACAATACCTTTATTTTATTTATTTTATTTTTACGTGGTGCTGAGGATCGAACTCAGAGCCTCACATGTGCTAGGCTCACTCTGTATTGCTGAGCCACAACCACAGCCCATGACCCATTTCTTTAATGAAGAAGAAAATATTCTATGATAACTGGTCTTTCCTGGGGAGGTACTAAACTCCAAAGTGTGATACCTCCCCAGTCCCTAAAAATTAAGTTAATACTTTCATAGCAGTATTATTTTTTTTATATGAAGCCCTATTTCTGAAGTCCAAATTACATTATCCTACTACAAGACTAAACACTCAGTTGAATTTGGACTACTTCAATTTAACCCTTCTAGGTTAAGACTGGTAAGGAGATGATAGAAAATCCTTTAGATGGCTTGTGACAACCACAGTCCACAGGAAAAAATATTGTTTTGTGAATTTAATGACCAGAGAAAATTCCATTCACCATGTATCTTATCAGCAGAAGTTGACATCCAAAAGGATGCAGATTTGAGAACACATATAAGAAAATAATGAAGTGATTGGCAGGTTTAGAAATTCTTAGAAACTTTTCTCAGACAGAATCTCTGGGGAGCATTGTCTATAGAATAGTAGGAACCTCATATCATCTTGTATAATACAACTGCCACATTCATGATGAGAGTGAGTTTCTAAGATTCTGAGTTCAAGGAAACTAGAGAAGAGATAGAGATCAGGGGAAGCTACTAGGAATTGTTGAGCACTGACATGTTCAATTCTGATTACTTTCTGTCACTAGTATTTTGTCAATTCACTCACCAAAGAGTTAGTGAGTGCTTATTGTGTGCTGATACTGGTTTAGGAGCTGGTGACACATAAGTTTGCTCTTATAGAGTTTCTAATCTAATAAAAAGTTGATTAACAAACAACTCAAAATACAGTATGCCAACTATCTCTAAGCTATCAGGATGAGAAGTCAAAGAATAAAAGACAAGCAAGGAAGGGTTACCAAGTTATTTAAGCCTTTCATGAAGACTTCACTGGAAAGTAAATTTGAGCCAACACTTGGCTAATGTGAGAGAGCATGCTGTGCAGCTATCTGAGGAAAAGGTATTATAAAAGGAACCCGAGTTGTGTGGAGCAAGATTTCAAGGACTAGAATGAAGAAACAGGTGATAAAGGGTATTCTGTCAGATCTTTAGGGCAAGGATATTTTCAGCTGATTGTATGGTTCTTGTTTTTTATTTTCTCCTCCTCCTCCTCCTCCCCCTCCTCCTCCTCCTCCTCCTTCTTCTTCTTTTTATTTTATAGTGAGTAAGTAGGTGGTCTTAAGTAATTCTATAAATTATTTTTAAATAGGATTTTTTTGATATCAATGTTAAGAATAGATCAGAGAGAACAAAGGGTAGAGAAAGGAAAACAATTACAAGACAACTGCAATAAACTTGAAGTAAGATGAGGATAGACTGAACCAAATAGTGGGAAGAGTTTTAATTTTCACTAATTTGGAAGATAGAGTCAACAAGACTTTGTGATCAACTGTATGTAGATTGTGAGGAAGTGAAAGATGAATGATGACTCTACACTTTTTATATTGAGCACTTTTCATCTTTCAAGATGGGGAATAATTAGAAGTAAATTTGATGGCAATCAGAGATTTAATTTTCTTCTTTCTTAAAAATATTTTTCATTGTGGATAAACACAATACCTTCATTTTATATATTTATTTTTATGTGGTGCTGAGGATCAAACCCAGTTCCTCACACGAGCTAGGCAAGTGTTCTACCACTGAGCTACAACCCCAGCCCAGTGCCCCAAATTTGTTCATCTACCTGTCAGCAAGATAATATATTTAAGTAGTATATTTATGAATATATATTTTATCTCAGAATAGTTTTGGTTTGTTTGTAGTTGCCCCACACAAAACACACCTCCTACCCCTAATATTCTAGATATCATTTCATTGCCTTGTGCAGTGCAGTCTTGGAAGTCAGGCTGATATTTAAAATTTGATTTTTAAGTAAGAAAAAGTATAACACTACTCATTTTCATTGCAAAAATTTATATCATATATATATTATACACACACATATGATACATATACATATAAGATGATAGTGAAATCACTTGAAATTTTACTGTCCAGAGACACCACTGAGCCACAACCCTGGCCCTGGAGATTTAATTTTGAACATATTAGGTTTGAGATGCCTTTTAGATAGTAGAATAAGTCAATAATCAGACATATGAGTCTGGAGTTTAGGAGATAAACCCAAGGATAAGTCATAAATTTGGGCATTACCACCATATAAATTCTATTAAAATCCACTGGACTTGATCATATTATCTGTTAGAGATCAAAGGAGTAAACCTGGGTGTCTCTGATACTTAGGAGTCAAGGAAATGAGGAAGGACTAGTAGAGAGGACAAGGAAGTAGTGACCCGTGAACTAGGAAAATAGCTAAGCAGGCGGCATCCTGAAAGTCAAGCTTAGAAAGTATTTTACGAAGTAAAGAGAAATTCACTCTCAAATGCTACTCACCAATCAAGTTAGATTGAGGATTTCCCACTAGATTTATAAAATATAAGTCATTATTAGATGTAGGTGTAAATCTGATTAGATTTAGATTAAAGAAAATTAGAATGAGGGTAGAGAGACAGTAAATATAGGATTTTTTCATAATGGAGCATTGAAAAATATGGCCACAAATAAAGGAGGAAGTGAAATTAAGACTTTTTTATATGTTTAAAGGTGGAAGAAATACCAGCATCCTTCAATGACAATATGTATCATAGGAGAGGGAAGAAATTATAAGTGAGAGTAGAAAGAATTGGAAAATATCATGTGGAATTTTTATGCATCTATAACAGAATACTACACACTGGATAATTCATAATAAAAAACAGTGTGTTTGGCTCATGATTCTGGAGGCTGGGAAACCTAGGATTTGGGGCCTATATCTGTTTTGACCTTTTTGCCACATCATAAAATTGTAGAAGGAATCACATGGCAAAAGAGTGAATAAAGGGGCCCAAACTCATCCTTTTATCAGGAACCTACTTCCACAATGACTCATAGGTTCATTCTTGTGGGAAGAAACTTCATGATCTAAACATTCCTTAAAGGTCCTACTCCTCAGCACTCATTAGGGATCAAGCTTCCAGCACATGAACTTTAGGGGATACATTCATACCATAGCAAGCTCCTCCATAACTTGGGAATGGATTAAATAGGATTTCTGAGACAAAATTTAGATTTAAATATATGGAATTAGATCAGAAAACTATGTGTAGAGATTTAGAAAGACATAATGACTCCCAGATGTGCCACACTAGATCACGACCTGATTGAATAAGTTATTATATCTAACAAATGCACTGACTTGAAAGTAGTTCATCCAGCTATTGTATGTATAGAAGAAAGAGAATCATAAAAGTTGAACTAGGAAGTTCTAACCAAACATTATCCACAAAGAGAATGCCAAAAGTTCAACTGTCATATTCTTGGAAACATAAAATATAGAAATGGATGTTTTAAGTTATTTCCATTGAAAGTCATGAAATATATGAACCATGTAACTAATTCCATTGCCCTAATTTTATGGAGACAAACTTTCAAGTTATAGCTCAGCTTACTATCATGCTAGTGCTGTCTTTTGAGCACCAGATCCTGATGAATAGAGTAGCCACAGTATATTTTGGAGTACACAGAAATATACCAAAGGTGGATTCTGGACTTAGCTGGGCTTCACTGGGCATTGCAGCAACAATCTGACCTAGAGCCCCAATATTCTGTAAAGTTTTAGCAGCCATTGCTGTTGCCATTAGTTTTATTCATCAAATATGCCAAACTCTCTCCTTGATTCAGAAATAAGGTAGGATTATCCTCTTGGGGGAACTTGTTTTGGAAGATGCTATGTGTGTAGATATGATTTAAAACATTTCTGGGCAAAAAATTTGACTAAGGATATTGTTTGTCATTTCCCTTTTTCCTATCTCAGCAATAGTGAAAATGAAGAGGTTGAGGCTTCTAAACTTGAGTTTCTGAAAGAGGACAATAGTGAACTTGCAGAGTGATAATTAGAAATAAAGCTATCACTATCTAAATCACTGAAAACTTTGGGTTGCAATTTACTGAGGCATACTATCTTGAGAGTTATAAAAAGATCAATTATTTTCACATATGCCCAATATTAAGTCTTACTGACTTTTGAAAGGCATATTCACCAGTTGATAATATCATTTTCTATCATTTAGTCAGCCCTCCTCTCTCCTTCACAAGCTGTTATTTTGATTATCAGGTGGTATGGTACAGCACAATGGTTAAGAGCCAATCTTTGAACCCAGAGCAAGTCAAGTCTATGCTGCCAATTTGGCATTAAACCATGCCATTTAATGAAGAAGGGATTATATCATCACGGAGTATTCCTAGAAACTGATATCTTCTCCTTCTTTCAGGATACATTTTTCTCCTTGACAAGTGAACACATTCATAAATTGCTTCACGAATTAGAGAGCTATATTTAAATCACATGGATACTTCTTGATCCACTTGATCGTTGTTTCTCCTTCTAAACTAAATTCCCTACTCCCAAGTCCACTAAGATACTGGGAAATTGATTACAATGGTCATCAAACACAGGAATGAACCTTTGGTTCTCTAGTAAATTATAATTTATTATATTTGCTTCAACTATATAGTGGCTTCTAAGATGCTTTTAGTTTTTTTCGTACATACGTTGCACTTGAGCTAATCATTGCTAGAGATATTTCTTCTGAGATTAACAAAATGACAGGTGACTTACTGTTTTACTTTATTTGATATTTTGCATATTTTAAAAATTATTATTGTCCAGAGTTTAGTAATATGTGTTAAGTTCTTTATAACCATTTTTAATTTGAACTTCAGAAGCAATAGCAAATGTGAAGAGACTTGGATAGATTTAAGATATACTTAGGGGATAAAATCAACAAAGTTTTGTAATAGGTTGAACCTGGGAAAGTACAGGGAGAGTGAGCTCATGAAAATGGCTTCTGAGTTCTGGCTTGAGCAACTGATTAAACTGGTGGAAGTGTCTTTCACTGAGTATTATGGTTTGGATATGAGGTATTTCCCCCAAAGATTTTGTCTTAATGAAGGAATACTCAGAGGTGAAGTGACTGGGTTGTCAGAGTTGTAACCTAATCAGTCCATCCTAGTTTGAATGGACTAACTTGGTGGTAGCTGTAGGCAGGTGGAAAATGACTGAGGGAGGTGGGCCACTGGGGGTATGCATTGGAAGGACCCCTTCCTGTTCTTCAACTCTCTCTGCCTCCAGTCTGCCATACACTGAGAGCATTTTTCTGGCATGCCCTTCTGCCATGATGTTTGGTCTCAGACCCAGAACAGTGGAACCAGCTGACTCTGGACTGAAACTCTGAAAATAAACATTTCTTCCTCTAAATTGTTCTTGTCAGGTATTATGGTCACAGTGATGGGAATCTAGCACACTGAAACAATAGAAGAGGAAGAGGTTGGAGGGAGATTATGAATTTGGTTTTAAACTTACAGTAATCCCTCTTACCTTCAGTTTCACTTTATGGGTTTCAGTTTCCCATGTTCAACCATGTTCCAAGAATACTACATGCAGTAATATATTTTGAGACAGAGAGGGTCACATTCACACAATTTTTATTAAAGTAGATTGTTTTATTGTTACTTTTGTTAATCTCTTACTGTACTTAATTCATAAATTAAGCTGTATCATAGTTGTGTATGTGTAGGAAAAAGTATAGGACAGATAGAATTTGATAATATTTGTGGTTTTATGCATTCACTTGGGTTCTTGGAATGTATCACCTGCACATAAAGGGGTGGAGGGTTTACACTGCTTTGAATTTGAGCTGTCATTGAAACTAGCCAGTTTTGTATGTACATCTGCAACTCATTGACTTCTATGCTAGAATTTTTTTAAAATGTAAGTGGCATGAAGGTGGTTATGAGTGCATATGCAATCATCTAGAAAGAGTATGTATAGTGAGAAAAAGCTAGAAGCTATATAGAAACTCGAAGCTAAGAAGTAGAGATACAAGCCTTGAGAGATGGGATATTAAATAAAAAGTTTTCAAAATAAATGGGGGAATAGCCATTTAGGTAGGAGAAAATCAGGAGAGTTCAATATCACAGAAACCTAAAGAAGAGAGTGTTTTAAGAAGGAAGGACTGATCAACAGTGTTCCTGTGAGTAAGAAACAGTGAAGCCTGAGAAATGTTCAGTTAGAAACATGGACATGGTTGTTGAATGCTTCAAAGTAATACAAATGAAAGCTGTTTCAGGGTATAAATGAGACTGGAAGCCAGATTTTATGAGTTAAGGAATATCAAGACTGAGATAGTAAATATGGTCAGCCTTTTCAAGAAGTTTGGCTGTGAAATGGAAATGAACAGTTGAAGATTTTTGAGAGGTATATACTTTTATGGGGAAATCTTGTCCTTATTTAAAAGCTAATGGGAAGCAGATATTGCAGGGTGATGTGGGTTTGAATATACAGGAAGCAAGAGAGAATCAATAGTAGACCATTTCTGAGACTGCAGGGGCAATGTGATCTAAGGCATAGATGAGAAGATTAGCTTTAGATGGAGACACAGAGACTTTTTTCTGGTTCTGATTTAAATGAGCCACACACATTGTGTTATGTGTATTTCAAGACCAGCGTTATTTCAACTTTTATTTTTATATTAATTTCTTCTGTATCTAAATGCTATATAGTTATTTCAAAAAATTTTAAGTCTATTTTAATAGTGTAATATATTTTTTATTTTTTAAATTACAATTGAAATTTTATCTACTTTGTGTGGTGTTTCGAGATTTTGTAAACTAATGATAGGTGTTCAATATTTTTGATAAATATGCATTTGAAAAGAAGGATTTCAGGCATAAATGTTGATATATAGCTGCTAGACCTACATAATTATGAGTTCACTTACCCTTTTTTATTTGGGAGGTGGTTGTGGTTAAGAAGGCTAACTATGGAGACACACTGGTGGAGCTCAAGTTCAAGCTTCCCTCCTTACCAGCTGTATTACCTTGAACAAGATATTTAACCTTTTCTTATCTGAAAACTTGTTTGCAAATAGAGTTCTTGCCTCAGTACTTTCTTCAAATGTCAACTCATACACATAGTACACTTAAATTAGTATTTGGTCCATAATAAGACTTCAAAATGGTTAGCTATTATTGTTAATATTCTCATTTAAAAAAATTTTTTTTAGTTGTTAGTGGACTTTATTTATTTATATATGGTGCTGATAATTGAACCCAGTGCCTCACACATGGTAGGCAAGCACTCTACTACTGAGCCACAACCCCAGCCCAATATTCTTACTTTTGTCTCCTTGTTCTTCATGAGCTTCAAAGAGTGAATTAAATAATCTTCCCTTTATGCCCATATTCAATTTTATAGATATTTATTCATATTAAAATTATTCTTATTAAAACTTTTTTTCTAATCATTATTTATTTTCTTAGTGATGAATTTCAACCATGAGTCTTTTTCAATCAAATCTAAATTACACCTTTCTAATGGCATACAACGAGATCAATCTTTTTTCCTACGTGTTGTCTACTGTGTTGGTTTTCTGGCCAAGGTATGTTTCTCTGTAGAACTATGTTAACTTTTGTTTCTCACCTTTCATCATTTTAATTGTCATGGGAAATTTCTGGATCTCTCATTCACCAAAGAACTTCTTTCTATAGCTATTCCTATTTTCCTATTTGTACCTTTATCTAGTTCTTACACAGCACCACACTTTAGCTCATTTTAAATGTCTCTTGGTCAAGCCAGCACACGAGAAGATTTGTTATATATGTTCTTGAACTCTTTCTGAGATGTGAATATGAGCCTCTTACCCAAAATCTATGCTTTCAGTATTTTCATGGTATGTTTAAAAATTACATACAGGTCTGCCACACCACATATTTAAGCAGCCATTTATTTTCATTCTCTACCAAATATGTATGTGTACATATTTCAGATCTGCCTACTATTCATTCTCCATGTAGAACAACAGAAATAGTTGGTGACTAGTCTGTTAGATACATCTTAGCAGATGAAACCACTACACTTCAGACATCCACTTTAGAGGAATGTCCATCTAGTTATGACTGCTTTACCATTTTAACTGTTACCATGACCTCTCTTCATTTGTAGTAAATAACAAGATTGTTTTAACTTGTTGCTGGGGCTTGTGGCTCTTGGGCATTATGTTGAAGGATTAAGTTCAACCACAATGTTGTAAGACACTAGTTTGTCTGGTAGAGTTATGAAAAAGAAATGGAGTCACAGGTACCAGGTGATAAATGTGCATCACATGTTGTCCTTTATCAAAATAGGGCATTACTTTGTATTATATGTACATTTGTATTATAGGTAGAGTTACTTGGGGGTGTTGGTAGGTGGTGTGCCAGAATGGGTAAAGACATGACCACCTCAAAGTGAAAATGAAGCTTTTTCAGAAAGCCAGAAATCATTGTTCATGGGAGACGTTTTAGATCCATTTCATTATCCAGTATCATTTCTTTCTCTGGCTAAGTCACATCCTTTTATGCATTCTTTAGTTACTAATAATGTTTTACTTCTGGGTTTCCTCTTGAATTATTTTTTCATTTGGTGTCAGAACATTATTTTATCTTCCTTAATGAACAGGAACAAAGGAATACCAATTAGAGCTTTTCTATGACAAATGTACTCTGTCATGCTGTGGGTGTAATTGATGATTAATTCAGGTAAGGGCATAAACAAAGCATACACCTCACCTTTCTTTACAGACTTAAAATTTCATTTCTTGTATATGCAACCATAATATCCTCTGTGTAACATCTTCTCTGCCCTTACCTCTGCAAAATGCTTAAAGATTTAATTGAACATAGATTTTGGTAATATCTGTGTGGCTTCTGAAATGGTAAACTGGTACTCATAAAGAGGTAAATAGATTAAATTAGTAATAGAGGTAAATTGATTAAACAGATTAAATTAGTAAGAAGAGATTTTTGTCTTGACATAGGTAAAAATCTTGCTGAATTGAGAGATACTTGGGTTTAAAAAATAATTAATTGAAAAGTAAGACAAATTTTAAGATAAATAGTAAAATTAGGGTATGTAATACCTTATTTTCCTTTCAATATATTTTTCCTTTTTGTGTCTTCCCTCTTATTATAATGAAGCATTGGCTTCTTCTAGATTGCCTGAACCTTCAAATAAAAATAGATTTCTAATTGGCCAAATTCCTTTAGAGGTAAATTAAGTAAGTGAGTAAATAAATAAATAACCCAAGAGGGTGAGTAAATGTTTCCTTCTGTTTTTCTCCAGGTTGGGTAACTGGCTTGACACACTATGTAGCTTTAAGGCAGTGACATTCCAGCATGTCATGTGTTGCCAAAAGTCCTTTCCATGACGTCTCCATCTCTGATGGCAGGGACACTACTTTCATTACTGATTCACTCCTTGCTGTGCACAAACATCTGCATGTTTTCCACTTTTCTCTTCCCCTACCTTTAAGAATGCCCATCATTCTTCATCCTCAGTTATTAATGTAACTCATTAGGAGCTTCTCCAGCTGTCCTCAAAATGTATGCTGAATAAGACATGAGGAGGAGAGCTTTAAAAAAAGCTTTCCAAGGCAGGCAAGGCATTTGATGAATTGAAGTTAAAAAGCAGAAGAAAATTTTCCACACTGTATGGTTGGCTTTGTTACTTGGTCACCTGTACTGTAAGGTGGATGAACGGATACTACTTCAATCCAATATTATTATCAATAATTACATCTATTCAGATTCAGAAAACACTTTCACATTCAGAAATTTTTTAGGTATGATGGAATCAAGTAAAGGAGTTCCCCCCAAAATTCTATTGACTTATAATATGCACTTATAACTGTTAGTAAAAAATGTCTAATTTCTTCATTAAATTCAATTGTTTGCTTCCTGTTGTGTCATAGATACAGTTTATCTTCCACACTTGCAGATTCTACATCTGCAGATTCAACACACCATTAATCAAATATATTTGAAAGAAAAGTGTATCTGAGCCGAATGTATACAGTCTTTATTTTGTCATTATTCTCAAACAACACAGTAAAAAAACCTGTTTACATAGCATTTATAATATACTAGATATTATAAATATTCTAGAGGTGAGGTTATACAGGAGGATAGATATAGGTCATAAGCAGACAACATCCAATTTTATATATGCACATGAGCATTCATGGATTTGGGTATTTCAAAGGGGATCTAGAACCAATTCCTCCAAGCATACCAAGAGATGCCCATATATACTTGGTATAAATATATATATGTTTCAGCATTAGTGATGGCATTTAATTTTAGTTGGTGATTGGTTCACATCATCTCCCATATAGATACTGTATGCCACAATATTAAAGAGCTAGAAAACATAGAACTGCTCATTGTATTTGTTAGGAATTGGATATGAGGTGTCCTCTGAAAGCTCATGTGTGAAACAATACAGGAACATTCAGAGGCAAAATGATTAGTCATGAGAGTTAATCTAAACAAGTAAGTCTATCAGCACCATTTTTCTAACAGCTCAGATGATCATTAGAATTTTTTAGCAAAATATTTTTAAGTGAATATATACATTTTTATGAAAATGTTATTGTATAGTTAGTTAATGGATTATAGTATAGCATACACATAAATTTTTTGTTTGTATGAATAGAAATTTATTTTTTTGACTTTTTATTTTATTATTTATTTTATTATTCTTTTTAGATATACATGGCAGTAGAATGTATTTTGATATCTCATACATATTTGAATATAACTTCCCATTCTTGTGATTGTACAGTTGTGGAGTTACAATGGTCATGTATTCATATACGAACATAGAAAAGTTATGTCTGATTCATTCTACTGTCTTTCCCATTCCCATTTCCCCATTTCCCCCCCATTCAATTAGGTGAATCTCTACTCCTTCCTCTTTCTTACCTATTATAAATTAGCATCTGCACATCACAGAGAACATTCAGCCTTTGCTTTGGGGGATTGGCTTATTTTACATAGCATAATAGTCTCCATCCCTTTACCAGCAAATGCCATAATTTTATTCTTCTTTATGGATGAGTAATATTCCATTGTGTATATGTGCCACCTTTTCTTTATTCATTCATCTGTTGAAGGGCATCAAAGTTGAGCTCTTATGAACCTGATGTGGCCACGTCACTATAGCGTGCTGATTTTAAGTCCTTTGGGTATATGCCAAGGAGTGGGGTCAAATAGTGGTCCTATTCCAAGTTTTCTACATATAGTTTTTATATGCACTGGGAACTGAACTTGCATATATAACTTTCTTGTTATATTATTTTGGTATTTTCTGTATATTTATTTAATTACATATGGTTCATAACACACACCAGAAGTACTGAAGTTTTACTTGTAGACGGTAGTGGGGAATAAAAGAATTTACAAGAGAAAACAGATTTGGAAAATATTGGGAAGGAAGAATCAACAGAAATTAATATCTGATTACATAACAGATGAAGGGTGCCGGGGAGAAGTACATGACTTTTATGCATAATTCTCTGGAGAAATAGTGGTACCATGATCAGAAGTGGGGACAAGGGTATGTGTTGGAAACATCTTCATTCTGAGCTGGGTACAGAGTCAACTCTTGGTAGAGGGGATTAATGGGTATTTACATTAGGCAAAATGCAGAATTGAAAAATGAAAGTAAGATTTCCCACCCTCAGGTCTGGATTTCTTCTACTGATAGCATGACTTGGACTCCATAGGAAAAGCTCTGGCCAAGAATCTGTTCACTGGACTCCTAGGTGCTTCTCTGCTTGAATGGCAAGCCAACGGACTTTCCAGCCTCTGAAACCTTCCCCACATGGCCCCTGGTGTTTCCTCCCACTTTTTTGCCTCCGCCTGATGGAAGCCATGTTCTCCATTTTCAAGGAAAGAAGCCAGAAACCACGGAAGACTTACTTTGATATCCCACTCCGCTCTCTTACCTTTTCCACCATTGTTGCTGGCAATGCCTCTCTTCCTCCCTGCTTTTGAGTTCCCTCCACCCCTGCCTTGAACACCCTCAACTTGCTGCCATCCACAGCCCCCACAAGGTGGGGCAAGGAATTTGGGATTGGTGCCCCTGTCCTTACCACAGCAGCCTCCTCTTCCTTCACCTGTGTCCTTTACCCAGTCTGCTACCCAATCCTGAAGCCACCCAAGGGAACCACAGGCCAAAGAAGAGAAAACAGAACAAGTTATAGAATCTAAGGCATGCTAGAGAAAATGGGCTGGCAAGAGAGCCTGGGAGGACAAGTGTCATGGGTTAAACTCACAGGGTGGGAGCTGACGAGGCTGATTTGGCAAAACTGAAGAAGGGGTAACTTGAGTACTTGCACATCAAGTACAGATAATGCACCCCAGCTAGGTGGGCAGGGGCTTTGGGTTGTAGGGGGATCTGGTACTCTGCCTTACGAGTCTTTTGGGAGCTGAAGTGGGAGAAGGTCCCTCCCCCAGCCCTGTGTCTTGCTCTCTGGCTTTATTCCATTTCCACCCCATCCTCCAGTTTTGTCCTTGTCTCCTCTCCTGCTCATTCTTGAACTTGACCCCTCCTCCTCCCTTCTCTGATCATGGAAGGTTTGACCTTAGTCTATATCTATATCCCTCAAATAAGAGCCAAGGAACTGAGGCCCACAGGGATTCAGGGAGCAGAGAAATCAAAGAGCATGGAAAACAGATTTCTTGGATTTAAATAAATGATGTCTTGCAAGTTTATTTTCTTTTTCTTTCTTTCTTTTTTTTTTTTTTTTTTTTTAATGGAATCTGGAGTGGCCTAGGGATAGAACAGGGAATTGGGGCCAGGAAGCTCTGCAGAATTACTTTGCAAATGAGGAAAGGAAAGGAGAGCTGGCTGGGTATGTAAGTCAGGGAAGTTTTTAGGGATAGGACCCACTTAATATAAGGAAAAAAGCAAACCACGTCCTTGGGGAACTTCCTTTGGAGAGGGAGACAAAAGGTGGTGAAGTTCTCAGAGCAGGCGGATATAAAGGCAAATAAGTAGGAAAGAGCAGGGTGGAGGGGCCATGGTTGGAAACTGAGTGTTTATTTCAGCTCTGGCAGATTAGTCTTTGGTGAAAGTGATTGGCAAGGGTGCTGCATCAGGTGGAGAGTAGAAACTGATCCTTTTGGGGGCTGTTAATAGAAATAAGATGAGAAGTTTGGGGGGGGAATCAAATTAATTTACAGAGGAGATGTATCAGAGAGTTAGGGAGTGAGGAACTACACAGTGTTTATCCTGCAACTATTGATTTCAAATTCAGTTTCTTTGAGTCCAGTGTTGATACAGCAAAACAGAGAAGCAAGTCATACAACATTGGAAAATCATCTGTTATTGTTTTTAGTGACTTACTTTGTTTAACTTTGGTTATATTGTCAAAATCATTATATATTTAATATTCATAACAAGTATTAACAAGGCCAATATTACACTGTTATTATTTCTCTTTGAAAGATGAGGAAAATTAAGTTTGGGAATGATAAGTCATTTTTGCAATGATAAGTCATGATATGCTAAGTGGTAGAATATGGATTTGAGAAGTTAGAATTTTATATGAGTGATGATAGTTTTATTGTTTTAAAATTTGCTTTAAAATTAGTAAGCTTTGTATATTATATATACTAACTCTACAGTCTTTAGTAGCTCACAGGTTTACATTAATTATGTGAAAATAATTGAAAAAATAATTTCTTAATAATATATTTTTAAATAAGAATGGGAATAGACAAGGTGATCTCATATCTTTAGATATTAAACCTTCAACAGGTATTTTGCAACTTTTAAGTGATTTGTTCTATCAGCTTCAGTTCTGAGTTGAATGCTGTAAATAGTTTGTCTTCCAAACTAAGGCTTCTTGGTTGCAAATGTCAGGAACCAATGTGTCTTGTGGGAGACAGTAAAGAAAAAAAAGAGTAAGTGATTAAGAAAAAAAAAAAAAAGCTCTAGTTAGTAGCTCACATAACCAATAGAAAGACAAAATAACATGTTCTAGAAAATTGTATTAGGAATAATTGAAACTCAGCAATCGAGAAATCTGTCACTGTCACTATTGAGCTATTGATGACTATTGCTATCAATTCTACCACTGTCGTGTAACTAAAATGTGGCAATTCCTTTATCCATGCACCTTTTAAGATTCAAAGATCTGATCAAGAACCTAAACTACATATATATCCTTAAATTGACAGAGAATAGAATCATCACCTTCCATTTGACTTTCAGAATGGAAGAAAGAGGCTATCTAAACACCATTTGGAGATTCCCTCCAAAATGAGAAGTTTTTGAATGTTGGTAAGTCACATGGCAATAATTTGGGAATGTAGTTTTGTGCTGGTTGAGACAAATGTGTTTTATAAGATATTAACTAATAATAAATCATACAGAAAGTTCAGTGAATAGCTTGGAAATAGCAGAGGAGTAGAGGAAAGTCTAACAACTTTATTTCTCAGCCTTTTCTTTTTTTTAAAATCATGTCACCATGTTTACCTACTCTATTGTGCAACATGGTAAGTATAATACTTATGAAAATACATGGTATGGTGCATGTATTCTATCCATTTCTTTCCCTTTTGTGTTTTGAGTTCTGACTTAAGAAATGAAAGTTTTCTCATGCATCTGCAATGAAGATTATTTTTTATTATAATCCTAATATAAATCTTTAAAAATGACATCTGGGAAATTGTCATCTTATGTTCACCATCAGCATAAGCTTATGTGTCAGTGAATAAAATAGGATCCCAAGGAGAACTTGGACTAATCAGCTGTTTTAGGCATTAGAGCAGATAACTGATTTCCTGCTTCACTTCACTTGTGAGGAAAAAAGCTAAGTTTCTCAAATTGAAAAACATGATTGCATCTGGTTGAAAATTCAGGTAAATTCTGCAATTCGTTCTATTGTCTCCAAATCAAAATAATCTTGTTTTCATAGTTTTTTTCTCCTTTGCACATAAATTTGAAAAGCTGTGTTGATCCAATTAAAATTTAGTTTGCATCATAAACAGCCTAGCCCCATTTGTTGGATGTACTTACTCTTTGTAGTCATCTTGCTAGTGGACTGTCTAAGCATGAAACAGTGTGATTTCCCTCAAATATTTCAATTATATAAAAAAAGACATTCAAGTACAAAGACAGTATAAAAAGGAAAACATTCAATGGTTGTTCCTTTGTTAAATATATACATAAACACATATATAGATACCTTCACACACGTAGGTATGAATGCATAGCATCTGTGCAATTTACAACACAACTAAAAATCAAAACAAGGCAACACTGTAATACTATCTTTCCACCCTGTAACAGCTATTTAAAAGATTTTTAAATGTCACATATTTCATTAACATAAATTATGGTTTAAATATTTCTTTTCAAAGATAATTTTGAAAGATAATCTGATGATTAGAACAAGATGGCAGCAATAGTGATTTTGCTTCTTAAATCCCCCATTATAAAATAAAGAGCTACTAGAATAGGGTAGCTAAAGCAAAATCTCTTGGACAATCTACAACATGTCTACAATAAATCTGAAACAAAATTAAGATATCATTGTATATCTTTAAATGCAGATGCAAGGGATAAAATATTGACAATAACAAGATCCAAGTGTCAGTAACTGTATTCAGATTGCAAATCTGCACTCCCCGTACAAGCTGCATACAGTTACTGCATACAGTGCCAAATGAGCCAGTGAGTACTCACTGTAATTTTAAAGGAACAAATATGAGACCAACAGTCAAAGCTGGAGCAGCAGTTGGGCTACAGCCTCATATTAGCACATGAATACAAAAAAGATTGTGATAAGTTTGGATGGTGCTGGATGGATCTGGGTTGTAAGAACTTCTGAAATCTGCCCCAAGTTCCCTTCTAGGTCTAGGCTATGAACTGAAGAGAAACTAATGAGTAGGAACCATGTTTAGCAGGATAGGGACAACAGAGACAAAGAAGAGAGATGGCTGAGATATAAGTGAGAGAAGGGAAGTGAACCATGAACCAGCAGATCTCAGAAAGTATGCAATCATTTCTAACTCTTTCTGGAAACAAAAGACTAGGGGGAGGAAGCACTATATTCATGATGCTAATTGAGCTAACATTGCCTTCCCTTCCTTCCTAATAATACAGAAAGTCTCATCTCACTTATTTAGGAACAATATAAAAGTCTGTGGTCAGATATTCTATATAATTATTACCAAAAAAAGGTATGACTGTATTATATTTGAAAAATGAAATTAAAATCAAAATGAGCTAAAATATTAATGAAACAATAGAAGTATAAAGTAAAAACATCAGTGAGAATTAGAAAACTCAGATATTTGATAATTAGAGAAAAAGAAGACTTAAAAAGAAGCTGGCACCGTGTTAAAAACAATTGGAAAAAATAAAATGATAATTTGGAGAATGAATACTGAACGCAAAGGAACATGAAAGAAAGAAAACACCAAGTATCATATCTCAAATAAATAGAAGTTGGAGAAATTTTGTTTTAATCACGAAAAACAAGGAAGAAAGAGATACGAAAGATTTGAGAGATGTGTTAGATGTAAAAGATAGGCCAATGATATTTGCCATATCTCTATAGGAATTAGAAAGACCAATGCCAACATAATGGGAAAACATCATGAGTAAAATGATAACTTGATATGTTGTTGAAAATAAAGACATAAAACTATACAGAGAGCAGAGGATATGGTACAACGGTAGAGTGCTTGCCTAATATGCATGAAGCTCTTAATACAATCCCCAGTTACCATGAACATGCATAAACACACATAAACAGAAAGGGATCATTTCAACCAAGGAGGCAAAAGACTTGTACACAGAAGATTTAAAATCATTCCCAAAAGAAATTAGATGTAAATAAAGGGAAGGCAACCATGTTTATGTACTAGGAGACTTAATATTGTTAAGAGAAAGGCTATTATTTACCTATGGCTTCAATGTGTCCCCCAGAGGATCCTCTGTTGGAAACTTGATCCCTGGTATGGCAGTGTCAAGGTGGGGGAACCCGTAAGAGGTGGAGCCTAGTAGAAGGTGGTTAGGTCATTGGTATTGCTCTCTTGAAAGGATTAATGTAGTTCTTATAGGACCTCAGTTTTCATGAAAGAAAGTTAAAAATAAAAAAAAATAAAATAAAAGCCTGTTCTGAATCTCCCTACTTCTTGTTTTGCCATGTGACTTCTCTCTTCCTCTTGCATGAGCTTCCTCCATGATTCTTTGTGCCACGTGTGATATAGCCAGAAGGCTCTCACTACAAGTCAAATCTATGGGGCTGCCCAATCTTGGACTTTCAACCTCCAAAACTGTGGTAAAATAAACTGATATTCTTTATATATTACCCAGCCATGGGTACTTCGTTATAGTAACAGAAAATGAGCTAACACAATGACAATATTTCCAAAAGCAATGGACAGATTCAATACAATTGCTGTTCAAAGTCTCCACAGCATATTTTGTTGAAATATAAAAAGTATATTCTAAAATTCATATGCAATCTCAAGATGCCTCAAATAGCCAAAGCAATTTTGAAAAAGATCAAAGTTGAAGAAACAAGACTTGCTGATTTCCAAATTGTAATACAAAGTTACACTAATTAAAACAGTGTTGTTCCACATAACAGAACCCAGAAATAAACTATGGCACAAATGATCAATCAGTATTTAATAAGGATGCCAAGACACTTGAATAGGGAAAAGGACAATTTATTTAACAAATAGTTTTTGTAAAATTAAATATCCATATGCAAAAGAATTAAGCTATATCCTACCTTACACTATATAGAAAAAATAACTCACAGTGGATCAAAAACTAAATACAGAAAATAAAACTATAAAGCTCTTTGAAGACAATGTGAAAATCCCATGACCTTGGATTTATTGATGATTTCTTGGTCATGATACCAAAGTGCAAGTAATTAAAGAAACAAGTATCCATAAATTGGACTTCATCAAAATGGGAAAACAACTTTTGAGTAAAAATGACAATCTAGTGAATGAGGGAAAATATCTACAAGTCACATATCTGACGAAGGATCTAGAATATACAAAGAACTAAAACTCCACAACAATAAAAAACAAACAACCCAATTAAAAAATGAGCAAAAGTCTTAAGTAGATGTTTATCCAAAGAAGATATACAAATGACTAATAAGTGTTTGAAAAGACACTCAACACCACTAGTCATTAGGAAAATACAAATGAAATCCATAATGAGATACTTCTCCCCACCCATTAAGAGAGCTATTATCAAAAGAATGGAAACTAACAAGTGCTGAGAGGATGTGGAGAAATTGGAAAACATTTCTATTATTGGTGGGAATGTAAAATCATGCAGCTGCTGAGGAAAACAGTTTAGCAGTTCCTCAAAAAGTTAAAAATAAAACTAACACATGATCCACCAACGATTTCACTTCTAGGTATATACCTAAAACAATTGAAAGCAAGGACTCAAAACGTCTCTGTTCACCAGGATTCATAGCAGCATTATTCACGCATGTAAAAGATGGAAGCAACCCAAATGCCCATCAGTAGATGAATGGATAAACATCATGTAGTATATACATCAAAGAATTATTATTCAATATAAAAAGCAATGAAATTTGGATACACAGTGCAACACAGATGGACTTTGAAAAAATTATCTAAGTGAAATAAGATAGACAAAATAATGACAAATGTCATGTAATTCTAGTTGGATGAGATACCAAAAATAGGCAAGTTCAGAGAAACAGAAAGCAGATAGAGGTTAAGGGTGATGGTAGTGAGGGGGGATAAGGAACTATTATTGAATGGTACAGAATTTTTTTTTTAGGATGAGGAGAATGTTCTAGAACTAGAGAGTGGTAATGGTTGCACAACACAGCACATGTACTTAAAATGGTTAAGATAGACTATAATACATATTTTACTCCAATTTAAAAAATGATAAAAATGTAAATACTGAAAAAGTAGAAGTGTAGGATTAAAAAAAAAAAAAACAAATTCCACACCATGACTTTCTCATACCTGAGAAAATCAGTACAGAAACATATTTTGGTAAAAGTATTACAGTTGACAAAGAATGATTTTGGAACCTCTAGCTCATTCACACCTTGCACCTAGCCATTCCTTCGGCTTGAAATGTTCTTTCTCCTAATTTTGTCATAACTGACTTTTTCTTGACATCAGCTTTAATGTAATCTCACTAGAGATGCCTTCAGTCACCCTCTATCACAACATTGTGTTTTAATTTTAAGCATTGTTCTTATTGCTCTCTGATTTTTTTCAAGTATTTATTTACTTCTGTCTTCCTGCTCAGAGTGTAGGATCCATGTGAATAAGGGCTAGTCTTTTTTTAATGTGCTGATATATCACTGGGTCATAGGCTTATTCAGGCACATAGCAGTAAATAAATGATTATTAAATTCTTGAATAGAAATATACAAGCTCATGAGATTTATGTATAAAAGTAAGATGACAATATATTCATTTAAAATGAGTATCAACATTATCAAAGAAAACAGAATATTTGAACCAATATGAATGGTGTTTTTATTTCCATTAATCAGGTTAGCTTAAGTAGTCCTGCTAGAATCCAAGCACCAGTTTGTTAATGTGAAGTGAGAAATAATCATCACAGAATGGACTACTCATGAAAAATCTGTTATCAGACATTGTCTCATGTTTCTCATTTAAATGAGAAACAATGAAGCTCAGAAGGCTGCTTTGAGAGCATTGAATTAAGATAAAGAGAATTAGAGGGAATAAATGACACAATACCATTAAAATGATATATAATGACAGTATTTTTTAAATAGAAGTGGTCTTTCTTGTCTCAAAGTACTTGAGATTTGTTTGCTAAACTTATAAAATGAAGTATTAATTTAATTTAAAATGTATTAAGTACTTATTGTGTGCTAAGCCTTGTATTTAGCACTATATGTAAATCTCATATAAGCCTCACAACAATCCCAGTTCTGCATATTTGTATTAATTAGGTTTCCATAGGAAACATATTTTACCCCAGATAATGTGTATGGGAAGACTTCCATGAGTCTGTTTCCAGAGTGTGGGCTGGCTGTGGGAATCCAGGGAGACACTGGGAAACACCCAGAGACCAGCAACAGCAACGATGTTTTATGGTCACTGAGAAAGGGATGCCGGGAGAGCAGTGTTTCTGCAGTCGGGTGAGATCTGGAGTCACAGAGGGTCAGAGGACCAGCTACAGGACAGGAGCTGTGTTCATGCTCAGGAAGGGCACAGTGACTTCAGAGCCAGAGCCAGAGCCAGAGCCAGAGCCAGAACAGGGAGAGTGGGGAGAAATGCTGTCATCTGCTGCCCTCTCCCCTCTTTCCTGCTTCTGGAGCCATCCACAGACCCAGGCTTCCTGGAAGCTTGTAGGCCTGGGAGTCCAAAAGGCACCTGGTGGAAGTCTCCTCCTGAGCTACTGGGCTGCACAGGGAAAGGTGGACAATGAGCTGCGGGTGGAGGTGGGCAAAGGTCCTAACAGTAGTCTTGTTTTTATTGAACAGAAAGGAAAATTGCTAATAAGAAATAATAACTTTCCTAAATTCATGAAAGAAAGAAAGAAAGAAGAGAGAGAAACATAAAAACACAACTGGAAGGCATTGCCTGAACAAAGGCCTTTTTCTGAAACTCTCTGATGTGTCCTTTTGTATTCCCTCACTGGCGTATTGGTCTTCAGTGGTGGGATTTGGGGGCTTTATCCTTATATTCAGCTATTCCTTTTTATGTTTATATTTCTTCTTTCATACTCAAATTCTCCTTTCTAACCAGAATTTTAAATTGCTCATTCTTCTTTGATATTTTTTTAAAATTCTTTAGTTGTAGATGAACACAATACCTTAATTTTTTTTATTTATTTTTATGTAGTGCTGAGGATTGAACCCAGTGCCTCACACATGCTAGGCAAGTGCACTACCACTCCCAGCCCATCTTCTTCGATATTTTACTGGTTTCAGTGCCTCAAATTTGTTCATCTACCTGTCAGCATATTCAAGTAGTATATTGTATGGATATATCTTCTGAGAATGTTTTTAGTTTGTTTGTAGTTGCCCAACACAAGACACACCCTGTCCCTAATATTCTAGATATCGTTTTGTTGCATGTGCAGTGAAGTCTTGGAAGTTGGGCTGATATTTTAAAATTGTTTTTAAGTAGGAAAAATTGTAGCATTACTCATTTTCTTTGCAAAAACTTATATCTTATATACATATAAGATGATAGTGAAATTACTTGAAATTTTACTGTCCAGAGACACCAGTCATTCATATTTTTATGAAAGTTTTTGAGATGTCTCTATGTGAAATAATATACACACATACTTTCACATTAAACATTAAGCCAAATATTTTCTTCAATGGTTCATATAGGTTCCTAAACAATGTAGTGAGCATCTTCTGTATCAATGCATGATCATTTTTGAGTTGCATTACAGTGTATTAATCAGATTTTTATTTATGAATATTTAGATTGTTTTTGTATTATTTTCTACCATTATAAGTAGTATTTAAATATGAATTCTTGCAATTTTTTCTCATGCTTGAATATTTATCACAATAAGTTAAATTTTTAGAAACAGGATTGTTGGATTTTTATACATTTTATGTTTTGTAATATAGTGCTTAATTGATACATGATTGGATGAAACATGTATACCCTATGTTGAATTTTGCTTGGGTTGGAGTAATTACATTGAATACCTCTTATAAGAATAAGCAAATGTCAGTTCAAATGTTTTATCCATTTTAAATTAGGTTTTGTTTTTAATTTTTGGTTTTTGATATATTCTTGGTACATGTTGTTAGATATGTGAATTTCTATGACTTCCCTGTTCACATTTAATCTTTTTCTACCAGAAATTCTTGATTTTAAGAAAGTGTAACTTATCAATTTATTCTTTTGTAGTTAATTCCTTTTGTGCCCTATTTAAGAAACATTTACCTAATTCCAAGTTTCTACAGATATTTTCCTATGCTTTCTTTCTAAACATTCTGTTACTTTAGTTGTATGATCCATCTTGCAGTAAATATTGTAGTATCTTTACCAAGACCAAGTTTCTCAGACCCATGCATCCATCCATCTCAAACTGCTATGTCATTTAATATGGCTCCAAGACTTAGGAAGTTATACCTCTCTCTCAGCCATGGCAATGGCCAGTAATTGACTGACAGGTGTGTCAGATGTGTCAAGTGCAAAGCTCCTTGACTCCAGAAAAGGTAACAGGTGATGCAGTCTATGCCTCACGGACATAAACTAGAGATCAAGTCAAGGCCAGACCTTATCTGAGACCTACTTGTTTTTGATCCTCTCTTATTGCACTTCAATCCCTCTTGTTTTCCTGAAGAACACTGTTAGTACATCTCATGTAATGAATTATGGTCTTTTTTCCCCCAGAGGTCTCACCTCAGACACATGCCAAGTTAATTTTTGTGTATGGTACAAGGTAGGAGTCAAGGTGGGTTTTGTTTGTTTATTTCTATATGAATATGCAATTACTCCAGCATCATTTAATTTAAAGATTTTTTTCCTACTGAAATGCCATACAAATTTTGTCACCAAACATGTGTGGTTGTGTTTTGGGGCTCTCTATTCTGTTTTATAGGTTCCTTTATTTATGCTTGCATCATATGTTGTCTTATTTATTATAGCTTTTCAGGGAGTCTTCATATCAGTATAAGTCCTCCAAGTTTGTTCATCTTCTTTACGATGGACTTAGCTATTCCGGTCAGGTCCATATAATTTTAAAATCAATTAATTTCCAAGACAAAATTCTGTTGATGTTGGTAGTGGGTTGGGTGGCAGCCTCAAAAACATCTTCACCCCCAAACCCTTGAAATCTGCAAAAATTATCTTATTTGGAAAAGCGGACATTTCAGGTGTGATTAATTTAAGGGTCTTAAAAGGAGAGGGGCCAGAATTATCATGAAAAGCCCTGAATTCAATCACAAATAGTCTTAGAAGAGATACACACAGACAGAGGATTATGGGAAGAGAAAGGCAGTGATTGGACAGATGTGGCCACAGGCCAACCAATGCCAAGGAGCGCTGACCGCTATGGAGAGCTAGAAGAGATAAGAAACAGACTGTCCCCAGACCTCCAGAAGGATGGTAACCATCTGAAAGCTTGATTGAAGACTTATGGTCTGTAGAATTGGGAAAACATACATTTCTATTTTAGTCTGTAGTGATTATTTATAGCAACCATATAACAATCATGTGATTTTAATTGAGATTACTTTCTTTCTCTATAGATCAATTGACATTTCACAGTGTTAAGTTTTCTGATCCATGAGCTTAGTGTATCTGACTGTTTAGGTGTTCTTACATTTCTTTCAGCAATGGTTTTGGGTAGACTTATTTATATTCTATTTTCCTTATTATTTTGATTTTATTGTTGTTATTTACTTTCTTCTACTTTCTTCTCTGTTTATGTTCTAACTTATTCAAATGGCTGCTCAGTAATTGAATTTCAATTTTTCTTCTTTTTTCTATGTATGCAATATATCTATAAACCTCCCTCTAAAAACTACTTAAACTATATTTTACTCATTTTGATCTGCATTTTTTTTATCAACCAAGTAAATATTTTCTAATTTTCATTTTAATATCCTCTTTACTTATTATAATATAGAAATGCATTGCTTAATTTCTAATCATATGGAGATTTTCCAGTTTGAATTCTGTTTCATTTAATTTTATTGATTTTAATAGTTTTTGTCAGAACATATTTTATGATTCCAGTCTCTTCAAATTTGTTCACAGTTGTGTTTCATCACTAATCTGATCTATTATTTTAAATGTCTCATTGTATACTATAAATAATATCATTCTTCAACTCTTGTAGTTTGTAAGCATCAAGTTCAGATGGTTAATAATGTTTATAAAATATTCTGTGCCCTTAATGATATTTTGTTTTATCTCTTTCCTTTGATTTTTTAATATATTTTATTATTATTTTTATGCTTACAATACGATTTAGAAAACCTGTTCTTGACTTATCTCCCCTCGATTAGAACATTACCCACTTCTTGAATGACATAAGAAACCAAAATTGTCTAATTCCATTTGCCACCACCCCTTATCCAGAGTTTTTGGTATTATTGACAATATTTTATTTCTCCTTATGTTATAAATTAGAAGCATAATGATTACTTTTTCTTTAAAAATCAGTCTTTGTTATGGTTTGGATATTAGGTGTCCCTCCAAAGCACTTATTAATGCAGAAATATTCAGAGGTAAAATCATCAGATCATGAGAGCTATACCCTAATCAGTCTGTCCCAGCTTGAATGTCCTGACTGGGTAATAGCTATAAGCAGGGAGCTGTGACTGCAGGAGGTGGGTCCTTGGGGGCATAAGATGGAAGGGCCCATCTTCCTGTGGCCTCTTCCCCCTTCTCTCTCTCACTTATTCTCTGCTACCTGACCTCTCCCCAGCCACCCTCTCACCTGGAGCTGAACAGTTTTCCTCCTCTGGGCTCTCATTCTGCCTCACCTCAGGCACTGAGCAATGGAGTCAGCCATATGTGGACTGATACCTCTGCACCTGGGAGCTCCAAATAAACTTTGCCTCCTCTAAGGTGTTCTTGTCAGGTATTTTTTTTTTTTCACAATGACAAAAACATGACTAAAATAGTCTTTTATTTTTCTCTACAAGTTTGCCTTTCTTCTTGTTTCTTCTTCATTCATGTGACTTTAGGCTTCCATGTTTTACCTCATTTCAACCTGAAAAACTTCATTAGTAACACTTTTATGGCAGGTCAACTGGCACACAAGGTTTAGGTTTCTTTTTCCTTTTTTAAATTGGAGGGACATATAAAAGTAAGTTCATATTGCCTCTTTTTTTTTTTTTTTTTTTTTTTTGGTACCAAGGATTGAACTCAAGGGTACTCAGCCACTGAGCCATATCTCCAGCCCTATTTTGTATTTAGAGATAGGGTCTCACTGGGGTTCTTAGTGCCTCGCCATTGCCAAGGCTGACTTTGATCTCTTGATCCTCCTGCCTCAGCCTCACGAGCTGCTGGGATTGAAGGCATGAGCCACCGTGACTGGCTATATTGCTATATATAAACTACACATACTAGGAAATTAAAATTATAAATTGGCAGTCTCCTCCCAAACCTTATGTATTTCATGGATGTTATTTCATTGTTTTCTAAGTTCCATGACTTATCTTCAAATGTTATGTTGTATGTTCAAACCTGAAATAAATATACGAACTGCTTTTAAGATTCTTTGTATGTGGTTTTCAGTATGTTAATTTTTCAAGTGTTTTCATATTTTCCATTTATCACTGTAGGTATTTTCTGAGCTTCTTAAATCTGTAGGTAAATATATTTCTAATCATTTGGAAAATTTTATAGCCATCGTCTCTTCAAATACAACTTTTGTCCTATTTTATCCCTCTTATTATTCTTTGCCTCACTTTGGATATTCTTTATTTATCCATCTTCTCATGTCTTTAATATTTTATTCTAGGCAGCACATATCTTATAAGGAATTACAGACTTAAAATTCAAATTTTCACCCAGAAACTTTTCTCCATTTTTTGGTTACCCATTAGTAATTGAGCAACGCTCATTATAAGCTGAAACTTTATTTAGTGGGAATTGGCCCATCCATTGTTTGTCGCTATTCATCAGATGCAGAATAGATGACCTCAGAAGACCCATTTGAACTATCAATTTGTATTGCTAGGTCTTGCTCTCTCTTTCTATTTCTTTTCAACTGTGAAAGAATGAGAGAAATTTAGATATGACCTATGGAATCGTGAACATAATGGTTCTGCACCGGTAATTTCTAATTTTTGTATATCTTTATTAGAAGTTATGAGGATTTAAACATAACGCATATAAAATATTTAACACAGTGCTTAACCGAAAGTCATATATGATTTTTAACGATAATTCTTTCAGAAGGATTTACAGAGCTAAAATTTGCTTGCATTGGTGAGTAACATAGAAGTAGTCATGTTGACTCTATGGATGTTTATATAAGGGACAGTAAAGCTAAAGGTGATGGCCAGAGCTGTGGCAGGTAAGTAGCCAGGCTCTGGCAGCTTGTGTGTTCCAAAGATGATTCTGACTGTGCCTTTCATCTCATATGCTTTTCCTGCAATGTGACTTTGACTCTCCTCCCAATGAGGAAACTTTTGTGACTTATTTCAGCTGATCCATTATGGCAGAAATAATGCACTATGATTTCAAAAGCTAAATCATGCGAGTTTTTCTGCTTCCACTTTGCTTGCTGTACTATTTATGCATTAGTCCTTCAAGCCCACATCAGCAGTCCGGCTGTGCTGTTGTTGTGTGCTAGTCCACATGAGGAGATCACTGGGAGCTGCTGAGACTATGTAAAGAGAAACATGCCCATCTGGCCCCCAGCTGACTCAGCTTTCCATTGTTCTGTTCTGATTCTCTCTGCGGACTGACTAACCTCACAGCAAACCTGAGCCAAAACCACATTTCCAAGTTCTTCGCTAATTCCTGATTCATATAAATGTTAAGACATAATATAATGAGTGTGGTTGTTTTAAGCCACTCTACAATAGATAATCAAAATGAAGTTTGAGGAGATGCTTTCTTTGTTCTGTGCTTTTCTTCTTAACTCTCTTTTTTTTTGTTTGTTTTTTCTTCTTTCAGAATAAGTTCTCCACTACTACTAGAGGAATAATACATTGTCTTTCATACAGACTTGACCTATTAAGCAATTCTTCTTTTCTCAAGTCATGCCTGAACTTCCTCATAAGCATTGAAATGGCGCTCTCTGTGTAGAATTTGCAAGATAATTGGTTAAATAATCTAATAAACTAATTTACCCTAAAGATTTTGTGGTTATTAATGTTTTAATACATTTCTGTTCCTAGAGAAGCATTTAAATATACTTTAAAACCATCTAAATTGCAATTCAAAATAGATTGACTACTGTTTGAATTTTTAGATAGAGTAAAGATCTTTTGAGGGAAATATTTTTGAGAGTTGAAGGAGGAGGTGTGGAAAGTTGCAAGATGTTCAGTGCCTGGAAAATCACACTTACATGGTCTCTGCCTAGGGCCCATTCTTTCTCAAGTAGCTAAAATAGCTACCATGATGGCATCTCATTTTACTGTGATTCTCCACATGAAAACATAGTCAATGGTATTAATGTTTGCAAAGTGTTCTAAATTCCTTATATTAAAATCAGCGTATCTGGTCACTGTGGCACATGCCTATAATCCCAGCAACTCAGGGGGCTGAGGCAGGAGGATCTTAAGTTCTAGACCAGCCTCAACAGTTTATGGAAGCCCTAAGCAATTTCACGAGACCCTGTTTAAAAATAAATAAATAAATAAGGGGTTGAGGGATATGGTTCAGTGGTTAAGTTCCCCTGGGTTAAATCTCTGGTACAAAAAAAAAATCAGCCTAATAATTACAAGATATTATTATCATTACATTGTCTTCCATAGAATGCTATTCAAACCAACTCTCTAAGTTCAGTTATATTAGGAAAGCTACTGTTTGTGAGTGCTAATGTTAGTCTGAGTGTAAACCCTTACTGAGCTGAAACTTCAAATTGTGAACTTCCACGAAACAATGAAGACAACAGTATTTTAATTGGATTATTTACCTCCTGACACAGCATATAACAAATTGACAAATTTTCCACATTACTTAATGGTCATTTCTGTAACAGATCTAGGTATTCCAACCTGATCTGCAAACTGTCTGCAAAATGTTAATGAAACTTCCTTTTCTTACAAAAGTCAGAGTCTACCAACTATGTAAAATCCCAAAGAGAACTATATCAGCCAAGTGATTTGTGTCAAAAAAATATTCTGTAGGGTATTCCCAGAAAAAAATATAATCCAGTAGACCACAGGGAGAGTCCTCAAGATTTTATTACAGAATATGTCCAAAATAATGCCAGACATCTTCCTACCTCTTGTTGGAAATCCTCTTGCCCTACAGCTAAAAGGAAAACACTGAACCAGAAATCAACATCTTACCTATTACTCAAACTCTTAATGTGTTAACAGCTGTACTAGTTAAATTAAAAAAAAATGTCTTCTAGATTTTGGGCTGACCTCACTCAGTCATTCTTTCTGTCCACTGACTTGCCTTTTGATTTTCACATATGCTTTTGGATCTACTTTTTAAAAAGAAAAAAAAAATCAACCTCCATTCTGCACTTAGCTATACTGCTTATACCTCAGGATATACTTGAAATCATTTTATTTTAATTTCCACCTTCTATCCATGAAGTTTTTGAATTCAATCTTGATTTCTCAATTTATTTCCTAAAAGTGTTCACCTCATGACAAAGGCCTATCTTTTTGCCTTGCAAACGCTCTTGTAACCTACCTTTTCCCCTTTCTGTAACCACATATGGTGCCCTTGTCTATGCTCAGCATATAAACATAAAAATAGGCAGACATTTTACAGAAAAGGGGTCATTACTGTATTTTCTGCTTTGTACGATGTGTCAGCTTTATTTACTAACAATTTTGTACTGTTGGAAATAAAATGAAGGTCTGTGTTAGCTCACTGAGTGGTGGGCTCCTTCTATATTGTTAATTGAACCATGTGATGAGTAAATATGACAACTTGGCACTGCACACCGACTTCTGCTGGGGACCATCAGATTGTGAGTAAGCTTTGAGTGATTTTTGAGATTTAACTAAAATTATAGCTTGGATTGGGCAAAATGAGAAATAAAATAATTTCTTTTCTAATTTGCTTAGAGCTTGAATATGAAAAGAAATGATGAAACCGGAAAAAGAAATCTTTTAATGTCTTTTTGATACTTCTTCAGTACTTGCAATGGTATCTTGTGCAGAGATGCATACAGATTGAAAGTTGCATATGATCCCTTTAACAGTTTTTGATTATTTTCTAAAATGTTTATTTTCTCAAATATTATTTTACTCAGCAATAATATGACTAATTTTACTAACTAAAATGTAAAGAGTTGGCATACTAGGAATTCCACTGTAAAAAGGAAAATATTTCTGAAGTCACATGATTTAAATATGCCTCAGAGGCACAATAGAAATTCCGCAGCATGAAACTCTCAGATTTCTCAAATGAGGGTCTGTGTATCTTATGCCAGTATTTTCATTATATAACTAATTATTTATAATTCTTACTAAGAAGGTACACAACATTTTTTTCCCTAAAAATCATGAAGCTTGGCACCAAGATCTCCTAATGTATAGAAGCCTAATTCCTATAAATATAAGGGGATCTTTTTTGGTCAGAGACTGGTTTGTCAGGTTTTGCCATAAAATCTGTTCAAGACACACAGCTAACAAAAGAATTTTTCACTTGTAAATAATGGGCCAGATACAACCCCCTATGAGCCTTTTCCATTATGTTTCTTTCTTGAGGCTGTTCATTCTGTTTTCTTTTTTCCATGGTTGGATTTGTTGGCATATAAAATAGCAGTTTTGAACGTTCTTTGTGATGGGTAATCCTATTAGGTTGGAAAAAAAATGATTTTCCTGAAATTTGGAAAGCAGGGTAATTTGCTTCATGCCCCTTTTCACTTACGCCCTTATTTGATCACAATGCACTTTTAAATTGCCATAAAATAAAAAAGGCTCTATGTCTTTTTTTTTTTAAGCGCCACTTTTTTTCTAACTTGGAAGCCTAATTAGTCCAGATTGTATTAAAATGCTTTGTTTTTGCTGCTTTTGTCAGAGGAGACTTAGAACATGCTGCCTCTCTTGGTAGGTCCCAGACTGAGGAAGCATGACCCAGGGAATCAAATGTCTGACCTGGCCTGACCCTCACCTCCACTTAAAATCAAGTCTTTACTTTTATTTAAAAACAGAGGTGTATTTTCCATGTATCTTTTTTTCCCTCTTGTCCCAGCTGCTAAGAAGCACCCATGGCTATTCATCTGAGACCTCAGGGTGGGAAAGGACATTTTCCAATCTTCTCAGTTTGGAGAATGGGGTCTGGGCTTGATTTACTCATGTTTACTTAGAGGAAATGCCACTATATTGTCTAGGAATTTCATGTGAGAGAAAAGCAACCAAAATATAAAAAATATGGAATTAGATGACTTTCCCCTCTGCTGCACACAAAATGTAAACACTTATTTATATTGAATTAAAAATCATTTCTGGTTATGCTGAAGCCCACTTAGATGAGACAAAACATTTGGCAGACATATTTAAAAATTACAGCAGGGAGAACATTTAATACATTGTCACTTTTTGGTTGGAAATACAGGCGGCTGGGTGAGCCCTCTCATAATCATACTATTAATCACTTTATGGTTTTGTGCTCTCACTTCTGAGGCAAATGATCAATACCCTTAATTTTAGCTTTCCTTTTGTTGTCTGGCTCTGTGATTCTTTTTTCTCTGTTTGTATGGTTGTTACAGTAAATTTAATTTATGACTGTGTAGGGTGATGTATCCTGTAGGTCATATCCTGTAATCTTTCATGTGGAGAATTCCCATGGAGTTATTCGGTGAGACTGGATGGCAGACTCTTTTGCTTTTACTTTAAACATCTTTACTTTTGGGGAGGTGGGGGTTATGAAAGGTTAGTTCATTCAGTGCCTCCCAGATTACAATGTACAGAGCTTTTTATTTGCTCCTTTAGGCATGTAGTATAACTCTGCAGACTCACTGAGTACCCTCAGAGGCGCCTTCTCACTCTAAATTCTATAATTTGTACTTTTGAAAATAAAAACTCTACAGTGCCTCACAATCTCAAATTTTCCCTCTCTCCACTCTGGTTATCGTAGCTAGTTTAGCTTAAGAAAAGGGCCGTTCTTTGTTGTTGTCAATGCTTGCCAGTTGTGATATTTATTGCAACTGCCAAATGTCAGCTTTAACGATGACATGGCTTTAATTTTTTAGAGGAAGGCACATTGTTGTATTGACGTTTTTGAATTCAAGTGTAACAATCGTAGTCAAGTTTAACTTGTTTGTGAAGCAAACATACCTCTTCAACCTGTAATACTTTTGCTGTGTGGATTTAATCACAAACAGGAAAGCAAAAGACCAAAAATATACTAGAAAAGGAAAGTGAGTTGCTCAAAATGTCTCAAAATTAAGATCCTCTTTATTTTCCAGTTGTCCTATGTGAGATGACTCTATGTTAAAAAAACAAATACAAAACTAAATCTAGATGCACATGCTTTGATTTAAAATTATTGAAATGCTTCAAAATTGAGAGGGTTCCCTAATTTGAGAAGTACATAAGCTCTGAGCCATGCACAGGGCAATTTAAAATTATTCAAGCTCTTCAAATTTCCCAGAGTGCTTCAATTTAAACGTTATCAGGGTTCCAGGAATGTATAACGCATAAAAATTTGTTGCTGCTAGAAATACTTTTTAAAAAAAACAAAAAAGCCCAGCATAGTGGTACATACCTGTAATCCCAGCTACTCCCGAGGCTGAGGCAGGAGGATCAAAAGTTTGAGGCCAGATCTGGCCATTTAGAGAGACTCTGTCAAAATAGAAACTTTTTAGAAAAGGGGCTGGGGATGTAGGCATCAATAAAGCACTTGCCTAGTATTCACAAGGACCTGGGTTCCTTCCCCAGTACCGTAAAACATAAAGCCATTCACTTGTATTCTGACATCTGGGCATGTGCAGACACTAAAGAATACATTGATGTGGAATTGTTTGAGTGCTCCAATTTGTAAGTGATTGCAAGAGCCTCCTGAATCACTCAGCACATGTTCAAACATTTAGAACAGCCCCATTCAAGAAATGGGGGGGGGGGTGAAACCAAATCTTTGCTGAGGGTAAAGGGCCAGGATTTCAAACACTTCTTAAAAATATGATGATTTAGTGTATAGGGAAGACATATAAAAACAAAGTCAAAATGAGCTTTGTGTCAAAGCCTGTCCTGTTTTCATTTCATACTCTGATGTTTGCAAATAATACTTGAGCATCCTAGTAACTTAATCTCCCTTGAATGGTCCATATATGTTCATGCTGATGTCTTGTTGGCCTCTGTTATCTCCCGGATAGCTCAGTGCCAAAAACGTATTTTATCTTGCACAGCCTGACACTTCACATATCGCAGGATGCATGGAGTGCTGTGTCAGGAGGATTTGGAGGCCACATGAGACCACAGCAGCAAAACAGGACCTACACTTTTTCAAGGTCCTGTTCAGATGATACCCTCAAGTTTTTCAAACATATGAATTTTAAAAAAATTTTACTTCAATCCCTTTGATCTTTGTGAACACAACATTTTTACTGCTTTAGATTTTAGATAATATACAATGATGAAAAATGTTAAATTAATGTAAATGATATAAGACAATGTAATGACCCTTTGTTTTATTTCCCACTTCAGGTACACCTCACATTAACAAATAATCAGAGAATTTCCACATGTGTGATTGTTGTTGATCTTCTTGGTTTGCTGTTTGCTTCTTAGCTGGGCGACTTTAAGAAGCCATTTCTCTCTGGATTGCACTGGTGAAGGGAAGGTATAAATAAGCATCTTCCTTTGGTCTTTTCACCTTGTGATCTGAGCATTTCTAGCCATTGACTATATTTTCATGAGGCTCCTCTCCCCAGGTACTGAAAGGTCAGATTGGCTTAACTGAGAAACAACCTGAGTGAAGCGGATCTTCTCAGCCTCCTAGGGAAAGTTCTCTAGTCGAGTGTCGGAATGTCTAAGCTATTGTCCCCACAGTGGCAGGTCACGGGTAAGTGTTTGGCATGATTTCAGAGGCTGCAGCAAAGCTTTCAATGCCTTTCTAAACGGTCCCTGTTTGTCCACTGATGCTGGTAATGACTTTAGGCTGGAACACAAGTTTTGCTTCCCAAATTAAAAGACAACAGTGCAGCATAGTGGAAAGAACACAGGTCAGGGGGGAAGATAGATCCAGACCTCAGTTCCATGACTTATTATTTTAATATACTTTCATGTGCTTCTTGGAGTCTCTGAGCATTAGATTCCTCCTATGTGAAATGGAAATAATAATAGCTATCTCAGATTTCTGGTGAGAAATACACGAGACACTGTGCATAAGCCAATTAGCACTGTTATAGACTGCATATTCATGTCCCCTCAAAATTCGTATGGTGTCATCCCAGTGAGGTCAGTACTAGGAAAGGAGGCCTTTGGCAGACAATTAAGTCATGAAGGTGGAGTTCTTATCAGTGAGGTTAGTGCCTTTATAAGAGATATGACATGATTTCTCTCTTGACCACATGACGATGCAACAAGAAGTCAACCATCAGCAAACCAGGGAGTCAGCCCTCACCGGACTCCAGTCTGTCCACTCTTTGACCTTAGACTACCCAGCTTCCCGAACAGTGAGAAGTAACTTTCCATCATTCAAGCCACCTGGTCTTTGGTTATTTGTTTTCATAGAGCTCACTGACTAAGAATCTGGGAGAATTTTAGTAATTACTTATTTCTTTTCTTCTCCTTTTTAATGACAATAATTTTATTTTGTTCCTGTGTGTTGAAATTTTAAGCTATTATCCAGAAATGTATATAGGGTTAGGTTAAGGATGGCTTTAAATGATGGGCCACAGAGATTGAAGGACACCCAGGAAGCAATGGAAGGCCTTAAAACCTCTGAACAGGAGTGACATGTTTACAGCTGTCTCTCAGAAAGTTAGGGGAAGGACGCTGCACACATGTGAGTGAAGTGCCCACATAGGTAGTGATAATACAAAGAGTGAGTCATCGATGCCGTAGAAATCACTTGGGAAAATCAGTTACCAGGGCTTTGTGCCTAACTGGATGGGAGAAGAAAAATAGCTATAATAACCAGGTTTTTAAATTTTCTAGCAACTAGATCCTAAAGCCCAGACAAATTATGTAAAACTCTTTGTCTCAGTAGAATGTATAGCAACTGGCATCCCTATTCCGGAGACTGTAAAATGGGAGAGTTTAATATGATCTTATATTTTACTTTTAACTTGCTAATTCTAAATGCATTACATTTTTCCTTGTGATAAATCACATGGGCCATTTTTTCTAATTAAGGTGTTGATAAATATAATCATAGTCACTGGCTAAAAGAATTGCACATAAAGCAATAAGAAGTAAATTAGAAAGATGTGCTTGCTTTGTAAAAACCTAAGAGAATCGAAAGTTCTAGTCATGCTTGTGGCTGGGCATAGTGTGTCAAGGCCCAGGAATATTGAATACCTATTTTGTCAACTGGATACAAGGAGTAATTTCCCAGAGTTGATATAAGACTCAGGCCTGACCTCAAGGTGTAAATCAGTGGGGCTCAGACTTTGAGATTTCACGGTTCAAAAAATTGCCAAAAAAAAAAAAAAGAAGAAGAAGATTCCACAGAATGTGCAAATTTTATTTTGACAAGTACCATTTTAAATACTCAAAGTAAATAGACTTCCAAATTAAAATATCTTGTTACCATTATTTAGTAAGAAGGGAATAAATTTAATGCACAGAAAAAGAAATAATGTAAATCATCTCAGAACATAAAATCATCTTTTAAATTTAATGTTCAGCCTTTGCTGTAGTTTGAACATGGTCTGTTGCTCAAGGATTCATATGCTGGACGATTGGTCCCCAGTGTGACCATGCTAGGGGTGGCAGACTCCTCAGGAGGTAAAACGTGGTTGGAGGTGATTAGGTCGTTGGGAGTGTGTTTTTATGAAGGATAAGCTTGCTTCTCCAGTAGAGAGTTAGTTTCTGTGGGAACAGTTTGTTAGAAAAGAGCCTGTCCTTTGAATTTCTCTGGCTTCCTATCATGAAGCATCTTCCAGACATAATCTTGCCATTGTAATACCATCTGCCAGGAGGCCCTCACCAGAGCTGAAGAGAAGTCAGCACCATGCTCTAGGACTTCCAGAACTGTGAGCAAAATTAACCTCTTTTCCTTGCAACTGACCCAGCCTCAGATATTTTGTCTTAGGAATGAAGAATGGACTAATGCAATCTTATAAAACCTCATTATTTTCCACTTTCATCCATTGAAAGTGTGTGACAAATAACCCATATCCAAAAATGAGGAATTGAGACCACAGATATTGCTAATCTCTACTTAAGCCAACATTTATAAGAAGGGCAGTCTTTTACTGTCATGAATTACAACTCGATTAGGTTTGTATCCTGCATTAATTTAGTGTCTGATTCATGTAGTAGGTGCTCAGTGAACACTTGTTTCGTGCATGTGAGTGACGAATGAATGAACAAGTCAAGCAATCAATCGTTGAACCCTTGGGTTTTTGAGGTAGCTCTGAAGTTTTTGACAGAAGCTCTTGATGGGCAAAGAGTAATATAGTCTTAAAATCAGTGTTGATGGCCTCTGAGGATATAGAGAGCCAGGTTTCAAAAGAATACCATGTAATAGAATCCTCCAGTTTATGATAAGTGATAGCAAGGGTAAGATTTTTTTTAGAGACTGGGTGCCCAAGGCAGGAAGTTGATAGACAGTTAAATCAGTTTAGGTGAATTAAAGAGTTGGATTAACATGAAATCGATACATTCCTTTCCCATTGTAGGATTTCCCCTTCATACAGTCAATCCATCCCCATCCACCCCAGTGAAGACTGCCATTTGCCTTTCTTCAGCTTTCCCCACCTGCTACAGGTCTGGAGTAGAGCCACCCATTACTCCTTTATTCCCGTTTGTCTTTTTTTTTTCTTTTCAGTTTTCTTCCTTTTATCCTTTCTTACAAGCTCATTAGGGTGCAATGGGAGGGATTATCTCACCATTATTTAACAGATTCTCAAATGTGGGCATTTTGATATTATCACCAAATTTATAGGTGCATTCCAGTGCATTTCAAACCACTGTAAGGTTTGAAAGAAGAAATTGTCCATTGTACAACTTAGAACACGGGTCCCATTGTCCCATCATCCAATTATATTGTCTTAAATAAACTATTAATTAGAAGCTTTATAACTCTTGTATTCCCTGTGAACAATATGCTATCATTTACCCCAAAGTGGTAATCTTCTAAATTGTTAAATTAAAACTCAAAATTTTTTTTTTCTGCATTGACACTTTGGTGATTTATATAAAAGATGTTTCAAAAGATCAGTAGCTAATGCCTCTCTTGACCTATGAGATACAGCCTCAATTACCCCAGATCCTTCTCAATTTCTTCTTTACACTTTACCTGAGAAACCTCTGTTGGACTTTGAGAAGAGCACTTATGAGAGCAAAAGAGAGATCTGTGGTCAATACATTGATGTACACCTATAATCCCAGATCCTTGAGAAGCTGAGACAGGAGGATCACAAGTTTGAGCCCAGCTTGGGAAATTTAGAAAAACTTTGCCACAAAATAGAAAATAAGAGAGACAGAGAGAGAGAGAGAGAGAGAGAGAGAGAGAGAGAGAGAGAGAGAGAGAGAGAGATACCTGAGATACCTGAGATACCCCCCTTTGCAATGTCATCAATATATTTTGGTATGTGCCTATTTATTATACAAAGGATGGCCAGAAAAATCATTTTTTCCTGCATTGCTCCAGAAATTCCTTATAAATAGGTTTAAAAGAATATTCTCATTCTATTAGAATTTATTATGAAATATCTATTCACCATTTTAGGAAAATAATTTTTACCTTAAAGTATGAACTTCTCAAGGAAAAGTACATGGTAAACACCCATCTCAAAGGTCAATATGTTATCTGAGAGCCAGAAACCTGTACCTTTGTCCCTAATTCACTTCTGAGAACCCACCCTATGGTTCATGCTTATCCCTTTCTCTCTCCCTTCCTACCTTCCTCTTGTCTTTTTTTGGAGGTAGGGATTGAACTCAGAGCCTCATGCAAGTGTAGCTCACACTCTACCACTGAGCTACAGCCCTGCCTCTAGCCACTCTTTTTTAAAACCCAATTTGGTATTTCCATTCTACTTTAAATTCTCTTTCTTTTATATCCTCCATATTGCCATCAAAGTAGTCTTCCTTCCTAGCATATATGGAGAGAAAAATTGGTAAATAGCCAACACAACTATTGTGTGACTATTATGTTCATCCAGATCGTTGTCAAGAAATTTAGCTACAGTAATTTGCAGTGACAGTCAAGATGGTTAAAAGGTAAAATCTTGGGTAAATATTCATGATTTTTGGTTGAGGCCATCTATAAAACAAGGTCGACCTCTCGGAAAATTTCCAGTTTCAGATTCTTCACATGTAACTCTTAAAGTCGCCAAAAGGAAGAACACATGATTTAATGAATAAATGAAAGAATGATGGTTGCATAAATGGATAAGTGCCTTCTAGAAAGACTGCTTCCCTCACTTATAGACAATAGTCAAAGCACTGTTAGAGTAAGGTGGTCGGCCCATGATGCTCCCACAGAAGTTGTTGCCTACATCTAGCGGCTACAAGCTTCAGGGATGTCAGAGGAGATCTTGTGGTCCTTGGGATTATACAATAGAATCAGCTTCAGGAGAGAAGTCTCCCAGAAGAGAGTCATCACTGGGTCCTATTGTGTTGGAAAGCTTGGAGACACATTCTTAATTGGAAATATTTCACATACACATTCTAGATTTATGCATAATTTCTCTTAGCTCGTATTGAAGACATGGAGATGGAAACTCAGATTCCCTCTCAGGGAAGGACTTGTGCCCACTCTGGTTGTCAAACAGCCTCTATTTGTTAGCTCTTTTGGAGCCTGTCTTGGCTCCAGAGAACCATGCTGCATTTCCTCTTCCCCTTCAGATCATATTCTTCCACAGCTGCCTGAATCTGTTGACTAGGCAAAGGAAGAATATAAAGGCACAGTCCATCAGCCCAATATGGACACTCTAAAGCACCATACTCACACTAGAGCACTCAAGGTGTTTGAAAGAGGGTTGGTTAAGTCAGCATTATGGTTAACACAGATTGATTTCTCTTCCTGCCAGAAGCTGAGTTTTCATGGTCCCTTCACTGATGTTTACAGCGTGTGTACCCCAAACTATGTCTCAGCATCGACTTTCAGAGAACCCAACCTCTGACAGCTGTACTCAGTAAGGAATGAAAGTGTACAAATAATCAACATTCGGCACCTCCCATCCGTCCTTCCTCTGGCACATCTTCAATCCCAGATTAAGGAACTTTTTTCACAGCTGTCTTTGTTTACTTAGAGCTAGGTCTCAGAAACATTTTCAATGCTGTGGTTTTGTTGGTGGAATTAAGTGCCCATTTATAATCTTCAAAGCCATATACTTTTTTAGCCATGCGTAATAGAATGTTTAAGTGACTTTCAGCATTGTATGAGTTCACACATACACAAGACCAACACTTGCTTTACTGGGCAGCCACCTATGGAAGTTCCCTATATCCCTTACTAACTGGGATAGAATATTTTATTTTAACTGGAACAAGTCTCTAATTTGACTATCTAATGGAAGTATGAGGCCTTTACTTGCCAACATAGAGGAAGATAAATCAAAACCTTTATTTATCATTATTAAGTAGTTAAGAAGTTGGGTAATTGGTTAGGCAAATACTTTTGGGATTGGCAAAGGGTAAATGGGAAAGAAACTTTGGAGAAACAAATTAGACCCTATAATTCTATCAGAGAGAAGCAGAGGAGTTGGGAAAAATAGGGAGAGATTCCTAAGAAGAAGAAAAGTAAAAACTTCAGATGGGTCCTAAGATATAATTCTGAATACTTGCACAGTTTATTTGATTGATGGATTAAAGAAACTGAGGGAGAAATTAACTTCATATTTTTTCTAGTATATTTTCAAACTACTAGATGTACAAATGCAAGAGATTCAGTTGTTCTTTCTAATAGCATTGTTACTGCGGAGATTCATACAGGGAGTCAGTATTGAGTTTTTATTGACTGTGTTCTTCGTGTTGATAAGGAGGATTTGGAAATACAGGGTATATAGCTGGGATATGTGTGAAAAGAGAACTGAGATGGGAGACAAAAGCTCTCTACTGTCTTTTCCAACTTTGAAATTTCTGAATCTAATTGGGCAAGGTTTGAAGATCTCCTTTACCACAGTTTGTGTTTTGGGAAGTGAGGTTCAGAGCCAATCCTAGAAGAATATATTTGAGGGAACATTATAATCTTCGATCTACCAATCCTCTGCATATTTTCATATACAAGAAATCAGCTAAAGCAAGTATAAAAGATAATTCTGAGACAATATGTCATAAAGGGTCATCTTTTGTTGAAGAAATATTTGAGTGTCTAATAGACTGGGTATAAATTATGCTTACCTTAGTGATGATGATCAGGCATATCAGCTTGCTATATATAATAATTAGTGTCATGCTCTTATAAATAAGGTAAAATAATTTCATTTCTCCTATTATCACCTGATTCTGCTCAGATGCATGGAATTTAGCATTACTATTTTTCTCATTCCAAATTAAGGTTGTCCAAAGCACACAGAAAACTGAACTTCACAGGGATGAAATAACTGAAAAGTTGAAAAGTAATATTTAGGTCTAGAGGAGTTACAGAAGAAAAAGCTCATTTTGCTGAGCTAAAACAGCAACATGTAATTTTCATTAGGGCAAAAATTATGCCTGATTCACTGATGTATCAATGTGCCTGAACAGTGCCCAGCACATATTAAGACCCCAGTAAATGTTTACCAAATGCACCAATTAATTCAGACTGAATTGTTTTTATTTAATAAATGTGGTTGAAATTTGCTGTTTTACATTCCTCACCACCAAAGTTCACCCAATACAATGGAATTACATTATTTTGTTGTAACAATGATTCTCCATGGATACTAATTTGCCAGGAAATACAAAGAACAAAGACCACGAGAGCAGATAAACAGTTTGGAAGCTTGACCTCCAGGTGGGGTATTGAAATATCCCGGGGTCAGATGTTCTTGCCAACGAGCTACCTTTGCCTGCCGCAGCCATTTTTGATCTGATGTTTTAGTTAGAAATATGTATTTAATTTTCAGTAGAGTAAAAAACATTGGATGTGCCTTATTTGAAAGACATCTAATTATAGGCTTAATGACTGACTGAAAAATATTTGAAGACTGACAGTGAAACAAGAAGTCTTGCAAAACTGAGCCTGGAGAAATACTAAGTACAGCACATGCCTAAGGAACCTTTAGATGATGACTGGGTAAGAGGATTTTTCCACCAAGAGAAGTCTGTCTACAGCAAGGTGACGGCTCCTACGAATAGCCCAGATTACAGGGCTTCAGAAATCTGCTTCATGTGATTCTTGTATAAAGGTTTTAATTAAATATATTCAGGGAACTTAGAGCAATCTTGAGCCAGAAAGCAAATTCAGAAAATATGTCTATTTTTTTCCAATGACTTTGAAGGAATTAGTTATGGTAGACAGTTTATGGTAAAGACTTCTTTTTTTTCCCCCAAAGACATGATTTGCTGCATATAAGAACTACCACTAAACCAAAATGAAAGGCTTATTCATTAAAGCTGAAAATACTGATTACATCTCAGACAAAATGACACAGACCTGGTCTTTTTCTCCATACCAAAGCAAACTGTTATTTTTTTTTTATAATGGTTTCAGTCAATAATCATATATCTTCACTTCAAGTTGCACTTCAACAAAATTGAATACTTCAAAAACTATCCCCAGGCACCATTAAGGTGATTATTACCTGCTTCAACCATAGAGAAATAGGGATGTAGACAAGTTGTGTGATTCATCATATATATCTTTGCATAAAACAGGCAGAAACATTTTCCAGTTTAACCACTGGGCAGTGTAAGAGAACCTCAAACTCTGTGATAAAGTAAGTATCTCATAGCATAAAACAAAATTATTTATCTAAAATACCTTTTTGAGTATCTGCCATGTACTACAAAGATAACTATCAAAGTATTTTTAGTAGCAGAGAGCCCTGAATAAGATCCCATTGCTAAATAGCCATGAAATCTAGCATATGCAACCTACTATATTAGGGTAAATGAATGTAAATTAGTATATTGGGGATTCTAATAATTTCTGTTGTAAATAGCCTATTTAATTTTCATTTAGCAAAATATCTTTCATTGTATTTTAATTTTTTAATGTATTTTATCTGGAGATTAGTGATTGTGTCTAGAACACTGAAAAATACTATGCTAAAATTGAAGGATTAAAGAATGAATAATATAATATTTTTGTTCTCGGTACTCTCTGATGAGGTCAGATAAAAATATAAATTATTATAGCAAAATGTAACTAATGTTATATTAAGTAATATACAAGGAACTAAGTGATTAATTTTGCCTAAGTACAGGAAAAGTTTTCAGTTGGTGAAATTTTATCTGGCATGTCAGGAATGCCAGGATTGGGGGAACATTTCAGAAAGAGGCCACAGAATGGAAAAAAATATCACAGGTGTATGAATGGGAACACTATGTCTGCAACTCCTACAAGGTGAGTAGTGGGTGGGTCTGGAAGGAGGTGAGGAGGTATGAGACTTCACAGTTACCCTGAAGCAGTAACTCCCAAGTGTCTTGCTGTCTTGAATACCACTAAGGAGTTTGGACTTTCTAATTTAGATAATAGGGGGCCTTGGCAGATCCTTGACTGTTTCCTGGAAGCTGATAAGACTCAAGGAGTTAACATATTTGTTTTATAATTTCATTCACACTTGACTTCCTTTCACCTTGCCAAACTTTTTTTTTTTTTTTTAACACCAGTATCCCTCCTCCTTTGAGAAGCTCTGCAAGAGCTGGAAGAGGAAGCACCTGCTTGGTTAGGGCAGTTGATTACTAACACAGCTTTACCAACATGGACTAGATCTTGGATATGCTATCTTGCTAAGCTTAACCATAGTCTCATGGCAAAACTCTTTGCTACAAATAATTGGATGGGATGGTATTACTTTGAATCTAGATGGCTTTCTAGAAATGAGCAGGTTGTCCCAAAATGTTAAGTTCTTCAATGAATTGTGCATGGTGTTCAGAGAAGCAGAAAAAAAAATTTCTATTTTAACAGGGAACTCAATCTTTAAGGTTTCCTTGACTTTAATTAAATATACAATGAATTGGAGACCTGGTCTATTATAAAGTCTGTACATGTTCAAGTTTTGCAATACATTAGTTACTGATTTTATTTTAAATGTCCTCCCCTTTCTCTAAATATGAAGTAGATATCTTTTGCTGCCTAAAATTTGGCATTTCTGACACTCCTTTAGTATATACATATGTATGTACTCCAGAAACTTGTGCCCATGTTTTACTATTTTCTAGAAATATGCACTCAACTGAGCAATCTGCTCAGGCTCTCGCTGTACTGTGTGGAAGAGTCCCCTTTTAGTCGGACAGGAAGAAAGGCATCTCAAGTCTCAGGGAAGACACTAGCCATTAATGTCCATAGATCCTGGGAGCATATATGTGTAATACAGCTCAAGCTAATTTAGGAAAATATAATTTTCATAATTAAAAATTAAAACTTCCATTTGAGGTTAAATCAGAGGGTTTTCTTTCCTGGCTTGGTTGAAAATACTAAGCCACAGAATTTTCTTCTATACGTCCCACCTATTCTTTCTGTCAGCTAACTAAAATCACTAATGCATGTTAGTTTCTGGCACCCATTCACACAGCGAATTAAGTGCTTCTTGTGTAGGTAATTTCAAAGAGATCCAAAAGAATCTAATTATGTTGACATTTTAAAATAAACATATTTTTGGAGTGTCCTGTGTACTTGAAGGAGGGTTAGCGCCCATTGGTAATGTAAATCAAATCTAGAATATAACCCTTTTCCACTTTAGTCTAAGTTCTGCACTAAAATGAAATTCAGTTGTATTTAGTGATTAGAAATGTTAACTTTTAAACACTACTACATCATTGCACCCAATTCTATAGTAATATCTTGAAACATAGTTATTTATTTGCTATTTTTTTATATTTAAAAATTTTAATATCCCCTTTATCTCCTGACCACTCAGTGAAGCATGTTCAAATGAATCAGATAGAAGTAATGGGCCTAGTGCACACATCCTGAGTTATAGAAGGGACTGGAGCTAAGATAAACATTCTACACTTTCATAAATGTTCAAGGAGAGTTAAACCTAATTTTTATCTTATGTTTACTAGTGTTCTCATGGTAGGTATAATTCTGGTATTAATGAGCAGCAAAATGGAAATTCTGAATTAATAGGTTTTTATAAGTCCAGGAATAATCAAGCATTGCAACGTGTGTGTTTTGTGTGCATGAGTGTATGTGTGTGTGTGCTCACATGCACTTGCGGTATGTATGTCCAGAGACTTACAAACTTATTTACCTCTTGTGAGTTCAGGATTTGAGATATAAGAAATGTGAGTAAAATGAAAATGGGTTATCACTGAAATTCACATAGATATGAAAGAAAACCAAAGAGATAGCCTAACTTATAAGAGATTAAAAGATTGATTATTCATTGATTGAATTTTGTGAAGGATAGGCTGAATGACTGATAGGTATAAAGTAAAAGAAGAAGTAATTGAGATTTATTGTGGCTTATAATATTACATTTTAAAAGACAATAACAGGAACAGAATTTTCTGAGTGAAGACTGCTCCCATAATCACCACCCCATAATTATGCTCTGTAAAAACATAGCATGGTGGAAGAAGGACAGGAATTTTGCAGATAGTTGATCTGGGTGTTAGTATTTGCTCTTTCACTTACAGGTTGTGTGATTCTGCATAATTTACTGCATCATCATCATGAACTTGCAAGGACTCATCTCACCTCTTCTGAGCTCAGATTAAATTTGTTACAAAGTTTTTACTACAGTGAATTATAATTTTCTCCTCCTTATTTTCTATTGCTTGATTCATTTGTAGTTTTTGTCTTTTCATTATAATTTTACAGCTAACCAAGAAATGCTTTTTCATAAAGCATTTGAAGAGTATTCAATATGCCAAAACTCTGAAAAATTATCCATTATTTCATCCTGACTCTGCCATTCTGCTTCACTGTACTCTACAAACTTATTAGTTCAATGCATATTTTCACCAGTTTTTTAATGCACATGTAATTCCATACTTGATCATAAATAAAATCATACTATTTGGATTTTTGTGACTTGATTTTTCTTTAGAATCATAAAGACTTTATGTAAGGCTATATAGTCCTAAATATTAAGTATGTTACTTTTAATAATAAACTTTTTAATTATAGAACAATCTTAGATTAACAAAAATATAGCAAGGAAAATTTCTATATATTTCTTGTTAATTTTCTTCCATTGTTCATGTCTTACATGCCTATGGTATCTTTATTACAATCAATAAAGCAATATTGACATTATTATTAAACTCAAGATCATACTTTAATTGGATTTCCTTAATTTTTAAATAATGTCCTTTTTTCTGTTCTGGATCCCAACCACAATATAATAGGACATTTAATTGTCATGTCTCCTTAGTCTCCTCCAGACTGTGATGCCTTTTCAGCTTTTCTGTTGATGACCTTGACAGTGTGAGGAACATTGCTTATGAGTTTTGTGCAGTTTTCTTCTGTGTGTGTGTGTGTGTGTGTGTGTGTGTGTGTGTAGTATGAGCATGTATTTTCTCCTGATGTTCTGCTCATAGTTAGACAGATGTTTCTTGGAAGAATATCATAGAAAAGAAGTGCCAGTCTCGCTAAATCCTATCAAGGGTACATCCCATTTACATGGCCTGTCACTGGTGAAGTTCATTAACCTTGATGGCCTGGTGTGTCAGGTTTCTCTTCAGTTACTCTTTTTTCATCTCTTTTCATACTGTACTGTTGGAAAAAGTTGCAGTGTCAGCCATATTTCTGGGGTGGGAATTGTGCTCCTCCTTTTCAAGGAGAGATATTTTTAAACGTCTGTAAGAATTACATAATATGAATGAACCACTATTTATTCTACTACTCCCATATTTTATCAATTTCCCAATTAAAACAAGGCTGAAATGAGCACTCTGGGTGCATGACATCTTTGTGTGTGTGTGTGTGTGTGTGTGTGTGTGTGTGTGTGTGTGTGTGTGTGTTGTGTGTGTGTGTTTCTGAAGAATGGCTTTGTAGTTTGAAAGGGTAGAATTGATGGGAAAAAGTGATATGTACTTTTTTTTTTCTTGATAGAATGGTGTCAAGTAACAGGTCCTCAAAAAAGATTTTAACAATTCACATTCCTTTGAGTGTTCATGAATGCACTTTTGAGTTTTGTCTTTTCAAAAAAAAAAGAAAGAAAAAAGGAGCCTTTATTTCCCCATAAGACAAAACAAACATTCCCTCAGATTTCATCTATTTTTAATTTTAATATTTTCATCTATTTTTGATAAATGAATTATTTTCATGTATGTCATGAGGGAGAAACCTAATTTTATTGTTTTTATCACTGTGTCAACATTTTAAAACAGATATTTCATATTTTCTCTGTTTTAAACTATCATCTTTTGCATAAAGTTACTTTATATTATGCCAATACCAGGATGTCATAATTAATAGAATTTGGGGTATATTTTGAAAGCTATCTGTTAAAGCAAGTTATTTGCTATTTTTGATTTTTCTTATTTATTCTGATTTAATTATTTTATATTTTACAGATGAAAAGAGTCAAGTTGTGAAGTTCCATAAATATTTGGAATCTAGATTGGGATCTCACTTAAATTCACATCTTAATTTGGGGAAAAATAACCTCTTAACAATATTGAGTCATCCAATTCAGGAATATACATTTATTCAGATGTTCACTAATCTACTTTATTAGGATTGATAATTTCCTATACCAACCTCCTACATATGTTTGCCAGTTTTATTTTTTCAATATCTTATATAGCTTTATTGCTTTCATCTGGTTAAATTACTGAATTTTATTAATAACTCAAGTGTTTGAGTTTATTCTCTTTTATTTTTTCAAGATAATTGTATCTTATGAAATTGTGAGCTTTGGCTAATCCTTTTAAAGACTCACTCTTGGTCTTTCTTTTCCTTTTCATGCTGAAGCTCTGTGTAGTTTTACACAGTAGTAGTGTACCTTCTCCTTTATTTAACCATGGTATTTTACCATTATTATGCTGTTTGCTCTAAGTTTTTTTTTTCTTCAGATTCTCTATATCAATTTAAGGAAATTTCCTTGTTTACTTTATTTTCAATTTGGAACCAGAAATGGCTGTTAAATTTATCAAACTTCTTTGATATTTTCTCACACATGTTAACCTAATGATTGTTGTCTACTATTGTTTTCAGTGATTAATAATGGATCCTTGGGTGGATTTCTCTGATGCTACATCACCACTGCACAAAGCATCCTATCTGCTGTTGAACTATATCATTTCTGCAACTAAGCCTTATCTAGATGAGAAGCATTAGTCTTGTGATATGATTCCAATTTCCCTTTAACTATGTTTTGTTTAAGATTTCAGTGTTGATCTCTAGCAATCTGGGAAATGTAAATCAAAACTATATGGAGACTTCATCTCCAGTCAAAATGGCAATTATCAAGAATACAGATAAAAATAAGTGTTGGCAAGGATGCAGGGGGAAGAAAGATACACTCATAAATTGTTAGTGGGGCTACAAATTAGTACAATCACTCTCGAAAACAGTATGCAGATTTCTCAAAAAACTAGGAATGGAACTACCATAAGATTTACCTATCCCACTTCTCAGTATACATATAAAAGATCTAAAATCAGCATGCTATAGGGATACTTCAATGTTTATAGAAGCACAATTCACAATAGCCAACATTAGGATGCTAAATAATCAGAATGGATGTATTAAATGTGTCTTTTGCTAGGTCATTCAAAGACATTATGTCTTCTTACTCAGCATTATACTGGTATTACTTATATTTTATAAGAAATCTCTTGAAAGGCATCTAGGACTGATGTTTATTTAGAAGCAAGTCTTTAACTATCTTCTCCGTTTCCTTTATGTATATTAGTCTCTCCAAACGTTTTTCCTAAGAAAATTTTAGGACTATATATTTTGTTTTTTAGACCTCATTTTTTTTCAAATTATCAAACTTATTTATATAAACTTTATACTTAGTGCTCTCTTATTTTAAAATATCCTCTATACTTATAGTTATGGACCTTTCTCACCTTCATGGTAATGTATAGATATCTTCTTATTTTCTTGATTCAGCTTGCAACATTTTTGACTGATTTACTTCAAATTATGAGTTTCTGCTCGTTTTTCTTTTCTATAGGGGTTTTAACAAGTTAACATAAACTTGGTGGCTTGAGACACTAGAACTTTATTTTCTAACATTTCTGCAGACTGGACGTCCAAAATCAAGGTGTCAGCAGGCATGTACTCTCCAAAGTCTCCACTGGACAATTCTATTGTCTTTTGGGGGCTCCTATTGTTGCTTGGCTGGGACTGCATCAGATGAAAGCCCACCTGGCAGTCACATTGTCTCCTCTTTTCTTCCAACCTCCTCTGACTCCCCATTAGAAGGGCACGTGTGATGGCTGGTAGGACCAATCAGGCAATCCAGCATAAACCCTGCTCTCCAGATCCTTACTTGAGTCAGAACTTTTGCCATATCCAGTAACAGTCACAGATTTGGGGGATGAGGACATAGATATGTGATTTGGGAAGCCATCTTCCAGCCTACATTCTATTCCCCAGTTCCAGGAAGCTACAAAACTTTCCACATTTTTAAGAAAATTAAAATATTCATTCTGTTCTAAAACCACACTTAAGCTTTCTATCTTTTGCTTATATGCTTGACTCTAGAAGGTAAATAGTGAAAATAAAAATAATATTAATACTATTGCATCTAGATATGCTATCTGGACATAGGATTATATCTAAATTAACTTGTTCACTGCAGTGCTAGGTACCATGTTAGGAAGTTGCCCCCTCTAATGTCACCACTCCTCTGCCAGTTAAAAGATCATTTTCCTAGTGTCTAACACAAAGACATCTCTTTTCTTCTTTTAGTCAATTCTGCACTTTAATTTCTTTTATAGATTTTATGTGTTCTTCTTTTAATTGTTTCCTTCTTGTTGGCTGATATGAGACATTAGGTTCTTCTGGCCATGCTGCTAAAATTATCTGGAACCTTGACTACTTTTTTATTCTAAAATTCATTCTTCTTTCCTAAAAGGCTATGGTTTACTAACTTTTTGCCCAATTGTCTTCTCCTATTCTTATATCCCAAATCTTTAAATTTTGCCTTCATTTTTCTGAACTTCTCCCTCAGTCATTTCCTATGAAATCGTGAGAGGTAAATTTTCAGAGACCCTGATTGATTTAGAACATCTTTGTGTGGAAATATTTCACCCAAGCGTGAAATTCTACACTCATTATCATTCACCCTAAGTAACTTTGTTGTTGTTGCTGCTGCTGCTGCTACTTCCTCTACTAGCAATTCTTATCGTGCTGATTAGAAAATGGCACCAACCTAGTTGTCCCATTGAAATTGACTTTTCTCTTTTTCTTCTGGGTAGATTTTTTTTTTAAATATTTATTTTTTAGTTGTAGTTGGATACAATACCTTTATTTTATTTATTTATTTTTATGTGGTGCTGAGGATTGAACCCAGGGCCTTACCACTGAGCCACAGCCACAGCCCCTTCTGGGTAGATTTTGTACCTTCTATTTTACACTTATATTTCAAAATTCCATGATAAAATTCAACACAGCACCTAGAAAATGTTTTCCATATAATATTTTGGTTCTTTTAACACTATGCTGATTTGATGTGCTCATTTGACTACAGTTTATTATCATTGGTATTAACTAGAAAAATGAATTCACCCAAAGGCTATTGGGTAGATATCACAGTCCTCCTGCAATTGGATCAGAAGGGTATATTGTTGATAGTTATTTTTTCTTTCTCCACCAATTGTTTCATGATCCATTTGTCTTTGGTAAATTCCTCTTCTTTTTCTGAAGAGAAAACCCAGGCCCTTGTTATATTTTTCAAAGAATTGAGCCCTAATGCTCTTACTTAACATGGCTTTTCCTTTTTCTTCCATTAACTTTTACCACTGACCATTAATTCTCCAAATGTGTCATTTTAATTGTTTTAGAATCAATTTAAATCAAATCTCTGACATAATCATTTTTAGTTATTGTTTGCAACTTCTCTCCAGACTTTAAATTAGGCACCAGGAAAATTCTATCCTCCTTTGTGCCAGATTGTAAACAAAGACTTACTCCAGTTCATCTTCCTTCTGTGTCGTCCTTCACTGAAGCCATTTACGTAATCACTGCAATTTAGTTTCTCCTTCTGCAGGTTTGAACATATTCTCTTCCTTTCTAGGGTTTGATATTTTAAAAATTTATTTCTATTTTTCACTTTACGTTAGCTCTGTTGTGGGTTCTTAGGGGATATCGGGACTCCCTTTTGTCTCTGCTGTTTCTTTTCATGGCAATTTCCTCAGCACTTAATTTTCATTCTTCATTACCTACCTTACCACGGTTCCTTCTGTTTTTCATCTCTACTAATTCTGGGCTTGCTTTTAGCCTTCTTGAGAACAGGCACCATAGTCTATTGTTACAGAATAGTTTCAGTTTAGGATGAAGTAGTTTCAGCATAGGATGAAATTCTTACTGCATGTAAGAGGGGTTAGGTAAATATTGTTCACCTACATCAGGACATTGATCTAATGAATACTTACAGGACACCTCCTGTAGGTCAGCCATAGCTTTAAGAACAGGAGAAAAGAATCAAATAAGGCATAGAAGGTCCCTGTCCTCAGAAACTTATATTCAAATATTTTATTATATGATATACTATTCCATCTAAGTTTGGGTTGAATTTATTTAATGTTGTGTCTACTCTATGCACATCAGTGTGTTGGGATTTCTGTGGGAGGGAGATGATGAAGATAGGCAGATATAGGCCCTAAAGATCCTGACAATTTAATGAAACACATGCACCCCACAAGGATACATGCAAACTAGAGGCTGACCTTGAAGCCGGAGGCTAGTAGGGTGAAGGATGAAGCTTTGATTTCAGAAATAACATCTGAATATCCTTGAGGTAGGAAGAATTTGGGGTGGTTAGAGTTGAGGCACTGAGCCACAAGAGTAGGGAAGGCCTGGTGCTGCTGTTGGCTCATGGGATCCTCTTCATCCCAGAGCAACTACAAATCCCTTTATATTCAGTTCACAGAACAGCACATGCATCTCAAGGAATGATCAGTCTTCATGATTGCCAAGGCCAAGAACTTGACCGTCCTTGTCATGATTCTGTCTTATATATGGACAGGTCTGGTCATACAAAGAGTCTCTGCAAGATTTATTTCTAACTCACTATCTTAAACATTTTATTTTATTCACTATCTTCTATTAATGTCATGTTTGAGTCCCTGTCCATACCCTTGCTGAGTTCTCTTGCTGGTTTTCTAGAGTCACTTTCAAAACTATGAGCTCCTCTTGCTCTGACCTTTGCTTTAAAGTAGGCTCACAAAGCCATCAGAGTCAGAACCTAGGAAGGAATTTTTCTTTCTTTATAAACGTCAGCCTGTGCCCCTTAGGAGCCTAATGAGCAAATAAAGTCCTGGATCTCAGTTGTTTTAAGAAAGCTTAAAAGCATTTTTTTGGCAAATGTTCAAGGTTCTCTTTAAATATTTCACCATAAAGTTTCGTGACTGCTTCTCTTTGTGGAACTGAAGTGGCATGTTGGGAAAATATGTATTTTTATTTAAAATCAAAAGTGAGCACACAATGAAAACTTTTTGTCTCAAGAAGTTCGTATTACAAGCTTCCAGCTCAAACTGCTCTTGAAGTTTTAATTCTTGTTTTAAAAATAAGGAACACAGCACCAAGCTCTGATATTTCCATGTAAATATCTATCACATTTAAATATGGCTAATCCAATCATCAACAGCTTTTATTTTCAGGCATTTAAATATTATCTAAATACATCATATTATGTTTACTGAGTCAAGGTCTTTGTAATTTATAAAACTTTTGTAATGCAAACCAAAAATAAATACGCAGGAATAAAACAATAAAGATGATACATTTCAAGGTATTTAAGAACTAATTGCTCAGTTTCAAAGATATTTTAGCATTAACAGTTTTTTTGCAGGGGGGGAGGTAGGGGGGTGGAGGGGTGGGGGGGTGACTGGGGATTGAACTCAGGGACATTCAACCACTGAGCCACATCCCCAGACCTATTTTGTATTTTATTTAGAAACAGGGTCTCACTGAGTTACTTAGTGCCTCGCTTTTGCTGAGACTGGCTTTGAACTCATGATTCTCCTGCCTTACTTTTGCTGAGACTGGCTTTGAACTCATGATCCTCCTGCCTCAGCCTCTGGAGCTGGTGGAATTTCAGGCATGCATCACCACACCTGGCTAGCATTAATATTTCAATCATTTTCTTAATTCTAACCTGGCCTCTTAGCATCCTCACATAAAAAGAATGAAATGGAACACACCAAAATTTAAACTCATTTTTTTACTTATGTGAAAATCTGATAAAGAGCTTGGTGAGGAGATTGAATATAATCCAGCAAATTAATGTTACCTGCAAATATGAAATAATTTATGCTCTTCTCCTTAGAACACAGGAAAGCAGCATAAATTGATTAGAGAAGGAGAACACCACCCACCTGCTATGTAGAATCCTAGATATTCCCAGAATCCCCCCAAAAGCCATAATCCAGAATGTATGATCAATAAGTCTGTGCACTCAAATTCAATTCCAACCATTTAGTCATCATTTAAATGTAATTAAAAAGAAAACTTTTGAGAAAAGTAAAAACTCTTAACTCAGAATTTATCTGCAATCTTTCTCACTTTCTCCCATAAAGAGCTATTCTCCATTTTGTCAGTTTTTCTTCCCTCAGTTTAATCCTAGGTGACCAAAATTGCCATGCAGTGGATATCGACTACAAAATAACTGGCATTTACAAATTGTTTGGAATGTTATAAATTAATTTTCATATCATCTCATTTGATTCTTTCAACATATAAAATGTTTCTGGTTTATAAAGGTAAAAATTAGGAAAGAACTAGGTTGTTCTTGCTATTTTCTGGAAAGTTGTATTAAAAAAAAAATCTTACAAAAGGCGTAAGTCCTGTATTGAGGTGGAAGCCTATTGCTGGTGAGTTTATCTTTGGACATGGCTGAGACACCACTCCTGCTGAGAATTCTTTGGTTCTGGCCTACCCATAACTGTGTCATGCTCTCTCCTTAAATTAAATGTCTTATACCTATTCCCATTAAAAATATATCTTAGCACTCAGGGGTTGCTATGATTTTATTCACAGTTGGAACCCTACCAAAAAAAAATTTCCAATTCAGATTCTAATCCTATTATAAGATTCAGGTGGAACAGCTGCAGTGGTGGATAAGTTAGAATCATTTAAAATTTTTGGAATAGTATGATTCCCTGACATACACAACCTTATACCCAGCCTAAGCCAATATACTGATCAGATTTATATTATGTCTGTGGAACTTCTGAATTTTTTTCTAATTTCAAAAGCATTTAAAGAGAAAGTTCTCTTTCCACCAGTTTATTTTCATCCTGGTACCAAAGTAACCACTCAGAGGTCTGAGATAGAAATTGATTTCTTTTGTAATGTACTTTGGTACTAGGTGAGATACATGTGTATGTGTGTCTACACACATTCATATACACATACATATAACAATAACTGTAAATATGTATATATTTACTAAAGACTAAATAAAACTTTAAAAATGCAAGATACTTTCTTTTAGAAACCCAGAATAAGGATCAGAGATAAAATATGAGTCAGAATAGAAAAAAATGAAATTATTGCATTTATGGCTGTAATTATTTTACAAATCTTAATTTGGCTTTTGTGTTGTGATCTTTTCTCTAGATTCCCTCTGATAGTAACAGAGAAAAGCTTAAAATTAAAAAAAGATATATATATATATATACACATATAGCCAAACAATTTGTTTCATTGTGTACTTTCTAATATAAGAATTTCCAAGTTTTTCACTTGGTCATGTAACCATAAATTTATATTACATCTTCCAGATGCACAGTTTGCTTTTAGTAGTGGTGAACTGCAGACTTTGAAACATTCAAAATACGGATAAAACTGTTACATGAACTTTGTGTATGCTTTCATGCACAGTTAAGGAGATAGAATTAATCATTAAACAACTTTGATCCACTTATAGAAAAATCCATACTTAATATTAATTTACTTATTCACTCATTTATTCCCAAAGCATGAATTTATGAGGACATATTGGTGCCAGGAGCAATGCCAGGTGCTGTGGTAATGGTGAACAAACACTCATTCTCAAAATAATACAAAAGAGACAGAATTCATCTTAATATGAGAGCAGGCATGTTCAGTCAAGGCCACATTTTGCAATTCATAATGTCATTTCTCAAACTCCAGTGAAGCTGTGTTTCTGTTTTGTTGTTTTGTTTTAAAGGACATTTTGGTTGTAGTTTATGTACTTAATTTGAAGCTAAATCACATTGATGAGGTTTATAATGATAATATGCAGAACTATTCCTGAAGGTTTATCCCAAAATGCAGGCACAGAAACCTGACACATGATTATACTCATGAAACGCTGAATCTATTCTGAAACGCTGACCTCATTTCCACCAAAATAGATCTACATTCTACAAAATCCGTGATTCAGTGACATCTGTTTAATCTACCATGTCATTTGAATATGAATACGTGCACTTTTTATACAGGTCAACAATGGCCTTTTCTTGTTTTCCTTGCAGGTTCAAGTTTCCTGTGTTTGCTTAGTTATGTCAGATCACTAAGAAAGCTGCCTCTTGAAAGCTGCTAAGTGGCTGACAATTTGTGTCTCTCAGCAAAATTTCATTCCATAAAAGCTCTTGATCAGGAATTAGCTTAGTAAATTCTTTCACAAAGCTTTTCTGACTTTTCTGTAGCATTAAAGGGGTGGGGGGAGAAAAAAAAAAGACAACAAAATCCTTCATATTTCATCTTGGCTTTTTTCAAATAATTTTTTTAACCAGTAATGAATAAGAGACCAAGGAAGTTTCCCTTGTGGTCCACTTTCTCTCAGCCATCACCTGGTAAACCTAACTTGCAAAGTTCACAGAAAAACTCATCTGCTGAGTGATGCCATCGAACATGGGGCTCGTGAACCTTTTTGGATTTCAACTTTTCAAACTTAGTGTTCCTTCTTTGTCATTGTAGGTATTCTCCTTATTGTGATTGAAATGAATTGCTTTTTTCTTTTTTACTAACTTCCCAAAATTCATTTTTTTGTAGGTAGAAAATAAGGCCCTATAATTTGAACCTAAATTATTAGTAAATTAGACAAAACTTTCTTGTGTTAAAAGTACCATGTAAACTCACATGCAAGGTTTAGTGTTTGAAACCATTTTTGATCATCAACATTAAATATCTTACTTATTTGCATCTTGCAAACTTATTTTTCTTTATTACAAGCAAGTTTAGTTCATGAACTTGGAGGTGCTGTATATTATGCTTTCTTATATGATGGCATGTGCAAATACAGTTCATTTATATGGTGCCATTTGTACTAGAAAAATACTTTTCGAACTTGATGAAACAGTAGATCAGCAGTAGTATCACTTACATGCAAAATATGAATTCCTGGGTCCTTTGAATTATTTTTGCAAAAATATTAGTAAGTTTTTATTTATTTCTTGTGTGGTAGAACATTAGGAAACAAATTTTTAATGTGATGTGTTGCAGTAACCACACTCTTTAGTAATGATACAGCATAAATAGAAACATTAATAACTGACTCTAGAAAACCAGCAAGATATTTGGAGTGAAATATGTCACAAATATCTCATCATTATAAACAGAGGGAGGATATCTATAAAAGTTTACCCTATTAAAGACTTGGAAAACATAATGCAATTTTGTGGTCATTAATTAGACACTGATCTGAATAACCATCCATCAAGTTCATGTTTGGAGATAACTAGTATATTCCAATGTGAATTGCTTTCTAAAGAATACTGTCTTGCTATTAGCTTGGTTAAATTTGAAAATAATATTGCCCTTATGAAAGAGAATGTCCTCATTTTTTAAAAATTTTTGTCTAAGTTTATCACATTTCCAAGTCACTTGAAATATGTAAAATTAGGATGAAACAAATGACAAGTGTACAATTATTTTATTGGAAAAAGTCATGTACTTAAAAAGGGTGATACAGAAATTGATGACATATGGCAAAAGTAAAAAAAAAAAATAAAGCTCTCTGCTTCTGGCTCTAAGCATTAATTTTGCTTGTCTGTAACTCACCCAGGCATATTTTGTGTCAAAATGATGTGTAATTTGCTTTAAGAGTTAATTAAATATACACATGCATAATAAAAATACCTGGAAAATTGTTATCAAATGTTGAATGTGGATAGTGAACATATGGGTGTTTTTTTTTTTTTACTTTTCTTTTTGTATTCTGTATATTTGAAAATGTTTGTAATAAAAAAGTTAAAAAAAAAAAAGCACCTTATTCAAAGCCAATGATAATTGGAGAGAGCTTTTTTAAAGTTATGAAAGGATGTGTTGTTTTATTTATCTGTTGTTCCATACATCTATTTATCAAAGACTTATAGACTATTATGTTTTAAGTGATACGGGTATAGAATAATTAATAAGCTATAATCCTACCAGGCAAAATCATATTCCCAATGATTCACGAACTTTTTATCATAACATGCAAAAGGAAAATGGTAATATTTCTATAGCACACTGCAGGTAAATTGGAGTGGATTAGGGGCATGTACCTGAGGCTTAGAAAAAAAAATATTTTCTTTAAACAACAATTTCTAAAAAGAAACTGAAATTTAAAACATTAGGGAACACATTGCATATTGAATTGGTGTAACAAATCAAAATGATACCAGTAAATGAAAAACTTGAACTTGTATGCTATTAACTGTCTCCATTTTATTTCCTGTATTTTAGTAGTCCAAAAATACAGTGTCAACAATTTCCATGCAGGCTCACAATATAAACAATTCTGCAATTAAGACATTTTGGTTTCAGATACCAATTGAGAAAAAGACCTTGCATTTAACTTCTTGAGCTCATTCCAACTCTATTATAACTAACTAAGCCCAGAAAGTAATTTTGTTTCTTATTTTGCACTTTCCAACTTAAAAAAATTCTATCATTATTTTCAGTGTAACATGTATATAGCTTTGCTGGACTTGTAGATTTGTTTGATAACTTTCCCATGCAAGTTAGAAAAGTCAGTTAGTCTGAGGAAGAGAATGTTTATCAGGTATATCAATCCAAATTTAACCTAACTGTTCATCATGCTGTTTATTTAATGAGTTGGATTTTTTGAAAATTTAATTTACAATGTCTGTATTATTACTTTCCATCTCTACTCAAAACATTTGACTTTAGTTTTTAAAACTAAACATCTTTAAATATAAAGTATTCTGGAAAGACATAGGCTATATTCATCACAGAAAATAGATTTGAAAATTGACTTTCTTAAAGATATTATAAATATCACATAAAAGTTGAAACATTAAACATGAGATAAGCAAAATAATATTAGAATATTTAATCACTGTTTATCAAACAATTAATGAAATTCTAAAATCTTTATAAGATTTTTCACTAAGGTAAAGAAATATCTGAAGTAGGGTAACTTTATAAAGAAAAGAGGTTTCTTATTTAGCTCACAATTTTAGAGTCTGAAAGTCCAAGCACAAAGGGTCAGGCTCTTGTGAGGGCCTCCTTAGTATGTCACCTTGTGGCTATTGGTATTGGGAGGAGAGTTTATGGGCAGGAGATCAGGAGATCACATCACAACAGGAAGACAGAGAGCAATTCAGGGTTCAAGTTCGCTCTTAAAACAATTTACCCTTTCAAGAACTCAGGGGTACCATGAGAGTTAGCTTAATTCAAGGACAACTCTCCAATGACCTCAGTCCCTACCTCTTGAAGGTCCTATAGCTTCTTAGCATTGCCACACTGGGGACCATACTGGGGGACAATCTCAAACTAGATTTAATTCATAGCAATTATGAACTTTGACTCTCTCTAGCTGAAAATGTAAAGGCTTAAAGCCCCTTTTTAATGAGTAGTTTTATTTAAATTGAATGCATTTGTGGTTGATTTTCAGAAGTCATTTCTTTTGCCATTACAAAGCATTGGTAAATGTACCATGTTGACACATCTGTGTGCTGCTGCACGTTGGTTGGGTCTAGTGAGGAAGATAGACCAGGAGAAGAGCAGTGCCGTGTGCAACGGACTAAAACAGACCAACCAATAACTGGCGTGGATGCTCAGATGGGGGAGGGTCCCACATGCCTGTGTGAGTGGCAGAGAGAAGAAATGAAAACTCTGCGTTAGAACTAAAGAGATTTCTTTTCTTCACTTTTATCATATGTCATTTCTTTCTCTTTTACATTGACTTTTTGTCAATACAAACATATGTCTTTTTCGTTCTAATTTTACATGTTGCCGAGGATAGGGAAGTAGGACAAATTTGGACTGAGCTTCAGAATCAACTTTATAGACTAGTTTTATTCAAAAGACGGGGGAAGGTGTGAGGTTCCAGTGGTCTGGTCCCTGTGTGCCTGCCACAGGCCTCAGGGAGAGTGCTGGCTTCTGCTCTGCTTCATCCCGCTCCTTCCCTCCACTCTCAAACTCAGTCCTTATGAACAGTTAGGTTATATTTTTGAAAATTCTATTGCTTTGTCCAACTCCATTTCTAGGAGAAATACATCCAATTCTCTCAACAAGAAGCTTGTAAATACTTTTAGCTTCTCACTGCTATTTTGACAAAGCCACTCTCACTTCTCAAGGATCACTTCAGGATGATACTATAATTTTGTTGTTTCCTGCAGTCATCCACTGCTAAGGTGTAATGAAAACCAAGGTTCAGGGCTACTGCGTCAGCAATTCACCATGCCCTTTAGCCTTCCCACTTCTGGTGAGCTCTTTCAGAGCAGACCTTCCACAGTGAAATCTCTTAACTAGGCTAAAGAATTGGGGTGCCCATCTTCAAAGACATAAGGTAAATGGAAAATTTTTGTTAACAAGGAAACATACTCAAAATCTTGAAGAGTTTTGTCTTAATGTGAACTAGTACATTCAGAGAGCCTTTTCTCAGCGTTGTCAATCTGAGTTACTGTGATGTTTTTCTGTTTCCAATGAGTCAGTCAGCAGGGGAAACCAAGCCTCCAGTTGATTTTTTTAGTATTCTGATAAGGTTTCCGTTGTCCTCCCCCCAGCTCCTTAAATACAGAGAATGCTACTTGAAGTCCTTCTACATTATTTCTACTCAGTGGGGGACAAGAGGTGTCATGGGTGTACTGATGAACTTGATTAGAGACAACCAGAGGAGCCGTGGTCCATGAGAAGGAGGAAGATGGGAGAGAGATCCCCAGGACTGTGGCAGTTCCCCTGGGTGAGCTTTCAGTCACTTCCATGCTCAGAGAGCCTCCGAACTACCTGGAAAGAACCAGCCTGTCCCTCACACCTTCACAGTAAAATAAAATTACTAAATATGATTATACACGAGAGTTGCTATACATAATGTCTGAATGTGTATGTGTGTATCTCAGTGGGTTTGGGCTACTGCAGCCAAATAACATAGAATGAATGCTTTGAAGAAAATAATTTATTTCTCCAAGTTTTGGAGGCTGGGAAATCCAGGATTAATTTTCTGGTGGATTAAGCTCTTTCCTGGTTTGTAGATGTGTGTCCTCAGATGGCCTCTCCATAAACAGTATGAGAGAATGGGCAAGGGGCAGGGAGAGAGAGAAAGTGTGAGCTCTTGAAGACAGCCACCATGAGGCCCCCACCCTCGCAGCCTAATCTAACCGTAAACAATCCCCAAAGGTTCTGTCTCCAAATACTATCGCCCTGGAAGTTAGAGCTTCAATATTTGAATTCAGAAGGAACGTGTGTGTGTGTGTGTGTGTGTGTGTGTGTGTGTGTGTGTGTATACTAAATACCAAAAACTTTTGAGTGTCTGTTAGTTCAAGGATTTTTAGGAGAGGCAAGAATTGCTTAGGACCCCCTAACTTCCCAGAAGTAGCTTATTATCCAGTTTCCATGGGGGTGAGGTGTGTCTGTGGATAACTAGCTACAATACACAGCAGACAGAATAAGGTAACAATATGGATCCAAAATAGGTGCAGTGTCAGAGCAGCGCGGATGTAATTAATTCCAGCTAGAGGAGATAAGTGGTGCCTTCCCCAAAGCATGTGCCATTTCAATGAGGTGTCAGGGCAGAAACTACCCAGGGTCATTGTGCTCCATTTACTAATAAGATTCTGATTGTTTTCAGTGTTAGGTCTTTGTGTGCTTCACAGCTCTACCTGTCGCTGGGGGGCTAGATGCTGAGTAATTTAAACTAGTGTTGTATCAAAGCTCCTTTCATTATCTTGTCCCTCAGGATTTTTCCTCCAATTACCTTCCCTTATGAAATTTTAATACTGTAGATATAGTATATATCTATTTATGTGTACTGTATATGCATAAAATTAGAGTAGAATTTTTTTTTTTTTATCCTCAGCCCCCATTATCAGACATGCCCTTCTTGGGGATGATATAGCTCCTGTTAAAGTCAATCATGATAATTACTTTTCCCAAAGCAGGGTACATGGATAGTAAGGGAGAACCCTCAAAAGGGGGTAGAGCTGCAAATGTGACACTTGCTGCCTTAAGACATGGTCATGTAAAGGTATGATGATAAGAATGTCAGCCATTTTGCCATCATGAAGGAAAACCTGGAGGAATTCAGAGAAGCTAATTTAACATTATGACACCTGGAGCTGCCAAATTAGCCAGCTTTAGATTTGCTTCTATTCCCGGCTTCTTGATATGTGAGATATTATATGTTCTTGTTTCTAGAGCCAGATTCAATTGATGTCCTGTTATTTAGAACTGAAAACATCTCATCCAGTAAAGGTGTCAGAGTTTGGTAATCTTTGACAGGCAAGGATTTCCAAGCTCAGAGACCACCATGTGCAAATGCACAGGGACATAGAAATGCAAGGTCAGTTCAAGGTGGCCTGAATTTTCTAGTATGAATTGGAAAACAAAGAATGTGATGGAACTGAAAGGCCTATGAGGCTAAAACCATACAGTGAATCTAGATGTTGAAAGGCATTGTTTTTCAAATTAAATACTTTGAATTTTATAAAGCAGCAAACCGATGGTTTACATTTGGAAAAAAATTACAGTGAATGATGAGATAGCTGAAGAGAGATTGAGAATAATCTTGAAAAGACAGTGGCAATATATAGATAGATGTGTATGTGATACATAGAAGTAGAATACTTACAACTTGACGAATGATTGGGAAGATAGAGTGGAAGAGAAAGGATTAATGATAATTGCAAATTTTCTAGACTTGCCCTTTCAGAGAAAGTGGTTTCTTTAGTTGATATAAAGACTAGAATGGAAAGATTTGGCATAAGGAGTAAGAAGCTATAAATATACAAGAAAGCTTGATGATTTTTTGAATTTCAGATGCTGGTAGGATATAGAAATGGAAATACTCAACAAGACTTGTAAATCTCTGTAATAACAACATGCTATACAGTTTGTCAATAATCTGCATTTTTTTTGCTTTCAATGATCTTCAATTTGACATTAGGATTCATAGAATGATTCTCTCCCAAGTAATTAATTAATAGGAGATTTTATAGGAATAAGTAAGAATGTGATTTTTTTTCAAAGTGCCTTGACAAAAGCAGAGCTTACAGGCTTTAAAAATTCCCAGATGCTTCTGTACAATGAACACAGACTACCATTCACATATTAGTAGACCCCTTGTAGGTTCACATTAATTTTAATAGCTGTTAATCTTTTCTGTCCTCTTTTAATTTTCTAGAGTACATGGAGTTGTGGTGCAGAAAATAAGATGTAAAATAAAATACAGAATCTATATAGGTAGACAAAACTTTGCATTCTTAAATTGTTCTCAGAATGAAAAGCTATAATAAGGAACACATAGAGCATAAATCTGAAAATGCCTATGTCTAAAGTAGAGCTGAATAAAACCAGTACTTTGGTCATAGTTAGGGACAGAAGCATTTTCTCCCTCTCCCCCCAGAATCAAAACAAAACAACCAAACAATACTAATATTTGCCATGTGGGAATCCGACTGCCTTTCAACTCATTATTTTAGAAAGGCGACTTTTTAAAGAGAGTGTTACCTGGTTTTGGTTGTTTCCCATATGTTTTGACACTTCAAAGGGATTTTCTTGCTGGAAATTTTAGGCATTTAATCCTCAAAAGGAAAATTCCACAACAGTGCTTTTGGAGAATGAGGAGGAAGTGTTTCACATATTTTTTTTTTTGGGGGGGGGGGGAGGAAAGCAGTTCGTTTCTATCTTTTTATGCAATCCGAGAGTTGGTAATACTCAGTTAGCCTCTTTCTTTGTCTCCATTAAAGACTTCCTCGGTTTTCCCTTTTCCCTTTTTAGTGCATGAGAATGTTCTCAGTACCCTTCACCATGGGGCTGTGTCTCTCTACCTGTGGTAGATATGGCATCCAGCCACAGGGCATGACCAGTGCTGCCCTCTGTGAGAATCATTAAATTGTGCTTACACTGAAAAATCACACAAGGCAATGGGATTGCTGAGGTTTTTTTTTTTAAATGATTCTTCTCAGTTCATATTAATCTTACCAGGAAAATTCACAAATCATTAGACAAAAGCAATTTTCTAGTCAAAAGAACTTGCTACAAAACTTTAAGAATACAAAAATGCTTTAATTTAAGCAATTGAAACTAGATAGTACACCGAAACAAAGTTACATTGCATCACGATTTATTTTAAAACTGTAGAAATTGAGGAGGGGGCACTCTGGCTTTGGGGTTCCTGTTTCAAGCGTGAAACCACAAAAGTTCCTGCAAAAACTATGGCATGGCTCTGAGGGAAATGTTTTTCTGACTACACACCACAGGATTTCTACTTTCTAAACATTGCTAAGGAAGGAGAAGCAAATAGCCTTTCCTCTGTTTGACATTCACTATCTCAAGGCAAAAGTAAAAAAAAAAAAATGGCAGAAAAATAAATCTGGGATATAAACTCTCATGTGTAGGAGTCAAAGAATCTGAGAAGGTTGATGGGCAGACACCAGCTGGTTGACAAACTGGAAGTTAGGTTATGCCCAAGAAATAAGTGCAAAGAAAAGTTTGAAAAATGCTTATCATTTTTTATGATATTAAGTCTATTTATTAGAATGTTTTTCATTATTAATTCTAAAAGAAAATTAACCTAAGCCTATATTCATATGCGTTTCCCATTTTCATATTAGTTGTTTGTCTTTATCACTGAGTTGTTAAGCATTCTTTATATGTGCTAGATACAAGTTCCTTATCAAATAAATGACCTGCAAATATTTTTTCCCATTTGATGGATTTCTTTCTCACTATCTATTGACTTTCTTACTTATTTACTTATTTGTTTATTTTTGATAATAGGGATTGAATCCAGGGGCGCTTAGCACTGACCCATATCCTACCCTGCTTGAAAAAAATATATATATTTTTAGAGGCTCTAAATTGCTTAGGGTCTCACTAAATTGCTGAGGCTAGCTTTGAACTCAAAATCTTCCTGTCTCAGCCTTCCAAGCCGCTAGGATTTACAGGCATGCACCATTGAGCCCAGTAGTATGTTATTGTTATATGTAATAGTGGGCTTCATTTAACTTGCTTTTAAAGCCTCCTGGAACATTAAAGAAGAGTCGCTACACTTGGAGATTTCTTTCTCAGTGCTCTTTCTTTCAACTATCTGAATCAGGAGGATATGATCTATCCTGCTGGGCCTAGGGACTAAGGCTGAGGTGGAGGTAGCATTAGAGGCCGAGCTGCTTAAGGCAAGGTGGCCGAACTTTGTCGAGCATAATTTTCTTCTACCCTTCTTGCTTCGTGTCCTAGGGCTTCCATGACAAAGAGCCATAAACAGAGTGGCTTAAAAGGAATGTATTCTCTCACAGCTCTGAAGTGGAAATGTCTAAAATCAAGATGTTGTCAGGGCTGGTTCCTTCTGGAACCTGTGAGGGAGAATCTGTTCTGTGTTCTCTCCTGGTTCTTGGAGCTGCGGTCATTCCTTGGCGCTTCTTGGCTTCTATCATTACTCCAGTCTCTGTCTTTATCTTCACGTGGCCCCCTCCCTCAGCTCTGTCTCTCAATTTTCCTCTTTGTCTAAGGACATCATTTATGTATGCTGGATGCAGGGCCAGCGTGGCTTCATCTTAGCTTGATTATATCTGCAGAGAGCCCATTTCCAAAGAAGGCCCAATTCACATGTTCTGGTTGGACGTGATTTGTGGGGGACACCGTTTGAACCAACCTACCTCTCTGAGGCATCTTTGAAGAGTTGTGTGCTCAGTTTCTAACACCTTAAATAAGCCAGAGGCAGGAAATCAGCTAGCCAAAAAGAGGACGATGCTAAGACTTCTTAACAAGGACCAAACTCAACGTATATCCTCAGCTGTATGGAAAGAACCGTGAACATCATCATTGAATTAGATTATATTAAGAGAACTAGTTGCGTCTTGTTTTGTTCCTGAGCTACTTGAACACATTTTATGTTTCTGTTCCTGGTGCTGGCTTTCACTTTGAATGCTCTAAAAGTGTCTGACTTCACACTCTGTGAACAGAGCTACTGTGAGTGTTTTGGATGCCACAGAGTGACCTACTTTAGATTATCAAAATTTGAGGTGTGAGAAAAAAAATTAAAATCAATTTTGGTAACTAAATGGAGGAAGTAGAGGTATAGAAGATCACAGAAAGCTGTTAGTTGCACTTTCATGCTGACAGTCTGTAGGAGGATCCAAAGAACCATCTGTTTGTAAAGTCTCTAGACATGTTTTAACAGTCCTACATATAGGCAGCCTTAGATAATCACCACGGAAAAAGATTTTATCACACTGACATCATTTAGGAGGACTAATGATATTTAATACCATAGAAGAATAACCTAAAAAATAAAAAAAGTATGTGTAGCATCCAAATTATTTTGTAGAGCTTCCTATAAGCATAATATTTGAAAACAACATTGATGTAGGATCATGCCCTATCATCTCCATCTACTTTCATGATTTGCTTTTGAATAACTCAATTCAATTCTGTCTCCTACTAGATCTTTTATTAGTCATGATGGATAGGCTATCCTGAAATAACAACCTCAAAAACCTCAATATCATAAAGCAAATGTTTTTTTTTTTTCCTCCTACTCCTGTGAAGTTGTGTGCTAATTGTGTATTGTGTTTCATCTGTTGGGGTAGACATTTGGGGGGTCCCCTGATCCTGCCTCCTTGTATTTATACTTTCTGTATCTCCTTGGATTGGCCCCTATTTTTGAATATGTACTGGGCTTATTAACTTAGCTCTTATGAATAAAATACTGCAGAAATCATAGATCATCACTTCCAAGATTAGGCTCTAAGAAGACCCAGGGTTTCATCTTAGAAACTCTTGTATCACTTGCCCTGAGGGAAGCCAACTGTCAGGATATAAAGGAAGTCTGTGGAGAGGCCCTGGTGGCAAGGGACTCAAGCATGCAGACACACCCAAATGAGCTAGGGCTTGGATCCTCTGCCACCCCAGCTGAGCCTTCAGGGGAGACTCCATCCAGCCCCAACACAGCAGGACCGCAGTCTATGCAAAAACTTGAGACAGTGGAATTGAACTATGTTATCCTGGGCTTTTAAGCCATAGAAACTATGGGACGATAAATGGTCATTTTGGATAATTTGTTAAGCAGAAGTAGGGAGATAATATATTTGGTAGCTTGAGGACGTGCTTACTTTTCATCTTGTGATGCAACCATAGCAACGTGGAGAAAGCCATCCTAAATTGATGCACATCCATTTTACTTACAGTTCTTTAGCTATAACTAGATAAAGGGCCAGCTAACTTCAAGGGAGGTTTGGAGAAACAGAAGAGTGCATTTAACCTTCTCTGGGCATTTCTGTCTTTATCACTTGGTTATTTCCTACAGCCAGTCAGTCAGACATTCACTGGAATCACGGAAGATCAGGGAGTCAGGTGGGGAGGCAGGCAGGGTTTTTTGTTTGTTTGTTTTGCTTTTGTTTTTGGTACCAAGGATTGAATTCAGGGGAACTCAACCCCTGAGCAACATTCCCAGCCCTATTTTTTTTTTTTTTGTATTATATTTAGAGACAGAGTCTCACTAAGTTGCTTAGTTATCGTGCAGTTACTGAGGCTGACTTTAAACTCAAGATCCTCCTATCTTAGCCTCCCAACTTAGAGGCCACCGCCCCCAGGAGCCAGCAGTTCTTACAGGGTCAGTACTCGTACAGTATGATGTCACTCTCTCTGAACCTGGTCAGTGTTTAAAGCTGACCTTTTTCTCTTGGGTATTTTTACAATTTTTTTTTAAATGACCTTTCCTTGACTTAGAACAGTGAAGGAACTTGACTTGGAATAGTGGATGTTCTTTCTAGACCTTTGATTTAATTTAATTTTCAATGATTCAGTCAAACAGATTTTTCTTTTCAGTGTCTTTTTCCCCTCCATTCAGTGCAATATGCAGAAACTAAAATGGTTCTAGGTCAGCCCTCTTTCTGGAAGAGCCCCCTGTTTTGCTCTTGAGAAGCCCTCAGGCATTCTTCCAAACGCACACAGCAGCAGCAAGCTCTCTTCCCTCTGCTCTTGGGCAGGTGCCTAGCCTACCTTGTTTTATTTTCCTAGACTACACATTGGATCTTATCATTTCCCTCTAACTGCAGAATCATCTCTCCAAGTAATCTGACTGAAGGTGGGGATTCCACTGTAGACCTTAAACCAGAAAGGTTAAGGAACGAGAACTCAGGGATGATTTCAGTTAGAGAGAAATAAACTTGTATCCACCTATACGGATACAAACTCACCAACCTATGTTTTAGAGGTCTTTGTTTTGTTCACTTTTGAATCCCAAGGGCTTATAAGACTGTCTGGAGTATTTGTTGAATAAATGAATTGGTTAAGATAAGAAAATTTGCTTTTAGTTTCTAGGCAAGGACTTGAAAGACCTGTTTTAAGCTGCTGATCTTTGCTGGGAGAAGCCTCTTGCAGCTGAGAAGGTATTCTCTATGAAGGCCAAACTAGCTTCCTAAGCCAGTACATTAATGCTTAAAGTCACAGCTTCAGAGAAGTCTCCTTTTTGTTGGTCATTGCTTCTGCGCATCTCTTTCTTCAGGTAACCTTGTGGGAATTAGGAGTTAGCAAGTGAAGACCCAAATTCTTTGTTCCTGGGTTCCTTGATTAAAAGACATGCTGATTTTACCCCTCCCCACTCCCAAAGTTTATATTTCCTCCCTCTATACCTATGTTCTTATTCTTCCATCTTGGCAAATCCTTATCTGATTGCTTTCAAAAACATCTTTGCCATCATATCTAGTTTGCAACCAAATGCCCTTGGAACTTTCCTTTAGTTGGAATTGGCTACTCCTTTCCATCAATTCCTAAGCCTTTCATTACAGTTCACATATTATTACACGTGTGATACTAACTGTCCTAATCAGTTCTTCCCTTCCTATTTACCTTGCTAGCTTAATTACCTTTGTATTCCCTACAGTGCATTGTATAGAGCCTAGTGCATAAGAGATTCTTAACAATGTTTATTGTATGCATGTATTCAAATTAAACAAATACCAGAATTTGATATACTTCTGTTAGAGACTGTTGAATTATGTGATATAATATATATATGTATCCAAAATATCATTCTAGCCTAGATTCTTGTCTATAAATTCTATAAATAAGGAGTTTATTTGATTTTAACATTTGAGCATCCAGTATAGTGCTTGTACCTAAGCCAGGTTTGCAGGCATATTTATATTAGGAAGCTAGTGTACAACTCCAGAATCAGTGCAACTAGGAAATTCTTAAAATAGGAATTGTGCAAAGAAATAAACCCAAAGGGCAGGAAGTGCTTCACAGATACTCCAGAAGACCATATAGGGCTAACACTTAACTGTACATGCTTATTATAGCTCTGAAATGATTTCCTGTTCACAAATAATATTTACTCTTACTATTATGAGCCTCAGAATTTCAGGAGCTTTAGAAAGCTTTTTTTGGTGTGTTTGTCTGTTGTTTGTTTTGTTTGTTTAATAGTCCTCATGGTACTTGGAATAATATCAAGGCTGGTACAGTTGTTACTAAATACCAACAGGTTAGTCAGTTAAACATTTTCTAAGATTTCGAGAAATTTGATGTTGCTATTATCTTTGAAGATATTTTTTAATTATATTATTTGAAAATTTAAAATGCTGCATATAATATGGTGAATTTTTTTTAAATACAATCTTCCATGTTTACTTTAAATTTCATCTCCTTGGACCCAAGACATCTGAGCAAAAACTGAAAAGTTTATGTAAAATAATCCATGTAAAAGCATTTAAGTGGTTAGTTCAGTGGTCCTTTCACTACTCAAGGCACAGATATTAAAGAGCACAGTAGATTTATTTCAAATTTTCTTAAAACATGGCTTCTGTTGAAATGGCACAAAATTATAGACCTTAAAATAACTACAGAGAAACATTTTTAATTCAAAATTTTGATGCCAAGTATAATAATGCATTAACAAAGCCAATGGAATCTCATGTTTTTACTCTAATATCTACATTTTCAAAAAGTAAAAATGTGTTTAATGATGTAAGTTTTTAAATAAAAACTGGATTTTTAAAGAAAAAAATTCTTGGTTCCTAAATTGAAAAAAAAAAAGAAAAAAATGCCCCCTAGGATGTTACAAGAGTCCATTATGTAACGTATTAGAATTACATTTTAGCTTAAAGGAAATACACACTTAACTACTACCTTATGCCTTTGTATTCACTGAAACATTGCTTTTTCAAGGATGGTAAGCTCAGTTGTAGAAATAGAAGAGAGAGAGGAAGAGTGGGAGAGAAAGGGGGGGAGGGGTTGGAATAAAATCCACTAGTAGAATTTAGTGTTTTGTTACTCGAAACTTTAACCCTATTCAGCTAGAGATTATTTTGTAGGAAAACCTGGGTGTTAACATGTGAATGACTGAAAATCTATCACCCATGCCAAATATAGCAATGGTGCAAACAGAAAAGAGCAGGAAAAAACAGCTGCTAACATCAGTTTGCTTATCTGTTAATGAGCATCAGACTGTATCTCTCTCTTAGAGTTGTCTTGCAGAATAATAAATTAGTAGGTGGGAAGTGTTTAATATTTGGCATGTAGTCCAATAAGTATCAAAGTCTCAACTATAATTTCTGTGTAGGATATGTTCTATTTCTACTTTATCAGTTTTGCGTATTAGAAATGAATTGAAATTCACCATACATATTATATTATAATATATTATATATTATCTATATAGTGTATATACATTTGAAAAATGTATATAACTTCTTCACATAAATGTATATATTGATATATCTAGGCACTTTATAGATACTGGATCTAATGCCTCATGAAAATACAATAAGCTTTTTCAGGGAAGTTATAGCTACACTCTTGGTTCTTGTTATTTGTTTGTTTTTGTTTTCTTAAAAGATTTAGTAGTTTGCATTAGACCATGAGCAAAAAGTAGCAGATCTAGGATTAAAATATTGATTTTTTGGACGTGTCATTCATTATTATTTCTACTGTGTCATGTGACTGCTTTTGATAACTGCTACTCTAAATAATTATCATTATACTTTTATGTATATTCCAGATAATTTATTGCAAATTAATGTGAGAACTAAGCTTCCTTATTCAAATGAGGACAACACATTTGGAGTGTTTCTAAATTTACTCAAAATAGAATAATGTCAAGTGAATGTTTACTATTTAACCTACTATTTACTTCACTAGGTTAGGTTAATATTGAACAAGTTAATAGTTTAGATTTTTGCATGGACTGTTGGTGGAAGAAGAGTGGTTTTATGAAGTTCTTTCTATGAAAGTACTATATTAATTATTTTACAAGCATTATTCTCCATTTTTGGAAAGATATTTTGGCAGAAGTCATCAAGCTAGAAGAACAGAGAAACCATTGACAGAAATTAATGCAGTAGTCAAGTGTGGTCATATTTGCAAAGATCAGATAAAGGTTTCCATCCATCTGGATTCTATCTATTCTTCCCTCCAAAATATCAGTAATATTTGAGCCTTTTGATCTCTGCTGTACAGGCTGTGGAATTTAGGATGAGAGGGGAAAGGGAGGATGAAGGAAAATTATGAATAAGGGGTTTATTTGATTTCAACATTTGAACATCCAGTATAGTGCTTGTACATAAGCCAGGTTTGCAGGCATTTTTATATTAGGAAGCTAGTGTACAACTCCAGAATCAGTGCCATTAGGAAATTCTTAAAATAGGAATTGTGCAAAGAAATAGAGCCAAAGGGCAGGAAGTGCTTCACAGATACTCCAGAAGACCATAGTTCTATTGGGGATTTATTGAAGTCTTCAAACACTATTTTTATTTGAATTTCCTGGAACTACAAATGTATGCTGTCAAAAGATTTTGATTCCATTTTGGGAAACATGCAACTTTTAAACATTAGAATCATTTTTGCTCTATTATCTTTTACAAAAAATAATGTCACAAGATTTTGTTTTAAAGCAGATTTTTGGAGTATCCACAAAAAAGGGAAAAAAATGCAATAGATGACAGTTAGCTTGGTTTTCTGGAATTTACCTAGTGAAACTATTTTTAATTTTGTGGTCAATTTTAAGAGATTGCAGGGACTTTTAAGTACTTATCAATCTTTTATTGTTTCATATTGACTCATTTAACTTAGATGGGTAGGTGGAAAGAACCTCTACGATGCATTTAATCTTAGAACACAGACTAAAGAAAAGACCTAAATCAGTCAAGAAGACAGACCTCTCTAGTATAGGAGGCACACATTCTCCTGAAAGTGGACAAACCAGTCATTTAGATTAAAGAACTTCTGGGATAAGTACTTACTACCTTGCTTGAAATAATGGAAGCTGATTGTCAAATATAACTGGAAGAAAGTCTGTTCCAGCACATTACACATCTGCCTTTTGCAAATGTTTAGTTACCATAATAGAAAAAATTTAATTCCACAATTCGTATGAAGCTACAATTTCCATGACTCAAGGAGAAGGAATAGAACACTTTGACTTTAAAAAGGTTTCAATAAACCTTTATTTCCAATTACATTTTTTTATATAATAAAAACTTACCTGGCATCAGCCTCATATCTAAAAAAAAGGTTTCAATAACTTGTACCAGATTATATTAATCATCCCGTAGGTATTTAGTGACCATCTACAATATACCATATGCTTAATGAGTTATGTTGAAATTGAAGCTCAAGGGTCATATGCATCCTCTCTGGGGTCTTACTGGAGTTCTTGAAGCTGAGCTGATTATTCCTTTCTTGGTCTATTATGGTGATGTTACATATTTCTGCAACCTACAGGAATGAATGGTGCTTCTTGTGCCTGTCACCCCCACTGGATTGTATGCGCCACACAGAGCTGACACTCTCTAGGTCCTACTCATCTGGGTAAAGCTAGAGAGTAAAATCTTGGCACATGATTAGCATTCAATTCATGCTTAATGAATGACTTAATGAGGCTAAATTAGATATTAATTCTATATTTATAGTATCTGACAACTAGGACAGGGAATGAGACCTGGGTACAGAATACCAGAAGACAAATATTGAGAGATTAGTTACCTTAAGTTGATCATGTAAAGTGGTGAGTTAGAGTGAAAATGCTGGGGGTGGGGGTGAGGGGTGGAGATCAAGCATCTCTGAATGACTTTCCCTTGTTCTTTTCAAATTTTCTGTGCCAACCCTAAGCTCAATTTAAAAATAATTACCTATCCATTACATTACCTTCAGATAATCAGTATCAATCAATCATCATGTTATTTATTTATTTAATAAAAGCAGACTCAGTTTAACCTGATTTAATGGAGAACCCCAAAGCAACGGTATACAGCAGAAATATCACCTCGTCTCCCATTTATCTATCAGTATCTCTTTCCATCTATGTTTGAAATTAGAGTTCAAAATGAATTGAAATACATTTGAACATGATTGCTGCTGACATGTTTTAACAGACAGTGTAAGTGAAGTATGAACAAATCAGTTTAATCCTGGATCTGCAATTTATGTGTCTGAGGTCTTAGACCATGCATTTAATCTCTCTGGCTCTCAGTTATCTTGTCTATAAAGTGGAGGAAATAAGGCCCACCTCATTTATCTTTTAGAGATGTTTTGTGTAAGAAACTGTTTTGCACACTGTGAGACACTGTATAGTGAGGGCTCTTGCTATTACTGTACTTATCATTATTCGGCTAATCATGATAACAGGACTGACCCCGGATCTGAAGGACACATCTGCATAATTACTGTCTTACCTCAGGAACAGTTCTCCATGTTCCCATCTGTGAAACAGCATCTGATAAGTCCTTAAACTCATCAGATAAAGTATACATTGATGGTCCCTGAAGAATTACTGGCACATTAATTTGCTTGCCTAGAAACATCTGGATTCTCTAAAATTAGATTCCTGATGAAAGATCCCTGAAGTATTGCCAGATTTCTGTGTAGATAATTTTATTCAGTTCTCCAAACATGAATTGAATGTCTCTTAGAGGCCAGGAATTGTTCAAGGCAATAGTCTTGCAGATAGGAGATCATGGCTCCTGCCTTCAGAGCACTCACAGTTTATGGACACATCATTATGAATATATAGTCGAATGTCCACAGACTGTAAAATGAAGTTAAGTGTAATTATCACTTAAATTAGCATAGTTTTACAGGAGGTAGGCTGAAACGACATCAGAGACTTTCCTGTTAAGGAAGACACCTGAATCACATGTTAAAAAATAACCAAGAGTTATACGGATAGGCAGTGCAAATGTTATTCCATGCAGAGGGAAGAGCATGAGCAAAGAAATTGAAACTAGGAGGGAAAAAGAGGAATTATTCAATATTGCTGAAATGGAAACCAAAAATGAAGAGAGGTAAGGCTGGAGAAATCTGGAGAAGAATAGAAAAACAGTCTGTGAAGCATTCGTGTGTCATATCCTTGACTCTGTGGCAAAGAAAAACTGTTGGCACGCATGAAACAGGGAAGTGACATTGAGAGACATGGATTTTAAATAGGATGCTGTGGATATTGTATTGATTAAAGGACACTAAGATAGGAAATGAGGATGCTGGTTGGGGACTTAAGGTAACAAGTCAGAGAGATGAACTAAGCCAACAGTAATTAAGATAGACGGCAATAGTTGTGAGAAATACTTACATAGGAGTAAACAGAACTTGACATCAGCTTTAGTATGGCAATGCAAAATAGAAAGATAGCAAGACATATTTCTTAGGTATAATACTTGTGGGATGCCACCTGTGAAGCTACTTTCGTGGTCTTTTACTTGGTACTGAGTCATAGGGGACTTAGGTCTCCCCTTGGGAACGATCCTGGCATTCCTGTGTGCAGACTGCCCAAGGTGTGAGATCTCTGCCCTCGCTCTACTAGTGGGACAGCTCTGGTAGCTCCAGAGCTGGGTGTAACCCTTTGGAATCTGGACAGCCCACCTCCTGCCTTATTTGGCAAAACAACATGAAGAAACCTTTGATGCTTCCCCAATATAAATAAAGCAAACGCAGGCTCTCGCTTTCTCTTTCCAGAAAGAAGAAGAAGAGAAGCATGGTCCCTAAGGTCCGTAAGGTCCAAGAGCATCCCCATCCCTGCTTTCTAAAATTACTTCCTGTGTCCTGTGGTTTCTTCACCATTTTCTCTTTCTTAGCTTTGTTTCGCAGCCAGCCCGTTACATAGAGAGGAAACCCAAATTCTACCGCATACATGGGACGTAGGTGAGAAATACTAGTATCATAAATATGAGTCGTAGTCTATGAAATCAAAAACACAAAATAAAACTGTATTTTATAAGCTACCTAGTTTCTGACTAGGGGAAATTAGTTGTGGGATAGAAAATTCATCAAGATCACCACCATTCCTTAATATTCATATTATTGTTATTATTTGCTATCTACCTTCTCTCTCCCATGGAATAGATTTTGTCCTCTTGTCATTTTATCTTTAGAATCCAGAACACTCTGGCACATACATGTACACACTCAAATATTTATTTACCAAGTGAATGAATCTTGGTAAGTTCCGAACTGAACTGACATGACTCTCCCAGGATAGTGGAGCGGGAAAAGGTGGTGCTATTTTAGAGATTCCTTAGCAGATCCAAACATTGAAGGAGTAAATTAGTGACTTAATTAAAACCTGAACACAGCCATAGCTGTTTTATTTTGTTTTCTGCTCTCTGCATATCACTCCCCTGAGGCATGGAGCACGGAGCTGACTACATGCTGAAAGAGAGGTAAAGAAAGAATTATTCGGGAAAGAAAATATAATTAAAATAATCCAAATTCTTAAATCCCATCTAAGAATAATCCAAATGCTTTTTATTAGCTAACTGGAGTATTTCTATTAAAATATAAAATTAATTTAAATAACATTGAATTAGGAAATGGAGGAGGGCATCAGGGAAAATTCTCTTAAAGAATTATAAATTTTTTAAAAAATTTAACCAAACTGTGCAAAGAAAAGTCATTTATTTATTGTATGTATGGCCATTCACATCTTACTCCCAAACACCACTTACTGCTGGCTGATTTTACTGATTTTTCTCTTCTTCACTCCCTTTCTCCCTTGCTTATTTCTCCCTTCCAGATTGTTTTGTTAGAGGAGGAACCACAGACTTGGGGCAAAGTCATGCAAACCTGGTGATGGAATTTTTTTCAAGTAGAGAACACCAGATACAAAAACCGAGCCAAACAATAACAAAACAATTAGCAGTGTTCAATTGAAGTCCTAGAGGGAGTGGAAGGAGAATCAGCTGACTACAGATGTTTGAAACCTAGATCACAGCTCCCTCTCTCTAGTTTGGGGTAGGGAAAGAAGCTGCAAGAGGACCACCTGCCCTTGGTGTTGCCTCTCTTAGGTGATAGTCCATCTCCTTATCTTATTGTTGGGTGGTGCTTGGCTGTCATAGGCATAGAGGCATCTTCTCAATACATGTTAGCAGTGTTTTAACCATTAATATGCTCAAGAGGTAACAGGTAGGAAGGGTAAAGAAATTTTGGTTAATTTTCCAGCAAGATATGAGTCCACTTTGCAATGCTATTATTTTCCTGGTACCTCTGTTTTGCATTTAAGAAACTAATATTCCTTTCTTTTTTCTTATCTTTGCTTTCAAATCATCCCCTATCCTATAAGCTTTTAGAAGTTTAGTTAGGTGAATAGACTCAGACAAAATATATTTGCAAGATATTTTCATTTTATACCAATATTAGAAAGATATTTGGAAAAACTTTCATTGTCTACAATTATAGAGTATCCAACAGCTGAACACCAAATATCATAATTATGTACTTTATGTACAGCTTTCACAATCCCATATGTGTATTATAGATCTTATGTTTTTTTCTTCCTATGAGGTTAATATTAGTGGTTTGCAAGGTTGAAATGGAAATTTTATAGAAGTTAAATTATTTTCCCCCAATTACATCTTCCTTCAATTGCTCCATTGAGATTTAGACTAAGGCAAGTCTTCCTCTGAAGCCCTTGAATTTTTCAGGACACATCATTGTCCACTACCCTTTTAGTTCTCATTCTACCAGAAAATTCTCAGGCAACCATAGCAATGCATGAATTGTCATCAAAGCAATATACACTCATGGTCAAGAGAGAGTTTCAAATTCTGCGCTTTTGCATTTTTCTGTCCTAGTTTGTTAACAAGAAACATAATTGAACTCATATTACAATTTTGTCTTTTACTAACTGTGTAGAGTAACTCTTCTCATGTCTGAATCTCCAGTTCTCTTTCCACCCGTCCAAAAGAGAGTAAAACAGTAATGAGGCAGTGAAAAAGAAGCATGATAATCCATTGCAAACAGCCTACCACAAACCACAGCACAAACATAATGCTCTATGAACGTGTCACCCCATCTTTTCCTAATTCTGACAATCTGTAAAGTATGCATCATGTTCTCTATCAGCTATTCAGTTATTTGATAAACATGGATTTTAGTATCAATGCTTGGATGTAACTAAAACTAAAGCAGAAGAAATAAATGTCTGAATAAGAAACTCCCCTTTCTTCCCTTGGTTTCTCTAAGAAGTTGGTCCAACATTTCTAAAGTTTCAGAAATGAATCAATAAGGATATCTTATCAAAATTACTTCTCGAATGCGTACCTAATGTAGGATTCTGTATCAAGCTTTTAGTAACAGTAATTCATAGCTTTCTCAAGTAGCTGAGAGCCCTAGAAAGAGGGACCAGGATTGTACCTGAAGCCACCCTGTGACTGGTGCAACTGTGCTCCCAGCCAGGGCCCTGAGCCAGGAGTCCTGAGCCCAGGATGCAACATTCCATCTGCTGGACTAAGCAAAGGTAAATGACCCCCTATCCCCAAGGGAGTCATTCAGTTCCAGAAGGGGATCTCACCTTTCACAGGACAGTAAGGCTTGAGAGATGCTTTGCTACATGACTGAAGAATGAAAAAAAAAAAAAATCGGAGATCTAGTTAACGAAATGTATTGAGGTCATTTCTACCATATATTGATGGAGCTCAGAAACAGTGTCAGGAGGGCTATAATTAGGAGATACGGTTAAAAATTTAACAGCACTCCAGATTTCAACTACATCTATCACCCTTGTTAACAGCACTCTCTTCCCCTTTGCACTTTATGGGGCTTATAGTCTTCCCTTCTCTTTTTCAGTATTTAAGAAAAAAAAATATGCAAAGATGAATGTTAAAGAAATATCATCACCTTTTGGTGATATTTTGAAAAGATATTTTGAAAAGATATTTTGGAAGAGCCAGAAAGTTCCTGGAAGGTAGGCTGAGTTCTGTCTCTGTCATTCTCTTGATAGTAGTGAAGTCTAGACCTCTCTGACTGAGAGATAGGAAGTCATCTGGCCCTTGTGCTCAAGGTCCTCAGTGCATTCATGAGAGGCGATGGCCCTTGATCTTATTGGACTTGTAGGGCAAAAGCAGACCAGCACACCTGCATCTGGAAAGGCTAGTTTACAACAATGCACTAGAGTTACCCCTTGAAAATTTCACACTTATAGATTACTGCCTGTACTTAAAGATAGACTTTATTTTTAGAGAGGTTTTAGGTTTATGGAAAAACTGAGCAGAAATAGAATTTTCATAAAACCCCTGCCCACAGACATGCACAGCTCTCATACTATCAACATCCCACACAAGACGGGTACATTTGTGACAATCAATGGACCTACATTGGCACGTCATTATCACCTAGAGTCCACAAAATAAAATCAAACATATTTGCTTATTGTACCTCCTCCCAGAGTCATTAATATTCTTTTGGCTTTGTGAAAGACCAAGAGTAAGCTGTCGTGAGCCATGTTTTCAAGTACACACATTTGAAAACATGGCCACTTTTCTATGTATACCCTTCTAGAAGAACCATATCTCTAGGGTCTACCCATAAATTATTATTTCAAATATTGTATGTCTTAATCCTTGTAAGCAGAGGCTAATATATGTTATATAAATTACCCTAGTGTTGATGATCTGTAAATAATTTAAATGACATCCCATAGGAAAAAGGTTGCAAAAAGAACAACATTTGCTTGGTAAATATGGACAATCCAAAACAACTTTGCTAAAAAAAGGTTAATATTTTAAGTGACAAAACCCAACAAGTCATAATTGAGGTAACTATTTCCTTTTTCTCATTTTAGAAACACTATAAGCCATTGCAACAGAGGTAAGAAGGAGGTGATCTAATTACTTTTATGTGAAACTTTTTTTCTACATGTGGCCTAGCATTTGTCTTCTGATAAAACAGCATCATAAAATATACAAACTAAACTTTTTACACTCTGAAAATTGTTTGTAAAATGATGAAAAATGTTTTCCAAAGTTCCTATTTCTTTTTTGAAAATGATAGTTGATTTTAGTTCCATAACTAATAGAAAGAAAAACTATTTTTAAAGTGGGACTTTGGACTAGATTCAAGACTAGCAAATTTCCTTAGCCCCAAATGATTTTGATAATTGTATTTGTCAGAAACAGAATCCATAGGAGAATATACATATAACCAAGTGTACGCACATGCACATCCAAAGGTATGAGAACCAGGAGAATTACTGGTTTAAGTTACTGTCAAAGTATAAGTCAGGAAAACACTGATATTCCATTTTAAATACTATGAGATGAGATCAGATACAGCAATTCTCTCTTACTCAGTCTTTTCCTTCTACTCAGGGTCTCAATAGTTTTGATGATGCTACCACCTTGGGTAGGGCAATTTGCTTTACTCAGTCTGCCAGTATGAATTAAATCTCACCCAGAAACACCCTCACAGACATACTCAGAATCATTCAATCAAATATCTGTGCACCCTGTGACATAGTCAAGTTGACACCTAAAATTAACCATCACAATAATGTTATCTTTTCAATGCTAATTGTTTATGCTTGTGAGAACTTAACTGTACTATTCTAACTGATTTTTTAAAAAAGTCCCTGAGTACAAACAGTTTGCTCTTTTCTTTCACAAGCTGATCAGTTAATGAAGGACACACAAACACTTAGTTGGCATAATATTAGCATAAGCAAAGGGCTAAGTGTGATCAGAAGAGCAAATGGTTGGTTTGGAATAGGGAGGCTAGAAAACAATTAATGAGAAGATAAATATCTGAATTGGACCTGCATTGTGAGTGGAAATTGGAGGAAATCTGTGAGAAATAGGATAATAAAAGGCCCCCATGGAATACTTTTTCTGAAATATTAAGAACATGGTCAGGATCTCACACTGAAGACAGGTCAATATCATGCGAGATATGAGCTGCTTTGTAGAAATTATTCCCTTCTTGTTTTCTTATGTTTGAAACTTCACCCTCAGGATCACAGCCACCATTCATGAAGAGAGAAGTTTACCTTGAGAGCAGTGAAATTGCGCTTGCATAGAGACAAGGCCTGATTCCCCAACTGCTGGTTTCATCTTTCCTCTCTCCCTGTTTTGTTTCTTCAGATTCGACATTTAAACTAGACCTTTATACTTGGTTTCTGGTTTTGTTTGTTTATAGATTTTTGAAAGAAATTTGACACAGAATTTGCTCTTAATAAAAACTGTGGTATTAAATACAAAATGAGTAGTCTTTCCTCTTTGGTCAACGTCTCTCCTTATAAACTTGATGAATGACTTTCAGCAACCATCCACATAATCTCTGAAGCATAGATACTTTGGATATAATGATCACCTTGTGACTGTTTGGGTCAGGAATGTCTCCCAAATGTTCGCTTGAGACCTTGGTTCCCAATGCAGAAGTGTTCAGAGATGGAGATTTTAGGAAGTGATTGAGTCATGAGGACTCTGATTTCATCAATGAACTCATCACTTCAGGGATTTGTCATTGGTGGGACTTGGTGGAAATTGTAGGAGCAGAAGCTAGAAGGAGTTGGGGCACACTCTTGGGGAGCACATCTTGTCTCTGGTCCCTTCCTCTCTGTTTCCCAACTGCTGTCAGGTGAGCAGGTTTCCTCTACTACACCTTTTTGCCATGATGTTTTGCCTTGCCTCCAGCCCAAAGCGATGGAGCAGGCTGTCTATGGTCTGAAATCTTAAAAACTGTGAGCCAAGATAAATCTTTCTTTAAGTTGTTTTTCTCAGGTATTTTGTCTCAGTGATGAAAAGCTAATACAACCCTCATCTGTACAAAACCGAATTGAACATAGCATATAAAAAAGAATCTTGTTTCACAATTGGTGATTAGTAATAGAGCATCTCATTACAAGTCAAGAGCAAAAATAGTGCTCTTTCTGCTCTGTGGGCAAAGATATTGCAAACTCAGCTATTTTCATCATTTTTATATTATATTTGTATTCTCAGTCTTAAGAACAGTGAAAGCACTAGAGATCAAACTTTCTAATCAAGTGGATAAGATTCTCTCTGCTTACTTTGCCTTTTTTTTAAAAAAAAATTTTATAACCATACACCTGTGTTCATTTTATGATTCATTTTTTATCAAGTAAGTAACTACAAAAAAAAAATGAATGGAGAAGGAGACACATAACACCAATCCATAATTATCTTCTGGTAATTTAACAAACTACAAGTAATGTTTTCTTTCAGAACTGGGATTCTTTTACTCAATTAAAATTACATACTTTACAAGTCCGTTTGAAAATGCCAAGTTAATAATATGAAGAAGGTATATATAAATAGGTTTGAATATTTATCTTTATATGCATGTTAATTTGGAAAACTTTAATGTATTTTTCTTCTGGAAAAGTAGAACCATTGAGATAAATACTGTGTAAAATAAGCCAAAAGGTTCTTAACGCATATGTGATCATATCATAACTATCATATACATTAGAGAGAAAAAATTAAGTCGAGGAACACTTTTCTCTTGTATTGGTTACAAACATGGGTCTCTAACATATAAAGGCTGGCATAAAGTTCTTTTTCATCATTTTATATTATATTTGTATTTTCAGTCTTAAGAGCAGTGTAAGCCCTAGAGATCAAACTTTCTAATCAAGTGGATAAGATTCTCTCTGCTTACTTTGCCTTTTAAAAATCATCAAATAACTTCACTTTACAAATCATTAGCCTATTGTGTCTGAAAAATAGCTCATATACTTTGAAATTTTATCTTTAAATAGGGGAAATACACAATGTGTATGTGTGTATGTATATGTGTATCTGTAAAAGTTTAGAATAGAAGGGTGCTTTGGATAAATTCTAGAAGCAATAAACAATACTTATGAAACAACATTAATATTCACCATTGATAATTTTATTTTCTCCAATGATAATTTTAAAATTTGTAAATTTCCTGTTTACACATTCTGCTCCTTTCCCACCACTCACTTCTTCTCACATTTAGCACACTTTTTGTCACCTTTTAATATCACCAGAAATTACAAAATTTCTAATATTTGGAATGGAGCAAAACACTAAGTGCCAATTTTACTTTTACAGGAAAACACTTCCAGAAAATAATTCCAATGCAATTTTAATATGATTTGTTGCAAACCATAGGGCCTTGGACAGAAGAAAAATCACTTTGCAAAAAAAAAATTCTTTAAAAGTTCAAATAGTCCACTTTTATTTGAGGTAGTATTATTCCTAATATTATCAAACTTTAATAAATTATTAGGGAAAAGAATCCCTGATCTCTAAGAAGGTGATTGCAGATTCTTACCACATCAACTTTGTAACAGTGTCTTTAAAAGTAGATGCTAGTAAATCTGAATTAGCTTCTTTGATTATGGCTTTCTTGGCTGGAATCATGGCTAAAAGGTTAAAATTGCATTTGCTATATTATTTAAGTATGATGTGGACTTCTAAAAATTAAAGTCCATGTTAAAGTTAAAAAAAAAAAAACACAACAGTCCATGGAACAGAAATTTCACCTTCTTTGAGTTACTCCAGGGACAACACTGAGCAGAGGCAGCTTTGGGAAAGGCAGTAAAACTTACACCACCCCCCCCTTTAGCTTTTCCAGGGGCAAAGAAAAGAGCAGGCAAAATACAGAAGGTCATGCATGACAAGCCAATGCAAACCATTGTGAATGGGAGTCTCTTTGGTATACGAGATGATGGAATTAGACAAAGACAAAGGGATGCTGAGGGTCTGAGTGGGAGCTTCTTCCAGTGAGACAGACCCTCCAATTCATGGCTAAGGTAAACGTTCTTGTGCAGAATGAGGAGCAAATCAATATTTTTATGTTCAATATTCAGCTCAGGGACAGCAAAAAGGCCTTCGTATTTCTGGAGTAATAGTCACTGATGTTAGCAGAATTATTTTTGTAACTCAAATAAAGCTTTATGGAGGAATTTTGTGTATGTAGGAATTTTGGGTATTACACTTCTGTAGCTAAAAAACCCCAGTAATAGAAATTGCAGGATTTGTACAACTTCTTTGCTTTCTAGTTTATTTAATTTCAATAATTTGTTTTCATTTTCTAGAAAGCAGTAACCAATCATGAAATAGATGCTATATAATATAATCCAAGCCTTGAGAAGCTAATACACTTTGAACCCTTATCCACAACTTTCAGTGAAAATGATGATAGTAATAATAACTTTGTGATCCAAACAAAAATAAGTACAAGTAACTCACAAACTTCATTTTAAAATGAATGTATTTAGTATACTGTGTGAGGAAAGGGTCTGGAATTGGTGTCTCTCAGGAGCAAGGGACTAGTAGAAAGGTGTAACTGGACAAGTAAGCATGCGGCTAGATTTTGAAATTTCAACCTAAAACTTATGGTTTTAGGATTTCAAGGATTCATAAAATAAAGAGAATGTAGTCAAGTGGAAAAGGACAAATACATAATTCATGAAGCAGGCCTTTCTGACATACCCTGCTGCTTTTGGCTCCTAAAAATAGATCGGTTAAGAGCAACATGTAATAATTTCCTTTAGAAAAGTGGTAAAGATATATTTTATTTGAAAATGTTCTAAATTTTTGCAGTATAAGCAATAGCCGAATCTTTAGTCTATTTTGGAGAAAGACATGGGTTTATACAGACAGATTTGAAATAACTACTTCTTTTTTTCCTCCCTGTGGCCTTATTAGCATCTAGCTGGAAGGCAGCACATTCTTCTTTGCTTCACTGTGTTCTATGCAAATTACTGGGGTGGAAAGTGCCTTTACTAATAGATTTAAAATACACTTCAGAGTGATGCATTTTCTTGCAGACAGCATTTTTGACATGGAATCTTCAATTGGGGGCAAAGACATTTACCATCAATTTGAAATCCAGAGAATATTTAATCTGGTGACATATCCAGTAGCATAAGAAGCCATTTCAGAATAATTCGAGATTTAAAACCTTGGACTGCATAAGTATATTCGTTATCACTCTTCTCTAAAATTCTGGCCTTCGTTAATATATTCAATTTGCCAAGTAGGATCATACAGGTGTATCAAATCCACGTAGAATTATTTTTCAAAAAACATTATGTTTATACTTGCTTAGGCCTATATTATTTTTCCTGTTTTATTCACAGACTATGTTTACTTATTTATGGTTTACAATATTATAATTCAATACATGTATTTCAGAACTATTTTCTTTATAAATTAGATTCTCTTGCCATGAACTTAAGAATATAATAGTATTTGAAATTTTACTATCATTTTGAGGTTAAGCATTATAAAATATTCATTCCAGCTATATTTGCATGTACAAATAATCACATTAATGTAGCTGTTTTGAAATATTTCTGATCTAGAAAAATGTAAAATGAATATAAAACTGGAATGATTAAATTTTACTTATCTTTTTAACAGTACCCAGTAAAAGTCTTCTTTTACTTTAACACTTTAATTTATGCTATAAATTAGCATAATCTTATTAATTCTCATCTGTCTCCTAAGAAATGCCAGATTTACAAAAACATTCAAACCACAAAATCTATAGTGTATAGACTTCTAGTAGTCTACCTGTCAGTTCTGATTATTTTCAGTAATCCAGTTATTTCACTGACCTACTTTTTCAATGACTAGTGAAGATTCTAGGCAAAAATAAAAAGTTTTATTTTTTCTTGATGGTGACTTTTCCCCCCCATGATTAATAACAATTTAGTCAATATGTTTATAAAGTTAACTTTATTTATGGAATTTTTTCCATATATTTGTAATAAAATAATTAATTGTCCATATTTCTTTATTACTGAGACACATTGTGTCTAGTATATATTGTGTGGATTCCATTCAATCTACACCTTTGGAAAGAATAAAAACTGAGTATTAATGTATCAATGAAATAGCTTCAAAGTATAACAACTGCTGACCTAGTTTATGGCATTTTTGGTACTTTCCATGGGAAAATAATTGAGCTAAACTTGATTCCTATGAATATAGTTTTAAGTTTTGATAATTATGGGGTTTGGTTTTTAATCCTTTTTGATATCATCCTCTAACTTCATTATACTTATCTATACACAGTACACTTAATCATTCACATCATACATACATGCACACACATATATTTGAACTAGTTTTATCTGAAATGTCAAAGACATGACACTATGAAGTGACAAGATCTTACCACTCATGCTGCCAAACTAGAACCTGTCAAGGGCAAATGATTCTTATTGCTCTGAAATGTTTCTGATCATTTTGGAGTCCTACTCGGTCAACCACAGAGGGGAAAAAATGAAATGAAAAACATCTTCATTTTATAATAGCAACATAAATACATAACATTATTGACCTTATTAAAATGGATTGAATATATGCTGAAATGCTAATCTTTCCAATCCACCATAGCACTATTATAATAATTGTGTACTAAATCAGACTTTCAGGGAGGGGGGATAGAAGGGGATAGGAAAGATAGCAGAATACAACAATTACTAATTGGGCATTATGTAAAATTGTGGATGTGTAACCGACGTGATTCTGCAATCTGCATTTGGGGTAAAATTGGGAGTTCATAACCCACTTCAATCTAATGTATGAAATATGATATGTCAAGAGCTTTGTAATGTTGTGAACAACCAATAAAAAAATAAAAAATTAAAAAAAAAGTAAAAGAAAAAAAAATAATAAATCAGACTTTCAGTATCACATGTTTATTTCTGTGTTTTTAATGTGTGCCTTTTAGTAAATGTTATAGGAAATAGTGTAACCACCATTCAATAGGAATATGTATTGTACTTTCATAAGACTTATCAGCTGTCCTTTATGAATATCCATAATGCACAATGTTAAAATGAGAAAGCTATAATTGGTAAATAGGTCAATAAGAGCACAGTTCAGAAGACAGCATATCATGCTGTCATTTGTTCTCATCCCCCCCATAATGAGGATGTTTGCATTGTAGGTTAAAAGTTGCTTCTGTGAAAAGCAAAATTCGAATCATATACAAAGCTGTTGGACCAGGGATGACAGAGTTCTTAACAAGAAAGGATAGAGCAAGCACTAGCCAACCCCAATGTGTCTATTATAATAAAATTCAAAGGAAAGAACTAATCTGAGCAATGGATATGAAATAGGAAGCACATACTTCTGAGGAAAATATGTGAGAGATGATCACAAAATGATTCATGACCTTAAAACTATTGTGGTGCCTTAATAGAGGGAAACCAACTTTCAGGTGCACAATAAGAATAAATCATTGACTTTCTAATTTTTGATGTCCTCTTATTTATAAAATCCTATATGAAACTCTTTTGTAAATAGCTGATACAGTAAATGTTAGAGAAAATTCTTCTTCATTAATTGTGCTTTTAGAGAGAAAAATTAAAAAGCTATTGCTGGAAGTTACAAAACTGATTTGTAACTGTCTACTGGGCCCTTAGGTAACCTTCAACAAGATTTAGTTAAAATGAATTAGATGCATCTAAGTCTCAATTTACCTGATCTCAACTTGAAAGGAAAAATATGCAGCTTAGTTTGTATAGATAAAAGGTAAATTTGATATAATCCAAGTTTGAAACTTACCAAAATAAGGTCCTCAATTTGAGGATCTAAAATGTTAGCACTTTTAACCTTTCATAATCCTGAAATCTGTTATGTTATAACAGCAGGAAGGAATCTTTTCTAGTGAGAAATGCCCCCAAATAAAGCAAATAGACAAACAGACTGGATTTTCTTTTTTTATAAAGCAAATTTTGTTTATGCTCCTATTCAGTATTCAAAAAAGGACATTTTGCTGCTAATAGAAAAGAATCTAAGCATTATCCTCTACCCTATTATAGTGGATATTACACACTGTCAGCAAAGACCATTTCGTCCGATACTTTTTGGCTTTGCAAACCTCTTCCCCATATGACCACGATATACTATGATCTTGATAGAATTAGGAGTTTATACCTTTCAATCCACCAAGTAAGACATACAAATTTAAATTCAAATCAGTTTAAATTAACATTTTTAATTTTGAACGTGTTTTAATTGTTCTCTAGTTTATGGCAACAAAAATCATTTTCTTCACATATGTAAAGAAATTTGTTTGTTAATTATTCATGAGTATTCTTTTAAGCCTAAAAGAGAGTTCTCTAGAATATTTCATTTGACATGTATCAATTTGAACCTGATCAAATCCAAAGTATACTTAGCCAAAAAGATCACATCCTCTATCACAAAACTCTAAGTAAGCATTTTATTGTAAAAATGCTTATTTATTTTTGAAGTTAAAATAAATAAATATCTCCAAGTCATTTATTAGACTAAAAATGAAATAGATGGTCATGTTCTAAGCTGTAAAAGAATTCTCTATCTAATAATAACTAGGTTAGGCTTCATTCTAATAATAATTACTATGTTCGAATTACAGAAGTTTTTAAAGGTAGTAAAATATAATTATATAGCGTGAACTAAATGTGCAGATTTGATATTTTTTATTTCTACACCATATGACAGCCTATCAATTTATGAGAAATGGTTTATGTCATTATCATCACTTTGTTCTCATTAAATCCACATAATCTTTGATTTCTTTTAATTTAATCAAAGTAATACATGTATTTTATTTAACAAAGTTGAATTATGCCAAAAGGCTCATAATGTAAAGTAGTTGCTTTTGCTGTCTGAACTACCATCATTATAATCCCTAGACATAGCTAGAGTTGGCCTTCAGTGTCTTTGGGTCTACCTCCATGGATTCAATCAACCATTGGTGGAAAAATTCAGGAATCTGTACTGATCACATGAAGACTTTTTTCTTGCAATTATTCCATTTGTATCTCTCTGTGTGTGTGTGTGTGTGTGTGTGTGTGTGTGTGTGTGTGTGTATGTACTGGTGTACTATACAATAAAAATTTACATGTCATTTATATTATGACATTATGTTAGGCTTGGTAAATGATCTAGCAATGATTTAAAGTATATGAGAAGATGCACATAGGTTAGATACCAAAGTTTCTTTGGGATCTTTATTCTATTATCAACTCCATATTTATAAGAGAAAAAAACAGGTTATGTTATTTTTGATATAAAATTCTTGACAGAGAGGTATTATTTTATATTCTTATCAATATTTTTTATTGCCACTATTTTTATCATGTGATCACTATTCTCTGTTATTAGCATTCCATGTTTTCCTTCTTTCTTTTTTTGTGTGTACTCTTTTTTATCTGTTGTCATATTAAATAATTTCTTAATTTTTTTCAACTCTTTAGGCTTTTGACAGAGTACTAAGTTGTCCCATACCTTCAACAACCTTTGAATACAACTTTCTGGGGTCAAATACACTGGATTTTGTTTAAAACCTCCATGCAGAAGTGTCCCAGGCACTGGCCCAGTCTGAGCTGGATGGAAATGCTTCTCTCATCACTCCAAAGATAGTAACTTAGCAATATGTCAAGACCTGGGTGGTAGAAGTGGTCGCTTCTTGGTATAGAAATGAAGGTGGTTACTATAGAGTATTTAAAGAAAATACTTGATCTGATTAAGAATAAATTTGTTTTTTATCATCACTGTGCACCAGTAATTCCTCAAACATCAATTATAAAATATCCTTCCAGGTCCATTTGCTCCCATAACCATGCCTCTCATATATTACTGTGTTAATAGTTTTTAAAAAAGACTTTTCTTACTTTTTTTGAATTTTATATGTCCTCTGAATTCATCTTTATTTCTTTCCTTTTATTTATTTTTCATATATTTGTTTCATTCATGTTGGAGGTCTTTGAAGAAAGCCTGGTGATTTTCAGCTGCAGATTCATTTTACTAATGAAATTACTAAAAATTCTAGGGGAAAAAAATAACCCTGTGTGCCTTGGATATACTTGTAGAGTGGTAGGCTGGCTTTTTTGGGTTGACCCCAGATGTCATGTTATGAGGATTCTCTCTGTGGGCTACTCCTGTGAGCCAAGGTTTCTTTCAGTCTGGTTGCTGATGTTCTGGGAGCTAAGCTAGAAAAAGCAGCTAGTAGTTTAACTATTCTTAAGTCTCTTTGATAATCAATAGCTTGCACTTCATTATTATTTTCCTTTGCAGTTTTTTAGGAACCATCTTGTTCTATTCTGCCCATTTTTATCTTCCTTGATTTTGTTCTTAGGCTAGAGATTCTTCTGTATTTTTTAAATATGCTGTTTATGTTTTCCTCTATTCAAATTCCTTTGGGGTTAAAACTACTATAAATACAACATTTCTAATTCTGAATTTTGAGGTAGTGTTACAGTTAATTCTGTTACAACAAGATTGTTTTAGAAATCTTTCAGTCTTTTGAAAACACATACAGATAAATAAAATCTAATAGTATATAAAAATAAGTTTTATTAATATAATGAATTTTTATGGAACACTGTCCCCATAATCTGAGAAAATTAAAAAATGAACCTAAAATGTTCTTTACATGATTAAAATTCAGTTAATTATTGATGGCTACTTGGGATCTATGTAAGAGTTTGTTGTTGTTTTTATATATTGTTTGTAAGTTGTATTTTATAGTATTATTGATTGTGATTGCTAACTTAAATACAGTTACTCAGTGTCAAACCAATCATGAGTCAGAGAAACGCCATGAGGAACAAAAAATAGACCCAAGGTAAGAGGACCCTTGGTTGTTAAAGGTTCCTAATGAATTAGTACATGGATGATGATGTTGAATCATTGTTGACTGAACATGTTCTGAAATTATTTTCCCAAGAATGACTGCATTCACATCTTTCTCTGTAAAAGTTAGAGCCAAGTGATCACAATCACAAAAGTTTCCTAGAATTCGTTAATTCACACTTAACCTCTTTCTCAAATATTTATAGAAATAAGGGAGTGAGTTACACAACTGAGAACATTCTTATGTACTGAATTGAAATTTAGCTGTCATTGTCTTGGTTATCCAAATAAAGTTTAAAGTCATTACAGTAAATTTTGTAATTTTCCTTGGGAACAAATGTTTAAAAATATGGTATTTCATGTTACCTCTATTCTTGAATTCTGGTTTACATGGGACAAGCAGAGACTTATCAGGCAAACCTAAGCCAAGTTTAGAAGTTAAAGAAAATTCAATGTAAAGGAAAGCTTATATCTTGAAACAACATGAAGAAACCAAGAATAAGCAGTTTATGCTGAATAAAGAAAATGGACAATTAGAAATATTAATGGTCATTTAGACTTCATAAATCTATTTTCCTTATATGCATTAAAGCCTATTTATGTTTGGTTAAATTTCTAATTGGAGGTGAGACAAATAAATAACCTGCCATAAGTGATCTGCTTTATTACCTAAAGAGAGTGAGACTTAATTGGAAAGACTGCTCAAGGACAACCTCTGGTTTTGTCAGCCACAACACCCCAACACTCTCCTGTGTGAACGGTCTTTCCAACATGTAAACAGAGTTGCATCACTCTGCTTCTCAAACACTTTCAAAGGTTCTTATCACCTACATCTATAGGTACAATTTTTGGTGAAGAATAAGCATAGAGTTTTCTCTAAGGCAGTATTTTAATTTTAGCCTTTAGTGAAACATTAACACAGGAGGAGGTCACAACAGGATGTTCAGAAATATGGAACAGAAGAGAAATTTGTGACTCTCACTTACTATAAACCTGGGTGCTTGTGTCTCCTCTGATTTGGGTAAACATGAACTCCAACTTCCAGGACAAACCTCACTTATGCCTGTTTCCTCTTTAATTATCTTTAGTTTTACCTTTCACATTCAAGGACGAATGGGTTGTATGATGAAATGTATTATTTACCCTAGTAATGGATGGCAAAGCCATTCTTAGTATAGGTCACAGTAAATTTTTTTAATGGACATGTAAACTGAATTTGTTTTCCTAGGATTTTTGTGTGCATTTATTTCTTAAACATTAACAAAATAGAAATATTCTGAATATCCCTCTTTCTTTCTTTCTTTTATATCCTTGTATAACCAGGTCCTTTTGCCTAGATTAGCTTTGCCACTTTATCTCATTATTGCCTTTCAATAAAATTCTTAAGTATTTGTGAAGTCTTGGATCTACTTTGGAAACAATACAGTGTCATATCTATTATGTATTAAACATTTGTGTACAGTTAACAGTTGAGAAACAGGTAGCACTGAGTAATATAAACACATGGAAATTACATAATTTGGAAGCATAATATGTTTGGAATTGAGGGAGGAAGTTCAGGGAGAAATGTTTGCATTTAATTCACTATTTGTGTTGGGAAAAATGGCCAATGAATGTGAATATGTAAATGGAGTTAGAATGCAGAGAATCTTTAATGCCAGGCAACATGCAAATTCTTTCATGACAAGCATGTGAAGACAGACACAGACACATAGACAAACATTTACTCTAATGGGTATTTGGTTGGCAGATGACAAAAAGAAATGGCCTTTCTGAAATAAAAGTTTCTTGCATAAGTGCCTGGAACAGTTCAGAGCCTCTACAATGAGAAGATAGAAATATGAAAATACTCTTACCAAATATTTTAGCGTGGGTCTTCCAAGAAAATAGAATCAAGGACTGATATGCAGATTTTTTTATTTTAGCAAGTGATCAGAACAGAGGGAGTGTAAGAATCAATGGAAAAGCATATTGTCCAAGGTTGCTGTTCAGGTTGTTCACTGTTCTAGACAAGGGGAGTCAGTTCCCACGGTCACCCCTCTCCATGTCTGTGTGGAAGACACCAGGGATTTCTTGTCCAAAGGGAGGAAGGAGTTGCCATGTCCTGTCCCTGTTATGGTAATGACCCATGGATATTGACTCCCTTCCTATCCAGTTTACTCAAGTGTTCAGGTGCTACCAGGATGTATATATTTACAGCAGCTTGTCACAACATCTTCTGGATAAAAACTCTGCTCAGAGGGTGTGAGAAGAGACAAAGAGCTGTCTCATACACTGTTTTCATAGAAACAGAATTAAGAAGGGTATTTTTAAAGCATTTTCTAGTTAACTTGACTGTATTGTATTTTTACACTCTTAGTCTCTAAGCCTAAGTTTTTATGTCTTCTGTCAAGTCTTCATTGTTCATTTGCATGATAACTCTGGTGGATAAAGGAAGAGGCTAAGTGTTAAATGATACATTCATATGTGAATCACAATAGAAATATGATTTAAAGAAGTTATAATACATCTGCTTGAGGAAGGTAAAAAAACAACTGTTTTCTTTGAGAGGATAGAAACTGTTTTCATCCCTCAGAAGCAAAGATTATATTTTATTTATTTTTTTCTATTCTCAGTATTGTATCACAGATAAGGCATGTGTGAGTACATGTTTGAGTGCAGGGAAATTAAATAACACAGTGCAGAAAAGAGTAATGTCTCAATAAGTTAACTATATTAAAGTAGGTTTGATACAAAAAAGACTTCAAAAGCATTATAGTATGTTGTAGTGATTAATAATAATATCACATTGTCTGTTCTTGATTTATTGTTATTTTGATGCAGATCACTAAGGAAAAATTTAATTTTAAATTTTGTTATTCAAATTCAGAAAATATTTTTTTATAAACTAACATGTTCCCCTATAAGCAAATATATCTATGCCTCACAATTAACACTATGTTTTACTGTTTAAAATTTTAATCACAAATAAAATTCAAATATTCACCTGGACTAATAGAACTGAATTAGCTCCAGTGGCTTCTTTATCTCTCAGTCACTTTGCCTTCACTCTTTATTTCAAAACTACTGTTTAGACAGAGATCTTCATAGTAGCAAAGGGGTAAAAGGTCTCATGTGAGCCTGCTTGCAAGCTTAAATGCATCTGGAGCAAAACAAATTTACTCTTGAAATGAGCATGCACAGCAGACTCTGAGCATGTTGGGGGCTGACTGCATTGTTCATAATTGTGTGAATTAGTTTCTACATACAATACAATGTTTATTAACAATGCATAAGCCAAATTGCTAAAATGAGGCTTATATGTGTATTACTAGAACTTCACAGTAATCATAGAGACTCTTTAGACTCTTTTCAATTTCATTACATTTATTAGAATCATAAAAATGTGATAAAAATTAAAAGTAGGTCAAATGTAGCCAGCACTATTATTATTTTTAAAATTCTCTATAGAAAACAGATCCTCTGAATTCAGGAACAGGCCCTTCAACAACCCTATCTTTTGATAAACCTCTGATAGTTAGTGCTGTTTCCCCCACTTTTTTTAACATATAAGAGATATTTACTGCATTCCTGGAAATTTTGATGTTGGCAAGTATGTGGGGGCAACGACACACTCATACATTGCTGGTGGGACTGCAAATTGGTACAACCAATCTGGAAAGCAGTATGGAGATTCCTTAGAAAACCTGGAATGGAATCACCATTTGACCCAGCTATCCCGCTCCTTGGTTTATACCCAAAGGTCTTAAAATCAGCATAATATAGTAATATAGTCACATCAATGTTTATAGCAGCCCAATTCACAATAGCTAAACTGTGGAAGCAATCTAGATGCCCTTCAATAGATGAATGGATAAAGAAACTGTGTCATATACACAATGAAATATTACTCAGCATTAAAAGACAATAAAATTATGGCATTTTGCAGGTAAATGGATGGAGTTGGAGAATATCATGCTAAGCGAAGTAAGCTAATCCCCAAAAACCAAAGGCTGAATGTTCTCTCTGATAAGTAGATGCTGATTCATAATGGGGATGGCCATGGGAAAAAATGGAGGAACTTTGATAGGGCAAAGGGGAGAAAAGGGTGGGAAAGGGGGCAAGGGGATAGGAAAGATGGACTGAGATGGACATCATTACCCTAGGTACCTGTATGACTGCACATAGGGTGGGATGGTACATTGTGTACAACCAGAGAAATGGAAAATTGTGCTGCAATTGTGGACAATGAATAAAAATGTATTCTGTTTTCATATATATCTAATTAAAATAAATAAATTAATAAAAAATTAAAAAAGAGATATTTACTTCCAAATCAAGAATGTTTTACTATGACTTACTCCAGAAGCTTTGTAGATTTTGCTTTTATGGTTAACTTGATGCTCTCTTTCTCATTACTTCTTAATATAAAAAAAAGAATATTTAATAAGGCAGGAATTAAAGTTCACTTTTTTTTTTCTGTGTGAGTGTTCAGTTGTCCCAGTGTCATTATTGAAAAAGACAGGATTTTTTTATTGACTACACTGAAACTTTTGTTAAAAATCAATTGATCACATGCATGTGGGTTTATACATGGACCCTATTAATCAACATGATTTTTCTCATTGATTTATATAATATTCCCCTATATTCTGTTAGTAAGGTGAATTATATTGACTTTGATATATGGACTTCATCTGTCATTTCTAGATTAAGCCTACTTGGTTATTATTTTTATGTTGTTAGATTTATTTTGCTAATATTTTGGTTGAGAATCTTGGCAAAAGCTATGTTTTTAATGAATTTTTGTCTTGGATTTTCTTTTCTTATAATGCTTCTCTCATGTCTTGTTAGCACAATTCTGTTGCTTCCAAAATTAGTTGAGAAACGTCCTCTAGTTTGCAAAAGAACTGATGTAAATCTGTCATTTCATTTTTAAATGTTGACAGAATTCACCAATTAAATAATCTAGGTCTGGTGTTATTTTAGTGGGACAGTCTTGGTAATGAATTCCATTTCTTTATAAAGAGATATTAAGATTTTCTTATTGATTTAATATGAGCGAGTCATGTCTTCCACAGAATTTCCATGTGGACTTCATGGTTCCTTCCTCTGCATGGTTGTCTCATCTCTCCCTTGTTCTGTAGACCACAGCCATGTCTTCTACTCCTTTCTCTGATTTCTACCTCTGAGCCATTCTTACTCCATCATACTCTGCCTGAACTCCAGCTTGCCATGTCATAGTTGATATCATGTCCCCAAGCAAAGAGCAATGACAATCCTGGAGCGTGTGTCTCCCTTCTCACAGGAACTTCTCCCGTGCATATCTAGTCCTTGGAACAGAAGCTTCTCATATTCCCCCTTGCTTCTCAGTTCAATAGCTTATGAAGGGAGGATTTTATTTTCACCCAAATTGCTTCATTATAGCTAAAGAGGAATTGCTGTATGTTTTTATTCTTTATGTCACCATCCTAGTTTATATACTACACAATATTACAATTCTTTCTTTTTTTTAACTAATATTACAGACACTTGGTTTCCCAGGTCCTCTTTCAAAATGTTGGATTCAACATTTCAGTCCTATCTCAAAATGATTCTTTATTGCATAAAAGATGAATTACAAATTCAGTGTTTTATATTAAATTATCCCTGAAGTCTGTTCTTGGTATACCTTTTTATACATAATAATCTCTTATATCTTTGATTATTTATTGTGTGGGTGTGGGGGGATACTGGAGAGCAAACCCCAAACCTTATACATGCTAGGAGAGCACTCCACTGAGTCACACCTTCAGCCCATTATCTCCAGCATTTTAGACACATTGTAAGCTCCAGACAGCCTGGTCTACTTATGATCGTCTGTAGGATGCATCCCTCACTATGTATCTTCATTAGACCCACATTATATAATGCTCTTTTTCTTCCTTCCTTTAATATTACAAACACCATATTAACCCCAAGAAATGGTTAACTATATAGTGATATTTCTCATCATAACTTATATGAGATTAATTATTTTACAAGTTCATACTACTTTTTATTAGTTAATTTTAAAAATAGCTATATATTCCCAGGATATGTTGCAAGTTCTTTGAGAATCGAATTTTATGTATTTAGCTTTCCCAATTCAAGAATGTCTTTTTCGTTAGTTAAGGATACAGGAAATGATGAAAAAGCTATACTCTAAAATCTCACAGGCATCACACAGTTTAAGCTTATGTCTCACAAACATATCTAGCAAGGATTGTGATCCTTAGGCATCTATCTTCCAAATGATGATCCGGGGCTCAGTCACCTTCTATTTGATCTCTGTCATCTTTAACACTTACCTTCCAAGATCATTGTTTTAGGTAAAATTATGCTAATGGAGGTTTTACTGTAAATTTTGTTCACCTTCTGTTGGCTACACTCAGTCATATGGGTTTACCTATCTGCAAAGGAGGCTGAAAAATGGAATTTGGCTGGGTGTTCTGTAAAGGAAAATGCCGTCAATTCTCCATTTCTGCCACATCTCCCAAAGTATGATTAACCTTTGTCATAGGTCTCATGTTTTCTTTCTAAAACTTTGATGGCTCAATTTTGGGAACCAAGGAAAAATCTCAGGCCTCTCTATGTGCCTAAGAATTATTGTCATCTCTTATCTCAGTCCAGGTCAACAGTGGAATGGAGGGACCCAACTTTTAGGTACAATATGACAGCAAGAGGCCAGAAGAAGAATGTCCCAAAGTCTAGACGCATTTGGCTTCATCCACAAGAATCAAATCCCAGTCTCCTAAGTAAAGTTAATTTTTGAGGAAAGTGGCAAGATAAAGGCATAACCCTTGATCTCTCATGAAGTAATTCCTAGCTGCTTTGGTATAAGTACTACAGTTTCTGCAAACTAAAACCATGTTCCTATTGACATTCTGAGGCAGAGAGAAACAATCCTAACAATACAGAAGGGGCCAAATTAGATTGGGAGTTAGATTTAAATTTGGAGTTTAGCATCATCTGTGTTTGGTTTCCCTATATAGATTCTTTTCTTTCTCTTTTTCTCTGACCCATCATCCATGTACCCAATAGTTGAGTTCTTTTTTAGTTCAATAAACATTCACTGAAAGCCAGGAGTGGCTAGGCACTATGGATATAAATATTACGTGTGTGTATAATATATATTATAATATATATGTAATATATTATATATAATACACATATATACACACATGTATATGTGTATGTATATATACACACATGTATATGTGTATGTGTGTATATATACACATATGTATATTCCAATTTTATTCAATTTTTATGACTAAATCTCTCCTAGTTCTCATTTTGCCCAGATCACTGCATGCACTGAAGTCTCTTCTGTAAATCTGGCCTATTTCTTTGGTATTCCAATACTGCCCAACTTTGCCCAAAGAGATGGGCTCCCTTCCCTTTTTCTCAGACTAAATTAAGGAACTCGAGACATGTATAGCATCTCACACAGCATCTGCTTCAGAAATCAAACTCAAAAAGCATTAACTTTCTGTCTTCCTGTACTCTCCACTTGAAAAACTCCCTGTTTTTCAAGGATTCAGTACATCTACAGGTAAGATAATCTATAATAAAAAAATTTCCAGGAAAAAGTTGCAGTAGAAATAAAAGCAGGAGTCCAGGTGTAAGAACTGAGACTCAAGTTAAAGACCATACAATCTGGTTCAAGAACTCATAACTAAAGAGTGGAACAATGAGGAGAGTTAAGGAATCATAAGATTGTAGAATTCCCCAACCATAAGTAAGGCTTGATCTCTGACCAAAACACATGTGGGTGATCCTATAGGCACAGGGAAAAACAGGTCAAGCCCTGCAGAAAAAGAGACAGATAAATCTATGAGCATCATTGACAGCTTTCTAGGTTTCTCCTTACTTCTCAAAAAAAACTTGCTATGTATAGCGAATGCTCCTAGTTATGGAAAATTGTTTTCCCTGCTGTGTCCTGTAATTCTGTTCTCAGTCTTTTTTTTTTCTGTATTATACCACATGTGGTAGTTTTAAGCAATATCTAAAATTTTTAACTTGTCTACCATAAAATGTGAAGTTTAATTCTCTTTCCTGTGAATGGGTCCAGCCTCCGTAAATTATTTCTAGTAAGCCGAATTTGACATAAGTGATGGCATGTGACCTCTGAGTCTAGGTTAGAAAAGGAGACAGTTTTTTGTTTTTGTTTTTTTAACTAACTCTCTGGATACATGTTTTAGGATCCCTGAGCCAACATATAAGAATTCCAGCCCCTTGAAGCCAACCTGCTGGAGAATTCCCAGGGTAATGGCACAGGAGTCTGAAGAACGCCACTGTCCTAGACTTCAGCTCTTTGGGTCTTCCCCATGCCACCTGCCTGACGTGTGCATTAGGTGGTTTCAGTCCTGGTGTTTGAGCAGCTCTGGCAGAAGCTGAGGGGAGCAGAGAGGAAGGCGCCTTTTCTGTGTGCTGGGTCTGCAATCCTGACACACAGAAACCAGGGCTGCGCTGGAGGGTTCTTTTCACTTCCCGGCGTTGTGTTTGGCAGAAATGTGTCCTGGAGGCATAGCAACTAGGACAGATTTTTCTTTTACGAGGAGAAGGATGCTGCCATCACAAAACCTAAAATGTCTCTCCAGAACCAGGAGGTGGATGAAAAGAAGCTGGAAGGACCTTGAAGGAAGTGTTAGAAACAGCCTAAAGGGACAGGAAAACACTTAACAAGTTTGAAGGCCATGCAGAAGCTGCAGGTAAGGTCTTAGAGGAAAGTAAGGAGAACACGGTGGAAACTGAAGGAAAGAGAGAGAACCTTTGTTCTGTTAACAGCAGCAGGTTTAGTGACACCGTGGCTAGAGGAAAATTTTAAAATAAATAAATCAACCTTATGAACCGAATGCTTTGGCCAAGGAGATTTCTGGGCAGAGCATCGAAACTGTCGCTTGGTTTCCTGCTGCTTCTAGTAAAATGTGGTCAATGAAAGATGAACTAAAAGAAGAACTTTTGAGTGTAAAATTTCCACTGCTTCCTCAGTTCGAAGCAAAACAGTCACTTGAGTCTTCAGAAAATTCAAGTTTAAAAAAAGGCTCCTAAACAACATCATATCCATGGCAGGGCCATAAGACCTTCAATTAAGACTTCAGAAGGATTCAGTGTTGTGACTGTATAATGTTAACAGGAAAGACAGGTGCAACATATACCTTTTTAACAATCTCTGCCGTGTCCTGTAGGTGCTAATCAAAATAGTTCCTTCAGATTGTGTTAGCCAGTGTACCACTTATTAATCAAAGTAGGTGATGAGTGGTGTCCATATTTCAACTGCTGTGGTTTTGACATGTGTCTCCCAAAGGCCCATGTGTGTTCAAGGCTTACTCTTCACCCAGTTGTGCGACTGGAAGATGGTGGGACCTTTAAGAAGTGGGGCCTAGATGGAGGTTTTCTAAAAACTGGGATGTGTTCATGAAGGATATTTCATGACTCAAGTCCCTTCTTTTTCCTCTCATTTTTAGGTTCCTCATCATAGAGTTTTGCCTCACGTTCCCACCATGATATGCTGCCCTCACCACAGGTCCAAAATAAACCAAAATAAACCTTTTTCCCTTCATAAGCTGATTGTTTTAGGTGTTTGTTATAGTAATGGAAAGCTGACTAGCACATTACCTGTTATAAAGAAAAGATAGAAAGGAAAAACCAAATCAACTACCCACTACAGGAAACTCCGTAGTTTTGTTTATTTTAGTATTATTTTAGTATTTCCATTTTTACTCTTCAAGTACAAATTAATAAAAAAAAAAGCAAGCAGCCAAATGCCCAAATAATAGGGTCTTATGCTGTTTTCTGAAAATCCACTCAATATTTTTTTAAAAAAAATGTACTCTTAAAAATTATGTAGTGATTAAACATGCAAATAACTCCACAAGTAAGTACAAGAATTATGAGTTTACTGGGAAATTACAAAATAATAGCATCATATTTTATAGAAATATATACAAAGAACATTTCATTTTTGTGTCATTATGGTTTTATTAAAGTGGCATGGGAAACATGGGTAATTAATAAAGACAAAAGAGACATGTATCCATTCTAATAATTCAGATTTAGGGGGTTGAGGAGTTAAAATTAGTTTTGTTAGAAGAGAATATTGAAATGTGAAGGATTCAACATAAGATTTACTTAGTTTCTTATACATAAGTTGGTTATGCTTTTAAAATTTAGACTGAAAAGAAAGAAAAACAATATGAAACCATGCTCTCAGGAAACATATGGAGAGGCAGAAACACAGGGAGATTTTCAGGAAAAGTTCATATTTACCAAATACCTGAATATTTGCTTTATTTTTTATCACCTGCACAACTAGTTTTTTTTTCCCTAGGGAAAAGCCTGAATATTATAGCTCTTTATGTTTCAACTGGCTAGACAAGGAGGTTATATGCACTCAGTAACCATGAAAAATGAGTGAAGGAGTGAATTAATGAATGAATACATAAAGAACACAGACTGAGGAAAAATCAATGGAAAATATCAAAACTTGAAGGACAAACATAGAACTTCAGTGAATTGAAAGAAATACATTAAGAATAGTTCAAGATATCAGAGAGGATCCAGGAGAAAATAATCAAGGGGAGAGAGATTTGAGATGGAGGGAGAGGGCAATAGATATCCACATGCAGTTAATCATTAAAATAGGTCAATGTATCTTTTATAACATAATGCAAAGTTCCAACTCACCTCCCTATCATTATAGATTGGCTCCCCCAAGAAAATCCCTACTGACTTGAAACCCTCCTTCTTCACCTTCTTTGTCTTCCCACCATTGGAATGTCCTTTATATGCTTCGAACACAGACACTGGGTTCTGTATCTGATCTCCTAGCCACTGGTCTGGCAGGTGGAGGTATGGGTGCGCATGGGCACAAAGGCAGGCATCTTTCTAAGTAAGCAGAATGAGAGGCAGCTGTAAGGCTGATTAAATAACAAGTTAATTAAGGATAATTTAAAAAACCCACAAACCCTTCTAGGTAAAGCAATTGGGAATTCTTGAAACAGGACGATTTCATATCATTAGTCTGAGTCTTCACACCACCTAGGATCAAAAACAAAAGTGGGTTAGAGTGTACCACTAGCACACCATTGTAGTCAAGCAGCAAGAATATTTAAAATTATCTGAACCAAATAATTATTGCTTCACAAGCTGGCAAAATAAAATTTTCAAGATATGAAGCTCGCTGAAAGAAATACTGAGTTATATACCACCACCTGTTTTTTTTACATATCGTAAAAATACTCTGTTAACGTTCAAGATGAAGTCTCAAGATGGAGCACATCTAAAGATAAAATATTCAGTTCCTGAAAAAAAGGAAAATGTCTTTATTTAATATTTACCCAGACCATTCTAATAAACATGACAAATTTTAGGTGATAAAATAATTGAAGAAAGCTTTTGTTTACCATTGAGTGTCAAATTATTACTGGATAATTTACCTGTTTTCAACATGAATTGTATGCTAGAATGTGTTGTGATTTAATATGTGAACATGTTTACAGGAAATTCATAATTTGCTATCTAGTTATCATTATTACCTTTCAACCACAGCTGTGTTACAGAAGATAAATCACTGGAATAAAATATTCAGAGGGATCTTGTATATATTTATAACTGCTCTATGCATGAGAAAAATTAAACTGTGCTTATAAATAGTACAAACTGAGATATACTGAGATATTTGTGATATATAGCAACCACAAGGATTTAATGTGAAAAGAATATCAGTCAAAGCAATTTGTTCCAAGTGGAGGGAGGGATAAAGGGAAAAGAACCACTTATAAACTTAATAGGTACTCTAAGTCATTGATATTCTAAAACATTGCATATTAATGTTGCATACAATTAAAAATATGGAAACTTCCAACAAGAAACTGATCTAAGTTAATATAAAGCTAAATCAAAATTATGTTTCCAGATCAGTTATCTTTTGGGAAGGCTGATTCACATTTACCAAGAGAAGTTGCAACATTTTTGGAACTCGGTGTTAACTGAGACCACCTATTGCTCAGTATCTATTAAGGTAATGGTGTAATTAATATGAAAATAAGAGATTCTATATAGGTTCAAAGCATGAATCTTGTTTCTCCTCCATGCCTAAGTTGTTAACATGAATAGTAATGACAATAAGTAAATTAAACTTTAATAAGCTGAATAAGAAAATTAAGGGTGGACTTTTATACATCATTGGTCTAGGAATAATTATATTTGTTTCTTTTCTTTTTTCACCTGCATGCATTGCATTCCAGTGACTTTTTAATAGTACTCACACATACCTTTTCAGGTCAGGATCCCAAAGTTTTAATCATAACTAGGAAAGAGTTATTTACAATCACATAATTTTTTTTCCCCATTTTGAACTTTAAATCTGCCTGGCATGTGTTCTCATCAGGAGCCAACTGATGTTTAGTCTAGTAACCAGCTTGCTTGGAACATTCAAGAGTAAGTTTTGTGCTAAAACCACCAAAATTCAACATTTCTAGATGAAATATTACTAGATAAAAACAGATGCCCCATTGTTCATCACAGTTACCAGACAGAGGCATATTTTCTCTAAATGGCTAGAAGCGGGTAGGAGTTAACTGTGGGACTCTGGGACAAATGGGACATGGGACAATGTGGCCTGAAGAAAAATGAATGCTGTTCTCTTAAAATATAAGTAAATGTGGAATTGGTGTTTGGCAAATCTGATCATGAAAACTGGTACATAGATTCACTGAAAAATATTTAACAAGAAATAACTATGGCTGGGCACAGTGGTGCATACCCAGAGGCTGAGGAGGCTGAGGCAGGAGGATTGAAAGTTCAAAGCCAGCCTCAGCAAAAATGAGGCTCTAAGCAACTCAGTGAGACCCTGTCTCTAAATAAAATACAAAATAGGGCTGGGGATGTGACTCAGTGGTCGAGTGTCCCTGAGCTCAATCCCTGGTAACCCACCCCCCTCCACCAAAAAATAAAAAAGAAGAAATGACTGTGTGCTAGGTAGAATGGAAATCAAGGCAGGCAAGATCATAGCCACAATGAAGAAGAATTTAACACAAGGCTTAAAAATACTCTGCGCCAGTGGATTTGTATTGAGAATACTATTTCAAGTGTTTAATAATTTCTCTATTAAAGCTTCCTGCTTTATGTTGATAGAAAACTTTAGAAAGCTTCCACTCCTTGTTCTTACTTTAAACTCTAGCCTTGTTCAATAAGTCTATCCCTTTTCTATAGGATAACCTATCAAATTTTAGAAGATAGCTCTCATGTATCTCCTGTGTCTTAATTCATTCCTCATATCACACAGTATCACATGCCTGACTTTTTGGGGGTAATCTCCTTGGTAAACAATAAATTTATCAATGTCATTATTCAACCATGGTTTCAGAGCTATCCATCAAATTCCACAGGCAGTTCAACTGGTACAAAATGAAATGGGAAAGAAATATGCCTTCTCTTATTTTGATAAATGTATTCCAAAAAGTCTAAGATCACACTGCATTGTATTTTTAATTTATTGATTATTTTTTGAGGATTTCATTTTCTGCGTTGTTCAGAGGAGGAATGGTAGGAGGATGCCCTGTTGTAGATCTTCTTAAATTCTGTGTTTTTCAGAGGGCTTTGGTCTGAGTCCTCATGTTCTTTCTACGAATCTGTGGGCTGGTTTTAGACCTTCATTAAAGTATGTAGCATTTGATTTAGCTCCTTGTTCTCTCCTGCCAAGATCATTTTGAATTTGTAGCCAACTCATATCCAATATGTTGACTTCCTCTCCCAAGCTCATGTCTGCAATTGTCTTGATCAGTATGCTATCTAGCTTTACTCAGTCCTTGAAAAAAAAGTCCATACTGTCTGACCAGAAAATTCTGAATCTCCATCATTAGAAATAAAAAAAAAGATCAAGAGGAAAGAAAGAAAAAAAAAACAACAGGAACATCTGGTCATCTCCTGTTAGATGCATTATGAGGGTCTGAGGAAGAGATTGCACCAGACCTGACCTTAGTCACAAGTGTAAATTTTGGGTGAGCTCCAATGCAGTGATTGTTTCAACTGGAATTTTCTGGGATCCACATTCAAAAACGGATTCAGTAAGTTTGTGTTGATGCAATGGATTTGGTAGTTTAACAAGTTTTCCTGGTAATTCTGATGCACGTAGCAGGTATCGCTTATGATGAGAAACATTGAAATACTGAAAATATCAACAACTTCAAAGACAAGTGAACTGGTCTTATACCCCAGCTCCACCATTTACAGGCAAGATGGGACAAGCTAAGTAGTTTCTCTGAGCTTCAGTTTCCTCATTTTAAAAATCAGAATTTGCATACCAAGTTCAAAGTTTTAAAATAAGATTTAATCGATATAATGTATACAAGTGATTTGGCATAAGATAGGTACTAATTAAATATTTTATTCTCTTACCAGTCAAACCCAAGATGCAATAGTTTGGCTTGAACAATAGTCTAACCACTTCTGCAAAAAAAAAAAAAAAATGTGAGTTTTTGGTCACAAATTGTGTGGATGTAAGGCTGAATATAGAAGCAACTAGATATGGGAGTTCAGCTCAGAGTAAAACGTACCTTGCCATTACAATTGCTATCTTGTGAGATTAATAAATCAAAGAATCACTAAAGGCAGAAATACTAAATCAAAGAATCACTAAAGGCAGAAATACTGACATTAGATGGGAAACTCTGACAACACACAGGGTATGGGAATTACTAGGCTTTTTTTGTTCCTGTGTTTTATAGATAAAATTTTTTAAAAACTAATTATTTTTTTTAAAAAATACTGATCATTATGTTAACTGTTTATATTTCAAAATAGAATTCAAAATTTCTCTTATACATTGTGAAAAAATGTTCGTGTCTCAGTAACTCTCAACTTTTAGAAAGTAAGCAACAATATTTTTAAGTGAATTATCTGTGCTTAATAACTACAAACTGAGGACACTAAATAGGAGCAGAGAGTAAAAGTATATAAACTGTATCATCTGTATGATTCCACTTAGTGAATATTGTGTGTCTTGAATTTAGTGAATTCTCACAAATCATTCCAATTTGTTTTGTATAACTCAAATTTCTGGCCAAAAAGGAAAATAAAAAGAATTATGTTAAAAGAGTGATGATATCATTGAAGAGATAGTCCTCAATAAGATAAAGTTGCAGTTTTATAATTCTCATATCAATGTGACAGCTTATAATTCTCAGATTGATGTTTGGAGAGAGATACTCTAAATACTTCAGTTCTAACCCAAGTCCTCCAATTCAAAGGGTAAATTGTTAATATGCCCATATCTAGACAAATTAAATGAGATTAATAATAATCTATTTCCCAGGGAAATTACAAAGAAAAACATCAAGCAATTGAAAACAATGAAAGTTATTGTTATAAATGTAAATTTTTTTGAAATGTATCATCCATTCAATTCTTGTTTGTTTCACTTTTATTTGTGATTATATACCAATGCATGTTAAATGAAAAACAACTTTAAACAATACAAAAACATAGAGACAATACATAAGGAACTCTCATAACTTTACCCCCTTCCAAGAAATAAGGTTTTAATCTTTTAAAAATATTTTTGTGTACATTAATCCAGAGCTCTTATCCTACCTATTATAGCATAAAGAAAGCATTTTTAAAAATTCTGGCTGGAGTTTATAATTGAACATCTAAAGTGCTATAAACTAAAGATAGACATGAACATATGCAATGGATCAGTTTTGGAGTTAATTTTGAATATCCGTGCCAAACTAGAACAACGTGAATTTCTATCCCTAGAGTTTCAATTGAAATTCTTTTATAAACATTTAAATGTAAAGAAAAGAAAAAATCTACTTCTCATTGTACTTTCAACCTTGACAGTCGAATTTAATGGACTAAAACTTTTCATGTGACCCAAATCTGTACTGGTACATTTTTAATTAGGGATATAGTAAAAGTATATTTGAGTTATATTTTCAAGAGCCTGAGACAAGGTTTTTGTGATTTCCTGGATATGTCATTTGCAGATCAATAACTAAAAGATTGATTACCTTATAAATGGTCAAATTGAATTGGTCAAAGAGACAATTAGTCATTAAGACAAACACTGTCAGATGAACTATTCAACCCTATATTGACAACTAAGTACTTAGCAGTGATATTATTCAAAATTACTGTTTTAGCCACAAATTGATCAAATCCATCTGACAAATAGACATCGCCTAAAGTAATATATATTTATTTGTGAATACAGATCAATGTAGATCTAGTCCACTTACTGTAGTTAACTAATTGAAAATCAGCATAACAAGAAATAAAAATATGTGCTAAATACATTCTGATGGTAGATACATATTTCTTGTTTTAATGACTGGGTTTTACTGAGTTTTTGCTTAATCTGTACCATCAGAATGTGGGATTGTGTTCATATTCCCAATGTAAATATTTTTTAAATTATTGGTTTAATCAATAAATATGTAACTAGCAATGAACTAGATGATGTAAACAGTCACAAATAATAAATCAATTTACTTGAAATAAATGCACAAAAATATATCATGTAATTCAAGCACATTCCCCATAATTTAAGGAAAGTAAAGCTCCAATAGTTTTTTACTGTAATTCTTTTCTTCCTTTGGCATATTAGGGCATCAGTGTGTCAATTAAAAAGGAACATAATTATTTTCTACTTAATGAAGAAAAATGGTTTATTGTTTGCAGGATCAGCATACCACAGTTACCACTGATTCTAATCTAACAGTCAATTAATTATGGCAACTGCAATACAGAGTAGATGGTCTCTGCCTAGCATTGAGTAAATAGTTTTGCACATAAGAATATAGGTGGCATCTGGAATAATGTGGTTCAGCAGAACTGGACAGAAAGTGGCCCGGAGGTACCATGTGACATGCTGCATCCTATGTCAAAGAGTGGTGACTCCTGGGCATATGTCTAGCAAGCAGTGTATTAATCTTGATAGAGATTATCCTGGTTGTCACTGTGTGTAGGTGGGGTGTGGCTAGAGAAGGTGGGTTCCCATGGGGGCTGCCTTTAGGATATATGTTTTGTTCTTACTGAGTAAATATCTCCTCTCTCTCTCTCTCTCTCTCTCTCTCTCTCTCTCTCTCTCTCTCTCTCTCTCTTTCCGTGCCTTGTCTCCAGCTGCTTTCCTTTGCTACAATTTTCCTCCATGATGTCTCAGTTCGGGCCCAGAGGAAAGGAGTTGACCATCTATAGACTGAGACATCTGAAACTGTTGGCCCCAAAACAAATTTTTTACTCCTCTAATTGTTCTTCTCAGGTCTTTTTGTGGCTGGAGCAACAAAAACAATATCTTAAGACACATTCAAATTATTATTAAACATTAGTGTATTTAAAAAACATAAATTCCTAAAAATGGAAGGACCTGATAGGAATTCATACAAACTAATTTTGATAGCTATGGCTGAATTACTCCTTAGAAAATTGTTCACATTACAATTAACAACACTAGAGTCTACTACCTTACATGTACAGCACCATATATCATCAGTCTTTTAATATGTACCAATCTTTAGGGTAAAATCATATATTTTATTTTAATTTGGGGGCATTAATTTGTAAATTTGATCACATTATTTGATCACAAATTTGATTCATTTCTTCTTGTTATGGGTTGGATGTGAGGTGTCCCCCAAAAGCTCACATGTGAGACAATGCAAGAAGGTTCAGAGGAGAAATGATTGGGTTTTAAGAATCTTAACTCAGTCTGTGATTTAATCACCTGATAGGGATTAACTGAGTGGTAACTGAAGTGATAGGGTGTGGCTGGAGGAGGTAGGAATTGGGGTGTGGCTTTGGATATATATTTGTATCTGGTAGGTGGACTTTCTCTCTGCTTTCTGATCATGATGAGAGCTGATTCCCTCCATCACACTCTCGCATCATGATGTTCAGCCTCACTTTGAGCTGTAATGGAACTGGCTGTCTGTGGACTAAGACCTCTGAAACTGTGAGCCTTCAAATAAACCTTTCCTCCTCCACAGTTGTTCTGGTTGAGTCCTTTCAGTCACAGCAGTGAAAAAAAACTGACTAAAACGCTTCTGTAGATAAATTGCTTAATAAATAATACTGAATCTGTTCAATGTGCCTTTTGATTCCCCCCCCCCTTATTTTCATGGTGCCTGGGATCAAACCCTGGGCTTTGTACATGGTAGGAAAACACTACTTCTGATCTACATGTTCAGTTCATTTTTTGTAGTTTTTTTTTTAAAAATAAGTTGCTGTCAATTAGCAGTATAGAATTTTCTGGATTACTTATAAATTAATTGCCCTGGTGTAATTCTTCATGCATATTTTTCTCATTTTATAGTTGCATAATTTCATTGTATTAGAATGTGATGTCACATGTCTTTCTTTATTGTTGTTTTATAGGTTAAATTATTTCTCCAAATTCAAGAAATGTATAAGATAAAAGTAAAGCAATTTACAATAGCTTATTTTGTAAAGGTTCTCTGCTTTCATGGAAAGTAGAAGACTTCTTTTTCTAGGAAGAATGGAGACAGAATAGACCTCAAGAGTTCTCTGTGTGTCTTTATTAATTAATCTCTACTCTCTGTCATGTTAGGATTCATAAAACCATAAACAGGGTTACTCACAAACATTTTAAAGATAAATAATTTGGAAATTTTTTTTGCTTTAATTTCTAAGTGATATTTCATATTAGGAATAAGCCTTGTATTTTAATTATTCTTTGGGATATTAAAGTTATAATAATACATTTTAATCTTTGTTTCCCTAAAATGAGTTTTGTAAAAGTTCTTCTCCATGCATCTCCATAGAGTTGTTTGTTAGAAATTTTCTTCATTGTATTATCCAAGTTCAACTTCATACTAAGATATTAATAAATAGTATAATGTTTCCTTCAGCTAATTTTAGAAAACAGTCCTTGGATATACATCTGATGCTTTAAATTACTCTTAGAAATGATTAAGTTATAAAATACATTTTATTTGTTTTTCCATAAAATTATTTTTTAAAAAATTATTTGAAATCAGGGTTCCAGGCAGTAGAGACATTTGTTACCAGTAACTAAATCCTCTCTAATGTAAGTTATAACTAGGAAGCTATTAAAATTTAGCAATGTTTTGTGGCTTCTTCTTGACCATTAACTTTGATTTATTGTGTTGGTCATGGTACCAAGTATATTTTAAGACCCTTGGTTCTATGTTCCAGTGGCTAATGTCCATTTCTTAACACCACAAAAATGACCACTGGATAGGGAAATAATAATGCATGGTATTTGTTGCATTTAATTTCACTGACTTAAAGACAGAAATCAGAGAAGTTTGCAAATAAGGCTTTTATATATTACCACAAAGCGGCATGAGAATTATAATTTGCATATTGCAATGAAAATGTGAGCTGCAGATAAAACAGCCTATGTGAAAGATACAGGAGCACTACCTGGTTTTAGAAAAGTAATGATGATAAAACCTTTATAAGTATTTTAGTTTTAAAATGAGTGACATACATATATTTCAAGTAAAAACCAGGAATCTGTGGTTTATTGATAATAGTTACTTTAAACCGATTTTGTGTTGAAAGACGCATTAGAAGATGCTCTCTCCAAGAAGAATTGGAAGTAAATTAAATATATTAAAAATAGATATTTATGAAAGAGATAATTCTAAGTTTTAAACTTCTAAAAGAATTACAAAAGAATCAGTACTTTAATAAAACTCCCCTCAATAATTCACATATAGTTTGATTGCAAACACGTAATTTATTATAGAGTAATAAACCTTGTATATTCAATATTTGAAAGTAAACACATGGTTATATAATTTGCAAATTTTCCTTGAGTACCCTGGAAATATTTATTTTGATTTTGTCATGTGGCATGCTTGCAAGCAATAATGTCTTGGTATCATGTTTCCTTGAGCTAATTTTAGAAAACAGTCCTTGGGTATACATCACTGAAAGGTACCCAGGAAAGTGGTTGAGTTTAACAGAATGTTCTCTTTAAATTCAATTGAATAAAACCAAACAGATGAGATACTGTTTTTAAATTTGTCAATACCAAACATCTATATTATTTAAAAGTTTTTCAAAAAAAATACATACATTCCAACAAATATACTATGGTCTTTTTTTAAATTCAATTATCCTTACACGATTTTAAACTATATATTTCTATTGAATAAGATATCACAAAATTCTTAAGATTTAAAGGATTTATTTGTAAGATCAATCGGCATTCCCATAATTTGATTGTACAAGGTAGTCACAAAATGTCAATTTGATAGATTTTTAGGTTTCACCAAAGAGGGGATCTCATTAGTTCCTTCTGTTGTTAAAACAATCTTTTCCTTTTATTGATCTAAAATCGTTCTCCTTAGTGCCTTCTGGTTGGTTGATGCTGAATTCCGATGTTTTCTTCAGGACCAGGACTCTCCCTGCAGCTGCTGATGGCTCACTGCTGAGTCGTTTGTCAACAATTACTCAGGGTTCCCTGAATCCACCTTACACAAGCTTAGCTTCTTCCCAGGGCTTGCCCTCACCCAGGGACTGCTTGTGTCATACATGTATGTGATATAAACCACATGTCTTTTAACTTATTTGTGGACAACTCCAAAAGTCCATTTTAGCTCTGAGATCCCTGTGGAATAAAGTAAGCTTAATTTGTAAACTCTTCACAGTTCAGTTCTATCACTTCATTAGAGGTATTTTTCCACAGTGATTCCTCATGCAAATCTACATTTCAGTCTGTCCAGAATCATCTTATGAAAGCTCCACCATTTCCCTGAATGACACTTTGGAATCTTGCTGAACAGGTTGAATCATTTAAGCATGACCTAACTATTCAGAGCAATCAAAGGACATTTTCTGTGAATGTATCATTTTAATATATAGCTTGATATTGTGGTTTATTTAAGCAATTAACTCATTTGCTCAATAAATTACATCTAATGTTTGGGGAAACCATTTTAAGAGCTCTGTGATGAATGATAAAAATGGCCACTGATTCTTTCTGCTGCTATCTGAATGCTCTGCATGCATTTTTGCAATGTGTCATTGGAGTTTCTTTCATCAAGGGGTAGGTTTGGTCATTTCCTTACTTCAACAATTGGGTTGGAAATTAAAATGATAAAAGTGAAGGTTTCAAAAACACTTGCATGTGTGTATCTGCCTCCACTTATTGCTCTTTTGAAACATGATACACCATATGAAGATGCCCGTTTGCTACTTGGGTAAGAGAGACCACCTGAAGCAAAGCTAAGACTTCACAGACAGACCAGTCCACTGAACACTAGATGAGAGGTGGAGGCCATCCTACCCAATCCAGCACCAGTTGATTGACAGTCTAAAAGCACTACCTAGCCAGCTCACAAAATAATAATAATAAATATTTGTAGTTTTAGATCACTATGGTTGCTTAAGTTTGCAAAAGATAACAAGTATAAATTCCTTATAGAACACATAGGTGCTCAAACTTGTGATTATGCTTTCCATCAGATGTCCTCCCTCCAGAAGCCCTGTTTAACTATGACTTGAAAATTGGGTCATGTACATTTTTCATATTAAACTTTTTGTTAAATAAACTCCAATAGCAAAAAAAAAAAATCATGCTGGCACATTCTGAAAAGGTTTGATGAGTTATATTGTTAAAAATATGAGTTTTGTATTTCAATATTAATTAATATAAGGAAAATTTATGAGTCAGAGCTAAGTCAATGATGTAGGTAACATGAAACTAGGAACTTTTTTAAAAAGTCAAAATCTGACTCTTCAGTGGCATTCTCCAAAATACGTTCTGTAGAAAACAATGTCAAAGAGATGTTAACAAATTTTGCTTGAATAATTTGTTCCACTGCCAAATACATTTGGGAAATGATAAGGTGAAAAAAACTTTATTGCAGAAATTACTGAAGGTTTCAGTATGCTTATGTGCATCAATAACATCTTCAACAGAAATATATCATGAAATATTTCTAAAATAAGCTGAACTCTACATCTTGGTTGTCAACGGACATCCATTAACCAGTTTTAGTGATTACACTCTGATACCTGGGATACCTGGAAAACACTCTAATCAAAAACATTCTATCAAAACCCCCAGGATTCAGCCTTACTGCCAAATGACTTGGGAATTTTACCTAGACATAGCAATTTACAAGTCATAGTCTATTTGCGGATAGACATATGAATCAATCAGAGAAACTATGCCATAAGTATTCTTTTTTTTTTTTTTTTTTACTGGAAATTATACATGAAAGTCTTACTCTGTTGTGGGAAAGGTTGAGAAGTTATAAGTTGCTGGCTACATCTTTTTACTGCTTGGAGCCCAAAGACCTAGGATAATTAAATCATAATAATATAACCTAAATATTTCTAAAGCTAGTCCCTTCTCTCCTTCCCCAACATTTTTTCTTTCTTTTTTTAAATTTTTTCTTTGGTACCAGGGATTGAACTCAGGGGCACTCGATCACCAAGCCACATCCCCAGCCCTATTTTGTATTTTATTTAGAGACAGGGTCTCACTGGGCTGCTTAGAGCCTCGCTTTTGCTGAGGCTGGCTTTGCACTCATGATGCTCCTGCCTCAGACTCCTGAGCTGCTGAGATTATAAGCGAGAGCCACCATGCCTGGAAACATTTTCATTCCTTGAGTTAATAAATTTCATTTTTGTTTAAATAGATTTGAATTAATATTTTCTTGTCATCTAAAATGAAAACACTCAGAATCAAGAGATCAATAAGTCCCCTCGCTTCCCCCCGCCATAATTTTGGAGAATTAGCATTTCATAAAACACTTTGGAAAAATCCAGAGGATGTTAATACAGTAGTCAATGCACAGACTCAACTGCCTGGATCCATATTCTACTTTTACTACAAACTCAATTGTGACTTCTGGTGTGACACTTAAACGCTTTGTGCTTTATATTGTTTTTTTTTTTTTTTTTAAAGAGAGAGACAGAATTTAAATATTTATTTTTTAGTTATTGGAAGACACAACATCTTTGTTTGTATGTGGTGCTGAGGATCGAACCCGGGCCGCACGCATGCCAGATGAGCGCGCTACCGCTATTGTTTACAAAATGAGTACCATATGGCTTACCTGATAAGGATTATGTGAGAATCTATTTAGTTTAATACCTGTGAAATATTTAGAAACATGTCTAACATATAATAAGTACTCAAAATTTTATGTAGAGTGTAAATTGAATAATAACTTTTATAATCATAGACTTTAGCTAATAATAATGTATCAATATGCCCTCTCAGTTCAGATGTATCACACAAATGTATGATGTTAATAATAGGGGAAACTTGGAAGGAGGGGTGAAAAATGTTTATGGGGACTGTGTACTTTCTGTAAACATACGCCTTCTCTAAAAAATAGGGCTTTTTTTTTTTTTTTGAAAAGTAATTCCAAACACCTGCATTAGTATTTAGGCAAAAGAAAGTAAGCCTAAAATAGCTGTGTTGCTGTCTTTTGTTAAGAATATTACATATAACCAGTATCTATCTCTGATATATTTTCTACAGCTTGGAAAATTTTAAGCAGCTAGGAAAATTGTTTTGCTAAAATTATCAGAGTCCCATTGAAATAAATTAAACTTGAAGACATTAGAAAAACTAGGTAGAGTAAATTGAACAGTGGCTTTTAGAAGCACACATTTCTATGCTTTTTAATAACTAAAAAGCTAATGATGATTTTCTAGTTGAAGAACCTGGGAAAGATAAAGATAAGTGATTTCCTCAAGGTCAAGTTGCCAATAAATGAATTAGGAAATAATTCTCATTATTATTATTCATAGCACTCTCCCCACGCAGAAGTTTCAAATTAATGAATGATTGTTGTTGAGAGTCTTTGAGGATTGCACTTTAGGAGAGGTTTAGTTTTTAATTTCCATCTAGATAAGAACAACCACTTCAGGAAAAATGGACACCTATACTTGGGAGTAGAATCCATGGGGGTCAAGTAAACAAGTTCACAATGTTTGGAATCTTACAATGTGGGTATTTTAGCCAACTTTTTTATATTAGGGTATATAAAGGGTTTGAGACATCCCTAAATGAGTGTATTATGTTGACAAATAAGTTCTTATTTTCAAAGTAGGTTTTATTTTTTATTTTTTTGTTTTTAGTGATCTGCACTTTTAACATAGTGTTTATTCTCTATACAGAAATATTGTGGAATATTTTCCTGACCTGTCTAATTGTCTTGGCCATTATACTCATTGGCATATTCCTGTGCTGTCGCATTTATTGCTACATCAATATGGTTCCAGTACTATAAGTTCTTGTTTCTCTTATAGACCACCTATCACTTGAATGGCCCTCCAGCCTATTACTTCTCAATTGGACTTTTATCATGGACCACTCGATAGACCTGATTATTAAAGGGGGACTCCAAACTGCTTGCCCCATGCCATCCCTTTTCAGCCTGAAGAAGCCAGAAAGATTCTCTTCATCCTCCTTCCTCACAGCAGTAAGGAGTTCCCAAATTAGAGGGGGGAATGAAGCCAGATTTAAAGTTAGGTAGTCAGTGTAGTTAGATAAATTGGGGTCTAATACTGAGTAAAATTTAAAATGGAGGCCATGCTGAAAATGATTCTAGGAAACGCAGGACAACTCATAATAATCAGACAACAATATGCTCCACTGACAGAGATGGAAAATGAGGCCCCTCAATAATTATGATCCATTACTTTTAAGATTAAAAGTAGTCAGAAAAAGGAGTGGGGAATGTAAAGGTAAAATTTCTAAGCTGTTTCTAAGCCGAAAAGCCTGAGTTAAAGTGTAAGAGACCGGGCATTGTAAAGTTTCCAAGCTGCAGGGCCTGAGTTAAAAAGTAAAGGATCAGGTATTGTTAAAATCCTCTGTTAGGACAATACCCGAACTTCCCAGTAAATATTCCTCCTGATCCTCTGGCTGTTTAATAGCTAAGGGCTCTGAGTAGCTTGGCACGTAGGCATCCAGGCCCCAAAACCAATCAGTTTAAATGTGTACCCCGCTTAGAAGTGACCAATCACCTCTGCCCAGCCTGTTCCCCCCAATGAATGTACTAATCATGTCTCAGAGTTGTTGTTCAATTTTCCCATGCCTCATGATGATTTGTTCTGATGTATGCAAAGCCCCCCACCCTCCTCAAAAAGTGTACTTAAGCTCTGCTTGACCTCTGCTCTGGGCTCTGGGCTGCTCTCCTTTCTTGAGTGAGCCTGGAACCTCAGCATGCTGAATCAATAAAACCCCATCTGCCAATTTCATGAAAAAAAAAATAGAATATATTTGTTTCAGTGCCTTTGAAAGATATTCTCAAATTACTAAACAAACAACCACAGTGAAGAGTTTTAATCCATTAAAAATTTGATTGCTGAGAAGTCTGCCAGTGAGTTAAAAAAAAAAAGGGATGAGCAAATGTTTGTTGCATAGTTGAGAACAAGAAATGCAAATCATTTTTGATGTCATAGTAAAAATTATCTTTCTTACTCTTTTTGCTTTTCAAATAGTCTGTTAAAAGATTTTCTATGGCCACAGAGTCAAATATTCCACCAGCCATTCAAGAATACTTGCAAACTACCCACAAAGAGGAAAGAGTCCCATGGCTTTTGGGACCATGGTATGGTTGGCTCATTTCCAAATAGAGTATTACATTTGCTCTCTCAGAGCCACGTTGATCATAACACGGATAATAAATATAATTTTGAGAAGTAAAAGTAAAAGCAACTTAGAAAATACTAGACATGAGCTCCAGATCATTAACATGTTAATGAGCAAAGTGATAGTGTCATGAAAGATCTTAAATATTATAAAAACTAATAAATAATAAAGAAAACTAATCAGAAACTCATGTTTTTTTTTGTTTTTTTTTTTTTAGTGTGATGTGTAATTGAATTATTTAAAATATAGAGCTGTCCTGAGCTAATGGTAGGTTTTACTTTCCAGTACTGATTGCCTATGTCTTAACACTTTCTTAGGGACATTTTTTAATTAGTAAATGTTCATGATTTTTCTGATAAGTGGTGTTTTAAAACATGAAATCCATGTGTAAGTATAGAAATAACGTTTTTAAACTTTAAAATGAGAATTGTCAACGTGACATTCTCCATCAACGCCAATTTTCAGCTACCACGGTATGAATTTACTTATCTAGGTTTAATATGAGAATCAAGATCTCTATTAATTGTTAAAAATCATTTAATAGATCAAAATTATAGGAGCCTGGAAAATTGCATGGAATTTTGTAGAACAATAGGGCCTTTCAATAACATTTTCTCATAGTTATTGCTTTCCAACTACCCTTTACATTTGAACTAGGAAAAGGCTTGAAATTAATATTTATACTATATTAATATTCATAAAAATGGCTGCTTTTGTTCTGATCTATGGTTTAGTAAATCCAGGCCAAAAACAAAAAGAAAAGAAAAAAGGTCTGTGGAGGTATCCCACTAGGATTCCCCTAGCATTTATTAGCATCTGTATTGAGAGGCAGAGTAGGCAATTTAGAAAAGGAAATAACACAGTTTCATTCCAGTATCTTAAGTTTGGAACCCATTTGCAAAATGTTAGCAGTATTACCGCTGAAAACACAGGTCCATAGACTCTAGGTACCAATTAGCCAGCAAAGACAAGCCTCCCCCTTTAATTTCCTTTACTTAACCCATGATTTAATCCCTTTCCATGTCAGTATTAGCAACGTATTGCCTTTGATCCTCTACTGTAATAAAAATAGATGGTTTATTTAAACAAAGTAAAAGCCTGTGTATTTTGTTTTGCATACAAATATAATCCATGTAAAAATTCCTACCTCTTATTTGTACAGAAAAACAATTTTTAGGTGGACTGAGAAGAATACACTTCTACTTTGGGGTGTGTGACTATTTTGAATATTGTGTGAATATTTTGACTAGAAAAGATGATTTCTTTAAATGGTAACTTAAATTAGCAGGATACAATAAAGATAAATAGTGTGGTGGGAGACATTTGGAACTCACTTGAGGAACAGTATAAAATCCGGGATCCAACAAAGTAAGCTGCAATGTTTCAATCATTATTTTTCAAAAGAATAAAGAAAGATGACATTGATTTTTACCTTAGAGTGTTTATGATACCTTTAAGTACCTTATTCAAGATGGAATTTAGTGAAAAATGTATTAATTGTATAGTCAGATACACCAGATTGGAATTCTACCTTTGTCCCTTAGCTACCTTTGGCTAGTGATTCATCTCCTTTTATTCTATGTATGAATTTGAATGTTTGACAGAAGTAGTTAATGGGTTGATCAAATGAAACTTGATTGCAGTCTTAAAGGAAAGGAAAATAATGAGTATTGTCATCAAATTGATAATTTAAAAATCATTAGTGTTCTTTTATTATAATAGCTAGATAGAATGCATTCTTGAGAGTAATAGGATTCAATGTTGATTTCCCATTGTGTCATGTTATGACTTGTGACATAATCATTCATATGAAATGGATATGGAAAATTAAGAGAAACAATGGAGTTGACTTGGCCATCTACTCCACACACAGAGAAGGATTGTTACTCACCTGGGCTTTGGAAATCATTGTCCTTTGGTATAACTTGAGCCATATCCGGGTATAGCATAGGCATCAGTTTCTCATGCTACTAAAGCCACCAATATGTGGATAACCATTTTGGGGAAATAGTGCAGATATTGCCCAAACCTTCAAATTGTCAACATATAGGTCTCTGTGATACCTATTCCATCAGTAGCACCTGCCACTTAGAGACATAACTCTATCTCCCACTGTGGGCTTCTCACTATTTTTTAAAAATTTTATTATGTATTGTTTAACTGACTCCTTAGTATCACTGCAAAACCTTAGCTACAATCTGTGGAGATAACAAGAGATCTAACTGCACAGGAACAACTGCAGGATGCCAAGGGAAGATCAAGTTTGGAACAATGGAGACTCTTCTGTAGAGGAACACCACAAGACTGGTTCTTGCTTTGGTCTTTTGATCCTCCTTGGATATTACCTCTGATATTTCTTCTAGTGGATGGTTTTGTCACTGGCTTTGCAATGACAAAGAACAAAAAAGTAAATGATCAGAGGTGAAGCTTCTGTTTCTAAGAATGAACCATGAACCATGGCTTAAAATTGCACCCCCCCAAAAAAAATATACACATAAACACAGAAAACCTTTACTAAACAGATAAATACATGTTTCTATTTTATAAGAAAATAAAGAAACACACTAAGAGGTTACATACTTTACCCAGAGCTATTTATTCAGTCATTCTACAGGAAAAAAAAAGTTTCTAGGAACAGAAATGGAAACTCCTGACATTGAAAATCTTGCCTTGATTACTCAACAACACCTTCCTTAAGGTAACCCAATGCGATTAACACTAAACAAAATAAAACCAACAGTTTTATGGTAGCTGGAGGTTGAATTTATAATGCAAACGACTTGCACAGTTCTTTGCACACAGAAAATACTTAAAGAATCGCTAGTGGATAAATTACAATACTGGTTCTCAGCACATGCAGATCACCTAGGGAGCTTTTAAAAAATACCAAATGCTTGCTGTTGCTCATCCCAGATCCATTAAAATACAATCTCTGGACAGGAATAAATGATCCTGCTCAACGTACCCAAACTGTACCCTTGATCTCTTTCTCTCAGTGTCTTTTGCCCCACAGTTGTAAATGCTGCCAATTCTCATCCAGGTAAATCAACAACAACAACAACAACAACAACAACAACAAAATGTTGCCCAGCATCCAACTTTAGTTCTTGCTACTTCGAATATGTTTCAAAAGAGTTTATTGAAAGAGGAGTCCCTATTTCTATCGCCATGTTTTCCCTATCCTAATGTGACCATTGCCACTGTTGTTATAAAATGTGTTTTTTTTCACTGGTGAGGTCTTGGCGGAAGTACTGCTCTCTGGAATGTGGTGCTAAAAATCCTTTTCAAATGGATACCCACTTGGATTTAATATGAATCTTGGTTTTTGGCTGTATGGTATTATAATGAAATTGAACCACTGGGAGACAATTTTGGTCATAGAACTTAATATATGAATACATTTTAAGTCAAGGGGCTTGTGGGTGCACAGCAAGCAAAGGTGGTATTAGCATCTGTAATGCTGCTGTCATATACCAAAGTGAGCCAGTATGCCCCAGTGAGCACACAGCTGAGAGCAGCTTTATTTAAATGGGTATGAATTTGCAGTTTTACTTTATTTGTTCCAGCCCTTTTCCCACAACAGCACAGCTCAGTGAAAAGAGAGGTCCCATCCTATTAATTTCCCCTTAGGGAAAAGATAAAGTTGACATGCATCCAACATTCTAATTTTATGAAGTCCTGACTGAGGAAATGGTTTCTATCTCACCTAATTCTTCATTCAGAATTTTGGAATAAATGACATAAGTTGGAGGCTCAGGACATCTGTGAATAGCAGAAAGTGACTGGTAGCTTTGCAATGGCTGGTAAAGCTTTGCTTGATTGGAAGAATGCACTCAGCTCAAGATTTCCCCTGTGAGAGTGAGACAGAAGAGTGGAATCTTCCTGCAATGTTTCACTTTCTCTCTGAGAGTTCTCTAAGGGATTTTTTTTGTGTGTGTCACCTCACTCTTCACGTGGATTTTGGTGAAAACTGGCAGCTTGGAGGGCTGGGGGCAGTAGAAAACACAGAAGTGGAGAGCTTTCAGAAGCTGGCATGGCTTTGCATGATTAAGAGAAAGTACTTAACCTGACTTTTTTTTTGGAATAAAAAGAGACAAATCGTGTGCCTCCAATGTCCTTGATTTTCTGAGAACAGTCTGATGGATTTTGTTTGTTTCATCTCACTCCTTAATCAGAATGAGAGAGATGGAGAGGAGTACAGTGTGCATCCTGCAATCTGTCTTTTTGGAAGACTGCCCAACAACTGTTCTAGAATGAATAAGGATTAGGGTTAGGGCTAAGTTAGGATATGGACAGGGAGTTGCGTGTCAGCCACTGAGAACCAGATAGCATGGGACAGCTTACTGCTGTAGAACCAGAGAATTGTCAGAGCCCCAGCAACCAGAGCAAGAGAGTTCCTAAAAAAAATTGTATACTAGGAGATTTGTCTAACTGATCCCTAAAATTCTTTTACATGCACAAGTCCACAGAAAACATATCTACAAGAAGGGTCTAAATGGTCCCCAGATCTCTAGATGGGCTAACTGATGAAAGTGTTTCTCTGTACAGAGCTATTCTATAAACAATGGGAGAGATAACTTTTTTAAAAAATATGCAGATACCAACAAAATTTCCAAAGAACATGAAGAAACAGATAAACATGACCAAACCAAAGGAACAAAAAAAAAAAAAAAAAGGTTCAGAAACCAGCCCTAAAGAAAAGAAAGAATGTGGTGTGACTGGCACGGGATTGAAAATAACTGTCACAAAAATGCTTGATTACCTCAGGAAAATAATTCATGGGAAAAAAACCAGTCTTCTGACAAAGAGACAGATGCAGAAATTTTGGGACTAAAGAGTACAATAACCAATCTGGAAAAAAAAAAATAAGATAGGTTCAATAGCAGACTTGATCAAGCAGAAGAAAGAAATAGTGACTTAGAAGATAGATCATTTGAAATTATTGAGTTGGAGGAGATAAAAAAAGTGAAAAATTAATAAAGACTAAGGGAATTAAGAACCATTGACCAAACCAGTGGTTTGGATGTTCCAGAAGTAGAAGAAAGAAGGAAAGAGGACAAGAGCTTATTTAAAAAAAAAAAATAATGACCTCAAAGTTACAAATCTGGTGAGGAAAATGAACATCCATATTCAAAAACCCTAACAGGTTTCAAATAGAATTAACTCAAATAAGTCCACATTGAGACACATTAAAATTAAATTGTCATAGCCAAAAAAGACAAAATATAATATTGAAAGCACCAAAAGAAAAACATATTGTCATATGTGAGAGTGTCTCTGTCTGTAAAACTATCAGTAGATTTCTATGAAGAAACCTTATAGACTATATAAGTTGGATAATATATTTTAAAAGCCAAAATAAATAACTTGCCAACTACAAATTCAATATCCAGAATATCTAGAAAATGAAAGTTTGATAAAGCCTTCAGTTAAAAAAAAAAGAAATAAAATGAAGGGAGTTTATTACTGCTAGCCTATTTTAGAAGGAATGGTAAAGGAAGTCTTCAATTTGCAATGGAAGAATACTAAACAGCAGCTTGAAAATGAAGAACTATAAAGCTTGTCATTAAATGTAACTATATAGATACATACAGAACACTATTAACAGTGGTTTATGGATTACTTCCAATTTTTAGAAATTGTGAAAGAGAAATATACAATATAACTATAGCTACAATAATTTGCTAAAGGACATGCAATGTGAAAAGATATAATTTGTGACAGACATCAGTAATATAAGATGACGAGGTAAATTTTAGAGTTTTGCAATTGAAATTTAATGGATATTAGTATAAAGCAGTCTTACAACCTTAAAATGTTCTATATGAGCCCTATAAAAACCACAACAGAAAAAAAGAAAAATAAGGAAAAAAAAAACCCAGAAAAGAAAGCAAAATGGAATCAAATCACCACACTTTGTGTTAGCTTTCTGTTGCTGAGATAAACAACTTTAATGGAGGAATGATTCATTTCTGCTCACAGTTTCATAAGTTTTAGTCCATAATCACTTGGTGGCTCACATCCTGGTAGCCAGGAAGCAAAAGAGTTTTGAAAGGTTCAGGGTTCCAACATCTCCTTCAAGTTCATACTTGAAAGGATTTAATTTCCTTCCATTAGGCACCACCTCCTGAAGTTCCCGCCCCTTCCCGATAGTTTTCACTGCTGGTGATCAAACTTTAACACATGAGACCGGGGACACTCCAGATCCAAACTATCACTTTGCATCACAACCCACAAAGGCTCACATCCATCTCATAAAGAAAAATGTATTTAGTCCAAGAGTCCCCAAATCTTAATGGCTCCAGCATTGCTCAAAAGTCCCAGTCCAAAGTCTTATCTGAGCTTCATGGCAAACTAATAGCTCTGAGTCTCTGTGAAAATAAAAGGTCACATACTTTCACAACACAAGGACATAGGCTAAACAATCCTGTTCAAAGAAGAAATATGGGAATAGAAAGGTTATGTTCAAACCAAGATGAAAGTCCAGCAGGGCAAAATCCTACAGCTCTATTCCAAGCACCGTGGGCACCTGGTGGCAGGAAGAAGGTCTTCAGGGATTTGGGCACTGCCACCCCTGTGTTTTTTCTGGCTGCAGCCCACATGGCTTCTCTCTGAGGCTGGCTATGCTCACCATCTGAGGTTTTGCTCAGCAGATGGTCAATGATCATGACATCACCAACTTCCTGATGTCCCCATTATTGCTTTAACTTTACTCTTTGACATCACCTTCCCAGGGTCTCCTTATAGGCACTCTGCCTGGTCTCCAGGGCTTTTCTTTGAAATCCTGGTGGAAGCCTCTATACAACCACAATTCTTGCTTTCTGCATGCCAGCATAAATCAGCATTCTGGGGGTGAGGCCAATTTCTGCCACCTGCTAAGTAGTAGCCAGGCCTGCTTAGGCCATGATTATAGTGGCCTCTGAATTCTTAAATGGCTGAGCAGGAGAAAATAAATCCCAGGTAAATAATTCCCTAGGTAGAGCTACAAGAACAGAGTGCCCCAGGGATCTCTTCTCTAAGCAAAGTTTTGAAAAAATTAACATTTTAATGCCCTTCATCCTGGGATGGGTGGTTTGGATCTTGGGAATTCTGAGGGGCCCTCAAGGAATCTTTCCTGTTGTTATAGTGCAACAGAATGGCTTCTTTTTAATGGAGCTGATGTCTTTAGCAACTGTATCTTCCCTGATTGTGTCTTAAATGCATTCCTTTTATGGCAAAATGGTAAGTTTGCTTTGCTTTTTCCTCCTAGTTCTCACAGTGCATCTGGCTAAAAGCAGCCAGCAATCTTCATGTCAATGCCTAAATGCTGTGATGCCTTTAAATTTCCTCAACCAGATTAATTAATCTGGCACCTTTAAATTCAGCATCCTACTAAGTTTCAGGGCATGGGTAAAATGTATAACATGAATCTCCTGTGGTCCAATTCCCAACAGTCCTCATTTCCACCTGAAACTTCATCAGCACAACCTTCACTGTCTGGATTCCTATCAGCATTCTGGTCTTCAGAATTACTGACAGAATTTCCCATTAGCTCTGTTTATAGCAGTCTAGGATTTTTCTAGCCAGTTTATGTAAACTTTTCCAAAACCAATTCCAAAGACTATTGAACCACATGGCCATATACAATCACAGTAATGACCCCACTTCTTGGTAGCAATTTTCTGAGCTAGTCAGCTTTCCATTATTGTGACAAAATACTGAGATAAAAAAAATTAAGGAGAAAAGATTTATCTTGGGTCATGGTTTCAGAAGTTTCCATCCATGTTCACTTGGTTGTGTTGCTTTGGACCTGGAGTGAAGCTAAACATCATGGTGGAAAGCATGTAATAGAGCAAACCAGCTTATATTGTATTGGCTGGGAAGTGAATGAAGGAAAAAGATCCAGGATCCAAACTTCTCTTTCAAGAGCATGCATGCCCCCAATGACCTTATTTCCTTCCCTTGGGCCTTAGCACCCAAAGTGTCCTCCATGACCCATAGTGCCATGGACTGGTTACCAAGCCTTGAATGCATGAGACTCTGGAGATAGCCCAGATGCAAACTATAACACACTACAAAGTATCACCAACTAACAAAGAAAGATAGCATAAGTGGAAATGGGTGGTGAAAGAGTGACAAGACAGACATAAAATAAATAGCAAAATGTTAATAGTAAGCCCTTCATTATCAATAGTTGCTCTGAAAGTGAATTGATTAAATCCCCCAATCAAAAAACATAAAATGGCTGAACAAACCAGATTTAACTCTAGTCTGCCTACAAGAGACTCATTTTAGAAGTAAAGACAGAGACTGAAAATGAAAGTGTGGCATAAGATATTCCATGAAAATGACACTCAAAAGAGAGCAAAGTGGTCATTATTTATATCAGACAAAATAGATTTTAAGTCAGAACTCGAGAGAGAAACAAAGCAGGGCATTTTATAATGATACAAAAGTCATTTGAGTAGGCAAATAATACCAATTACAAATACACACCCACATAATACTAAAGCTCCCATATATGTGAAGTAAACATCGATAGAACAATGGAAAAAAAACAGCAACATAAGAACATTAGGAGATTTCAATGCCCCACTTTCAATAATGGATAGAATTTCCAGAAAGAAAATTAAGAAAGAAATAGAGAGCTTGACTAGTATTTTAGACCAAATTATCCTATCACACATCTAGAGTACATTGCATCCAGGAGAAGCAGAATATGCATTCTTCTGAAGCACACATGACATTCTTCAGAAAGTATCACAATTTAGGGTCACAAATAAATCTTAAATTTTAAATTAAAATCATACCAGTATCATTTTTCTGACCACAATGGAATGAAACTAGTAGTTAATAGTAGAAAGAAAATTCACTAATATGTGGGAATTATCACAATCTTGAACAACAAATGGTTCATGGGAGAAATAAGAAGTGACATCCTGGAAAGAGACAAAAAAATAAAACAAATACAAAAATACACCAGAGTCGTAATACAAGGGAAGTTGATAGCACTAAACACCCCCATTTTAAAAGAAAGATTTTAATTGAACAACCTAAATTTACACTTCAAGGGACATGAGCAAACTAAGTCTTTAGCTACCAAAGGGAGGAAAATAATAAAGATTACAGAAGAGATAAGCAATAGAAAATTGAAACACAATAGAATAACATCAGTGAAGTTAACAGTTGGGTTTTCTAAGGATCAAAAAAGCTGAAAAACCTTTAGATAAACTAAGAAAAAAGAAGAGACCCAAATTCATTTATGCACAACCAAATGATGTTTCAGTCAATGATAAACTGTATATGTGACAGTGGCCCCATAATATTATAATGCAGCAGATAATTTTCTATTACACAGTGACATTGCAGCCAATGTAGCCACTGCATATTGTAGCAAAATTTGTTGCTCATGTTTGTGGTGATTCTGGTGTACACGAACTTACAGTGCTGTTAATCATATAAAAGTATGGCTCATAAATGTAAGTAGTAGAGAACATAACACTTGATAATGATAAGAAATCACTATGGTACTGGTTTATGAAGTTATTGTACTATATTTTTATCATTAATTAAGAACTCACTCCTGCTTATAAAAAGGTTAACTATAAAACAGCCTCAAGCAGTCTTTCAGGAAAGATTATAGAAGACAGTATTGTTATCATAGGAGATGACAGCTACACGCATGTTACTGCCGCTGAAGACCTTCCAATGGCAAAATATTTAGAAAACTGTGATATTCATGATCCTGACCTTGTGGAGACCTAAATTATTTTATGAGCATTATGGTTTGAATATGAGATGACCCCCCCCCCAAAAGATTCTTTTAATGCAAGAATATTCAGAGGTGAAATGCTTAGTTGATGAGAGCTGTAACTTAGTCCATTCTAGTTTGGACTAGATAATTGTGGGGGGATGTGGCTAGAGGAGGAGGGTCACTGGGGCCTGCTCTGGAAGGGTGCATGCCCTGCAGGTCTCTCTCTCTCTCTCTCTCTCTCTCTCTCTCTCTCTCTCTCTCTCTCTCTCTCTCTCTCTCTTCTTTCTGACCTTGTCATGAAGTGAGCAGCTTTCCTCTGCTGGAAATTCTCCTATGATAAAAGGGAGCAATGGAGTTGACCATCTGTGGACAGAGAACTTTGAAATGATAAACCCAGTTTTAGTCAGTTTATTTATTTTTCCTGCTGTAACTAAAAGATCCTACTAGAACACTTGTAGAGGAGGAAAAGTTCATTTAGAAGCTTCCAGTTTCAGAGATCTCAGTCCATAGAAGTCCAGCTTCTATGAACTCCCTCCGAGCTTGAGGTGAAAGAGAACATCATAGCAGAAGAGTGTGCGGCAGAGGGAAGCAGCTCACATGATGATCAGGAAACAGACAAAGACTCCACACTCCAGATACAAAATATATACACCAAAGCCATGCCTCCAATGCCAACCTCCTCTAGTCATGTCCTACCCACCTTTAGTTACCACCCAGCTAATCCCATCAGGGGATTAATGCACTGATTGGATGGAGGCTCTCATGATCCAATCATTTTATCTCTGAGCTTTCTTTCATTGTCTCACACATGAGTTTTTGAAGGATACCTCACGTTCAAACTGTAATATTTTGCCCCTAACCTCCAAAGCTCATGGCCATCTCACAATGCAAAATCCATTTCCAAGAGTCCCCATAGTCTCATCAATTCCATGGTTGACTAAGAGTTCAAATCCAAAGTCTTTTCTGAGGCTCAAGACTATCTCCCATGGTAAGCTCCTGTAAAATTAAAAGAAATTTACAAGTATTCAATATAACAAAAGTACAAAATAAACATTTCCATTCAGAAAAATACGAGCCTAGAAAACAGAGCTAGAACCAAAACAAGACTGAAATCCAGCTGGGCAAACAAGTGCAGTAGTTCCAGATATGACAGCCGGGGCACATGGCATGGTGATGTTTTCTCCAGAGAGCTTGTGTAGATTTGCCCTTGTAACCTTGTTGGTGGCATCCCAAGTGGCCTTTCTTTTGGCTTGTCTCTGCTCAGTTCCTGCAGCTTTCCTCAGGAAACATTCTGTAGTACTGGCATTTCTTAACCTCAGGGATTTCCACTGCAGCTTCAGCTTCCTCCTCACATCTCCACATTTGCCCTATCAAGGACTGCCTACCGGGACTCTGACACTGCTGCAATTTGCTTGGCTTCCCAAGCCTTCCTTTGAAATCTTGGTGGAGACCTCCACACAGTATCCTGCAACTCCCTCACTCCAGTATCCTGCATTCCTGAAGAACCAGCACCACGTGCTTGACACCAAGGTCTGCCTCCATCTCCAGCAGTAACCAAGCCTACAGGGATCCTGGATGCAGCAGTTTCTGGGTGCCTGTGTGGCTGAGCACATTGAAACAACTTCCTAAGCTCTCTTCTGCAGGGAGGGTGTCCCACTTGTCTCTTCTCAAGAGAATTTTCACTTTTCCTCCCTTGAGCCTGAATGGGTGTAGTCTTGCAATTCCCTCAAGTTATCTTTCTTATTGTCTCTGGGCAAAGTTAGCATTTCTTTCTTGACAGTGATGTCTTTAATAACTGCAACTTCCTTTAACCCCAATTTTACTCCCACCTTTCAAGTCCAAGAATTTAAAATCTTTCTTCTCTGCTTTCTTGACCTAATTATTACAATAAATTTGTCTAAAATTCACCAACAATATCCATTGCACTGCCTGAATGCTATGCTGTTTAGACATTTCTTCCTCCTCATTAAGAAGTCCATCACTTTTAAATAAACCCCACAGAAAGTCTCAGGACATGAGCAAAATGCACATAATTTCTCAGCCAGAAAATAACATGATGGCCTCTGGTCCAATTACCAGTAGTGTCCTCCTTTTCCTCTAAAACCTCTTGAGCCTGTCTACACTATCTACAGTACTATTGACATTCTGGTCTTCCGAGATCCCACCATATTCAGCCATTAAGCTCTGCTTACAAGAGTCTAAAGTATTTACAGCTTATACTGCTACACATCTCAAAATTCTTCCAACAAATTCCAAAAAACTCCAAAGTCTTCCGAACCATGTGGTCAGGCTTGTCACAACCCCACTCCTGATACCAATTTCAGTTTTAGTAAGTTTTTTCACTGCTGTGACTAGACCTCACAAGAACACTTGTAGTTGAATAAAAGTTTATTTTGGGGCTCATGGTTTCAGGGGTCTCAGTCAGTAGAAAGCTAGCTCCATTCCTCAGGGCTGTAGGAGAGGCAGAACATCATTGTGGAAGAGTGTGGCAGACAGAAGCAGCTCACATGATAAGGAAGCAGAGAAAGAGACTCCACTCTTCAGATACAAAATATATACCCAAAGCCATGCCCTTGATGCCTACCTTCTCCAGCCATACCCCACTACCTTCACATTTTACCAAACATATCTCTATCTTTAATTGACACATGCCAGTGAATAATATCAGAAAGGAAAGAAGAAGCATTACAGCTAATGCCATGGAAATTAAATGGATTCTAAGAGAGGACTGTGAAAATTTTATAATAATGAATTGGATTGTACTCAAGAAATGAAAAATTTCTAGAAACCTACAATCTACCAAGACCAATTTACCCCATTACCACTCAGCTAATCTCATCAGGGGATTAATTAACTGACTAGGTTAAAGGTCTCATGACCTATCATTTCACCTCTGAGTTTTCTTGCATTGTCTCATACATGATAAACCCAAAATAAGCTCTACTAGTTGTTCTTGCCAGGTATTTGATCACAGAGACACAAAAGCTGACTAAAACAGTGCATTTTCATCTTAGATTTTAACCAGAAAACATTCAAAGTGTAAAACCAATTTTAAAAAGTTAAAAATAAAAAGCCTTGTAGAATAAGGATATAAAGAAAATAGCTATAAAATGTGTTTGTGATTTAAGCTGTTATTACAAAAAGTCAGAATGTTAAGATTTATTTTTAAGTTTGTAAATGAAAAAAATATAGTAAGCCAAAGTCATTGTTATTGAAGAAAAAGATTTTATAAATTAATTGTTGCCTGAATGGACCATTTAATAAAATCTATAGGATCTAAATTATCATGTCCAAAGGCAGTCACATACATTTACTCACACGCTGACTCACCTAGAGCAACTCCTAATTATGAAATCTCCATTCATGGCAAGTGCCAAAGACAGGTTATATTTTTAAAAGTCTTTTAAAACATGTTTTTTATGTACTTTTTTCTATGTCTAGATATGCTTAGATATACAAATTCCAGTATTTTATAATTTCTAAAAGTATTTAGTACAATAACATGTTGAATAGGTTTGAAGTGTAAAAGCTATTCATAGGTGGCACTATTAAGCCTAGGTGTGTAGTAGGATACGCACTCTAGCTGTGTGTCACTATAGTTTATAATTGCCTAATAACACATTTTACCAAACATATCCATATCTTTAATTGATATGTGACTGTAAATAATGTCAGAAAGGAAAGAAGAGGCATTACACTTAATGCTACAGAAATAAAATGAAATATAAGAGACTAGTGTGAAAATTTTACAGTAATGAATTGGATCATACACCAGAAATGGAAATTTCGTAGAAACCTACAACCTACCAACATTGATTCATGAAGAAATAGCAGAACTATGCTGTTTTACTTCTAGAAAGGAATTTGAACAAGTATTGAAACCTCCCAATAAACAGATTCAGTACCAAATGGCTTTACTGGTGAATTCTACCAAATATTTAAAGAAGAATTAATACCAATCATTTTAAAACTCTACCAAGATGTTCAAATGGAGGGAACACTTGCAAATTCATTTTATGAGATCATAATACCCTACCTACAAGGTCAGAAAAAGATATTACCAAAAAAAGAAAGAAAAATATAGGTTAATATCTTTGAGGAACTCAGATGCAAAAGTTCTCAATATAATAGTAGCAAATGTAATTCAATATCACATTAAAATGGTCACTCACCATGAGCAAGTAGTATTTGTCCCTGAGATAAAAAACTGCTCAATATATGAAAATTAACCAATGTAATACTCCACATTGATTATTTTTAAAAAAGATAAAAGTCACAAGATGGCTTAAGTGGATGAAGAAAAAGCATTTGACAAATTTTAATACCTTTAATGATTAAAAATATTCACAAAACTAGGAATAGAAGTTTACCTCAACATAATGAAGTCCACATATAAAAAGTTTACAGTTATCACATTACTCAATGGTGTGAAACTGAAAGCTATTTCTCCAAGATCAGAAACAAGGCAGGGACAACAATTCTTGCCACTTCTATTCAATATAGCACTTGAAGTCCCAGTTAGAGAAAGTAGGCAAGAGAAAGAAAAGGTATCCAATCGAGGAAGGAGCAAAATTACCTCTGCACCAACATGTCTTATAAGTAGAAACTCTTTAAAAAATCATTTTTTTAAACTAATAAACTTAGTAAAGAAGCAGAATGTAAAACTCAGTTGAGTTTCTATATACTAATAATGACCATTTCAAATATATCATTTGTAATAGCTTCAAAGATATGAAGTATTTGGGAATAAACTTACTAAGGAGGTGAAAAGCTTAAACATTAAAAATTATAAAACCTTGATCAAAGAAATTTAAGAAGACAAAAATAAGTGGAAAGACATTGATATTCATGGATTGGAAAGCATAATATTCTTAAAATGTCCATAGTACCCCAAACAATTTACAGATTTAATCTCTTTCAAAGTTTCCATGTTGTTTTTCAGAAATGGGAAAAACAAGGCTAAAATTCAAATGGAACTATGAAAGACTATAGATAGCCAAAACAATGATGAAAAACAAAAGCAAAAAAAAGTTGGAGGCCTCACACTTCTTATTTCAAAACACATTACAAATATACAATAATCAAAAGAGCACACCATTAAATTAATAACATACATATAGAGCAATGGAACAGAGTAGGGAGCCCAGAAATAAACCCACACATTTATATAGTCAACTGACCTTCAACAAAGATCCAACAAAGTACAATGGATAAAGGAAGTTCTCTACAATAAATAGTGTTGGAGAAGCTGGATAGCCATGTGGAAAGAAACAAACTTTACCTTTATCTTACACCATACACATAAATCAACTCAAAATGAATAAAAAACTAAAACATAAAATCTGCAACTATAAAACTTTTAGAACACAGCCTAAAAGGGTAATTTCATGTCATTGGTCTTAGCCAGAATTCTTGGATATAACAACATAAACATCACCAGCGACAGGAAAACTAAGGAAACAGATGACATCAAACTAAAAATCTGCATCGCAGAAAACACAACCAATGGCTTGAAACAACTATGGAATTGGAAAAAAAAATTGCAAACCACATATTTGATAAGGTGTTAACATTCATAAAATATAACCCCTACATTTCAATAGCATCCAGACAAATAACCTAATTCAAAAGTAGGCAAAAAAAAAAAATGTGAGTAGACATTTATTCACACACAACATACCATGGCATGAAAAGATCTTCCATGTCAGTATTCATCAGGGAAATGTAAATCCAAACTTCACTGAAACGCACTGTGCTTCCTAGATATCTTTGTCAGCTAATTTACCTCTAATTTCTGCTCTTGGAATCCAGAGAGAGAGAGATTGGAAGAAAGAGGAAAGGAACAAGAGATTCCCTTCCCGCCTTTAGTTTCTGACAATGTCAACAGTGTACTTCATTAAAAGAAAACAGCCATCTGCAGCTCCAAGTTCTATATTCTTCAGGTCTCCTGCTGCCAGCCACAAAGAAGCCCCTCAGAGGTATTAGTAACAGTTTCGACTTGGCAGCTGGAGTTACAGCCCGCTCCTCAGAAATCTGAATGTCAAACACATGATGCCCCTTCCAAACAGAGCCTTTCTCAATAGGTACAAGCACTGATCTCCTAGGGTCTAGTTCCCTTTAGGTTTTCCCAATCCTAGGAGTGGTGATAGTTATTGATTTCTGGGTAAACTCAGCCTCCCCTGTAAACTTTTGAGCTCTTCACTAAGGGTATAAACAATTGCCTGTATTAAATTATTTTCTCCTTTCTTTCTTTCTTTTTTTTTTTTCAGTAGAATAATTGCAGAGAAGGGAGTTAATATTGACTGGGCTCCTGTCAGTGGAACTTGTTGTTTATTTAGCAAGGCAGCTGGTAATAACCTCAGCCGTGATTATGGCCCAGCTAGAATTCACATTTCATTGATGTATCAAAACTGTCTTTTCCTTTACCTTTTATTGTGTTTACATTTTCCTTATTACATTGGGGAATTGGCAAATTTTGCAGAAAGAGATGGGGTTCCCAAGCTAGCAACTGTATCATAGCTTGAAGGCAAGAAGGGAAGGAAGGAAGAAAGGCAATATTCTACATCATTTGGCAATTTCTCATGGTTATAGAAAGACATCAATACTTATTGATACTCATATTAGGAGATTCAAACTCAAAAATAGAAGCTACTGGGACAATATTAGCCAGCTAAGAAGTGGCAGAAAGAAGATAGTAAACTGTCCTCTGATATCTTTTAGTTTTACTCCACAAATTAATTGCCATATTACTGTATCATAAAAATGTCATAGTATTGCTTTGGACTTTTCTTCATTTGCAGTGGAACCTCTATTGTGACAGATCTATCTCCTCTAAGCTCTCATTCACTCCATATATAAATAGAAAAATGCCCAGATATTTCTATGTATTTGGTGTCTACGTGGAAAGTGTCCATGTCTTTCATATGTGGTCATATCTCTAAAGACTCTGTTGCCTGTTGCTTCAGTCTTTAGCTGTGTGAGACCCCAGCTCTTCCCCAAGTAAATTATACCCTGCACAACCAGGATCCAGGGGCTTAGAAATTGCACACAGGATCCTCTTCATTTCCACGGATGCAATAAAGGAGCTATTTATCTAGAATTGATCACCTAATTCCCAACAATTTTCTGCAGCTGGAGCATTAGTGCTCTGACTTGTCTTTTAACAAAATTGTAGGAGCTGAACCAAAACCTCTGTATGATTAATACAGTTATCTATGAGAAAATGTTAAATTAATTTCCCTTTCTAGAATAAATGTGTTGTTTTTTTTTTTTCGTTTCAAACAACACCAGATAAAAGTTGGCAATGTTTTTAAAAGACAGTAACAAATTAAGTTCTTCCCCATCACAGACTTTCACAAGTGCTAATCTTTTTCTTACATGAATCTAATCAAGTTCATCTCTTAACAAAGAATGCCTATGCTTTGCTGTAATTTGAAATTTGATTAATTTCTTTACACATTTCAAAGAAAAAAAAGCACATGTTCTTCGGAATTTTGATAGATAGAGGATTCAATTCCTGCTCTGTTCCAATCAGTGGTTGCTTAACCCTGAAAGGCTATTTTTCCCTTAAAGACTGGAGATCAACTGCTCACCTCTAGGGTTAAGTGAGGATTAAATGAGATAAAATCTATATGGCACTTAGCACTGCTTAACCAAGAAAAAATAGCTTAAGAAAACAATAGCTCTTATCATTTTTCCTTTCTTATGTGACTTAAGTAAATTATTTAACTTTGATACTTTTGTGAGTTTTGAAACTTATTCTGCAAATCAAATGAGATATACAAGAATAATATTTTTTGAATATGTTAAATACATGTGCTCATAAACAAAACTTAATTCTCACTGTTAACCTCTTTCAATAAACCTTGTCAAAGTTTTCTTCCCTTCCAAGATGAAATCCTAGGTAAACTGCAATAGTAGACATACATAGTCTTTCAGGTATAAAGAAAGGCCAACCCGAAGGTCACATCTCTCAGCCAGTTCAGATTTTTTCTTCTCTACTGACGTGTGGCTGTCCCAAGCTAGTGAAGTGTGGAGAGGTGACCAGGGATGGTAATCAGCATCTTCCTCTTCTTTTATTGGAGTCTTTTCCCCTGCTTCCTCCTCCGCTTGCAGTGAGAGCTGAAGAGAGATTACCTGATGATGTAGTCACCATCTGGCTTTAGTAATTTATGTGTGTTGCACGCCCAATTCTGCTGTCTTCACAACTTGCCTCACATGAGCGGTTTTGAGGAACACTGGGAAAGGAAGCAATGCCCATTTCGAGACTATCGGTTTTAAGCAACCACGGTATGAAGAAGTAGATGTGTTCCTCAGTACTCTCATAATCCACAGAAGTTCCCACCAAGCCACTCCCTTCCCCTTAAATTTATCATTCATGTGAAAATGGTATGCATGATTTGAAACACACCATCAGCAATATCTGCAGGGTGGCTTAGAACACAAATTTATTTTCTTAAGTCATGTTCATTAGGTGAAACCTATGCTGCAGCACAGAAATCTCTCCAGATGCTCTGATGGAGCAACCACTCCTTGTCTCTAAGTTTCTGGTGGCTGCACATTGCTACCTCACCCCCATCTCTGCTTCTCTGGTCTCAGTCACGTGGCTGCTTCTCTCCTCTGTGCAATCTCCCTCTACTTCCCCCTCCTATGAACATGTGTCATCACATTTAGGGTTCACCCAGATTATCCAGGGTCATCTCAAGATCACTAACAGTCATATCTGCAGAGACACTTTTTCCAGATAAGGCAACACCTGCAGGTACCAGGCATTAGGACTTGCCATAAATCTCAAGGATAAGGTGAATACAGTTTATTTTATATTTTGTGACTTCTGCTTCCGATTTGAACTATTCTTGAGAATTATCTATGCTTCAGGATCCAATTCCAAATCAACAGTTATGAAAATAGCCTTGGTCATTGGACATTGTTTTAAACCTCACTCATTTGCTTAAAGGATGAAAAGAAAAAAAAAATGGGAAGCAAGAATTAAATACAGAAGTGTATTTTAATGTTTTTTCTTCCATTGATCAAATGATGCATCCCATTGTATGGATTTATGAGACTGTCTTTTTCTAGAGAGAAATTTGTTCCTTAATTTTACAGTTTTAATATGTCCCTTTTTGTCTTCTCACCATGATGGCACATGCTGATACTAAAATATTATTGAGAACCAACTGATAAATATCAGACCATAACCTCCTCTGAAAGAGCAATTCCTAGTTTGTAAATAATGGCATTTATGGAAAATGTCACTTCAATATTTTCTCTCCTGCTTTGTTTTTTGCAGATTCTTGTTAAGAAAATGTTCCAAGTTTTAGTATTTTCAATTACCTAGGATATTACATCACTTAATCAAATTACATCTTTGCACATCTTCATTCATTCATTCATTTTGAAATATTATTTTTAAGATCATGAAAATATAATAATAATTCTCATTTCGGTTTCTTTGATATTTTATCAAAACCAATATCCGTCATCAGGCTATAACAATATTTGACTGTTTTATCATGATTTGGTTTTTTCCATTTTTAAGGACACATTTATTCTATCATTGCATTACAATGAGGGAAGATCACAAGAAATGCTAGAAACTTCCTGTTCAAGTACATCTTTTAGGGTATTCAGTTGCCTGTACCAAACTCTAAATTTTAACAAAAAGTAGACTTAGCATCATTGCTAAGGCAATCTTTTATGGAAGGAATTTATGTAAACTTGTGTGTGTCTTCAATGTATCACTCAATGCATTTTCAGAAATGTAACCATGACCTAAGCCAAGGAAGAGGTGTTACTGACACCTCAGAAATCCCTTCTAAAGTCGCCTCATTACTGCACTTCTCCCCAGTGTGGACCCTCATTAACTTTTCTAAAATCATAGCTTGATTTTACCTGTCTATGAATTTCATTAAAACAAAATTCTATTCACTTTGTGTTTGTCATGTGTGACTTCCTGTTTAATATCATGCTTAGAAAATTCATCACTATTTTTCACATATTTATAAATAGCTATTTCATACTGATACACTGGATTTTACTAGAATTATGAGCAATGTTAATACAGGAACTTTAGTAAACGAGTCTGCATTTCTGTTTAGTATGTCCATAGAATTTGAATTGTGGGTCATCTCATACATGAATGTTCAGTTGCAGAGGACACTGCCAAACAGGCAGCAATTCATCAAACTTTCTGCTGCTGCAGATCCTCACCAACATCCAGGGCTATCTGGCTTTCTATGTTAGCAATTCTGGCGAGGGTGTATAGATAACATATTTCGGTTTCAATTAACTTTTTACCGATGAAAAACACATACAAGTATTTTTTCCTGTGTTTATTGATCAATTATATATGGTTTTCTGTGAGTCGTTTATTTAAATAATTAAATAATAATCAAAGTGAACAATGCTTTGTTCATTTTTCTGCAGGTTTTCTCTTTCTTATTGACTTTTAGGTAATCTACATAATCTATGATATTTTGTGGGGCAAATGTTTTGTAGTTTCCTTTTTATTCCATAAATGTTGTTTTATTCTGTTTATTTGATGAATAGTTGTTATTAATTTAAATGTATTTGTGGGTTCAATCCCCAGCTCTGCAGAAAAAAAAATGCTACTTTGTTTTGCTTTGGAAAACTTGTATTGCTCCAAAGGCACGAAGATGGTCATTTCTGTGGTCAGCTTAAGCCATTATTGTATTATTGTTATACTGTTCACACTTTGACCACAGACCATTGTAATTGATTTTTGTGACTTGGGTGAGTACAGATTAATGTACTATTTTTTCCCAAATGGATAATCAATTGATGTAGTGCTACTTATTGAAAAACCATAAGTAACCCACTGCACTATTACTTTGGGGATAAATTAGTTATATATATATATATATATATATATATATATATGATGTGTGTATCATATATGATACACACATTAATCACATATGTGTGTGTATATGTGTGTGTGTGTGTTTACACAAATATATTGGTAAATGTGATTTTTTTTACAAAACTTCTCTTTTAGTAAATCTATCAATTTAAATAGTACTATAAACCCATACTAACCAGCACCTTGTTTCAAAAATTATAAACTCATGGAAAGCCACTTTTAACATATCAATATATATTTCTTTCCATGATCCAATATTGTATATCATTTTATCTATTGATATTTTGGTATATCTTTCTAATGTATAAGTTTTCCTTTTATAATATTCTAATATTATATGATTATCACACCTAAAATAATATCTTAGCATCAAATGTCCATTTAGGTTTCAATTCTGACCATCTCATGAATTTTTAAGGTTTCTATTCAAATTAGAATTTGAACAAAATTTTTGCATTAAATTTGTTGATATATTACTTTGGTCTCTTCCAATCAATAAGTTTTTCCTCTTTATCTTTTGCAATGGATATTTTCCTTGTAAGGCACTTGTTGAAGAAACTAGTTCATTTGTCCCATATGGAATTTCATATTTTGGATTTTGATGTTTTAAGCAATGGGTTATTACTTATTGGAACAAGATGTTTTTAAAAATCATTGATTTCTAGATAGTGAAACAAAGCAAAAATCACCTTGATATCATCAGAGTGAAGGTCTCAATTGAAATTTGTGCTGAGAAAACATAAAGCGTATATAAAAAAAAGTCTCTATTTTTAGTAGGAGTTTGCCCAAATAAATAGACTTAATGGGGTTCCATATACCAGATTTCTCCAACCATGGCACTATTGACATTTTGTGCTGAGCAATTCTTTGTTGTAGGAGGAAGTCCTATCCTTTGTAGGATGTTTCACAGCATCTCAGGCCCCTCCATTCTAGATACCAGCACAAATCCCAGTTGTGAACATACAAAACACTTCTCATTCATCTACTGCCATTGCTTGCTATTATGTTTTTATTCCTATTCTTTGTATTTTCTCACTTCGATTTGTTAATAGTCCCTTTAGAACTGAGGCAATGTTTTCATTCACAAATTAAGATTATTGATAATTATTCTGCCTTTCTCAAATGGGTCAGTATGAAGGCCCAATGAAATAATCCACAGAAACCTTCTTTGATAACTTTAGGAAGTTCTAGTAAAAATGTTGGACAAGTTTGCTTCTCATAGTTTTTGGTTTTGCCTCACCATTTTCAGTAGTGTCTTCCACTTAGTACATTGCTTCGTTAGTACACTTAGTACTCCTTCATTCCAAACTCATTCATTTCCTGCATTTCTGCATAGATGTCAATATTTTCTCATTCTTCTCCCTTTCTTTCTTCATGCTGATCAGTCAATTTTCCTCTTGACTTAATTCCCACAGTTTCAGGTTACAGTCTCCCACTATTATCTCTCAGTTTCTCACACAGAACTTTCTGTATCTCCTATACCCAGACTCCCTATTTCTGCTTTATTTACCTACACTCCTACGCTCCTTGCCTTTAACACACCCCTAGTTCATAGCTTCTAATATTTATGTTTTCCTCTTCCCTTCTATCTTCAGAAATCTTTTCTGATTGTCCCTAAATGTCCCATGATGTTTCCCCTTTGCATCTCCTAATCTTCTGTAATTGTTTTTTCACTGTATTATTTTTGAGAAAAAAATATCAAGTGTCTAAGCACAATAAATATTTTTTAAAGGGATAGATAAGATATAGGTCCTGTCTCAGAGGAGCTCATTGAGGAGACAATGGAAAAAGTTCTTGTGCTAAGAGATCTTGTTATAAGAATTTTCTACTTTGTGTTGTGAGGATCACAAATGAAGCAAAAAAAAAAAAATGTTGACTTTGGAGGAGGAAAATGACTTTCAAAGAAACAGGAGTTCCATTTTGTATTAAGGGACATTACCCAAGGGAGAAATAGGGAAAAGGATTTTTGGGTACCTGAAAGATCATAATTCTTCTGTGTTCCTTAAGACGGAGGTGCAGTCTCAGAGAAAGTGGGTGGAATTTTGTCTTTGTATGTATGTTTCTTCATTAATATGTTCTTAGTTGTGCATTTTTACAGTTCTCTCATTGGACTGAAATGTCTAGGAGATGTTGTACTGTATGTGGCATCTAATACTAGAGGGATCCTCTCGGTGCTATTACAAGCCTAACCCTGATGACATGCTGCAAATCAGACAAGATAGCACATTCAAGTTTCCCACAGATTCTAGAAAGAACAGAACATAGGCCCCTTCGGTGCCTTGAAATAATCATCAGGTAATGAAATTCATTTTTTTTTAAATTTACTAAGTGGAATTCTCTTTCATACTGAGTCATTTTTAGTGGATAGCTCTCAATTCAGTGAAGACAACAGATTGTTAAATTTCCTTTTCCTCCCTAATTGTGTTTAGTAGAAGAGAGAAAATGTCTCAACTTGTTTTGTTTGTTGTGACATTTTTCCCTTTCTCTTCCCACTTCCTGTCATCTTGCTGTCCTTTCTCTTTCTTATTTTGTCCTTCTCCCTCCATTCCATCCCATTTCCTTTCCCTCCCCCCTCCCCCTTCCTTCTTTCCCTCCCTCCCTCCTTCTCTCCCTGTCTCCCTCCCTCCCCCCTTCCTTCCTTCCCTCTCTCTGTTCCTTCCTCCTTGTCTTCCTTTAAAATCAGAGATCCTGTCTAGATGACAACTGAGATCCTCCTGGGTGGATTTTTTAGTGCAGCCTGCCACAGTGTAGGAGAAAGTGCTGAGAAAACCTCCTGGAGCCTGTTAGAAGAGTCTGAGTACGCCCTAACATCTTCTAAAAATTTCCAGTGATTTTATAATAAACACCAGGCAGTCTTTTATGTGTACGTTTATATTCCGTGGAGTGACTTCAAAGGGTGTGACTTCTTTTTTCATCCATTTGGCCTCCTCTGCGAAGCAATCATGCTAAGGTGCTATTACTAGGTTGAGACACTTGCTCTAAAGATCCTGAGTGGCTTGACTGGTTGCCAGAAATTTCAGTGATGCTCTCATTCTTAACTTGAGCTCCAAGTTAATATTGTTTATTAATCTGGAAAACATGCATCATGTTAAAGGGCAGAATACAGCTTTCTCCCTTGTCAAGTTACATTAGAAGCAAATTCTTACTAACTGTTCTGTTCCTTAGGGAAGCAACACAAGGCAAATTTATTCTTTCTTTCCATCAGTTGTGATGAGTGACTGCATGCATTGAAATGTCACCAGGAACATCCTTCCCACATTGTATGCATTTTTTTTTTCATTTTCCTTTTTCTGTATATTCTTTCTTATTCCCACTTCTCTCTTTTACCTTGGCATTAAGATTTTCTAACCAATCTCCTTCTGACTTATTGATAAAGTTAATTGCTGACTGAGAGTTCAAGTCCCCAAAGGAAGAAGTCTTCAGTCTTACTGAGGATTTTTCTGTAGATAATAAATCTCTTCTTAAGTCAAAATAGAGTATTCTGTCCACGAAAAACTCTGACCAATTTTAAACACCAAATTCATTTTGCGTGTAATTTGACCTTCCTTGTTAATGTCACAACAACCATCTATTACATTAAATTGATAGCTTGAAAAGTTCTGGATCAACATCAGGGCCATCAAGGGCAGGAAGAGCTTTGTATAAGAGTTTGAAGGAGAGACCCTCACTGTCTAGCCTTCCTCTTCTCTCCTCAGCAGTCCTAATTACATAGTCTAAATTCATGACCACAGCTCTAAATACATGACCTAGTAGGAGCATGTCTGTGTAGAGTCTGTGGTCACAGGGTCAAATGACAAAGCTCCCAGTTGCATCAGCTTCTTCCTGCTTCCCAAGAAATGTCCCACTTGAACCAGTGTGTTATCCCTCTGCTGGGGCAGAGGCTGGAGCGTGGCTAGAAATCTCTTTTCTTCACTGTCCCAGGATCCGAAGACAGGCATGAGTAGACTTTTCACCCTTCAGTGCCTATAATAAGCACCCCACAAGAAATAAAGTTTGAAAGCTTGGTAAGCCCAAACTTAATTCTTTTGAAGGAATTAAAATGAAAAAGTCAAGTTGTACTTCAGTGATATTTTATTTCTATTTGAAGGGGAGGAAAAGTAGTTGGAAATAAAATATTGCATTTTTAATGCTGTAAGTAAGCTTGGTAAATCAATATATTATACCCATGTAAATATAATTTTCTTTAAATGGAATAAGTGTAAATATATGTACTGCCTCATCTTTGAGATATTTGCACTTGTATTTTTTCACATAGCTACTGAACCAAATAATTCAATATGAATTTATTTAGTCGAAACTAAGCACTGATGGATTCACAGACAACACTTGAAAGAATAATGTCAAGGTAAGAAGATGTGATCCAGATACATGCCACCCCTTATAAAGCCAAAGTCAAAATTATCTTGAAAATTACAAATTTGGTGGGTATTTTTAGTGTCAGTCAAGAGGAAAACCCAGGGTTTGTACCATAACAGCAGTGCTCAGTTTTGAGTGTGGAATGTGGTCATCGACCCAGCTGAAAATAGGCAACGGCATCAGTGTTTGATAGAACAGAGGCTGCATTGCAATTGGTGTGTGTGTAGACAAAAGACTGATTCTTAGTATTGTTGAAAAGAGGGACTGCCACATCACAGACTGCTACTGTTCAAATGTCTCAGAATCTGCATGAGAAATAGAATAAATAGAACAACCATCCAGCAAAAACTTTATACAATGCCACTTCAATTTCAGTGGTAACCCATCATTTGACCAGAATAAATAGGTTTCATGTTTTGCAAGGGTCCATATTTTTAGGTTCAGCTTATGAAATTAAGTATTCTTTAACTAAGGGGATAAGATGGTGTCTCTTTGGAGTAAAACAAACAAACAAACAAACAAACAAAACAAAAACCCATTTGAGTTTTTATTGTTACCTGAAAGAGCTTTGTAAACTATGAGTTTGCACAGATGAACACAACATTATTTCTTTCCATGATAGGAAAATTCAGCACAATTGTGTAGCCACAGCCTGGTTGATGAAATCTTCTACTCTTATGGAAATAAGACATGGTCATGTTTTCTCCCCAGACAGTTGGATTCATTGACTTTGTAGCTGGGAAACTATTATTGAGGCAGGAGGTCATCCTGAGGGGGTGAGTTGACAATAATCAGGATTACATAGGACTCATAAGTCAAGTATGAGCAGTGGAAACCAAAAATGTCTTAGAGCATGATGTCACTTATCCAATGGGCATGGCCTTTACCTGGGAAGTAGGAAGGTCAGCAATGCCCAGCTGTACCAAAGGCTTTTTGAAGCACATCAGGGTCCTGACTTTGGGCACTGAAGTGGGCTTGGTATGATCAAGCCCTATTTTAAATTCCCTGTGGTTTTTTTTGAAATTCCTAGTTATTGGTGGTAAAATAATAATGCCACAAGACATATCGACAGACATAAGAAATATTAAACAAGAATAATTTTAATCTTTTTGCACCAATGAAAAAAGTATATCTAAATGAAGTATAGCAAAAAAGAATATCCTAAGTAAGAAAAAGTAAAATTAAGTAACAAAAGAAGAAATTGAGAAAATAGAGCTCGATATTCCTGCAAAGCACCCAGGCTCCTGCTTAGTGCCTTTTATCTTATTTACCCCATAATCTCCACCATTCCTTGCAACCCTTCCACCCCCACCCCCGGAAAAAAAATCACAGAACAGTTAAATATTTTGGCCAAAGTCATAGGTATGTAGATAAATATGAGAAAAAATAAAACAGGAGCTATTAGTATACGAAGTCAAAGGCAAGGGTCCAGCTAAGTGGTAGAGCACATACTTAGCATGTTCAAGGGCAAGGTTCTCTCTGCACTACTCCCCAAAGCAAACAACTACCAACAACAAAAAAATGAAGGTGAAAGCAAGGTTCAATTGTAGAAAAAGGAGTGATATTGAAATTGTTATGAAGATTGTCAACGTGCCCCAAAGCATAGAGGAAAGAGTGATGATATAAGATTTTAACAAAGAGAGTTTGAATTTACAGTTGGAAAAGAGTTGGCAGAATGTTGAGAAAAAATGAAAACTCAAGGGATGATGCCTTTGAGCATAAAAACAAGACTCTCCAGGAAACTTAACTGCTTGTAGAAGCCTCTGGAAAGCTCCACTCCATATGTTCCCCCACAGGCATAAATACCATAAATCCCTTCAAACATAAGAACTCTATAAGAGGTAACAATCATTTGGGTAAGTTCTCCAGGGCCGTTATTGAAGCATTTACCAGAAACCTTATACTTTTAACAAAATCATTATTATTATCTGTTAATATTTGTTTGTAAATGGAAATTAGAAAACATAGTCTTTAGTTTTTTGTCAAATAAAATGAGTAGCCTAATTACTGGCAAACGTTTTAAAAATAGTTCAGGAATGGATTTGAAATTGTTAGGTATGTCTTTCTGACTCCTTTCTGGTTATTCCTCCTACTAATTTGGTACCGCTAATTGGCATGGGCTTCTATTATAGAAATGTGGCCGGTGAAGAGGGTTATGAGTTATGTCTGCTTTTTTTTTTTTTGCAATTGTAGGCCTAGTGAATCTCAGTGTAGTATAAAGGTCAGTTTCCATCAGGGGCCACAACTTTGCCATAATAGTTATTTAAAATAATCCACCCATATAAAATATGGGTGGATTATTTTAAAAGAAAAATCTTAAGTCCTAAAGCAATTTATATTTTTAAGAGTTCTAGTAAGATTGGCGAAATGTCAAATGTAGTAAGAATCTGGTAGCCGAAATCCTTCTCTGGTCTGTGTACTCATTTTACTACTATCAGATTCTTTGTACTTCTGGCTTTTTTATTTTATTTGTACAGACCTTAGTTTCCTACCAGTCTTATATTATTTAAAATTCTCTGTAGGCTGTGTAGGGCTTTCTATAGAAGTATGTTATCAAATACTTGCTACTAAAAGAGCTTTCAACATTAATGGAAGAGTGAAAATGATTTGTTCCTTCTATTTAAAAAGGAATGTTATGATCTATTTCAATGTGCTATACAAAATAATAGCTAGAATTGGAGCTTGTTTCAAGTCAGATCATAAAACATAAAGACTGTGAAAGAGCATGCTAAATGCATTGAGTTTTAAAATTCACAGCAAGTTTATAGTATCATTTTCAAAAGTGCTATGAATTGTGAATCTATCTGTGCCCCAAACAGTGACAAAAAGAACATTCCAGGAGATGTCCTAGAAAAATTTTAAAAAATATATTTGTTGAGAATAAGCTCCAAGTAATTACGAATTAAGAAGAAAGAGAAATGCAATGTGGTAGCTGAAGAAAACAGAAATCTCCCTTACTCTGCTTGTTTTGGTTCATTTCCTTTGAACATGTTTATATAAGCATCAATCTGAGGAAGAGAAAGCATGAGAAGATCAGATCTGGTGTGCAGAAGACAAAATCTAGGTGACTTTGGAGACCACAGTATACAGTGATGGGGGCAGAAGAGGAAAAATTGGGCTGCAATCAAAATGAACCAGACTCAGCAGCTTTACGTGGGTTCTGAGATTTCAGGCAGCTCTGATTCTGAGGAGCAAGATGACATAAGATTAGTTGCACTGGTAAATTCAGAATCATGTGACATTTACTATGCTTATATCTATATTTTCTGTGGAAGAATTCAAAGCTAAAAATTTTAAAGGACAGAAAAGGACAAATATTTATTCTGGAGACTCAGAAAGTATCATGTTTTCTGCCACTATGCAAAGAATAACTTAATCCATGGCAGAAATCATCTATTCAAGTAATCCTCTGGTATTATAGATCCTGGTTTGGCTTAATTGTCATGATCCAGTAACTGAGATTATTACTAGAAGATTGCAAATGCTGAAATCCTCTCTTGCAGGAAAGTAATGTGGGAGCTGGTGGCTGAAAATTGTTAAATTGTTGATAAAAAATGACTATTTGCATGAGATGTTGACATTCATAAATTGAATATTCAGAGCAAGGAGGCAGTTGATCTGAAAACTCAGCAACATGTGATGATTACTTGTTTCTAGAATTCTACAATGTAATACATGAAACATGTGGCTGCTGCTAAAGTCAGAATAATGAGGCTTTTGAATATACAAATGATTGAAATGAGTCCGAAGAGTCTTTTTAACATCACTAATCATCATGGAAATACAAATGCAAACCCCAATGAGATATCACCTCACTCAGATGAGAACAATTACTGTTAAAAAAAAAAAAGCTTAAGATAATTGCTGGTGAGAATGTGGAGAAAAGGGAACCCCAGAACATTTTGGGAGGAGAATGTACACTAAAGCAGCTAAAAGGTGCTTCTCAAAAAATAGAAGTAACATGAAATTCAGCAATCCCACTACTAAATATGTATCCAAAGTAAAGGAAATCAGTATATCAAAACCATTTTCTCTCCCATTCACAAGGACTTAGAAGTGGAAACAATCTAAAGTTCTATCAGTTGATGAGAGGATAAAGAAAATATGGCACAGGTACCGTGGAGTACCATGAAATTGTAAAAATATAATGAAATCCTCTTGTGAGAAAATATGGATGAACTGGAGATTATTATAATAAATGAAATAAGCCGGGAACACTCACATGTAGAAAATGTAAAATTTGAGGTCATAAAATTTGGGATAGAGTGGTGATTACCAGACACTTGGGAGAACAGTGTGGAGAGAGATGGAGAGAGGTAGACCAATGTGTACTAGTTACAGTTAGGAGGAAGAGGTTCTAGTGGGCATAGTAGGGTGACTCTAGATAATCATAATGTACTACATATTCCAAAGAGCTAGGAGAAGAGATTTTGAATATTTTCACCATAAAGAAATGGGAAGTGTTTGAGGAGGTAGAGATGTTTCACCTGATTTAAAGGTAACACAATGTATGCATGTATTGAAACATCATGTAGTAGCCCATAAATATGTGTGATTTTTATCTATCAGTTAAAATGTATTCAATATAAATTAAGAGTCTTGTAATGGGAAAATAGATGGAAAGTTGACAGGTAATAATGAACAGAAATCTTGTGTACCAAGAAATAATGCATTTGATGCTCCCGGTTTGGCATGTGAGGAAGGTTGAATGGGGAGACCTTTTATTTCTAGGCCAATTCAGTTAATGATAATTTTGAAAATCATGATGATCAATATTATATATAATGTAGCATCAGCTCACTGGGAGTGCATATAATTAGTTCAATCCAATCACACCACCTAAAAAGTACATCAAATAAAGTTAGAGTTCAACTTTTACACTTAGAATGAAAAAGTATGAGTGGAGAGGGGATGAGAATGAATAAGAATTAATTTTAAAGTACTATAAAACCACAAATTGGCAACTAGTTTAAATAGAGAATGGCTTAAGCTAAAATTAAGTGAAGGTATGAGCCTCGTTTTTTAGTACTGGGGATTAAACCCAGGAGTGCCTAAACACTGAGCCAATCCCCAGCTCGTTTTATTTATTTATTTTTAAATTTTGAGACAGGGTCTCACTAAGTTCCTTGGGGTCTCCCTAAATTGCTGAAACTTGCTATGAACTTGCCATCCTCCTGCTTCAGCTTCCAGAGCTGCCTCGACTACAGACGTGTACCACTATGTTGGGCCAGACTGAATTTTCATCTTGAAGATGTAGAAAACAATCAGTTTCCATGTCCATACTTGTTTTTGGTTGAATGCAGTTACTTTTAGGCAATGTTCCCATTTCTTTGCTGGCTGTTAGTCAAGGGTTGCTCCAACCCTCAAGAGACGACTGCATCCTTAGCCATATGTACCCTCCATCTTTAAGCAAGCAATGGTGCTTTGGATTTTCTGACCTCCTCTTGAGCAACCATCTGGAGGAACCTGTCCACCTTTTAGGAAGTCGTGTGATTAGGACAGGCTCACATGGATAATCTCATCTTAAGGTCAGCTGATTAAAACCTCAAATCTTAATTACATCAGGAAAAATCTCTTCTCAGAGGTACCTAGAGTAGTGTTTGATTGAAAAACTGGGAGAGATGTTTTCACCAGGGACCAGGAATTTAGAAGGATGATGTATAATAATTTTGATTATCACACAGTTCAAAAGGACCTGACCTGGTTAAAATGGAGAAGGAGAAGTAAGGAATATTTTTTTTTCATAGAAAATGATCAAACATTATGGATACTTTCATTATAAAAAAAGCAAAGTTGAGAAAACAAAGCCCCATGAAAGAAGTGTAAATGAATGTAGAAAAACAGGAGTAAAACTGATATTCTGATGTGTATAGAATAGAATAGATAATCAACATAACAGTAGAAGAATCCATGCTTCTCTTTTGGAACTTGGAAAGAATATGGACTCTGTCTAAAAATTAAAAAAAATAAAAAGGGTTAGGGATATGGCTCAGTGGTTAAGCACCTGGTACCAAATTAAAAAAAAATAGAAATTAACGATGGAGGAAATCAAGTATATAAGGAACCTATGACCTTTGGAAAAGTAATAGTGTTTGGCTGAATATGTAGTTCAGGGTGATAAGCAGATCAAGGGAAGGGGGAAAAGCTTCAGAGACAGGAATAGGAATGTGTTCAGGATAGAAAAACACTCTAAAGCATAAGGAGAATAACATGGTAAGTTCAGGTATTAGCAGATGATGCAAGAAAAAACTAGAAGGCTAATCTTGAATTTCTACCTAGTATCAAAACAAAATTGCATTTCTTCCTATCTGATGACACAAGTTGATTGTGATGATAAAGTGTGATTATTTTATGATGACACATGTGTGCAAGAGAGATGCAGATCATTACAAAGGCACATGAGTAAGAAATCCTGAAGCCAGGATATTAACTCTCATTTTTCTAATTGGTTTCTTTTGGTTTCGTTTTTTGTTTTAATCCTTACCCAACATATATATGCACATGCAAGGCTAGGAGATTCAAGTAGTTCTTTTAGGCTTATAATAGACAAAATTATTGTGCTCTTTTTTTTTTTTTTCCAATTTCCCTGTCTACAGAGGAAACTACTTTCAACATTTTAGCTGATTCTTTTGGTATTTACTCCGTACTTTAAATAGCAGAACTAAATGGCTGTGTCTTGACTCTTTGTTGTTGTTCAGGTCTTCTTTGTCTCCTGCTGAGAACATGAGTTTTGTCACTCTTTTACTGCCATACCTTCACCCCTTACCTCCCTCTCCCCCCCCCTCTCTCTCTCTCTCTCTTCTCTCTCTTCTCTCTCTTCTCTCTCTTCTCTCTCTTCTCTCTCTTCTCTCCTCTCTCTTTCTCTGTCCCCCCACTCTCCTTCTCTCTCTCTCTCTCTGTCCTTTCTCTCTTTCTCTCTCTCTCTCTCTGTCTCTCTCTCTCTCTCTCTCTCACACACACACACACACACACACACGCGCACACACAATCTTCTCCCTTCTTCTCATTACAGATATCATAATTTTGATTAGAGCAGCAGTGTTTACATAATTATAAATATATAAATGCTATTTTAAGCCATGTTGAATACTAAAACTATTGTTCACCCTCTGGACTAAAATATCCTATTTTTGCATGTTTATTTATTTTTCACATAATTAGCACTAATTCAAATCCATACTCTTCATCAGTTGTCTAAATCTCCTCTTAGTACATAACATTTTACATATAAAATGTGTCTTTTGAAGACATCTGTTGTGAACCCTCTGACCTGCCACCTTTCTGTAGCTGTCCTTTAGCTACAGCTATCTTCCTGGGCTTTCCATTTCATCAAGATCCCAGAGTTGCTCTTTGCTTTTCCCCCTGCACTTCCTACCACGTTTCTACATGTGTCAGTGCATATCCCCTCCCCCTCTTTTTAAAATAAAGCTTTTCTTGGAATAGCTGCCTGTGAGAGAAATATAGTGGATTTTTTTTGGAGACACTGAATGTCTCTACCATTATCCTTGATTTATGGTTTGGCTAGGTATCAAGCCCTAGTTTCGAAATAATATTTGCTGAGAATCTTGTAGACAGTACTCCATTGTGTCCAGTTCCCATTATTGTCCTTGAGCAGCCTAAAGCCTTCCCAACTATGGGTTCTTTTCATGGGGACCATTATTTCCCTCTCCCTGAAAACAAATAAAATCTGATCTCTGCCTCTGGTGTTCTAAAATTTCATGTTAATGCTCCTTGATATGGGTCAACTTTTAAATTTATACTCTTGTGAACCATGTTCCATTGTGAGAAATATTCATGAATTATTTAATTGATGATTTCCTCCCTTCTGTTTTTATTATTCTCTTTCTAGCATTTCTATTATTGGAATATTGTTCTCTCTTTGTTCCTCTCATTTTCCTGCAATTGTATTTCCTAATTTTCCTCCTCTTACATTTTTCTCACTGCATACTTCTCCACTTTGGGGTAGATTTTTTTTCACTTTCTCATTGAACATGTTGATAGATTTTTCAGTTCTGCTAAATTCTTCTATAGCACTTTTTCTTGAAAAAAATCTCCTTTTTAATATCAAAAACATTTGTATTTTGTCCCTGCGTTGTCTTTATTTTCAGAAATTTATTTCTTTTCTCTTTTTATTTTGATCTGTGTCTTTTAATTTTTTTATTAATTTTTAAAAATTTATATATGACACTGGAATACATTACAATTCTTATTACACATATAGAGCACAGTTTTTCATATATCTGGTTGTACATAAAGTATATTCACACCAATTATTGTCTTTATACATGTACTTTGGATAATAATGATCATCACATTCCACCATCATTTTTAACCCCATGCCCCCTCCATTTCCCTCCCACACCTCTGCTCTAGAGTTTGTCTATTCCTCTCACGCTTCCCCCCAACCCCGCTATGAATCAGCCTCCTTATATCAGAGAAAACATTCAGCATTTGATTTTTTGGTATTGGATAACTTCATTTAGCATTATCTTCTCTAACTCCATCCATTTGCCTGCAAATGCCATTATTTTTATTTCTTTTATTGTCGAGTAATATTTCATTGTGTATATGTGCCACATTTTTTTTTTATCCATTCATCTACTGAAGGGCATCTAGGTTGGTTCCACAATTTAGCTATTGTGGATTGTGCTGCTATAAACATTGATGTGGCTGTGTCCCTGTAGTATGCTGTTTTTGAGACCTTTGGGTATAGATTGAGGAGAGGGATAGCTGGTTCAAATGATAGTTTCATTCTCAATTCTCCAAGAAATCTCCATACTGCTTTCCATATTGGCTGCACCAGTTTGCATTCCCTCCAGCAGTGTATGAGTGTACCTTTTCCCCCACATCCTTGCCAACACTCATTGTTGTTTGTCTTCATAATATCTACCATTCTGACTGGAGTGAGATGAAATGTTAGAGTGGTTTTGATTTGCATTTCTCTAATTGCTAGAGATGATGAACATTTTTTCATATATTTGTGGATTGATTGTATATCATCTTCTGAGAAGTGTCTGTTCTGTTCCTTGGCCCATTTATTGATTGGGTTATTTGGTTTTTTTGGTGCTTAGATTTTTGAGTTCTTTATATACCCTAGCGATTAGTGCTGTATCTGATGTGTGAGGGGTAGAGATTTGCTCCCAAGATGTAGGCTCTGTATTCATCTCACAGATTGTTTTCTTTTGCTGAGAAGAAATTTTTAGTTTGAATCCATCCCATTTATTGATTCTTGATTTTAATTCTTGCACCAAAGGAGTCTCATTAAGGAAGTTAGAGCCTAATCCCACATGATGGAGATTAGGGCCAACTTTTTCTTCTATTAGACACAGGGTCTCTGGTTTTATTCCTAAGTTTTTGATACATTTTGAGTTGAGTTTTGTGTGTAGTGAGAGATAGGGTTTAATTTCATTTTTTTTCATATGGATCTAGGGATAACAGGAACATACCTCAACATCTTAAAGGTTATCTATGCTAAGCCCCAGGCCAACATCATTCTAAATTTAAAAAATTGAAGGCATTCCCTCTGAAAACTGGAACAAGAAGAAGATGTCCTCTTTCACCATTTCTATTTAACATAGTTCTTGAAACACTGGCCAGAGCAATTAGACAGATGAAGGAAATTAAAGGGATACACATAGGAAAAATAAATAAATAAAATATTGGGAATCAACTTAGCAAAAGAGGTAAAAGATCTACATTATGAAAATTACAGAACCCTAAAGAAAGAAATCAAAGAAGACCTTAGAAGATGGAAAGATCTACTTTGCTCTTGGATAGGCAGAATTAATATTATCAAAATGACCATACTACCAAAAGCACTATAAGGATTTAATGCAATTCTAATCAAAATCCCAATGGCACTCCTCATATAAATAGAAAAAGCAACCATGAAATTCATCTGGAAAACATAAGAGACCCAGAATAGCTAAAGCAATCTTTAGCAGGAAGAGGGAAGGAGGTGGCATTCAGATCTTAAACTATACAATAGAGCAATAGTAACAAAACAGTATGGGATTGGCACCAAAACAGACTGGTAGACAATTGGTACAGAATAGAGGACACAGAGACTAACACAAAAAATCTTATATTAGACAAAGGTGCCAAAAACATGTACTGGAGAAAAGATAGCCTCTTCAACAAATGGTGCTGGGAAAACTGGAAATTGATCTATGTCTTTTAATTGGAAGATTTCTTTTCACAGACAGGGAATGATCTTTAGGTATCTGTTATTATTTAAAAGCAGAACATGTAAAGTTGATTTGGAACATTAATCTCCTGGATTGGGCTTTGTTACTGTGATCCTCATTATGTCATTTTCTTAGGAAAAAAATTGTTTTCTCAGCTGAGCAGATTCCCCATATATGATCTTTTCATAGTCTGCATAAAGATTATAGTCCTGGTTGATGTCATTCTAGAAGATAAGTTGGGGAGAGAACTAGGGAATCAGTACTCCATATTATAAGTGTTTATTTAATCCTGTGTTGCAAAGAATATTGCACACTCAAATATCCATCAGTCCAGAAATCTATCTTGCCTCGTATCAGTTTTCTGCTGATGTGAAATATTCCTTTGAAACAACAGGCAATGATAGAGAAGATCCAAGGTCCTATTCGTTTCTTTGTTGTTTTTTAAACTGCATTTTAACTCATCAGTTTTATTGAGAAATAAGGTATACAATAAACTACATTTAATTAAAGGACACAGTCTAGTGAATTTTAATAGTTGTAGTCACTTATGACCAAATCTCCACAGATACAGAATATATCTGCCACCCACCAAGATTCCTGAGGTCCCTTTAAGTCAAGTTTCCCTTTAGTCCTTACCCCAGACAGTGACCATAGGGGGTTTTGCAATGCATATAAATGGGACACAGTTTGTAATCTCTTGTGCCTTCCTTCTTTCAGCATGATGATTTTGAGATTCATCCCAGTTGTTGTATTACAGTGATTCTTTACTTAAATTCCTAACTAGTATTCCATTATATAAACATACCACCTTTATTTTATCAATTTTACTAATCAATGGACACTTCAGCTACTTTCAGTTTTGGCCATTTTCAATAAAGTTGTCATCATCATTCATGTATAAATCTTAGTATGGACATGCACATCTATTTCTCTTGCATATGTACATGCTTGCACTCCTAAGAAGCCTCCATTTTTTCAAAGTGAGTGTATCATTTTATATACAATCTATATCCTTGTTGACACATGTTGGTATTTATATTTTATTTTATCCCTGGTAAGGAGTGTGCAGTTTTAACTGTTGCTTACATTTTTCAACTAATTATCTTCTTTTTAGTCCACACGGGTTTTACTTCCCAACAGAAAACTGGTATTACAAATTTTTAATTTTAAGGGATATTCTTCATGATTAATTAGGTTGTTTCTTGGCCTTTCTGTCACAGATTAGGAATTCAATTTTTCCAGATTGTTAAATGAGATACCACCTATCTATACATTTTCCATCCTCTAAAATAGGCTAATGGTTGTCTCTACTCTCATTATCTTTGCCTATAAATGTTTCCACATTTTAAAAAATCCCTTTATTTTTTATCTTTGTGGATTTTTTGGAGAAGATATAAATGCATTATATTTAATTCACCATCATTATTCCTCAGCTATGTATTTAATGTTATTTTTAATATATAAAGTCAATGTCCAAACATGGATGAGATACAAGGTAAAACAAGTATGTTGTTGCGATAACAGCTTTTTGGGGATTCTCATTAGATAGGTGTCACCCCTTCATACTCTGAATCCCTTTGATGAAGTAACATGACAGGAAGAGATGTCCCATAGGCAGAGGAAAGTGATGGACAATACATTAATCTACAGTATGATCTCTTCTAAAGGGGCTTGAGCTGTAATTTCAAACTGTCACATGTCTAGAGAAAAATGATCAGAATTATGATATCCTAGAAAAAATATAATACAGGAAGGTTTTGAAAAAATAAGTGTTTGACATTAAGTAAATTGGGCATAACTACTACTATTGATTATTACAAATTATTAGGTAAGAATTAAGACAGATGAGAATGTACACTTAACAGTGTACATACAAACAGAATAAATCATCTTTTTTAATTTTGTTTTTGCAGGATGGTATATTCTGAATTGGGAAGGAGACATTCCTAGAGTTCTCTCTAACTCTGAAGAACCTATTGATTAATCTCATAACTAATGTAATAATCTAATGTAATGTATCAATAAATCAAGAAAAAAGAAAAATACAAAATACAATTGCAATTCTTTAATAAGTATTTCTAATTATAACTATTTAATCCTACATTCTTCATATACCTTTAAATATCCATGATTAGAAATTAAACTAGAGAAGCCTAAATTATTCATTACATTTCACATTTAATACACAGGAAACCAGTTGCAATTTTCAAACACAAAATTACATAAAAGGATTACACTTGAAATCTATTTTTGTACAAGATTGATTCTTATTGGGTACTACTGATTGAAGATAGGATAATGTGAGTAAAGTTCACAGTTAAACCATATCACAAACTAGAAAGATTAAAGGGCAGTGGGTAGCCACTTCTGGTAATGTTCCCCAAAGGAAATACCAGACAGATAAACACAGTCAAGATTAGAAAACATGCACTTGATAAACACTAGCTATCACTTTTATTTGCTTTATCGAAGATGCTGTCAAAAAAAGGACAGTTTTCTGCTTTTAATAAAAGACAGGTTTCTTCTTTTAATAAATTCCTAAATGTAATAGATTAAAATAGCAAGGAAGTTTTAAATTTTATTTTATATTTTTTGTATTTTAAAAAAGAATAGAGTGGCAAGATGCCGTCTATATGCCCAATTTATTATTGTTAACTACCATGAAATTATGCAGTTTTTGCCTGGGTGTTTACTAGTGTTAAATATATTTTCTAGTTTCTAAGGAAAAAAATCCATAATAAAAATAATAAGGAGATTTATGTTTCAAATACGTATAACCAAAATAATCAAGAGTTGTAGGAAATACTATCAATGAAGTTACCATGCAGAGAAGATATAATGTGGAAGGGTTGTGACCAAGCAATGCCTTTGAGTTAAATGAGGAAAGGGGCCATTAAGAATGTGGTACTACATTGTCAAAGGTCAAGTAAAATGACTATAATTTTTCCTATTTGTAAAAAAATGAAATGTATCAGCAATAGGCCAGTATTCGAGTTTCTTTCAAATACTGAACCCTTAAAAACACATCTGTGACAAAGGTAGCTACTACTCTACTCACTCTTTGTCTAGTGAACTTTTTTTTTTTTTAGTTGTAGTTGGACACAATATCTTTCTTTTTATTTATTTATTTATTTATTTATTTATTTATTTATTTATTTATTTATTTATATGTGGTGCCGAGACTAGAACCCAGGGCCTCACAGGCACTAGGCAAGCGCTCTACAGCTGAGCCACAACCCCATTCCATGTCTAGTGAACTTTATACATTAAAATTTCCCACTCATGAATAAAGCTGAAAAGCTCCAACATTTATTTCAAAGAGTGATTCAGGGCTTGATACATATATTTCACTGCTGCTTCTGCCCTTAGTCCATGCAGCTATTGGATTTATGTTGCTTCTGTAATGGAGACCATTCTGCATCCCAGAGATCATTTACTTAATAAATTTCACATTGCTACTTACCAAATACTAAAACTAGATAAGCATGAACTGGTCTACCCGACAATTGGATAAATTACATTTATGTTGTATCACTACTAAAGATTAACTCATAGCTTTGTTAGTGGTCTACAGCATTCTACTTTGGAGAGCTTTTCTGAAATACTTAGAAAGACTTGAAATATTTATATTCAAAAGCATATATTTTACCTATAGAACAAGATGATTTGCATGTTGCATGAAGATAAAGGGTGGCAATGGGAATTTAAAATACAGGAAGAGCTTGAAAATTTATTCTTTCTTTTATCAAATTAAGTCCTGAGCACCCATGCAAGAATTTTCTCTTGATTCACAGTAAGATAAAGAATATATTTGATTTAATTCAAAGTTACTTCTCCATAGCCAGCAGCAAATCCATTAAAGTGCTATTCTGAGTTTCATCTAGACCCATCATCAACATCCTGTGGCATGGTCACTCAGTATAAACACATCTTCCAAATGCTGTACAGTGAACAAAGATCATCTATATGATCATATTTGGAGCAGGAGTGGTTATGTAATAATTCAGCGACAGAATTCAGCCACAGGCATACTTAAGAGCACAACTAACCAACCGTTCCTGTGAAATCTTACAAGGAAAAAAATGTTGGTATTATTCATTGAAATATACTTGAAACTTACTCCAATGAAAGTTTACTTTCATCTTATTCCAACGAAAGTTTCAAGTATATATATATATATATATATATATATATATGTATATATATATATATGAAATAATAACAATCTTACCCTTTAAGTAGCTCATGCAGCTGCAACATAATTTGTTTTTGTTTAAAATGTGTTTATTTTATTTAACAAATTTGAAGGGATTTTTTTTCAAGTGATCAAACATATACTGGTTTGAAAATTAATTTTGAGAAATATCCTTTGTCTTAGCCAGTTTTAACTTCTTGAAGAAATCATTTGACCTGTGAGAGCCTCAGTTTCCCCATCTATTAAATGAGTAGACGGGACTGGTGACTTCTAATTCCTTTCAGGTATTACACAGATCTGGATTCAGAAATACATGTCATGTTTTGCAAAATGGTAGTGGTAATCGGGAAAAACTACATACTGAGTTCTAATTAAATTTCAGTTTAACAAAACCTATTTAAGGAGGGAAGAACATTGAAAAGAATAGATTGAAGGAAATTTTAAAAGAAAGAAAATTAATCATTCAGTTTTTCAAAAATAGGAAACTGAACCAAAAAGAAACCCCTGAGGATTAAATTTGAAAATCTAAACATAAGGTAAAAAGAGCAGCATATGGACTAAGATAAAATATTTTCAACCCAGAACAATTGATTACTTACAGAAAGAATCAATGCACTTTCTACAACAGGTTTATAAATAATTTGTCATTCTAAATAAAATGGATTATATTCTTCTATGTTGGTAAACACAACTATCACTCATAATAAACTTAAACAGCAGCAAATTGAACTTTGAAGTTTGCTAATGAAGGAAGCTAATTTATTTTGAATTATGTGCGATCTTGAAATTAAGAATTTTTCAAGATGTATTGCATTATATTGTATATCATAGTACCCTTTAAAGAAATATGACATAAAGAAATATGACAAAATATGACAAAAACATTTGCAGAAGCTCAATCCTCCTCCTTATCTTAAACTCACTATAGTATCCATAACAGAATATAGGGGTAATGGGGATGGGATAAGAGAAAGAGAAGGTGGGGGATGGGGAGGGAAGAGGGGAGATGGGAGAGGGGCAGGAGAGAGGAGAGAGGGGAGAGGGGAGAGGGGAGAGAAAGGAACTTCTTGAAATCAAGAAATGTCTAATAATGGGTAACAAGTCCATACATGATCCCAATATGGTAAAAGAGACATTTGAAATGCTAATGTTAGAAAAGAAATGTTTTTAAGCATGGCAAATTTAGTAAAGAAGAAAATAAATATTATCTGCAACTAGTAGGATGAGAATTACTATCATTGTATGAAAACTTAATTCTTGATCTTTTTTTTTTTTTTCAAATTAGCCATTGAGGCATATTTTTCCTTATGGTTGAGTTGATAATTCTCTCCACAATAATAATTATACCTGCAACATTTTCATTTGGCTAAGACAAAAAAAAAATCTTAAGTCTATTTCTCCTGGGAGTAATTTGATTGTTTTCATGTGAAGAATTCCAGGGAGTATATGGCAAATAGTAATTAGATTCCATGATTTTGATTGAAGGATAGTGCATATTCAAGATCTCATGAGACTGAAACATTCATAATTTTGTGGCAATCTAGAGTCCCCTTCAGTTCTCACCCTCCATTCCTCCCTTCCACAACCAACCTACATCCAGTGGTGAATGGTGTGTGCCGTGTGTGCCGTGATAGGTGACACAATTTGGAATGAGGCACAAGGGTTCTGTTGTGACCTAACTAAGGCTTTTTGTTGACAAACTACTATGTATTAGGGAAAAGTTACTTGTGAATTACTGGTCAGCATAGGACTTTCATTCCCTTAGGGTTAGCTACTTAACCACTAATTTAGCCCGTTACTATGTTAGCCATTGAATTACTGTTTCCAAAATATGACAAAAACCTTTGCAAAAGCCCACTCCTCCAATCAATTTTCAGCCTACTATTCATTTTCCAGGCCTACCTGAATTTATGAATTCAAACAACTTGAAGCACACACCTTATAAAATCTTCTGCCCTAAGGCAGCTCTGTGATGATTAACAGAAACTGCATTGCCAGCAAATACAATTTTATCATTGCATTTTGAGGTATTCTGCCTAAAGAGAAAATAACACTGGGAAAAATTTCCACCGGAACAGTATATTTTACGTCGTTATGACAAGATCTTAAAATGTTAAGCATAAAATGTTAGCATAGTGCTTCAAAACAAAAGGAATGTCATTGAATATTTTTCCCTTTCAATTTTTAAGCAGACTAATGATTTTCTATGTAATGTTTAACATTTAAGTTATGATGGTTACCTAGATTACCAATCAAATATCCGTCAAATATCTGCTTGTTCTTTGAAGGTAAAAACCAAGAAGGACTTAATGTTCTTTCTTTTAAGAAGAAAAGTTAAATATAATCCCAGTAGAAAGTCGGAAAATGTCTAATATGGTCTATGTTTTTTCTTTACACACTTTTCCAAAGAGCAGTAAATATATCAATCTTTTACAAATAATCTACTTATTCATTTAAAAATATACTCTGAGTGACTTCTATATGCCAGGGCTTTTTTTTCCTTTTCTTATTTAAATTTCAAGCTTCTAATTAGCCATTTGTAGCTAATTAAAATTTATGTTATTTTACTAGAATTAAAAATTGTATTATTTTATAAAATGTTTTCCATAACAGATATATTGTCCTTTTTAAGGTAACTGTGGGACTGAAAAAAATCAGAAGATACTGCTGCTAAAGTTTAATCCTTTTTATCTTGTCACCATGTTCTAATATTTATCTTGAAAGTTCCTTCCACTGTTCTGAAATTCTTACTATGTACAAAGTTTTATTTTCATTAAAGAGAAAAACTTATACTTTCATTTAATCTCTGAAATTATTGCAGTCTTTCCTCCCTACTTTTCTGTTGGTTCCCTGGTTGTCAACTGTGGTTGACCAATGTTAAGGACACTGGTCTCTCTTCACCTTTGGCTTCTTAGCAGTCTTAAACAAAGAAAACCCTACATCCTTTTGAGACCTTTTTTCTCTGGGCTTCCAGGAAATCAATATCTCCCGTTTTTTTTTTTTTTTTTTTTTCTTACCTCATTGGCTGCTGCTCAATGTCTTTTGGTAGTACTCTTCAGTGTCCAATCTATGTGTCAAATGCCCAAGGACAGTGACCTGGGCACTGCTCTTTTTTCTGGCCATTATTGTTTATGCAATTTCCTGGATGATCTTATCTAATAATCTGCCTGCAAAAGCATTTATATCAATGGATGTCATTTCTATTAGACTTAATGCTGACTAGGTATCGTATGCCTATTAAATTCATAAAAATATTATGAAGTATTTTATAACATTGTCTTTTTTACTATCCCCCCCAAAATTTACTGATATGAATAATCTGTAGACATAATTAGGAAAAAAATCAAAATAGTAACCTAACTCAAAGGTAGAGGAAAAGAAAAAAGAAATTAATTTACAATAAAATTATATGATTTAGCATTTAAGTGTTTAGGTGTGTTTTTATTAAAAAGCATAATGTAGGTAATGCTTATGCCTACTTATAATGAATATATTGAATTTAGGAGAGGTGATAAAATCAGAAGCCTTTACACACAAGACACAAATAAAAATAAGTATACTGAAAATCAGAAATGGGGTTGGGAATAAAAATCTAGTTTTGAATACTATAATACCTATAGCTCATTTGTATATGATATGAAAAAAATAGTAAAAATACCCCCAATGGAAGTAAGATTTGTCGAGATTTCAGAATTATTGAAGTGGAAACAATAAGCAAGTTTGATTTTCTGTAAAATAACTGTGGCTTTTTTCTAAGTATAGTATCACAATAATTCCTATGTTATTGCATCACAAGGTAAATGATAAACTATCTCAAGATCATGAAAGTATTTCCTATCTTAAAATTCAACCACAAGTGGAGACATACGTTTAACTTCTAGTACGTAAAAAGACCTAGTACTCGACCTCAATGAGCAACAAGGGCTAGAGCACAGGTTGGAAAAAGAAACAGTTATTTAAGAAGTTACACAGAATTTGTTTGTTAGACCTCTGCGGGTAGAACAAGAGCAACAGTGAGAAACAATAGGCACCTCAGACAAATATAACATCTCCACATACAGTTTTTACTATGGTAAAAGTCTTATCTGTGCAGTGATATGGAATAAGTTTTTAAAAGTTTTATCAATGAACTTTCTTAATCCAATTGCACTGTTATTTAATAACATTCTGGTCTGTTGCAAGGAACTCTGTCAGATGGATTCAACTGAACCTCATGAATTTTAAGTAGCTACACTTTGGGAGCCTCAGGAGCTAGATGGCTGTTCTCTGAGGTTGAGTGTCCTCTGCAGTGCCCAAGAAGGCTGAGCTCTGTTCCTTTGAGCCCCATGGTCAGACCTGCTCATATCTCAGCAATTCTTTAAGAACAACTGGTTCTAGGATGCTGTGGAGCACAGCACATTCAGTTGTCACCAAGCTGTCATTCTGGCTGCATCTGTCCACTGGACTTGTGAATGGGTTTTCAGTTTTTGCCTCTGGGTCTATTTCTGACTGCTGATTTGAATTCTGGTTCTGTGATGACTACCTCCTGGCCTTAGCCCCTCACTCTCCCTAGACACTGGGGACTTGGATAACTTGTTATCTCCTTTTTCATTGAGACTCGTTGCAAAAAGCTGCCAAAGCAGTCCTCCTGGTACTCAAGCCTTTAAACCTTGCTGGGTTTTGTTATTTCAGCTATGATGATGTGGGCATGGCAAAGCTCTGACCATGCTATGAGAACTCTGAACTTTTTGGCTTAATATCTTAAGTATTAATTGTATGCCTCTCTGTTCTTGCTGTAGTATGTCATTCAGTTAACAATAATAAAAAAAGAAATAACAGATGGGTTCATTGGTGGATAATCTTTTCCTGGAATGATATGGCATTTTCTGAATTAAATTGTTGACACAAAGATTTGAGAGGAATTGAAATCAAGAAATCATGAGACTTAGTTTCATTTTTGGTGAGTTAATTGATCTGCCTTCCAAATTATATGACTCATAGTATAATGAAACATATGCATGCTTTGTCTTTTAATTGATCAATATCTTAAAAAGAATTCAGCTTTATCACTATCAATACATGAGCAAACTTCTATATTTGTCCTGGGAGTAATTGACAAAGGAAATGATTGTGAATTCATGAGTAAAGACTTTGCAGAAAAGTACAGCATATTTCATTTTTGAAAACTTCTCACAGTTTGGTAGATACCAGCTACTGATAATTACATATCTATGGAAACATTAAAATTAAGAAATTCTGATATCTCATATTACACATTTCCAAATTCTAGCGAGAAGAGCTTTGTGACTTCTGAATTTAGACATGTTCAATTTAGGGAAAAGGTCTCCTTTATGATGTATCAAAATACTATGAATTCTAAACAGAGAGACTTAATCCTGAAATGTGTTTTTACTTATCCTAAAATAATCTTTCCAAAGAGGTAAAACTATAAGTTGTAATTTTCTATTTTCCCACTGTGGGAATCTCTACTGAAAAAAAAAATGAATCTGTGAATAGATCTGCATGTTGACAACCTGTGCCCAAACCAGATGCTTATTCAATTGCCTACTTGACAAATACATGGGTGCTATCTTCAATATCTCACTTTTCCCACCCGCTACATGTAATTTGACATTCAGTTGATTTCTAGCAGATGTGGTAAATATTTTCAATTGTTTCTTTTTCCACCATCACTTCTCTAGTTAAAGCTATGTTTAGTTGTGTCTTCACAAGTGCAGTTGCTCAATAATTTTTCCTTAGCATTTTATATTGTCATTGTTTTTCCCTTTTTTCCTATTTTTTTAAAACTTTTTATTTGTCCTTTTAAATTAATTTGTCCTTTTTAATTTGTATTTTGACATATAAACACACATGGAGTATAACTTCCCATCTTGTGTCTGTACATGATGTGGTCACACTGGTCCTCTATTCATATATGAACATAGGAAAACTATGTCTGAATCATTTTACTGTCTTTCCCTTTCCACTTCTTCTTCCCTTCCTCCCATTTTCCCCTGTCAAATCTGGAGAAACTCCACTCCTCACTCCACCCCACCTATTGTGAGTCACCATCTTCATATCAGAGAGAACATTCAGCCTTTGAGTTTTGTGCAGTTGGCTTATTTCACTTAGCAGGATAGACTCCAGTTCTATCCATTTACCAGCAAATGCTATAATTTCATTCTTCTTTAAGGCTGGGTAATATTACATTGTGTTTATGTTCCATGTTTTCTTTATCCATTCATTTATTTAAGGGCGCCTAGGTTGATTTCACAGCTTAGATACTGTGAATTGAGCTTCTATGAACATTGATGTGGCCACGTCACTGTAGTATGCTGATTTTAAGTCCTTTGAGTGTATGCAGAGGAGTGGGATAACTGGGTCAAATGGTAGTTCCATTCCAAGTTTTCTGAAGAATCTCCATGCTGCTTTCCAGAGTGATTGCATCAATTTGCAGTCCCACCAGCAATGTATGAGTGTTCCTTTTTCCTCATTTCCTTGCCAACATTTATTGTTACTTATATTCTGATAGGAGTGATATGAAATCTCAGTGTAGTTTTAATTTGTATTTCTCTAATTGCTAATGATGTTGAACATTTTTTTCATATATTTGTTGATCAATTGTATTTCTTTTTCTGTGACGTGTCTGTCCTTGGCCCATTTAATGACTGGGTTATTTGGTTAATTGATGTTAAGTTTTTGAGTTCTTTATATATCCTGGAGATTCCTGGAGATTAATGCTCTGAGGCACAGGTGGCAAAGATTTTCTCCCACCCTGTGGGCTCTCTCTTCACATTCTTGCTGGTTTCCTTTGCTATAAAGAAGCTTTCTAGTTTCATGCATACCCATTATTGATTTTTGATATTACTTCTTGCTCTTTCAGAGTCTTATTGAGGAATTCAATTCCTAAAGTGACATGATGGATATTTGGGCCTACTTTATTTTTTCCTTATAGGCACAGGGTCTCTGGTCTAATGCCTCTGTCCTTAATCCACCTAGAGCTGAGTTTATGCAGGGTGAGAGATAGGGGTCTAATTTAATTTTATTAAATATGGATTTTCAGTTTTTCCAAGAACCATTTGTTGAAGAGGCTATCTTTTCTCCAATGTATGTTTATGGTACCTTTGTATAGTGTGAGATAACAGTATTTATGTGGGTTTGTCTCTGTGTCTTCTATTCCTTTTCATTGGTCTTTATGTCTGTTTTGGTGCTAAAACCATGCTCCGTCCGTAGTGTAACTTAAGATCTGGTAGTATGATGTATACAAATGCAATTGATTTGTGGGTGTGAATTTTGTATCGTGCTACTTTGCTGAATTCATTTATGAGTTCTAGAAGTTTTCTGGTGAAGTTTTTATTGAGTCTTCTAAATATAGAATCATGTCATCAACAAATAGGGACAGTTTCAGTTCTTCTTTTCCTATTTCTATACATTTAATATCTTTCTTCTGTCTAAATTTTCTTGCTAGAATTTCTGGCACTATGTTGAATAGATGTGGTGAAAGAGGGCATCCATATATTATTACAGATTTTAGAAGGAATGCTTCCAAGTTTTCCTCATTTAGAATGATATTGGCCTTGTGTTTATCATATACACCTTTAACAATGTTGAGGTATGTTCCTACTCTCCCTAGTTTTTCTAGTGTTTTGAACATAAAGTGGTGCTGTACTTTGCCAAATGCTTTTTTCTGCATCTATTGAAATAATCATGCGATTCTTATCTTTAAGCTGAACTGATGAATTAGGTTTATTGATTTTTGTATGTTAAACAAATCTTGCATCCCTGGGATGAACTCCACCTGATTATGTTGCAATATTTTTTAATACGTTTTGTATGTGATTTGCCAATATTTTGTTAAGAATTTTTGCATCTATGTTCATCAGGGGTATTTGTTTGAAGTTTTCTTCCCTTGATGTGTCTCTGTCTGATTTTGGTAGCAGGGTGATATTAGCTTCATAGAGTGAGTTTGGAAGGGTTCCATCCTTTTCTACATGATGGAATAATTTGAGGAGGATTGGTATTAGTTCTTCTTTGAAGGTCTGGTAGAACTCTGCTGAGAACCCATGTGGTCCTGGACTTCTCTTTCTTAGTAGGCTTTTGATGATCTCTTCAATTTCATTGCTTGAAATTGATCTGTTTAAATTTTCTACATACTCCTGATTCAATTTTGGTAGGTCATATGTCGCTAGAAATTTGTTGATATCTTCAAGATTTTATATTTTACTAGAGTATAAATTTTCAAAATAAGTTCTGATTATTATCTGTATTTCTGTGGTATCTGCTGTGATATTTCCTGTTTCATCATGAATTTTAGAAAATTGATTTTTTTCTCTCTTTCTTTGATAGCTTGGCTAAGAGTTTATCAATTTTATTGATTTTTTTCAAAGAACCAACTTTTTGTTTTGTTGAACCAACTTGTTTTATTTTACTTTTTTTGGATTCTTTTGTTTCAATTTCATGCATATCAGCTATGATTTTAATTATTTCCTGTCTTCTACTGCTTTTGGTGTTGATTTGTTCTTCTTTTCTCAGGGCTTTGAGATGTAATATTAAGTTATTTATTTGTTGACTTCCTATTCTTTTATTGAATAAGCTCAATGCCATAAACTTTCCTCTTAGCACTGCCTTCATAGTGTCTCAGATATTTTGATATGTTTTATTGCTATTATTATCACCTCTAAATATTTTTTTATTTCACCCCTATTTCTTCTGCTACTCATTCATCATTCAACAGCATATTATGTAGTCTTCAGGTGATAGAGTAGCTTCTATTTTTTATTTTATCATTTATTTTTAATTTCATTCCATTATGAGCTGATAAGATATAAGGTATTATCTCTATTTTTTTTATTTACTAAGAGTTACTTTGTGACCCATGATATGGTCTGTTTTAGAGAAGGAATAATGTGCTGCTGAAAAGAAAGTGTATTCAATCATTTATGGATGAAATATTCTATATATGTCTCTTAAGTCTAAATTATTAATTATATTTTTTAGTTCTAGAGCTTCTTTATTTAGTTGTGTTGGAGGGATGTATCCAGTGGTGAGAGACTTGTGTTAAAGTCACTCAGTATTATTGGGTGATCTATTTGATTCTCGAAATTGAGAATGGTTTGTTTGGTGTAAGAAGGTGCTCCATTGTTTGGGGCATAAATATCTACAATTGTTACATCTTGCTCATATATAATCCCCACAAGTAGTATGAGATATTTACAATTGTTATGTATTGTTGATGTATAATTACATTAAGCAATATGAAGTGTCCTTCTTTGTCTCTTATAATTAACTTTGGCTTGAGTATCACTTTATCTGATATGAAAATAAAAATCCTTGCTTGTTTACAAGATCCACGTGAATCATATGTTTTTTTTTTTCATATTTTTGCCTTCAGTCTGTACACGTCTTTTGGAGGTGAGTCTTTTGGAGACAGTATGTTGATGGGTCTTATTTTTTAATCAATCTGCCAGTCTATGTCATTTGATTGATGAGTTAAGGTCATTTACGTTCACTGTTATTATTGAAATATGATTTTTATTCCCCATTATTTTGATCCATTTCTGATTTTTAATTTGAATTTCTCCATTCATTTACTGTTCTATTAGTTTAGTTCTCTCTTTGCTGGTTTTCACTTTTCTTTTTCATTTCTTCTTTAAGAGATATCTTAATGAGTATGTTTTGTAATGTCAGCTTTCTAGTTGTGAATTCTTTTAACTTTTGTTTATCTCAAAGTTTAACTTTTATCATCAATTCTGTAGTTAATTTTGCTGGGTATAGTATTCTTGGCTGACATCCATTTCTTTCAGAGCTTGGTGTATACTATTCCAAGACCTCCTAGCTTTGAGGATCTGGGTTGAGAGATCAGCTGAAATCATTTCCCTGTAAATATTACCTGTCATTTTTCTCTACCAGCCTTTAAAATTATATCCTTATTCTTTATATGAGGCATTTTCATAATGATGTGCCTTGGTGTGGGTGTGTTGTAATTTTGTATTTTTAGGGTTCTGGAAGCCTCCTGTATTTGATTTTTCATTTCATTCTTTAGGTTTGGGAAACATTCTGATATTACTTCATTGAAAAAATTGTACATTTCTTTGATTTATGCCTTTAAGCCTTCACCTATCCCAATAAATCTTAAATTTGATCTTTTGAGTTTATCCCATATTTCTTGGGTGTTCTGTTTATGGTCTCTTAATATCTTTTATCCATGGTCAATTTGTTTTCTATATTATATATTTTGCCTTCATTGCCTGAAACACTATGATACAAGTGATCTAGTTTATTGGTGATGATTTCAATTAAGCTTTTAATTTGGTTCATTGATTCCTTTATTTTTAGGATTTTTGCTGTTTTATTTATTTATTTTTAGAATCTCTCTCTTTATGAAGTTATTTTCACTTCCTGTATTTTCACTCCTTATGCTGTCTTTAACTCTGCAGATCAGTTTAACTATGTACATTCTAAACTCCTTCTCTGACATTTCTTCCACTGTATTATTGATGGATTCTATATCTTGGTTTGTTTGGGGCAATTTGTACCCTTGCTTTTTCATTTTGTTTTGTATGTCTATCTATCTAACAGTATGGATCTGAGGCAGTAGTTTCTATCCTGTGGAGTTATAGTGTTCCTGAAGGTTTCCAGTACCTCACTGTTTAGGGGGAGACATACAATAACAACAACCAATGAAAACAATATACAGCATTAAACCAAATAATTCCTACTATGATGTATGCAATGTTAATTATCACAATAAACACAAATGATATGATCAGTTATTGCCTATAATAAAAACATCAAGTTTGCAATAGAATTTACAATTTCAAATGGTGAACAGGGAAAGAACAGAAATGATACAGGATGTGATAATTGTGAAGGAGGAGAGAAGAGAGAAGTAGAAATTAAAGGAAGAGTGAAAAAGAGAAGAGTAGAGATTGGCTATTAGCAGAAGAAAAGAGTGAAAGATAATCTAGAGAAACAGGTAAGAGAAAAAATATATAAAGTAAAAATTTAAAAATGAAAAATGAAAACAAAAGTATAAAAAACAAAACTAAAATATAATTAGTAGTATATATATTTTATACATACTATTTAAAAAATATAATTAGTATATTATACTATATTTGTATTACAAACATCCTAGTCCTCAAAAAAACTGACCCATGAAAAATAACTGGCTTCAAAAATGCTAGAAATGAGGGGGAAAAAGCAAATCTATGCATATGTATAAATGTCCTTTCTATTAAAGTCACAATTAAACAGAGGAAAAAGAAAGAGAAAAAAAAGCTCAATGAAAAGTTAAAGAATTATTTCCATTACAGTTCAAAAGATTCTCAGCTTCTATTCTCAGTAGTTTTAGGTAAAGTTATATGGTTCCACCCTTCAAGTGGCTGGAGTGAAAGAGGTAATCCCATAGGCAGAATTCCAGGAGGCAGGGTTTAGGCTTAGGTGGGCTCCAAGCTCTTTGCTGAATGCCAATTGGTCTGGAGATTTTTAAATCAGTGCACTTTCAGGGTCCAGTAATTGCTGGTCCATGCTGAAAAACTATACCTCAGGGATCTCCCCTGGTTTTCACTCATGTTATGGAGGAGCCAATTCTTAGTTGCCTACATCACCTGTGGCCCACATGTTTCTTGGTCTTTGTTTCAATCTTCAACTTAATCACTCCCACCTCTGCCCTTCTGAATTCCCTGTCAGACATATCTCTCCCAGCTCGTCCTGCAAGCAGTAGGATTCGAGAGTATAGGATAGAGCCATTGGCAACAGCTGTGCTGTTGGGAATGTCTTCCTTATTTTATTATATCCAATCTCCTGAGTCCCCAGTCTGCTTTGGGAGAGCCAGGAAAGCAACTCCTCTATCCCACCATATTCTTGTCATAATTTTATCGAAAACTACCAGGCTGAACTTTGTAAGACATAAATCAGATCATAGCACTCCTCTATTAAAACCCCACAATGAAGTCCCAAGAGTCTAGGTTAAACCTGAAGTTTTCCCTGGTTTGCAAGCTGTTTGGTGATCTGACTTCATCCAATTTATGCACCCCATCTTATGAATTCTTCCGTTCCTCCATTTCATTGTGGGTTCATGTTTGTTTATTTTTGAGAAAACCCTGCCTGTCCAAGAATGTCATTACTTTCTTTTCCAAGAATATCCTTTGCCATAGCTTTCTGCTTGGTGTATTCATTTTTATTTTGCAGTTCTCAACTTAAATGTCACCCTCTCTATCAGGTCTTTTCTATTCATATCCTTCATTATTTTTAATCCATTTTAAAAGTCTTTACATTATCATTATTTTGTGTAATTTGAGGTTTTCATGCTTATCATATTATTTTTTCTACTAGAATGCATGCTCCACAAAAGCAGGAAACTTATCTGTCTTGCTCATTACTATATCCCAGCTTTCAGCACATGGTAGAAGCTCAATGAAAGTCTGTTGAATTAATAAAAACTTTTAAAACTATTTATATTAGTTACATATTGAGAAGTATCCTAAATTGTCCAAAGTACATTGTCTTTTAAATGTATACAATTAAAACATTAGAAGATTAAATTATTTCTCATTGTTCCTAGTTAAGAAGATGATTAAAGACCATCGTGTGTGTGTGTGTGTGTGTGTGTGTGTGTGTGTGTGTGTGTGTTCTTTATTGATGTTTGCTCAGATCCACTTCAAGGGCTACATGCTTATATTCTCTTATGTTAACACATCTCTTCCCTTTTTCTTAGCAACAGTTGTAGTTACACCAAAGACTGATTGATAATTTTAGTCAAATATGCAGATTTTCAAATGAGATCTTGAAGTGGGGAAATAAGATTAAAAATAACTATTTTCCAGTGAAATCTGGTACCTTCCATTACTTGAACCTTATCATACAACTCTAAATGTATCTCAAGCATCATAAAGTGTATAAGAAATGGAAAAGAAGAAGGAAGCAAACTAGAAAGGCAAAGCAGACATGCACTTTTGTGAATTTATATATTGAGCAGACTCAGTGGGGAAAAGATTTAGAATCCACCAACAAATCCAAAACACCTTTAAGCCACTTCTATCACTTACTGAAAACATTTAAACATTTTAAATTCTATTTAATTTTTTTATTGGTTGCTCAAAACATTACATAGCTCTTGACATATCATATTTCATACATTTGATTCAAGTGGGTTATGAACTCCCATTTTTACTCCATATACAGATTGCAGAATCACATCGGTTACACATCCACGTTTTACATATTGCCATACTAGTGTCTGTTGTATTCTGATGCCTTTCCTATCCTCTACTATCCCCCCTCCCCTTGCCTCCCCTATTCTCTCTCTACCCCATCTACTATAATTCATTTCTCTCCTTGTTTTATTTCCCCTTTCCCCTCACATCCTCTTATATGTAATTTTGTATATCAATGAGGGTCTCCTTCCATTTCCATGCAATTTCCCTTCTCTCTCCCTTTTCCTCCCACCTCTCGTCCCTGTTTAATGTTAATGTTCTTCTCATGCTCTTCCTCCCTGCTCTAATCTCCAGAGTATACAAAGAACTCAAAAAATTAAACAATAAGAAAACAAATAACCCAATCAACAAATGGGCCAAGGACCTGAACAGACACTTCTCAGAGAAGGATATACAATTAATCAAAAAAATACATTAAAAATGCTCACCATCTCTAGCAGTCAGAGAAATGCAAATCAAAACTACTCTAAGATACCATCTCACTCCAGTAAGAATGGCAGCCATTACGAAGTCAAACATCAACAAGTGCTGGCGAGGATGTGGGGAAAAGGGTACACTTGTACATTGTTGGTGGAACTGGAAATTGGTGCAGCCAATCTGGAAAGCAGTATGGAGATTCCTTGAAAAGCTGGGAATGGAACCACCATTCTACCCAGCTATTCCCCTTCTTGGACTATTCCCCAAAGACCTAAAAGAGCATACTTTAGGGATACAGCTACATCAATGTTCATAGCAGCACAAATCACAATAACTAGACTGTGGAACCAACCTAGATGCCCTTCAATAGATAAATGGATAAAAAAGATGTGGCATTTATACACAATGGAATATTACTCAGCACTAAAAAATAACAAAATCATGGCAGTTGCAGGGAAATGGATGGCATTAGAGCAGATTAAGCTAAGTGAAGCTAGCCAATCCCTAAAAAACAAATGCCGAATGTCTTCTTTGATATAAGGAGGGCAACTCAAAAGAGAGCAGGGAGGGAGACCATGAGAAGAAGTTTATTTAAATTTTTTAAATAGTCTTTATTTTTTACAGAAGTTTTAGATTTCCAGCCACTTGGGCAAGTAGTGCAGAGAGTTCCTATACACCCTCTGCCTCTACGCATATACAGCCTTTGCCATTATCAGCATCTTGCACCAGAGTGGTACATAAGTCGCAATCAATGAGACTACATTGACACACCATTATCACCCAGAGTCTAGAGTTCACATTAGGGTTCACTTTGATGTTGTAAGTTCTGTGGGTTTTTCCTGATGTGTAACCATGTTTTCTTGACCTAAAAGTCCTCTGTAAACCCACCTGTTCATACCATCATCTCCCCTAACCTCTGACAAACACTGATTTAAAAAAAAATCATTTCTATAGTTTTACTTTTTCAGAATGCCTGGTAGGTGGAATCATACAGTATGTAACCTTTTCAGATCAGCATTTTTTTATTTTGTAATATGTAATTAAAGATCCTCCATTTATTTTCATGGTTTGGTAGCTCATTTCCTTTTATTAGTACTGAATAGTATTCCACTGTCTGGATGTACCACAGATATTTACCTATTGAAGAACATCTCAATTGCTTCAAAATTTTTAGCAATGATAAACACGGTTGCTGTAAACATCTCTGTGAAGGATTTTATGTGGAGTACTGGGTAAATTCCAAGGAGCACTATTGGCGTTTCATATGGAAAGGACAGGTTTAGTAAGAAACTACCAAACTGGTTTCCAAAGTTGCTGTGTCATTTTGCATTCCTACCAGCAATGAATGAATAATTTCTGTTGCTTCACAACCTCACCAATAGTTGTTGTTTTCGGTGTTTGGGATTTTTACCATTCTAATTCTAATAGAAATGTATGCTATCTCATTGTTGTTTTAATTTGCAATTCCCTGATGACATATGATGTTGAACATATTTTCATATGCTTATTTTCAATCTGTGTATCTAGTTGGGTGAGGTTTCTGTTCAGATATTTTGCCAGTTTTTCAAATCTGGTTGTTCATTTTCCTAGAGTTTTGAGAAATCTTTATATATATATAGAATCATAGCTTTTTATTAGAGAAAAAAGTCAATATTCTGACTCATCTTTTCATTCTCTTGACAATATCTTCTACAGAGCAGAAATATTTAATTTTATGGATATCCAGCTGATCACTTCTTTCTCTCATGGATTGTGGCTTTGATCTTGTACCCAGAAAGTCATCACTATACTCAGAGTCATGCAGATTTTCTCCTACATTGTCCTCTAACATTTCTATCGTTTTGAATTTTACATTTACATCTATGATCCATTTCGATTTAATTTTTTGAAGGTCTTTATATCAATTTTTTTTTTGCATGTAAATGTCCAGTTGTTCCAGTGTCATGGTTGAAAAGGCTATCTTTTCTTCATTGAGTTGCTTTTGTTCCTTTGTTGAACACCAGTGGAGTATATTTATGTGGGTCTATTCCTGGGCTCTCTCTTCTATCCTACTGATCTTCCTACTCTTTACCAATATAACAGTGTTATGATTACAATGGGTTTGTAGGGAGTCTTCAAGTCAGAAGTGTCAGTTCTCAAGTCTGGGTCTTCTTCCTTTCCATGTAAACTTCAGAAAGCAAGGCTCTTTGTTTTTTATCATGCCTTTGGATCTCATAACACTGTGTGTGTGTGTGTGTGTGTGTGTGTGTGTATGTATTTTATATATGCATCTTTTACTCACAAAATCACTATTGAAAACTTTTTACTAAATGGTACATATTTTTAAACAACAAGATGCATGACTTTGGAGAAGAAGCCTCAATAAATATTAATCATCGTTACCATCATTATCAACAGTAACAACCTTCTCCACAGAAGTAGAAACAATGCCTTAGTGACTCACCCAATATCACAGCTGGCCAGTGTAAGAGGACTGGGCCATTTGATTTCAAGGCTGGCATTCTGGCTACTACCTTATGCTATGGATGTGGTAGCCGTAAACACATTCTGAAACCATTTTTCCCATCTTTTATTCTCTTGGTAAAGCTTTTATAATACCATATAGGATGCATTAGAAAACAGACTTTGAAATTAACTGAAACTCAGCTCCTAAAGGTAATATTATTTCTCAAGTGTATATAATGTGTAGATGAGTGAGAGTACAGTCTAAATAATACTATCTAATTGAGAGATTACTTATATAAAATATTCTAGAAACTTTGGGGATATTCAATGTAGAAAGTCACTTGATTGTTCTGAGTCAAATAAGGCACTACATGAAAATTCTCTAAGGACTAGAAAATACAAGTATGCTACATTGTCATAATCAACATGTCATTTTCTAAATTATAAATGTTTAATACTAGGACAATAATGACCTATCAATAAATATTTGATGAATAAATGAATGTGATATGCTCATAATAGCTTTTACTACTTGTTATGTTTAATAGTATATAAATATGTAAACAATTAAAATACAAGGTGATAAAATAGTCTTTTACAGGGAATTTAATATCTAACCTATAATTGTTCTATATTAAATGAACTATAAATTTATTTTTCATTAGAGTATATAATAGAGGCTATTTTCATTTCATTGAATATATTTATGTTGTTACTTTTTAAGTATTTACACTATGGTTAATGTGTCTATATTACATTAATATTTATAGTAATGTAATTTCAGATCAACAGAATAATAAACAATGTAATAGTCTTAATCTAAGATAGATGCTTGGATTTTTACTGGAATTTCTAGTGCTAATAGACTTTCTTGACTTCAACTATAGGAAAGCACTTGCAGAAATGCACACTTCTTAGTATAATCTTTTTCTTCCATGTTGCATTATGTTAGAAATAAAAATTGAAATTTGCTATGGCTGAAAGAAGAAAAAAAGAGAGCAAATACATTGCAAATTAATTAAAAAGGGTCACTTAAATCATTTTTATACTAAAATATCTCATTTTTATAGGTAAAATAAGTAGAATCTCTAGACATCTATTATGAAAAAAATGAATATTAAAAGTAAAGTACGAAATAAAATTTCTGAAAATGAATTATGTACCATTTTAGAATAAAATAATGCAGGGCTGGGGATGTGGTTCAAGCGGTAGCGCGCTCGCCTGGCATGCGTGCGGCCCAGGTTCGATCCTCAGCACCACATACCAACTAAGATGTTGTGTCCGCCGAGAACTAAAAAATAAATATTAAATAAAAATTCTCTCTATCTCTCTCTCTCCTCTCTCACTCTCTCTTAAAAAAAAAAAAGCCTTCACTCAATGATGAATAAAATTCCCTATTAAAGAGTATTGGCCATTTTTATAAAAAAAAATAAAATAAAAATTAAAAATAAAAAAAGAATAAAATAATGCAATTTATAAGGAAATCTTTATGAAGGAGATATTTATTCAGGAAATATTGAGTGAATTTATTTGCAAATAACACTTTTTCCATTTTTTTCCTGGCCTTTCAGAGGCCCAGGAAAATTTCAATATAGCCTGCACTTTCAAAACCCTCACTGTCATCACATGGTCTGCCCAAAGCAAGGATGAGATCTCTGAACCATAAGTGACAAAACCTCACTATTGACTTTGCTTGCCTTTGAGATCTCCAGGGCCCACAGAAGGCAATGGTGAGAAATTCCGGCTGTTACTCCCACTCTGTGAGAATGCCTCCAGGGGACACAGTTTTCCTTCCACAGGAAAAAAAAAAAAAAATCAAAGAGCAATGTTAGACTTTGGGGGAGGGGTCCTGCCAAAGTGGAAGGGAATAAAGAACTATTCTGAGTGGGAGTTCGGGCTCTCACTTCAACCACTGATTTCTGATCTGGAAAATAATGTTGTGCCTTTCTTCCTTAAGAAAAACAAGCATGCATCTCCAGAGAAGATGCATATAGTCAGAGACACTTATATATGTGACTAATTACAAATTCTTACATATTTAAATGTTACTTTGGGTCATCCTACTATGGCTATAAACCTATGGAGAACTCCCTTCCAAAAGCCCATGTGAGTCTAATTTCCATCTCTTTCCTAAAGATGTAGGTCCAATTTTTATTGCACTGGGAAAGTTAAAAATCAGCTATTGTTTACAAATAGAGAGTTTTTACATTATCTCTCCTCTTTCCTCTCTTTTTTCTTTCAAAGCTGGGTAGTGACACATCAATATTAATAAAATTAATATTAATGAAATAAACACTGTGAAGGTTAGTAGTTATCCTAAATGCACATTTCTACCTGGGAGTCTCGCCAATTGTAACTGACAATGCCCAAGCTCAGTGACAGCATGTGTCTCTTCATCCTGGACAACAAGACTCAACTCTCAGAGTCTTTGCAGGTAAGTGGAACCTATTGGCCAATGGAGTATTGTAGAATTGATGTACCTATCTCCGGATCTGACCTCTAAACACTCTCATTCTATGCTCTATGTTCTTTTTCTTTAAATGTTATCCAACCAGGTACAGAAGATTCCACTGAGAAATTCAAGACTTCAGGAGAAATAATATGAAAGAGGCCTGGGTCCCTGTATAGCAGTATGCTTTTTACTCCAATACTCTGAACATTGAGAGGAACAAGAAATAAATATTTATTGTGTTAAACCAAGTTTTCTAACTAGTACAGAAATTCAGACAGAAGCAGTTTCTAGAGTTGAGGTCTCTTCTCCACCTTAGAAAAAACAAATTCAGATATATAAAAGTCTGAGACTTGCAAACAAAATATGACCTTTCTCCCCATGTTATCTAGATATGGACTGTGAGAGATCTATGCAGTTCTCCATAAAGTTCTCTTGAAGTCCAAAGTCATTTATTACCAGAAATACAGCAAATATTATTTTCCAAACCTAGAAATCAGGACAAAGAATTAGATAAGAATTCTAACTTCCCGTGTTATCACTTATTATTTGTAATTATTTTCAGTAAATATCTTTTGGATCCTGATACATGCTAGGCACTATAGTAAGTTGTAGCAGATACCATGAATTCTAGACTCCAGCACCTAGCACAGTATTCTACAAATAGTAGGCACTCAAATAATTTAGTGATATGAAACAGACAAATTAAATTACAGAAAATTAAATTGGTATGACATGTAAACCTAAGTGGTGCTTCCCGTTGCCCTTGACATAAAAAGACACCCTGGAATGAGAAATACAAGAAAAATTTCCTATAGCCAGTATTCTGGACATATTTAGTCAGCTCTGATCCACTCTGCTATGAGTGCTCTCCTATGATGTGAGACATTTTCTGTTATTGAGTGACACCAGAGATAAGCAATCAGCAATATATGTCTTGTCTTGTCTTTCCCTCTCTGATTAACCATCGGATATTTGTATACATATATACACACACCCAACATCTATACACACACCCATACACTAACATATATGATTAACTATAAAGTAATTGATTTAAGTTCCCTGAGGTATTTCACATTTTGATATTAACACAGTCAACTTATATATCATACTTATTCTGGCTTTGAAAGAAATATTGATAGAAAAGATCTAAAATTTATGAACTTATTAAGTTCTAAACTTCAGTTTTATTATTACAAAAAATTTCATTACAAAATATGTAAGACTGAAATTGTCTGGCAATGTTTTCATTTTTAGATGAAGAGACGATCTAAATAATATTTTACTGCCTTTAGATGACAAGAAGACAACAATTATCAAACTCTTGAGAGTATCAGAATGTATTCTAAGCAAAGCTTTCCAATAAGAAGGTGCTACTGTATTCCAGTTTAATAGGATAATTTTAAATCCTAATTTTTATTCTTTAAAAAAACACTTTGCAAAAACACTTCATCCAACATTATTCAGAGTATTTATAAAGTCTTTAGTGGAAACTAGTAAAGACAACTAGGTGTTTGGATATTTTTCCTTCAAAAAAGTATATATACATGTAAGTATTGATATAGATATCACTTAAAGTATTAAATGTACAGAAATAGAGTTTATAATTTAATTTATTTTTATGTTTCTTTTGTGTCTCTAAAATAATTTGAAACTCTGCCTACTTCACACTAAATTTAAGTATTGTATAATAATTTTTTATTTATGGATGGAAATAATCACAGTAAATATTAACTTAGACATACAGGTGCAAACGTCACTGCAACCTTTTCCCATCATCTCATCACTCTACAAACACACAGATTCTCAGCAATGTTTGCAGTTACTGCCATGAGGCATTTTTTGTAGCTTCAAGAGTGCCTTCAGGTCTATCTGTAGGAAGTCTTTGATTGCCAAAAGCAGTTTCATCAACAGTGGAAATTAAAAGCAACCTTCAAGAGGCTTTTAGACATGAGTAGGCTTTCTGGGGAAGCTCTGTAGGAAAAGTGCCTGAAAAAGATGAAGTATTCACCAGACACAGAGCTGAATAATTTACATGTGGTGAGTTCAATCTCCTTTTAAACTACTTTTCTCACTGCACATTGATTAAAATGTCATTAAAAATAATGAATGCCTAAATATATGAGTGTTCCCCAAATTATTTCAATGCCTATTATCTTTAAAGATCAAATGATTTCATAATAAGTGCCATGGTACACGACTCGGTTTCTTTTTCTCGCCTATTCTGGATGTTCATGTTGTGCTAACTGAAGGAGAACCAATCTGACACCATGTGAACTGGCTGCTGAGAAAATTGGAGAATGAGAATTTGGCCATATGATGAACTAGGTCATAGTCCATCATTCATGTGTTCCTCTAGAGAGTCTTCATCTGATCCAAGGAATGATGTAAACTTTTCTATTATGTATCAAATGTTGAATTGACCATTCAGGAAATGCCTCATATGTCATAATTTGTTATTCTGTGAATTAGTTTTCAATCTCTGTGTGATCCATCTTTAAATAATTTGTCAACAAACAAAGTGCTATTTTGAATTGTTTTCTTTTTCCTCTCACCAGAAAACCATCCTTCAGACAATTCAGATAAGGAATGCTGGCATAATTGGGCTCAACTATAGTGTTTCTCTGCTTCTCTCTAGTCTCAGGACTTTCCATTACTGTTCACTTAGAACATGAAGACAATCCATTAGTTTTATTTTCTAATGAGGTACATGCAATGGTACTCTGTCTTAAGTAAATGTCTCTAAGTACGGGATTCCTTCCAGTTCAGTACCACCATCCTGGGTTGCCAAAAATTTAAATTTGAAATGCTTTAACTAAGAAATAGAACTTGATTTCAGAATGGCCATATCTTTTAAGAAACTCATCACATATTTCTTCTTGCCCTTCTGGTTTAACAACCGGGAACATTTAAGGTAGTATCATCATCATCACCACCAAAACCAATAAAAGCAAAACCACAGTCAACATAAAAATGCTTGAGTAGATTCAGTGATATTTTTTAATGGACCTCAAGCACTTTTAATCAAGTCAGATCATTTCTATTGGTGTCTTAATAGAAATCTACATACATGTATTCAATTGCATATTCTGGGATGGAATAGACTCAAAATCAGTTACTGTAATCTTAGTAGAGTATTTCCTCTTAAAAACATTCATATTTCTTACGACTACCAAGAAGTAAAAATATTCACTTATATTTCAGTGAAAACTTAAAGTTTACTTATTATGAATACAATAAATGGAAACAAACAGATGTAGTCTATGTTATAAAGTAGAAAATTTATTCTTTCAATGACATGTTTATTAAAAGTACCTTTTTACAAATATTATGATTTTGTGAAATTAGTACTTCAAAATCATACAAGCACTTGGTACCAAAGTATAATCTGATCCTTGATACCAAAGTATAAAAACCTTGCCAAATGTAAAAGGAAGACAGATTTAGTACTTCAAGGGCATAAGATTTTAAAATTAAAAGTTTTTTAGTAAATTTCAGTAACATCAAGACAAGTGAGCTTAAAACATGTAAGTTTTTACTTGTGAATGTATGTACATAAATATCAATAATTATTGATTTTTCAGATTTTCCAGATTACTTGTATGTATAGTGTTGTTTAATTGGCCAAAATATTTTTAAGTTTGTATTATAATTTCCATTTCAAAACTAAAAAAATACATGTTCAGTGATGTTCATAAACTACTCTAACTTCTAATAACTGGCTGCATTTGGAAACAAAGTAGAGTCTTCAAGTGGGTGAAAGCTGTGTTCTTTCTACAAACCTTGGTTTACTATGTAACTTAAAATCAACCAATCAAAATGCTACATATTGTTTTTTGTCTTTGTTTTTGCAATTTAATTTTTGTATTAAATATTTATAAAATAAGCATGGGGTAGGCAGATTTTCTTTGAATGTGAGCAAGTTTTGTTGAGCTATTGACAGGTAGGACGTCTATAATTATCCTGAAAATTATTTTAGAAATTGGGACATAATAAATAAAAATTAGAAATTAAAATCTAGTCATAATAAATATCATAGGTTTTATATCATTGGGATGAGTTTCAAGGCTAAATCAGGTCTAGATTTTGGAAGTAGAGTTGTTGTTTTCAAAAATTTCCTTCTTGTCATTCTCACATTATCAGATCATGAAAAGGGACCCCATTTGGCAAAGAGAAGGAACATAAAAATTAATTTAAGCTATTAAACACACTTCATGTATTAAGCACTTAAAGCACTTTCTTATTCATCAAGAGTAAAGTGTTTGAAGAGATCAAAATATGGAATATCTAAAAACAATTTGATGTGTCTCTTTTAATAAGTATTCTGGACAGATTTGAACATGATGTTTGTTGAATCCTAACAGTCATTACATAGTAAATGAAATTTCTGCACTTTAAAAGATGTCTAAAATGGTGACAAGATGAAGTAATGACCAACACTGGACAACAAGTTGACCAAACAGTAAAACAAAGTAATTATTTTGAAAAAGCAAGAGCAAAGAAAAGATGTGTTCCTCTAGTTCATTATTAATTATTTTGATTAATGTAAGAACATAAGACTCAGTTCATAGGAAATTGTTTTAGTCATATGACTTTAATGTGACAAAAGGTAAAGAAAAACAGGAACAGCAATGATAATTTTTTTCAGTCTTATTGTTTGGCTTTCCTTTTTTTCTATTCCTCACAGACATGGTTATCTACATAAAGATAGGTATTTTATTGTGTGCTGCCAAAATAGTCAATCTGCTTAATTTACCTTTCCCCCAATATTCTTGTTTTGCATAATAGACTTACTTTTTAAAATTCACATTTCCTTCATATTCTTTTTTAGTCCTTCCTCAGTTTGCTCCTCTTCTATTTTCCAACATGTTCGATTTCTCTCTTCCATTCTAAAATCTTATTTTAAAAAATTTGTTTTGCCTCTGCTATTCTGCCTCAATCTGTCTACTCCAATGTCCCTAGTCTCAACCATTGTGTCTATAAAATCAGTGAATAACAGAATATTCAGTAGACTTTCCAGAATGCCCATAGGCTCTAAGAATATATCTTAAGATGTATAATTCAGTGCTGGGAGCATTGATCAGTGAGAGAGAGCACCTGCTTAGCTTGCATGAGGCCCTGAGTTTGAACCCTAGCACTATACAAAAAAAAAAAAAAAATCTACACTGCAAAAAATATTATGTGTATAGGTAAATATAAAGAGTATTGAATGCAATTGATAATCACAATTTTGAGGTTTTATGTGTGAGCGTTTTATAAAAATTTTACAAAGAATCAATTAATATGGGCTGAGGAAGCAGAGTTTATAAAGACAAGAGATAAATAAAATATCCTGCACAAAACAAAACCTCTGTGTATGACATAGAAATGCAGAGAAAGCATGAAAGTATAAATGGCAGTGATGAACTTCCTTCACTCACAGCCCAGACCATCCTGCAAGTTTTGAGTTTATCATGGATTTAACAAAAAGAGAGAGAGGGAGAAAAAAAAACTGGAAGACATGGGAAAGTTTAAAGATCCTTAAAGAATTTGAAATATAGGCTCTGTGCCAGTTCTTCTTCAGCCCATTCTAAACCAGACAAAGAACTGCATTTAAAGTATAGTATGAGAAGCGTTTCTGATGAAAGCAATTTTTTTTACAGGAGTCAAGTCGCAGGTCCTCAAAGTCATTAATCATAGAAACTATCTTGACTTGTTCAGGGCTGTGTATGCTTGGTCTTCCGTGTAACTTCTGTTTATTCTAATTTAGTGGTTTCATGTGGTTTACTCCCAAACAAACTATCTTAAGTATTCAATTGCACCAAAAGAGTATGATTACCTCCAAATACTATTAAAGATCTGTATCTTCAAAATCTAAAGGTGTGTGAATCAGTGGTTATGAGGATAGCCAAATACTTTATCTATGTCCTAATTAAATCCACTCATGTTATCATATTTTTCTGCAAAATAGAAGTATTTAGATATGTTAACAGCATCCAAGTTCTTTTGGCCATTTATTTTTAATTTTTTCTGCACACCCTAATCCTCTTATTGATTACAACAATTATAGTAAATTAAGTACATGACTTTGAATTCAGAAAACAACTGGGTCTTTATCCGAACCTTCAAAGCACAAGTAAGACTGTCTCATTCCCCTCTGCTGTAAAACTAGAAGTTTGTATTTGATTCCTGTAAATGGTCCCTCCCAGTTTAAATGTTTTATTTCTGGGAATGTAAAACATTTCAAAATTAAAAATTATAATGAATTGAGAACTGTGTGAATATGAAACTTGTAGAGAGTTTTAGACAAGTCTTAAATGTTTGCCACTATAGCCCTTCTCCAACTTAGAAGTTTGTCTGAGGGTGATTTCCAAGTCCTTCTTTCACCTACCTTGAAACAACAGAAAGCACCAACTTTGGCCACTGCTTAGAACAAACTTTACCATTGTTTTTGTATCTTTTTACTAGTAAATGATTGCATATGTAGCAAATTTATTCTTTGACTGTTGGTTCATCAAAACATCATAATAGGTGGTGAAGTTACAGGCCCAGAAGCACATTTCTGATTGTCACAGGCTACCAACATGTACAAAAAGAGTCTCAGAACCATGGAGGTGATATTGTCTCAATGTTTTCAACATAAGATTATTTTAAATGACATAAATGTAAAGTAGATAATACTTTTTTGTTTGTTTGCCTTTGCTTTTGTCTTTCAAGTTTTCTACTTTGACTTTGGCAAAATAAAACAGTAGTTCAAACACTGTGATTCCTCTGTACTTTGTTTTATCTTATTTTATTTGTTACTTATTAGCAGATAAATTTCATGTTTTTGGACTAATAGAATAGAAACTACAACTGATCCAAAAATGTTCATAAAACTAGGAAGAATGGGAACTGTTTTACTCAGTTCAGGCTACTCTAATAGAATATCATAAAATCAGTAGATTATAAACAACCAGATTTTTTTTCTCACATAAATTTACTTCTTCCCCAGAGGCTGGCAATTTTCTAAGTACTTAAAATACAAAGTGAGAGATTGACTTTTCTTACAGTCACTCTTCAGTTGGGAGAGTGACGAGAATTAGAAGAGGAATCAGATGTGAGATGAACCAGACTTTGTGGATTCAAAAGAAGAAATTATGGATAAAGCAGGTTTACAGATCAATTGTCACCTTCCTGATGTACTCAGACCAGGCAACACAAAGAAAAGAAAGAAAATAGGGTGAAGAATTTTTGCTTAGACTCTAGACGCAAGAAGAAACACCACCTGGACTTTCTTAATAAAAGAGATCAACTAGAAAAAGGGACCCCCCCCCAAAAAAAAGACAAGAAGATGGAAAAAAATGCATGCCAACTATTTGTATGTATGCATGCTCTTAAATTAGGGAGGAAAATACTATAGTGTTTGACTTTGAGATTTCTCCCAATAATAGTACTGGGATTGCTTAAGTAAATTATCAAACTTACCATTTTGTAAATGGACTGGATGAGTAGAGTATTTTGAAAGAACACTGTGAATGAGTTTACTTCAACATTTTAGTCATTTTCTCCATCATGCTTCTTTTTTTGATGTGAATTTCATAGCAAAAAAAAATACACAACTATTTATACATGGACAAGAATTTGAGTTACAGCCACAATACTATTGCAGAAGCTTGTTTAGTTTTGAAGTATTTAAATTAAATGTCTGATAGAGTGCCAAAATATTGAGAAAGAATAGTACTGATAATAGTTAAAAACAAAATAATGAGCAAAGCCAGAAGCCATAAGAAGGCATTTCTAAGAAAGCATTCCCAAATTCTAAGGATAAAATATCCACATATATTTGGATACATATCACCAATATCCAAATTTTAGGGATATATGTGAATTCCTGGAAGGAAAAAAAAAACTTAAGATAAAAGAGAAAATGAAACAAAACAATGTAATCTTAAAATTATGATTCCAAATACCATGGTGGAAATAGCATAGCAATCTTTAACAGGCACAACCACAGCACGCTTGGGTTCAAAACCTGAATTCTGTGATCTTCGTCAAGAACTTCAACCTTCCTTTGTCTCACTTTGCTCATCTATATTATGTGCCTGGTGGTTCTGAGCTCGCAGAATTTAAGAACGGCTAAGCATAAATTATGAAAGTACATCAGTTCCTTGTTAAGGAGACAAAGTTTCTGTTGTCATCTTTAGTACTTATTATCAGCAAATGTAAATATTTTAATTTTTAATTTTTACATTAAAATATATAAAACTCCTTTGAGTTTCTTTTTTTTGTTTGTTTGGGTAACATACTTTTTTTTTTTTTTTTTTTTTTTTTTTACCTTCAGTGAGATTCACCCTGTTTTCACTATGATGAAATCAGGTCTCTATTTTAAGCATCTTTTCTGGGAAGGTATGTAAATATGTGATTTGCAAAGAGCACAGCTCCTAGGTCTTGTAACTTTAAAACATCTTCTTTCCACTCCTCCGTTGCTGCCCTTGACTTCTCTCCCGTTCTTGGTCACCAATAGAGTACAAACTATCTGACTTTGAAGTGTTATCTATGTAAATTCTTCTGCCACAGCTGGACAAGATGCTTTCAAGAGTTTTTCTGTTTCCTGTGTGGTAAAGCAGCTTTCCCCTAACGACTATTTCCCATCAGTACCCACAAAGACCTACCTTCTTAACCACGGCTTCAACGGTTTCTTACCACTTCCACCTTTCTATACAACATCACATTTGGAAGGAGGTTCACAAATATTTGTTCACTGGGCTGTTCAGACTGATAACATCTCTTGGGACCTGGGCTTTGACGTACAATTCTCATCTGGACCCAAAAAATGCAACTGTCAAACATTGGCAGATTATACAAAAAAAAATGAAAATAAGCTTCTGCCTCAAAGTCAAAGTTACAGTAAGATAGTTCATTGTTTTGCTGTTTGGGAAGATAGAACTCTTTACATTTTTATAAAAATCAAAGCAAAAGTATTTTATCCCTTATCTCTTTGGCCAACTTTTGCAAAATTTTAACATCAGGGTCTAAATCATTCACTTTACCCATAAATGTATTATTTTTAGTTGCAACTATAGACCTAAAAATAGAAAATCAAATTAGATTGATAAACATAAATATAAGCTTTTTATAAGAAATGAATGAATTCTGGTACCTTTATTCTTGTAAAATAAAAAAAATGTCAAGACATTATTTGTGTGTTAAAATTTTTCATCTGAAAATAGAAATGTCTGATATTAATTATGTGCTGCCAAAACAAACTATGAGTATTATGTCTACATTACTGATAGAGTAATTTAATTCAGTCTTTAGAAATCATCATTATTTTACCTGCTCGTTTTTTAATACATTGAATGTATTTGTATTGTCATGAATCAATTGATTATAAAAGTTCAACATAAATTTTTTCATATCGTCTCTTACCACTGGTATTTAGTTTCCCATTTTATTGTCTTTGCTTTTCTGGTATTCATTTCCAAGATATTTTCACGTGGAGTTTCACCTGAATGGAGAATTTTCAAGTTTATAATATTTGATGATTCAAAAACCCGTTAAGGTTGAAATGTTTCCCTAATATACACATAGAATAGCAATGATATATATAGAATAAAAATGTTAAGCAAGTATGTCCCTGTCACAACCCAAGGCAGAGTTCACGTTCATTATTGCTATAAGCATCAGAAAGTGTGTATAATGAAATGCTTGTTTTTCAATACTAGTTACTGCTCTATACACAACGACAAACATCTAAGTTTCTACTATTTAGTAAATTTGAGAATTTTTTGCTAAAACACAGTTAAGTAGATTTCTTTACCACCATACTTCGCACATACTTTGATTTGTTAATACTGTGAACATCCTAGAGTAAGATGTCATGTAAGCCCCTTGAAGCATATCTTTAAATTATGTAAAACCCTTTGGATCTATTAATATGTAAAGCAAGTATTAGCAATCATTAATTTAAGGTCTGCTTTTGCTTAATGTGTACACATGTAAGTAACTACCAAGCATGTTTTTCTTTTACAATATGTCACCTTCTTTCCTTTCTCAAAGTTACCACCTGCATGGAGACTTTGGTTTCTCTCTATTATTTGAATTATTTGTCATGAATCAAGTGATTATGAAAGTTCAACATAAAGTTACACAGAATCTCTTACACCTGGTATTTATTTTCTTGTTTTAGGATCTTTGCTCTATGGTGTTCATTTCCAAGATATTTTCAAATGGTGTTTCAATGAAATAATGCCAGAAGTGAAACTTTTCTAGTTTGAAATATTTGATGACATAAAAATCTGTTTCTCTTCATCTAGTTTCTCTTCCTTGTTCCATCCTGTAAATTTTATGATATTAATCTTTCCAAAGCAGTAATAATAAAGTCACAAATTTCTCTGAATATTTGGCATGGTTTCTTTGACTAACAGCAAGAATTTTTACAATGTTAACTAATAAGCAAGGGCATCTATAATGCAATCCCAACATTTTTTCAGATTCATTTCATGACCCCTCTGTTTGAGAAATGGAGCTGATCACCAACCATGTTAGAGATTTCTTTTTTTTTTTTTTAAATATTTGATCACATTATTTCCTCTATTGGGAATATGCTAACCCTGCCTGTTTCTTCTGAAATCCAGCATACTCCTTGGTTCTAATTAAATTGACATTTCCAGAACAAAACACTCAGATCCTTTCAGCACGATACAATCATCTTTTCATTTAAAACTATACAAAAATTTTTTACACAGTCTTTGAAGAATATACTACATTTGTGTCTGGTTGACATAGCTTCTGGCTAAATTTAAAAAAAAAATTAGGGTGAGGGAGATAATACTAATGGAAGGGCACTTTCCTATTAAGAATTTCATAGGTTGGCTTTAGGCAGGGGTCAACTACATGTGAAATGGGTGCGGGACATTCATCTGGTGATAAAAGTCTCAGTAATCACAACTCTAAAAAATTAAGAGTCATTCCTTTAATGGAAAATCCTTAACATATTCACATATCACCACCACCAGAATAGATTTTATTATTATATCCTAATGCTTCATTGAATGTATCAAATTTTAGACTTTGTATTTTAAAATATTTTATATATCTTCATATTTGTTCCCTATGTGGAAAATAGAAAAAACAAAAAACTCTGAAGGAATTCACATTCCATTCCTCCTTTTCCTAGTGTTATAATGATCCTTCAAGATCCTAAACCATCAGCCTCAGATAGGTACCTGAACCCTAAAGATAATTCCTAGGAGAGCACTGGAGTGTATATTATCTAAAATGTCTATGACCATGACGCCTATCATGACTTAAAATTCGCCATATGACAGTAGTCACTTGAGGCATCCAACCACACTGTCAGCCATCCCAGAACCAGAGGCCAGCTCTCCTCTAGGATCATGTGTTCATTAGAAGTGGGAGAAGGGATCCCACAAATACGAATCAATATTTCTAACACATCATACTTTATGTTGCAGACTAAATCTCTGAAACAGACAATATTCTATTAAAAAGAGGAGTAAAGACAGACATTCCTAGGAATATCCCACAATTTATTTTTGAAGAAACTTAGGGAAGATTACACTAGTTTCCCAACTAAAATCCTCTCCTGTGATGAGTAATGCAAAGCAAAGACCTCACCTTTGAACTTTTCTCTGACTTTACCTTAGGTTCACAAAAGATGTAATTTTAATGGAATTAAAACCCTGTCGAAGGTTTTTCTCCCCATCTTTAGTTCAAAGCCATATTTATGAAAGTGAAGGTGACTTAGCTATATGCATTTGGACTCAAGTGAGACCCTTGGCTCCAGAGCTACCAGTCACATCTAATAAAACTCCATCATTCCTGGTCCTCTGTACCATCCTGATACAATTGACAGGTGGCAGTTTAATGTCTATACAACATACATATAGATTTTATATGCCTCCTGCTGATAGCATGCAAATTATTTAGACATCTGGAACCAATTTAGCAACCCTGTGAACTTTATACAAATAGCCATTATCTGACTTAATGATGTTAGTGGTTTTGGATGCCAGGATCGCCAATGGTCCTGGCATACAGATTGGGATTGAGGAGATCACTTCCCTTTGGGCTCTTTCACTAGGAAGAACAGTTTGAATCAAAGAGAAAAATACCTGGTTAAAGTCATTATCAAAACTGGATAATGCTCAGTGGTAGCCTGTGGGAAATCTAAAGATAATTTATTTCTCTAGGAAAGAGCTAGCTAGCATTATTGTTTAAAATTAGTCCTTTTTCTGCCTGTTCTTGAGGCAGATATTTTATAACAATTGTAAATGCTTTTCTTAAAAAAAAGATTTACACTGTCAGTGTTATTGCCCTAAATGATTTGGACATTATAAACTATTAGAAGGTAAAACCAAGGAATGATATGGCTCACTAGTTAGTCTTCTAACTACATAAAAATCATATTTTGAGCTCAAATTCCTTTTTATATCATTTTAACCAAGAACTCCATGGGGAAACATTTCCTCTATCTATTGTAGTCCTGACAGATTTTAGAAATGTGGCAAGCTGGTTTGACTCTCCCATTTTAGACAATTAAATGTCATTCAATATCTGTGCTTTATAAAGATAGGAAGAAAAATAATAATGATAAAATAGGTGAATTAAAATCACAGATAGAATTTTGATTTTAAATAATGAATAAGTACTAACTTTAAAATTTAGAAAGTGCAAATAATCTGAGTGTGTGGGGGTGGGGGGAGATAATAAAGAGTCTCAAAGAACAGTGTTCCTTTCAGCCTTCAAGAATAACTACAGATGCAAATTTTTAAAATACTATTACACTTCCACAAGAACAATTATGAGAGTATAAATCTGTTGATGGCTAAACAATTTATCCTACTGGTGTTGTGAAAAATCTTCTACATTATAAAATTTGTTTGTTTTGAGATCCAATTATATTACCTTACTCTAAAGTGATTAATCATTTGCTTAAATGTAAATGCAACACTGAGAAAAGTCCTTTAGTTGTCAAAATGATTCAGATATTATCATTGAATAACCTTCTCTTTTCATGTCAATTTCCTTAATTAAATCTTTAGATAAATTTCTCTAAGAATGAACTCAATATTGTTTATTTCATCTTCCAAAGTGAAATCCCAAATTATACTTTTTTTGTGCTTTCCTTCACATACTATCTTCTAATTTTCAAAACACATCCCTTGAAAGTCTATCAGTTTCTCAGGAATGCACTGTTTCTTTGCTTATGTCTGCCTTTAGTTCAAAATGCTCTTAAATTGAGGTGGCAGGTCATTAACATTTCTACAAGGCACATACCCCAACATACTACCAAAATTAGATACACAAGAACAGTTCAGAATCAACAAACTCCAACTATGAATAGCACAAAACAATATATTATTCTGGGACTTACATTTTTCACTTCTAATTCATTTGATGTAAAGGAAACGGGCTAAAAGATTATGAAGTCAAATAATCACCCATACACAGCAGCACAGAATTTTCAGATTCCAGAAAGTTTGCCTTAAGAAAGTGATATATTTGTTGTAAAATTAATATTTTTAAATGGCGATTAAATCTTGGCTGCTTAAGCTGATAGGGACTCCATGCCTAATGTGCCAGTAAGGGGTTCAGCATTGTTCAAAATCAGCTTTTCTACAGTAAGGCTGTAAAATTACTAACATTACTGTTTGGCAGTCAGTTCATGTACTTTACACATTGCCTTACAGACTTGGCAATTTAAAATTTAGAGAAAATGAAGGCTCAAATAAGTCAGAAAACTTGAATATAGGTCAGCTTTTTTTTTTATTAGAAACAATCCGTTTGTATTTTCATGGGAGGAGGAGGAGGCTTCTCTCAGATGAAAGTGGTCACAGAGGTACTCCTGCCACCCACAGTGTTAAGGGGATCAATATGGGGCACTCACAGACCCATTCACAGTGAACCAGTAGGAAATGTCTACAGTACATTAATCTCCTATCTTCAACCCACTGGTCACATTTTAGAACATTTCTTTCAGAGCTCAACCAATAAAAGGATCCACTTGAGATATGTAACATTTCAAAGTGTAAAAATGGATTTATTCTTCATTTTGAAGTTCCAAAACTTTAGTCTTGTTTTGAGATAGACATTTCATTCATTTAATTTATTTTCAGGTCTACCCTGAAGCACAATGCTGAACCTAAGAACACTTCTAATCCGGATACCCCTTCAATAATTAAGCCAATATTTATTAATTGAGCACCTACTGTGTGCCAGGCTGTACTGCAGAGTTACACAAGTAAACAAAACAATTCCCTTCTCTTAAGAAGCTACATTCTAGTGAGAGAGAGACCCCTGGTTTCATCCCCATATAGGTATCTAGTTTTCTCTAATATGCCCATTTGCATTAGGGAGCCTGTATAGCAAAACAGTACTGTGAAGCATTAGCCTGGCTTTGCTACACACCTACTCTCTCCTGGACACACACATTTCCTTTCAATCCAGCAATGGCCCCCACTCCAACTCCTTTACTGATACAGGGCTTGACATGACATGCTTGACACCCAAGAGAGACATTATGACAGAGTCATTAAAATATTATAATGTTGGCAGCAAATTGTTGGCTTTTGTGAACTAATCAGTGGCCCAGGCTTAGAGGAGAAAGGACTGGAAAAATATGAAGTAATTTCCTCTGCTGCAAATGAAGAAAAGATTATTAAAATTAAAGCTTAGATGATAGCCAAAAGGCCTTCATTGATGTCAATGCTTTGTTTTGCTTTTCAAATGAACTCTTTGGAATATACTCTCTCTCCCTAACAAAAATCAGTATGAGTTATTGCATTTTTTAAATTTCAATATATAATATGAGAAGTATGGGCTACCCAAATGGTTCACATCAATATTTTCAATATTCTATTCATATGGATATATTCTTTTTTAAGAACATCAACTGATATAATCTTTGAGTATTTTAACTAATGAAATATTTTGAATTCATATTTTTCTAAAAGATCTAAAATGATTCTCCTTGTGAAGAAAATAACACTTTAAGAGAATACAAATGCAATGCCCACTTTATTTTCAGTGTCCTTTTGAACAACTTACTAACAGCTTGTAGAAATAAAAGATGACTTATTTTTTTGAAATAAAACCTTTACACAGATTTAAAATAAGACTATGACCATACTGGGGTAACTCATAAATCGACAGACTTTCAGGCAAGGTTAACTCAGAACATTCAAATAAAATTTTGGCCAGAGATGCCCATGCAGCCTAACAGCCAAAAGAATAAAAGTTCTTCTGAGGTTTATATCTTTTGGCTCAGTGGGTAACATTTTCAGGTTTTAAACAGAGAAATGGAACTCTTTGTGGTTTCTGGGAGAAAAAAAAGTACTGGATCATTTTCGATTAATAAAAGTAAAGGGGATTGATGGTGCTTTTAATCAGAAAGTTCAGCTTTACCAGAATTCCTTAAATACAGAAATTTCGGATCAGTTCAGACAGAACTGAACGTGATTAAAAAGAAGTCATGCTTTTGCTTCGTAGCTATTTGGTAATCCAACAAATGAATACACAAGTGCGCATATAAATAAAAGTCACATTTCCCCTAGGCGAAATACCTCAGTGTGAGTTTTGACAAATGCTCAAATTTTTGTCATGATTTCGAGACTGTTCCTCAGATGGTTCTGTGATGAATGTTCTCAAGTTTGTTAAGCTGATTAGCAGCCCTGCATTGAGTATTATCTATCTATCTGTCTGTCTGTCTATCTACCTGTCTATCTTATTTATCTATCATCTATCCATCCATCTCCATCTTTCATGTAACTATTGCAGAATAGAATGCAAGGAAAAGCAAGCCTCACCTCTTCTGATGCAAGATAAGAATGAATTAGCATTTCAGGAAGTCAAATCACATTTTAGAAACTTAGTGTTGAAAAATAAAACCAAAAAAAAAAAAAAAAACATGTCTTTTTCACATATCTGCCTTGGCCATCCGGTACTTAATGAGAGCAATTTTTGTTTGTTTGTTTTGGACTAAATATAGCATTCTAAGTTGATAAGCATAGCTGTTGATATCTGTTCAAAATCCAATAAATTAAAAATCAATTTTGGATATAATATCAGGGTTATATAAGGATATTATTAAGTAAAAAAATCAAGAAATTGTGACATTGCTCTGGAGAAACAAATCAAGAGTCCAGGTTCTGATATAAGTTCTGATATAAGCAAGCTGAGTGACTTTACTTCTTTGGCAATAAGTTTCTTGCACCATAAAATCAGTAGTATGAACTGCACCGTCTTTAAGTTGTCATATAATTCTGACATGGTATTCTCTAAATTCCATGTTGTTAATTTTACATCATGAATTTTATTTATTTTTAAATCTGAATATTTTTAGCTGCTTCTGTTTAGTACGTGTACCTTTACTTTTATTTATGTTATTGATTAAAATGGTGAATAAAAGGCATCCAAGGCATGTCATAGGAAACCAAACTCTAGATTGACAGTGATTCAGAGCCTGATAAATCTAAGTGTGGTTATTCAAAACCACCAATGATAATTTTAATGTCATTCATCCAATATTCACTTATTTTATCTGTAAAAAATTTATGAAAAAACTGATTAAAATCAACATATATTCAGAGAACAGAGTTTAGTGTGCATTTTCAGACCTCTGAAAGTTATACTTGAACCTGAGTTACATTTTGTATTGGTGCTTGACTATAGTAAATCGGTAAAGTCAGAAGGTAGTATGTAAGAGGAAAAAATATAAATATATTTTTCCCACAGCCCTCTCCTACTTTGCTTTAAACACACACACACACACACACACACACACACACACACACACACACACACACCTGCTTATGCCTACTCCTTATATAGAATGAGGCAGAACCACTGTTAGTGAGAGAGGTAGTGAAGGGACAAACTGAGAGCAAATGATATTGAGTCTACACATTGGAATCTGAGATTGATCTGAATCAAGTAAATTAGAAACATCACCTAGACAGGTAGTCTGCATGTTCTATATGTACAGATCTCCCTAGGGTAATACCAGATGAAGCCTCCTTAGGAGGCAAGAAGAACCACAGTGGCTAGAATGGTGCAGGCACTTTAAGGTTGTTTTGGGGCAAAATGCGTTTTTTATGCCTAAGACCATTCAATAGATGAAGACACCAATGAGACCATTCCAAATGTGTTAATCATACCTGAGATATTCAGCTATTCAGTCTTCATCTATAGACTGGTAAGCATTCTAGCTCTAGTTGTACAAACCACAAAACCAGGGAGGGATAATGAGGGACATAGGGCAGTTGCCTAAGGAAGGAAGAGTCACAGTTCCATGCTTATTATCAACCTAAGTAGTTTTCAGGCTTGGAACCCTTTGGTTGGAGAAGAGAACAAGCCTTCACGAGATGGACTCTGCATTACATGGCAAGTGTACAGGTAGCAATTCTCCAGTCCCTTTCAAAAGGGCCTCTAGCCATCTTTTCCAGGTAACTGGTAATTGATAAATATTTCAAGGACTTAAGATAAACTGTTGGACTTAAGACCTGAGTTAACATAGATAAACATGCACTGAAGGTAATATCATGGCCCCTGTGTTAGAGTAGGGGCAAGTGAGGACTGGGTAAGAGGTGTAGATTTTGGCACAGGTCCTGTTCACAGTGTGTCCCTCAGGTCCATGAATGGTCACCTGCCTGATCTTGAATACATAATTGGAGTAGTCACACTTCATAACTGAAAAAAAATACCACAGTGCTCATTAGTCTGTGAAATAGGACTTAATGTAAAATGTAATGCTAAATGGAAGCCCCTGAATGGCCCCTATGCCTTCTAGTCAAGACAGGAAATCCAGTACTTAATCCCAGTACTTAATTCTGGGAAGTTAAGATTTCCCAGGAAATCCCAGTACTTAATTCTGGGAAGCAGTTTCAACTAATGCAACTATTAAGAACCTAAAGATGCATGATACCTAGTCTCTATGATATCTTTATTTACTCACCAACTTACAAAAGCCCTATGGATCTTTGGGCAAGACAGTGGGATACAATAACATGAATAAATTTATGTCTCAATTATAGACTTTGCCATGCACACTATCTTTGCTACAGCAGATTAGCAAGCTCCATGCACACAGACATGTAGTGATTGATCTAACAAATTCATTATTTTCCACCCCTGCAGTTTTAATTTTTTTCTGTGATAAAAAATCCTTATTTATCTTGACCAAGGGCTGTGCTGTTTTTACACCTCATTGTCATAACAATTTAAAGGATCTCTACCATCTTTATCATCTTCAGATATTCACGGTGTCCATACTATCAACAGTGTCATGTTTATTTGACCAGATGCATATGGAGAAGGAAATACATGGAAGAATTTATAAGACACAGGATCATCAGAAACAGCTCCAGGCACCTACCTGAGGCGGGGGACATCAATTGGTGATTCTCACCATGAGCTGGGTTCTCACAAACCTGAAAATTCATACATTTTCTCAAGCTCCACAATAAAGCATCATAAGATAGAAGGGATACATTTGGGTTTCAAGGTGCTGAAAATAAAATAGAAGACTCAGTTAGTTACCTGACCTTATTCAGCTCTCATCATTAGCCACCTTGATGTTGGCACAGGGGTTCTTTGTGTAATTGTACTGACAGTGAGGAGACTATCCTTTGGCCCAGCAGTAGGGATTCTTACTCATCCATCAAGGATGATCTAGCAACTGCTGATACCCATGTTCAATTTGGCTGCAGCCAAACCAATGCTGAGTCCTGATTAAACATCACTCCTGAAGGAAACCGGTCTTCAGTTACTTGGTAGTAGGTTGACTGCTTTGGACTTCTTCCAACATGGAAGGACAGTATTTTACCTTGACTGGAATTGATACATGCTCTGAGCACGAGTTGCCTTTCCTATCTACAAGAACTCAGCCAACGGTACTATATAAGGATTTATAGACTGTCTGATCCACCAACATGAGAGCCCACAAAATTATTCCATTATCAAAAGGGAAGTCTGTCAATTGGTGCAGAACATGAAATCCACTGATCCTATCCCATACCGAAAGCCTGATGGAAAGCTGAAGCAGTAGGCCAAATATGCAGCCAGGACATCAGACAAATACCGGGTGTCTCTGGTTTCTGTAGTTATTTTGTTCAATATTTCTTCCAAGCTCATCTGCAGATTTCAAGTCTCTTGAGGACAAAGATACAGTTTACTCATGAGTTTCTCTTTCAACGCCATTCCTTGTCTATAATTAGCGGCAATTTGTTGAATTGAATATGGATAGAATTGTCAACTTTTTCTTTTCAAGATTCCTTTAAACCATCTTAGAAAATTTCTCTACATTAGTGTTTAAAATATAACACAACTCATCCATTATTAATGGTATTTGCACACTGTGTTTATTTTAGGCAGATGATACATTACTCAATAACCTTTTTTTGGGTGAAATCTATTCCAGATTTTTGAGCCACAACCAGAAATATTACCCCAAATTGTGCAAAATAATTATTCACAAGATTTTTTTTTACCCTGTAACAGTATTGGATTTTAATTCTAGGATCTTTTGCTCTCTATGTAACAGACATGTACTTTCAACACAAGATCTCCACTAAGAGGGTCCATAACTCTGACCCTGAGTTATTAATGTCAATTGACTTGACAGTAATGCTACTTTGATCCTTCTATTAACTACCTTCTGGACAACACTTTTCTTGGATTATAGATTTCAAGCTTATAATTTCTTGGAGCACAATGCACTGTGGGGTGCTACATTCTGCTTCAAGTGGTAATTTCCAAAATGAATTCTTTCTTTTTTTTTTTTTCAACAGAATGTCTTCAAGGAATTTGTCAGGCTGAATAAATAGATGCTAGGAATAACACTGGATTGTGCCATAAGTAGCCTACATTGTAGGTCTTATTTTTTTAAATTCAATATTATCTAGAATAATCTCCATATGAAATTTGTACTTCTAGGCGTGACACATGTTAATGTCACAAAGGTAAGCATGATGGAGGTGTGGGCATGAGGAAGAAATGGCAGGGGAGAAGATGACACTCTCCTTTCCTTGGGACAGACATTATATATCAGACATATGGTAGCAGCTCAAAATTAATTGCATATTCTCTGCTTCTGTTAATACTGCAATAATATTAGGAGGAATCCATAGGCTATTATTGTTTTATGGATGAAAAGAGTCAAATATAAATAATTTCATGCAATTAAATCAAATAAAAAACACGTTCTAACAGTATTATAAAATTTTAAATTGGAAGTATTTTTAAACACTTCCACTTTCTGCTATTTGAATTCCTTCCCTAATTGGAATCATAGACCACTTTGGGATTATAAATCTCATTATTCTATCATTGGCAGAATATTCTGAGTGACAGGAAAACCTCAACCTTCTGAGACTCTCTCATTTATTTTTGGATAGTTTGTCATTAAAAAATAAAGCATCTTTCGAGAAAACTGAACTCTATTCCCTTGTACTTCAAACCTGATTGTGCTGGTTCTGCCTTCTGAGACAACTGAATAAGTCTGATCAGTCTCATTTGACAGGCCCAGGAAAGCATTGACTGAATGGACTGTGCACATCAGTATTTTCAAGCATTTCTCATGTTTTGGATATGAGTGTTCCTGTCATTCTAGTTGAAAATCTGTGGGTGTGCCACTTTAAATGTGCTATCATCTCACAGTGTAGATATTTTGACATTCTCCTTGCAATTCAACAAAAAAAATTACAGTACTTTGTTGGCCTGTTTGTCTCATGGCCAGTGACATGGCTGATGTATTTTGAGTTTTCTATGTCTTTGATTTCCACCAGCACCTCTCATGCCACAATTGGCTTCAAAGCCACACCCTGAACTTGCCTTACAAATCATACAACAATTCATTGCTGAAAATGTTGAACTGAACAGAAGTGAGGACACAGTTTTGTGACACTGCATTTGAGATCTTGCAATGTGGTACCAAAGATCCGTTTTGACGCTATAATAATTTGAGAACTTGATGTACGTAATTTTTCTCATTTCAGAAGAACAGAAATTGTTAACTTTGGCTATATCAGTTCTGTATCTATTAATGACATAGCAGATGACTAACAAATCAAAACAACTTAGAATGGCAAAATTCAGAGCTACTTACTTCATAATTGTGGATGTGGGATAGAAAAAAAATGTATTACACATCACAACATTATAGTTTGAAAAATTCAAATCCCAATATAAACTATAAAAAATTGTGTTACTACTTTCTCAACAAATGGGTAATATACTATAAATTATATGAAAAAATTTTTACATTTGTTTTCATTCCCCTTTGCCTATGAGTCATTTTCTTATTTTTCTGAATTTCATTATAAATACTTTACCATTCATTAGTATGGATATCTAGGATTGCCAGTTCACTGACTTCACTATAAATCTTCATGTGGAACCTTCTTGGGAGGGACTCAACTTCTTATTATTCTATCACTTAGCATTTAGAAAAGTACCATCTATGATGAGAAAGAGATGGATTCTGGCATCTGCCTTCTTCAAACATACAACATGGACAAGAAAACAAAGTGAATGGCATAATTCTTTGGTGTCATAGGAGGTAGTCAAATGTTTCTTGAGCAATTGAAGATAGTATTTGATTAGCTCACTATATGAATGTTATAGAAAATAGATGCCATGAGCCAACATTCTGGCACTAAGATGAATAGCTTTTTTATTCTGCTTAATTTTATTTTTTTTAAATCAACTCCAATTACAAATTATTCGACTCTATTGATGAAAGAGATTTTAGCATCCATGGAAAACTGATATAATTGAGATCTGTCATCCATTAGGTTCACAGCAGGAAGAACTGTGGCAGAGTAAGCTATGGGGAGAAAAAGATTATTACCTGGGGGAAGGAGCATTAAGGAGATTATAGGATGGCCCTGGCTTTTGGAGATTTGTAGGCACCTAGGAAGAAGGTTAAAATTTGACAGCTTTATACCTTCTGGGCCTCTTATGCAATTCTTTTATTATTTTTCTTATTATTGCTATCCTGTTATATTTTTGGAACTCATAATAAGAAGGCTGAAATCACTTTGAGTTAACACATAAGGTGTCCATAGCCTCTAAAGTGTGAAGATATCAGTGAATGGGTCCTTCCTCTCCCAGCAGCTGGAAGTGTTCAAGGGAATCTGTAAGTACAGAGGATTCCTCCAGGTGTTGTGACAAGGAGCAGCCTCTGTGCCTCCAAATGGTCGGTGCCAAACTCATCACTTTCCTTACCAATGAGACCCTCACCATGTTGGAAACTCTAAACTTTCAATTTGAGTCCTGTGTGACAATAGGGAAAAGTAACAACCTGTCTAAATTCCTGGTAACCAGAAGGAAGATGATGATCAGGCAGAATAATCAGGGCTCATTTGCAGTCTATTAGAACTTCTCATGGGTCCGAACAAAAATCTAAAATAAAATAATATTAAGAACATCTGAACGGGGAGTGGTGGTGCACACATGTAATTCCAGTGGCTCAGGAGGGAGGCTGAGGCAGGAAAATTACAAATTCAAAGCCAGCCTTTGCAAAAGCAAGATGCGAAGCAACTCAGTGAGACTCTGTGTCTAAATAAAATACAAAATAGGGCTGGGGATGTGGCTCAGTGGTGGAGTGCCCCTGAGTTCAATCCCCAGTTCCCCCCAAAACAAACAAACAAACAAACAAACAACAACAAAAACCACTTGAAATTTAAAAGACTGTTTTGCTAAAACAATTTAAAAAAAGAAAAAGAAAACAAGCATCATTATTTCAGAGTAAACAATATAGCAGGCAATTTGACAAAGCGGAGGCCAGTGTAGAAATCACAATTAGTGGTCGAGATGATCAAGTGCAACATTTCAAATAACAAAGCAAAAAAGCAGAGAGATGGCAATCCTGAGGGAAAAGGTAAAAAGTTTGAAAGGCTAGGTCCCTGAGATATAATACAAAGGACAGAATTTCCAAAAGGAGAAAAGAACACAAAGAAGAGAGGCAATAGTTGAACTAATTATTTAAGAAAATTCCCCAGACATGAAGAATCAAGTCCACAGAGTAAAAGGACTTTGGGTACTAAAAATAAATTGATGAACAAAGAAACATATTGAATATATCTGGATAAAAAAACTTCTAAAAATGAAAGGATTAAAACACAGAGAAATTTAAAAGTATACAAGCCTCCAAAATGGAAACAAATTCACCTACAAAGGGAGGTGGAAGGCATATTTTACATCATATTTGTTATTAGTGTTGGTTGAACCCAAGAGGAAGCTGTGACTCAAGATTTCTGCAATCAGCTGAGATCTTATTTATTTGAAAATTCAATAAGTAATCTGGAAAACTTACCACCCAAATACTCTGTCTGAAGAAAATATCTGAAAAGAGACTAATAGAGTAAAACAGAATCCCTAAGACACTGGAGAGGAAGAAAGAAGGTGGTGGTGACCTATGTACTTATTCATCTACCCTCTATCCAGCCACCATCTATGAATCTACTCATCTCTTTACCTATAATCTTTTCCTGTCTTCGTGGATAGAGTCTAGTACTTGATTATTTAATAGTAAGTTAAAAACTCTTGAAATTGAAGGTGCATAATGTAAGGAGTGGAAAGACCTAATATAACTATTTTCTTCATTTTTATTGGGATTGCCATGAAAATAATAGCAATAACAACAGGACAACTATTGAATGTTGTCCTGGGTTAGACAGTTCCTGTTTATTGGAAGAATAGTTGGTCTTAATTAGATGCTTCCTTGTAAGTACAAAATTGTCAGAGCAAGAAAAGGAATAGCCATTAACAGAATGGAAACAAAACTTAGAAAAAGAAAAATGAAATAAAGAGCAATTTGGCCAAATTAAAAAAAAATAAATAAGAGAAAAGAAAAAGAGGAATACATTTCACATACCAAAAAGGTGTAACAGCAATCAAATAATGAGCACAAAATTCTGTACCAATGTGGACAAAGTCCCCCCTGAACTTGTGAAAAAGCTCTACAGAGCAGATCTTGGGCATGGACAGAGAAAACAACTTCTTGATGGTGGGGAAGCCCCAAGTGACTTGATGAACTGTTTAAGGCAGCTAAGTAAGCTATTTCAACTAGTGTGCTCAGTGGCTGCATACAACCAAGGAATGAAAACATGTTAGAAAAATCTTATTTATGCATGTCTGGCTGAAGCATACCCAAAGAAAATGTGTCATAAAAACCTAAGAAGGAAGACCATTCATTCACTCGTGTTAAGGGCCAGACTCAGGCAAAATAGTAGAACTGGCAAATAGATGCGTACTTTTTTCTTTCACTTTAGCCTCTTCTAGTTCAGTGGTCCTAACTCTCATCCAGATGCCCAATAAACCACCCACTCACAGGGCCAGCCCAGAGCTTTCTGAATGCTGAAAATAAGCTTGTCTTCATTCCACGTAGAGGGAATGGAAACTCATGGCCTGAGCTGTAGTTTATCCCATTAACTTAATTCTTCCAACTCATCACATAATATGGCTGCAGTTACCTTTTTACCTACACAGAAAGCTCACTTGTTCAAACTGAAGAGGTGACATTAATAGTCTTTTACTGATTTAGAATTAACCTCGATAAGATCAAACCATCTTCATCCGTTTAGTCAATCCTTGATGTATGACAGGTAAATGCTTATTGATGTTTGTTATTAAGGAGGAAAGCCATAAAGATTAAAAATGGGAAAGAAAACCAAAATGATTCATATAGAACACAGCTGACTTAGGGGATGGATAGATAGATAAATTTCTATTATGTCTAACTTATAATTTAGTATATTTAAGTACAGTAAATCAGTTACTTTTATGTTGACTAAAAAATGATACATTAAGTACATCCCCAGTTACCTGGTTCCTTAGAGAAGTCTGGGCAAATGACTTACTTCCTATATTACTCAAATTATTTTAATAAAAACTTTATTTAAAATTTTGAAATTATATAAAAAGCCCAACACAGAAACAGTGCATTTCATTCCATCAATATGTTTCTCAGATATTCAGTTGTTATCTATGTATTTAAGAAAAACAGTGGATTTTTGGTGGGAATGAGTTCTTACAGGAATCAGAATGTATATGAAGTTGAAATTTAAAAACTTAAAAAAAAAAAAACTAGTCCAGATTATATTACCTTCAATTTCATTACAATTCTTCATAGTTATCATTTCTAGAGAAAATAAAGACAGAGTAAACGACAATAAACTATTTAAGATATATGGCATTTTCATTATCATGAGGGCTCAAGTGGCCCAGGGCCAGGGCACAATTGTGAGAAGCAGGAGATATGGATTCCAAGATGTGCATTCTATTCTCCTTCCTATTGCCAACTTGCCAAGTGGCCATGGGTAGACAAATTCATCTTAGTCTTAGTTCCTTTAACTGTTAAATGATAGGGTTGGAGCAGAGACAAACTATACTTCTTTTAGTCCTAAAATAATTATGGTCACAGTATCATAGCTAAGTAGAGACATCATGGCAGCCTTTAATTATTGGTGGTGTTGCTCGTACTCAAGCCATGAGGAACTTTAGCTTTGGCCATATTCATAACGGGACAATACCTCTCATTTAGAAGAAAAACTCTGCAAAATATTTCTCATACATGCTACTGAAATTCATTTCCAAAGTTCACCAAAAGTCATTATTTTATTCCTTCTCTAAAAAATAGTAAAGGGTGTGGTGTATAATGAGAAAGAACGCCCCAAAGGAAATATTGTTCTCCAATATTACTGTAAGAGTAGGGTCATAAATCAGGCAGATAAGTAAAGTTATATCTTTATAAAGTGAGCCTCTATAGAAAGCTGAAGTCTGATAAAGTGTTTCTATTTCAATTTGATAAAAAATGATTGAACAAACTTTGTGAGACCTATGATCTTCCTCATTCATTAAAATTACTCAGAGAGGTTAGAACTACATGTTCATCATGTAGATCTTTTGTTCATCATTCATTTACTTAATTCTTTGAAAGAAAATGTAAACATGATTTTTTTTCTCAGGTCTGCTCCTATGCAGCAACTTATGAGAATCTGGGGCAAGCTACTTGCTTTCTTGACCTAAGCAATGATAATGAACGTTTATTTAGTGCGTGTTAGGCAAGAGCTATGCTAAGAACTATAGAAGTACTATTTAATTTTTCATCATAACAACTTATATGGTAGATATTGTTATAATCTCCAATGGATAGATGAGTAAACCGAGGGCCAGAAAGAGCCCAGTGTTCCACGTGTAGGAGACAATCAGCAGCACCATCTGGCTTCAGAGCTGGCCTGCCTAGTCAACACAGGACACTTCCTCTTTACCCCACACATAGGAACAAAGGGAGAAAAACTTCACCCTAAATGTAATTCAATTAAATTATATAGAGGCTAATTCGTAAACTATGTTTCCTGTGAAAAGTTCCAAAAAGTTCCAATACCAAGCAAAGAGATGTGCATGGAGCATTTTACACAATATACAGAAACTGTCCCTGGCAGGGCTTGCTTTTCCTCAGCTCTCTGTCCCAGCACCTAGCAAACATGCCTGGCATAGGATACAGTAAGTACTCTATGTATTTATTTATTGTATAAATTAATATTTTCATTGCATGGCTTAAATGTAAGTTTGAATCTGTGAACTTTACTCTTTAGAACTCTGTTGTGTTTTAAAATTTGATTCTTTTGAAATCTTTCCCTATATTTCAAATGCTATGAACTGAATTAATGGTGTTCATTAAGCTTGTGAGAAAAAAAGGGAATTATTAGGTGATAAACAAAAAATTTAACAAATGCAATTTGTTCATCAATTTGATCTTCTTTTGAACAAGACTGTTCATGTTTCATTTGAAAAGGAAAAAAAAAAAAAGCCAAACCCCATGTGGGTTTTCTCAAAGTCTAGCATATACTTTTCTAAAATAACAAATGTACCTAAGAAGTTTGCATGATTGGTTTAAAAAAACTCAGTTAATTGGTAGTGAGCTTTTCTTTTTATAGTTGTCTGTATGTTTAAATGTTGGGTTAGGAGTAGATACATTTTTACTAAAGAAAGTCATTTATGCTATATTAAAACTGTGATGATTTTGCTGTCTTTTAGTATTCATAAATCCCACCCATATCCTCCTAAAAGTTCAGACTGCCATGTAGAATTTTGTTCTGTAAAATTTTTGCTTGCTGTATCTTTCCTAAATCAACATTTATACACTAACCCAGACAGAGTAGGAAAGTTTATATCCCAGTGAAGGGAAGTGATTGCTTTGATCAAAATATTATAAATTCATTCATTTTTATAATTTTTCTTCCCTTATCTATATCAAAGGTTTCTAAAGCTGAGTTGATTTTTTAAGACTTTGCAATGCAAAAGCCAACCTTTTAATGAAGATTTAGAAAGAATATATTTTCAATCAAAACAGAAAGTTCTTACAGAAGTTCAGCATATTGCAAATGTGAAATAATTAAATTTTTTGGAAAAATAATACAATTTAGCTTTAAAATATAAATTCTAACATATTATTATTAAAAACTCTTGAAATACATTTTTCTTTCATGAAATAATATTTAATGTCTGCCCACCAGTGACTTAATTTTTTAAAATATGCTGATTTTTCATACTCTCTTGAAAAATAAAAAAATATCTGAGTCACCTACTTTTTTGAAAAACATGGTCAATATAAGAGAAAGCCAATAATCATAAAATTGTAGTGGTCATGGGGTGTTTTTGAAAAACTTTACTTCATATACTTCTGCATTATTTGATTTTCTTACATTTTTAATAAAACACAGTCAAATTTTAGAGAGGAAAAATTGACACAACTATGCTAAATTCCAAATATAGTCTCTAATGTTTCTTTTATTATTCAAATCTTTATCTTTTGCTTATTTTATGTATAAAATATTCATAACTGACTTGAAATATTAGCTTCAGAAAAAATACCAGATTTGCCTAAGGAATGAGACTATCTGTGTGTTTTGTGTGTGTGTGTGTGTGTGTGTGTGTATATAACAAATAACTACCAACTTTTGACATATGTGTCAACTGACAGGTTAAATAGTTCATGTATTACGTCATTTTTTTCTCAAAACAGTCTGTATGAAATAGATGTTTTTTTTCCCCTGATGAAGGAACAGGCTTGGGGAGTTTCAATAATTGCCTATGTTTATATAACTAATGAAAAAAAGCCAAAATTTAAATATTAGGTATTAAGTTATAGTACAGCCCTTTTTATCCTAATATTCCATTCATTCTTTCAGAATATCTGCTATATGCATGCACTGTGTCTATACTGCTGACTTCTGGCTAAGTATGGCTGACAATAAACACATAAACAGCTACATTCTCAGCGATAAGACGGCTAAGATGAAAATTAAACAGTATGGGCAATGGCTGGGAGATGGCAGCTCCTTTCAGATTGGTAGTCCACAAAGACTTCTGAGGGGATATCATTTGAGCCAAGATTTTATATCAAGAAGAAAATATGCACAAAAGGGAGGGCACTGGAACTGTAATACAGAGGTAAATCTTGGGATATGCAAGAATATTGTGGAACCAGAGGGTTGACCATTGTGGCTAAAGTTTCCTGACCTAGGAAACAATGATAAGGAATTATATTAGAGGATAGAGACAAGGAACAGTCAAACAGGGTGTTGTTCAGTAACAAGTCATTTGGATTCATCCTAAGTATTACTGGGAGGACATTTGGATATTTCAAGTAGAAGAATAGCATAATCATGGTTTTGTTTTAAACTGATTACTCTTGTCTTTATGGAGACAAGATGAAAATGTAAGAAGGAAATGAAGCTTGGTGTAGTGGCACATGCCTGTAATCCCAGAGGCTTGGGAGGCTGAGGCAGGAGAATCACGAGTTCCTTAGTGAGGCCCTAAGCAACTTAGTGAGACCCTGTCTCAAAATAAAAAATAAAAAGGGCTGGGGATGTGGTTCAGTGGTTAAGCACATCTGGGTTCAATCCCTGGTACTTAAAAAAAATGGAAATAAAGATAAAAATGTATAGAAATAATATGTGACATAACAGACAATTATAGGTCTACTGAATTGAAGACAACTATATTTTAAAATGTATTCATTATAATGATAATCCCGAAATCACTGGGTACAGAAGTGCACAATTAGAATATATGCTTTAAAAATCTCTCATTCTATGAAAAGCTTTTAGAAAATAAATTTGTAAATATTTTTAAAGTTTTTTTAAACTAACAGCATTATGAAAAGCACATCTACAGCAATGTAGAATTTAATGTGTTCTTTTAAAATACACATATTATGACTTTTTTGACAATAGCATTTTATATGCTATATGATTCATGCTTTAAAGTCGTATTTTAATATGACAACACAAATGCTAGCAAGTGAACATGCTTTTGATGTAGACTGATTTGATAGCAGTTTCTGAATACTAATGGTATGTTTCAGGCATGAAGGAAGCATATTAGGGAATATAGCATCAATTTGTTGTCAAGCTTTTCTTTTTCTTATTTTTTTGAGATTTTTGAGACACATAATACCCCTTTTAAATCTCGAAACACAAAAGATCATTTTCATCTTTTTGTTAGCACTTTAAATTTGTGTATAAAGAAAATTTACCATAATACTAGTTCCTTCGGGTTCATGCAGTTCAGATCTGAAAATGTCTTTTGTTAAATCACAATACAGCAAATGAATAATTTTTGAATCAATGAACATTTGGAAAAGTATTGTTTATCTCAATTACACCTAAACAGTTTTTAGAACAATTTCATATCTTTGGATATACTGGTACTTGCTACACTCAGGAAATCAGCTAATTAGTATGGAATACAAATATAGCAATCATGGCTTTTCAATACACCCAGGACTGTCACTTGAAGATACTTTCCTAGCATAATGTATTTCTGAATCTGTTCATATTATATTAATATTATGCATCAACATATGTAGTATTAAACATTATTACAATCCCTTCAGTGTTAAGCAGTTCTTATGAAATCATAGCTACCTTTGACATATGACATGGATGTTCCACAAAGCGTACATACAGTCCTAGACCATCTTCATATTTGATTGGAAATTCTCTTCATGTCACCTACCATTTTTATAGGTTTTTTTCTGAACGGAGAAAAAAGTTAAATTATTTATCTATGCTCCTGTGTATATTGATAAAAATTGTTCTTCCAGTATACACAACAGTTAGAAAGTTCATTATGAATAGAAGATTCAAGGGTCTTGGATCATGGAGAGATGTTTAGCTACTTTTATCTTGTAATGAGGCCTTTGTAAAACTTTTGGGACAACTATTACCATTTGTGTAAAAATTAATTTCTAAATATTTCATAATACTAATACCATTTACTCCTATCAATCCTTACAGAAGACTTATAATCCAAAGTATATATCAGCTAAAGTATATATGAAAAATAGATAGTTGGAAGCCTGAGTCTATTTCCTCATAAAAGGCTGGATCTTTTCAACCAGTTGCCCATTTGGCTTGGTCATTTTATGAAACAGAAAGTTGAGCATCTATTCGTGCATTTTTATTATCCAGGAACTAAATTTTTAAGATGAAATCATTTATAAAGTTTTATTGGTTAATTAAAACTACTTATTAAGCTATGAAGACATTTAAGCCAATGTATCAGGTCACTTTGTATCTAAGATGAGTCAAACATACATTCTGTCCTTTAAGAGATTTATGGCCTGAAAAAGAAGATAAGCATTCATAAGAGTGACAGAAATATGCTCTTGGGAGCAGATTCATTGTGGTGCTGTTGGAGCTGAGAGGTGGGGGAGATTGCTTTCCAAGGCATATGGGTCCTTCTTTTCTTCCCCTTTCTTGTCTATTCAATCTTAGGTTGACACATAATATTTGTACATATGTGTGGGGCACCATACAATAATTCAATACACATATATGATGTGTAATTATCAAGTCAAAGTAATTAAAATTTCCATTTTCTCAAACATTTACCATTTCTGCATGGTAAACACTTAGACTCTTTTAATTATTTTGGAATATACCATAAATTTTTATAGTCCGTGGTTACTGTTATGCCATAGAACACTAGAACTAATTCCTTCTGTCTCTTGACCTGTTATCAAGCTTCTGTCTATGCTCCACTGCCTCTATCCTCCTTAGACTCTAATAACTACTTCTATCTTCTTTTAATAGTTAAAACATTTTTAGCTTTCACCAAGAAGTGAGAACATTTGGAATTTGTCTATGTGTGGGTAATTTCATTAAGAATGATAATCTTCCAGTACTATTCATGATGCTACAAATGACAAGATTTCATTCTTCTTTATGACTTAATTGTATCCCACTCTGTATATTTATACACAAATTTTCTTTATCTATTTATTTGTTGATTTAAACCTTGGTTGATTCCATATTTTAGCTATTGTGAATAGTGCTTTAGTAAACATGAAAGAGCAGGTACCTCTGATACAGTGATTTCATTTCTTTGGATACACTCTCAGTAGTGGTATTGTTGGATCATAAAACAGTTTTATATTTAGTGTTTTTCAGGAACCTCCACATTATTTTCCACAATGGCTAGACTAATTTACATTCTCATCAACCGTGTGTGAGAATTTCCCTTTTTCCACATCCTTACCAATATATGTAATATTTGGCCTTTTGGTGATAGCCATTCTGAGTCAAGATGATATGTCAGTGTGGTTTTGATTCACATTTCACTGATGATTAATAACATTAATAATATTAATTAGTAATAATGACTATGTATTATAATAATTGATATTAATTATTAATCTTTTGGTCATTTGTATGACTTCTTTTGAAAGACATTTACCCTGCTCAATTACCCATTTTAATCATATTATTTACTTTTTGCTGTGAACTCTTCTCCTCATATGTTCTGGATATTTATCCCCCATCAGATGAATAGTTTGCTGATATTTCTTCCCATTCTCCAGATTGTCTTATCGCTTTCCTCATTGTTTCCATGAAGCCATGCGTATGCTCCAGGGGGCAGTGCTGTACAAAACCATGAATACCCAGAGATGGAGATTATGGAGAACCACCCTCCAGTCTGTGCACCAAGGAGGAAGGTCAAAGCTTTGGTTTAGCTGAAGGGCATGGCAATTGTCAGTCAATGTAATCATATTGGGAAAGAAGTATTAGATTCAGATCATGGAGAAAATGGAATGCCATAATCTGAAATTGAACAATATTTCATGCACTAGAGAAAGTCATGGTAATAATTTTGAACAAAAAGTAGGAAAATCAATGGTATGAAGCTTTGGACAGTTTACTATGGAAAGGATTTGTAAAATGGATAAGGAGAACAAATAATTGGTTTAGGATAAAGGTGAATAATTCATTAATTTGTTGAAAAAATGAATTAAATAATAGTATTATACAACATATGACCACAAATTCAAAATTTAAAATAAAGCTTTTGTTTCTTAAAGTGCATTAGGAAAAGCAAGGGCTCATTCACCCATCAGTTCCTTAATACATCCAAATTATTGGTTTCCCTTTGTCCATGAACGCAAGGTAACATCACTTAAAGGAGCCTCTGTAAGGAGAAGTAAAGCTATGAGACACAGGTGTGGGATCTGAGACCTCATGATGCTCAACAAGAAGAAGAAGGTGGAGTTTTTAAACATAATCTAGCATCTTCGAGAGGCTACACGAATCAAAAAAGATTAATGGCCATTTTTCTAAAAAAAGAGTGAATTTTGCATCATTTTACAAAGATTTTAGACTCCTGTTTCTAACTCTTGATCAGTAGCACCATCAAACTCAAGAAAAGTCTGTGTTTTCATGAGCATTTATACAAGAGAAGTAAAAATAGGAATAAAAAATGACAGAAGGAAATAAATAAAAGTATGCAGAGCTTGACAATATAGAGATATCAGAGAAAGAAAAAATTTGATATTTTGAGTCTACATGATTAGGAGATTAGTAATAACTGAAACAAATAAAGTGTTGGAAAAAGAATAGGAATTAGAGATAAGAAGAAAAATTTTAGTTTCTAAATATTGAATTTAAATTTAAATGTTTTTGAGAATTGTTGCTTGATGATGTCAATGCACACTTAGAAATGCAGCGATGGACAGCTGTCCCTACAAGAGGTAGTCAATTGCAGACACATAGACTTGAGGAGTCTCCAAGCAAAGGTAGCAGTTGAAGAATAAAAGTGTAGTTGTCAACGTGGTGAAGATGGTAACAGAACTGACGACTGTAAACACATCTTTATAAAGTATTTGTATCTCAAAGACACAAGAAGCAAACAGCATTGTAAGAACTTCAGATAGAAAGTACAGAGAGAGAGAGTGATGGTGAAGCTAATTAAAAAAGATAAGAGTATAAACCAAAGTAAAATAGTACAACCAAGGAGAGGACACTGTAAATAGTTTGAACCCAAGTCTCTTGAGTGGTCAGGAAAATGTCAAAGAAGCAAGCCAAGTTGAAAGTAATAAGAAGGGATGGGACAAAAGCAAAATGAAATTCACGTGCTCCCCTCCCACACACCTTTAAAGTAACTGATTTAAAAGAAATACATTTTTTTAAAAGACTGCTCAAATAGAAAATTCACTTTTTACCTCAATTTGGTCCATAGCATTTTAGTCTGTTATCTCTATAATAACAAATGAAGTAGGATAAAATGGAAGAAAGCCATTGATTTTTCAAATAAGAGGTTATTGATAATCTTTTTTTTTTTTTTTTTTGTACTAGGGATTGAACCCAGGGGTGTTTAACCACTGAGATACCTCCCCAGCCCTTTTTTACTTTGAGACAGGATCTTGCTAAATTGCTGAGACTGGCTTTGAATTTGTCATCCTCCTGCCTCAACCTCCAGAGTTGTTCAGGTGACAGGCATGTGACATCGCACCTGGGTTAATATTAATCTTTGAGAGAATTGTTTAAGTGGTGGAGCCAGAAACCAAAATTAGGAAATAAGGAGAAAGTGGGGGTCAGGAAACAGCAAACCTATCTGATTTTATCAGTACTATAAGACTTAAGCAAACCATCCCATGTAGTCTTGAGGAGGGCCATGGGAAGGCTGTATCTGGTTAGTGACAACAGGGCATGGCAGAGCTAAATATCACGTCCCAATTAGAGGCCACACTACCTGAGGCAAGGGCAACAATCAGAGTTGTGAATTGGAAACTCAAATAAGGAACCAGCAGTGGTTGCCAACGGAGCAGAAGTTTGGCCAAACCTATTTGGGCATCTTGCTATTTTTTTAGGTTACTTTTCGTTGCTGTGGTGCCTGTCTCCCCATACACATAATATATGTGTATATTCCATATATTAATTTTCTGATTTAATATCCCTCAGGTTTTCAGCAAATAGCTTACCACTGAAAGGTGGAGGAAAGTTACTAAAAGAACAGTGGCTTGATTGGGTATTCAGGTGTTGGGCACTTGGGGTTTTATTTGCAGAAGACATGAATTGTGCACAGCTGTGGGCTAAAAGGCAACAGTCATTGTCAGGAGTTGTATTCCAGAAAGAAAGGGGTGCTTGATGGAATTTGATCCTGGAGCAGGAAGGAGAGAAAGCAACAGGAGACACAGATGTGGGCATCGCTTTTGAGATGAAAATGGTACTTGTTCCTCTACCTCCGCAGAGTAAGAAAAACAAAATTCACAGAGATAAAGGTACATTTAAATTAGAACAGAGGTTAGATAGAACCAGCTATCACTGCCAAGTTCTAGTTTCAGCAGCAGCAGCAGCAGCATAATCACATAGAATGTGGGGAAGGGCAGGATCACTGGTGACTTGTGCATGCCCATGTTAGGTTTTCATGTTGGTGAAAAACGTGTCTTTCTCATCCTCCTGAAGAACAGTGACTCACATTTCACAATTTGCATGACTGGTTTTATGTTCTTTGCTTGGGTTCAGTCACTCAACAAATATTTATGAAGGTCCTTATTGTTTATTTTTCAGACTAGAAAAATGTTTTCTCTGTATAAAAACCTGTACAAAAGAAAGACAAATTCAATGTCTTCTAATTAGCGAGAATTGCTTGAGCATGTATCTCATGTAAAGCTCTGTACTAGCAGGTAGGACCATAATAGTCAACAAAATAGACATTGTTCCATAAAATTTACAATCTAGTGGAAGAAATTAAATTTCCCTCAGATCCCCCAGAATACCCTTCCTCTGGTTAAATATTTCATAATTTTGTGTATATTCCATGTATTAATTTTCCAATTTCATATCTTTGTATAGATTATCTCATTTTGAGATTAGGTTTTTTCTTTTTTGCAATGCTAGGGATAGAACCCAGGACCATGCACATGTAAGCAAATGCTCCTCAACTGGGCTAAAATTCTAATCCCCAATTTTTCCTTTTTGCGAAGTAGAGATTGCAGTTACATCATGCTATATTCAGAGACGAATTTTGCAATTTTAGGCAAGACAATCTAAACGGGATGGAAGGGAAGGAGCTTGGAGCTAGAACAGATTTCAAACAGGATCTCCCTCTTTACAATCTCTCCTTGAAATCCTCTTATTCAATGCTGTATAATTGAATAGGTGCATTTACATGACATAAAACACATTCATTAATTTATCCAGTCAATAGATTTTGAGTGCCTACTTTGAGTAAATGATGTTCTAAGTACTGTTTACTCACCAAAGCAAATTGCCATGAAAACCTAATTTTTCAGGAACAAACAAAACCTGTAGGGAAGAACTAATAGTAAATACTTTCGCATAACCAGTATGCTTCAGGTTAGAATTATAATTCAGAAAGGGAAAATGGAAAGATGGGAAGAGGAAATTTCAGCTGATTTGGAGGATGGGTAAGCAGATTTCTTGATTTCTTCGTGGCTACAGTTTCATACTAACTTTTCACTTTATTCTTCTCACATATTAGAATCATGACTTCTTAAAGGTATATAAGCATTTGACCTCTCTGTCAGTTCCTTCTGTGGAAAGGAAAAGGATTTATTCATTAGAGTGCATGAAAATTAAATGCATGTTGAATGATAGAGTTTTGCAAGTTTGTTAATGTTGGTTGTTAAAGTCTTTTCTCCCTTTTTTTTCCTCATTCAAAGTTCCATTATTTTTTAAACTTCCCACCTACAGTAAACTGTAGAGACTGTGACATTGGTGATTTTGCATATACTGCTTCAGAAGAATGTTAGAAATAGCTACAGTGCTTGTCACTATGATTTATGATAGGGCAGGGACAATAATATAAAGAAACAGAAGTTGGCTATCCAGAGTTAAATAGTAGATGAGCTAGGAGTACATCATCTTGCTGATGTTTCTATCCCCAACACTCAGCAAATTATTGCCCCAGCAATTTTCTAAATTTTTCACTTCCTAAAAATTTTATATATAGTCCAACATAAAATGGAGAAAAATTGTGCACTTCTTACTCAGTTTGTTGCTATAAGAAAGATGTTCCAAGATCATCAAAGGTTTGTGCTTAAATACTCATTCAAATCCAATACACACACGTTTATTGAGTACCAAAAATTATGATTATATACAAGAAGGTCTGGTAAATAAGGTCTGGTATTAAATACAAAAATTGAAAAGAAACTACCTCTTTGCAGAGCAGGGCAAAGATTGTTGGTGTTGAACAATTCTTTTTCCATAGGGCTTACAAATATCTGAGCTCCTTCTCCTCCTTAGGAAGGAGACATATGAGTAATAAACTAAGACTAAAATGACAAAGGAAAATATGGTTTAAGAAATTGTACCCATAAGGTCCACAGTGAAACAATAAACATATCTAAATGTTTTGTTTTATATACTGCCAGTGGAGAGGCTCATAAAAGCTGGAGATTTTATCCCAAAGTGTTTTCAGAAGTGATCTCAGTGACATTGCAGCTTGATCCTCCCATTTCTCTGGAGACTACTCTGAATCTTTCATGCATGGGGCAGTAGGCACAGAGAAAAGACTTTGTCTGCCTCCCCTCCTTAACTTTTTTGGTTCATCTCAGGCAGAGGGAAGACTTTAAAAATGTGCACAAAAAAATATTTTCTCACCCCTCTTTTGGTTTAAAGTGTAACATTTCAAAAAGAACAGCTCTCTAGGTTACAGGAATTCCTTTATCCACTTGTTAACTTATTTAAAACCAGCATTTTTCAAAACAAGCTATGCATGAAGCCTATAGGAGAAGTCAAGGAGGTATACAGGGAAATACGGAAATGGATGCTAGAAGAATGAACACATGAATGAAGAATGCACAACCCACACTCAAGCAGTCAGGAAGAGGAAGGCTGCTGAGACTGGAAGTGCGAGGAACAATAGGAAGAATATGTCTGTGTGTGTGTGTGTGTGTGTGTGTGTGTGTGTGTGTGTGTGTGTGTGTTTGTGTGTGTGTTTTCCCAGGGAATAAGCTCCAAGCAAGCAAACACAATATGCAGTTTCAGAGACAAGTAACATCTACACTTGGAAAACTTCCTGTACTTTACAACCTTGTGTTAAATCACAATCAGAACATTAGGTGTGTGGGCTTTAAGTAAGTTTTCAGCCTGGGTGCCTAAAGACTGAGTGCGCACATTGGAAAAACAGTTGGCTACGCAAACACAGGCTAACTTGCTTGATGTGGGCAGACTGAGGGAGAAACTTGGATCCCTGAACATTGTGGTTTTTAAATTTAGTCCAGACTCTGGGATACTGCACAGGAGTCACAAGGGAAAACTCTAGGGACGGACACTTCTGGTTCTGACCCCAGCCCCACCATTAGTAAGCGACGTGATGCTTGGGAGTTGGGTTCATCACATGGAGCCTCAGTTCCCTCATCTGTTAACCAGAGATAAGACCTGTACTTGTCTTCAAGAGTGGTGGTGTGGAATGAATTAATATATGTAAGGAGCTTAGAACATATCCTGACATGTCTCCTATTTAAATGTTACTTTTATTATCATTACAGGTTAAATTTGTAGCCTAAGCTTGAAAAGCGAAAAGATTGACAATCTGACTTACAGGAATGCATACTCTGATTCTTTCCAACAGTGCGGAGAATAATTTACCATTAAAGAAAAAAATAAAAGTCCAACAAGGTTTTTCTCGATAGCATTAAACCTACCATTGGTAACATAATGAATAGATTTTGCTTTAATTTGCTAAGTCAAAGAAAATACATTTTTAAATAATAAAATAGACCTTTTATTTATTTATTTATTTATTTATTAAGAATATCATGCCCTAAACTCAAAGTCCCAATTCTGCTTGAAAACTGTCTTAAAAATATGACCCATTTCTTTAAAGTTTCATATTTTATTATTTATTCCCTTGGAGCTCCCAACTTTCAAATAAAAATGAATGTATTTCTTTTAAATAAGAGGAGGTCTGTGCTGTGCACACATCTAGATTCTGATAGTGCCAAGGGGAATTTTTTTTTTTTTTCAAAGCAGCGGTTCATGTTCAGCTAGAGCCAAACGGAACTTAAAGCTCAAAGGGTTTGACTAAATTTAGAAACCACAGTGTTCAAGTGGTTCTAAATTTGACAGAGAAAACGAGAAGCTAACCAAAATTGTATATAAAATGATCTTTTCTATTTTGATAGCAGAAGGGACAAAATGATGTTTCTCAAATGTAGGAAAATCAAACCAGCACCTAAAGATGAGTGAATTAAGACTGAAATATAAAACAAATGTGTTGATATTCTGGAATACAGAATTTTTTTTTCTCATCAAAATTTTGAATGATTTTTTTCTAATAGTTTGTGAAGCAGAAAATATAAAAAATACTGATCAAAATGATGGGGGTAAAAGAAAACTATTCCTCTCAAGTGTATGGTGTCTATGTCCCTGCTTTCAGCCTGAATTTTAAAATTAGCAAGAACAGTTGATGTTTGATACAGTTCATAATATAAAACTGAATTGTCCTCCTGGTTCCCCGTATCAAGTCTGCACATTTTATATGTAGTACAGTGTTTTTAAAATTGATTTAGTCAATTTCTGATTTTATATTATTTTAATATGAAATTTTCAATTCTTAAGCATGTTTTTTTAGTTTTTGTTTTATTCCTAGAACACTCCTTTGCTGCATTCATAATGGTGCATATTGAGTATGCTGGGGGGGGGGATGACTTATTTTTTCCAGGGCAGAAATTTCAGGAAAGGTAAGGTTGATTTTTAATATTCTGAGGTTGCCCTTTAAAATTACTATAATCTAATTATTTTTTTAAGAAATAGAGAGGCACATAAATGCATATAATGTAATTTTCAGTTTTATTACAAAGGACAATGCAGAATGTGGTATCCATTAAGTTTTTGCAACAGAAGTGATGGGGCTTTAAAAATTATAGCAGTATAGGATTTTATTAATTTGGAAGGTACCATGGTCAGTTAATTTAGAATCAATTGCCATTTTTTAAAACCACTTGTACCAACCTTTAAGAACTCTAGTTTCTTTGTGTATTCCCTAACCCTTACACAGCCATTCAATACAACAGATCCACTTTCCTAAGATACTCTATTGAAGTCAGAACTTTTTTTTTTATTTTAGAGTTCCTGTGCTCTGTTACACAAGAACTAATATATTAGTAGAAGCTAAAATTTGAAATGATGAACCTTTTCCAAATTAGATTACTTTTAATGAGTACAACTTCACATTTTTGTAACATGACAAAAAATTCAAATTTATATGTCTGAAAGGTTAAAAACTCCTAGACCTTCCCTAAGTAAACACTAAATGTTGAAACCAATAAAATTTTAGGCCAAAAGATTAGTGGTATTCCTTGAATGAGAAAGCTAGCATTTCTATTGTCTATTTCTATTATCTGCCTTATATCTGAAATAATTTGTTATAATGTGCCATATACATTAATGTATCAAAAAATTGATTTTGAATCATGAATTTGTATTTGAAACAGTATTAAGTCTGTGTTTTCTGGAGATTATTCATCTCTAAGTTTTTTTTATAAAGTATTTGAACAAAGTACAAAGAGCCTAACTTAAATCATACCAAGTAATCAGAGATAACTGAACATTATTCTTCACTGTCTACAAGTGAATTTTTTCAAAAATTATTTTAGGATTAAAAGTACATTGATCTTTTTCTTATCAAAAGTATATATGTTCTCTGTAAAGGCTTAGAATATACTGATAGGTGAAATTATGATAGCATATTCAAAGATAATTAACATTAATATGATTTAGAGTGTGTAGTCTTATACTTGATTATAATTTGATTTTTATTTATCCAGTGTATCAGTTAGAATCTAATCAAAAATCACTAGTTTACCAAAATCTAGAAGACTGCCTAGCATGTTAGCAACAATCAATAAGATTGTTGAATAAATACATGAAAATTCACTCTGAAGACCCAACAAAGTAATGACCAAAAAAAGACATCATAAAGTACTTCATAGTGAAATTTTAGGGTATCAGATACGAAAATGTGATACTAAAAACCTTCCAGATGCATAAATGGGATAACATATGGGAACTAGACTATAACATTTAGACTTCTAAATTAAGTTAATTCCAATCTAAAATTATATGCTCCATTTAAAAAAATCAATCAGAGGAGAAACATTAAAGCAATTTGGATACATTATATCTTATAATACATATTTGTAATTTGCTCTTCCATGGGAAGTTATACTTCACCAAAAAAAAAATTGAATTAAGTAGACAAAGAAGACATAGGTTCAAGAAAAAATGGTTTCAACACTGGGAGGGGATGAAAATGATTCCTGGAATAATGGTAAAGGGAATTCTTAAGAGAATAGCTATGCCCAAGACTATGAATACTAAGGCATGAATGTCTCTAAGAAAAAAAAAAGAACGACTAAATTTATGATAAAGTATTACCTGGTGAGACTGACAATAAAAAAATTAGCAAAACATTGTTCACAGATGTTATAATGATTATGGTATAGCAATTCAGGAAACAGAAAAGAGAAAGAAAAGTCCAGGAAAAACAAAAAGCTATTTAAATAAGGGTACAGGGCTTAGTAAACTATTTGGTACAGAAGTAAGCAATATAATATACTTTTTAAAAGAAAGTGAAAAACTGAGATGTAATTTAAATAAAAATTCTGATTTTGTTGAAAGGATACATATCACAGTAAAGTAAAAAAATAGTTTCTATTATTCCTTCAGCCTCATTACTAAATGCATACATTACTACTGTCAATAACTTTCTATTATATAACACTAAAATGAGTACTTTTGCACCATATTAAGTGCTTTCTTCTCACTCTCCTCTCAAGAAAATTTATTTGTAATTTTTATTTAAATTTTACCTCAGCATCCTTTCCCCTTTTGCCTGCAAGTACCACTATTTTTGTTAAAATCCTGAGTTAATGATACTTTTTAAACTAACATATGAAAGTTTAATTTTTTAATGAATTTATTAAGTATGTGTTTGTGTGTGTGTGTGTATGTGTGTGTGTGTGTGTGTGTGTGTAAGCAATGAAGTGAGAAGAAGGGGTTTTCTATCTGAAAAGTCAACATGAGCACATACAAAGAAATGCTACCATACACAATTACTGTTTTTTAAGGCTCCTTCATCACTCAATTCAGCTATTACAATACTGCCCCTGTGGACTTCTCTGTCACCAATCTTTCCCTTTAATCCCATCTTTCACATCATTTCCAGGATTATCTCCTAATCACAGATCTGGTCATTTTCCTTGTTCAAAAGCCCCAAACAACTATTCCTCTGTGTGAGTTAAGTTCTTAACTAGTCAAACTCCAACAAAACTTCTCAGGCTTATCTCTTCTTAATCATTGTCAGAAATCTATATACTATGTATAAAAAATTATTTTTCTCATTTCTAATCAGACCATCTATTCACATTGCCATCCATTTCCATGCTTGCTTCTGGGTCAGTCTCATTCTTGTACTCTTTCTTATCCAGACTACCTGATTTCCTATTTCCCATACATAAAGACCTGATAGGCCCAGAAAAATGGCTCCAGTCACTTGATGTATCTTTTTCCCCCTTTTTATTCCTTCCATGTTCATATTGTGCATTGTGCTTCTATGAGAACAGTTATTCTGTTATGGATCACCACGTGGACATTTTGCATACCTGACCTACAAGAGAGCATCCCTAGTTTTCCTTTGGTAGAGAATTCATTTCTTATTCAGAGGGGTACTTCTGTAAACAATTATCACAGTGCATACGCAGAATAAGTATGCAAGAATTGCTTGTTGAATTTTAAAACTATTTAAATATATTGAAAAAATACATATGCCTTTTCACAATTACTATTCATGATGAGTCTATCAAAGGATGTGGCCACATGTTCTAACTACTATTGTAAGGAGAAAGGCAAGACCAAGAAACCACTTGATGAAGGTTTCAAATTACTGGTAAATTGTTTCAAAAGTTCTGTAAAATTTATATTTGAAATTATTTATTTAAAAATATTAAGAAAGCCCAATTAGAATTGCCCAAATATGTTAGAATGAAAAATCAAATGTAATACGAAAATCCACTGTCTGATTAGTAGTACTGACAAACATTTTTATAAGAAAGTGATCTATTGGATTCTGTTGGGCATCCAAAAGTAAGCAAATCTTCATAATGTAAGACAGAGATCTTTAGATTTAATGCTTGAAAGTTTTAAAGTTAGTTTAAAATTTTCTTTTTAAATTTCCTTTTCATTTCAACTTTATTAAACTTTCTGTACAGCTCAGGAAGGATACATTTCTACAAGTAAGGAAACTGCGTGTCCCCACCCCCACCCCTCATACTCATTCTTTATCCTTCCCATACTTATTTGTTGGTCAAACAAATTGACTTTTAGATTTGAATATGAGCACTTCTGAAAAATAGTCTCCCTGGTTGTAATACCAAATATGTCAACACAAGGAAACCAAGTATATTTTGCAATGGGTTTGTGAAATACTTCTCTCCTCCACTTGCTGTGTCATGTAAGCTCACAACAGATGCGATCACTGCATGCAGTGTACTGGTTTCCTGAAGCCCCAGCTGCAAATCGAAAATTCTGAGGACAAGGGAGGATTTTTACCCCTCTCATTTTAAAATGAGAGGTCAATTCTGAAAGGAGAAAATTAGTCCTGAACTAAGTTTAGCTGTTAAAACTGAGGAGTTCTGAAACTACTGGTAACTTAACATTTCCTGAATGATTTTTATCAGGCTGCTGAATATGAATATATTGGAGCAACACTTTCACGAATACCAGATTGTGAACTCTTTGAGATTTAAAATATTTGAACTACATAAATTTTAAAATGAGGAAGAAATAAATAACATCAATACAAGTTATTTGTCAATCGTCATTTTTAAATATCTCTGCAGCCATTTTCTTATTTTATAAACACCCATACTACATACCATCTGCTGATGCTTATTTTAATTCATAAAAAAAGACTATGTTTAAATCAAAATGTAAGCGACAGAATCAGAACAAAAGGGAAAGGGCAGGAGAATAAACTGAATAAATTCCAAATATGACTTCTTAAGGCAGACAATATAAAAGCTATAATCTTAGTTTAAGCCTTACACTCTTTAAACACAGTAATTATAAGACATCTGCTGGGAACACAGCTCTGCTATTGGATAACCATAATTGCCCTGTAATATTTCCTGACACTCCCCCAAATATGCCCCATTGCTAATAATTCATTCACATTTCAGCACCGTTATTAGCTACTAATTCAAACAACCAAGACAAAGACAACGAATGGATGACCTTGAACAATTACCCATTCAGTGAATGAAATTTATTTAGTGCTTTTCAAAGACATAACTGCTTTCCTGCAATTGTGAATTGCACTCCAAAATCAGACGAACACAGACATGATGGGGAAAAAATTTTGTTGCATAAATCTAAGGTTCCTTCTTTGATATTCTTAGAAGAATAGTGATAAAACTTATCCACATATTTTGCATTTTGTAAGAAGAAAAAGGGAAGTATGAAGTTCAAGCAAAACCAAATTTTTCTTGTAATTAATAGAGACAACTCAGTTATGGATAGCCAAGCATATATTCAAACAGGAATTTCTTTTCTCTTTCAATCTGTGAGAACACTTAAGAATCACATAAATTCCGAGCCAGAAAAAATATTTTCTTCTCACAGAAAAATGGTGGGAGTTTAATGGACAGCTCCTTAGGGGTCTCCTTTTGCAAAATATTTTAAACACAATCTGCCAAGTTAACACTCCCTCTTCCTCGCCTCCTCCATGTTTCTCAAGAAATTTGAATTTTTAGAGAAATGTTATACTCTTGGCCTTTTCTAATATGGAATGTATTAAGAGGGAGCCCGTAAGTAAATGCTTACACATGCTTGTGAGAAATAAAGCAGACACTTCAAATTGATCTATTCGCCAACTGAAAACTAAGGCAAAGGAAGTAACTAATGGCAAGGACTAACCTGCATTATCACTATTCATTTTATTTCTTGCGTGTGTTGTGGTGCATTTTCTGGTTTGGTGCCATCCACTTAGAAATGCAAGAAGAAAGGACATAGAAAAATAGATTGGCCTGTAGTGCTCCAAATGAGAAAAGAGTTTTAGTATTTTCCACCATCTGAAAATCCCAGCAAAGAAAGAAAAAACAGATACCAATTTAACATTTAAAAAAAAACAATAAGGCAAGTTTATTCCCTTGGCAATATGAGCTTTTACAAAACAACTGTTATAGCATACAGAAATGAGTAAAATATACATCAATTTAAAACAGCTTTCATATATTGAAGCCTCTATTTTTTTCTTCCTTTTATTCCTCCTCTTCTTCCTTGTCCTCTTTAAAAATTTTATTCTTCTTACAGACTTCATTATAGTTTAAATTTATATTATAATTTTCCCAGCATTTCAAGATAAAGTTATGGAAGATAATTGTTTCTAATTGTCACGTTCCTTTTCCATCTCAGTATAAGTTTCCCGAAGTGTTTCAATAGAGTTTCTATTATACTATTCTTTCACATAAGAAAAGCCAAAAATTATTAGTTATGTTGGTCCTTCTTTGATTACATTCAGTTCAAAAATTTGATTTTAGAATATCGGCTTAATAAAAAATAAAATAGAATTAATCCAAACAGATCTTACCATATTTGTGTTTCAAATCATCACTGTTTTCAGAGATGTTTTGTACAGTGATAAAGAATCTTATGTTAGACCATATATTATATCATAGAGGATAAAACTTGGTAAGATTACAAAATACATCAAAAGAAGAGCTTCCTGATTGATAAACAAACAGAAACAGGCCAAAGGGGAGAAATTGACGAAGACCCTGAAAAACATTTGTTCTCCCAAATTTGATGACAGGCATGCAAAATGAACAAAGTTCCAAACCAGTCCTCATAGAGCCCCAAATGATCATGCGTCACTGGGAGATTTCTCTAAGCACTGAGGTGGTTCTAGAATTGCTTTTTATGAAGAGTATGTAAATTAGGGGAAATCACTATCAATTATCCACATATTGAGTCAAACACTAGAGGTTTTTCATAAAATAGGTTTCCCTCAGAAGACATTACCAGGGGGTTAAAGTGACAAAGTTGAGCTAATAAAAACCTGATTTTCCATCATTGATCTCAAAGTAGGTATTAGAGTCAGTACCTACTGTGTGTGTATGTGTGCATACGAATAAACACATTATATTTACAAATTTACAAATGGCATGTCAGCTTGCTGCCCCCAAGGTTTCTTCTTAATATTTCTAGAAATTTCAGAGGCAAGTCTTCTGTGTGCCTCAACACAGTCTTTTAATGTCTGCATTCCTGCCCTTCCTTTTCTTTTTGGCAGAAAAGAGTCTGGAAGGTGGATCTCCCTGTTACCAACAGCATCTGCATTCATAGAGATAATCCAATGTCAACACTAATGGAATGATCTCTCCATGCTCCCCAGAATGTACAGCATTGAGATTCCAAGGGATTCTGAGCTTCTTACCACTCTCTCTGTTCAAGAACAACGGAGAAATTTCTCTTTCTTGCCCTCCATGTCAGTCATTGCTTAAAAGAAGACCAAGTAAGCCCTGTCTTCTTACAAAACACCTTCTGGAATTGATTTCTTTCTTTCATTCCAAGACACAAGTTCTTTCTATAGCTCACAGAATAGACCACCTGTTATTACCTTCATTTTTTTTTCTCTGCTGGGCAGCTCTGTGCAAATATTTCCCCCTTATGCAAATGTCCTCCTGTAAATAGGATTGTATGCTTATTGTGGGTGAGGTGCTTACACATATGGTTTCTTATGTGATCCACAAACAAGCTGATGAAGTAAATGCTCCCATTATCCCCATTTTAACTATGGTTGAATGAAGCTTAGCAAACTTGAGTGTCTTGGCCAAAACCACCTGGGATGTTTATAGCCTTAAATATTATGCAAATTGCATAACCCACTCTCAGCGAGCAGGTCTAGAATTGTCTGAATTCCTAAAGTGAGCAAAATTTTGTGTGAACTGGGATGATTGCCATACATTCTAAATTGTGGGAAGCACTATCAAAGATTATACTGGCAATAGGCACTCACATGGTAAGGTGTCAGTGCCAGGGTTAAGCAGGTCCAGATGGGGCTCATGAGTTTTGATTATATTGAATCCATACTATAGGTTTTCCTCAAAATTACCATCTACTTATGTCTCAGTCAAATGAGCAACCTACACACTGCTGAGCAGAGCCTGTGAGCCTCCCATTATAGCTTAGCACTGAAGAGGTACATTTGGGTATCACCAACTTCTTCTAAGGACTTGAGCTAGCAAAGTACAGCAAAGTGACTGGAAGCATGACTTCTGGAGCTCTGTGCCTGGGATTGAAACTCAGCTTTGTCACTGAACGTTTATGTGGTCATGACAAGTTACTTAACACTTCCTCATATGTATAATGGGTCATGCAGTGTGATGTCCAAGATACCATAGTATGAAAAGCAAGTTAGCATGCGTAGAATGTTTACAGCGATATCTGGGCTATTGTAAAAATTCTCTAAGTACTTTTAAAATTCATGTATGAAAAAAGGTAACATGGAATTACACAGTTGAATCAGACCAGCAGGTGCCTCGTCATTTTTTCTGGAGTCTAATTTAGCTCTGCCCTCAGTATGTATTACAATGAAACTCTTTCTTGATGCACAGAGAATGAGGAATAGGAATGAATTTCAGACTACAACTGTATTTTAGTAATAACTTTCAAATTCACTAAATCTCATACCAAACTGAAATATTCTTGCTATTTGATTCCTATTTGCTTTTGGCAAAATTTGCATTTATCCATACAAAGAAAAAGATCCAGAATAGATAACTGGCTATCAAATATCTAACTCTTTTGCAAAATAGCATTCTGATGAGAGGAAAGTAAATTAATCAGACTCATGTTGATTAAATGTCTTTGAAAATGCACTAAAAAAAATTGAGAAAAGCTAACAAGGGTTTTGTAGAAACCCAATTTCAGCCAAATTCTAAACATCACTCTACAAGCTCATGAAATGCCTTGGAACTGATTAAATGGATGCATTGTTGAGCTACACAATTATTTTTTACTTTAGAGACACTCAAGTACATTTATATATAATTTGCCTTTGCCAGATTTTATTAAAAGAAGAAACCCTGTGCGAGCTTCTTCTCACATTTGCATAATAAAAATATTAATATCTGGATAAAGGTCAACTCTATATGTGCATTTACCTATTTGTATGCCAAGCATTTAATATCCTCAATACAGTTTCTGATAAAAGACTCAAGGAATTTTTTCTACTAAATTATTCTGACTATAACCCTTGTTTGGAAATCATCTGAAGTTCATTGTAGAGATTTTAGAATGTTACTATTTTAGGAAATAAGTTAATGTGTTGGCCTATAGCCCACATTCCATTTTATCTGGAAAATTATACAGCACAGGCCATGAAGCATATTTTTCTCCTTCATAAAGAGTTGTGCAATGTCATGATGTTAATTGCATGTGTATGAAGACAAGGGCCATCTTCCAGGATAAGGACAATCGCTGGAAAGGTACTTACTTGCCTTTTCTGTTTCTTAGTTTTTTCTTTCTTTCTTTCTTAATCTTTAACTTTTTTAAATGACATTTTTAAGTGAAACATTTTTAGATCAAATTATGTCTGCTTACATGTATTTTTGTATTTCCATGTATTTCCTTTTTTAAGAAATCTACAAATTTCTTAGCTAAAGTTCAGGTTTTAGTTTGAGCTGTACACTTCTGGGTTTTCCACATTTTATTTCAGATGTTAAGCCAAGTTCAAACGAGATCCATATTTTCTGTTCTTTTCTGAAAAAAAAAGGAGTCCCACAAACTCTATAGGGTTATATATTATTATGTATGTTTAGAAGAAAGTTAGAAAGACTAAAAAGATATGTTGCATATAAACCTCAGAATTTAGCCTACAAAATTCTCTTTACATTATTACCACTTTAAAACCCAAAGTAAGAACAGAGTGAAGCAAGGCTAATATGAAGATAAGTGAGTTTATTTAAATAAAGAAGAACTAAAAATAATGACTTAAAGCGAAATTACTATTTTGCCTGACAGCTCCCATTATTGCTGAATATTCAACATGTTTGACCAACCTTCAGGAGCACAAAATACAAAGAAAGGCTTATGTGATCATTTTGTGAAATATTTATTTAGGAAATGGAAGCCTAGTTCCATTTATTAATTACAATTTTCAAGTAAATCATTTGGAAATATTTCGTTTTTATTATTTTGTCATACACCTAAACTCTTCTTTGATTTCACATCTTAAATCATACCCCCAGGAACCACAGGTTTGCCCTGGATGCTGCCATCTCACAAGGCTCCTTCTCAAAGCATGATCTGCCCAGAACTTAGACATCAGATTCTTCATCTTGGGACTTAATGTTGCCAGATCGCATATGAGGAAACTGAGGCATTGCTACCCATGGGAGCTGGTTGTCAAACTGCACAAAACTCTAAACAGATCAAAGTGTCTGTTGGCAGAAGAACCAACACGAGGAAACCTGTGACGTTGACAGACATTACCTGGGTTCTAAACCAAGCTCTACCAATATTACAGATAATTAGGAATTGTCTTCCTTTTAAAATTGGTATACTAGAGTAAAACAAAAAAAAAAAAGACAAAATTAGAGACTAAACCAAGAGTAACTTTATCCTTACTGTTTGTAAAAAGAGGAAGCCAACGGAGGCAGATGACCAGCCCTGTTTGAAGGTAGAGCTAATGAGTCCTTTGGTCTGTGTGCCATGCAGAGGGTGAGAAGTAAACACAGTGAGTGATCCTGAATGAACCAGAGTTGAGAATGGAGATGACAGTAGATAATGAGAAAGTACCAAGACTTTTCTTGAAATGGAAGCTGGTCAAATCTTACAGGTGTCTGCAAAGAAGATGGACAGATATAAAAACCCTTGAGAAGAAAGCACCTGAAAGGCAGAAATTGGAGGTTACAACTAAAACAGTATAAGACTTCTCTCCTTATTGAATTGAATGTAAGCATGGGCAAATGTTTGGAGCTATTATGCACACATGAATTAAAATTAAATTATAGAATAAAGTTGTTCCCTGTGCCTTAGGGCAAGACATGCTCACTTCTGGGTATTAGGAATACCCTCACCAAAAAAAAAATGTAATGTGTGTGGTTTATTTTATTTTTCTAAAGGGACTTACTTACTATTGTTTTAGTATTTCACATAATTATGTCTATCTATACTTAGTGTAAAAAATAACTATGCAGTAGAAATTGTACTTCAAGCACCGGGTTACATAGTAAGGAAATTGAAATACTAGAGTCTACCCTTGAAAAGTTTACAACACATTTGGTGCAGGCAGATCCTAAACCCACATATATTTATACTATAATGTAATAGGTACTATAATATGTTTCTATTAAAAGTGCTGTAGAAACAAATGGGATAATTCTGATTGGACAAGAAAGGACACAGTTTTTAAAAATATGCATATCAGCCAGGCATGGTGATGCATGCCCGTAATGCCAGTGGCTTGAGAGGCTGAGGCAAGAGGATCTCGAGTTCAAAGCCAGCCTGAGCAAAAGTGAGGAGCTAAGTAGCTCAGTGAGACCCCGTCTCTAAATAAAATACAAAATAAGACTGGGGATATGGTTCAGTGGTTGAGTGACTCTGAGTTCAATTCCTGATATCACCAACCCCCTAAAAGAATGAATATTCTTTGATGTGAGCAATCAGGAATGGAATGTTCTAGAAGAAGGAAAGATTACTGCCAGAAGACTTTACCCTTTGTTTGGCTCAACTGTCTAATACTAAACATAAAGAAAATGAAACTTAGACATAAGTAATTTACTAAAAGTAACAAAAGTAAAAGGCAAAGAGGAATAAAATCCAGGAGTCCTGATTTCCAGGTCATTGTATTTTCAATTTCACCCAAGGGTTCTTTTTTTGAATCAGTGTTTTCTCCTCTCAAATTCTATGTATGTGCCCAAATCAGACCACTTAACCCAAGTGTCAATAATACAAGCCATTACCAACTAGGAAAACACTTAAAATCACATCTGTATTTAAAGGCGACAATGATTCAAGAAAAACCAAGAAGTTATATTTTTGGACATTATTTCAAGATATTTCCAATTATTTATTTCACTTGCTAGAAAATGTGATATTTATCTACATACTTAGTTTAGCATATCTGCATATTTAGTTTAGCATAAGCAGTGCAATACCATTTCTTTTTTTAATTGAAATGTCAGAAGTTCTTAAGGTGACAAATGTTGTTACTTAGATTATCCTTGGAAACCCAGAACCATCTGAAAACTACTCTAAAGGATGTAGAAACTTTTAATTGGGCCTTTTACCATTTTGACAGATGGTCAGAAATATAAGTAGCCACCTATACCATATATTTGCACTGATGGCGAAAGTGTTGGGTGTAATTCTCAGCTTCATCATTGACATTGCGTTCAATGCAGATTTACACAATCGTGATTAAAGAGGTGAGTGTGGTAAACATGCCTCTTCATTTGGTGTCTAGATATAGACAGATGCTCAAAATTTTCTTCTGCCTTGTAGTTCTCTGATTGAAAAATCCACATTCATTTTTAAAGCTACAGAAGAATGCCTTTAGGTTCTTCGTAGACCTCTCTATATTTTAAGCACATGATTTTATTTGGATGCACTTTAATCCCACAACACACAGAAAACAAATTGGTCACTCAAGTGTGAAATGTAACCATATTATGCTCTTGGAAGAAATAAGCTGAACATTTTTAACATCTAGATTTAGTGTTTTTATCAGAAACAGATTTATTGTAAGTTCCCAAACTTGAGGTTCCATATCCAATTGATTACATTATTGATCTGATTTGTATTCAGGGCTTTAACAAAATAAAAAAAAAATGGAGAAGTGGCTGTTTCCATGGTTCTGACCATTTAAAATACATAAACTAGTATGGCCATGTGGTAATCCAATCGCACTTATTGACTGCTCATTGAGGAGTCATTATAATCACATAAACATAACCATATTTGGGTAAATCATAGAAACTATGCTTCAGCTATGCAATCTTTTAAAAGAAACCAGTGATTGATCTCAATTTTATTCTCCTTTTCAGTATAACTAATGTGAATACAATTAGTCTATTAATTAAATGCTGATATGGTTATTAGTGTGAGTGGAAACCTTTTAATGCATATAAATTACATAATGCATGCTAATATAATTTTAATGCATGCTACAGTATAATTTGTATCATGAAAATTGTGAAATTTTGTAAAATTCTTCTATTGGTTTCCACTATGTGCAATTTTTTAAACATTAAAGAAAAAAGGGTTTATTGAGTCTTATAAATATTTATTTTTACCTTTAATTTTAACACATGGAATATGATTAAATGTTAATCTATTGTAGATGTTCGAAATGTTAGGGAATCATGGGAAATAAAATTTGGTGTTTTATTTTCTTATCACTTTTTATTAAGAGAAATTGTGTAGTTTTAATGGTACATAGAACTATCAAATCTTACAGAAAAATATGGGATACATGTTTAAGCAAATGGCAAGAATCACTAATACTTTTTATAAAATTATATACACTAAAGAAAATAACCATACTAATTTATCTTTCCCTTTGGGGAAATGAGGTGGGAAAGATGATTGGCCTGGTTATTCCCTTATCTTCTTTCAAATACAGGGTCAATAATAATGACTTAATTCCTTCTTTCCCCAGTTTGAAAAATAGTATGTGAGGGAAGATTTGGCACAACATGTGGAATCTAAATTATATTTGCTAATCTTTCTTCCCACCCACCTGCCCTTCAAACTGAGACATTTCTTGATTGGTTATTTGAGTATAGTGGCAATTCAAATGCAAATAGAGATCCTCTTTTGCACTTGAACTCACAATGACCCACTTCAGAGCTCTTAATAAATAGGTCATAATGTAAATTCTTTAGAACCAAACAAAGAAAGGCATAGAGGATCCAGATTTTTGTACATGGCTTACATTCTTTTCAAATATATAAAAATTCAGTATCCCACTGGTTGGGTGGGTGCAGGATTAGTAAAAGGCAGTTTAAATTTTATATCTTTTCACCTTTGGATCAGTAGGGGATAAACTGGAAGCAAAACTGTAATAAGGCAATTTTATTCAAAAATTAAATTATTCTAATTGTAATTTATTTATCTAGCAATGTTTTCTGTATTCTTTTCTCTGCATTTACTGTGTATTATAACACAGCATAATCAGACCAACAGTTTCACAGATTGATGAGTTACTTTGAGATGAGATTATTTCTCATAAGAAATATGTAAAACTGTATACATATTGTTAATTATTATATAGTTAATTGTTATATAATTATTACATAAATAGTTATTATATAATTCTAGTTTTTAAGTAGATGCTATCTGTGGTTTGATAATACTACTTTAGGATATAAAAGTGTAAAGAATGTAGAAATGTTGATAAAGTTTAAATTTGATTAAGGACATTTAGAGAATTTTTCTTAATTTTTGGCACAGAGTTCATGGTATGTCTTTTGTAAGTAAATGTAAATAAAACCACACATTACAAAGAACTCTCATGATTGGCCATTACAATGCAGGGCAATATTTAGGACAGTTTCAAACGGATTAGCATCTAGATTTTTACAGATGAAAGAGAAAGTGAAGACCTTAGATATCAGTAATAAGAGAAAAGAGAAAAATGGTTAATATATAGTCCTCCTCTCCTCCTGTTCTTCCCAAACTATATATTAAATTATGATCATATCATCACTCGACTCTAAAGTGGAACATAACTCTTCTGTGTTTTGGCCCATGTTATCCACCCTCCCATAACCTTCTCTACAACAAATAATCACAATCCTACATTCAGATTATCTTTTTTTTTAAGCTTCCATGTATGATAAAGAACATATGACAATTGTCTTTCTGTGTCTGTATTATGTTACCTAATATAATGTCCTCTGTTACTTAATATAATGTCCAACCATTTTGGTGCAAAGAACAGGATTTCATTTTTCCTTGTGGCTGAAAAATATTCTATTGTTATCTACATCACATTTTTATTATCTGTTCATCGGTTTATGGATGTATAGGTTGATTTCAAATATTATGAATACAGCTACAACAAATGAGGACCTATAGGTATCTCTTTGATATACTGATTTCAAAATCTCCTTTTGGACATATACCCAGAAGTAGAGCTGGTTGGTATAGTGCATCTATTTTTAATTTTTTGAGAAAACATTATACTGTTCTTCGTAATAGCTACACTAATTTATATTACTACCAACAGTGTATAAGAGTTCCTTATTCTCCATATTTTAACCAAGATTATTATGTTTTTATCTTTTGCTGTTAGCAATTATAAATGGAGTAAGATAATATCATATTGTATTATAGTTTTGATATATTTATGGCTAATGATATTAAGCATTCTTTAATGATATTAAGCATTCTTTTTCATATATTTATTGTATACTTTTATTTCTTATTTTGAGAAATATCTGTTTATATCATTTTCCTATTTTTCAATTGGACTATCTGTTTTGGTTGTTGTTACATTTTTATTACCTAAATATTCTGAATATTAATCCTTTTTCAGATGAATAGTTTGTAGATGTTTTCTCTCTTTCTTTAAATTTCCTTTTAACTCTGCTGATTCTTGCCTTCATGGTGCCATTTGTCCATTTTTGGTTTTGTTGTCTGTGCTTGTGGGCTCTTAACCATACAGTCACATGCTGTGTCAATGTCTTAAAACTGTTTTTCCTAATCTTTTTTCTAGTAGTTCCATAGATTCAGATCTTACATTTAGGTCTTTTATCAATTTTTGAGTGCATTTTTGCTTCTGGTAAAAGGTAGTAGTCAAGTTTCAATCTTCTGCATCTGAATATGCAATTTTCCCAGCACCATTTATTGAAGAAACTGTCCTTTCTCAAATACATGTCTTTGTGACTTTTGCACAGAATCAATTGTCTTTAACTAATGGATTTACCTTTTGGATCCCTATGGATTTACCTCTTAGATCCCTAATTCTACTCTATGAGTCTAAGTGTCTGTTTTTATACACATACCATGCTGTTTTGGTAATTATAGTTCTGTAGTATGTCTTGAAACAGGAATTGTGAGGTCTTCAGCTGTATTCTTTTGCTCCGAATTTCTTTATGTCCTTTTAGTGGTTCCAAAATGAATTTTATGATTATCTTTTCTAGTTCTGTGATTTGGGCATTTTTTTGGTATAAACATAGATTTTTATGAAAACATTTTTATATTTTTATTTGTTTTTGGTGTACAAATGTTGGTATTTGGGGAGTATTGCATTGGGATTGCATTGAATCTGTAGATAACTTTGGATGATATAAATATTTGAGTAGATTAATTCTTCCAATCCACGAACATAGGAGGTCTATTTGTTTTATTGTGTTTTCAAATGTCTTTCATCAGTTTTTTTTATAATTTACACTGTAGGGTCTTTCATTTCTTTGGTAAAATGTATTCCTAGATCTTTTGTGGGGGAGTAGATATTATGAATGGGACTGCTTTCATGATTTCTATGTTAACTTTCCATTGCTGTGATAACATACATGAGAAAATTATCTCAAAGGAAGAAATATCTATTTTAGGTCAGTTTCAGAGGTTTCAGTCCATAGTCACTTGGACCTGCTGCTTTTAGGCCTGTGGTGGAAGAGCGTGGTTGAGGAAAGATGTACAACTCATGGAAACCAGGAAGCAAAAAGAGAAAGAGAGTAGGGAAAAGACTGGCATTTCAATATATTCTTTAAAGGTATAATCCCAATGGCCATCTTCTTCCAGTTAAGGCCCAAGTCCCAAAATTTCCACCACCTCCCAACATTGCCATCGGTTCAGAACCATGCCTTTAGCACATGGCCTTTGGGAGACAATTAAGATTCAAACCATGACAATTCTTTCTCAGCAAGTATGTTATTAGTGTATAAAAATGGCACTGATTTTTGCCTGTTGAATTTGTGTCCTGCAGCTTTACTGAATTCTTTTATCAGTTATAGTCTTTACTTGTCAAGTCTTTGGGTGGAATCTTTGTTACTTCTATATAATTGACCCATATCATCTGAAAACAGGGATAATTTGACTTCCTCCTTTCTTATCTGTATACCTTTATTATTTTTCTTGCCTAATTATTCTGACTGAAATTTCTGGATAAGAGAGGTGAGAGTGGACATCTGTGTCTCCTCCCTGATCTTATAGGAACAACGTTCAGGTTGTCTCCATTCAGTGTGATATTGGCTTTAGTTTTGTCAAGTATAATCTTTATGATGTTGAAGTACAACTTTTTTTCTTTTTTTTTTTTTAGGGTCAGGGATTGACTGAACCCTGGTTACATAACCACAGAGCCACATCCCCATCCTTTTTTAATTTTTAATTTTGAGACAGGGTCTCACTAAGGTGCTTGGGGCTTACCTAAATTGCTGAGGCTGGCTTTGAACTTGTGATCCTCCTGTCTCAGCTTTCCAAGCCATTGGCATTAAAGGTGTGTGCCATCACACCCAACTGAGGAACATTCTTCTCTTTTTTCTTTTATCATGAAACAACATCACATTTTATTGAATGTTTTCCTATTTCTGTTGAGATGGTGGTGAGTTTTTATCTTTCATTCTGTTAATGTGATCTATTACTTTTATTGATTTGTATATGCTGACCATCTTTGCATCTCAGGATAAATCCCACTTGATCATGGTAAATGATGTATTTGATGTGTTTTGGATATTGTTGGATTTGATTTGGTAATACATTGTTGAGAATTTTTGCATCTATGTTTATCAAAGATATTGGCCTATAGTTTTCTTGTTGTGTCATTGTCTGGTTAGGGTTTTAGGATAATTCTGCCCACATATAATGGATTTGGAAGAATTTCCTCCCTTTCAAATTTTTTGCAGTTCTTTGAGAATTGTTGTTAGTTCCTCCTCTTATACATCTTGTGATTTTGATGGTTTAAGGTATTAATAAGGTTTGATTTTTCTCTATTTTTCTTTTGTGTATCTTCCAGCGAAATTGATACTTCCATATGCTTTCATGATGAGAGCTATCTTTCTTTCATTTTTTGGATGAAGGTTTCCCTTAGCATTTTTTGCAATGTTGATCTTATGAGGTATTCCATCACCTGTTTCTCTTGGGAAGTCATTTCCTTTTATTTTTGAAGGATAATTTTTTCTGGGTATTGTACTCTTGGTTGGCAATTTTTTTTTCTTTCAGAACTTAGAATATGTCATTCCATTGTCTCCTGACTTGTAAGGATTATGTTAACAAATATGCTGTTAGTCTAATGGTGTTCTCTCCAAATATGCCTTGGTACTTTTGCTGTTTTGAGGATTCTCTCTTTGTCTTATACTATTGGCAATTTGACTATAGTATACTACCATGAGGGTGTTTTCTGGGCATATTTATTTGGAGTCCTCTGGACCTCCCAGACCTAGATGTCCATATTTGTTTACAAAATTGGGGAAGTTGTAAGCTATTATTTTATTGAGTAGGTTTATACTTCTCTTTTCCTTTGACATTCCTAAGATTTAAATATTTGTTTATATAGGAGTGTTCAAGAGTGCCCATAAGTCTGTCTTCACTCTTTTTTTAATAGTTGTTTGTTTTGTTTTGGTCTTACTTGGAATATTTAAAGAAAAAAAATATATATATATAATATGTCTTCAAGTTCAGATAGTCTTTCTCCTGTTTGATCTAGTTTGTTAAGGCTTTCAACTATATTGTTGTTAGCCTTATGGAATTCAAATTTTCCAAGATTTCTTTTTGATTTTGCTTAATAATCTATAGCTCTTTTCTGAATTTTACATTCATGTCATGAATTGTTTTCCTAATTTCTTTGAATTGTCTTTCAATCTCATTGTGTTTCCTTATCATTCTTTTGAATTTCTTAACAGGTATTTTCTCAATTTGCTTCTCTTGGGTCTATTGGTATAAAGTTATTGTGTTCTTTTGAAAGTATCATGTTCTTCCCTTTACATACTTCTGTGTCCTTATTCTGAGATCTATGAATATGGTGGATCTGTTGTCTCTACCAATTTTATAGCATGGATTTTGTAGAAAATTAATTTCTCCAAAAGGTGTCTTAGGGTGTTGTTTTGGTGAGCTATGTTGACTTTGGTTCCACATGGGCACCACAGTGCAATGTATTCTCCCCAGACATTTTATATCTGTAATTGATGGCTTTGTGCCTGGTTAGAAAGCCCTTCTAATTTTAGAACCATGTGGAAAAAGGGGTTCTATAGTAAGGTAGGTATAGTGCACACAACAAGAGTGGTGGCAAGCCCACATTGTGGCCACTCCAAGAAAGGGGGTGGTGATAATGTGGACATGAAGCAATTTTAGGTATTTTTTCAGCATCAGTGGTGGTCAGGGGTGTGATGATATGTTTTAAAACTTGGTGGAGTGACAGGTCAATTGTGTACTGGCCAAAACAGAGGCCATGGGAAGGCATATAGTATAAAATGCATTGCCCTTGGGCCCAGTGGCAGGAATGGTGTTGATGATGGAACAGCAAGTCTTCTCCCCAAGTATGTTACCATGATGCTATAGTATGACCACAAGGATTGGCATAGTAAAAAACAGAAGGTCCTTCTCTTATATCAAAGGTATGGTACATATTAGAAGTAGCTCTCCTATCTGGGCTTTAAGCCTGTGACGACTGCAACTCTTGGGTCATTAAGGTTGCTTGTAACCATAGTGATGGGGCCTTCTCTTACTCTCTTGTTCATCCTTTCTCCTGCAATGGAGAATTCTCCCAGCTGGGGAACCAAGGTTGCTATTGCCAGTGAGCTCTCTATGCTGCAATCCCAGATCTCCATGTCTTAGAGGGTTCTATGTCTCCATTGCTGAGGTCCAGTGCCACTCATTAAGGAACGGAGCTTTTTATTTGTTGTTTGGGTTTTTCTTTGTGAAGGAGGAGGTAAGTGCTGGTCACCTCTATTCAGCCAATTTGCCAGTTCCCAGGAAACTCAATGTCAGAATTTTCAAGGGCCATAGTTCATAATAGCATAACTAACAATGCAACTATAAAACTTACATGCAAAGTTAGCATCTGTGTGACATTATATCAGTGTAATAAAAGAAAATGGAGTGTTAAATGGTGGTTTTTTAAAAAAATCATTTTATTGTAGTTTATAATCCTCACATTCACTAGCATTGTAAAAATGTCACACTTGGTAAGTTTGTTTTAATCACAAGAAAAAAGCTAAGCTTCAATTAAAATTATTTTTGCTAAATGACAATTTTATATATATATATATATATATATATATATATACACACACACACATATGTATGTGTGTGTATATATACACATATGGATATATATTTATGAAATATACTAGCAGGTTTTCTGAACTTTACCCAATATTCTATTTGACTATATTATGGAAGCAATGAAGTTAATGGCAAAAGTCTTAGGAGTAAACTTCCTCCTGATCTCTAATGTTATCAGATGTATCTTTCTACTTTGACTACTCACATTTACAACTTAACCAGGTATATAATTTTAAAATGAATAACTGAGCAAATCTGATACTTGTTACAAAAAAAGATGTAAGTGGATTAAATATTTTATTTTATTCCCCCCAGAGTCAAGAGATTTGTCATTTTTTTCCTGTCATATTTGGTCTTATCTGATAATCAAAGCAACACAATATAAATCTCACTATAAATTATGCATGACTTTTTTTAATATCTGGTCATATCAGTATTATAATAAGTTCCTACATCAACACAATGTATTTTCTCTTGATTGGCTAGAGCTCACTGTTACACTTAAGGATCATTAATCTCATAATTAAGATCTCATTGGTATCAACTGAGGTTACCACTGGGCCTTAAGCTTTAGAGTTCATTAATTCTTTCTTTGAAAAAGTTTATTTGCATTAGTTAATACTTTTTCAATATTTTCTTCCTTAAATTGAGTCCCTACTAAGTACAAATATCTCTCTTCCCCATTTTTTCCCCTTAATCTGTCACCTTAGATAACATAAAACTTTTAGTGTAAATTTTGAATATCCTCAATAGAATGAATATTTTTGCATTGTTTCTGATTTCTGGAATTCTTTGAGAAAGTGTGACTCATTTTTTTTACTCTAATCATTCACTGAATTATCTAATGGGTTTATCATCCCAAATTTTATTTATTTCCAGAGCAACAAAGCTCTCTATAGAAAACTCAGGCACAAGTGTACAAAATGATTATCCATTTAATTGCTGATTTCACTTTTTAAACAAATTACTTATATATCGAGAAAATGTGTTTTAATCATTTCTTATGGCTTTTTAATAGTTCATTAAAAATACCCTGAGCAATATTGCTGAGTATATTTCATTGTGTATATATGCCAAAATTTTTTAATCCATTCTTCTATGTTGGTTCCGTTACTCAGCAATAAAAGAGAACAAAATAATGGCATTTGCAGGTAAATGGATAGAGTTGGAGACGATAATGCTAATGATAATGTTAGCCAATCCCAAAAAAACAAATGCCAAATGTTTCCTCTGATATAAGGTGACTGACTCATAATGGGATAGGGAGTGGGAACATGGGAGGAGTAGACAAATTCTAGACAGGTCAGAGGAGTGGGAGGGGAAGAAAGAGGGTTAGCAATGATGGTGGAATGTGATGGACAACATTATCCAAAGTACATGTATGAAGACATAAATTGGTGTGAACATACATTATATACAAACAGAGATATGAAAAAATGTGCTCTATAATGTGTAATAAGAATTGTAATGTATTCTGCTGACATGTATTTAAAAAATAAAATCAATTAAAAAAAAACCCACTGAGCATCATGGGCCCCAGATACATTTTATTTCTTCTTTTTTGAGTTTCTGTTTTCCATGCCAAATGTGATCATGCCATCAGCAAAATTTCTTAAATATAATCTTAAACAAGTGGTGAAGCTTAGATTCAGGAAAACAAAAACCCTGATGTTTTTGCAAGAAAGAATTGGCAGGCATATCTTGTATATTAAATTAAATGCCTTTAGAAAATAAGTATGAGTAAATTAACTTTTTACTAGTCTATTAAGCTGCCCATACAGTAAATATTTCTATTTTAATGGGACTTTTTTAATTGAATTCAACATTAAAGTATATTTGCTTCTTTGTCGTTGGTGTGCTATTGATTGGATTATGTGATGACAAATAGACACTTTCAGAAGATACAAACTTGTGTTAATTTAGGTAATTAATGAATTAAGGAAAAATTTTAAACTTTGCGTAGCATTTCTAGGGATTTCTAGTTTTAAACTGAAAATTTGGTATCAAAATCATATTAAGAATTATGCTAACTTTGGGCTGACTGGGTTTGTGGCTCGGTGGTAGAACACTTGCCTACCATGTGTGTGGCACTAGGTTCAATCCTCAGCACCACATTAAATAAATAAATAAATAAATAGATAGATAGATACATAGACAGATAGATAGATAAAATGAAGGTATTGTGTCCATCTACAACTAAAAAAGAAAAAAAAGAATTATGCCAACTTCATGTTAAGAATTACACCAACTCCAGTCTCTTCTTTTCCAGCTGTGCACATCACCACACACACATTGGACACACCCAGTCCTTTCTAGATGTTTTGAGACATAGATGCAACCATTTCCTGTCTGCTGATTCTCCAGCTTACCTAATATATATGTATATTACCTAATATATATATTCACAAGTATATGAACACATTTGATATGAATATTCGCATGTATATATAAAAACACATTTGGAACATAACGTTCATTAACACAGTTTTTAAATTTACAAAAAAAGTTTCTGTAAGGTTGAATTTAAAACAGACATGGCTTTATTTATAATAATACTTAATTTTCCATCAACAGGAGAAGAATCTTCGTGCTAGAAAATTATTGCACAGAGGATTCCCATTAGTGTAGAATTTAATTTTCTTCCAGGAGAAGCAGTAGCAGTGACGGTGATCATGGAGGCACACGGAATTTGAGTCTGAGGCACCTAGCATATTTTACAAGCTACTGGGACACTTCGCTTTATTTTTTTTTTTAAAGCAAGAAAAGGAAGATATAAAAACTTTCTGTATTGAAATATTTTCTGTTCAAAATAGACTTTTACATTGAAAAAAACATACAGTTTATTGCATCCCAAGCACCTCTCACGTGATCCTTATCTCCTCTGTGCAATGGAAGCTTCCACATCCCTATTTTAAAGATGAGGACACTCAGGTGGAGATTTTAAAGTTTAATTTTGTTAAATACAGGGCATCTCAGGAACCTCCGCTGGGTTAACTGGCTTCAGTGCCTGGCTTGGATCCTCTTTGACATAAAGTCTGCTTAATAACTACTAAACTGGGGTGGGGGACTAACCTCAGTGGTGGTGATTTTCCAAGTCACCTATTTAAATTTTAGAGTCTCTTAACTCATTCATTTCCTTCTTGAACATAAAATGATTTATTATCTGACATATATTAGACACTGTGCTTCACTTATTCCTCTGGATTGAAAATTATCTTCTTTATTTAATTCTTCCATAAAAAGACTACTAAGCTTAACATTTAGAGACCCCAAACTCCTATTCTTTCAATACATTCTGCAGTATAGCAATAAAATATAATGGATATCATCTGAAGACTCTCTGAATATTTATCACAAAGTCTGGAAAAAGTACATTTTACATTCCTAGATTATTCAATTGATATGTCATAAACACAATTATATCAAATATTTTAGCCATAAAAAGGGATATATTTGTGCGTTTAAGGAGGGATCTTGTTTCTTCTAATAGAATGATTTGACAATTTTATTAGGAGTTTTGTTACATAAGTGAATCTTCTTTTCCTTTTTCTGCTAATAAAGTGCTTTTAGAAATAAATTACTTCAATTTGTGTGTAATGGATGAGGACATTAAGCACAATACTGTGAACTGTTAATCATGACTGCAAGTCACTTATTTTTACCCAGGAATTATCTCATAAATTTTGAAATTGGGTACTGGCCATGAAATTTGGCTGTATTTCTTACTGTAAAAACCATGATAAGTCAACATATTATATTAAATTAAATGATAGAAATCGATGATTCTAAGGATTTCCTCTACGCCAGCTTTACAATGATTAATTCTAACTGATACTCTGTTTACCACTAGAATTGAAATAGTCCATGGATCTTGTTTCAATGAAGTAAGCAGAAATATCTTTAAAAGTATTTTATGCAGTCAGAGATTTAGAACTGTTAATTTCTATGAGGATTCTTACCATCTACTAGGGCAATGTCTTCATGATGATCTTCCCAGGATGGCTGAAAGAAAATTGTCTCACTGATTTACCAAGAAGGTGAGGAAGCAATTGTTCAGTCTGAGAATATGTGATCTTGATTATAATCCAGGGATTGGGAAGCCAGAATCAGGACTTCTGCATCACAACCACTTATCCTCTGGAAACAGTCTGGTCACTGGAGCTAAAATGCCATTAATATTCAAGATAATAGAGAGACTAGACTCTGCTATGGCAAAATCATAATTTGTCAGTTAGCTCTAGGCCTTTTATGGTCAGCAACTTGAAACCATCACCAGGTTCTTTTAACTTCCATAAAGCAGACCCTACAATCTCCTTTATCTGCCAATGCCAAATGGCAAAAGCATTAAGTTGGCTTCAGCTCCTTGGTACATCTAACTGGAGGAACTGAATTTGCATTGCTAATCATGGTTGCAAGGAAGACTGGGAAATATAGTTTTTAACTATTTTACATTTTGCAGAAAAGAGATGCACACAAAAGGAGAGTAGACTATATAGGAGGTTCTAATCAACCACATCTAGCAAAGATCGAGGTAGACAATGAATAAAATTTTTAAAAATTTAAATATTTAAATTATGTTCTTAGTAAGAAAGGTAGAAATAGTGTTCCAAGAACAGTCAACTTCAATGACCTAGACTCTGAAAAATAGCCAAAAAGTTTTCAAAATGATGTGTGACTTGAAGAGTTCATGTTTCACACACTATTAAGTTCTTCAAGCAAGGTGAGGCTTATATAAAACCTCTGCAGTTTGTTTTAAGATTTTTCTATGAGGCATGAATACTACAAAGGATTTTTTTTAATCTTTTTTTGGAACCACAGGATTTGCTACTATCTTGCTACCAGCTTTTCTTCTATCTCTATATTCTTTTCATGGGTTCCTTATTCCATTTCCTTGCTTTAAAAAACAAGGATATATTTTTATTCCAAATGAATATGTTCAGCTGAGATATCTTCCTTGCATGCCAAACTTGTAACCTAGTACATATTCACTATTTCCTCTTAAATGTCACATAGACACACCCTGAAAATAGAGGTCTGATATTCCACAATTTATGAACAATCTAAATCTGTTTCTTTCTTATTCCCCATTCTCAGCAAATGATAACACTATCCATGCAATTACAAAAGACAGAAACAGATTTCTCTTTGAACACTACGTTGAAATCATCACAAAGGCACTGTTCTAATCTGGCTGAAAGGGTACACTTGATTTTTTCTCCCTTGAATACTTCTTTTTGAATTTACTTAATGTAAATGCTTTGACCATTCACCTGATTGCTCAGGCTAAAAGATTTGAAATCATACTTGCTACTTTCCTTTTCCTTATATTACCTACCAACTCCATCAGCAAATCCTGAATGTTCTATCCTCACAATGTACTTCAAATCTCCCCACTCTTTTCCCTCCATCTAAGCAATCATCATTTCCTCCATGCTCTGCAGCAATGGACTACATTCTCTGATTTCTACTTTCCACTCATCTAATCCATCCCCCTCTCAGCCAATGTAAAACATTGCCACTGCATAAAGAGTAAACTCAAGTCTCATTCAATGACCCACAGAGCCATTTATCATGCTTTTATCCCTCTTTTACCCTTTCTCTTTGAATATTCCCCTATTTCATTATACCAGTCACATTGCATTTGATGGTTCTTTACAAAAGATCTTCCTCTTTTCCAATTCAAAATCTTTACTCTTACTGTTCCTCTGACTCACGGCACCTGATCATTTAGAAGAGTCTTAACATCAATTCTTCTTTGAGAGCTTTTAAGCCTACCATGTCTAAATTAATTTCCTCATTAAATGCATTAAGATTGGTTATTTCCTTCTGAATTGTTCATCATCTGCCTTCCTCATCTGACTTTATGAGTATATATGAACAACTGTATATTATTATTATTCAACCCATGTATCCCAGTGTCTAGTAGTGTGTCCAGCACATAGCAAATGCTCAATAATTATTTATTACAGTTTTTCCTAAGAGAATAATAGCTCATGTCTGAAAGCATAAACAGAATTTTCTATGGAGTTCCATTAAGAAGAATATATATAATTTATATATCATAGATATGATTTATACATATACATATTAATTATTAAAGTTAGACAATAAGCATTGTTAGGGTTAAATCACACTTTGTCAGATAGCCCTATGCCTTCTAGGGTTAGCAACATGCTCAGGTGACTGAACATTTGTAATGGAAAGTGACCACAAGAGTTTCCATACATACTTGGTTCATTTAAGAAGATTGTGACAGATTTGTGTGTCTGATTGTAGATTTATGGATTATATTTTCAAATTTTAAAAAATAAATACTCAAAATATGGACAAATGACTAAAAAATATTTTTGCAATCAAATATAGATTAAAGATACTACACAAAGAGAAGTAAAATAAGCAATAGGAAAAAAACCAGAATTAACTCCTTTACAATTTACAGCTTATTCATTAGTCATGTTAAGAAGTAGAAGTAATAATGATCTAATAGGTCCTAAAAGGAGGTCAAGGGCATTTAGAATTATCAAGAGGACTATTTTAAATATGGATTTGCTTTCTTTATGATATATTGAAATTATATGAACGTTTTGAAATGTCCTTGCATTCTCATAACACTGTATTAAATTCTATAAACCTTTTTCATTGAAAGTCTAATATATGTCTTCTTATTAAAAAGTAAATACAATTTCCAGGAAATATAAAATATTGATAAACAAGTAGAAAATCTGAAAAGCTGATTTCATTGTATACAGATAACTTTCATTAAACACTATTGTCTTCACATTATATGTCCTCACACATAAACTTAAAATTCACTTCACAAAAATGAGAAGATTTCAAATTGATCAATGTATGTTCATGCAAGCCTAGCAGATTTGTGAAAAGAGCAAAGGAAAAACAATTTTAAATTAAAAATCTTCATATTGTCCATGTTAAATAGCCAATACTTATAAAATGAGGCAACTTTATTAAAGGCTTATAAGCAGGCATTTGGCTAAAATGTCCACAAATATTTTCCCACTTAATCCTTACAGTTCATTCACAAAAGAGCTGTTCTTAATTTTTCTTGTTTTATAAATGAAAAAATATGAGGGTTAGCATATTGAAGAAACCTTCTGAAATCACTGGGCAGGTGAAAAGTGTCAATCTTTCTTCATTAATGCAAATTTTCACAATTCTCAAATGGAATTCCTTAGAATGAGTGGGATTCACAGTAGCCATTTTTAAAGTATTAGGCATTTTACTCATCAAGGACCCTCAGATTCTAGATTTTCTCACATTCTTTAGAAGCTAAAACTACTTTTATTGTTTTGTGTCTCAATTCTCTCATCTCTAAATCTAGAGTGATTTCTTACACCTGCAATGTTTTTGTGAAGATGAAATAGGACAAAACATGAAAACACCTAGATAAGGATACAAGAGCCACAAAATTCACTTTCCTTTATGTGTCAAGAAAAACATAAACCAGCATTCGTTCCTGTTATACAAGAAATTGTCTTAGGTGACTTAGACTAAATTTTCCATCTTCCAAGTAATACTATAGAGTATGATTTAATTTTTTTCATTTTGTAGATGAGAAAAACAATGCTTAGAAAAGGAAACTGTGCATAGTCAAATACTAAGAAACAAAATAAAACCATAAAAATCAGAACTGGCATTCACAGCCCAGCTAATTCCAAGCTGTAGGCATGCCTGAGAAGATTGTGTAAACCTGAGTTCATTTCCACTGAAGGGATGTTGAAACTTTTTGCATGTGGAAATGGTATGATGACAAATTCAACAAAAACATACCAATAAAATCCCACCAAATAAGATTAATAAGCATGCATATAAACATGCCTACATACATATGTATACCAGCCCTGCTGAGCTCTATGTGTATGTACATGTTTTTTTCAGTATGCATATATTTCAAAATTGAGCTATTTGTGAAAAATTTACATGTCACACTTTGAATTTTTTTAAAAGTTCTGAGTGGTAGAATTATTCTACCACAGGATAAAACAAACAAAATAAACCCCAAAACCCATTTTGTATAACAGTTTCTCAATACTGCGATTCTCACAGGTACTGTAATACGCCCCATGTACACTGAAAACTTCCTGAGGGGAACACCACCTCCCTGGAAATTATTTTGGGGGGATACTGGGGCACTCGACCATGGAGCCATATCCCCAGGCCTATTTTGTATTTTATTTAGAGACAGGGTCTCACTGAGTTGCTTAGTGTTTTTTCTGAGGCTGGCTTTGAACTTATGATCCTCCCGCTTCAATCACCTGAGCCGCTGGGATTACAGGCATGTGCCACTGCACCTGGCTAAAGACGTTACAGAACATGCACAGTGCTGGGGACAAGAGTGCAAAATTAATATATGTTTTGATAGCACCAGACTTTAAAGAACTTTCAGGCTTTTGATGATCCAGTTTAAGGTATGACTGGCTGGGGAGGGATATATTTATAGCCTTTGTGGCTAAGGGACTGCATTAGTCAGATTTCTTGAGATTACAGCGCATTACAAACAAGCCAGTGGAGGGGGGATGGGGACTCATTGCTTTACAACTATTTATTATTCACATAAATAAATTGTTCACAGAATCTGGCAGCTACAGCTCGGCTTCTGCCTTTTCCTCTGGCTGTGAGTCACCTCCAGGTCTGCTTCCTCTGCCTTTTTATTATTAAGAATGAGGTTGCAGGGGTAGCCCTGGCCTGGGACAGGGTAGAAGACCCACAAGCAGAGCTGCAGCAGAGACATGCTATTTTCCCAGCTGCTCCTGTCAAGTGCCAGTGAGTGAGGAGGAGACTCTCATACTCATTCCCAAGCTATTGCCCCAACAAGTCACCACCCATAAGTGAGAAAGAGTTATAGAATCCTCTTATAAGGAACCAGTGCTAGTGAAGAATTGGAAAACATACTGCCATGGATCCATACAGAGGTTTATAAATCTCTTTATATTCCTAAGGAGCCAATGAGACTCACCATTATTGGTCTCCACATAACAGATCAAGGAACTCATTCCTAACTGTTAAGTGGCTTGATAAATGCCAGAGTCTCTAACTTCTTAACTCACACTTCTATAAGAATGTTCATCCTAGTAACCCATAAAGTTGATGAGATGCTCATTTAAAAAAAAAATTCTTTTAGTGATTGACATAGTTGATTGTTTATGGTGTTGACTGATTAGCTTTTATGAAAATAGCTTACTCATTTATTCATTAAATATTTATTGACCATTTATCTTTTTTTAAGAGAGAGAGAGAATTTTTTTTTTAATATTTATTTTTCAGTTTTTCGGCGGACACAACATCTTTGTTTGTATGTGGTGCTGAGGATTGAACCCAGGCCGCATGCATGCCAGGTGTGTGTGCGCTACCGCTTGAGCCACATCCCCAGCCCTTGACCATTTATCTTGAGCCAGGTATTATGCTAGATGCTAAAGATAAACCTGTGAATAAGACAAAAACCTTCTATTTCCATTGAACTTTGGAAAATGAAAATCATTCCAGTTCTCAAATACAATATTTTATCATTCTTCTTTCTCATAATTTGAATATTCCTTATAAAATTATGTTAACATATGTTTATTTACAAAAGGGAAAAAGCTAGGAATATGCATATCTATTAGTGGCAATGATACACTTGGATAAAAGCAGAATATAGAACATAAGTCTTATGAAAAGAAGATCAAAGTCTGGAATCTTTGGATCCTGAGAATCATTTTAATCTATAGTTTTTTCTTGCTATCATTCTTGCCCCTTCCATGTGAATCTTTAACATTTTAATCTTTCCAGGAACCGGTGATTAGTATTTACTTACAGATCTTTATACTTAAAATGGAAGACTAATGATCAATAAAGTAGTCAAATGTTGGCTGTGGTTTGCCTAGAAATATCTTGGTGTCCTGGGGGAGACAGCGTGAATCAATGGCTGAAAGCAAAATGGAAACTCAGGTGATCATCACTGCCAGAGTAACTGGCTCCATTCTGGAACTTTAACTTGGGAGGTAAGAATAATTTGTAGATTGGATGGAGCACTTGTTACAAGTTCTTAGGGATTGTTGTGGAGTATAGGTAAAACTGAGATTGTCTTTGTGTGTTTCTATCTTTTGCTCCTTCTTTGTACATGTCTACTCTTCATTTTTTTATGCATTACTCTTTACTGTGCACCTTAACTCCACACTCTTTACATATTCACTGTCTTCTTATCTCACTCCCCAAACTGTCAAGCCACTGTTATCTTGTTGCAGGAATGGAGCAGAAACTTTATGAACATCAGTGCAATATGGACAGGCACTGCATGTGCTCTCCATTAGTGTTTCATTTGTGTCAATGCCACTAACAGTAATTTATATATATATATATATAAATTAGCTGTCTTCCTGTAACCTGAAAGTTGTCATGCTTTATGTTTTACCTGAGAAATAAATGAACATTTTCATTGTACATATGTATGTACAATGAAAATCACCTATAAATACGATTCACACCTTTCTTTTTAGATAGAATTCATTTGTTAGAATTTATTTGTTTTTTTTTCTAAAATATGTTTTGAGTGTCTCCTCTCAGAACTTCTCTGGGGATTAAGTAAAGAGCACAGACTAACATGCTCTTTGCCCTCATGAAGCTTATAGTCAACAGAGGGGATAAAATTAATCAAACAAATGTAAAATTAAATGTTCGTGATTACATGAGGGGAATGAACAATACTATAGAAGCATTGTTAGTCAGATTTTAAATGTCTTTGATGGCAGATTCTCTGTACAAATTAGTTAACTTGATGCTTTTCTTAGAATATAATTTGATATTAGTTAAGCCAGGGCTTTTTATGTTCAGTTTTTCAATTTTATTTTATTTATAAATCTAGATAATTTTGCATAACTTTAAGGAGAGCCTAGAACAGTGTGTTTTTCATTTACAGATTTAATTAATTAAACTCATCTAGTGAGTCTGCCAGGTGAACGCTCTAGCATTGAGCAACAACCCAAGCCCCAGGTTTTAACTTTTTGCTGGTATTGTGGCTACATTGCAGAAGTCTGTTACTGGTTTCCTTTCAAATGAGTGTTGGATTTAGGTCTTGAAAGTCATTACTGTTTAGGCAGATCAACTGAATCTTTTGGCAGCTTGTCATTTGTTTTCTAAAGTAGATTTCTAGTTCTAGGGCTAAAACAATCTTATTTCTAATATGTAACTATATTGAGGAATGGGGTTAATTACCTGTGTTGTTTAGTGGGTCACTAGAAATCCTGGGGTTGTGTCTCAGTGATAGAGTGCTCACTTAGCATGTGTGAATCACTGGATTCAATTCTCAAAACCACCAAAAAAATGAAAAAAAAAAGATATTGTGTCCACATACAAGTAGAAATTCTAAAAATTTTTTTTAAAGATTAAAAACTGTTGCAAATGATCAGAATGGGTAAAATGTGAGCCTCTAACAGGCAAGAACATTAAAATATGCTTAAAATATAAAGATGAAAATGACAAGTGAAAAGATGAAGATTCTTTAAGTAGAGCTACAGAAATGATAAAAGTGAACCAAATGCAAATTCTAGAACTGAAAACCATAATAACTGAAATAAAAATTCACTGTGTTTAATAGAAGATTAACACTGCAAAAGAAAATATCACACTACTTAGTGTGCAACAGTAGTGATTATTTAAATTGAAATTCAGTGATGAAAAATGCTAAAATAGCAGATGAGTGATAAATTTGGGAAGAAAATATTTGAAATGTTCCCATTTGGAATAGAAGTTGCAATAAAAGTCATTTACCAGTTTCTTTCTTGTATCAGTTTTTGGAGTTTAATCATAATTTCCCTCCAATATAAAGCTTTCTATCTAGTTATTTAAGTAAAATATCTCCAGATAATGAAATAGTTATTTATTTTCCTTCTCTTATTTTCTCTTTCATTTCTTCCCACCAGTTCTTTGACTTTGGCTCTCTTTATAATTTGTATTCAACTCCTCTTTAATATGTTTTAAGTGCAACATCTGGAATAGCAATTGAAACTGCATTTGGCATTTGAATAAACTTAAAATACAATGTTCCATAGTCTATTGTTACTCTCTGAAACTCATTTGTCTTTTGCCCTAGTTAAGCTAGAAAATTCTGTGGCAATATTATAGGAATCTTCACCAGTGCGTTTTTTTGTTTTGTTTTGTTTTTGTCTTTGACGGGACACTAATCACTGTGATATCTCTAGGTACACAGACTGACATTTGATTTAGTATTTTGAAAAGCAGGCATTCCAGGAGGTTTTTCTTGGTCTTGCCTGAAATAATAGTTCTTAATTTATCTACCTATCTATTTCAACTCTATACTCAGGAATTAAGTATGGAGCAATTAGATGAATTTGAAAATGGACTGTGTTTACTACAATGTGAGTACAGTTCCAAAGAAAGAGAAAAGGTCTTTTAAGATGGCATAACTTCTATAATCTTTGGATTCTTCCTCTATTATATACCAATAAATATGCCAAGTCAAGTGTATTGAGTATGAGCCATTTTTGAATCAAACCAAACTAGCATATAATTCAGAGTACTCATAGGTGTATGTGGCTGGATCCCCTGGTAACTCATCAAAGTTGATAAATTCAGTCTGATTTAAAATTATTTCTGTCTTCCTTATTCAGAATTAATTCTCACATGCATTCCCCAGAGATTTGTCTATATAATTCAGCAAATTATTGCATTTCTTTTCTAAGAAGAGCTACAGATCTTTTTACAAGCAATCACAAAATTTCTCTTCTATGTCTTAAAGTCACAATGTGTCTTAGATTTACACAAATATGTAATTATAAATGGAAACCATGGGTTTTTTTTTCACTGTTATGTGCTCCCTCTGGATGCCCAAGAAATCAACACATATTACTGTTGGATATGTGTTCTGATACCGTATTTATTGCTTTATCTTTTTAGCTATTAAATATTTGACCTCATCATTGCAACATACTTTAGGAGCTATTGTTTATCGTGTAAATGATATAATAATGCTTTCTAATTTTTTTTCATGTTTTATTTCCCCTAGAGTAAAAATCAATTTAACCTTGAATTAAGTTTCTCCAACGTTTTCTTACTTAGAAGGCAAAGTCTATTTGATCAGCAGAGCAAGCTTTAAAAATAATTAGTTCTTTCCTCACGGCTACTCTTTAATGTTTCTCTATTTCTTACTCTAAAGTATACAATTCAAGATTATTTTCAATACACATGAGGGCACTTTTCTTGGAGAAGGTTGTCTGTCTCTCAATCTGTATCACATCATATCTGTACCCTGTATTCTGGTACAGAGTCACTTGCTGCTTTTATAAAGCACCTGGCACGTCCTGCTTCCTTACCTTTGTTTATTGTTTTAGCTTCTCATTACTATAACAAATGTCTGAAACTTAGAAAAGATTTATTTGGGCTCAGAGTTTTGGAGGTTTCAGTTCATGATTGGTTGTCTCCATTGCTTTCCGTCCTGTGGCAAGAGAACACATCGAAGTGGGATTTCAAGGTGGAGCAAAACCATTCACCTCAGGTCCAGGAAGCAAAGAAAGAAAGAGGAAGAAACCCAGAGTCTGACAATTCCCTTTGAGGACACACCCTCCCAGTAACCTAAAGATCTCCCACTAAGCCCTGCCTCTTAGAGGCTCCACCACCTCCCAATAGTACTATGATGGAGACCAAGCCTTCAATCCCTCTGGGGGGAGAGGGGGGCTTTTAACAACTACAACATATATGGTGCTTCACTCGTTGTATCTGTGGCTATCTGTTCACTTTTTATTATCTCACTTCCTGGCATTCCTAGACCACTCACTAACAGGCAGGTCGCCTTGATCGTCGACTCCTGTACGTGATCCCATGCCACATTCAATAAATCTGCTTGTATCTTTGCAATGCACATGTTAGTGGTTGTGAAGTTTATTAAACATAGGAATATAAAACAATAGATGGGGAAATGAAGATCAAGCTGGAAGATTAAACCCTCTTTGATAGTTTACATTAATATTTCTTTTTAAGAATCCAAGTAGAGTTTGTTAAACTTCTCCTTATTTTCAAATCCTAGGCTGTGTTTTACTTTTGATTTGAAAGCAGAATGCCGTGTGATACAGGTAGGCTACTGAGGTATTATTATTAGCGTGGTTACTCATAACCAAACTTTTCCAATGTCCTTCTCTCTAGTGCCTAAAGAAGTTGATACTGATGGATGACATCAGAAATTTCCTTGTTGGCTGCTCCCAGGGAGTTTCGGCTAATAAAATCCTCAGAGGGCAGATCTGGGGTCCACCAGACAGGGGATGGGAGGAGGGGGCTGTTGGACTCTTTCTTGTCCTCTCTTCCTGCTTTGATTCCCTTCACACCCTTTCCCTGTGTCTCTTAAACTCTTTTAGTTGTGTTTGGTTTCATTGTTTCTACAATGCTTCTAGTCGGCCTAGGGTTTGTAGTTCATCTGAAGTTTTATGTGCACCTCTATCACATCAAGATGCATGAGTAATTTATCACCCAGCTCCTATAATGGACACAAATCTTAATTAACTCATTTATTTATGAACTGTGGAGAAATTATTGTATTTTACAGTTTTTCCTCCACCCCCAACCATGATACCTTTCTTGGCACAAGCAAAAATATAGATGAGTTATTTTCCTTTTCAAAATAATAAATCAAAACACTAGCAGATATCTTCTAAGCTTAAATTTTGTTTCCTACATTACTTTTAAGTGTTGAATCATAATCTATTACATGTGTCAGCAAGCACGCCACGTGCTTTGGTTATCTTGCACTGCGGATTGGTAACACAGTCAATGAATGTTCACATTCAAACATTTATAACAAAAATTGTCTTTTAGTTTTGGGCATTTATAGGTTCTAAAGCACATTAAAATTTTAAATGTTTTCATTATGCTTAAGAATAATTACTGACCATTTGAAAATCACACAATACCTGTTAACTGAGAAATTGTACTGAACTTGATTCCCAATCACTCAGAGGAAGTGAAGAGTTTAGTAATGTTGTCTTTGCTTTAAAGAACAGTTCAGAGTTGTAAAGACGTAAGCTGGAGCTCCACAATGCAATGTGGTTCTTGTGAACCAACAGAAAAATCATGGTTTTCCTGGGGTTTCTAAAGTGATTTTTTTCCCCTAAAATAGTAAAAACTCTCTTCTAATTGGTAACAAGTATAGAGGAAATGAAAACAAGTAGTAATGTTAGTATGAGTTTAGAACACTGTCTTTCACACACTTAGAAACATTGACAATGATTGTTTTATTTCATTGTAAAAATCTTATCAAGAGAAGTTTGAAGAGCTCTTCCCACCTTCTAGTCATGTGAAGATGCAGAGTGAGGGCCTTAGTGACTGACATGCTCCTTTCTGAATTTAGATAGGTTTCTAATATTGTATCCCTTAATTTTAAAAAAGTACTTTTTTCCCCAGGATTAGGGATGGACCCTTGGGTCTCACTGAGTGACAGCCCAACCCTAATATGAAATTTTAATATCAAAATGTTAATTGAAGAGAATCCCTTTCATAGATACCAAATGTTTTGTTGGGTCACTGCCTTGGAGATGTCTTCACCATTTTCATCCTCCTCCTTTTCTCTGATGCTAATAAGTTCCCATCTGTATGGTCCTCTACCTGCAAAGGCAGTCTCTTCCATGGTCAACTCTTCCTCCTATACTTATTTATCCAAATTTGATTTCTACTGTTATCAGTTTTCATTTCTTTGCTGAAATTTCATCTTTGCTCTTCATTCCTTTTTTACCTTTTATAACATGTCCCATGGGCTTGTCACCAGCAGGCAAGGAGGCAGCATTATCGACCAAACACCTGAAGACTCAGAAGAAGCAACACCATTGGTTCCTGAGTAGCATTTGTGTCTGTAATTCACATAGGATTTGTGCACTGCAGATCAAATTTGGTAATTTGTGTTATTATTCACAGTTCATTTGCTAAGATAACTGAATCTCCAACCCTATCTCTTGGGGACTGGTGTCTAAACTCTGGTAACCAAAATTAGTGCACATTAAAACTGTGCACAGTAAGGACTACTTGGAAAGCGGCTTGAATTTTGATACATGGAGACCTTTTTCATTATTTAAAATTGTCTAAGTCTTTATGATATGTCAGACAAATCTTGGCATGTATAAAACTTATGATGATTTGTGATTTTCAAAGAAAATTCATATTGAAACTAGTTTTTGTTCTTTTTTACAGCATAGATTTTAGCAGAATTTACACCGATTCCAACAAATACTCTTCATAACAGAACACAATATTGGCCTCATGTTTTTCAATCTCTTCTTTCAGGCATTAATATACATGTTATGTGAAAACTAGATTTAAAAACTGTATGTTTGGAAATTGCTATCCAAATATAACTAATTCTGCTTATTAACAGCAAACTCAAACTAAAGGTAGAACCCCCGAGTAATTTGCTATAATAAAAACAATTAAATTATCTAAGTTCTGAATGTAGTAGAAAATATTCAGGGCTGGGGTTGTGGCTCAGTGGTACAGCACGTGCGAAGCCCTGGGTTCAATCCTCAGCACCACATAAAAAAACAAATAAAATAAAGATGTTGTGTCCAGTTATAATTAAAAAATAAATATTAAAAACTTTAAAGAATATATTAAAAAAGAAAATATTCAATAAATTGTAAAATTAAAATCACATTTTTGTCTTAGATAAATGAATTGTGTATTCTTTATTGTTTGGGCATACAGTGTGTAAAATAATTGTTCAATTTCTAGATCAACATAGGTATAAATGCATTTGCTACAGTGACAAACAATTTAAAATCTACAACAAACAATACCTGCGAAAGCTCTAAAAGAAGTGTCTCAGGCATCAAAATCCAAAGAGAAACGCTGTCATGACAGCTTGCTCACTGGGGTAAGGATATTACAACACTTTGTATTTTCATGTGGTACAGAAAGATGCTGATCTCATGAACCCTCCTATAGCCCCTGATGGCCTATGTTCATGCATTGAAAAGCCAGATGTTAACAAGAGGTCATCTCCCTTTATATACTAATTAATTTTATTTCCTCATTTGTCCATTCATCCATCCATTCATCCATCCATCCATCCATCCATCCTTGTGTTCTTTCATTCCATTAGTAAATATTTTATTGTTAGTATGTCCTGTTCTAAATGCCACAGGCATAATGATGAAACAGAAAACCAGAACTTTTGCCCTTGGGAATGGAGTTCATAATCTAACAAACAGGCCGACACTTAGCAAGAAAACATGCGCAAAGAAATATATCATTACTAACATGCAAAAGGAACAATGTAGGCTTACAGAGTAAAAAAGGGAAACTATTTTAACTAAGTTATTCAGAGAGACCCTTCTGAGCAGGTAACCAGTGTACTGAATCCGAAGGAAGACGAGGACCCCACCTTAAGAATAGGGTAAGGAACAATCTGTACAAGGATCCTGAGTAAAAAATAAATAAATGAATAAACCAACGTGAATATAGCAGTATGAAAGGCCAGCTGGCTACAGGGTAACGTGGCATCATATGAGGAGGGAAATTAGGTCACTGAACTGAACATGAAGAGCCCTGGAAGTCACAGATTTTATTGCAAGTGCAAATGGAAGCCCTTCGAGGGGTTTCCTACAGAGAATGGCATGAACTGATTCTCATTTAAAGTTCTGACTTTGGAAGGAAAGTCCAGTCATTGAATGAAACGCCAAGCTGGTTATGGTGAGTCTGCGACTTGCTGATTTTCTGGGTACAGTTGCTTCCTAGCCACATACATACTTCCTGTGCATACATCTGTGGCTGTCAAGGAGTTGTCAAATTTAACATTTCTTACTGTGTTCCGCCAATGACCCTCTGTTACCGACACCTATGCATTGCATCTCCCGGAAGGGGTTGGTGGTTGAGGTTTGCCTGTTGGGTCTGTGTGTGGATACAGGTGGCTATCAGACTCTCATTCTTCCTTCTTACAGCTGAGTCAGTGACTCCCAGGGCTAAGCCCATCCCATGGGCTGTACTTTGTTCTAGTCTTAATCTCCTTCCCTCTTCCATCTGTCATCTTGCCAAGCTATGTCCTTAATATTAGAATTCTCTTGTTCAGGAAGTGACTGGGTAAGAAGTATAGCATTGAACTCTTGGGCAAATTTCATGCCCCTCTTCAGGTTAAACCTGGTTTTCCTATCTTTTCATAGGTCGGCCTTCGTTCCTGTCTTTCTAAACTCTGCTAGATGATCTTACTCTTTTCTGTAGCTTTAAATACCACACAAACATAAAGATTTCTCAATTTTGTTTCTAGCCAAGATATTTCCTCTCAGTGCCAGACTCATGTATCTTGCTTGACATATCCTCATAAATGCCTCATAAGCATCTAAAAATTCACATGTTCGTATTTGATCTTGCTTTTCCTCCAGCCTCCAACTAAAAAAGCAGCAAGTTGTCTTCTCTGAATATTCTGTTTCAGAAAATTGTGGTCTTTTAGCTTAGCTTAGCTTAGCTTAGCTCTGTGACAATCTCTTCTGACCCCTTTGCTTCCAGATCAACTGTGGTGATTTGAGTGTGTGCTCTCAAAGTTCCTCAATAGGCCTGTGGGGCCTAGAAGGAGGTATTTAGGTCCTAATGGCAGAACTGTTGTGAGTGGATTAATGCCTTTCTCATAAGAGTGGGTTAGTTACTGAGGGTGTTCAGTTCTCTCTCCTGCTCTCTCTCTCTTGCACTTTTCCCCTTTCTGAATTTCTCCATGTTTTTAAATAGCACATGACTGTCACCAGACGTTGCCATCAAATCGTGGCCTTCCCATGCTCCAGAAATGTGAACTGAGAAAACTTCTTTCCTTTATAAATCATACAGTCTCAGGTGGTGTATAATAGTCACAGAAAGGGGACTAAGGTATCTTCTTAAAAAATATTTTGATAGTATCTTCAGAAATTATCTAGAATTTACTCGGTTTCTACTGCTTTCCTCACACCCTACCTTGCTTATTACTTTGCCACTATGATAACTTACAAATTGATTTACCTCATTACTCCATTATTTCCCTCCACTTCATGCCAAAGAGTGTACACATGCTTCCTTTTCTCCAGAGGCACAAGCAATCAAACACAGCAGGATTTCTATTTACATATAGCATTTCCCTTTAGCTGATTCAAAATGTATTCAATGTCACAATTAATTCAGGGAGGAAGTTAGCAAAAGGTTGAAATTTCAGCCAAGAAGACAGGCATCCTGTGGTCCTGTGAATACAGTTTTACTCCTTTATGTTTTTCCTTGAGATTATCCAGTACTTCTTGAAACAGCTTTAAACCAAATAATAAAAAAATTATACTTATTACATTTTATCTCTTTTATCCTTATCATGTACTGTGTTTCAGGAACAATAATGAATTTGAGTATTTTTTAAGTTTCTAGTTGGTGTGATGGAATAAGAATGCTTATATAAATAACCAGTGACCAAAAAAAAAAAAAACAAAAAAACAAACCAAACAAAACAAAAACCCATGCTGTCTTGAGGCAGTTTATGCAAAGATATGAAAACCCAATTACTTATTCCTTAGTTGCTAAACTATAATCTAGACTTAATACATTTAAAATCTCATTACCAAAGCTAAATTACCATAACAAGTTATCAAAGTCAAATTGCTATAAATACATTTTTAAAGGACAAATTATATTTGGTTAAAAAAAGGGCTAAAAGGAAGAATTTTATGGAGATAAAAGACACTGACATGAGTTGAACTAAAATAACTTCAGAAGACTTCCTCATCAGAGACAAACAACTCAGGAAGTTCGTAGGGAGGTGGGTTGTAGAAGTTGTTTTTGTTATTATTTATAAATTTAATTAATAGTGTGCAAGTTATGCCTTAAACTCCAAGTGACTGGTACACATGACTTTTATAGCTCATTACTCATACAAATAGCCTAAGCCATTAGAAATTCTATTCCTGTTTTTTGGCCAAGGATTCTGGTCCACGATGTGCTCCTAGGAATGCGACATTTCAAACAGTTCTCATTCCACCTAAACTCTTTAAATGTTGCAGGAAAACCCTTTCCCAACATCCTATTGTACAACTTTATTATTTCAACCTGTCATAGTCATTCTTTTCTATCTTCCTCCTGTAATTCTTCATCACTGTTCAACTTTTTCTGGTCTTTCATTCTTGGCTATTCTTTGGAATTCACATCAAATTTGCAACTCTGTAGTTTCCAGAATCTTTGCATTATTTACTGTTCACAAAAATCTATATGATTTTGTTTTTTTAATTTCTATGAAAATATTTCTTCTTTCCTTAATTTTCCCCAAAGTTTCTGGAGTCATATTTGCAATTTATTTCAGTACCTCTATGAAAAAAAAATTTGAACTTGTTTAAAACAAAAAGAAATTTCTTCCCTTTTTTTTGGGGGGGTCATAATACAATGTGAGTTCCAATTTTCTTTTAATGATATTCATCAGCCCTTTTCAGATTGAAGATCAACCAATATGGATGAGCATCAGAAAGCTTGCAGAAAAGCAAAAGCAAAACCCAAATAAGCTTTTCATCAAAATCACTGTCAAAGTGCCTTTTTTCCCCAGCTGAAGTGTAAAATATACAAATGATCTTCTTTTTCTATAATTTTATAAGATGTTTTGCTAATTTGTCCTGCATGAAAATTATAGGAGAATGGTAAAGTACCCCAAGTAAAGCTGATCCCATTATTGTGTATTGCTTTTTCTCTGCACACAAATAACTGATTTCAAAAAAAATGCATAAACAGATTTTTCAGGTAGCTTAAATAAATCTGTATTTTCATCGCCTGAATGGTATCTCCTTAACAGAAAAAGGAAGGACTATAGGATACATTCTGATCTCTAGTTTGTGCCTTCTTCCCATCCCCCACATAATGAGAACCCAAGATTTATTTTCGTCCATGCTTGCAAGAGGTAAGGGCGGCGGTACCTGGGAAGGGCAGGCTCACAGTGACTGTTTCATGTCACTAGTTAGTAATGCTACATATTAAATTTAACCACCTCATCTTCTTGGTACAGTTACTCGTGATCGAGTTTCAACAGCTTTTTTTTTCTTCCCCTTGCTCATTACGGAACAGATATTACAAGGGCTAAAAGGGGTCATACATTAACTGGATGAGATCCAATTATAGGAAAAACCAGAGCAGTACTCTTGGGCAAACTGAAAGCTGTACTAAAGTGATCACGTGACTACACATTAAGAAGCATGAAAATGTTCACTTTTTTTCAAGATAATTTAATATATGTATGTCACTAAAATTATGATTAAAGTATCCACTCATCAGACATAGATTCTAAATGACTAGAATTCTTAGAAAGAGAAATAATTCCTGCTATTAAAAAAAAAAGCCTTTTCAGACTAGATATTTCCTAGTGTGATTCTTATTTAAATTGCTATAGAAGTGTACATTTGGGAAACAGTATAATTGAATTATTTATTTGAAAATAATTGAGGATGCTTTCTGGCTTCGCACTTATGTTTAAAATATGTGTTTGTTTGAAATTACTATTACTAATCTGACAGAGAGCTAGGATATCATATAAATTGTTCAACAACCTGAGATCATAGACTTTAAAGACAAAAATCATGTATTGTTCTGAGAAACCAACAATTTCTGAGCAGGAAATGGTATACCTCGAACTACCTAGGTACTAATATGTTTTCATTTGGAGGAGCAGAAACTGAGCATTATTTATATTTTGGTTTTACAGATAATATATATGAAATGTATTATTTCGAACACAAACTGTTAAAATGTTACTTCACAAAAGTCCCAATAAGGCACAAGTTATATTCTTTATATAACACAGTTTATATCACCTTTTATTATCATTGACATTTCAAAGATATTCCTCAGAATTTTGGATACAAATGGATAAAACAGTAGCAAGTGGATATTTGAGTTTTTTTAAACAACATGGAGTGCTGATTTTGTGTTATATATATATATATATATATATATATATATATATATAGCGAGTGAGAGAGAGAGAGAGAGAGAGTACTATAAATAATATCAGGAAGTACCATAAAACCTACTACATTCAAATTATTTCACTGTAAACATTTCTTATAAGGAAATCAAGAGGTATTCAGTTTCATTTTCAAATCTGTTCAAAATACCTCTCATGATAAGTGAATGACCATAGCCAGATCCACCAAATTGCTTGAATACAGAATCTTCTTAGAATGAATGCAAATGTCAAATAGAATTCTCACCCAACACTAGCCTAACCAGGAATACGTCCAACAGAAGTTAGAAAAGATGAATATATTTGCTTACAAACAAAAAATGATTTTTTGTGTATTCTCTGGGGGGATTCACATAAATTTGAAGTCAGGATATGTCCTTAGAAAATTAAACTCAGTTGAGATTCTTTAGATTAACTTAAACAATGTTGTACAGAGAAGGACTTTTCTGGGTATGGAACCAATTCAATACTCTTTGGTAAAACTTGCATGGGGCAGAAGGCTGCGTGAGACAGTGAGAGAGAAAGGGGACTCCATTTAGCCGTTCAATTTCAGCTAAATCAACCCTGAAAATCTACAACCAGATTGTCCCCACAGCTGTCATTGTGACTAAAATTTCATATAAATAATTGGAGAATATTACAATATTATTTCTCCCCCACCCTTAGCTTTTTTAAGGTTTAATTGATGGAAAACTGTCCAAATTTAAAGTCTACAACATGATGTTTGATGTAAGTATACATTATAAAATAACACAACTGAGCTATGCTCACATGGCTTTCTCTCTCTCTCTCTCTCTCTCTCTCTCTCTCTCTCTCTCTCTCTCTCTCTTTGTATGTGTGTGTGTGTATACTGAGAAATACTTAAGACCTACTCTTAGCAAAATTTAAGCATATACTACATTATTGTTCAATACAGTGAATGTGCTGTACATTAGGTCTCCATAACTCATCCATCTATAATAACAAGTTTATACTCTTGTCTCCCCAACTCATATCCCTAAAACTCTTTTACTCACTGTTCCTATGACTCCAATTTTTTCTAGATTCCATATATTAGTAATATCATGCATATTTATCTTTTTGTGCCTGCCTTATTTTACTTAGTACACTGTCCTCCAGCTTTATCCTTTTTTATTCTAAATGGCAAGATGTCTTCCTTTTTTTTAAGGCTGAATAATATTTCACTATGTGTATGTGATGTATTGTGAATGTATTCCTGTAAATTGTACTTCAATGAACATGAAAATGCAACAATATATTTGAGGTATTAATTTCATGGTGATTAGGTATATACCCAGAAGAGAGATTACTGAATCCTATGGTAGTTCTATTTTTACTTTTTTGAGGAACTTCCATATGTTTTCCAATATGGCTATGCCAATTTACATTCCCTCCAAGAAAGCATAATAAGATTTCTCTCTTTTTTTTTCACATTCTTGACAAAACTTGTTATCTTTTGTCTTTTTGATCATAGCATCCTAACAGGATGAAGTGATATGTCAATACGGTTTTAGTTTGCATTTCTACAAAGACCAGAAAAATTGTGCATCTTTGGGAAAATGTGTGTTCAAGTCAGGTGACAACTTTTAACTCAAGTTGTTTGCATTTTGCAAGTTTTATGAGTTCTTTATATATTTTGAATATTAACAACTTATCAGATATAGCCCTTATGAATATTTTCTTCCATTCCTTAAGTTGTCTTTTCATTTTGTTGATTGTTTCATAAACTTTATAATTTTATATAGGCTCACTTATTTATTATTGTGATCATTGCTTATGCTTGTTGGCATATCCAAAAAAAAAAAAAAAAAAACACTGTCAAGACCAATGCAAGGAAGTTTTTGCCTATGTTTTAATCTAGGATTTTTACAGTTTCAAATCTTACATTTAAGTCTTTAATCCATTTTGATTCGATTTTTTTTCCTGTGATGTATAAAAATCCAGTTTCATTCTTCTGCCTGTGGAAATTCAATTTTCCCATTGAAATCTACGGAAGAGACTCTTTTTCCCCATTGTGTCCTCTTGGTGGCCTTGTCCAAAAATTAGTTAACAGTGTTTTCATGAGTTTATTTCTGTGCTTTCTCTATTCTGTCCTATTAGCCTAAATGACAGTTTTTATGCTTTTTGTGCAGTTTTGATTATTATAACAGTGTCATGGAAACAAAGAAGTGTGATGCCTCCAGATTTTTTCTTATTTCTCCAAATTACTTTAGGTATTCAGCAGTGTATTGTGTGTGTGTGCCTGTGTGTGTGTGTGTGTGTGTTTCCATATCAACTTTAGAATTTTTTTTCTATTACTGTGAAAAATGGCATTAGAATTTTGATGGTTAACTTTGAGGTTACTATGGGTAGTATGGGATTTTTTTAATCTTGATTCTACCATTCATGATCATGGATTATCTCCCTATTTATTTAGATTTTCTTTAATGTTTTTCATCAGGATTTTAGAATATTCAGTATACAAACCTTCCAATTTTTTGGTTTTAGTTAAACTTATTTCTGATGGTTTTTTTGTAATGCTATTATTACAAATGAAATTGTTCTTCTTATTTTTGGATAATTCATTATTAGTGTTTAAAAATGCAACTGATTTTCATATAGTGATTTTTTTATCTTGCTGCTCTGCTTTCTTATTAGTTTAAACTTTTGTTGTTGTTGAAGTTTTAAATTTTCTATATATAGTGTCAGTTTTAAAGATTTTAGTTTTCTATAGTTGCTGAAATAAATTACCATAAACTTGATAGCTTGAAACAACCTATCATTGCACAGATCTGAAGTATCAATATTATTGGCCAAAACCCAAAGTGTCAGAGGGCCATGCTCCTTACAGAGGCTCATGCAGCCTGCTCCCCTCCTCTGTGTCTGGTGGTGACTGTCCTTGAGGTCCCTGACATGTCACTCCGTCACTCCAGTCTCTACTTCCATCGTCCCATCTCCTGCTTCTGTATGTGTCTTGTCTCCTGTCTCTGTCATATGCCACTGTGCCCCTCACTTATAAGGACAACTTGTGATTACATTGGACCCACTTGGAAAATCCAGGATAATCTCCTTATCACAAAAGCCTTAATCACATCTTTTACCACATAGGGTAATATTCACAGGTTTCTGGTTGTTAGAACTCCATATCAATCCATGGCACCTTAAAAAATAACCTAAATATTTGTGAAACCTATCTTAAGAGAAACTGGACATTTTGGCCACCTTTCAGAGACCAGAAGAGGTTACTCAGTATTGCTAAGCAACACACAGATGTAGCTAAAAAGAAGCTACAAAGCAACTAACTCATTAATATTTATGGATTGTTTTGATTATGTTTGAATTTCACCTTATGCATTTGTCATTTTAAAATTTGATATATTCAAAATACCTTTTTCTTTTCATAACTACAGATACAGTCCCCTGTTTGTTTTTAAGAGGTGGACTATGCACGCATGGAACAAATATTTTCTCTGCACCCATTATACATTAAGCACTTAAAAGATTATCTGAAGACTTTATGACAAATGTTACCACTTACGTATTTGTTCATAAATTTCAATATAAATGAATCAAGTTGACTTACCAAACTTTCTTACAGTCATGGCTTGAATTTTCACATTGAAAATATTTTAAAGTGTGTACCCCCTGTTTTCGGGCTTTCTCTGAAAAAAAATAAGAAAGCAGAAACTATTGACAAGGAATTGCAGGGCTTTAAGGAAACCAGAGAAGTGATCTAGCTCAGGTCAACACAGACCTCTGGTTAACACAGCATGCACTCTGCTTGGTGTTATCGTATCCTGCCAGGGTTTCATATTTACTCCCTCATTTAACATATAGAAGTGAACCTTCAATGGGAAAATCACCCACATGAAGTAGGCTGTCTGGCAGGGTGAGTCGGCATGAGTTGAGGTATAATAAACAAGGGTTGGTTATTTGACTCCGGTACATGGGGCAGAAAGAACAGTCATTTACCTTCCTTATTCACTTATATCATGACCATAGAGGAAGCCTAAAAGTATATGATAATAGTTGTTATTATTAGGAGAGTATAAGTAAGAAATTTAAAGGAAGGGTGATATTATGTGGTTAGAGACTGTGCATGCTTCACGTGTGCAGGAGTTTTTTGTTGTTGATGTTCTAAATAGTTATACATGACAGTAGAATGCATTTGACACATCTTACAGAAATGTAGTATAACTTCTCATTCTTCTTGTTGGTGTGCAGGAACTTTTAGGAGTGACAATCAATTATTTTTGAGGGACTTAAAGAAGTCTTCAGAGAGAAAGATGTTCAGCTTTTGATATTGAAGAAAGAAGATTGACGGGAAAGGTCATCTCTCTCTCTCTCTCTCACACACACACACACACACACACACACACACATACACACACGAAAGAGAAGCAAGGGATAAGAGGAAGAATTGGGGGAAAAAAGATACAGTGGGTGAGACTGTAATGATATGATTATTCGATGACATAACTCCATTAGAGAGACTATTAGATAATGCTGGAAAATAATGTTGTATAGTTAGAGGAAGGCCCAGGAACTGTAAATGTTGAAAATCAGGTACAAATGCTTACATGCAATGTGACAGGAGATAGGGAACCACTGACGGTCTTTGAACAGAAGACTGATATGATGAAAATTGTCGTTGATGATTTGCATATATAGTGAAACAGTTTAAAGAATACTAATCAAATGAAATTGGGAACTGAGAAAAATATATCTTCCGAAACAGACAATTTAATGGAAAATTGTGACAGTATCCAAGTAAATAATATAACAAGAAAAAGACTTTGCAGAATATTGATTTAATGCATCACTTAAGCAAGAGAATATCTCAGACCTGCATTATCTATGCTCTATTTCCTTGTACCTTGGAGAGCTTATCTATTTACCTCCCCAAAAGAACAGGCACAGATTTCTACATGAATTGTTTGCTTATGATGTATAGTATTTAACAGTGTGATAAACTGCATCTCAAAGAGAATTCAGCACTTTCAGAAGTTATGTATTCTTTAATATGCCATGGGTTAGAATATCATGAATAAAAATGACTAAAATTAAATTCAGACCAGCAGAAGATAACTGCCATCATCATCATCTGTTGAAAACTTATCACTGCCAAAGAAATCACTTTCAATATGCACAAAAGTTTGTAAATTGCAATTTGACCCCATTGTATAAATTTCAATAGTCATCTGAAACATCAAAGGATCCCATTTAAAATAATTATGTTGATTCTAAATTGTGCATTCAAATGATATGTTCAGTTCACAGTTTGGGGATATGACAAGAACATATTCCATAAAAACAAGATGAAAAGTTGAAGTTAGTTATCAAGCCTATTGTTAATTTTAAGATGTAGGTAAGGAAAATTTACCTTTTTTCAAGAAATAAAGTTGAAAAAACAGAAATAGTGCAGTTCTATCTATATATTTACTGTATTAGATAAAAATTAGCCTTTATTATAGGGAAAAAAAACTGTGAAACATTTTTTACGATTAGAAAATAGATGTCACTCCCCATTAAAATGAAGTGAAAGCCTTATTTGGTCAAGACAGCATGCATAATTTAATTAGATGCTCTAATATTCAGAAAAATGGCATGAAAGGGCAGCTCAAATATGTTTAGCAGCTCTGAATTTTAGAGGCACCATAGACACATGGTGTGTTCTCCTTACAGGCTGCCCCGTGATCACATCACTGCTGTTCATGAATACGCAGGGGTCTTGGCAAACCCCCACTCCTCTAACTCTGCAAAGCACAATAGGCACAGCAGCACCAGCAGGTGAAAACTCAAGAGGGAGAGACTTGGTGAACTTCATGATAGGATGTGAGGGATCAAGTTTTGCAGGGATCTGCAACTGGTAAGAGTTGCCAAAGACATGGCTTTGGGGAGTGGAGGGTGCAAGGAGAAAAGTTCTTGCAACTGAGATTCTTTTGGGGGATGAGAAGCTTGATCTCACTTCTGCTTTTGTGAAGAGGAGCCAATAAGAAAAGTGTTTATTTGTAAAACCCTGGATATTCAGACAAACCCTTAATTTGGAGTTGGAAGTCAGAAGCGGATGAAGCATATTGCCGTCATTTGAGTTTGCCTGGCTCCTGGGGGAGTCTATTTAGCCCAAAGAGAGGCCCAGTGGATACGAAATGGTGTAGAGGAACTAAAAACATTGAGAAAAAGACGACCTAAAGAACTTAATGAAAATCAGGACAATTATAGGCACTAGAGAACATGAAACTTTCAAAGGGTAACAGCCGTATGAAACACTTCCAGAACAATGATCTTGACAGCTTTTGTGTGAATGACTGGACTTTTAGTGCCTTAATGTTAAAGATTATTTTATTTTATAACTTTTATATACATAGTATATTATATAGTATAATATATCACTTATCTACTACAGTATATATTACCCCATATAGTAAAAGAGACCTTAAAATTGATTTTATATTTGTTATTTTTAGATGCATTTTAATTATTCCATAAAGGTTTACAGTAAGTTTAGTGGCACCTTACATATCTTCTCCTAATGTAAGAGTATTATCCTGATTTTCACTTACCCATTTGATGATGGTGCTAAGAAATAGTTCGTTCTCAATTAATAATTAGTGACTGACCGATTTAATCTTAACATACATAATAAAAATGAAAAAAAAATAGGCTTCATATGGTACCTCAGGCAAACATTAAAAAAACTAATCAGTTGTTCCAGGCAGCAGTGAGTGACTCAAAGGAAAGAGATTGTGTCTTTTTCTATTAAAGTGCAATGTATTAAATAAGTCAGAGGGAAAGTGCAACCAATATGACAATGATGATTAGGAGTTGCATCAAAACCTGTCTAATCTGGATGTCTCTGTAACCAGCCCACGTCAGGTGTCAATCCATGGGACCTATGTCTTGGAGAAATGAAGGAAAGATGTCAGGAAGCCCAAGAACATAACTTTTCATGAAAGCTGGATCTGAGTATGGCATTGTAAAACCTCAAGAATTATACCATCCACGTCTCTAGACTCTGCATCACGGTTTGTTCTTGCAGGAAATTACATTTCTTTCTTTCCTACTCCCCTATTCTTGTTGCAAAAGGACTTTCCTTCTTAGTCTATTGGATAACGCCATGTCTTAGTCACAACTGGAAATTCCTAAGGAAAGGCATAGAATCAACTGAGTTTATATCAAGCCCCCAAATTAGATCAATACGTTGTGGGATAGATGACCGGAAAGTGCTTTCTCCAGTGGCAAATATGTGAAAGGAAAACCACAATGTCAGTTCCAAGAAGAGAGTTCCAGGCAGAGTATATAATGGGCAGCCCCCACATTTATGTAACTTGAGCCTACGGCGGGCGTGAGTTCTGCTCTATAGAGATGGAATAAATACCTTCCAGTACTACTTCAATGCTTTTCTCCTTGCTGCCCTCCCCGCTGCCCTTGGCTAGAGTAAGCAGTGGATTTTTATTTGATCTTGTACATTTCAACCTAAGGACAACTCTACAATCATTTTAGTATTCAAGGTTTAGCTCAATCCATTCCTGCTTTTGTTTTTTCTCCCACCTACACCTGAAGCTCAGGTTCCAACATGCTGCACTCATGACTGTGCCTATCTATATAGCTGTTTGCATTCCCACTGGCTAAGAAGTATCTTTTTATAATTTGCTTTTCATTCCCTGAGTCTACCTCTAATGCCAAAGTTTAAACAGGAAATTTTCAAAATAACAATTATCTATTAAAACAGCCACCCAATGGTAGTATCACTCATTCCCACCTCCACTACTTTTTAGCATAAATTGACTCAGCGGATGACTAAGATGTACAAATTGGGGGAAAAAAAATTGTTTGGGAGTAGGGGGAGAAGACACCATTTTCTTTTAAATCTGTGCTTCAAGATTTTTATTGGGCCCATTACGTGTTACTCTTACAAGTTCTTAAGAAGGATTTTCCCCATTTTAATATCTTCTAAGATAATCTTTAAAAACACTACATCCAACAACACATCTTCTGATATTTTCACTACTTATTCAAAAGCTTTAAAATTTTAAGCCTCGCTGGTAGAAATTTCTACTTAAATTATTAATCCAATTTAATTTAAATTTTCATAAGTTATTAAAGAAGATTGCATGTGAGTAGCCAATTTTCAGATTTGGCAAGTTCTAATTCAAGACAGTGCTAATGTGCAGCCTTTGGGTATTAACTTTCCTTAAGTAAAGCATGAAATAATTTCTTTCATCCAAGACAAAATGTGGATGGCAGATGCTTTTCAGAGAGTTTAATTAATTATCTCAGTTTTAGACCACCCAAGAGTTGCAAGTGGAGTTGGAATTGAATATACAGATACAGCTCAAAACTAATATGATGTCTGATAGGCCTAATGATTTTTCTCATTGAAAGCTTTAATAGATAATTTGGTGTCTTTGAACTCCACATCATATTCACCTAGGTTAAGAAGCCAGGTTTGTGGAATAAAGTATTATTTCTTTTCTTTTTTTTTCTCTTTCTTTTTTTATTATTAGTTGTTCAAAGCATTACAAAGCTCTTGACATATCATATTTCATACATTTAATCCAAGCAGATTATGAACTCCCATTTTTACCCCGTATACATATTGCAGATTCACATGGGTTACACATCCACTTTTTTACATACTGCCATACTCGTGTCTGTTGTATTCTGCTGCCCTTCCTATCCTCTACTATCCCCCCTCCCCTCCCTTTCCCACCCCTCCCATTTTCTCTCTCTTCCCCATCTATTGTAATTCATTTCTCTCTCTTGTTTTTTTTTCCCCTTTCCCCTCACTTCCTCTTATATGTAATTTTATATAACAATGAGGGTCTCCTTCCTTTACCATGCAATTTCCCTTCTCATTTCTTGTGCCTTGTACACTATTTTATTTTTCCATAGTCAATAAACTATTTACTTAAGGTTAATTGTAGGATATTTGTTATCATTAAATAGAGTGTCGAGATAGTCATTGTTATAGACTGAGAAATATTTTTAAAAGAAATAATAAATATAAAAGAAATAAAGAGTGTAAAAGAAAACTTTGTAAGAAGAAGACCCAGAAAGACTAAAAGAATGTTCAGCTGAAGTTTTCATAAATATATACAATTCCCCAAATAGAGTTAAACTCATTCCAACCTTGACATTTTCACTGTGTCGTCACCACAGAAGCGCTCAATCTCTTCTAAGAAAGCTAGATCAGCTTATGTTAATCATATGTGTGATACCAGAAAAAAAAGGAAGCATAAATACCCAAACCAGAATGAAGTAAATAGGCATTTAGTAGTGTTATTTGAGGATTATAAAATAATCTTACCTTTTATCAAACATTTTCTCTCCAAGTAGTCACATTGCTTAAAATTTTCACCACTGGGTACCCAAAAGGATAAATGTCTTATCTAATTATACTTATTCACATGTGTGCTGTCTATTCGAACAACACTACTGAGAAATGATCTTTAACAAAACTAGTCTAGCAAGAATATCCAGCAAACATTTTAAGAAAACAGCAGGTTCTTTTCAAATTCATGTTGGCAAAAAAAAAACAAAGCCACACACACACACACACACACACACACACACACAAAATAAATAAATAAATAAATAAATAAATAAATAAATAAATAAATAAAATCAAACAAAAACAAAAGTCAAAGCCAAAATTATTCTTCATGTTTCTGAGCATAATAAATAAATAAATTTAAGAGGCAAGTAAAAGTGCACCAGAGTTAAAGTTGTGAATGAAAGACAAATGCTGTACCTTGAAGACAGACACGTGAGGAGTGAGGTGGGATTTGACCAGTGGTTGTGGAGTGGATTGCTGAGTTTTCATAGATTCAGTTTTGCGGGTATGTGGCTGATGAAGAGATAAAGGTTGCTGTCGTACTTCTTAAAGTTGTCGCCCAGAGTTCAGCAACTGCACGGGCTGTCACATATAGGATGACAAGAATAGGAGGGCAAGAGGGAGAATTGACAAAGAGGGGCAGAGGAAACCAAAAGGGGCAGGACGGGAAGAGCTGTCTGGTTGGGATGGTTAAGCCACCATTCATTCCTTGTCCTCCATTGCTGTGTCTTAACCTAGGACTTCTGAATGACATCTATAAGTGTTTAGCTCAGTAGCATCCACGTCACCCAGGAGGCAGTTAGACATCCAGAGTCTAAGACTCTGTTTCAAACTACGAAATCTGTCTACATATCAATAAGTCGCTAGTGTTTCTTGTACACATTAATTTTGAAGATGCAAAATTCTGTTATGAGATATTCAGATAGATAAGTTCAATGTATCCACAGGTGCCATTCAAACTAGTAAAATCATTGCTTTTTAATGTAAGCATACTAGTACTATTTTAATCTAAGGTTAGGTAATAATGTTCCTTTTTGGGGTCAATTTAATTCTGAAAATTAGAGTATCTGTTGATGATTTCATGCTATCTACCAATCAGAGCAGACAAAAACAGGAAATATACTTTGCCTTTAAATAATTGAGGCATTGGAGTTTGGGAGATGAATGCAACAGCAAGTCATCCAATTTCTCTTTCCTTTTCTACATAATGCCAAAATAGCCATATAAAAATGAAAGACCAAAATATTGAGTTATGTCTTTGTTCTACATAAATAATATGCATATTTGGGAAACATCCTGTGTCTGAATTGTTTAATTTTTACTTATTTGTAAGAACTGAGGTCATCACATTCAAGAATAATAAAACAAGAAAAAATCTAATCAGTCAACCATTTAAAGTTAACAAACTAAGCTTATACAAAAGTTTATTCCTTGCAGAGTTCAACAAAAAGAGTCTACCTTTCCAGCACCTCTGCCTCCTCTCCCTCTCATCTGGCTACAAGTCCCAGGATGTTCCTATTGTAAATTCAGAACAATTGAGAAACTTCCTGCTCAGATAGCTCTCATTTTCATCTGATCCCAATTTTCCCACCAAACACTCAGACCACCCATGACAAACAAAATTACTAAGCAGAGCTAATTTTGTAATGGAAACAGTTTGTACACAAATGTGTGAAAGGCAGAAATTTCTATGCATCTTCTCTGTTAGGATGCAAGTTGGAGGCCAAGTTAGAATCTTAAGCTGATGATTTATTTTCATGTCCAATATGCTGAACACTTTACAGCCACCCTAGTTTTACATTCTGGGGACGCAGAAAGTTGATGCTGTTCTTCAGTTGCATTGAGTTTCCAGATGTCCAATAATTTTGCAGAAATAAAAATAAAATATATACATTATCTATCTATATATATATAAACAGAGTAACAGTATTTAGGGCACCTTCTTCATTGTATTATTGTGAATATCATATATAGCAGTGGGGGTTAAAAAGATTTGGGATATATCAAGTGCTGTGTGCATTTAAAAAGATTGCTATTGGCAGATACATTTTCTTAAAGATACTTTGGAATTTATAATATGGCGTGTATTCTGTGTTCATTTAATAATATCTATTTAGGATGTCCATGATCATAAAATAAATTTATTGGTATCAGTTTTATTTTATTTCATTTTGTTTCTTACCAGAAGATGATGGAGTGAGGTTAAGTAAGATTGTAAACAAAGAGGACACCTAGGGGGCACGCTTATTATTTAGATATGAAAGCCTGTGTTCAGGAAAGGAACATTTAAATATTAGTTCCAGGTGTTTGTCTTTGGTTTCTGTTGGATGGTGGTACTGTTCACTGTGATGGGGAACACTCAGAGTTACTCAGCTTGAGGAAGAGATGATGAATTTGGTGTTGGATTTGTTGGGTTTTTGGGTATTGGGATTGAGAAATGCAAGGGGAAAGATGTGGGATCTAGAGTTGTGGTGCTCAGGAGAAAGATCCAGGCTGCAGATAGAAACATGGGAATCATCAACGTAGAGTTATAATTAAACCCATGGAGATGAAGGAGTTCACCAAGAGTCTGTAGAGTGATAAGAAAATAAGCCTTCTAGAAGATGCTGAAAAATACAAATACATAAAGAAACAAAAGAAGACAGCAGAGCTCCAAAAGGGACAGGAAAGATAGGAAGAAAATCAGTAATACATGACGCCCAAAGACAAGAAGCTTCAAGAAAAATGGAGTGGTCAACTGCACAAATGTTTTAGAGAAGCTAAATAATTAAAAGACTGAACATTACTTGCAGAATTTAACAGCACAGAGGTATTGGTGGTCTTGTCTAAAAGCAGCATGGTCAGGTGGGAACAAGGGGATGGAGGGGGGAAAAAAAACAAGATTGAGTGGCCATGTGGAAAATGATAAGAAGATTTAAGCAAGGAAATGGGCTTTTAATACAGCACTGAGAAATTGGTCAAGTCTGGAGATTATGGGTTTACAGCAACATTCGTCATAGACTGGTGAGAATTTTATCCATTGGCTCTTAGAAAGCCCAGAGTAGCCTAAAGATGTCCAGTTGAATCACTCAAATTAGCTCTTGACTGGTGGAATGGATAGGGGAAAAGGAATGGGAAAAAAAAAAGCAGGGCCAGAAAGTTGAGGATTTGAGCCAATTCCTGGATATAACCATGAACCAAGGGCTTGAACAGAGAATGGAGTAGGAAAGTTGGGAGGAAACAAAAAGTAAGAAGATGCTGGAAACAGAGAAAATGGAGGGACTCAAGGATGGGAGGCATCCAAGAGGCTGGAGTTGTGAAGATTGATGATGATCATAGTGCAGGTATCTTGATGTTACAAGTTCCAAAGTTTTCCAAATTCTAAGGCTGTGAGTAATTTTAGTGGGAGTGGAAGTAAACATCATTGGAACTAAGGAGGAAAATTGAGATGACAGAGTATTGACTGGATTGCCCCTAGGAACACAGTGGTGCCTAGAGAGGAAGAGGAAATCTGAGAACCAGTTGCCTCACCTCCAACAAATGAGCAAGACTGAACAGAAGTTGGTAGATGACAAAAGAGAGGATGAGGTGACCAGGTGCCAATGCTGTGACCATGAGATTAGTTAGTACAAGTGTTATCATTGTAATGGAACTGACTTAGAAAAACACTGTGGAGAATGTGTGGTCTCACAATAATTGTCCTTCTTGTTTTCCAGTGTATGATTTATTTACTTCAACTTTTTTTTTAAAAAAATACATTTTTGAATAGATTGGCATTATCTTAATAGATTAATTTCTGATTTAATGGATATTAGTGAATGGGTTACTGTAAGAACAAAAGCATCAAGAAATCAAAAATCTCATCTTCACTGTGTTAGGCATTATGAAGGACTTTTTTTTTAATAGCCCAGCCCTTAAAACATTTGCATTATAGTAAAAAAGCATACTTATAAAAATAATGATAACAAAATATTATCACTTTATAAAGCTTGAGGCAACTGGATAATATAGGAAACTGAGCACCATTTATTGGGGGGGGGATTCAAAAAGGAGACTAAAAATCATCATTTAACCTGCCTTTTCCTGGGGGGATTTCCTTCGAAAGATATGGAGGCTCCTATAGTTGCAAGACCCTATTGAGGCCTTTTGGGGGGCCCAAAGTAAATTCAGTCCCATGACTGCCCCTTAATGCCTATTTCCAATCCTATATGGATCTCTTTTTAGTATGATCTGGGTCTAGACTAAACATACTTGGTGACCAGAGTGAATATTCTACATACATGCTTATCCAGATATGTTGCACCAGAAAGCAAATTTATTCAACACTATAAAAGGATTGGATACAATGTGTACAGTGGATGTGAGTCACATGCCACCAGCTACCAAGTACATGGCCTTGATGGCTATAAGTCCCATTTTTTCATCTGTGAAATGGGGATAACAGAATAATGAACTCATTACCAGGCGTGGGGATTGAATGAGGTGATGTGAAGTACTCTGCACATTACCTGGTACCTAGCAAGGAAGGGCCTTATGAATGATAACCATCGTTACTCTAGAAGACAGTATAGCTAGTTGAAGAAGAAGGCAGGAGCCACACATGGGTTCAAATCCAAGTAGTACCGCCATAGTCAAACATATGAGTCTGTTTATGCCACAGAAAAATGAAAGTATGTAACCAATTGTATGGATGTGACAATGATAATTAAATGAGAATGGCAGGCTCTCAGGGGTATATAAGAACATTTTAATATTTCTTTTGCATCCCTTTGGATCATTGTTATGAAGAGAATCCTTATTGGTCAGACCCCACTTTCTCACCTTTAAGATTGGGAGGGTAAGATTTGACAACCTTTAAGGTAACTTAACCTCTAAGTCCTTAACAAACATATCAGAGATATAAAAAATACCTACCGTCTCATAATTTTATGGACATTTTGCATTATCAAAATAAGTAAATTAAAGGATGATTTTGTAAATTTTTTATTTCCTCTGTAGCCCCTCTTAGTGAAAGTCCCTTCTTTGATTTGATATTTTGTCTTTTAATATTATCCAGAGTTTATTCTTTTTCCCTGCTTTCTCTAAAATGTAGTAATTATTGATTCTGTTTCCAGTTCTATTTACAACTGCAATAAAGCCTCTTTAAATATGGAATTAAATTTTGAAAACTCATCAGTAAGAAAAAAATTGATTTGGGGCTTCAAAACATGACTAAGTTCTGCAAAGGAAGACAATGATCATTTATTTTCTGTCACTTCCAAAGTTAACTGAGGGGTTAAGAAAAAAAAATCAACATTTTTTTTTTTTTTCTGACAAGCAGACAGGCAATTCACAGACAAAACTGCAGGGCAGGGGATAAAAAGAGGAAAAAAAAATCTTGAAATAGCTGAATTTCCAATCTCCTCCCACTAGTCTCAGTGAAGGATGACTTCAGTCCCTTTCTTAACTAATTCTGTCACTGTAAAATCCTACAGTCATTCTTCCACACATAAAGGACAAATAAGCTCAAGAGGAGGATCTAGATGCTTTCAGTTTTAACTATTCACCAATAGTGGAAAAGGCAGAATGCCTAAGCTATGTCTTTGTGGCCAATAGGATGGCTGAGTATCTCTCACATGACTCCCTGCCCCTGTCTTTCACATGGGCTGTAATTTAGTTCAATTCAGAACTGCAGATAGTACGGCTTCCACAGGAGCAAAGGATGCCTGAGCAGAAGTGGCTGAGTTCGAGGGACTTTATGAAGCGCTTCTCTGCCCTTCCCCCGGCATGAAAAAAACAGGGATTCTGCACCTGCATCAGGGACAGTCTGGTCAAAGGCTCTGCTCTGCCTCCGGGGACAAGGAACTAGAGCAAATAACCATTTTGAAATTGTAAGTATACATTTCTTTCTGTCAAGTGGACTGGTTAAAATAGTTTTCTGTCATATGCATCTGATATTCGAAGATTTGTGAGGGTCCTCTTTCCTGTGTGGATCGCGAGGCATCCGACGGGCAAGAAAATATTCGAGGGGGCAATTGTTGCATGTTTTTTTTTATTATTATTATTATGTTAGAGAGAAAGAATGAAAAATAAAAGTCAGGCATTCCAAAGAGTAGCTGCAGGAGGCTGCACACCGGAACATTGCTCCAGTGTGCTGCTTTGTTCAAAAGAAAAAATGAAGGCACACACATATGTACTTAGTTCACTTCTTTTTCGCTCTTTATGTCTAATCAGATTTGATCTGTCCCCAGGAAAAATAAAAGACAAACTTTGCTGACTCCACTGACAAGGGCACCGGTGGACTTTCCGGACATCTGACAGTTATTATAATTAGCTATGAAAGACTGCTAAGACACTTGGAGGCAAATCGCTCTTAAATTCTGAACAATGGCTTCAAGCCAGGGCTTTCTTTTGATTTTGTTTTTTTGAACCACCACTTTTAATTTTATAATCATGATAGGAACTCAACTGGTTTCAGTGTTTCTGTCCACAAAATGTGAAAAGAAGTCTCCGCACCAAGTGAAGGAGACTGAAAGTGGCCAGTGTAAAGATAGATAGAAAAGACAGCTTTCTGTCTTCGGATCCATCCTTCCATGTATAAAGATTTTTTTTTTTTTTTTAATTCCTAATAGGGTGGAGTGAGGATGTGGGGGTGGGGAGGAAGCATGCGGAAGCTTCTTTATAGAAGAATGCTTGAAGACTAAAATAATTTGGGATTTCTTCATGCTAGCAGGCAAAAGATACAGTTAGCATCTAAGTTGCATTCATGGTAAGATTTTTTTTTGATGGAGTTTCAAACAGAAGCAACATACAAAGCAGATTTTTTTTTTTTTTTGGAAAAAAAAATACAATAATTGGAAACAAATGGGGGGTGAATGTTCCTGTATTCCTGCTTTCTCTTTATATTCGGCTGGGGTAATCTAGCAATGCATTATGCTTTTACTTCTAGAATCATCCAAATCCTTAAAAAGTTATAAGTCAAGTCTCATAAGAAATTAAAAGGCAAATGCAATCAATGTGATTGTGACTGATGAAGACTTTGAACGACAAAGCTTCCAACAAAAAGAGTTTATAAGAGCCCATTGCCCTCCCCATTTTTAAAAGAGAATATTAACTCCATCAATTATTGAAAGGAATTATTCAAAGGCTCCAGACATAACTAATTATGGCTTAGGGAGCTGCCAGAGCAGAGCTTGTGTTCTAATTATAAAAGTCCAGGACGTTAGGAATCCTTTTTTAAGGAGAACTTGGACACAAATTTTCATATAATCTTTTTAAAAATACACCATTTTTTTTTTCTTTGTCTGCTCTCATGCTATCTACACCTCCCCCATCGCCGCCCACTGTGTGCTGAGACACCTGAAGGCTAGACATAATGATCAACAGAGCTCCAGCCTGTCTGGACTCCAGCCAGGTTTTTTTTCCCTCTTCTACAATCAAGGAGCTTGCACGCAATGCATGCCGAGCCTCTTCCACTGCTATGTGCAGATCCGGGATGGAAGTCTTACACATACTGCGGAAAGATTAAAGACAACAATATCCCCTTTCTCTTACCCTAGACAGACTCAGTTTTTAACCCTTTCATTACCTTTAAGACCAAGATGTCTTATGCACTCAAAGGCAGGTCTCAGGGGATCCTGCAACTCCTGCACCATATTATACAGAGACATATGCCTCATGTCGTGTAGAAATTTCCTCTCTCTACAGATCCCATCAGGGTATTTTAGGATTAACAGTGTGTTTACTAAACAGAACATAATTTGCTTGTATGGGTAATGCATTTTTGAAGGAACTTAAGCAGTGTTAAATCTAGGAAGAGTCAAAGGTCTGTGCAAAGGTTCCTGCAGAGCTTGCAGCAGGCTCTATACCATTTTTGATGATGCTGTTCTGCCAAGAGCTCTCTCTCTCTCTGTCTCTCTCTCCTTCTTTCTCACACATACACTCAAGACATAAGCACCAGCCAGGCAAGTGTATCATTATATCACAGAGAAACCCATGTTGGCTGGATGATGTCATCACATATAAAATTTTGCTTTTGTGGGCAACATTTTCAATCACCTAATCACCAGCGCCTGTTGGGTGTGGACCCATAGGAAGTTCATGTGTTTGTGGGGTTAACCGACACCCACAGGAAAGGACTGTTTTATTTGTAGCCCTCTGTCTCTTGAAGATGTGTTCATGGGGCAAAATGGGTATGTTTATCGAGATATATGTAGTCGGACAGAGTTTCCTGGTTTTAGGAGGTCTTATTAATATGCTGGTTGAACATTTCAGAGGTGGCTGAATTTTAATATGAATAGAATGTGGAAAGGGTGAGCATTGTAAAATCATTTGGATAAAAAGGATACAATAACTGATTTTTATTATGACTTGGTATTTCTTCTTTGCTGTTAAAATTTTTTGAAACCATTAAATCATATTTACTATTGGTTTTTGAGGAAAGAATGATTTTATACAAATGATTGAGAAGTAATGCTAATTTCTTGTGCTGTTCCAGGGGTATATCTCTGGATCTGATGATAGTTAGATTAAAATTTTGTGCACTTGTACAGCGTATAATTTCTTAAGCCTATTTTACGGGTCTTACATTAAATAATCACTCACCAGACAAGAGGTCAGATTTTTATTCTTGTACATGTTTAAGTACATTTTTTTCCATTTTTCTTAAATCAAATAGAAGAAAGTTTAATACTTTAACCACAACATATTGCTGAATTTGAGTTCTAAATATAGAACAATTTTATATCCATACTGCCTCTTAACTGCCAAGTTCTGAAATGTAATTTAAGTTAATCTTCATTAAGACAGAATGACTGGTAGTATTGTTTCTTATATACCAAGTATTGTACACTCAATTTTTCAAGTTTAAGAATTTGCTATCAATGCTTTTCATTTTTGCATACTAAAAAAGAATTTATTGGAAAGAGTTTCAAAGTCTATTTCTATGAACAACACTATTTCCTTGTCAACACAAAACCTAATGAGATTCATTGTGTATTATTTCATTGTTTTAAAACAAGTTTAAAAATATTTTGCTTTCATATTACTATTGTTGGTAAAAGTACAAAACTTCAAGAACTGACATATTTTATACGTAGAAAAAAACAAGTAACACAAGTTAGGTGACATTCTATAGGGAAATACAGCACTTTGAACTAATAAATAACTTTTTTGAGAAATTCTTAGACCTGACTAATTTTTACACAAACAGTTCTTGCAAACATACAGTGCAGTTTTGGCCCTGATGATGAATTATGTAATTTTTTTTATCAAAGATAAAAAATGAATAAATATTTGGGTTTGAATTTCACCTACTTTCTAAAAAACAATGCATGACACTACCCAGTGGGGATACAGGTTACTAAAAAGGCATCTTTCAAAGACAAGAAGATAATGGACTTGATTGAAATAGTTCAAATACGTAAGGCCAATTCAAGAACAAATGGTTTTTCAGAGCATAACAGAGAAAGAACAATTTACTATAGTACAGTTGATTCTTCTTACACAATGGTAATGATTTATTTGAAATGGCAGAACAAACAGGAGATGTACCAACACAACCAATGGATATCTTATTTAAGTAATAAACCAAGATTCTGTGTTTTCATAGAATATTCTTAATCTAATTATTTAACTGAAGACTTAGCTAGAACCTGTACTCTTTAGCATATGCTGAGTTGTGATCATGTTTGTTTTACACATGCATGTATTCTGCTTATAATATATAATTAATTTGAATATAACTTTATCACCCAAAGTAATTGTTGGCACTATATTATGACAAGAGTTTCCAAAATATTTTAGAATATTAACATATTTTAATACAATGAAATGTGAGTAGTAATATCAAAAAGCTATGTTTCTACTAACAGAGGGATATGCCCTGATATTGGGTAAATTAACGTACTGATGTTGTAACTATTCCAGATGCCTCACATCAAAAATGTTTTGATCATATCCAAAGGTATGCCTCTGCTTTGGCAAACAATACAAAATGTCATTATAAAAAACATCTCTCTTGTTTCTTACTCTGATGATGATTTCTAGAAGTAGACTCAATAGTCATAGTCCTTTATGAGAAGAGAATTTTTTTGTTTTTTAAAGCTCAGCCTTGAGATATAGAGCCTGATATTATTGTGGACAGATGCCTGTGCACTATGCAGAGAAGCATACACAGGAACCTCAAGTTGCAATAAGAAAAGAAGGGAAACTGGTCTAGCTGCTTCATGCTTCAAATTTTACTCCTCCAAGCCAACATGTAGACAACACTCAAAATTAATCTGAGTGAAAATGATCACAGTTATTTTCACAATTTTCAAAAGAACCACGGTCCTATAGGTACCCCACGGAGGAAAAGAGGTCAGAAAGTGATTGAATGTCCCACTGCCTGAAACCCAGGCAAACTCAGTGAGGCACTGGGGTCAAATGGGCTCATGAATCACAGATAGGAAATGAACTGTATATTGCATATTTAGAGGTTTAAAAAGAAACATTTGGGATATTTTACCGTAAACAGATTTAGGGTTGATTTTTGGCACATCTTTTAAAACAGCAAGCCTGCAGTTCAGCTGAAATAACTTTTTATATGTATAGCTAAGACCAGATGGCCACGTGCTCCTTTCTTATTTAGATGAGACTTTTCCTTTCAATAACATCTTTCTTCCTGACCTGCTTAAAAATTCCAGCGAATGAAATCAGCACAGGATTTTCAATTCTAATTGACCATGTGCAGAGGAAGGGCCAGTGGAGAAATCAGTGGAGGCATTGTGAGGCTCACTGCCTCAGTTTTGTCTTTGTGCTTTACTCTTAATAGCCAACATAAACTAGTTGAAAATATTTAATTTTTAGTAATATTACTATAGATGCAGGATTCATCTTCAATGGAAATTGAATGAGCTCTTTCTGTTATGGTGTCACAAAATTTAAAAATGTTATCATGCCTTACACAGCTTCAACTTGCTCATGAGAAATTTACAGGTTAAAAATATATTAAAACATTAGCATAATGGTGACTTAAGATGAAAGAATGATGATGCCAAATTTATTTTCCTTGTCACTGAACTAACATTATTGGAAAATATGTATGCATTTTAAATTCACCATGAAAATACTCACTATCTAAGCTTCTTGGTCCACTGTGTGTATAATTTATATGAAGAAAATGTTTTTTTTCTAGAGATTTTATTTCAATTTGAACTACTAAAACATATCAAAAATAGAAGGTGATCTGCATATGGCATATAATTCAGTGAATTATGTACAATTTAAAACTGGCACCAAACTTTCCAGGTACTTTTCTTTTTGCCAAATTGTTATTATTATTATTATATTTTTGGGAAGTGCTGAGGATCAAACCTAGGTGCTTTCGCATGATAGGTACATGCTATTACCACTGAGTTACACCTGCAATCCTTCTTTGACAAATCCTTGACTCAATTGATTACTTTTTATTTATCACTACAGTTAACAATGTTCTCATAAAAATTTAATTTTATAATTGTACAAGTGAAAGATGAAATTAACTGATTGTAATACATTAGTGTGAACAATAACATTAGGAGAAAACATGATCCAAAGGTTCATATTTTAAAATGTATAACAGAAATAATTTAAATTCCAAGTCAATTATCAATGTCATTGAAAATATTAAAGTGGTCTCATAGTAACACTGCTTTTCATTTGTAATTCTTTGCCATACATTATTCAGGTAACTTTTTAAGCAAATCTATTAGTTGTCAAAAAGAAGCGTTTCTTTATCAAAAGCCACACTACTACAGTTATTTGAAAACTGCAAGTCTTATAAATGGTAAAACTAATTAGAATTCCTTTGGATAAAGAATATACAAAAGTTGATCTTGATTGTCTATAGAATTCACAATTCTGAAATCATTTTCCAAGCCGCCAACTATGAAATCAATTCTTTATGAACTTTGTGTAATTTAAATTTCTACCTGTAATGCCACATGTAAGAATAATCATCATGCCTTTAATTATCTATATTGTTCAATACTTCTCATATTAGATGATTTTCCCACTGATTTATGAATGATAAAAATCAATTTGAAAAACAAATATATGGCAGTGACTTAACCAATTCTTGTTCTCCTTCCCCCAATGAGTAAGATGTCTAGAAACCTAAGAGATCAAAAAGTATAAATAATAACATCAAAAAAATCCAATAATAATGTAGCATCTAAGGTATTAAATTATAAATACTTCTAAATTAGATTTATTTTTAAAGCAGCATATTTTAATTACTAATGAATCTAAACCTGTACACAGGAGATGATGGATAGTAGGATCTTGGGGAAAATGATTTGAGATTACATTAGTATTGTAATTTCAGATGATTGAGGCTAGGTTGTTCAGAACAGATTTAAATAAGAAATAAAACTCTAGGTTACTTCTGTTTTTTCTTTTCTGTTACTCTTGAAAATGGACAGGCCTTGATTCTCTAGGATCATGGATAATCACATGTGTTAAATAAAAATGAACAACTCATTTTTTCTTTATCACTGAAATGAGTTTTGGTCTTTCCATTTGTGTGGGGTCATGAGTGAGGTTTCCTACTCTGTTTGTCTTCATGCTTCCTGATTTTCTTTAGGTGAACAGCACAGGAGAAATTATGCTCAGTTATGGAAGTTTCGCAGCTGTGCAAAGTGTGTGCCCTTGCCATCTCCCCTTTCCTGCTCTGTAAGGCTGTGGTGATCAGAGTCTTTGAGAAACTTAGGCCCCCTTGAGCTCTATTTTTGTCTGTTTTCATGCTTCTTCAAAAGGACCTTTCCCAAACCTTAGCACCTTCTTGAGAGTTGAAGCCTCCCCACCCAGTGTGCTCTGCTCTCTGCCATTTTCTGCTTAGTTAGGATTTTGCCTCATCCTTAATTGTGCAGCTTGTGATTCACACGCAGAGCTGGTGCTTTTTCTGTTGTTGTTGTTTTCTAATTTTGTATTTTTAACTGCAAAAGGAAGTGGGGCTCACAGGGTAGCCTGAGGATAAATGTAGGGACAGATGCAGATGTCTTTGGCATTCTGAAAATCCGCAGTGTTGTAAACAGAATAATATGATGACATTGAATTTGACTGGGCAGCTCTCACTTGGAGCAGTGAAGGGAGCCCACTTGAGTGGGGAAGGCTTCCCTCAACCAACACAGTTGGGCTGAACTGGATTTACTCTTGCAGTTCATACTTGATTTATTTCCTTCAGGAAAATTAGTGTTTTAAGTTAAAAGGGACTGACGTCTCTTTCAGCAAACGTTGGAGTAGAACAAGAAAGCAAAAGCATGAAAAAGGGATTATGTCCATAAAAATATGAGAGTGTAAATGTATCAGATAATCCAAAATTAAGGGAATACAACAAAAATGCTCTGCACATTTTCATCATGCATGTGAAGTATCTAGAAACCCATATATAAATGTAACCCATTTGTGACAGAACACCAGAAATGAGCAAAATTTCCTTTTAAGGTTTTGAAAATTAAGTCCATTTTTGTAGAAGCATTCCTAAAAGAGGCCTACTTCACTGATTTGTATAATAGTTGGATTTCCCTGTTACTATTAGTCATCTCCCAGGATATTATTGCAAATATATTGGGAGAAAAATGAAACACTCAACCACTACTCTGGTTTTTATGAGCCATTTTGCCAAGTGCCTCTTAGACTAGGAGTTAGAAATTTAAGACTAACAACAATGACTATGAAGAAGAAATTCATTCTTGGTCAGTCTGAGGATAGAAAGGGGTTAATTTTTAGAATCTTTGTGAAGAGGAGGGCGGGAAAAATCTGGAAGATAAAAACCAAGCCAGAGAGACTAAGCGGCTAGTGACTTGGTTGTATTTATGGATTATACTCCACGTTGAAAAGAGGAAAATCAGAGCTGTAAGATGACGCTGCAGGGGTCGTCTGGACTTTTCACTGAGTCTAAAATCTGTTTAGTCTATGCTTATTAAGGCCTGGTTTTGACCTTTGCCCTCCTCGCTCCTCCCTGTTCCAGGTGCAACATTTTGCAAGTGCTTTACCCTGATTGGACAATATGTGCAAGTTTCCAAGTGTGAATGAACCCAGTATGTAAAGCATAGAAAGTAACCCTGTAGTTATGATGCTCCCATTTTAGCAAAATCTGTAAACTTATGCCAACTTTCTTTATAATTAATAACAGTGACTAGACCTCTTCTTTAGGCTATTCAAGTATAACTTACAGCTAACACAGATAGGTACATTTTCTAAGAATATATCTAAATAGGTGATTTCTATCTACACTAATCTCTTTGCACTGGATATAGAAAACGAGTGCTTTCTTTAAATATTCACTTATAGCAATCCATGACGCTCTAATGCTACAGGTGTATATTTTAATGGACTAATTGTAGTTTTAAAATTGCATTAAGTAACTAAAAAAACCTCAATACTCTGCCTTCTTAGTAAAACTTTACTAAAGGTTTTAACTACAGCATTCTAAAACTAAATTTATCTATTTACAAATTTGATAAATAAAAACAAAATTTATTTATACATATTAATTTATATTTGAATAAAATAGTCATGCTTATGCCTCTGAAATGCAATGACATCTAATATACATAAAGCATTAAATGACTCAAAATTAGCCATATAAACATAAAAGGAAGAAATAAAGTTATGCAAGTATGAAACTACATTAAAAAGATTTAGGATTTTGTTTAGTTTTTCTGCTAAATGTTTTGCTTAGCACATAATTTTCTAAATAACATAAATTCATTCATTTTAAATATGTTTTTGAATTCTGAAGAAAATTAAATCTCTAACTTTTGACCAAAAAAATGATTTTACAATTTCACTGGACTAGTTATATACAAATATTACTTTTAGCTAGGATAAAAGCTAAGCAGAATAAACTTCATTCCCAGTTCCCTTCCCATATTCTGATTTCCTTCTGGCTATAGAAGTAATTCCTATTTCAGAATGGTTAGGTCATCTTTCTTTCTTCTTCTTTTTTTTTTTTTTTTTTTTGCAGGGGGCGGGGTAGATCATTTTTTGTATTTCTATTTTTATGCTTCAATTCCTAACTAGCTGTTTTAAAATTTATCTTAAAATTATTGGAAATGGAAATATATGTCCTTCTATATTTTTAATTTGAAAAACCATGATGTAGATTAACTACAAGGATTTCACTTAAACAATTTTTCTCCTTGCCTCAACTAATTTTCATGGCTGCAAATATTGAGAAAATATGCCCCTGTCTCCCTTTCATCTCTGTTCTTTATAATTGAGCCTTTTAAAATTTAACTGTTTTCATGTTACATAAAGGAATTGATAATAAGGTTAAAACATTATAGTTTAGCATATGCTCTGTTTTCCCCATTTTATTCTCTTACAAATAACTATGTATTATGGTTAGCTTCATGCATGGATATCTGTTTTCTTATTCCTGACTCTCATTGTTTATTATAAGAATGCTAATTTTGAAATATTTTAGGGAAATACAAAAATTGTCTTCAGTTTGGTGTACTAAGAAAATATTAGCAGTATCATTAAAAGAAGCAAATGCCTTTTTTAAAAACGTGTCCTGAATCTGAGGTTCTTATTTGCATACAGTATTACTACATATTTGCATAAACGAAGTGCTGATGCATGCTCCTACAGACTTCTTTCCTCAACACCCCTGTTTCTGAGTATCTCAGTGTAAATCTCCACCAGTGCCTTTATTGTCACCTGTTATCTTAAAACGTTTTCTATAGGAGAGAAAACTTCAATATATGCAGGTAAGTTTAAATGGGTCTTCCCTCCTTTAGTTTCCTTACTTATTAAATGATTAGGGTAGCACTATATCAAGAGATACCTAGAGTCAATTTAAAACTTAAGTCAAAATATTAATGCCTGAGGAAAAAGAACTAACATACCTTGGTTAGATATCTCAGATTGCTATCCTCCTGAACTATTTCCAACTTGAGTTTGTGAACTGCGTGTTATTTCAAGATTGGATGATTAGTATCCAAAAGTAAAATATTTACTCAAGGCAACATTTGGTCTAACATAGTCAGCGGATGAAGACAGATGAGTTTGAAAGACTTCTCTCTCCTTTTTTTTTTTTTTTTTAGGTTCTAATCAGAGTATATCATACTCCACAATTGTGACTCTTGATCTTCTAAGCTTGATGTATATTAAAAAAAAATCTAATACAATGACTTCAGACAACCACACTATTTCTTAAAAGAACATATTGCTGTATAATGTATATACAATATATATATATATATATAATAATTTATAAGTTTTCTATTCCAAATCATTTATTCAAACACATCATATTTTTATTGTAAAGGAAATTCAAGAGTTTGGAAAACTGCTTTTTAAAAGTTCTGTTTGGGGCTGGGGTGTGTCTCAGTGGTAGTGTACTTGCCTGGCATATGTAAGGCTCTGGATTCTTTCTTCAATGCTAAGAAAGAAAGCAAGAAAGCAAGCAAGCAAGAAAGAAAGAATGAAAGAAAATTATGTGTGAAGTCTCTTTTAAAATTTGATGAAATAACTAAAATATATTCCCTGAATTTTATTGAACTCTCTTTCTTGCTTTCTTTGTTTTCTCAATCATTATCATCTTCATTAGTTTAAGCTACCAATATTCTTTCCCTTCTATGTAATTATACAGTCAATGTCGCTCATGTGAGTCCTTTTTATTGTTTTTGTTAAACTCTGGTTAAGTCATTAACAACCTTTCAAAATTCTTATGTCTGTTTCTCATTATAGTCACACAGCAAATATAAAGAAGCTCAGGATAAAGAGTCAGAAGACTTATTTTGGAATAGCAGGGAGACTCTATTTTGGCCCTCTTTTCCCTTTTAGAGAAGTGAGGCTAGTGGTCCTCCAAGGTCCTAGAACATTTGTGTATAGGATTACCTAAAATGAAACCAGTAGGTGGTTGGTGAATTCTGAGCTATCAAAATTACACATTCCAAGTGGTTCATTCTAATTAAAATGTAGTCTCACACTTAATCAAGACTATTCCCTTTAATAATTTAATTTCCCCTTTGTAAATCTTTTGTACATTAACTTTCATTTCTATGTGTTCCTTCTGAAGGGTGTTCTTCATCTGCATCTGCTGGTTTTCTACATTAAATATCATTTATAGAATCACATAGCTGAAGGGAATCTTAGATAATTATGGTAATGCATTTTACTGATAAGCTGAGTTAAGTCAGGAAACAATGCAGTCCTTTATTTTAAGAATTATTTTGTGTAGGAATCATTTTGTGCACAAATTCTGTAATAATCTGGAGCTATTTGGGTAGCACAACAAAAGAAGGAGTTCATTGCAAGATAGATCTTACACATGATATGTACCATGATATTACCACATGATATGACCATGGGGGTTTCCTAAGTGCTGATTTAGACATTAGTAGCAAGAACTACAAAATGATGTTCTCAAAGTATTTCCAAACTTATTATGCTTAAAGTTAGCAATGCCACTAAATTTACAATAAGGAAGTTGATCCATGAGTAACTGTTGAGGAAATTTGCCAACCGTTTTTCTTGAATTTTATCAATGCAAACTTACTGAGATTTCTTTTTTTTATGAGCAAGTTAAGTTACAAATTCTCTTGCTAATTCAGACAAAGCTAGTTTATAACTGTGATGTGCACATACTAAACTTACACTGGGAATGAACATAAGGAATTGAATTCATAGTTTCAGAAGTCAGAAATAGCGATAATATTAAAAATCCAAAAATAAAGAGTACAGCATGAGTAATGGTAGTCTATGGAGGATAATATCACTAGTGAGTTAAATAGTGAGAGTAAAATAATTACAGGAAATCACTTAACATATAAAGATTATAAAATATATTCAGAACATTTTTCTACTAAAGTCTACACAAAAGATTTAATTATTCACATAGGAAATTATAAACAACAGTTACTCAGAACATATCAAGAAGCAGTCATATACAAATTTCTAAAATCTCCTTGCTCAATAAAATGATCTCTGCTTTTGGAATATTCTATAAACACAGAATTGATCCAAATTAAATTAATTTTGTAGATATCCACAGCATATAAAATCAAGGTGTCATTGATTTATCCATAATATTCATGTTGCAAAAATGTGTGTGATTTTCTTTATTATTTAAAATAATGTATCAGTTTATTGAAATAGTTACATAAGCCTGATCTTTAGTCATATTAAAATGAAGAAAAAAGTAAAAAATGAAAGAACATATTAAATATAGAAAGTAGTTTTTAAGTTGAAAATGTGAAACAATTTAATGAGAATCATGAAGATATTAAATAATATTTACTTATATAATTCTGTGAGACTTTGATATGTCTATACTATTTATACATGTTAATATATAATATGCTATTAATGATTGGATTTGAACTTGATAGGGAAAATTTTAATTCCATAATAGCAGCCAATGTTGACTTTGTAGACCTGAATCTTCTTCCAACAACTTGTCAAGTGGATGTTAAAACAAAATGAAGCATGAACCTAGAAAATATCAATGCCTACTAAATGTGCATTAAATAAAGCATAGTGACATTTCTATGAATAGAATGTAGGTTTCTTTTACTTTAAGGCAATTTATTTATTAGAGTATAATCTTAAGAGTTCAAGAGTTCAATGATCTAGTTTATGAAATAATATAACAATAGAAGAAAAAGAAACAGGTTTTAGAAGAGAAGCAAGTACACCAAATTCCCAGAGTAAATTATCTTGAGTGATAAGTATAATTCAATTTCTTGGGTGTCTCCTTAAAAAAGATTAGATAAAGGGAAACAAAAGGCACAATGGACCCATTTGGTAGAAAACTCTAGCTCAGACGAAAGTCTTGCTGAGGATAAAGTTGAGCAGTTTATATTAATAAGGAGCCTGAAACTTCCCACAGAAGCATCTGAACCCTTTGTCCTCCAGTTACCTCTTCTGTAAGCAGTCCTCCTATAAAGAGTCATCACAGCTGGCCGTGGGTGCATGCGTGTAATCCAGGGGTTTGGGAGGCTGAGGCAGGAGGATAAGGAGTTCAAAGCGAGCCTCAGCAAAAGCAAGGTGCTAAGCAGCTCAGTGATATTCTGACTCTAAATAAAATACAAAATAGTGCTGGGAATTTGGCTCAGTGGTCAAGTGCCCAAGTTCAATCCCCAGAGGTGGGAAAAAAGTCTTCACAGCACATACTGTATATATTTCACACCAGAGACATTTGTTAAAATTTGTAGTAAGTCATAGGACTATGTATGTCTCATCTAATTCATCAAAATTTCTCTTTGGTAAGTCTCATTATCATCTTATTTTGGAAATGGGATACTTAGAAGCAGAGTAACTAAATAACAAGCACAGGATGGTATCATGCCTGTGGAGTAGGACTAGGATTCGAACCTGGAGGCCATAGAGTCTCCTCCTCCATGTGTCTGACTGCTCTGCTCCATGACTTTCTTAATTTTTGTCTTACAATATGGGATAATAAGCAAGGGACAGTCAAAGTAATACAGCACTTTTCAAAATGCAACATAGTATTAATTTTAGAAAGGATGCTGGCCTGTCTCACATTATCACAACTAATCAATACTTGGATATGCAGGTCAAACCTCTCTAATGAGCTTCATTATGAGGAAGATTGAGATAGAACATATATAATCACCATGGGAAAGCCCATTTATTTTACTTACTTATTTAAAATTTCTGTATACTCAACTCTCTTGAAATTAACCCCAATCATATTTGACCTGTATGGATAATGTCCATTTTATTTCCAGAGCAATTATGTTTGCTTTATTAAACCATTTGGTTTTCAGTTATATTTCCCTTGTGGTTCCTCAGTTTTCTTTTTCTATCTCCTTTACATATTCAACCCGTTATATTCTTCTGTTCCTTTTTTCGTGTGGGGTGGATGGGGAGAAACCAGGGACTGAACTCAGGGGCACTCGACCACTGAGCCACATCCCCTGCCCTATTTTACATATATTTTTTAAATGTGTTTTTTTAGTTATAGGTGGACACAACACCTTTATTTTATTTTTATGTGGTGCTGAGAATCAAACCCAGTGCCTCACATGTGCCAGGCGAGAGCTCTCTATCACTGAGCTGTAGCCCCAGCCTTATTTTGTATTTTATTTAGAGACAGGGTCTCACTGAGTTGCTCCAGCACCTCACTTTTGCTGAGGCTAGCTTTGAACTTGAGATCCTTCCACCTCAGCCTCCCGAGCCACTGGGATTATAGGCGTGTGCCAGCACCCTGGCCTGTTCCTTTTAAATAGAAGGAGTCCCTAAAAAAAAAAAAAAATCAATAATGTTTGAGATATAAAAGTTAACTCACAGCATTTACTGATCTTGGCTATAAGTCATTCATAGTAGCTCAGGAGACCAGTCTGTAATGGCTTCTATTTAAATGCATGTAGCCACCAGTAATCCTAAAAAAGGACTACATCGAATCCAAACATAATGCTAGCAATGTGTTACAATGTAGACATCTCATAATCAATGTCAAATGCTTATTGATTGCTAGCTCTGGGGAAGACATCGAGCATCAATACATTCAAGTTCTCATGGTTTAAAAAAATAAAATCTGTAGAAAATCTTCATCTTCACTGAGAGATAATGAGGTTATGGAGTTTGTCAAGGATTAAAAATATATACTTAGGAATACAAAAACTAACAATGATTTTTTTTTTTTTTTGCATTGAAAAAATCTCCCTAGGGAACTAAATTTTGGTTTAGTTAGAGACTTGTTTGGTTGGACTCACCTGATCTCTCTTGTGACTAGTTAAGCATCAACTGAATGTTTCTAGATGTGAAACTGTGACTCAAATCAACTTCTCTCTTGGAGAAGAAATGTAAGTCATTGCCCGAAATTTTTCTTGTTGATTCTCAGCTTTCTAAAAAATACTTCTTGTTTTTATGTCAGGTAGTGAAACTCACTACAGAAACTCATTTTTTTTTATGAAAACAGTACAGCATTTTTCATTATAAAGCAGGTCTGAAAAAATTCCTATTACATGTATTTTCATCTACTTAAAAATATTTTTGAAGATGTCTTCTTTTTTAAAAACATTTTTCTAGTGTGTCTATGTGCAATTTCAGCCTAATGTGGTAGAACTTTTATTACAGATAAAGGGCAATATCACAACAGGGAACTGGAAAGTATTGTGACCAAATGACCTGTCTGTTGTATTGCTCTTAATTCTAAGAAATTATACCATAAATCTGAAATTGTCTTTCAAAGCCATGTTGAAGAATTGCCATTATTTATCCCTGAAAAATAAGTACTCTAATCAATCTTTCAAACAAGTATTGGGTAGTCATGGCAAAAGTCTTTAAACTCTTAGTAGAAAGTTTTAAATTCGAATTCTTGTTCATAATTTTCATTCAGTTTTCTCTTCAATCTTAATATTTATGAGGATTTTCAAGTCATTCATTGACATATTCATGTGCTATCATGATTTTTATTTTTTACCATCTAAATAAAGATTAAACCTACCATTGTGTTCTTACAGAGTAGGAAGTGAAGAAAGAGTTGCTAACAAAATTGCATAGCTTATTGTCAAGGTAAAATAACAGAGACTGGATCACTGTGCTACTTGATTTCCATACCTATTTGGGCCTTTCTTGATGCTAAGGATTGATACACAGGGGGAAGTATATTAGGAACTTGAGAAAAACTTATTCTCTACCCTTCAGTGTTCACAGTCCAGTTGATTCAAAACAAAATTTTAAATTACTCCAGGTTATGGATTCCTTTGGTTCAAAATATAAGCTTAAATTTTAAGAGAAAACTATTTTCCATATTTTATAAAACATATATTGTAAAAAACTTAGATTTGAAAATAGCACCTTCAATTCCAGCACAATCTTAAATGAGTAGAAGTTCCATGAAACTACATTCTCAAGATGGTTTTTATTCAACATTTGCAAAGTTAATTGATATTTATAATGATGACTGGAGGAAAAAATATTCTGAAGTCTTTAAATTATAAAACCAAATACTGAATTATATTTAAAAATTAGGGGATAAAATCTATGCATTGATTCCTAAAGGTTTTGGAAATGAGAACCAGGAAATTAGTCAAATACTTCAATTAATTTTCAGAAAAAAATAGGCATTCCTGTATTAATATTTTCTTTTGTTTTATGTAATGTGTAGGGATATTCTTTTAAATCAGGCAATTACTTCTTGATTTGGTAGGGAATACAATGGGATAATTTTTAATTAACTAAATTATACTTTTCCCAATTCTTCAATCATGCACATACCAAGATAAGAGAGAAAGAACTAAGCAGGAATATCGTGTATGTGGCCAAACAGGTCGTTTCTGCTGTAGGGTATTTGTCCTAATAAATCAACAGGCATTTTTTTGGAAGAACTCAGATATACTCCAAAACATAAAGAGGATCTTAAAATTAATGCCTATCATTCTGTATCTTAGGATCCATCCTCCTCACAGCCACGATTGTTATTGAGAGTTTAGATGGGCCCCGAATGTGCCCAGTTAGAATAAGTGCAATTCGCATAAGTAGTGATCATGTGTCCTGGGTCAATTTAAGTACTACCTGTGATTGCCACAAGAATCTTCAAGATTAGGCCTGGCCTCTTCTTGTGGCTTGAATCCCTGCTGCCACACACCTTTTCCAGCAGACCTGAGCCTAAAAGAGTAGTGGTCTCAGAATCATACCAAGGAGTAGAAGAGGTTAGATGTCATATTTTTATGGAGGCAGACAGATGGAGACAGAATACCCTCATCAGACTGTAATTTCTGGAATGGATTGGATTCTCATAGTAATAGTAGCTCGTGGAACCAGTGATTTTAGAAAATTGGCCATCTGACCACCTGCAATTGACAAATGAGATCTTGCCTCTCGTAACCTTGAACTTGGGCCTACGATTCTTTGTTCCTTCCTCTTGCCATTAAAGTCTCATATTAATTTCATCAATATCATCATTGCTGTTTTTCTACTTCCCTTCTATATGCCGGATGTATGAGAATTGGTTTATATAGTCTTCAACTCAGCCTCAATTAACTTTAAGGATATTTGAGCCAGATGACACAATCATACTTCCTGGAAATTGCTCTTATCAATGTCAGGGGTTTTGATGATTTCTGAGAATGGACCCAGAAGGAGATTTGGCAAATAAAACTGCTGAAATGATTTTAACTGAGATAGTTTCCAAGACAACATAGATGGAATTGTTTTTTTAAAAAAAAAAAAAAAAGAAAATGAAATTCCAAGGAGGTGGCAAAGGAACACATTGTGAGAACTAAATGGAGGCCCCGATGGGGCACGGTGACCTGGGAATCTGGATAAAGCTGGTAAGGCATTGAGAGGAAGGCCACTTTTCTCATTTGGTCATATAGACTCAGATGTGCCATGCTGACCTTGAGAGATTTCAAGTGCCCTGAAAAGCAGCCTCGGTCAGTGTGTGCTGTTCTTTCATTTTTGTGGAAATAACCCTTCAGTGGGATTCCCAGTAGATATTACAACAACCAGGTTGATGCTCCCCCTGGGATGGGCCATCCCTTCCCGTTAATAGTTGAGTGTCCCTAATGAGCCTTTCAGTATCAATATGGTTCTTTATGGGATACCACTCAAGCTTTGACTGTGACATATGTATCTTCTCAGACCATGTTCTTTAGTGGGCTCTTGAATCTCTTTGTCTCTCAATAGAATTAGTTTCAGGACTTTTGACTGCATTGTCATAGCTTTTATGTTGTTAAATATTAGATGCTAACAAGCTATGGCTATTTCAGTTACTGAGAGAATAAGTAAGAAGATTGTTTTCTTGTTTGTTTTGTTTCACTCCTGGTGCTAGTGACTGAACCCAGGGTCTCATGCATGCCAGGCAAGTGTGTTACCAGTGTTCTACATTCCCAGTCCAGGATGGGAGAATTTTATTTTGCTCTTAGTTTATATGTTTGTTTGTTTTTTTTTCTTATTGGATCAATGTGTGATATCTGAATTAATGGAAATACTCAAGGAAGGAATGAAAAAAATCATTATATAGGACCAGGACAACATCATTACCCTTTACTCCTTATGTGTTTTAAAGTAATTAAAAAATTAAAATATTTCATAATGGTAGCATAATGTCAATTCTTTAAAATTGTGCAATCTGATAAAATATATTTTAAAAAGAAGTTGTTAAAGCTCCTTGTTTTGTTTCTGGCCAGTTTTATATTTCCTAGTAGATCAAGGGAAGGTTGAATACAGGTGTTCATTCATCAAAAATCTTCATCTATATTCTTTTTGACTTATTTTTCTAATTTTGTACATATTATCATTGTGCCTCAGAGAAATGAAATATCAGCACAGTTAATTAAAGAAATATATTTAGGTTCTTCAAAGGAAAATTAATAATGTGTTAAACTAAGCCTTAGTACATATTTCTAAATTATGATTAAAAGAAATAAAATGGGGTATCAAAATAATAGTATGAAATATATGTAAATATACATGTTCCTGTGCAGAAAATGATCATACGTTTTAAGAAACACATTAAACACTTTGTGTTTTTAAGAAGTCAATAAATAGCACCCTTCTTCCCCACACAAGTCCTGAAATGAATCAAAAAGCAAAACAACGGGTGATAGAAAGTACCACTATTACTGTTATAACTGATCATTTTGTACAGTATGGCTCACACCTTAAAGCATGTAAGCTAAACATTCAGAGCCCAGAGACCATCTGGAGAACAAACATTCTACAGGCAGAACAGCTCCCCAGGGAGAGGAACAGAGAAAATGAGATGGAGGGAGACAGAGGAGAGAGAAAGAGTAAAGGAAAGAAAACAGAAGAGAGAAAGGAGATGTGGAGATCACATGCCTAGTGGTTCCTTCCAAATATTCCAATTAAATACTCTCTGGTGCAGAATGAATGGGATCGGGTAGTGGGTTCTGAGTGTTGTGTTAGTGGAGTTCATTATTTGAAGAAGAGTCAAAAGCAGAGTAAGAAACTTTTCCCCAAAGAAACAGACATGAAAGAAATCAAAGGCAGCATACAAAATAAGAAAAGAAGTAAAAGAGGTAAGAGATGGCTTTAATATAATAAATAAATAAATAAATATTTAACTAAATTTTTCATCTAAATTAATATTCACAAGGACAACTAACAAATCTCCTATACATTATCATATAATTAAGAGTGAGTTTTTCAGGGAAAAAAAAAGAGTTACCAGAGATTAAAGTGATTACCAGAAATCTCCATTTAAGAGCATGAGTAAAGGGATACTGGGAATTCACACTACAGCCATATGCCCCTTATTCTCCTAGGGAGTAAGACTCCAAATTACATAAGGCAGAACAAGTTGATCCTCCATCAAAACAAGCCATAAGAAAATTTCTGCCCAAACTACTTTCAACCCCACACCAAGTACTCAACGCTGGTTTCACCATTAAATTTGGCATATCCTTTTAAATAAAGGTTTTCATTCAACATTTCTGCAGAGACACCTACTAAAACTGCCTAACTCATAAATAACTAAAATAATGGGAGATGATAACTACCTATAAAAGCATTTATATATATATATATATATATATATATATATATATATATATATAAATAGCCTAAGAGTCATATAGGATAAAACCTTTTTACTACCCTTTAAAAATTATTCATCATCGAATCACAAAAGTAGAACATTTCTATCCACATCATTTCATCATATAGTATTAATTTTTGCAGAAAATAGAAACAATTTTGCTCAAAATATTGGTGGGGCAGGAAATTTTTTCATGTGTTTTCTTCATCATTTTCTGTACTTTTCATTGATATCAGTCCTTTACCATCCAGGGTCATTGCCAACAGGTAGGTCAGAGTGGAAAGAGCTTTCAATATGGCTGTCTCTCAGCATATTCTAGAGCTGTACTGAGCACTGAAAAGCCTTCACGTGGGAATAATTCTAACACACACACACAAAAATAACATTAGTGTAAAAGCAAAATTGACACATCCAGTAGAGTTCTTTTGACCTAGTTTTAAAACAAGTTTTAAGAGGGATCAGTGTCAGGGTGTACCAATGCTTGCTCTAGCAAAATATACCTGAAAAGGCTGGTCAGTATTCAGATAGTCATCTTCTAGACATAGGACCGTCTTGGTATTAGGATTTTCTAGAGAAGTAACCACTAGGATATGCATACACATATGCATGCACATTCACAAAAGAGAGTTTTTGTTTTGTTTTGTTTTAAAGAATGGGCTCATGCAATTGTGAAGGCTGGCAAGGACCTCGGAGGAAAAGCTGCATTCAAGTCGGAAGGGAGCTTGTTGAAGAATTCTCACAAAAATCACGAGTTTACAGATTCATGTCCACAGCATCCCATTCTTAGGGAGAAACTCCACAACTATGTGGGTTAGTCTATTCTGGGAATGCCATCTAATTCCTTTGTGAGCCCATGGCTTATTGACACAACCACATTCATGTAGCACTTGCTAGCTATCAGGAAAATGGCAGTGATCTGAGGATTACAAACAGAAATATGACAGAATTAAATTTATATTCTAGAAAGATAACTCAAGCGTTAATTCAGAAGAGGGAACATTGTGATTGTCAAAATTAAATATGGGGTTCAAGTGTGAAAAACTTGTGTTTTTCCCAAACTGTTTATTCTCTAAACAAAGACTGAAAAAAAAATAAACAGCCATTTTCTTTCTTCTTCATCTTTGTTCTCGTTTACTTATTAAGTCAGTATCGTTTCAGGCAAGATCTAATTTTATTATTTGAATATATAAAAAAACAAAAGGAGCCCACAGAGGAAGAATTCTCAGTTGACAATCCTCAACTTGTTGAATCTATGCTGGGTCATTCAGGGTCTGACGTTGCTTTGGTCCCCCAACAACCCACGTTAAATGTTCTGTCCTGCTCAAATCCACTTTGCATGGAAATGTTGGCATTTTTCATTTAAAAAAAGAAACCATATAAAAGGAAATATTTCTTCCTTTGCCATGTACTTGAATGGAGCAAAAGAGTTATAGTGAAGTCACAAATTTTATATGGTAAGATAAAAACCTTGATTCTCACCAGAAATTAAGGCGAGGGGGAGGAAGAGTAGTTTTACTTTAAGGTTCTTTATTAGCAAAGTCCCCAGGTTTTCTCTCACTGGGCATACAAAATATGTGAGGCATCTCAATGGGCACCTGCAGGCATACATCTCACCATGTAATATTAAAACACTGAAATATGCCACGTATCCTGATTACATTGAATATAAAGAATGTTGTAAAATTTGTGTAATTTGTTTTCTGCAGTGCTCAATGATAGATGTGAATACATGGCTTACAATAGCATGCCATTATATTTAAATGGCTTTCATAATCTACCTTTATCACTGAAAATTTATTTTCATCTTAACTTGTAAAAAAATAGAGAAAACCAGTTTTTATTTTTAAGCATGTTGCTCAACTATATATAGAAATGCATTTAACACTAGGCCACATTGTATCTTAGTGCATTCTTATACAGAGAATTTAAATGTATAAACAATCATAACTCAAGTTTCCTATTATTATGTGAACCTATTGTTTTGTTACATATACCTCTCCAGTCAGTTTGCTTATGCTATTTCCTCCTGTTGAAATTATTTTTCCTTATTCTTTCTGGATGTTCAAATGCAGTTTAACTCAAAGGCCACCTTTTCCAGTGCATCTCCCCTATCTGCTATTGCTGCACTTAAATTCTTTAAATTCCAACAACTTTTCAACTCTATTCTACACAGCTTTTTTCATCCTTAGGAGACTACTCCTTCAAGGTAGGAGTAGGCAATCATTCAACAGAACACTCTTAAATATATATATATATATATATATATATATATATATATATATATATATAATCAAACTACTATATATATAGTAGTTTGACCTAATAACTTTATTTTATTTATTTATATGTGGTGCTGAGGATTGAACCCAGGGCCTTGCAAGCGAGGCAAGCACTCTACCACTGAGCCATAACACCAGCCCCTCAACACAACACTCTTGATGTAATAGTAAAAAATGTATGTTTGTTTAAATATTGAATTAGTGGACAAAGACTTGGAAAAAATATGCAAAAAATCCAAGAGCTGGTTCTAGAACTAAAATATTCCTAGAAATTCAAGAAATAATTTTAGTTCTATATATTTTGATAAGCTGAATACAAAAGCCTGATCAATCAAGGGAAATCCAAGAGCAATTGTTCAATTTTTATTATATAATAGCTTTTTCTTTGATTCCTATGACTTTACAAAGCTATGCTTAATAAATGACAATGGGTTACTTTTACTTATTTTAATGGAACTATGTCCTAAATATTAATAATTTAAAAGTATAAATAGTGAGCCTATCAAAGAATAAACCTCGAGAAACAAATGAATTTCATAAAATAGAAGTATCACTATAACACTAGGAGGAGAAATAATCATGGTGTATAAGAAATAGGTATAATCCTGAGAGATCTTATGACTTACATATTTCTGAGAATCATTAATATCCACTTATTCTTTTACTCAAGAAATATTTATTGAGTACTTGTTTTAAGTCTGGGACTTTTACAAATGCCAAGGAGACAAAAGTAAAGGGACAAATTCTATGCTCACAGTAAACACATATATAATCAGTCAGGTGGCCATATACTACAAAGATAAGTCAAAGAATGTTGGAAGTTGGATATGACAATTTTTGCAAGGCTTAAATACTCTGCAAGAAAGTATTTAAGCTGAGCTTTGAATAAAAGGGTAATGGGAGGAACATGAACCACCAAAGAGTTTTCCAAACCAGGTGCATAGCAATGAGAAAATGTGTGGAATCTTATTAGGGTAATTGAGGAAGAATGATAGGCTCTTATAGTGAAAAGATTAGGCAAACAAAGACAGTGGGGATACAGTGAGGGTGTTCATGGGGAGCCCTGACAGGTCATGGTTAAGATATGGGATTTTGTTGTGGGATCTGAAGTTATTGGAGAGCTTTTGCGGTGGACATAGCTTTAAAACTGTCCTCTTTAAAATGTCCTGCTTCTGTGTGAGGAGCAGGTTAGGCTGAAGTCATGGTACTTAGCAAAGGTGAAGCATGGAGACAACTTAGGAAGGATGGCAATGATCTAGGCAGGAGATACAGGTGCCTTGTAGGTCAGAGGTTCTGGAGATGATGAGAAATGGTTGGATTCTGGATGTGGTTTGATTCAGAATCAAGGTCATATTGTTCATTAAGATTTTACTAAGGAAGATTCTGAATGTAGATTAAAGAAGGGTCTTTTTTTTTTTCTGGTGGGGATTCCATTATCTCGTATCTATAGAGTAATTACCATCACACATATTCTCTAGAGAAGCTCGTCTGCTATGATTAAACCTGGCTCTCAGAGAGACCTGGGTGATAGGCTTTGCTTTGCAAGATGAATCCCAGAGCTCCTAGCCTGCTATTCCCTTCACTGAAGTTCACGTTTTCTCAGTTTCCATCTGTATGTCTTAGAGGAAATTTGACTTAAAATATATAAAGCATTTTTAGCATTAAAAAAATCTGAATATTGACTAAATAGATAGCTTCACAAAAAAATTGCTAACATTATTTTCAAAGATTAGTGTAGGTATTTTCAGGAATATGAATTTTGTAAGCTGAAAACAAACACACAGTGAGTCATTTTTGTGGCAATGGCTTTTAGCAAGCAAGCTATATGGGGGATGGTTACATTTTATAGTAGTATTTCCTGTTGCCTTACTTTTAAATGTGTGTTTAAAATGTAAATATTCTGAAAAGTATGCCTAAAGAGATAATTTAACAAATTATTTCTAAGTGGCAAAATGTAAATGTATTGCTAGTCTGACCAATGGCCTATGTGTTTATTTTGAAACATTAATAGCCTATTTTTCAAATTCCAAAATATTTCTCCATCAGCTGTGCATTTAATTTAACACACAAATCAGCTAACACATTTTATTACAATGATGATATTATGCTGGAGAACATTTATTATTAGCATGTTAGAGTTCTAACCTCTTTTCTTACTCTTCTTGAATAAGAATTGGAGGATTCTTAGAGATTTCTTAGCTACTTTTATATTTAGGATGCTAGAACATGATGCGAACGCCCATATTTTAATCAGGAAATGTGGACATTGACAGTAAAGTCTTCCTCCTCACACATTTATGAGTCATTTTTCCTATATAAGATTCTTTTCTGCATATTTCCTCTTTATCCACACCTGACTCAAATAGAATCTCAGCCTCTGGAGTCAAGCATTCATTGTGTTCTTTTCCTTACCCTCTTCCTCTGGAAACTCAAGGAAAATTTAAGTCATTGTACATTTATAGACAGTCCCTCAGGTGCTTGATATTCTGGTCAGGTGGCAAGAAGTAAAACAGGGAATTAAACACAGCCTCTGCTTTCTGAGGAGGTGACTTCCAAGTAATTTAAGTTAAATATAACTAATGAAAAAACTGCCATTAGTGTGGAGAGACTAAATAATTGATAAATTAATGACTCCTACCAAGTGCTTCTTACAGAAAAAAAAAACAATTACAGGGCCTTTAAAGTATCCAGAAATAAGTTTTAACTCTTTATTTGTCCTATCAAAGCTACATTCTGTCATCTCTTTCAAGATATTTTTGTTAGATCCTTATTTTTTATTTCAGTGTTGTGTTAATCCTTGATCTTAAAAGAATTTTTAAACCTAAGTATGAGAGTTGGAAGACTGTAAGAAATAGAAAAAATGAATTTTCTATCCAGAATCATTCATGTTTATTCCATCAGGGACACACTGCATTAAAATACAGAAAAGAACCATCTCTTTTTAAGAAGGTACAGTTACTGCCAGGTGCAGTGTCACATGCCTGTAATATCAGGAGCTTTGTGAAGCTGAGACAGGAAGATTGCAAGTTTAAAGCCAGCCTCAGCAACTTTTTGAGGCCCTAGGCAATTTAGAGAGACCCTGACTTTTAAAAGTAAGTAAATAAATAAAAGGGACTAGGGATGTGGCTCAGCAATTAATTGTCCCTAGGTTCAATCCCCAGTACCAAAAAGAAAACAACAAAAATGTACAGTCACCAAGGGCAATAAAGATGGTACTGAAATTTTGTTGGGAATAGTCTCATTGATTAATGCTATCTTAGTCCCCTTTCAGTGAAAACATAGATCTTATATGTTCCCATAGAAAAGTGATGGGAAACAAGTGATTTTCCTTGCTACAGAAGATGTTATAATGATTGCACATAGATTTACTAAAACAGAATACAGTCATTGTCAGAATTATTGACGTTTAATTCTATCTTTTTGAAAATGAGATTGAATAAAAGTCATACATGTTTAAACCCTGGGTTGCAAATTTTAGATGATTTCAAAAGATTATATAAGAGTAGAAATTACAGTGTTTTACCCTCTGTATTCTTTTTAGTATTGTTCTGTTATGCTTCCAGTGAATAATACTAAATATGAGAGAATACAATGAAATGGTTATTTAGTTTTTTTGTTAGATTTCAGGGTTCAGGATTTTCTAATCTCATTAGCAAAAGAAGAAAAAAACTCTCAGAACCACAAATATCTCAAATATTTAAGTTTACTGAGCTTATAATTAGCATAAGAAATATTTCCTCCTAGAGCTTCAAGACCACAGCCAGATAATTTTTCTTAAAATTACAGATGGAAATCTAGTAAAATAATATACACATGAAGAATTTTCTTTTTAAAAATACTATATTGTCAATAAATTTCACAATCTACAGCATTAACTGTGTAAGAGCTAATTACTTTTAAAAGATATTGTTATCTGATGTGTAATGAAATTTGATTATTGTGCTGAAAGAAAAATAAATACATGTTAAGTGGTTTTGCTTAATAAATATTGTTAAGGTGATAGCTTTTATTATCTGAAATGATAGAATTTCAACTCACACAGTACGTTTGGCTTGATCACTCTTTTCTGCCCAAGAATTTTCAAGAGAAAGTGCAAAATATATCAACTAGAAAAGAAAATCTGTGCTTTTCTTATTCAATAAAACTTTCTTCTCAGATATATAAATGGCTATTCATTTCGATTCTCATCCCATGAAATGTGGACACCAATGAAGAAATAGGATCTGCTAAATAGAGGGCATGTATCCTGTTTATATGAGCAATGGAGATTTATTTAGGGAAAGAAGAAACAACAGAAATAGGCAGAGCTGTTTTGTGTCCCATTCTCTATGTATGATGTGACATGCCAGTTTATCACACTTCAATAAAGGTGAGCTCAAGACTTCAGTATCCCCTACTGAACAGAAATGCAGAATTGAGCTGCATCCATTCCCAAAGTTACATGTACATTGCTCTAGTTTTATTCCATAGAGAATTTATGTTCCATATTCAATGTTTCCATAAATCGTTCATATGGCAGCAAGTAAAATTTAACAAAATTCATGATGCATATGTGGAGTTTTCTAAGCAATCTGTGAGTAAATCCATAGGTTCTTTAAAAGTCAGGAATTTTTCTCAAGCTACATCATTCAAGTTTTTCATTTAAATAAAAATGTAACATACTTTAAAACATTTTTATTCTTGACTATCCCACCAATTTCGTAAAACAGGACTCAGTTTCTGCATATATCATGGATGGGATATATCATGTATACTTGTTAAACCACCAAGACAAATGTTCTGCTTTTACTTTCTAAAATTAGAATTTATGAACATAATTTTCCCTCTAGCAAAGCATATTTGATTTCTCTTTGTAAGTGGTGGGAAAGGAGATAGAAGAAAGAAGATTGCTAATTGCAGGGCAGTAACAGTTCACTATTTATTTATCTCTGATTGTTAGGCAAAATAAAATGATTCTTATATATTGGGTATGTTCTGTTGTTTGTTACAGAAGAATAAGCCTCCCTAGATATTTAGAGACATTATACATGTCCACTCCTGACCTATGTTTATGCTACAAATAGAAATTTAATTGTTACTTCAATGTAGGTCCATCACAACCATCATCTTTTCACGTTTGAATAGACTTTAATAACTACTCTTCAATCTTAATAATTTCTGCTGCTAGCACATTATTATCAAAATAACATGTTTTCCTCCTGTGGGCTCAGTGTGTATTACAGGTTGCAGTGTTTAGAGAGATGACAATGACAGGAAATACATTGGGATATGCTAAAGAAAGCACACATGAAATGCAAGACAAAAAGATCTCCAGGAACCTGGATGGAGCTAGAAAGAATGTTCTTGTTTTGGAAACTGTGCAACAGACTTACCATTTTGTTTGAGGATAGCAAGGAATCTTAAGAAAAATCAGAGGTGGGGCGTGGGGGTTGAAACAGCTAAATTCTCTATGGGAGAACTGTATCAATACTCTGATGGTTTTCAGGCTCCTCCTATAAACCCTTGTTAATAGGGTTTGTCCCATATATGTCTTGACAGTCCTGACAGAAATCTCTGAGCTTGTATTGGAAGTTCAGTAGGAACCAGACAGAGTACAGGGGCTGCTAAAGTATTAGAAGGCAGGTTTCACCAGGAGTCAAGAAATAGCTTTGTAAGGTTGCATTCATATTCATGTATTTTGTCTCTTTAGGCTAGCTGTTGGAGAAAATTTACAAACGACAGACCTAAATAAATAAATAGGAAAGACAGAAGCCAGGAAACAGATTTTCAGTTTTTCCTAAATCAGGTTACTAAAAAGTAAAAGAAATTAGAGGACAGTGTGACAGAGAAACCATTAAACATATACTCAAAGGTTGAGCAAAGAGTGATATTCACAAACGACTATATACAGACAACTGACACCAAAGGACATTAGTATGAGAATATTTATATCAGTCTAATTTGAAAATTCTATTTATTTGGATTTATGTCTATATAATTATTTGATTTGAACACAAATTCTTCTTTTATTCTTTCTTTTTCTTTTATTGTGGTACAAATAAAAGGGTTGAATCCAGGGCCTCATGCATGCTAATCAAATACCTTATTACTGAGCTATGCCCCCAGTCCCTTTTGACCTAAATATTGGTCCAAGTCCATTGCCATGTATAATACTACTGAAATTCTTATCTCTACAATATTTTTGCTTTCAGATCTCATTTTCAGGAAATGAAATTGTAGTTCTTTCTTAGAAAAGCAAGATGACTTATTGACTCTGTGGCAATTATGCACAGAATTCATTGTTGTTTTCTTAATAAATACACCAAATTTCCCCCTATTGGTTTCATCTAAAGACTAGCACATTGTGCTTTGATGGAGCCATAGGAAGGGAAAGTGTTCTTTTCTGCCAGGCACTGGATGATTCTATGACCCTAACCTATCTGACCTTGGTGGCTCTGCGTTTATTCTACTGGACAATGCAACTCATATCACCTATAAAATCTTTATGACAAATCATCTCCAAAGACAACTTTAAATATCTTGAAGAAAGTTTACAATATACTACTTCTTCCTATGAAAATGCTTCTTTTCTCAGTGATCTGTTTTCCCATTAAATTTATAGTTAACAGTTAAAAGTTTATAGCTTATACTTAAGAGTTTTCCAAGAAGAATTTTACCTATAATTTTAGGAAAAATATTCCATGTTTTCAAAGCATCAACTTGAGAAATCACATAAATCTAATGACAAATCTGGTGACTTTTACTTTTCTTTTAGTGGAAATCTAAGAGAAAACAATTATGTTGAAATTTCTTGTAATTTAGAATTCATTAACATGCTTAAAATATTTCTCATAATAACTGCTGTACTGATAATAATCAATACAGCATATATTGCTGATTCTAGACTTTAAAAATCCAAATAAAGTGTACTTTAGATTTAAATTTTTGCTTTTTTTTTAAAGTTTTTACAGTTCAGCAAATTATTTACTTTTATTTGCAATTAACAAAGCTCCACTCTGATAGTTTTTCCAATTCAACTGTTCACTTAAATTCAAAATATTCATCTGGTTGCATTCAATTTCCACAATAAATGCAAGGTATGGAATATAATGTGTGTCACAGTAACTTCTTTTCATTCATCTATACATAAAATATTAAATAATTGCTATTTATTTGTAATTGGGCCCAGTAAATTCTGACTATAACCTCCCTGTCTTAAATTTGTAGCCACTGAAGATTTGGTTAATAATGAATGAATGAATGAATGAATACATAAACAAATAAATAAATTTGGTTTTCAATTCATATGTCAGTTATGTGGATATATATTGCACATGGTCACATAGGTCACTTTCAATTCTCATCTTCTAGTGTTAAGGTATGATTTACTGAGAACCTACCAAAATAAGTGCATAATTCCAGCTATATAACTCATTTAAGTTTGTTTTTATAGTGTTAGTATAGTCAAAAAGCATTCCTTAATTTACAGTGCAACACATCATAAAACAAAAGTTTTTCCTTAATTTTTTCATCATTCAATTCATTCTCTTACTCATCCTAACCAACCAGAAATAAAAATATGTAAAAGCTTAATTTTACACTTAACACTTCTTGGCTAATCACCTTTAACATGTAAATTTTTTTAAAAAAGGTCAAACAGTTCATTGCTTAACATTAACTGTAAACTGAGCACTGATTCTATTTTTAAAAATTCAAAAAGTTAGATTGAGCCCAGTCTTTCTAAAATACAGAGATACTACATATCACCTCATTCTGCTGCTTTTGAGGTCAGTACTGAGATGGACACTCTATACTTGATACGTTAGAAGATGAAGATATATTAGATCCAGGGGAATCTTCATCCACAGATTAAACCTGTGGGTCCATTTGCCCAGTGATGTGTCTAATTAATGACTGCCTCATTCTGTTTCCCTCAGAACTCACAAATACACACTCACCTCCAAAAAGCAACAACAAAACACAAAAACTCTTACATCAAAATTTTCCTGCTAGGTGTTCACTTTTCCCAAAGTGTGCCTGGAAAATGGATTTTAAAAATTTTCATAATATATTTAAAAAGTATTCTCTTTCTTCATTTTTGCTTGTTTGAAAATCAATATTCTAGCAAACAATGATTTCACATATATAAGTAGCCTGATATCACTTGTAAATACGAATGAAGGGTGGGAAAAATTATTGCTCTCTGTAAGTATGTGTTTAAATGGACAGAGAATATAAAATTACTAATCTTTTATTCTGGAGTTTTATGTGAGTACCTCCTGCATAAGTACATTCGAAATAACTCTGATGGCACAACTGTACAATGCTTCATTGTTTCTTTTCCATGTTTCTGTATATATGTCACTGTTTCGATTTCATTTGTCAGCATAAGTCTGTTTACCCAGCTTCCTGTTATTAATTATGGGAAACAGGTTTTCTTGAAATATACGAGAGACTCTTTCAACTCTTGGCTAGACACTTCAAGGCAAGATATTGATGATTCCTTTAATGTTTGTACAAAGCAGGAAACTGAGTGAACATACATTGTTTCTTTACATAGCTTACAACTTCTTATCTCTCACAGAAAAAAAAAAAAGAGAAAGGCATAAATATAAAAACCAAATCACAGCAGTTTCTCTCCTGGTTTCTAGACACTGAGATAACAAAGTTGGATACTTTGTTCATCTGCTGCGATTAATGAACAGATCACAGTGTGAATTCTGACCTCTAATAGCCCACAGAAATAAGTTGCAAAGATCAACTCTATTAAGTACTAAAAGACAATAAGGTGCATTCTAATTTAAATCTATCCATAGAAAGACAAAAATGCTGACCTGATTATTGGTGTTTTACAGAGCCTTTCTTATAGAAACATCTGGTCAGTTCATCTAGCTTGCTTTCTCTATGTCTTTGAAATAGGAGCAAATATACTTGCATGCATTAAAATCATAAAGAAGTCAAAACATCTGGAAGTTTAAGGAGAAAAGCAAAACAGTTATGGGGGAAATCCAGATTTTAAAATGCAGATGTTTAATTGGGCTGTCAGTTTTGTTACAAGGAAATAAGAGCAGAAATAACCAGAAGCCACTGGTGGAAAATTAAAATAGTTTCAATGAGCCCTTGCCAAGCTAAAAGCAATGAAATCCATAACACAATATGGACAGGGGCTTTCTAAACCGAGATCTGAGAATGTTACCATGTGCAGTTTTGTAAATCAGCCATTTCAAAAAAAAAAAAAAATCTTTTTCATTAAAGCACAATAAAAGTTTTTCAGACTCTCCCTTCTCTCTTTGGTCATTAACATGGGGCAGTTATTCCCGGTTTGGCTTTCATCAATGACAAGCTCCCCCCACCACCTTCCTTACCCTCTTTCTTAGACCCTCTAATAGTGCAGAGTAGCCAGAAATTACAGATGCAAGAAAGCTGACAAATGACTACCAGGCCCCTCCCCCAGTGCCTCGACAGTCAGAGCCCCTGCCAGAACACGCCTGAAAGCCGCGCGCCTAGAGACAAAGACACAAAGATTCCATTTTCTCAGTGAAAATAGATTTCATGTGTAGAACACTAGTGAGAAAAATTGAAAGCTGACACATATGTGCAATTTCAGAGAGGCAGGGCTGAATATTTCAAGAAGATTGAAATTACATTTGATTGCATCAAAGCCTAACAAATGTTGTTTAACCTAAAAGTCTTTTCAGTCTGTAAAAAAAGACATTCAGTGGCAAGATATTTTATTTTATTTTATTTTATTTGAAAGCACGTGGTTGAAAAGGAAAAAGAATCTTGAGCTCAGTAGAGGGAAGCTGATTACATACTACTGTTACATAAAGCATTAACACTGGCTCACATCATGGGGTCTAGAAAATAAGAAAGAAAGTTGTTTCTGTTTTTTTTTTTTTTTTAACCTATTGAATCAAAGGGTTCAGAAAGATAATATTAAATCCTTATGAGTATGTTTCCTATAAAAAGAATCCCCTCCCAGCTGCCCCAGGGTATCATTACTGGAGAGGCAGAGAGTGGTTTATTAGACATGCAAACCTTGGCATCTGAGACTTGCCAAGCATGCAAGTTTCAGCTTGTGTGCCCAGGGCCTTGGCTGCCACAGTCCCTTCTTCTGGCATCTAGCAGTCAGGGCCGTCTGGTTGGCCGCCCACCGGTACCAGGCAGTGGGTAGGTGCAGAGGCTAGGACTGGGAGACAAAGAAAGATCAGCTACTGAGGAAGGTCAGCCTTGGCTGCCTGCATGCCCACCGACCCACTGGAGAGCTTTGTGCTCTAATAGATGGGCTTGATCCTTGCACAAAACTTGGCTTTATCTTTTAGAAAGTCATTAACAGGTTAAAATATAATTGATGGTAGCTGTCAGGGTTAATAGACCAAGAAATTACACCAGGGACATTTTAATTAAAAAAACAAAGTTTGTAACAAAGTTTTTTTAAGAAATCAAGAACACTTTTTTTTTTTTTTTACTTTCCTCCCCTCTTCCAAGTTCCTGAGATCCTTAAATATCTTTAGCCAACATGAACATTAGAGAGGAAAAGAGAGAGACAGAGACAGAGGTGACAAATTACTCCAGAATCAATAAGAGATATCTTGGAAGATACTAAGGATTATTATGACCAATAAACTAATGCTTTATTCCCATGATGCTCATGTCAGAATATATTCTAGCTATCATTTCCAGTCTAAGGAGGATGCTATAGAGCAATTAAATGAAATATTTATAATATTAACTAATGAAATTGATATTAAAATTGTAATATTAATTAATTTAATATAATATTAACTAATGAAATTGGTATTAAAATGCTCCAAGCATTTATTCATTTGCTTATCAAAAGAGAACAATACCAGTTTGGTGGTTTGGCAGCCTACGTTTTTAATGCTGTTCGGCTCTGCTGGAGTCTTAGTGAGTCTCTGATCCTCAGTTTCTTTATGTGTAACACAAAGAATTTTGCCAGTTGTAAGAAATTGTTTGGGGATCAATCTCTAAAATCAGCATTAACTCCAAAATGCTCACTGTAGAGTGAGAAGAAAGGGTGTAAATTTTTGCTGCCTTTCAAACATTAAAGTTGAATATGCAAAGCAGTTCCCTCTCATTAATATGGATAAGAAGTCCCTGTTGAATTCAGTAACATAAATCAGTCCAAAGCTATGTTGTCACCACCAAACGGACCAGTTGCTTGGTGTATTTGTTGATTTTTCAGGATGTTTGAACATTCTGTAACATTAAATCTGATACTCTGTGATTAAAAATTTCTTAAAGAATAGCTGACGTATTTACTTATACGTATTAAACTCTTCTTCCCGTTAGCCATTTGACGACTAAGGGGATGTGCACAGAATAGCTAGAGAGTGAACAAGAGTGACAAGGAACTCAGCCAGAACACAGCTTCTCTACTGTTGAGCCCACATTGCCACGCCCTCTGCCTCAGCCTCCAAAGAGGAGTCTTGCCCAGGAAGATGTGAAGTTGTCCAGTGGCTTCTTTGCAGTTTCAGGGTCATTCACGCCTCTTTAGTTGTGCCTCCTCAGCAGACTTGGGAGCCTCGCTCCAGGTGCCAGTAATCACAGAATTTCCTGGGAAGAAACCATGCTGCACTGTGAAATATAGTCAAGAAAATATGGACAGTCTTTTTAAATGAAAGAATAGAAATACATTCCTGAAGACAGAATATATAATAACTAGCTGAAGAAAACCACCAACTATGCATTCTAAACAATGTTTCTTATGGTCTTCTTCTTTTTTTTTCCTTTTTACAATATATCAGGATTCTCTAATTCAACGTTGAAAAGAAAAGCAACACATTAGCTTGCCTTCATTTTGCCTGATTGAAAGGAGAAAAAAATACATTGCTTAATCCTAGTCAATATTTCCTTATTTCAATATTTAAAAATTCAATTATTATTATGAAGAATGATATAAAGATAACATAATAGTAATAGATAAGTTAGTTTCTTTTAATTAGATGATAAAAACAAGACTAATATATTTAAGATGTTTGAGAATAAAATATAGATTTTGTTAATAATTGAGCTAATATCATTTAGTATTTTATTTTATTTTATTTACCTATGGGAAATGCTTTCAAAGCAAAAGTAAAATTAATCCTTTTACTTAATTAGCATGCTTTAGGTATCCAAAATTATTGACTTATTTTTTCAGGGATCTCTAGTTGTTATTTCATGTGGTTCATTTATGGAATAAAACACACACACACACAAACAATGATTTCTGTGGCCAAATCAATAGCCCTATATAAAAAGAAAGATTTAGGATGCTAAATGTTGGCTGATTCTTATGGATTGTTAGATTGGAAAACATCCTTACAAAAGGATAAAACTCGATTTTAACTAATTTGCTTAACTTGGGCTGAGTGATACATAATCCTTTTGTTGTTCTTTTGCATAGGCATCTTAAAATGACCAACAAATTTAAGAACAGAACCGAAGGCAGTTTGATCTACATCTCCCATGACAGTTCCACAGAGACTGAAGAAACGTGAATGTCTCCAAAGGAGAGTAGAGAGCTTCGTTAGTTGTACCCTAAAATTAGAATGTGATTAAGGTATGTCATTTCTCTGAGCTCAATGGAAATGCTTTGTTCTTTCCATGTTAGAGAATTTCTTCCTTTCTTCTCCAGCCTCTCCCCTTCTCTCTCCTCCCTTTCCCTCTCCCTCTCCCTCTCCCTCTCCCCCTCTCTCTCTCTCTCTCTCTCTCTCTCTTTCCCCCCTTCTCTCTCTCTCTCTCTCTCTCTCTCTCTCTCTCTCTCTCTCTCTCTCTCCCCCCTCCCTCTCCCTCTCTCTCTCTCTCTCTTTCCCCCCTTCTCTCTCTCTCTCTCTCCCCCCCTCCCTCTCTCTCTCTCTCTCTCTCTCTCTTTCCCCCCTTCTCTTTCTCTCTCTCTCTCCCCCCCTCTCTCTTCCCCCTTCTCTCTCTCTCTCTCTCTCTCTCTCTCTCTCTCTCTCTCTCTCTCTCTCCTTCTCTCTCTCTTCCTTTTCCTCCTCTCATTAGCAGATGTCTTTTATAATTGTTGCTGTTCACTCTCCTTTCATCAAATGTGTGCCACATCACTTAGGCAAACCAGCAGCCAGGGCACCTAAACACACATTAGAGGGGAATGGCATCCATGAGACGCTTCGACTGTCTCATCAGGGCAGTTATAATAAGCATCTTGGTGCCACTGAATGCACTGCTGTATTCAAATAATAGCTTTCATCTTCACTCTTTTTTAAATATAAAAGTAAACCTTGAAGCCCTTTGAAGGACCTCACCAAACAACATACATATGAAAATAGATCACTAAGGCTTTGAAAAACATTCTTATGTAAAATCTGTAAAGCATCTTAGCATTTTTTTTTCCAAGAAAGACCTTCAGGTAAATGATAGCTTTTAATAAGACACATGACAATCTCAATTATGAGAATCGTTACTGTGTGCCCTGTGTGCCATTTCATGTTCCCAAAGGACTTTTTTTTTTCCTCAAGCATTTCCAGGGCTGTCTACTGTTTTCTGTGTAAAGCATGCTTAAGGGACTGTCCCCCTGAAGCTACACTCATTTAAAGAAAATTTTTAAAAAGACACACACACAAAAAAGAGAAAAAACCAAACCAAACCAAAACAAAACAAAACCTTTGACAAGTGGTCAGACAGACTGGAACTACAGGATTATAGGTAAGAAGGATAAAATGAAGGGTTGAAAGCTGTAATTTCTATTTCTGTGGTGGTAACTGAATCAGCTGTTGGAGTCAGCCAATTAAAGAGATGGCCACTTGAGCTGAGCATCTAAAAGGGGACCCTTCTGAGTCTAGCAGGAAATCAGACCTCGGGCTCTGAAGATGTCTCTCTCTGTTCGCGATTCCTCACTGGATCCCATTCCCAGTTAATTTTTATCCCTCCCTTCTCTGTGGGTCCCTCTTTCTATTCGATGATTAGCCCTGTCTTTAACAGTTCCATGTTTTACTTTTCTTTCATTTCCTTTAAACAAAGGAGCATGCGTACATGTGCAAAATAGTAGTGGCTTGGCTCCTGCCTATTCTTCCATGTTGGATGACTCTAGAAAACAAAGAACGTGTTTTAAAAGGGAACACTGTGACACTGTGTTTCAAAGGACCTCCTCAATCCAGTGGGGGCTTATTTACTTTGAACATGCTATGCTTGAGGATTTTAGAAAAATCCACTGACCAGGAATGATTTTAAAGAGGATGTGTGCACATAGAGGTGTCAGGCAACCACATTTGTAGATGGAATCATTTCTAGCCTAAATTTAATAGTAACACAATGTCACTGTTAAACAAAATGATAAATTATAAATGTCTTCTCTAGCTTGCATACTCACTATATTAGCCTTGTTCTTATATGTTCATTGGAATTAACAGAATTATAGATCCAATAGGAAGCATACAAATTATATAATGCAGATCTCGTATTTTGGATGAAGAGAATGAAGTCCAGAAAATAATCTATTCTAAGTCACTCAGCTTGTTTACAAATGCTATGGACTTAATTATAGTTTTGCATATATTTAGAGAAAGACAATATTTTCTTGGAAAATATTTCTGAAAAATGTTTGAGGAGAAACCCAATCATCAAAACACACATACAGTGTAGTATAACATTCAATATGAATAAGAATATGTATTAAATTTCCTGAGGATGTTATTCATATAGAAAAACCTACTTCATTTGTTAATATGTGTTCTGACACTTGTAGATGTATGAAATACACCCAAATTCTGCACATAAATGAGTATCATATTTTGTATCAGTACTTATCTTCATTTATTTTTTTATATTCTGATTATTTATCATAGTTCTGTGTGTTTAACCAGAATAAAGAGATTACCCAGAAGAAAAGAAGGTAAGCTATTGTCAAAACTTCACAATGTGTTTCCCCCATTTTTAGTATTGAACTCTTAAAAAAAAAAAATATATATATATATATATATATATATATAGGGAAAAAGTCTCATTTTCTCATTTATGCATTTTCATAAGAATTGACAGAAGTGGGAATGGGGAGGATATGTATTGTAAATAAAATAAACAAAACAGCTGGATCTATATTTAGAAGCAATTAGCGGTATCTTATAGAAAATATGGTTTTCTCCTGATGATATGATAGACAATGTTTTTAATGCTGTATAAAATACTGATCAATATTAATGTTAATCAAAACTTTCAAAAATTTAACTACATCCCAAATAAACTTTCTAGTTTTCTATGAAAATCAAACAATTAAAAAACAAATATTCTCTTAGATTAATATTTGAAACATCACACAAAAATGTGTGTGGTGCTATTACTGGAAAGCAGCATTTCTGCAAATTAGACAAGAATGTCTTAGCACTAAAAAGTTTTCCACACGGTTCTGTACTTAACAGTGTGACTTAAGATGTATTTAAGAAATCATAACTTCTTAGTTCTAAGTATGTTTTGACGTACATGTTTAAAAATCCATCATCTCTTCAGTTAAAGATGAACATGTTTATGAAGTAGTAATCTTTAAGTGCTTCTCAGTTTTCACTCCTGATTCAGGGAATTTGTTCCAAAATATCAAGGTTGCATGTAATTGAAATAGAAATACTATAATTTTGAAAAACAATAATTAAACCAGGATTTTGCATCGGCTTGTAGTTTTTAATCTGTGCTTTAGGGTCCCTAAACTCAGCGTTCTCCAACATCTGCCTCATCTCCAAGACTGTAATAATTTAAATAATATCAAAATGTCTAATATTAGACATATAAAATATTACAGTAATGAATTTGAGCTTATAGAAAGTTGCATTCCCTTTAGCCTGAACTGTTCAAGGAAATCACAAATGAAGACAATTTTCTTTAATTTTCTTTCCTTTTCTACTTAAGTAGACTAATTTGTAACAATTGGGTTTGATGTTTGTTGTCTTAATGCTGTATGAAAAGATCCATGACTTATATCAGAATTTGTAGGCATGTGGTATTTATATTCTTAATAAAGATGTCCATGATCAAACATTGCATTGAAAATTGCTTCACACCAAATCACCATTCTGAAAATCTTAGGGACAAGAAGTGTAGCTGTGTATCACCTGCCTGTTCTGAATTCTACAGATATCTCTGAAAGATACAACTCAAGGAAAATTCAAATCTGATTATAAGAGTAAAAAAAAGCATCATTCTCTGTCTGCTATTTATTTAAAAATTTTAAAATGAATTACAAATGTAGAGCAACATTTACCTATTGTTAACTTTATGTAACAAAATTACACTAAAGTTTATAAGGCATCTTTAACCAAAAAAAAAAAAAAACTAGAAATAGCCTTTAGATAAAAGAAAACAACAACAACAAAAAAAATTGGAAAAAAGAAAGTTATATCGTAAACATGAGAAACTACTTCAGAGCTATTACAATTTTAAAGGGCATATTGAAAGATAATTTTATGATCAAAATATATTTAGTTAGAAAGTAGACTATGCTTTAGAGATGAAATATAAATAAGTCATATTAAAAGCAATGATTATACAGAGAAAGAAGCGACTGCTCTCTGTAAGATGTCATCTTATTTAAAGTAAACAACATGGAAGGACTTACTTGCTTTTCAGAAAAAGAAGTCAGTTGACAAATTTGGACATTCACAGGCAATGTACCACATAACTCACAACATCAGGACAGAAATGATAGATTATAAATGGGAATTCAATGCTGGCTATAATCATTAGCAATAGTTTTCAACATTGAAAAGGAAAGCGTTCTGGGGCTTGGGAATTCGAGTTGAAGTGGAGAATTTGAGTGTAAGGAAAAGGAATTTTATTCATATTTCAGGGTTAGACGTCTATGCTGGAAAGTTTTCATTTTCCAAGTGAATAAAAAGGAAATGACATAACTAAGGACAATTTATATTGACCAGAGAGTCTTTTTTTCTTCTCTAAAGTTTTTCGAAAGTGGCACTGTTGATATTTTGGACTAGAAAATTCTTTGGTGTGGGGAGATGTCCTGTACAATGGAGGATGTTTACCACCATCCTTGGACTCGACTCACTAGATGCCAGGAGCCACTCTCCTTCATGGCAATATCCAGATGTTCCCAAATGCCTTTGAGAGAACACAAGCTTCCCATGACTGACAACCACCTTGTCTAGGCATTTTTTTCTTTTATTTATATGTAAAAAGAGTTATGTTGGTTCTGTGTATTCACATTAATAGAAACTATATACACAGAACTTTTACATGCTAAGTTACGAACAGCTCTATAATGGAAACATTTCTTCAGGATATAAAAGTCATAAGATGTATAAAACTGGAATTTCAGTGGTGCATTCACAATTTGAATTGTTTGCTGGATAACATAATTTTAAGGGATCTCAAATGTAGAATTATACTTTTGTGCCTCATTTAAACATTTGGAATGTAAGCCTGGTAGGGTATATTGATGCAAAATGTTTACCTTTAACTGGACATGAAAAAAATTCATGTATATTATAGTTAAATACAGTAATGCATCTTCAGAGAAAATATTTTTACAGCAGAAAACAAAATAATAGTTCATTAGAATGATTCTACATGGAACTTGTTTTAGCAGAAAAGTGATCCTCATTGTGATTTTCCATAAAAGTTGGCTTTTTGTATTTATTAAAGCACAGTTTTCCTGGGAAGGAATGTGAAATATTGAGAGTAAAAGAAAAAATCTGAAGTGAAGCTTTGAGATGATTGAGATGGACTGTTAATCATGTAGTCAAACTATGAACTATCAACTATTTTTTTTTTTTTTAGCTTACAGGGAGATGTTAGAGAAACTATTAATTGTCATGCCTCTGTTTTGAGTGTAAGTGTGTGTGTGTGTGTGTGTGTGTGTGTGTGTGTGTGTGTGTGAATGTGTGATAATGATAATCCTATGGAAACCTCTGAGATAAATGACTAAAAGAGAAATAGCTAGGAAGTACAGAATCTTAAAACATTAGACCATATGAAAAACAGATAGTCTTGATCCATTGTTCTTGCAAAAATTGTGAAAATTGTTAAGCCAGGATGTTTTAGCTTGAGTTGACTTCAACAGAAGAGCACCCTGGAAAACTTAAGTATTTTATCAATTAATCAATATTTTGTTTCAGAATATTAATAACTGTCTAATGAGTGTGTGTGTGTCTTTCCCATTAAGCACATCATATAACTAAACTGATTTTTCTAAAGCTCCTCAGATTTACCTACTTTAAAGTCCTTTACTAGATGGCATGGGGACACTAAAATTCACATGTACTCCAATTTCTTCTTTATTATATTTCTAAGATTTGAAATCTTAATAAGTTCTCTGGATCTATGAATGGGAGATAATAGCTTTGTCTTTTATAGACCCAGTGTGCACACTAAGGATAGATATGGGCTCAAGCATTAATTCTGATATCACTAAACATACCACCACGAATCTGTTGTATGAATTTATGGAATTAAAACTTAGGACATTTTGTATCTCCAACCTGTAGTAACTATATCATAAAATAGTATTACGTTTATGGTTTAATTTGTCTTTCTTTATGAAGAGCTTAGGATAATGATGCTTTGTTTCTATATATTGCATTTTCAATTACCATGAATCTTTTCCTGGTAATAAATAGCATTACATACAATAAAAGTAGAGGAGCTTTGAGAACTTGTGTTGTTAGTGTATCTGAAATGTAATAAAACAGTTTTTATTTTGTAGTGAATAAGCTCACATTGAGAAAAAATTGCAATTTAATTTAACAAGGTGCTCTAAAACTATTTCTTTCAATTTTGTTACTGAAGCAATGTTTAGTTACCATAGATCTTTTAGGTCAGTTTCACAAATTTGAGTTGTATCCTGACTACTAGGATGATTTGGTAAAATACAGATGTTGGGTTTTGTGCCCACAGAATCTAATTCAGAAGATGAAGCCCTGGGATTCTGCATTTCTCACACATTCTCAGGTGATCCAGACCACAGAGAGCCACTTTTATGGAACTTAAAGTTCATGTGTAGCTTCTTAATTTGATTTTCTCTGTTATAAATGGCACAGACCATGCAGATGAAATAAATAAACAAATATATGAATTCAGTTTATTCACTTGTATTAGACTAAATCAGGTTTACCATGAGGACGAATGACTTCTGAGAAAGGTTGCTCTACTTTACTTTTTAAAATTTTAAACTTTAAATGTTTTTTTAATGGTACTGGGGATGGAACCCAAGGTTTCACACTTGATGGGAAAACACTTTACCACTGAGCTACATCCCTAGTCCCAAGAGGGGTTGTTTTCAATGAGGAATATTTCACATGCCTTTGAAAGACAGGAAACATTAAAAGAAAAACAAAACTGATAAACTTCTGACAGAGATTTGAATTAGTTGAAAAAATTATTGCCCACAACACAGTAAAAGTTTGCTTTCCTAAACTAACAGAACAACTTTTTATCAATAATTTGGACATATTTTTCTCAATTATGCTCATTTCACTACCCCAAAAGAATGAACTAGTCTCTTCTCAGTGTTCACTTCCTCCAAAGTATCCAATAGCTGTTGTCTTTATATATTCTATATCTTAAATAGAACAGCAAGGCCCTACTTATTAAAAATCTTTATTTCAATTTTGTCAAAATCTTACTAAAATTAAGATATCACTAAATGATAGGACCTCTAGTATATTGAATAAATTAACCAGGACTCATAAATGAAAACATTTTTAAAGACAGGCAGGGCCATTACCAATAGTCCTGGGGGCTGTACAACTTCAGGATGTGGCCTTGATTTGGACAATGAAATGTGTGGTGCTATGGAATTGTGCAGTCAGATGCTCCTGAGTCAGATGTTACAGGCCAGGCTTAACAAAACAGGTGTCAAGTTCTAATCCTAATTCAAAAATTACACAGAATGAAGGAGATATGGGGTAAAAATTGCACATATCAATTGCACCTATTTAGTTGACTGTTATTAACTCAGTGAGAGACAATAATATTAGGTGCTGCCCACAAAAGCCAGGAAAAGGTTAATGTTTAGTGGGACAGGCTGGTGGATTGGAGGAAGATGTGAAGTGCCTCTCTACAGGGGCAGAACAATCCAGAGTTGAATCATAATGCATGCCATCCTCAAATCTGCAAATTAGCAAGAAGGATCATTGAGTTCCCTATGTGTGCTCAGTTAATCTGCCTTGCTTTAGGTGAAACCAAAGCAATGATGATTCTACTAAGTTGCACTAAATATTAAGCTAATATCTACACTTAGTAAAATAACAATACAGGTCTTTAAACAGGAGAGATGAAATTGTCAAATTGAATTAATGTCAATAATCTCTGAACAATACATATTGCTTTTGATAGTGAAAAATGCTAAAATAATGTGCTCTTTAAAATTCCCATAAAGAAATATGACTCCTTGATTCTAGCTTCTGAATGACATCTTACTGAATTTTTTTTTAATAACTTGTCGTCTTTTCACCATATAACAAGGCAAGTTGGGAAAGAAATCATTCTTGGTTGTGTACCGGAAATTCATCAGACTGTCTCCTCTGTACAGTCACTAGTGTCCAAACACAAGCTGCTCATTGATTTATCCATGTCCAAACATTTTCTATTCTCTTAATGCACTGGTCAGTTGTTGTATTAGAACACTTAAAATTAAACTTTATTGTTGAGTTCTTGATCTTGCAAAACAAACTTTTGCCAACGCCTCTTCATACTTACAGATGTCTCCTAAGTCCACAAGATAGTTTGGAGAATACTTACTCTCCTTATTTCCTACACATTTTAATAAATCTGGCCTGTTATTTGCCACAAAAGCAAATGTACAAACTTGCATACTGTAGCGCGAAGACCTCCTGTTCACACTGTGCACAGCCAAAGTGCTGACATGAGTGCTTTATGGGCTGTATTCAATGGGCAGGGTAATCTGTGATAACAAAATTGTATCCCTTCCTTCCTGCAATTACCTCACTATCCTTACAGCCTTGACATCTGGGAACCCACTGCTAATGTGGCAGCTGTGGCTCCTGCCCCATAGCAGGAAGTTAAAGACACATTCCAAAGAGCCCTGATTGTTTGGACATTCTCTGGCAGCTCAAAAAGTTCGGATATTAGAGAGCACTACGTTATCTGGTACCATCCATGGTTTCGAACTACAAGCAATTTATCACACATCAATCTAAACTATTTACAGGTGATGGATGTTATCTTTCTCTGAATGACAAAACTACATTAGGATCATATTCCAAATTCATCTGTTTTAAATATGATACAAGTTAGAGAATTAAACCTCATTCTGCCCCTATTGAGAGTATACTGAATGTTTTAATTGAGGACTTCACTTTGCTGTTATTTTTCAAATGATCAAGATAGGAGGCAAGCTCCAATACAAATTGCCAGAAGAGAATGAATTTACTTAAGTTAGCAAGGAGGATCGTAGAGCTCTGTATCTGTGCTCAGTTAATAACAGAGAAATTTTAAGATACTTATAAATTTGCTAGAAATCCAGAGACCTCCAAAAGACATTTAGAATTCTTAAGTGTTGGGCAAACCCACGTGTATTTTGGCTTCACTACATGTCTGAATTTGTTTTGTGTTTTGGGTCTGATAAAATTTAAAAATTCTTTACTTAAATTGTTTGCATTCTTTAAAAATAACCAAAAAGAATGATTGCTGGATACATTTGCTGTTAATTAATCTTTGAAATGAGCTATAAATAATCATCATCTTGATTTTAAGAGCATTAGTGTTTTTTGTTCATAAAATTAAGAATGAATGGATTTTAGTAATAATCTACAATCACTTTATTAATCAACGTGATTGTCAGTGATCTTCTAGAAACTAAATTGTTTTGTTCCTGAACAGATTGAGGGTTGTTCTGATTCATAGCACTGCTGGGCATAAATAAAATCATATATGATTTGATTTGATTTAATTTACAAATTTTATCTTTTATTTATCTTTTTCACACTTTCCTACATTTCCTTCAAAATTTTCCCATATTCTCCTTTGCTTATTTTTATTTGTCACAATTTGCTGTTTAATGTATTATTTATTTATTTCTCTGAAAATTTTACATTCATGGTGATTAAATCTCAATCTCTTCTTCTCATAATTTAGCAGTCAAGTTGAAATGATTAAAAAAAGATTATACTTTTTATTTAGTGGCTATAATCTCCAATATCCTTTTCTCAGTAAAATTGTTTTCATATTGTATTTATAATACATTTTATGATCCTGATTTTGTGTATGTTTAAACATTCAGTTTTAGCCAACTGTTCCTATAATACCCAGAAGATGTATTCTCCTGACATTTTTTTTCCTTCATTTTATATTGACAGTTTAAATAACCATAAAATAAATATGTGTTTATATAGTACTTGGTTTGTTTACTTTCACTGCTCTAGAAAATCTTGCTAGGCAATCTGCCTGGGTCTGATACTGGTAACCATTAACAATCATGGGTTCCAGAAAGATGTTGATAAGAATTTTTAAAAGCCTTTTCAAAATCAGATACAAAATATACAATATATTCTCTGGGATTGTTTTTGTTGCCCTTCATACTGGCTTTTTTTTTTTAAATACTGTTGCCTTTCTAATCTTAACTGTAATTCACTTTTCATCAGCACACAATGAGTAAGAGCAAATTCTGTATCAATATTGGGTTGTTCCCGAGCATTCATAGACAGATAAATTATTTTCAGAATCAGTAAAGTAGGATTCCCTTTATATGATGGTCGTTTTGGCATTGTTGTTTTGCAATGACAGCGATGTCCTCTTCACTACTAAGCAATCCACTCACACAAAAGTGTCAGGGACACACCCTTTTGCAGTCAGAGCTTCCATTGTTGGGCCTGTGCACTGAGCGCTGGGGAAAATATCACGCCTGGGACTCTGTACTCCAGCATCTTATCATAGGCGACAGCTGGATAACAATAAACAGTAGGCAAAGACTTGTCAACAGAATCATCTCCATTTGCCCCACTTTGGGACAGAGAGCAAAAGAAGCCTCTGTTTCTGTTGAATACAAACCATTTTCAATATTTAGAAAAAAGCAAGAATAATGAAGAATTCAATTACAGGCTCTAGATAAGATTTTGTTTGCTTGTTGATGAGTGTTTTGCAGAAATGCCCAGTGAATTTGAATTGTTTTCCTTTGAGCATAAGTTGTGTCAGAAAGTATTCATGAAGCTTCTCTTTCCTTTGTTCTCTCACACTTTTTAAATCAAATCACTTTTAACTTTCCAAAGACATCTTGATTAGAAAGTTGACTTTTAGAATTTTGTTATACCATGATATTATAAAATGTATCAAGGCAAAGAGTAGGGGAGAAGAACAGATGATTTATGCAGGAGATATTGTGACCTGAAGCTATTCAAACCTGACTTAGCAAAGTTTATTACCAAGATATCCCCACCAGAAAATATAAATTTCAACAGAATGAAAATGTTACTTTTGATCATTAAACACATTCCTTCAATTATCTCAAGATTTTCACCTGGAAAAGAAGCTGGAAATCATTCTTATATATAATAATAGAATAGATAGATGTATTTTTAATAATTGGCTAAATCTTGGCAAAAAATATTCCTGACTCAGTATCTACTTTTTAAATAGAATATTGCTCATTTTATTTTTTAATATGAAAGATAATCACCATACAAATGAATAAGACCTAAAATAGAATAGATTCTGGAAACTATTATCAACATACTGCCATCTAAAAATAATGTTTTTGACATAAAGGCTCTTTATCTATAACTCTATTAAAGACTATGAGCAAATAATTCTTTCTTCCTCTTGTCTGATTTTCCAAAGAAATGCAATCTAATTAATCTATTATCAAAATGTCTAATATTGTACCACCCCCTTGACAATGCAGGATAGACTGAGATTCATCCTCAGTACTGAAAAACAAAATAGTGTGTACATTTTAAATTACAATTTAAAGCCAAAATTTTTGTTAAAATTTTACAGGTTTTTCAGTAGAGACTTGATCTGGAGAGCTATTGTTGTGATTTATGCAAATGTAGCACATATTCTATTATAGATTATTAGCTATGGAGTTTCCTCACAGAGGTCAAACATTAAAGTTTTGCTTAGTCTTATGAGCAAAATATCTGATTATTGTTTCAAAAGAAAAATAAAGGAGAGAAGAAAAAAAATTCAATGTTCTTAATTCCTAACATTCAAATGCATTGAGCTGCCAATATCAGGACATTTGAGTCCACTCACTTTAAACCCAGATGCAAGTATTCTGGGCACATTGTTGTGAGCACTGCATAATCGTGATGTAACCTAAAATAACAAAGGCAGAAAGCTCAGCTCTTCTTGATAAAACATGCTTTACTTTTTATGTGGTGTTAACACAATGACTTAGATGGAAAACGAAATCTGTCTTAGTTTAAGACAGAAGCACAAAGATGTTTCCCTTCTGGACAACAGAACTCATCGTCACAAGATCAAAGGAACAATTTTATCTGCATTGTGACTACAGACCAAAAGATTTCAGTGTTCCTGTCTCCATGCTAGAGCCTATGTGTCTTTAATGGCATTTAAATTATAGCCCTCTGTAGCCATGCAGTCAAAACACCACGTCATCTGATGGGGCACCGTATTACAATCTGTCAGTATGGCTCATTTAAAAACTCTTCTATACTATATTGGCCCTCATTTTTCTCTTTTGCTAGGGAAAAAAATGAGCAAATTGTCTTTTATACTAGGTTTATGAGTTGACCTAATCAAGATGGACAAAAGGGCCACTGATTTATATTATTTTAACATAAATGATTTATAGATTTTTTTCCTTCCTTTTTTTCTGCTGTGCATTGACTCCAAATTTTTGTTTGCTTTTAAAGATTTTCTATTTTATGTCTCACATGGCACATAGTGTATTATAGACACACATTACATTAAAATCAAGAATGTGTGTCCATCAGAGAATCATAGGTAAATTTTTTTTCCTCAAAACAGTTTTTTTTAATGTTAAACCAGTTTATAATAGGATGACTATTATATATAAAGTGAAGGAACTGCCTTCTGCATTCTGGTATAGCACACAATGCAGATGGTATATTTCAAATGTCAGCAGAGAAACAAGTTTTAATTTGAATATGTACTTTTAACATAATGTTTATTAAAGAGACAACAATAAAAACTCTGCAAATTAACATTTCACTCAGAGTATTCCTGCATATATAAGAAAGTTACATTTTTTACAAAACAATGAGCTTTTTCTTATCAAAGACTGATAAAAGCAGGAATACATAATCATTCAGACCTTCATGTTGTCCAATATTATGTATATTGATAAGTAGCTATAGATATTTAAAGTGCAAAATTCATTTTCTTTCCAGGAGCATATGTTAAATTAGTAACTGGTAAATAATTTTGCTCCCATGCTTCAATATATAACATGGATTTTGTGCATTTTCAAAAGTCAATTTGAATAATTCTTTAAAATAATCAACTTTTTAAAATCACAAATTCATTTTGAGATTCAGGTGCAGTATGTTTTTTGAAGATCAGTGATTTTTAACATACCTATGGAATTTTTTTTTAATTAAGGTAATACTATCTTAGACAAGCTTTAACTGAATTTATACCATAATATATGTTTCTGTTTTTGGCAAAAGCCAAACATTGCAAATAAATTGATTCTCAAATTTCCAAACTGTTTTAACCAACTTTAGTCTTATTATCTTTGTTTAGAAAAATCACATCTCTATACTAATGCAGAATAGAATTAAGGGGACTTTGAGCACATAGCAGGCTTGAGGAGTAAAGCCTTGTTCTCAACCTGAAAATGTCACAGGTCTGTTGACATGATTGACTTACCTGGGGAGCCAGGTGAGGAACACAGAAGATATTAATTGAAAGCAGGGAAAATTTGACGTATCACTTTCTCATTGAATTAGGATTTGGATGTCTCTGCATTTAGTTGACATTTGACAAATTATCATGACAAGTATTTTATTGTCAGAATATGAGGCAGCTAAATAAATCCATGCAATGCAATATTTTAACTAAAACATATATTTTCCTTTTATTGAAAGTAAAGGGAAAGGGATAATAGTCATTTTCAGGGGCAAAAATAGAGTAGGAGGAAAATTTTTACACATATGGAAAACACTAGATGTTAGATCTTCACTTTCTTCTGTCCCACCATCCTAAGATGTATTCTAGAAATTACATCAGGGAGTCTATTATTTGATAAATGCAAATAAATGTATGCAATATAATGAACACTTGTAAATCTACTAACCAATTTGAGAACTAGAGCAGCAGACTATATTTGATCAAGCAACTTCTGTACTCTCTTCTTCAGAAATTACTATTTTCAAACCTTTCATATATAGTTGTGCAGAGTGTGCAATGTACAAATTTAAAATGATGTCTACCCTTACAGCCAGGCTTGATAGGAATGATGCTCCTTGAAATGTACCTACATCACCTACAGAGATCTTTGCCATGGCTCTGCTATCTTCCTGAGTTTGGGGATTGTCTTTTCATATGTATGATAGTATTGTTTGTTTTGAGTTTTTGTTTTTTTTACTGCTAAATAGTGTTTGTAAATATTCTCTTTTGTTTATTCATCCTCTTCTTTGAGTTGTAGTGTAACTACTCTTAAATGTGTCTCTTGCTACAGGAGGGCAAGAAATCCTCTAAGGTATATGCCAGATTAAGATTTCTGATATGTAAGGTTTGTGGATAGAGTAGGGAAATAGGTGAAAAGTAAAACTTAAAAACTCTTGTAAATGGATATTAAGAAGAGTATAAGGCCTAAAATGGTTTTAGTCCTTTCAGTATTTAAACAAGTTCTACTTGTGCATAAGTATCAATTCTATTTATTGGTAGCTCCTTGAATTGTTTTATAAAAGACCTTGCCTTGTTAAACCAGTTGATCATTTTATCTAAACCCATTATCAAGAAGAGAAAGCAAAGGCTGATATTAGTTTGGTTATCTTAATATTCATTAAAATATATTTATACCTAATAGTAGAAATTAAAATCAAAAGATTAAGCCAAATCAAAAGTGGTCAATTTCAAAGTGGCTGTCTCACATCCCTTTCAATTTATTTTTGGAAATACCAAATAGGAACACACACACACACACACACACACACACACACAAATGAAGAATATGATCATAATCCTAAGTCTAAAGAAGCAGAGAAATTTACAGAAAATTATTAAAGATTTTTATCATGGTAAAATATACATAATATAAAATTTAGCCTTTCAACCATTTAAAATGTACAATTCATAGGCATTAAGTATTATTGTGCAACTGTCACCACTGTCCACTCTAGAACTTTCTCATAATCCGAAACTGAAACTCTACACCCACTGGATGCGCAGCGCCTCCCATTCCCCTGCCTCAACACCTCCACCATCCTACTTCCTGTGTATCTACAAATTCCACTCCTCTAGTTATCTTATATAGGTGGTATCATACAGTATTTCTTTTTGCAAATGGTTTCTTTTAAGTAGAAAAATATCTTCCAGTTCCATTCATGTTGTAGCTGAATACCTTTCTTTTTTAAAACCAAATGAAAATGAGTTGCATGTATATACCACATTATGTTTATCCATTCATCCCTCCATGAACGGAGAGCCAGGGGTTGGGTCTACTCTTAGGCTATTATGAGTGATGTGGCTAAGAACATGAGTGTACAAATAACTTTCTTAGTCCCACTTCCACTGGGCATGTGCCACCTCAGGGGTTAAACCCTAAGAATACATTTATTAGATTGGTAGAAAGAAGGATGGAGAAAATGTACTCTCTCTCCACATATGTGTGTGTTCATATATATGTGTTCAAATATATATATATATATATATATATATATATATATTTCTTTTACAACATTCTTCTGTTACTTGAATGTATTTATTTCTTCAATGAGTGAAATTTAATATTGATATAGTATCCATGTTGTTTGACTTTAGCTTCAATAATATAAAATTAAGATCTTTAACTATTGGTATGAAGCTGCTAATTTGAAGAGCTTGTTTTGAAGATACAATTATTCTCCATCATACTCTGGTTTCTCTTCAGAGAGTATAAATCTTTTGCCTTTTACAATTATTCTTCATTAATAATGGCTTACATATGCATGACTTAGTTATCTGAAAAATGATGTATTCTACTTTGTTAGTAATTGTGAGTACTCACAATGTGATATTTCCTTGATAGACAAGTCTACAGCTAAAGATGTACACAGTTGGTCAGGAAGCCTGGGTCAACTCTTTCTTTCCCATTTTATAAGAGAGTAGATTGAGATTTTCAGAGGTTAAGTGTTATAAAATCCTTCAGTTAAAAAGCAGCAAAGTCAAAGTTCAAACTCAGGTCTTCCTGGTATCAAACCCATTTAATCATTAGTTTCTGACCTTCCTCAGCTAACCTGATCCTTACCTAAACACCATGAAGTAGACTGAAGGGCTGTTACCTGCTTGTTTTCTCCTTGAGGAGTGAATCTCTGAAAGGTTAAATTATTTATTTTCCATAGTGGATAAGTTGTATAACAAACATTGAGGTCTTTGTTTATACTTTTCCCTATAACTTATGCAACTTATGACTCTCATTGGTTTTGGAAAAGCTAATATGCCATATTTTTCTCAGATGCTTAAGTCAAAGCTAGGCACATTAAATGAATATTAAAAAGATTAGAACAAGCATATAATTTGCCTTGTACCATACGTCTCTTATCAAGAGAATAAGCCTCACAATTTAGATTTGTTGAATTTGAGAATAGTTCTTTAATATCTGGAACTTAATATCATTGCTTTTAAGAATTATTGAAAGAAATTTCCTTAAGCATAGTCATAACATTAATGCTTTTGCAGTATTAAAAAAAATTTTAAATCTTAGGTAAAATTCCTACTAGTCTGGATCTGATATGGTAAGAACTGTACAGAGGTTTTAAATCTGGATCCCGCAGAGGTTGCCACCTAAGATCATCTTTGTGAGTAGCTCTACATAATAGCATGCTTTGGTATCTTCCAAAGTGCTGGTTATCTATCCATGTGAAAGTTCAGTAATTATCACAGAACTGTTTTTAATTTAACTGCTTTTGAATTTTAGTGAATAGAAATGTCATTTGTGCATTAACACACAGAGAGAAATCCCCCAAAGGTAACTACTCATTATCCTTTGGATTAATCCAGTTTCATGTCAAAGAACTGGACTATCATTTTCACACCCTCATATGCAAATGAACAATCACTAATGTAATGAATGTGCCTTTCTCTTTATAGGATCTAAAAATTTCTACCCGTAGTCGCTTCATCAAAATATCCTTATTCCTTTCATTGTGATCTCCTTCCAAAGAGAAGAGGGGAAAGGCACTGTAAATTCTAAATAATTTAAGTAATAATTAATAATTCATGTAATACATAATTCACGAAATATGTACAAAGATCTTTTTTAAAAAATCCAGGGCTATACCTTCCTAGAGTTCTACTAAGAAAATAGATATTGCATCCTCTTTATTACAAGAGTGTTTTCACCCCTGCAACTGCTAGTTTCAGTTCCACCTAGAGAGATCGATATACTGCCCCCTGCAGGAATACCTGTGTTAAAACAAACCATCAAGAAGGCTCACAGAGTCCCTGCCTCCTGGAACATGAATTAGCTTTGTTTTTATGCAATTGATTTCATTTCATCCACATTTTGATTTCATTAGAATAGAACAGAACAGAGCTTAATGGTTACTTAAGGCTCAAATAACGGACAAGCTATATTGTTGGTAAAAGGTAGTTGATAATAGTGTTAAAGTATTTTCAGATGCAAGCAAAATAGAGTTAAACTAAAAACATCTGTGTCCATAGTTTGGATATGAACATTAATTTAAAAAATACAAACTATGTAAAATATTAGTATACCAGTTTCATTTCCAAAAGAGGATGGCTGTTTTTACTTTTTTCTCATTTTAATGAAAATATTTGTTTCTCTTATGATGGATCAATTAATTGCATAGTTTTTACTTTTACTAAGTAGAACTAGTTATTTCTCAGACATTAACTTTGCTGAAAAGTCTGCCATTGACCTCTGATAGAATCATATGTTTTGGAAGATCTACATTCTGACCATCAGGAAACATTTCTCTAATCAAATTGTTTTAACATTCGTGAAATGGCCCTTCTTTTATAGTAATACCCTTCTAACTTTCAAATATTTACTGTACATAGGTACACAAAAAGTGAGACATAGAGGGTTAAAAACAAGCAATTTAATTTTTTGTAAGATATATTTCATACATTATTTTTTGAATAATATAACCCAAGGGTAGATTACAAATAAAAGTAGACTTTAGTTTGAAAGAAAATATGTATGTAGTCAATTAGAAAGGAAAAGAGAAAGGAAAAAACACTGTAAGGCAATAATGAGAGATTCCATGGTTGTCATTGCTCATGAAATATGAAGGCCCCTTGGGAAGGAAAAAATGAAGCTTATAATTGACCTATCAGTTCACTTCTAAAAAATTCACTGCTTAGCCTTAGGCAATGATATTATTTAAAATATATATAAATATGTGTTCTGAAACTATAGATGCATGATATACATGTGCATGTGTAGTATACATAAAAAACCATCAGTGCAATAATTTCTTAAGTCTTTAGAAATAATCATAATATACAATAAATTTCATTTTTGACTACAGTATATTGATAGCATCATGGTTATTTCTAGAATTGGGTCACTTTATGGTGGTAACTTGGTTTGACTTAATTAAATTAGATTTCAACTTTACTACATTTATTGATTTAGTATGAATAAACATAAAATGTTGACTTTGAAACTAGCTGCAATTTTCTGACACAAAATCCAAACATAGCTGTACTTTTTTTTGCATCTGCATTATACTTTTTTTTCTGTTTCACAGATATGTTCAGAAAAGAATTTTTACTAAATTTTTACTGCATTTTACATATAATTACTAGAAACCATATGTTAATTTTTTTGTGTGATCCATATTGTATATGTATCAATGTGCTATTGACCGTGTGAATCATATACAAAATCTCGGTGGGGGAAAACAATCTTTAGTTAGAAATGAAGATCACACTTGGGTTATCCCACGTGTCAGTCAACCAGAAATGCAATAGTGTGCCATGGCCAGTGAATCACGTCTCTAAAAGAAGATTTGGGGATTTGCACGCAGGAGGTTGCTGCAAAGCATAAATAAGAATGGGAAACAGGAAGAAGAGGGGGAGTAGGAGGGGAAAGTAAGTGTGTACGTGGGATATCTCTATAAACAGCTTTTATTGTTCCTTAATGTCTTGACCACTGAACCAACCACTTAAAGAACCCCTACAATTCTTTTCTGCAACCGGCGTGCTCATGACCATCTGGCTTCCTGAAAATTCTAAAATAAACCATTTTAGGAATTGTTCTTTTAACTCTTATACCATATCCACTGTCAGGTAGTTTTGAGAGTCAGTTTCTGTGGGTGTTTAATGCCATCTTCCACTCTGTGATAAGCCACGTGAGAGCAGGGACCATATGCTTTGCCGTGTACAATGTCCCTGTACAGGATCAAAGTAGAAGGCAGGAAGGAAGGTCTTCCAATGTTATTTTTACATCTCTGTAATTTATTACAATAACTTTTTTAAAACCAGGTCTGTTTCTTCTCCACCATACATTGTAAACATTCATGTCAAAGAAAGCATCTTAGAATAAGAAACTGATTAATGTTGACTGTAGTTTGTCCTGTAGATATATCGCTGACCATAAGAAATACATGTAGAGTAGGGTCTAAACTCTTTACCTTGCATTGCAAACACTTTGTATTTTGATCCTCCAAAACAGCAACTTCAAACATCCTCCTCTCCTCTCTATTCACTGTGTTATCCAGTAGTGTCTCTCTGATATGTAATCACTATTCCCTAACACATGAATCCCTAAGCCCAGTTGCCTTTTTTTAATAACCCACTCTTCTTGGACTGCCTTGGGATGCCTCTGTCTGTTTCTCTTCATAGATAATTTGTATTCATCTCTTTAGTGGGTAAAAATTGTTTTGAGATTGTTCAAATTTGTTCAAAAATAAGAATTGTTCAATTTTCCAGAGTAATTTTCAGGGAGTTAATATTTTGAGAAATATTTGCAGCAGTCATCTATGTGAACGTTCCCAAAACATTAAAAAAAAATCTAGAGATCCTCCATCTCAACAGTTTTATTTTGCAGCTAAAGAAATAGAGGCACAGAGAAAAAGATACTGCCCAAAGTCATAGAATCCTAAACAATCGGGCCAAGACTAACCATTCATCTGTTGCCAATCTTATACTATAGTGGTCCATCCACCTTTGACTCAGAGAATTCTGTATTTAACCATTGGAAATATGTTGACCTTTCTGAGCCCATATTTAAAATTCAGGATAAAATTAGGTAATCCAGAATAGTTCCTATCCCCACCCCTCTGTTTGTTTTTGTTTTTTTTAAATAATCATTGGATTCCCAGTTCAGCTATTATTTCTATACACCATGTGTTCCTACTTCCAAAGAGAGCTGGGAGCTCCTACACAGCTGAAGATTTTGGCTAGAAGAGACTGTGGTGTTACATTGTAGGGGGTTCAAATTCTGGGTCCACCACTAACAACCCGGTTATTTTGAACAAGTTGTGTGCTGTGACTGCTGTGCATGTTTCTTATTTAATACCTTTGCTCATATTTATGCAGAGATTTCTGTCCTGGATTATGGGAATCACACAAATAAATATCCATGCTCTAATGAGGTTCTGTTCTAGGGCACAGATAATCAGCAGAAAAACTAAGGATACCAGCCCTGTCCTGCCTAACTCTTGGTGTGAGCTCTCTCTTCTTCCTGGAATTTTCTTCCTAGAGTCTAAAGGGTTAACTCCCTCCCATCCTTCAAATTCTTATTAAAATGTCAGCTTCACCAGCTATTTCAACCCCACCCTCTGTGCACTTCATATTGCCTTTCCTGCTCCAATTTGTGAACCTTTAGTCCTTGTGAAAGTCTAACATACCTTATCTTTTATGTTTTATCTTTCTCACTAAAATGTAAACTGCATGAAGGAAGATGCATTACTCTCTTTTGTTCTCGACTGTATCCCAAGATCATAAAACAGTGCCTGGCCTGTATCAGGTATGTGTGACCTATGTACTCAATGACCATATTATTTGTTGACTATAATATCCATAGTGATATTTGAAATTCATAAAAAATAAAGCAGTACATATGAAGAACAACTGGGGTACTATTTTATACATAAGAGTAAGGGAAGGTCTCTTGTAAAGTTAAGACCCTTGACTATAGACAAAAATGAAGTGAAGAAAACTTATCTAGCTAATAGTCAAGCATTCTAGACAAAGTAAACAGCAAGTACAAAGTTCCCGAGGCTAACTCATATTTGGCAAGCTCTGTTAATGGGAAGGAAGTCCTTGTGACTGAAGCAAAGTAAGGAGATTAAATGAAAGAAATAATTTAGGCCATTCAGTAAGTTCGGGTGAGGATTTTGGATTTGATAGGAAGACAGCTTACCAAATTGAGGTGTGGAGAAGTTTGCAGACTATGGGATTGTGCAAGGTATTCAATGTAAGTTATTAATTTTATACCATGTATGGACTCACATTTAGTGATGTACATTTAGTGAAGTTTTCTTTCATAACTCTTTGATGAATAGCAACAACCCTAATAACCAGATGCATGCACAGAGAAGGAAATTTAACATTGAAAGGGCCATAGAAAAATTTTTGCTAAAGAAAGTATAGAAAGAATTAGTAAAAGAAAAGTTCTAGTCTAATTTTTGAAAATAGCACTTCATATGCAGTATCACACTCATAAAACCTGAAATATTTGAGCCCTAATCTGTGTTCTGACTTCTTCTGCATTTATCTTCTTATGGTACATAGTTGAATTATATTTTAAAAATCTGTCAATCAAAAAATAATAGTTTCCTGCTACAGAAATGTTTATTTTAAGGTACTGTTTGATCTCACAAATACAGGGGAACATTATGAGTCAGGTAATTTCATCTCTTTAAAATGTCCTCTTTGGGTAGAAATAATCCATTATCATTGGTAACCTCAATCAAAATTTTGTATATTTTTATATTCCTCCTAATGCAAAGAGTAAATGGGAAAATTATCTTATGCTCTACTATATGCCTTATTGATTAAGATTTTTCTGTTAATTATTTTGTACATTCAGCACCATTTCTAAGTTTTCGATAAATATAATGGCATGTCTCAAGACAAAATTTTCAAGTCACTTAGCAACCCAGTGTAAAGGTGACAGTAGTTTCAATGTAACACCACTGTGTCCTCTTCTAACTCTTAGCAGAGAATGGAGGAAACTGCTTTGTGAAAAGATTCAAAATGTGAGACTTTGAAGGTTTTTAAAATGAAAGGCATGCTTCTACTTCATTACTTCATTCCATCTTTTTGTGTAACAGTGAGACTTTAATACACTGAGCAGATCTTATTTGTCAAGTTAAAAGGCATGCGCTATATTTAGTTCCAAAAAGAAAGTTCTAGAAATTAGTTGAAAAAAAAATTGCATGGATTGAGTAGAATATGTAGGCTTTTAATTATTTCACTTTTCCGAAGGGCACAGCAATTGGGCAGACTGCCTACTATACATTATAAATTAATTCCATTCATTCTAAAAACTTGTTCATTATTTCACTACTTTGAATTTGGGCTGCCCTAATTAATCGCTGTTGTATAATTCAAACACTGAGCCTCTGCAAGAGCTGCATTTTTTCCAGCTTGTAATCACACACTCAACAAACAGCCAAGTGCTGCAGACAATGGCTCCTTCGTGCTCTCAGCTCTACCCCCTGAGTCCTGTGGGACAGACTTTCTGTCTGATTTATGGTTTGAGTCCTCCTTGAGAGAAATGCTGGGCAGGGACAGTGCACAGCCTGAGGCAGATGACTTGCCTTGGTCTTGGGCCATATCCTCGAAGACCTGTCACCTGAGCACTGGTAGAGCTAAGAGGCTCCTGGAAGATCCCCCAAAGGGGAAAACAAATAAAAACTCCCCCCACAACTGGCCTCTCCAGCATCTGCTTTCTCAAACTCCAGCACTGTGCAGGGGGTTGTGCCCAGGAGCCCTGATTCTGCACTTTATCACTGAGGCAGATGAGCCTGCAGCACAGGGACTCTGTGGATGAGCATTGCCAATGCAGGCCTTCTCACTAATTAAAGGCAGCAGAGAGGGTGGGCAGTGGCCCTCATACACATTGCTACCACAATGAAACATGGCTGTCCTCTTGTTTCAAAGAAATGGAAAGTGATTCTTAGCCTGATCTCTTTTCTTCACTTAAAATGAAAAAAAAAAAAAAGAAAAATATGTATTCTATCTGACCTTTTCTAATTCCTTGTATATTTAAAACAAGGATACACTTGTCACCCAGAAATTCATTTATGTCTTGGAAATCCCTACATGACCTAATCAAGGCATCATATGGAAAAGCCACTACTTGTTCTTTTCAAAGATTCTCCTGGTGCCTGTGGTGGTGAGAACAGAGCCAGATTCCCACAGATAGGATGGGCACTCAGGCTGGGTCTGATGTCTGACAAAGCACAGAGACTTTATAGAGATTCTGACTTCTGAAATGAGCTCTGCATGGTGAGGCAAAGAATGAGAAAATTTATTTTGTATGTATTTCACACTTCCCACTTTCCATTGTTCTATAGACAGAATAGTGTTATTTTTTTTAAAAGTCCAATTATATGCTGATGTATACGGTTTGGGTTATAGGAGGCAAGAAGGAAAGCTGTAAAATAACCAAATGCAAACTAGTATAATAGAACATTACCTAAAGATCTACATTAATCATAAATGCTGGTAAATATCTCTTACAATATGTTAAATATCTCTTATATGGTCCAGCGGAGGGTATCGATTCAACAATGGAAAGATATATTGAGAAAAATATAATCTTAAGGGTTATTATATATCTCCAGGTAAAACTTACTTCTATATTCAAGTCTTGACTTATATTCCAGCATTTAAAATATTGAAAAATAAGGTAACTGAGAAGAAGGAGAAAGATAAGGAAGAGGAGGAGGAGGCGGAAGAATGGGAAAATATAAATATGCAGGGACTTAAGATATGAAGCCTTTTATTTTTCATGAAGTACAAAGCATTCAACTCTTTGTCCCAGAGAAAAAAAAATAATGAAAAAAGAAACCCATTAAGCATCTTTGCTCTTAAAAAAAAATGAATGGACATTTATATTTTGTGACATTTTGAGATCAAATGCATTTGCCTGTGGCTCTCTGGGAGATGACAGAGAAGGGCTGGGTGGAGATTTGGCTTTCCATGTGGCAACAAAGTCATAATGCTGATTCGAAGCAACTGCAAACTTTTAGATTCTTAGACATATTTATTTAGTAAAAAATGAAGAGATTAGAAAAGGCAAATTAATGTGCATTGTTATGATGAAGCATTAGGAAACTCTAGGTCTTATCTCTGAACTGAAATACAATAAAAATAAACTAAGAATATGAATCACGAAGAAGGGTAAGAGCTGAAGCAATAATGGTAGACTTGAAAGGTAGAAGAGACATTGACACTGATCCAGGAACCCCAGGCAACTGGCTCTCTGAAATGGTCATGAACTGTTCTTTGATTCTGCTCTTGTAGTTTTACAGGGTGTTAAGCAAGTCACTTACATCTTCTGTCTCCATTTCCTGTTTTATGAAATAAAGTGACTCAATTAGACTTGATGGCAAAAATCCAAATAACTGGAAAAAAATGATCTATTTGGATAGAACATATAATTTTAGAAAACATATTCTTTCAAGTAAAATAAATAGAACTAGCTTGAATTACTTTTAACCATTACTTGGGGGGATAATTATTAATTTCAGAGTTACTTCTTAATATTTCCTTTCATCAGAGAATGTGTATATTTGTGGTTTTAACTAAAGGGGAAATAATCCAAATTAATATTCATGTTCAGCTAATAATCTATATTCCGAGTAGTATCTATCCAAATATAATACAGACTTTATTAGGCATCTACTTCTCATATTTACATTCTATGAAATTAAACCACAAACTTGTATAATTTTCAGTTTCACAAAGGAAAACAAACTAAAGCAGTTTGAAAAGTTTGTTTTGTTTCCCCTTTTCTTAAAATAGACTTATGATTGAATAGTGTATACTTGACTATAAATGTAACATGTGCACTCATGGGATATATATGTGTTATCCAATTATCCAAATATAAAATTAGATAGGAATAGAATAATGCAAGTTGATTCTAATTCAGCCAAGGCATAGAATTTCAAAGGGCCACTGTGAATATTAGGGAACAAAAGAAGGAGTCCACTCAATAACTGCACCTTAATGCATTAGAAATAACATTCTGTCAACAAATGCAGGAATTGAATCTCAGGAAAGGTGAGTGCTTAGATGGTCCCAAATCAGTCTTGTCTTCAGCCTCAAATCTCTTGATGCTTACACTTAATTCTGGCTCCTGTAACCATGCTCACCTATCACAAGGACACCATACCCTCTTCAAAACCTTCTCTCTTATTTTTCCCTCCCTCCCATCCTTCCTTCCTCTCTTAATGTCTTCCTTTCTTTCTTGTTCCATTTTACTAAAAAAAGATAGATAGATAGATAGATAGATAGATAGATAGATAGATAGATGGATGGATGGATGGATGTGTGTTGGGTTAAGGAAGGGCAGCCTTATGTGGAGATTAGGATGATATAAAAAATTTTACTTATTTGTATTTGGAGTATTTATATGAAATTCCTAAATTTCACACTAAAAATATTTGATTTTTCATGTTTCCTTCTGAAATTAAAAATATTAAAAAGATAGATTGACCCTGTATGGAAATTTAAGATTCAGATTACTGAAGATTTCCCGTAAATTTCCAAGATTTTTGTGACAACTACCTGCCCAGCCTCTGCCGGGAATCCTAAAGCAAACTTGTAAGGATGTAAGTAAGACTATTGGTGCAGCCTCTAAGTTCAACTTCATCCCTGCTGAAAATTCCTCTATATAAGTCTCTAAAATCCTTTAAAAAAATCTAACAACCAAAAAGTGAGGACTGAGCAAATATTTTATACAGTACCTGTATGAATGCATGAAATTAAGTTAGTTCTAAAGCAAATAATTAATCTTTATTTTCTCATTTCTTCTTGAAATAGAAACATTCTGTCACATTTGGAATAATTATAAAAGCTCAGTCTTATGTAGTTTCATCAAATGTGAAACTTTAAATAAAACATGTTCTCCTTGTCCCATCCCATCATCTCACAGACATACACAACTGTCCTAAAGAACAAATGTCATGTTTTGGAAACATATGCTATTTACAAGCATGTAAATATACTGAATTTTAGCAGACATCTGTTTTGAATTTCCCAGTATGTTGTGTATACTTTAATTCCCTTATTTCTCCCAAAGTATTCCAAATTTGTAATAATGGATGTATATTTAATTTTAAAATTTTACCGTCTGTTCCAATAGGATATTTTAGTAACTGTAGAGGCTTACAAGATTCATACTTTCAATATAATGTTATCTTTAACTAAAGTCAAAAGTTATATTTAGAGGCAGAGGAAAATTCTGCTCCTTTCCATTACTTCTGCCATATGCCTCAAGCTATTTCCTATAATAGAAATGACGGCTTACTTGTTGATATCTTTTCTCTCCAATGGACATGTTTAGTTTTTTGGTATTAATTTGCTGATCTCAGAGAAATGATAACATTTCTTTGGAATGCCCCCCCCCCAAATGTTTTCAGTATTGCATGAGAAAATTATGATAAATTTTGTGAGCTTGAAAATATTTCATAAAACTAAGTTTGGTAATTAGAAGTACCATCTTGTAGTGTTGGTCCATAGAATGATATGCTTTTGTGGTGCTTTCAAATCTGTATTATAGGGTTGGGGTTGTGGCTCAGAGGTAGAGCACTTTCCTAGCATGTGCGAAGCCCTGGGTTCGATCCTCAGTACCACATAAAAATAAATAAATAAAATAAAGATATTGTGCCCAACTACAACTAAAAAAATAAATATTTTTAAAAAGTCCGTATTATGTACCACATTTTTGTATCACTCACACGATCTTAAGAAAACTAGGCAGAATGTAGAATGAAGAATTTGAAAAGAGCTATAAAGGAGTATTTAGTTTAAAAATTTCCATTTTTAGTAAACAACTTTTGTTACTCTAAAAAATAAAAAAGAGAGGATTTTTGAAATGTTATTGCCAAAATTATCTTTTTTTCTGCCATAAAATAGAAACTAAAAGTAGACTGAAGCATAATATATTTTTATAGCTTTCTCTCCAGGATGACAGAATTTCTGTGTAAATCTCATTATGTAAAATATGCCTTCCCTGTAGTTAACTACATGGTATAGGGAGAAACTAATTGGAATTGTTTAAATCAGTCAATATGTTTGAAACTATTTGGGGGCATTCTTAGCCTTTTAAAGCAAAGTATATAATTCAGTTTGTTACCTTACTGCTCAGAACTTTTGATCAATAAACAGAAATTCAATATAACATTAAAAAGTGCAATTTAGGGAAAACATGATGACCACACATTACCACGTAAAAAGGTGTCTCAAAGAGAAAACCAGCCAGTGGCACTGAAAGATAAAAATTTCACAACAAAGAAATTCTTATCAACATTTTAGACATTGACAGAAACTAAATTTAATATAAACAGAAGTGATGGATAATGAGGATTCTAAAATAAATTATTTTATATTAGTTTAAATAGTCTTTCTACTAGCATCTTTTGGGGAAAATATCTTCTAGCTCGAACTATTTTAAAATAATAATGATAATAATAATAATAATAATAATAATAATAAAAAAAATATGAATGCTAGAACATTTTCCCTTAAGAACATTACAATTGGCAGCATCATAACCATTTAGTAAAGAAAACTTCAGGTTTCTTTAATTTGGCTGGGAAACAGATTTTCCATTTGTGGAGAATTTTTTGTAATGATCAATATCTATGATCATGTGACTGACTTTTGGATAAACACATCCCTGTGCATACATCTGGACACCACTGGCCCTCAGAGTTAAATGTGTTGGAAGATGGCACCATTAAGTCAGGGAATCTGCCAAAGATCAAAACATTTTTAACCCCACACTCTAAAGATCCTCAAAGAAGACAACTTCTCATCCTTTGAAAAGGATCTGGTTTTCAAGAATAGCTGAAAAAGACCCTGATGTTGTAAAGTTTGGTGTGTAAAATAGTGGATCGGATTGGTCCACAAGGCTCAAAAGAAATCTCTAGCATTCATCTGTGCAAAACGAAATACTGTGAAAGGTCTTTTCAGTAAACAGAAGAACATTAGCTGGATGTCTATCCTGAGGGTGCAGCTATGGAAAATAGTAAAAATGTACTGAGATAAGAAAAAAAAATATTTTTTTTTTTAACCAGAACTTACCACAGTGTGGGGCGGGGCGCAAGGGTGGGAGGATGTGGTTAAAATATCTGGATACCTGGGTGAGATGAAACTCACCAGCAAGGAGGACTTTGGCCAACCAGAATACTTCTGTGCCTTTTTTGCCCTCTTCTATTTTGCCTTTCACTAAATAAAAGTTGAGAAACAGTTAATGATATTGTGTATGGGCCCCCCAATTAAGATACTTTCTTTCCATTAGTGGCCCAACCTTCTTGATCAACAGAAATAATATAGATGTTTTCAAAAATTAAAATGTTATTGGAAGAAACATGTAGAGTATCAAAAACCATCCTAAGAGCAATAAACATTTTAAAATATAGGTTTTAAAATGTGATAACTTTGTTCATGCCATCAGAAGGAAATATATGGTCCATTTGCAGAGAAGAGCAAAATTCTTAATTTAATGAAGCACTTTTCTAAAGACAAGAAAATTCTTTCGTTCTATGCTTTGTTATGTAACAGCAGCTCTGAAAGTGGCTTAGATCTCTAGTGAGCATTAAATCTGTTTAAACCTTTTCCATGACTCAACCTTTGTGAGTGACTAGGTTTTGGGACTTTGACTTTTGAATCCAGTTTACCCAGATATGTGGGAACCCAACATGGAGGTTATATAATTCAATATTGTCAGGTAAATGGGAGCAAATGGGAAAATAGGCCATATCCAGATGAGCATCCTGATAATGATATGTGTTAGGGAATCAAGGAAGAGGCAACAAGCACACATTAAACACCTGCTGTATTCTAGGAAACATGTTCTAAAGTTCCATAGATGACTAAGGAAACTCTGATCCCAGGATCCCACCATCTAGTGAGAAAGATAGACCAAGCAAGAGAAACTTTGATAAAATTCTTGGTCTGTAACTATTTTTCACTTTTTAGAAATATTTTTCAGAGAAAAACACATATCATCGAAACTGGATTTCAATATCCTATTGGTGTCTTTGATCTGTTATGTGGTCTTATTCCCCTCATTTTAAAGGTCAGCTGAAACTATCAAATGTTCTTTAAGTCTCAAAGTACCTATATTGTCTTCTTGTGCTAATTAAAAAATTCTTAGTCAATAACTACAAAGTAAAAAAAAGTATTAAAAATACATGTTAACATGTACATAGAATGATAAAAAGGGCATTCAGTGGGGGAGTGAACATAGCATTCTGTCACTATTTGACAACTTGCCCAAAATTATTCAGTGTTTTTGAGTCTCTATGCCAATTTGAGTATGTAATTAGATTTTTTAAGAATAAAGTATTTTTGTCTTCATTTTATGGCTGTATAATATGTTCATTTGTTTATTTTAATAGTAAACATCATTCATTCTATAAAATATTACATACCTGTGTATATTTATATTGTTAATGTCTGACATTTTTGATAATTTGGTTCATTTTTCAAAAATCTATGTGTCTGTAGACGTTTTTCCAGAAGCAATTTTACTGTCTTTGCATTTGTGTAATTCACTCATGGCTAAAAACTTCACGGCTGGAATGCTGCAGCTGTTTAACAGTTTCCAGGCAGCACTAAAAACTAGTTTTAAGACAGGAAACTGGGAAGAGTAGCGTATTTAATTGGAGTTGCAGAGGGGATATTAAAAAAACACCTAAATTGATTTTGATCCAAAATTATCTAGTTAATACTCTGTTTTTTTTTAAAGTAAGCTCTAAAGCTACTAAAGTATTGATGGTAAATAAATTGTTGAAACAGTTCTACAAATGAATCATTCTGTCAGTTGTTCTCTGCATCGATCTCCAATAACCATTTAGGATTAATACCAAAGAGAGGTTCCTTGTAAATTAAGTCAAAAAGGAGTAATTCTGAAAAGAATAGTGCGTTTATATCATGCCTTCGGTGGGAAGTAGATGTCTCCCAGCAGGATGAGAAGTGATGAGAGTGATAAGTGATAAGAGAAGTGATAAGATTCATGAAGATCACTAGGTCAAATCCTAGATTTCTACTTTTACTAATCATATCAAAGATTGCTTATTTTCATCTCTTCATTTACCATAGGTACTTTTTGAAAATTTAAGTCATTCAATTTTCAATTTTCTGCAGATATGTAAACATAAAGAGAAAATAACCCGAGAGTGAAGATTTGAAAAATTGCTTGAGGGAACCTTTTGTATAATGAAGAAACTTTCTCTCTCTCTCTCTCTCTCTCTCTCTCTCTCTCTCTCTCTCTCTCTCTCTCTCTCTCCCCCCCCCCCACCTCCTCCCCCCTTCCCCACCATGGAGGCATATACTAATTTTCAAGTAACTTCTTTGGGGGAGAAAAGGTTGTAAAGAATATAATGAGTAGTTTTAAATTGCTAAAATATCTGGATTTTGTTATGCATTTAATAAAGAATAATCTCATTTGAGTAAAACAGAATAATGCCTGAATAAAGTTATTTTTTTCAACTACCATTCCAGTAAATCAAGCCATCACATGATCCTATTGCTCAAAGAATAAACTGTTCAATTAATATGTTTTAAAATAAAAAATAATGTGAATTATTAACTAAATACAGTTAACTAACTTAACTAAATACTGTAAATTAACACCATTTTATTTTCTGTTTGTTCATTTAAAATGTAGAATGGGGGGACATAACCACATCCTCTAGAATTATTCTCTTTGGCTAAGGGAAATCAAAATGGAACAGGATCTAGAAAATTATCGTCTAAGTAGCAGAAGAGGTCATTTATCGGATTCTAAAATCAAAGCATAAATCTTTTAACAATTAATCCAAACATGTCATAATGACATATATTTAATGAATAACTTGAGCTAAGGTATTTCACTTTCACAGGATTTATTGAGAAATATAATACTCAACTGTAATGGAGTCTTGACTTTTGGCTGAAATCCTTTCTCAGCCCACAAGTCACCTGTGGAGAGAACACAGTCACCTGCTGGTCACATTAAGGAAGGTTTAGAAGAGCTTGCATACCCATGTCTATTTAGATTAATCAATTTTAAAGAATAAATTCTTATAAAGGCATTTTTGATGAAATAAACTGTCATGCATATAATAGGTATCAGAACTCAATGTGAAGAAACTTTTTTTTCATATTCTCCAAATATTGCATTTTACATAAAGTTAAAGACATAAGAACTAATTATTTAATAGAGTTACAATTTTGTGCTTAAAAATCTGTCAGGTTCTGCTAGTTGATTTAAATATTGCTATGGAGAATAAGAAACCTAGAAAGGTTTAAAAGCTACTCGTGTTTTAGTTTTTTATAATTCCCACAGAGTTTGCTTTGAAATACATTTTTGTTTACTATTTTATTTACCCCTCTTCCACCGTCTTAATCATTTAAACATTTTTTTGACTATAAACTCAGTACTTATTAAAATCTCATGGGGAATAAAATAGTATTATATACATCGTTCCACATGGATTGATGCAAAAAACATTTGGTGTCCTGTTGATTGAAGGAACAGATGCTTGTATAATTTATGAATTTAGAAATACATCCACAATATCTTCTAAAAATAGAAAGGTATTCTAATAGCATAGTTAGTGGAGAATGCTGTTAAAAGCTTGGGAGACCCTAAGTTATAGACTGAATTCTGAATGAAGCATAGAAAACTTGAAAGATGTTTTCAATACTCTAAAAATATAATTATAAACACTTTTCCTATAATGTAACATGGTACAATAATAAAATAATAACACATTGTTTCATTTAAAAAATTTAAAATCTTAGTGTGTGCTTCTCTGATTATGTGTTTCAGGTGACCTTTTTTTGGTAATTTTTAACAATTTAGAGAAGCAAGGTATCTTCCTCTTTACAAAGATGCAGTGTATTTTCCCCTAAAAAAACTTATTTTCTCTAATACATATATTGCTAATAATTTTCAAGAGATTAATTTGCATTTTAATTATAACAGGAGACAGACTCTATTACTAATATGGAAGTATTTACGGGAAAGTAATTTGAAAAATCACTTATAAGTTAACATGTCTATCCTTTGTAGATTGAGGGAGTAATCAACCATTAGTACAAAGTCTTGGATCAAGGACACTCCATTTCTTTGCTAAAAATAAATGCTGCTCATGCTGACATTGGCAAGAGTTTGTAGAAAGCATAGTGTTATACTATCGACAAAATTGATCTTCATTATGAAAAAGAATCCATTGCTATTATAATCATTAATTCTACTCAGCTTGCTCTGAACTTCACACTACCATGTGCTTTCCTCTATAAAAGAGAGAGTTTTTGTATGAAAAAAGATTCGTTTGTTTCTTAATTGGCTCTCTAAATGATCGAATACCCAAAAAGAAATAGCTTCTTTTGATAGCCCAATATAAGCTTATGTGCTTTGTAAAAATGTAGTGATGTAATGTTTTCTTCTTTCTTTCCTTTCTCTCCCTTCCTTCCTTTCTTCCTTTTTGCTTCAGGAAGATGTCTAAACTTCAGAGGAAAAAAAAAAAGAATGAAAGAAAAGAAAGGCACTGAAACAGTTTTCCTAGATCAAACCTTGAAATATCTTTTTTAAAGTGGAAACTTGATAAATGTCTAAAAATACAGCAATATTTAAACAGTTGTCTTATCCTCTGTAGATCCGATGGCATCCTGATTTGATTTAAAATAGTTTAGGACATATGCTCAAGGACAAGAACCTGCTTTGAAAGGTGAAGAAGAGCAGTCATCCTGAATTCTCTCTAGTCCTCATCCTCTGTGTGAATGTTGAAGAATAACAGAGATGCTTTAGGTTAATCAAGGGCTCCTAACTTTAGAGGAGTTTTAGATTAATTGTAACTTTTAAGTAGACATCAATCCTCTTCAGAACTCCCTGTCTTAGAAGAGCTCTCCTTGCCTGTCAGTCACCACCACCTACCAGGTAAGAAAGTCAAGCAGCAAGACTAACACACGGTTGCATCTTACTGGGAATGTTATTGTGCCATTGGTTTAAAAAAAATCATATATTTTGAGGCTACTTAGAAAAAAGCCTTATGTGATTTTGTGTGTGTGTGTGTGTGTGTGTGTGTGTGTGTGTGTGTGTGTGTGTAAGTTTTAGAACTGGGACAGCAGCTCTTTTTGAAGGGAAGAATGCATTAGATTCTTGGTAGACCTGGATTTAATCTCTGTCCCAATAATAAGGAGTATCATTATGTATTACAGAATGTCCATTAACAAAGGGTTATTCAGAACTTGAACTGTTACATCTGATAATTATTTTATGACGCAGATTTTATCCAGGAAACTAAAGCTTACATAAGTTATATAACCAAACTGGTGAGTGGCAGATCCCAGACTCATTGCTGCAATTCTATTGCTTTGTTTGGTGATTATATTAAGCTGCCCAGTAAAGTGTACCTTTTAGGGGCTGGGACTGTGGGTCAGTGGCAGAACGCTTGCCTAGCATATGTGGAGGTACCAGGGGTTCAATTCTTAGTACCATTAATCAATCAATAAAATAAATGTCATTGACAACTAAAAAATGTTTTAAAAAAGTGTGCCTTTTAGATTGCTACATTCACAGGCTCAGAAAAAAATTTATACATATATATGTATATATGTGTGTGTATGCGTATATATATAGTTTGTGTGTAGACGTTCACTATTGAAAAGTGTTAATCCAGCTTATTATAATAAATAGTTATTATAGCAAAAAGTCAATATTTCTATGCTCTTATTAAAAGCGATGCTTATGTTGGAGTTAGGGTGGTTCATGTTTTAACCTTTTCTATTAAACTTAAATATTTGAGCTTTTATGGTTTTTAAGTAATCACAAAGACTTTTAAGTTATATCTATTCTGTAATAAGAAAATAATGTGGATTTCTTACATATAAATCCAGTTAATATAGATATTTAATATAAATTAATTTTTTTAAATACCTGGCAATTATGCCAAATAATACAAAGGTCATGCTGGAAATTCTTCCTTTCTCCAGAGCAAATTCATAAGCCATTTTATGGAGTGAGTAATGTAAATTCATTTCCACAGTTTTCTGGAAAAGGAAACCAGAAAACTTTCAGACCTTTAGCTGTCAACAGGAGGAAGGACTATCAGTAATTACAAAGCTATTAGAAAAAAAAAATTATAGTCCTCTCTGGAAGCCAGCATTTCAGTAGTAAAAGATGTCCACTCTGAGCCAAGCTTTGGCATGACACGCCCTGATTTTCCTTTTTGCTCAGTGAAAAACCATATCCAAGTTCTCAATTTGGCTCTCTGTTGCATTTAGTCAGTTTTGACCTCTGATGTTTCTGCTGCTTCTATTGAAGAAACGAGAAACCCCAATAATTATAACTATTCAGAATGAGCATTTCTGTATTGGGAACTGGAACTGCATTATTGAAAAGGTAAAAGTGCAAATCCTCAAACATTCCCAGAGATATCTGATCCTGATCAAAAGAGTAATTCTTCTAAGAAAATGGAGATGGGCCTGAGCAAGAGGCCTAGGAACCCCTAAATCACTGGTTAAGCTGGAATTTCATATATGATGAGTTTCAGAGATAGTGTTAATGTTTTGAAGAAGGAGGAAACAGCAAAAAAAAAATGTACTTTTAAATGTGACATTTTCATGTCTTTCATTTTGGAAAGATTCACTTTCCTAACAGAAAAATCAAACTGATTAAACTAAAATTTACTCATAGGTAGGTGCTGCCCCCCCCCCGCCCCCCAATTTTTCAATGAACTAGAATTAAGGATAAAATGCGACTGTAGAAAATCTCCTCTCCTCTCATTTGTCCAGATCAATGCCCACATGCCCAATTTAGGTCAAGGCATCAGGCAGAGGAACGGGCTGGAGCCTGACACTGGAATGCTCTATTTCACACACTTGCCCTCTGGAAGGACTGGCAGCGGCAGTCACTTAAATTAAATACAGGTCATCAAGCAAGATATATAATCTATTTCTAAAACAGACAACTTCAGCATCCCAAATCCCTATGGCCTTTTACTGAGGCACGTGGCACTACTTCTTCATGTTCTTCTGTCAATTCATGTTAAAGTTTGCTTTGTTTAAAAGTGGTATTTCATGTATTCTGTGACCCTCTTGCTCAAAGCAAAGAAATTGCTTTGGTTTATTTATGACCTACTAACCTTAAGCAAAACCAAAATACTTAATGTTTCCACAAGCCCAGGGATGAGAAACAAAAATCTAAAATAAATCTGACCTTGATGCAAATCAGTCTTATCCTGCCCACGCAACCCTCGCAAAATCAGGAAGAGGGGCATAAGGGGATACTCACCCATAAAAGACCTATTTCTTGTGGCTCTTTTCATTTGGTGAAAAAATATAAGACTGGAGATTGCTACAACTAATTTAGAATTCTGGAATTATGAATATGATGTTAAAAAAGGTAACGCTGCATACTTTCTAATAGAAAACATAAACTGTGAAACCTAAATAATTAAAAGATAAATTATTTGTAGTCAAAGACCCAGATCGTGAAAATAAAGATGTAGAAGAGAGAGGATTAGGAAATATAAGATAGTGATTAAAAGCCCACTTGAATAAGCAGAAAATAGAATCAGCAATTTTTCTGATGATTCAAAAATAATTTAGTATATAGAACCCTGAAGTATATTCTCTGACTTTAGAGTAAATGCAGCAAGAATACAAAAAAAAATTATTTACTCTTATGGAGAATTTAACTGTTAGAAGATTTTTTTTCTTCAACAAACTATGTGTATGTGAAACACATTCAGTTTAATCCACGGAAACTAGAAAGAATTAATTACTCTGTTTACTATCACTATTCTATGTGCAAATGACAAGATATATAATGCAATCTCTTACTATTGGAAATGAATCATTTATGACTTTTAAGAATTTTACAATAATTTTATTCAAGAGTTTTATTTTAATAATTTGAAAATTTGAGGCATAAGTTAATGATATTTTGCAAAAATTACTGGGGGAATGTTTTACAAAACAAATAATAACATGGATATGCATTGTAATTAATTGTAGCAACCCTGGAGCTTTGCTCATTAGTAGGTCAAATGCATATTTTGCATTCAGGCAAAATACAGGGTTTGAAGTCTTGTATCACAGCATCCCTGTTATACAAATGTTAGCAGATGTAGTGAGAGATGAATAGGCATGATTGAAAAATGGTTGTATATTGACCTGACACTAACGCCACAATGTGCAGGCAGAGAAATAGGAGTGATATGCCTTCAGGTGGAGTTGATAATGCAAACAAATGAGCCCTTAGTCCCATGATAATGTTCTTTCCACACCAGCACAAGAAATACCTATTGATAAAGCATTTTTTAACTAGTTGTATTCTGTAGGAAAAAAGTGATTATTTCAAAAGAATTACACATTGCAAAATTCAGATTAATCACCACTTTTTATTCTATTACTATTTGTTGCCTCAATACATGCTTTTAGTAGATCACTAGCCCTCATTTCACCAAAACATGTTAGAGAATATTTCCATGTAAAAATTGTTTTTCAAAGATATTAAACAATTACTGCCTTTAAAATATGGTATTGTAAGTGAAGGAAATGTCAGAATATGTAAAAATTTGAAATACATAGTTCACTAATATTTCAGGAACTATTCCATTGATTTGAAAATCTTCAAAGTAGTATTCTAAATTACCGTGGGTTGTCTCACCCACAGATAATTATAATCATATTGGATGTCAGTTAAAGTGTGTCAAATAGTGACTTTCTAGGTTGGTTTCAATATATGTAAGAGAACTTTTGTTTTAATTAATAATCAAAAATTATTCAACGTGATTATATAAATACATTTAACAGAGTTGATAATAAATGCTTTAAAATAAGCATTATTCACAAAGCAATCATAGAAAAGAGGTTATAAAAAGAATCTCTGACATATCCACCCATAAAAAGATTTTAGGAGTTTCATATCCAAAACAGTTGGGAATTCATAGCTTCATAGCATGCATAGATTGTATTTACTGTAGTAATGAATTTTTTGTGTCATAAACGGAAAAATGTGTTGAGCTGATTTCTTCATTTGTAATTTGTTCAGTTTAAGAATGCTTTGGAATATATTCTAATTTTAAAACCAAATTTTATGATCACATACATTAGACATATATGTGTAAAAAGGTAATTGACAGTAGTTTAATTTGAGGAAATCTAAGAGAATTCTTTTTAATTTTTGAATACTCTATATGCATAATATATTCTTCAAGCATAGCATTATTTAAATTTTAAGATATTGTTTCAATTTGATATTTCAAATTACTTTGAATAAGAAATTCTCTTTGTAACTGTGGGATAATTCTCTCTCTGGAACTAAACCAAGATCAGCATTTTTTTTTTTAGCTTGAAGAAACAAAATCCCTTTCTTTCACACATGTGATGTGGAGGCTGGCCAAAGTGTTGGTTGGAAGAATCACCCTGCGTCTCTTCCTCCTTATTTCTTTGAAAAGGCTTAAAATGCATACAACGTGTGACTAAAGGTACTTTGTATTTTCTGTCTCCCTCCTCTTTCCTTACTTACAGATACTGTAAAGTCAGCAGAATTCTGAGCTTAGAGGTTGCTTCAGTGAACATTCAACGCTGTCGGTGAGTTTGGAATTAAAATCAAAACCATCGACCGTTGATTGTACCCTATGGCTAACCATCAACTGCTCCGTGGCTCCCAGAATTTGCTGAAGACAGAAAACCAAAGCAGGACACTCCAGAACTTTCTCTTCCCCGTGCAGAGATTATTTTACAAAAGGTCACAATCAACATTCATTGCTGTCGGTGGGTTGAGCTGTGTGGACAAGCTCACTGAACAATGAATGCAACTGTGGCCCCGCTTTTTACTGTCACAATCAACAACATTCCACCTTTGAAAGATGTCCTGAATGTGTTGGTATCACTCTTCACCATCACCTTTTGGGTCTGTTTGAGAGTTCAGGTCGATGTATTCAATCTATATCCGTGTGATCAGATTTCAGTGAGAAAGGCACTAGTTCAAACCAGCGTGATGCTTCTCTGTACTTCCGTGTGTTATAAATAGAGTACATTTTTATAAAAGGTAAACCATTTTGTCCACAGGATCAGTAACATCATCATCTGGGTTAACACACCTTCTTCTGTTACAATGGGGTGAGAGGAAGAAACCAAGAAGCACCCCAGGATCCATGCCACTGGCACCTCTGTCATTTATAACATTTAAAAGCACCCATTCTCTACATCTTCTGTTAAATTTCCTGGCCCGATTGGGATAGGAACACAAAGTAACTGCATGTTCTGTTTCTCTGGGTGAGGACTCACTCAAATAATTCCTCTCACCCTGGTATTTGTTAAGGAAGGGAAAAAATGTATAAAATAACTTAGTGACTCTCAGAACACATGATCATCATAGAGTCGCTTCATTTCCCTGACTAAATTTCAAAACTCCAACATAAAATCTTACCCATTTCCTTGTGTTTCTTTTTCCAAACACCTAACCGGCATTGTTAAACCTACAACCATGGCCAACAGTGAAGTCACACTCATCTGACTTTTCATGGGTAAGACTGTGTATGTCATTGTTTTGTTTAGTTGTTTGTTTGTTTAACTAGTTTGGGTCCTTATTTTTAAATAGAGCATTTGGTATTATGTTTGATCCTAGTGGTTTTAAGTTCACCATTCATAATGATTATAGTTACAGTACTCAATGCTTCTAGAGTGTCTGGAGCACCGAGCTGACTTCAATGTTTATTTAAAAAAGATCTCTCCAATACACGAGCCTTCCTGCTCCTTGACCTTTGCAATCTCACATTGGTCTCTTCAGCTCCCCTAACAGAAGCCCATTCCTGGAACCCTGCTCTAGCTTTCATCAGAACCCTAAGATATTTTAGCTCATCCACTGTCTAAACTGCCACACTCTGCCTATTGCTTCCTTCTATTTTCTCATTCTCTTATCCCCAAAGCAACTATCCAAAAGCTTCATTGTTGCTGGGGGGAAAACATCACACAATCATAAAGAAGAATGTTAGGACATATTCATGGGCCTTCAAATGGCTTGGTCCCTCATCTCTGTCCTGGTACTTACCTAGTAGGTAGCTCAAGTGTGGACCTCCTTTCTCACAGCTCCCCTCCAACATTCTGATTTCAACTGATGCACTGACCTCTCTTTTTGATTGAGAAGCCTTTCCATCTGATTGCTCCCTCCACTTCTTCAGCGATAGCCAACCAACGCATACACTTCTGTCCCCTTGTTGACTCACTTCTTCCCGTCTGGCTCATGACATGGCTTACTCTGTGATATGCCCCTCTTCTCACCATATGGCTCTTTCCATGTAACATGCAGCAAGGTTCAATTTTGTCTCTTCTCAGAAGAAAACTAAAGACATTTAAGGAAAAAAACTTCTCTGGACTTGCTTCAGTCTCCCACTACTTATTTCTTCTCTTTAAAAGGTTTAAAAATTGTATGTGGCAGCCTGTACCCTTTCACCTCAACTATCTATAATTTGGTTGCTTCTATGATTCCTTTCTACCCCTTGTACCTACTTTTTTTTTTTAATGAACTGAATCACCAGTGGGTTCTGTATTGCCAAATAAATATCAGACTTTTCTGTGAGTTATCCTTAATGAACTCTTATGTGAACTGTCCTAATAGTCCCTTAATCAACTTTGTATCTACTATAAGCAATCTGTTCGTTATTTTCCCCACATTATTTTAAGAGGGATATTTTTAAAAATCTAATCATGTTGCGAAACTATAATGCAACCTGAATAAAATATCTTAGTATGTTTAATAGATGGATTATTCTGGTAGAAAAAGTGTTATGAATATTAGCCAAGTGAGAAAAAAGAAATTTATGTATTGCCAAATAAATATCAGACTTCACATAAAGAATATCACATAATCTCTCAAGATTTATTTCAGGACATTAATCAATTGCAAGCAATTTTTTAAAATATTTAAAATAGGTGTAATTGGTATATTTATTTACCTTGAAATTGTAAAGATTTTTTTTCAATATTAAGACAATTAAAGCAAAAAGAGAATAGTGGGAGGATTCAACTACATTAAACACCAAACTTGAATGTATCAAAAGTAACTAAAATGAGAAGGCAAATAGACAACTGGAAAGAATATGAGCAATAGGTAAGACCAACAATTTGTATAATGAATATGTAAAAAAACTTTAATATAAAAAGCAACAAGAAAAACATTAACAACTCAAGAAATAAGCGAACAATGAAAGTCAACAGAGTCACAGAATAAATGTGAATGGGTGATGTGTATATGACATAAACTTTTTCTATTTCACTCAACCAAGAGTCCAGATTTAAAACAATATGATGTAAGTTTCTTTCGTCGGGCTGATAAAGCAAATGATAGAGCCTCTAGTGTGGCTGACACAAATGTTTTCATACTAAACTAGGTGTGATTGTCTTCTACTTATACTCACTTCTCAGCTTCATTTGTCTTCAGTTTTGAACATGTGGCTTACCTTCCCTGCTGTGGCATATCGCACCAGGAATACTGTCCTAAGGGGACCTATCCATGGGTGTGGCTGAGACTTTCATATTTTCCTTTTTAGGAATTTGAACTAAAAAATGCTGAATCCTTCAGGAGATAATAGATGTGTTCCACAAGTATAATGCCATGAGGATCTCGGGTAGATGAACATCTCACTTTCTTTCCCTGTCAGTATCAGACCTAGAAGATCAGGAAAAAACAGCAATTAACAGGCAGGCATTAAATGTGTTGCAACTCCTAAGTGATGAGTGAAACAGATTTCATTCAAAAAATTTCAGATCTGAAGCTCATTTTCTCAGCTCTCTTTGCTCTGCTTCTTGATGTCATTTTGGATGTCTATAGGACATTTAATGTCTTGGAAAAAAAGCCCTACTTGGTTAGCTGTGGCTGATATGCATTCTTCACCTTCCCAAGGGTTTTTTTGTGTGTGTGTGTTGTTTATAAATTTATGCACTGATTGAGTTCTTATAAATTTTTGGATATTAACCCATTAGCAGATGTCTGGCTTACAAATATTTTCTCTCAAACCCTAGGTTGTCTCTTAACTCATTTTTTTTGCAGTGCAGATTGTTCATTTGATGCAATTCCATATTTTTTATTTCTATTTTTGTTGTTTGTGCTTTTCAAGTTCTAGGCAAGAAATCTCTGCCCAGACCAATGTTGCAGAACTTTCCCTTATGCTTCCTCTGATAGTTTTATAGTTTCACACCTAAGCCTTTTATCCATTTCGAGTTGATTTTTTTCTATGCTGTGAGATAAGGATCCAATTGTATTCTGTGTGAGTATCAATTTTCTCAGCATGATTTACTGAAGTGATTGCCCTTTGCCATTGTGTGTTCTTGGGAACTTGCCTGAAAAATCAATCAACCAGAAATACTTGAGTTTGTTTCTCAACTTTCTGTTCTGTTCCATTGGTTGATGTGTCTATTTTTAATGCCAGTAACATGATGTTCTTATTATAATAGCTTTATATTATATTTTAAATTTAGAAAGTGTGATTTTTTTCAATGCATGTATGTACATATGTTTGAAGATATTCAAAGCAGCATTTTAATTATTTTTATTGGTGCATTATAATTATATATAAGAAGTAGTATTTATTGTCCCATATTTGTAAATGTATATAACATAACTTCATCAATCTCATTTCCTTCTACCTTCCTTTTATTCCCTTCCTTCCTCCCCAATCCACTTGCCTTATGCTGTTAATCTTCCATCACTATTATTATCTTTAATTAGTGTGCTATAATTATACATATAATTACATATGTGCTATGATCTATATGTACTATAATTTTTCACACACACACACACACACACACACACACACAGGATTCATTGTGATACATCTGTATATGGCGATAGCAAAATTTGGTAGATTTCATTCCCCCATACCTCCCTATTCCATCCCGTCCTTTCTCCCTCTCAATCTCCTTCCTCTGCTCTATTGGTCTCCCTTACATTTTCATAAGACCCTGTCCCTTTTCTGTTCCCTTGTTTCTTCTCTGTATATAGTTTCCACATATGAGAAAAAACATTCAACCCTTGGCTTTCTGAGTTTGACTTATTTCACTTATTATTCATGTTTTCTAGTTCCATTTATTCATCAATAAATAACATAATTTCATTCTTCTTTGTGGCTGAGTAAAACTCCATTGTGTACATATACCATGTTTTCTTTCATTCATCTTTTGACAGACACCTAAGCTGGTTCTATAACTTGGCTATGATGAATTGGGCTGCTACAAACATTTGTTTGTATGTATCACTCTAAGTATGCTGATTTTAGTTCTTTAGGATAAATACCAAAGAATGAAATATCTGAGTCATCTGGTGATTCTATTTTTTAACTGAGGAATCTCTATTCTGCTTTCTTAAGTGGTTGTACTAATTTGCAGCTTCACCAACAATGTACATTATTTTAAAAATTTAATAATGGAAGCAAGCTACCTGTCCAAATATGGGGAATGAGGCAGTGAATAATGACATATCATTTAACAGGAATTAATAAGTCAAAGATTTAGATTTGTTTTAATGAAAAAAGAGTCTGCTTGTAATTAAATAAAAATTTTTCAAAACTCACAGTGAGGTTTAAATCCAAGTTCAGTAGAGTAGCAATCATGAGGAAATTAATTCACTTTCTTAAGACTCTATTTTTTTCAACTGTGTAACTGGTATAATAGTCCATACCTAATAGTATTGCTTTCAGGATAAATGAAATATTTCATGTGATCACTTTAGCATCCTGTTTACCACTTAACGTTTGGTCATTTTTCTTCTCATATTTATTTTATCTTCTATATTTCTAATATAAAAATTTGTTGCCTTTATCCTTTTATGTAATTGAAAGCCATTAAAAGATTGTCTTTTTTAAAAAAATCCTCATTATTAAATTTCAAATTCTTTTGTTTACTGAAATAAAAGACCTACAGCCTGTTGGAATTCCAAAACTCACTAGCATTGACAACGGTATTTAAAATATTAATTGTTATAAGTCTTTATTCTGATTTAAACACACACACATAAACACATACATACAAACTACACTGTGAGAGTTCTACAAAAGTGTTTTATGTAATGTCATCTTAATTCTAAATATGATGATAAATTAAAATCCGAAAACTTAAAGTAAATGTAAGGAAGCTACTTTGAAATGTTAAGTCTGTTATTTACTGATCACTTATATTTTTAAAAAAGAGTCTACATGCTTTATATAAAATACGATAAAATTTCTTTTAAAAATTTCTTTTAATAATGTAATTTTCATATATATAAACTTGAATTCGTGGGATAAGAAAACATTAAAAATTTTATTATTGCTCATTTGATTTTGAATGTTTCCCTTGATTTTTTATAACGCATTACTTTTATCAGTTATAAGCTTTCTCAGCTTTTGAATGAAAGATGTGAAGGAAGAATTAGGGCACAACTCACATACCAGAATGTGCTCTTAAGTAATATTGGGCTTCAGGTACTCAAGTCAATAACACCAAGATATAAGGAAGGTATATGGAAAATTGAAATGTATTCAAATATGCAAAGAAAGTATTGTTATAGATGGGATATTTAATGAATAATCATTCTTCATTTTGTTCAGACAGAGGAGATTCTCTCATGCCTATTTGGCATTTTCTTCAAGATCAGTCATTTGTAAACTTCTTAAGAACTTTCTTTAATTTCTGACTAATTTTACCTCTCTAATTTTTTTTTAATTTGCACCTATTTCCCTGTGCTTTATTTTATTTTATTTTGTTTTAAATTGATAAAATGCACTTATTTACTGTCCTAAAAGGATGCAGGTCTTTGTTTACAAAAAAAAAATCATAATACCAGTTATGCTTAACTTTTGGTTAATTTGAAAAAGAAAGTTAAATGGAATTCTAATTTACTTTGTTAAATACACAATAATCCAGGTTCATTGTCTTTTTTAGTCCTCACAAGAACCACTCGAGAAAGATTTATTTGTTTAATGGGACAAGATAGTAATAATATGCGCAATGTCACAGAACTGGTACAAAGGTGGTTTCAGCTGTACTGTGCGGTTCATATTCAAATTTTGAGACCCTAGCTTCTAGTGAATAACTTTTCTAAAAAAAATAAGCTATAATATATTCCTTTTAAAACAGTAGCTCAGTCTGAATTTTCTTTCTCTGGGATTTAAGTTAAATGTGAAGGCATGACTGAATAATAAGGTTTGTATTCACAGGCTCCATGTTTGGAAAGATGACACTAGAATCAGGTGACTTAGACTGATTTTTCTTTTTATAAGTGAAAATAATCTCCAAGTCAGAGACTTTACTCATTTCTTTTTGTGGTTGTTTTGTTTTGTTTCTTTTGCTTTTCTAAAATGAGAACCAAGAACAATGTTAAACATATTGTAGGAGCTTAATAAATATTAGTTGAATGAGTAATTCAGATACTGAACATATCTGTTCAGTAAGCAGCATCTAAAGTGACTACCTTATATAATCCCATGCTTTAGGCCAGATGTTGTGAATTGTGGATTTCTCAGAAAACTACACTTACAATAGTTGCATGTATTTTTAGACTGTGGAGTCCTAGCATTTATTTATATTTTTATAATATGTGAGTTTAGTCACCATATTTCTTCAAATATAAGAAACTACTAATGGTAAAATAAACCATCTGTGTGTGAGGAAGAATTGAAAGGAAAGGAGGGAGGGAAAGGAAGGAAAAAAAGGAAAGACAGAAAGAAGGAAGGGACAGAAAGCAGGAAGGCTGCACATTCTAATTTTCAAACGTCATTCATTGTAAAACACATCTCTGTTTCAGAAATGTTAACATGTGAAAAAGACGCATCTTAGAATTCATGTTATACAGTATTTATTTATCAACATTTATGGGTTGCATTGTTATATTAAACATGAAAGATAATTAAGCCTGAAAAAGTGATGCATGTAAAAATATTATGGAAACGTTTTGGAAATAATTTAATTTGTAATGATTTCACTTTACAAGAATGTTAAAGATTTCTATGACTATAAGTTAAGACTTAGTAAGAAGAGATGATATTTATGTATCGTCAAACTTGTGTTTCTACAAATCCTTTCTTACTTTATCCAGTGGTGACACAATCTAATTTCAATAGATCTTAATCACATTTTTCAAGTCACTCTCCTGCCCGTTTTGGACAAATTTACTCATTCTTCCTGCTTGCTCCCTAAGAAGGCAGACTGTGAATATGTTCAGAGTTTCTTATCCAGCCCCTTGCCATGCAAATTTTCCTGAAACATCAACACCAAGTAATAAGAATAAAAGGTTTCACTGTGCTCAGTTCCTGAGTCTCTCTAAGCCCTGGACAGACAGCCTGGACCTGTGAACATAAAGCCTTAGCTAGTGGCGCCAAATCACACAAAGCCATTTTTAAGATGCCGGGTCTGTGCTATCAATCCTCTTACCTTAGGCAACCCCCCTCCTGCTGGTTAAGTGCTAACACATGCTCTACAATTGCAAGAAGGGATATGGTTTACAGATTAAAATTAGATGCAGAATTAAATTGCTTGAACACAGCAAAAAAGAAAGGAGTAGTGGGTGGGGTGAAGAAGGCAGATTTGGGCATGCCGACATTCACACACACACTTAATTCCAACACTTGGATTTCCACTAGAATTCTTAGGCTCGGGTTCTGTTTTCATTACTGAGAGTCATTTTTAGAACAATAATACATAGAATCTGTCAAAGAATATGCAGCCTCGTGAAAATGCATGTTCAAATTATAGAATTTACAGCCATAAGAGATGGTTGCACTCCTTTTTTAAGAAGCTAAACAGAGTAACGACGACTACTAACGACATTTGTAACTTTTCAGGCTACTAGAGTAAGAGTAATCAGATCTCAGGCTTCAGGGTGTAACATGATCACCTGTGCTTTTCAGAAAGGAATTTCTGCACACACCAGTGTTGCACAGTTGGCCAAGCACGTGATTATAATGTCAGAAGGAAGGAGTGAGAAGATCACCTTTCTCCAAATCATTAAATGGCTTTTGCAAATGGTAAACACGAACTAATATAGCAATTAAGATGGATTTTTATTTATTAAGGGGAAAAAAAGGAGAGACGTTGCCCCAAAAAATCTAAAAACCAATTTTGGAAAACAAAGAAATAAAGTTTATAACACATACTCTCTTGTTTTTGAGTCTGAGGCCATAAAATGAAGTAATTTACTAATTCATTCAGCAAGTATGTGCTAGAAACTCATTTAATTTACTTGCATTTGGTTAAGTGCTGGGGGATATACCATAGTAAGGACATACATAGTCATTACCTCCTGGGAACTTGAAGTCTAGCAGCAAAGGAAGATATCAATCAGTTATATAATTAGAGGGTTCTAAAGTAAAGGGTTAGAGAATAATAATAAAAACAAAATTACCATAACTTAAAAAAAATGAAAGAAAAAAATCATTGCTGAGTCTATTAATTTGGAAAGCAAGGAGCACACACCAGTGAAGGATTTCACTAAGTCATTCACTCATAGGAAAAAGTTATAGACTTTTCGACCCTAGAAAGGATTGCTCTTATTAAGGTGCTAAGGACCAAATACTAACTTTCTGAGTCAGATGAATGAGTCCAAGGATTATAGAGGGTTGCATTTAAAAAAAATAAATAAAACATAGTTTATTGATTATTAAAGAGTCATCAATTAGTTCCAGTTAAGGTGTGACGTACCGAGGTCATTCAGAGTTCATGGTCTTTTATGAGATGCACTAGTTAGAACTAGTGGTGATGAAATTTAGTATTGAGATTTCCCAGGAAGTGCTGCTGTGGTGGAGAAATTTTCTTCTCACAGATATGAAAGATGACTGGTGAAAAAGTTGGAAGCACAGGATCAAGGGTAAAGGAAAGAGATGAAAAGCATCTCAAGCAGGGAAAATAATCTTGTAAAGATTGGGAGAAGAAAAATATCATGGTAGAGGCCATACTATGTGACTGGAACACTGTCCCCTCTAGGGTGCTTGAGCCTAAAGAGGTGGCTCTAGCAAGGCTGTCCAAGAGAGTATACATCATGTTATAACAGTTGGCCTACTCTACTAAGAGCAGGGAAAGTCCACTGCAGGATCTTAAAGAGCAAAGGTGGCCTCAGAATATAGGGAATTACCTGATTTGTGTTTCAAAAAAAAAAAAAAAAAAACTCTCGAGATACAATATTAATGATGAACTCAAGGATTTACTATTTGAGGTGCTTACATACCATTTGGGAATTAATTATCATTTCCCAGAATAGAAATGATGAAATGAAGAATATAGAGTTCCAACGAATCTGGATTATTTCAACAATGAAAGAGAGTGAGGATGTCTGGGAAGATAATTAGGGCACTGATAACTGAAACTGCCCAATAATTCATAAATATAACATTTACTCCTTAAACCAAAGCATTCTGTCTTGGAGATCAGGGCTGGAAATCTCTAAGAAGGGTCCTTCCAATCATCATCTCTTGATATTCTGTGTGTCAGTGTAAAGCCCTCTCTCTGAGTATGGGCTGCACATAATGATTTAATCCTAACAAACAGTATGGAGCAGAAGACACAGAGTCATACATGAGGGGAGCTTACAACCAATGTGGTTTCTATGACAGTTGTTCTTTCACTTGTTCCTGTATCACTCTTTATAGGGACAACCAGCTGCAGTGTTGTGAAGCAGTTGTGGGGAGGTCCATATGGCAAGAGGTTGGGGCCTGCCAATAATCCTGTGAATAAGCTTGCAACTGGTTCCTCCCCTACTCAAACTTGAAATGACTAAAGCCTGAATCAAAAAAATTGATTTCAGCCCGTCCCATGAGCTAAGAACTCAGCCAAGCCACATCAAATTCTTCCTGATTTGTTTTAGCTTTCCATGGATGTGACAAAAAGACCTGAGATAATCAGCTTATAAGAAGGAAAGGTTTGTTTTTGCTCCTGGTTTCAGAGATTTCAGTTCATGGTTGGTGGATCCTATGAAATTGGGGTGAGGCAGGATATAATGTCAGAGAGTGTGTGTAGAGGAAGTTGCTTACCTCGTGGTAGCCAGTAAGCAAAAGAGAAGAAGAAGAAGACTTGGAATCCCAATAGCCTCTTCAAGGACTTTCCCCCAGTGCCCTAGGTTCATCCCACTAGGCCTCACCTCCTCAAGAGTCCATTACCACCCAGTGGCACAGTGGCACCAGGGGATCGACCAGCCCCTCAACATGCAGGCCTTTGGGGACATTCCAAATCCAAACTATAGTAGGGACACAGAGAAATTATAAGGTAATTTCCTGCAAATTTCTTTGAAGCTGCTGAGATTTGGATGACTTGTTCCATAGCAATAAGGGACTAACATGGGGAGCTTGTGAGTTAAGCAAGCAATGTGTCCCTGATTTGTCATGTTTACTGTTTTATTCAGTCTTTAGATGTCCTTATTTTTACCCTTTTTTCTACTTACTCATTTTCACTTCCTTTAAAAAAAAATTTACAACGATTAATATACACATGGATATAAGAGACAGTTTAAATAATTGCATTTTCATTGGCTTAGAGATGGATAAAAGCAAAAGAAGTGGAGAGGTATCAATTTTCTTTTAGTAAATTTGACACTTGCAAAGACTAGACAAGCTCAAAATACAAAAATTATATTTATATTCTCTAATTTATCATTTTTAGTAAAACTCTGTTTACATTGTTTAGGTTAAAAAAAAAAAAAAACCTCTCTTTGTATTTTTTCAATGATTCCATAAAGGTAGGAGAAAGAACTTTTGCATGTTCTCATGTATGATATTTGGCCACTACAAAACATGTGTACATATAAAATATTATGATTTGGATCTAGAATGTCTCCCCAGAGCTCATGTGTTAAAAGCATGATCCCCAAATACATGAAGGTTCAGAAGTAGAACATTTATGGGATAATTGGGGAACTAAACTCATCAATGGATTAATTCATTTACTGGTTTAATTCTCTGACAGCTGAATGAACTACTAGGTAGTAACTACAGGCAGGTTGGGGCACGACTGGAGGAAGTCACTAGGGCATGGCCTTGGGGACTACATCTGCCCCTGGTCCACCTGCCCATATTCCCGCCTCTGCTTTGTGGCTGTCATGAGCTGAGCAACTTTTCTCTGCCCTCCCTTCCACCATGATGTTTCTGCCTTGGAGCTGGCTGACCATGAGCTGAACTTCTGAAACTGTGAGCAAAATAAATCTTTCTTCCTTTAAGTTGTCATTCCTTGTCAGGTATTTTGGCCACAACAACAGAAAGTTGACTAACACATAATTTATGAAATTATTTCCATGAAAGCCTTCCCCACTGGTTATAGCAGAGCTTCAGTCTTGAGTAATTTCATCCCCATTTTTACCCCTACCCTAAAGTATTTCTGAAAGGACCCAGGAGATTTCCCAAACCCAGTCCACCTTTGTATCCCACCAGCCACTTTCTTCCCCTTCTTCCTGTTGAGTTGCGAGCATCCCCCACTTAGCAGCTCTGTTCTTTTGGCTGTCTGTAGTCACACCCAGCAGGCAGTGCTTTCTCCTGCTGCCAGAGCAATCTCATTGTGTAACACCAACGGAGCTGCCAAGTTCTGCCACTTCTGGGCTCCTCCACTCCCCTGGAGTGCTGATTCAAACTGCCAGAGCTTCACCATGTAGAAAAATAGGAGATAATTTCTTTTACTTACTTATTTATACTCTGGTAAAATGGTACCAAAGAATTGAAGTTTTTCCAATATCATCTAAAGCTTGAATAGAGCGGTTCTGTTTATTCATGGGATCAAGCATAAACCCATAAAGTGGAGCCAACAGACCCATCTGCATGTCCAGCTCCTTGCTAAATTCAGAACTGATGCTCATGATAAGAATCAACTTTTATGATTGAGCTAAGCCCCATTCCTCCCTTTCCCTCCACTTTAGGTGAAGCTGTCTTTAAGAGAGCTTCCCAATATGTTTAACAATAGATTTCTGGGAAGGCTAGGAGAGAATCGTCCAAATCACAGCAAAGGCAACCAGTTGGCTGCAAACTGGCTCCATGCAACCCTGAAATGAAATTATCCTCTATTCTTTCATTTCTCCCTGTTAACAACAACAGCAACAATGACAACAACAGACGTTAATAAATGTGTCAAGATTTTGTGGTTAAAAGCACTGAACCAAGAAACTAGGAAATTTGTGTTTCAGCCCAGTCCTACCAGGAGCCACTTTTTAAAAGAAATTTAGAATGATATCCTTCCAGAATCTTCCATGCCAAATAATTTCTAATTTCTAAAGAAAATTTCTGGAATAGTTGATCTCTAAACTCCTTTACAACTCAAAAATCTCTACAATTGAATTGAGACAAGAGAAGTATTTGGCAAAATAAGTTAGCCAAAATGTTATATAAACCTTAATCAGGAATTCAGTTCTACATTTTTGGGTGAGATTTTGATGTTTTGAATGCTTCTCAATGTTAATCACACATCACTTATTCATTTAAATAAGAGATCAAACAGATATCCATCTAAAAACATTTGAAATCGAGATTAAAGCATTCTATGGTTTGAATTAATAATCATGTTGATCACTTTAAAATATACAGGTGAAATGGGAAAAAAATAAAACTTTGAATAAAGTGAAATAGAAAAATGTATTTGAAGGCAGGACAAACATAAGGAGATATGAACGAAATGATAATAAGGAAAAAGGGGATGTGTGTAATCCTGATGTTTCCATTTTTTGTTCCATCTCATTTCTGCTCTCTGAGGAAGTCAGCAGTAGGCTACGGCTCCTTGCTGTTTTTCTTCACACTAGGAATTCCCAATGAGGTGGAAACCTCATTCTAGGCCAATTGAAAAAGAAGGGGCACTGGCTTAGACTGATTTTCAGTATTAGCATCAAATTTTATTCCCAATACTTTTATTACAAACAAACTTCTATTTTTCCTGAGTACCCCAATGTATGTAAGACATGGCAACTGGTTATGCATGAAAGCAACCAGGAAAGATCATTTCATTTTTTAATATTTGCTTGCCTTATATGGCATTTTCATGGGTACATCAGGTCTCCCTGGGTAGTAAAGAAAAAAAAAAATTGTGTGTCTTCTCTTATTGGACCCATGCTGTCAAAAGAGAACACCAGACATGGGGAACAAGATGGCACTCTGATACTTATTTCTCCTTGTAAATCTTCACTGATGTGGCCAAAGCAAACTAATAGAAAGTGAGAAAACAAGAAAGGATGTTATTTACATTCCAAATTTTTGAAGAATTCTTTCACAAAATATAGGTAGGTGAGCCTAGATTGAGGGAAAACTGACACACTCATGTGTTGCTGATGGGAATGCAAAAATGTTCAATTCCAATGAAGGGGATTTGGGCACTATTAATAGAATGATGTATATATGAAATGACATACACAAAGTTATTTGTTGTAAGAGTTTGAGATAGGAATATACATAGAAACCATCCAGATGATCACTCATGGGGCACATGTTAAGTGAATCATGCCAGCTTCTCTAGTAAAATAGCAGGACACTTAAAAAGAAAGAGGGAAAATCATTATCTAATGAAATGGTGTGGTTCCTGTTTTAATATTTTAAAATTTTAATATTTGAAAAAAATTAGGTGTAAAGCACTATATATTGCATATCACCTTTCGTATTAAAAAGGGGTAAAATATCCTATATTGGAATAAAGTTCAACTTCTCCAAAATGTATCTCTAAGACATATTTTTTCAACTTTATAAACATCTCTGTGTTTTGTATATTCAAAAATTAAATTAAAATATTAAAGCAAAAATTAAAAGCAAACTAAAATGAATGAAGCTAACTGCATTTACTGTTGGCATGTATAGATATACAATTATTGCAAGTGACTATGTAATATATAGTGACTATACCACTTTTTCAGAATCTATTCTATAAAACTATAAATAAGTTTGGAATTTAATTCCAGAATTTAATTGTTCATAATGTGTGTGTTATGAAACTCTTATTATGCATATTTGTTATAGGAAAATTAACTAAATTTTAATAGAGCATAATAGTGTTGATATTATTGCAACCAATATTTTCCATATAATAGGAAAGAAATACTAATATACAAGGAGAACCATTAACTAAAAATTATTTAAGGCTGTATTTTAATTGGAAATATGAGTTTAAACACATCTTTAAAAATATTTCCAACTTTTGCTCATAGTAAAGACCTAGAAGCAATGACAATCTTGTGAAATTGTATTATTTGTTCAGAACATTCCCTGTCTCTTTCTATTTGACCCATAACTGTTAGACTTTCTCATGCCTCTTCCCATTTGAAAGTCATAGTAAACATGCCAGAAAGTGGGAGGGCAAGGGAAGTTAGAAGAGATTTAGAAGTTCTCTGAAGTGGGATATGAAGATAAACTGTCATGATGGTAGAAAAAGAAATACCAGTTTTGATAAGTTATTTATAGCTAAACAACAACAACGACGAAAATACAATAGAAAAGCCATATACCTTAGAGGAAGCAAAGAGAATCACAGAAAAAAAAAAAAACCAATAAATTGTGACAAAAGTGAACAGGTGAACATGTAGCTGCATAAATATACTACCTAAAAATATGGAACAAAAGCAAAAAAAAATGTGAAGATTAGTTATTACTGTGAAGCAAGACCAAGGGAGGAGAATATATTTCAGTTAGAAAATTTTCTTTACAATTTGATCTTTTAAAAGCATGATTATATATAATTTTATGAAAAAAAACCTGAGTTATAAAATGCAGTTAAACTAGTTCAATCTTAACTTGACCAATTCCAACAAGTATGTCACAGGACTTTTAATAACCCATGAAGGAAGATGTTCACATTAACTAAACCAGCTCTTCTATACCATCACTCTTCATTCCAAAACTACAGGAAATTATTTGTGGCGTCCCTAAGGTATTTCATATATCCCTATAAAAAGGATGAGTTCTCCGTGCACCCAACTAAGGATGCTTTTCTTTTGACCCCTGCTGGCAACATCAACCATGAAGGTTCTGCCGCCCTTTCTAGTGCTGTGGTTGCCAAACTACAAATGATTTGATGCTGACTCAGCTCATTGCTGCTCTAACAGAAGCTTTGTGTTGCTCAGGATGTTAGTGGGATGGCTGCCCTGCTTCATAGCTTAAGATCTCAGAATTTTCCTTATAAAGGAAATTTATGCTCTGGAGGAATCAAGTCTGAGGGAGCTGCTCTGGCTGCCCTCCTGCTTTTCCCTGTGGGAAAACCAGAGTACTGCAGGCCTCCTGCAATTGAAAGCTCCAGAACCCACTGATTCTTTTATTGCAGATTCTCTTTTCAGATTGGTTTAGATATTTTCAGATGTAAGTTCTCTTCAGTTATTGTGGCCTTATGGCAACCAATTTCCCAGCATTCCACATAGAATGGGACTAAGATTGATTCAGGATAGAACCAAATTCCAACAGGTTAGGACAGAAATCTGGTTGAATCAGGTGGGCAAATCAACAATCACAATGATTGAATAAGGAGGCATCCAACGTTGCCTGTCCCCAACTGCAACCTGAAGTCAAGAGTGTAGGAAGGTCACTCCAGAAGAGTGGCAGAGGCTCTCCACAGGAAAGAGGGATGACCTTCAGGTATGGAAAGCATTCCAATTGCCACATCATGAAGTAAATTCTCAGGGGACGCAAGCTGAGTGGTTTGTAGAGTTGAGTGCTTTTAGGATGTGAACTTCTTCATAAATAGCAGAGATGTTTGTCAGATGGTGTAATTTGAGATCAGGAAAGTCAGACCATATTTGCCCTTGATCTTACCAGAGAGACTAAATTTTTCATAGCTCTTTAGTGTTTAGTTTGGGTAAATGCTCATTTTAAATGCATTGCTGTGGAGAGTGCAAAGTAGGAAACTTATAAGTTATTCCATTATAAACTTTTAATAACTTCCTTCATTCCTGGCATTCTTCTTCTTCTTCTTCTTTTTTTTTTTCAATGGTGAGGATTAAACTCAGGTCCTTACACATCCCAGGCAAGCCCTATACCTCTGAGCTATACCCCCAGCCCTTTTTTATTTTATTTTTCAGGCAGGGTCTCACTAAGTTGCACAGGCTGACTTTCAACTTGTAATACTTCTGCCTCTATATATTAAGTTTTTTTTAAAGTAGCTACATGATAAGGAAAGTCTTTAATGGAATGAGTTATATGGCAACAGAATTTTGATATCTATTTTCATGATGCATGATGTAATGCCTATGGAAAAATACCAAAATATAAAATCCCATTAAAAATAGACCATTATCCATAGAATGGAATAATTCAGGAAACATGAGGCATGTGGTAAGGCCTGGAATACACAGGCCTAGTTATGCACCCACATGTTCATAGTGGTTACATATCAGCGTTTAGAGTGAGACCATCAGGTCAAAACTCGCAGGATGTCAATCTGAACAAGTTATTTCACATTCTGCTTCAGTTTTCTTACTTTAAAGCTACAAGTATTTCTAAAACTAACCTCACAGGATTGCTCTGAATTTAAATAAAGAATATATACTATTTTGTGATATGTCATGCTTGTATGTGTGTGTATACACACACACACACACACACACACACACATATATATGTGAAAAATACAGGAAGTTGCCTAGCACATGAGACTAAAAAATATTAATCACTATTAGTAGCATGAATCTTAGACACCCAGAAGCAGTATATTTCTAGAAGTAATGGAACTAAAGAGGCAGGAAGAATTTCAATTGCCTGAAAAGGCACCATGGTGATGTTCAAGTTCAGTGTACCATTAAAGTGTTCAGACCTAATAACTACAAAATTGGTCTCATTCTTCTGGTGTTCACAGCTCATGTTACAGGTTTTGAGATGGAATTTTGAGCCTTTTTTGGTATGCTGAGGGGTTGATGCCGTATCAGTTAACATAATGCAGAGATCCTCATTTCATGTAAATTGCACATTTTTTCCCCTTGAATTTGTTCAATAACTGATTTTAACTAAATGTAAACTTAGCTATTAACTAGCCAATTGGGGAGAATTTGACATGCATATTTTAAGGGAAAAAAATGGTAGAACTCTTCCATTCCCATACCATGGAATAGAAGGAGCAATGTAGGAGCAATGCATACACACAACTTGGAATCATAAGATTAGGATCTGAGTTTCAGCTTCACCCATAACAATCGTGATCTGGAAGCTACCACCTACCTTTTAAATCATCCCCTTTCTTATTGATAAAATAACAAATTGCATTAATATCAATCATTTGCGAGAGAAGATCCTACCAGGAAGTTCTGAGTATATAATAATGGATGTAACTTATGCTTATAGGTTTTATTACACTTATAATAATAGCTTCTAGCATTTGAGGCAAGAATCTGGATATTAACATAAAAGGGCCGATTGTAGAACCAATTTCTACCACTTATTATTGGTACCAATGTATGAAACTTAACCAGAAATTATGAAATGTGAACAAATTGATGTTGAGCACATGGATAGCTAAAGTCTATGTTCAACAAGCATTCAGAACACCATACTTTGCTGCTCACCCTCATAGTTTATCCTCTACTCCTTTGTCACTCCTTTCACTTCTCATTGATGACTCCCTTTTTCTCCCTCATCTCTTATCATTACAGTGCCCCAGAGGTCAGATCTTGATCATCTTCTCTATTTGGATCCATTCTTTTGATGATCCCAACCAATGAGAAATCTTTGAATTATATCCATGTGTTACTGATTTCCAAAGTCAAGCTCCAATTCAGCCATTCCTCCTTCCTCCTGACTGTATGTCCAACTACGCACTTGACATTGGTGCTGGCATGTCCAATAGATAATTCAACATGTCCAAAACCAAAGTCCTCCATCTCTCTCCCAAAATCTCTTCCACAGAAACCTTTGTCATCTCAGTTAACACAAACCATCATAATATGATTTTGGTCAAAACCTTGAAGTCAGCTCTTTAGCCCCAATATGAAGTCAGTGAAGAAATTCTCTTGGCTCTTCCTTACAAAAGCCACCACTTGAGTCAGGACCATCATTATTTCTACCTGAGTTGTTGATATAACCTCCTTAGTTTTCTCCCCATTCTTTTGTCTACCCATAGTCTTTTATTCCAAAGGAAGAGAGAGGAACTCTTTTGAAATATAAATTTTATTATGTAACTCCTTTCATCAGAAGCCAGCATCAGCACCTCATTTCACACAAAGAAAGTCCCTACCATGGCAGAGACAATTTGACCCGACATGATGATTTAATTACTTTATTTATTCTCTGCACCTTGATGAAACCCCTCCAGCCACATTGGCCATCTTGATATTAGTATTTCTATATGTAAATTTTGATTTTAGTTAATATTTTGCATGTATTCACGAGTTACTCTATAATGTTTTCTTCCATGTGTACTTAGCTAACTCAGAGTAATCAGCAAATCCATCACCTTACACTTTTATCATTCCTTTTGGGTGAGTATGTTCAAAATACTCTGTCCGAACAATTTGAAATACATAACTGTTTTGAAATATATAATGTATATCTGCTAATTATATTCAATTTGCTGTGCAATGGAGCTCCAGAATTGATTCTTCTTTTGTAACTACATACATCATAGTATCTGTTGAAGGTCTTTCCCTATCATCTCTCCTTCCTCCTCTCTGGCTTGTTTTCTTATCCCTTTCAGGTCTTTAATGAAAAATCGTCTTCTCAATGAGACTTGGGTTGGCCATGCTATTTTATTAAGCACTTTAGCACTTTGTTTTCTCCCCACCCTCCTAATGCACTTTATTCTTATTTGCTGTATTTATTCTTCAACAGTTAATCCTTTCTTATGTATTACCTAATTTCTGTTTTCTCTCTCTTTCTCTCTCAATCTCTCTCTCTCTCTCTCTCTCTCTCTCTCTCTCTCTCTATATATATATATATATATATATATATATATATATGTTATATATATATTATATATGGATATATGGATATATACTCTATGTATATATATTTATTTACTATATATATATTTATTTATTTATTTCACACTTTCTTTGACTTCTAGAATGTGAGATCTTTGAGTGCAGAGATGTTTACTTTCTACATTGATGCATCTCAGGTGTCCAGGATACATCCCAAATGCTTGGCACACAGAAGGACATCAATAGAATTTTGGATAAATGAATGTATAGAAACAAATTTTGAGGAATTTTGTGAGCCTTAAGTAAAATTGTCTATCACATGTCTCCTGCCACAATACCTGACACAGATAAAACACTACACTTATTATTTTTGTTCTTAAAAAGAATAAATTTGGGGGAAATTCAATCACTGAATTTATAATTTTCGCTATGTGAATGAAGTTTCCTGTGTAGAGTTCTATGTGAGTCCTGAGAATTTTTAGCAAGAAATTTCGTTTGAGAGAGATTTTGTTTATCAAGTCCTATGTTTGTATGGTGATCAATTATTTTTGTTTTTGTTGTTGTTGTTGTAAGAAGGCAAGGCGCTTCATGAGCATTCTCTCCAAGTAAGGTTGGTGGTATTGTAGGTTTTCTGCTGGGTGCTGAGTGGCCCATCACCCTGGCTATGGTGGAAGCTGTCTTTATTGGACTTATTTAAAAGGCAGCGTCTCTAGAGAAAGCATTACTGTTTAAGAAGTACCTGACACACATTTTCAAAGGTATTTCATTAAGGAACTAACATATGTACACACACAAAGAGTTTCACATTTTACAGCTACATAAAGATTTCCTTAAAGTCAAGACAATTATTTCCTTCCTTAAGGTTTGTGACAGGCGATACTTGTCAACTCACAGGAATCATCATCAACAGAACTTCGTTCATTGCCAGACCTTTGGTTCCAAGTCGAAAATGTACAGTCACTCTTTCTGGTCTATGCAAGGCTTTTAAACGTGAATCAAATTTCCATATTTATTTTAGGGATTAATATAATACAGGGGGCAGATAAAAAGATGTAAAATCTTTGCAGCTTCCATGAGCTCGCTATTGCTTCTGTGTTCTCATAAGTGTTTAGAGTTGATACAAAGATGGAAATGAAACATGGAGAACAAGATTCTGATTGAAAACGCTTTATTTACACACACACAGAAAAAGGAACATTTATCTTCAGTTTAAAGGGTAGTGAATTAACAAGGCTCTGGTGTGCACACTACCTGACCGTTGGGTAGAAGGTTTACAGCACTGTCACTTCCCGCTGCCGGCAGGTGCTGCTCTGGGTGTCAGGCTAAAGACTCAATTCATTAAGTTCTGCCACTCCAGTACTGTACTCTTTATGACAAGAAAAACAAGAAGGAACAGTGAGTCTCTTATATTTAACCCATAAAACTTAACACTCTGACCTCAACCTTATAAACCAGAAGTGAAAGAGGCAATTGCAAATCTGACCAATAAAACTGGTAAAGCACTTACATGCTGGGATTAGAAGAATATGTGTCCAGGTACATGGGGAAAAGAACAATCTGCAAATTCCTCTGCAGATGAATCCAGAATTGGGGTAGCTTATTCTTTTCCACATTTCAGATGTGTTTGTGCATATTTGGCAGGTTGCTGGGTGGTGGCTCCAGCCAGAGGTGGGGTTACATCAAAAACTAGGTAGAAAGCTACTGTAAGGGAAGGTCCACTCTGCCAAAGACTCTATTGTGGGGAACAAGTAGCATCTCATGTCTGTTCTTATCCTCCTCCACATCAGGCCTGAAAGATCCGTGTGGGTGCTAAGAAATGAGAGGACTACAAGCAGAGATGACAGAACTATTTTATACTAAAAGCCTGACACGAGGATATAAGGCAATGCTACTTTGAAATTCATGCTAGAGCACAGGGTGTAAAAAGGAGTCTTCTGGAGTCTCTTTCAAACAATAGGCTTTGCTGAAAAAGGATTTTAGCTAGTGCTATTTTCCTGGGGCTCATATGGGGTTTACATGGAAGAGATCAAAAAGGTCTACCATTCCAGGGCTTTTGCTGTGTACAGGACTAGAAGAGATGTTGTTTCCAATTTTTGCATTATAATTATACATAATAGTGGATTTGTTGTGTCAAATTTGTACATGAACATAACGTAATTTGATCCATATCATTTCCCAGTACCTCCCTCCCCCGATCTGTTTGCTCTATTCTACTGATGTCCTTTCTACTATTACTTTTTATTAGTGCATTGTAATTACATATAAAAGAGGGATTTGTTGTGGGATATTTTACATGGCTTTCTTGTGATTTGGTAGATTTTGTTCCCCAGTACTTCCTTATGCCCCCCACTTCACCATTCCCTTTTGATTCCCTAGAAGATTTTTCTTAAATGTCTCCCTAGAGTCTACTGGACTAGGTGTGGTGGGGGATCTGGGGGAAAGGGAAGAGATTCTTAAAGGGAACAATGACCAGATAAATGCCTCTTTTGCTTAAGAAAGCATCAAAATGTGTGCTTGGGTGACTTTGGATAACTTGCTATTGTCTTGACAGGAAAGTCACATATAACTCCATCATAGAAAATGAATACAGGGATTCTGGGCGGAAATTTTATGTCCAAACCAAAACAGGTGATAAAAGTGACCCTGGCTGATAGCCAACAAGAAGATTGGAACCTTAGTTCTACAACCGCAAGGAATTCCAGTTAAGATCTTAGAAGTAAATTCTTCCTCAAAGCTTTCAAATAAAAGCCTCATTTGACCAAAATCTTTATTTCATCCCTGTGAGATACTAAAAGAGGACCCAGGTGCGGTCTCCCAGATTTCTGACCTACTATATGACTATGAGAAAATAAATGACTCATAGTTTATAAAGCTAAGGCTGAGGCAATTTGTTCTGCAAAGAGAAAACTAATATGCCTGAGAAGATCAAAAAATGCTGGTTTCCGTTAATAAATGGCATGGACACTTGATTACAGCTATGAAAATGTTTAGCCAGGAAGCTTAGAGGGTTTGTGGTCATCCAGGTGTCAGACAATAAAGTAGGATGCTTGTAGCTCAACACTTATGAGATATTCTTGATTAGGTGACCGCGCAATACCCAAATTCTGTGTTAGCTGACGTGGTGGTCATGGGATGAACATTTCAACCTTCAGCTACAGACATTTTGATCAAAGGCCCCAGCTGCTGCTCTGTGAAGTGCACTGTTGCTTTGGTACTGAAGCTAAGCTTTCAAGGGGCTTCTCCTGTCCAATAAGTGCATGTGGCTTGGTTATAAAGGCACCCCCATCCTGAGCGCCAAGGGATTTCTCTGATGGCTAACTACTTGAGGAATCCTTCATGGCTCTGTTGAGACTTCTTTAGTCTGCATAGTAATCCAGGTGATTTCACTTCATCTCTTTTCCCTTTCTCCTTCATGGGGATCAGACCTGCATTATGGTCTGACTGCTCTCCCACTCTTCCCTGGCTCCCTCCCCACCTCACGTCCTCTTACTTGGGCGCTTTCCCTGATAACACTCTTACAAACTTAATCCTGTCTTGGAGTTGGCCTTTGAAGGACTTGGACAAACACAGCTGGATTATCTTTCCTCTTATGAAATCCTTGCTTTTTTTTTTTTTTTTTTTGATATGAGCAAAGATAAATGCTGTTGACACAAAGAAATACCATATCACTGACTGGAGCTTTGGATCTGAGTGTGAATATAGAACTGTTGTAAATGAGGCAGTGCCTCATCTAGCGCCACTCTCTCCCGCAGCTAAATCATATCCATGTTGACCTAATGGCCAAAGACCAGAGGGGTCCTGCCAATCCAAAGTTGAGCTTCAGAATCTACCAGGGCCATAGGGCGCCAAGGTCAGAAGAGAACGAGTCAAAAGGACCAAAAGCAAGTGTCTGTGTCCTGGCTAAAGCCCAATTGGCAGTGACGCTGGCCTAGAATCCAAATGGGTCATAACGATAGCTTCCAAGGGGAGGGAGAATACTAAGTGACTCTGGCTGGACTACCTCAGCTACTAGTCATATTGGATGGAAGGAGGAAATAACTATGATTATCAGAGCTTTCATTTGTTATTTTCTTTAAAACATCCACCCGTAGAAATCATAGGTAATTAATAACCTGGAAAATGACCAAACTGTTAAGGTCACAATTTTTTGTGGGAGGATGATAGTGGAGAGAGTCACACGATAGAGCTCCTTGGACTCTGTCCCTGGGAGTCCGCTGGCTCAGCAGTAGACATTTCTGGTGATGGCATCAGAAGACAGGACCTTTGTGAAGAGCCTCTGCCATCTCCCTCTGGCTAACAGCAGTGTCAAGATATGAAGCTGAGCAAGCAGTGAGGATATCTGGGACCTCCCCAGGGCCTGGGTGGGAGACTAGGAAGTCTGCAAAGATCTGAGGATAGCATTGTCTTGGCCATGCAAAACCAATGCTGAAAGTATCTCAACCATATTAGATGACAAATTATTATTTTTTATTTGTTCTAATTAGTTGTACGTGATAGCAGATACATTTCAATTCATTGTACACAAATGGAGCACAACTTTTCATTGTACACCATGTAGAGTCGCACTACACATGCAGTCATGCATGTACTTTGGGTAAGGATGATCATCTCATTCCATCATCTTTTCTACCCCCATGACCCCCACCCATCCCCCCGCCTTTGCCCAATCAAAGTTCTTCCATTCTACCCATCCCCTGCCATCATGGGTCAGTATCCACTTATCAGAGAGAACATTTGGACTTTGTTTTTTTTGGGTTTGGCTTACTTTGCTTAGCATGGTATTTATTCTCCAACTCCATCTATTTACCCGTGAGTGTCATAATTTTATTCTCTTTTAATACTGAGTAATTTTTCATTGCGTATATGTACCACAGTTTCTTTATCTGTTCATCTATTGAAGGGCATTAGATGACAGTTTAAAAGACTCAAAGGTCCAACAGTAGCAGACAGGGATTAAAACCAGACTTATACAAGTTACAAATACATTGCATAGTCCTCAGCCAGCAGCAAGGTATTTATCTGCTCATAAATATATTTTAATTTCATGAACTTCACACTTGAAAACAAATTCATTCAAGACACTTTCAAATACTTAATATTTAATTCAAAACAAGTGTGTTAGGCCAGAGGTTTCCTCTGGAATGAGAAGCACAGCTCTAGCGTGGTGCTACAATTTCTCACTGCAGACTTAGTCAGAATTCAGTCTTTCTCCCCAAGATGTCAATTTCTATGTTTTCCAATAGTGTGTGTGCATTAACAGCTGATTTGGCAATTGCTTTTATTTTATGAGTTGTACTTGTACTTTATACAACTATTTCTGAATGGCATTTTTGGAAAGTGAATTAAGAATAAAAAACTATGCTCAATTCTTCAAAAAAAAATGCACCCTACTCAATGCCTTAGGCTGTGTGCATTACTATAACAAAATATCTTAGACTAGGAGACTTTTAAACTGGAGCAATGTATCTCACATTCTGGAGGCTGGATCATCCAAGATTAAGGATCAGCGGATTCTTTGGTGTCTGGTGAAGACCAGTGTCCTCACTGTAACACTACCTGGTGGAAGGGGAGAATGGGTGAATGAGGTCTCTAGGGCCTCTTTGACAAAGTCACTAATCCCATTCATGAGAGCAGAACCACAAGACTTAAAAACCTCTGAAGTCCTTTTCTCCTAATGCAATTGCTTCGGAGGTGAGGATTTCAACAAATGGACATTGGAGGGACAGAAAACCCTTAGAACACAGCATGAACCAACATTTTATTTTATTAATGTTCAGATTGATCTCTTAATCACTATCCCTAATTTCATTTTGTTTTGGAAGAGTGTAATAAGAGACAGATGTAGTAGAAAATGAAATCTTTGCCAAAATACAGAATGAGAAGTAGTATCACCAATTATGAGCTGTGTCAACTAAGACTAGTTATTTAATCTTTCTCAACTTCAATTTCCCCATTTGTGAGGATTAAATACAAATGACAGCTTAGTACTACACCAATGTTTGTTTCTATGATTAAAAAGCACTTCACAGTTAAAGAATTACTTTGCTATTCAACTATTATTTTATGGGAAATGGTTTAGTGTTCTACTTAATTACTCTCATAAACATGATATACTTAGATTTACCAATTTATAAAATTTTCCAATGAGAAAAGAATAAACATGCTCTATTCTGAATATATGCCAAATGTGGATCATATGTAGATCAATCATAAGTTGAAATTCTATCCTCCAAGGTAATAGTATTAAGTATTGGAAAGTTATGGTGGAGTCTTCAACAATAGGATTCCTGACTTTTTAAGAAGAGACATGGAGCCCAGCACACAGTGGCTCATGCTTGTAATCCCAGTGGCTCAGAAGGCTGAAGCAGGAGGATTGCAAGTTCAAAGCAGGTCTCAGCCATTTAGTGAGGTCCTAAGCAATTAATGAGACCTTGCCTCTAAATAAAATATGAAAAAGGGCTGAGGATGTTGCTCAGTGGTTAAGTGCCCTGGGTTCAATCTCTACTATCAAACAAACAAAGAAGAAAAGGAATGAAACATGGAAGAGTTCTCCATTTCTGCTCTACGTGAGGATATAAATGGACAGCTGACTACAAACTAGTGGACCCTCCATAGAGACTGGATTTATTAGAGCCTTGATCTTGGACTTTCCCAGGCTTCAGAACTGTAAGGAAAAAAGTTCTGATGTTTAAGTCACCCAATTTTTGGTATATTGTTATAGCAGCACCACTTACTAAGATGATCCTACGATTAACTTTGAGAATTTGTGTGCCTTAAAAGTATTGGAATGTCTTTAAATTTTTCTTTTAATTTTAACTTCAAAGTAATAAATGAGGTCAGAGGACGTGTGAAAATATGAAAAAAGTTAAACTCCATGTTGATCAAATTTTAGCATTGTGTACAAATTAAAATGGCATCTATCTTTAGGGTGATGCAGTAGTTGACAAAAGTAGCAAGTTATGAATCAAGAAAAGATCTAAACAAAATATGCCTTTCATGGGAGAGCTGAGTGCACCCCTCAGACTTGAGCTAAAAGGCTCTTCATCCTTAAGGACATTATGGGGAGAATAAAAGTTCACTATCAAACACTGTTTTCTATTATGTCCTTACCAAGGTATATTTTGATATTCTATGAAAACTTTACTCTTCAATGGGAAAAATCAACTGATTCTAAAGCTAGGTCAAGGCGGCAATGTCTGAGAGATCAACAAACCAAATTTTATATAAATGGAGACCATCAGGAAAATACTTAACCCTGTTTCACATTTATTGCTACGGTTGCTCAATCTCCCAGGCTGATTGAGGAGGCGTGGAAAGAGCGCTGGCTTTGTAATTTGATTCAAATCCCAGGTCCGTATTTTGCCCTCTCACATTACCTCTGAAGTTCAATATTCAGTGCCTCTGAGAAACAAGAGATGGTCAATGTGAGGATGCATGCATTAGCCTTTGTATGGCATGATGAAACTAGTGCGTGCTTCCCAGATACAAAAGCAACATTCTGATGCATTTTGGTCAAACCCTCAGTCAACTCTCAGTTAATGGCAATGGGATCATTTTGGGTGGTCAGGAAGATGCTGGGCAGTCAGAAAAAATCTGAATAATTAAAATCAAGATTTCCTAGATACTGTTTTTACCCAAGTTGAAAATGAGAAGAGAACAGGGAGCAGTGGTGCATGCCTGTAATCCCAGCAATTCCAGAGGCTGAGACAGGAGGATGTGAGTTCAAAGCCAGCCTCAGTAAAAAGTGAGGCACTAAACAACTCAGTGAGACCCTGTCTCTAAATAAAATACAAAAAATAAGACTGGGGATATGGCTTAGTGGTTGAGTGTCCCTGAGTTCAATCCCTGGTAAAAAAAAATAAATGAAAAATAAAGAGAGAAAAGAATAAAAAATGAATTTAACAAGATCCTCTTTGTGTTTTCTTTGTTTTTCTTCAACTTTCCATTCTTTCTTAGAAACACTGAAGCATAATTAAGTTGTTCAGAAAAACAACAATGACTAAGATACAGGCATACCATGAAGGGGCAAAAACACAGCAAGAATAACACATGAACTGGTTATTAACACTAGATATTCGAAAATTGATTCACTTATATAACTCCAAAGTGCCATAAGCCTAAAGCAGTTCCCCTAAATTAGAACAAACTCTATATGTTTTATAAATTTTGGGTGGAGCCAGGAGTGATAATTCAATGGAATAATTTCCTCCAGAGTCTTAGGCATATGCAGAATTGTTTAATTATAAAACAATAAAGTAGTTTTATAAGGTTCATTTTCATGCTTGCACAAAAGCCAGCATATTCAGTAGAATTGCTCAAGTTTTGTACATTGCATTACAGGGGAAACGCTAAGTTTAAACTCTTTCTTCTCATCTCTTTCTTAAGCATGAAAAGACATTTACTTTGACCTGAATATGTTGGTGTTGGCAATAAAGTTATTATAAAGAATTCTTGTCCCTTCCTTTCAGGTATTTTGGAATGATTTTATGTACTGTTTGAGCAATTCCAAGAACTACTTACCTGTGGTTCCTCGGTATTGATAGATCTTTATAATGCAGTGCAATTTTCAGGAAGGTCAAGAAGGTTTTGTAATTTTCTGAGCAATCGCTGCTGTTGTGGTAGGGTGAATGGCTGCCCTGCTCCATGTGTTACTCATGAGAGAATCTGCCTGTTGCAAGCAAATACTTAAAAGCACATGTAGAGCTGGCATGGAAGTGCACCCAGAAGCTCAGGAGGCTGAGACGGGAGGATCATAAGTTCAAAGCCAGCCTCAGCAACTTAGCAAAAACCTGTCTTAAAAACAAAAAAAAAGGCGAGGGGGGGGAGGCGTGGAATGTGGAAACAGGAAGGTAATGAAAGAAATGTTAAGCTAACAGATTTCGCATGGGAATGACGCACTGGAGAAGGCAACGGGGTATGTGATTGGGTGCCACCCATCCCAGGCTGCTTTTGATCCAGCCCCATCCTCCACAGCCATTAATCTTCTGAAGAGGAATCTCTACACAAGGGCTACCTTTCTTCCTTAAACAATGGTGGGAGTTTGTAATTAATTTCAATACTTTGTTTTGGTGAACCCCTACCAAGATTAAGGACTTTTCCTAAAATATGGTTTCAGCAAAGTACTACTTATTAATAGCAATTGTAACTTTCAATAAAGGATGATCTTTGTAGCATAAGCATGGTTCTCAGAGCTTTCTCTATTTGGTCATACCCAAATGTAAAAATACATTTGGGGTTAATCTGAAGTTAGGGATTTCTAAAGCAATAGTGATAAGTCTTCCTACCACCATTTATTTTAGGTATGTTAAAGCTATGATGAAGACTAATATGCTGTGGTTGAGGCCCAATTTGTCATTTTAGTAGGGGTTAGACTGCACATGCACTGATTTATCTACGTCCCTCTACTCCACTTGGTTTCTCTGATCTTCTGAAAACTCATGAAAGACATTTGGGATTGACAGTACTGTCAGAGAACCAATGAACTGTGATTTATAAAAGGTGACTAGCTGTTCATTCTTTCACATCTTGGTCTGTACAGACCCCACTGAGAAGAGAGCTTATGCCACAGTTTTTGAAACACACACTGCCCTCTACATTATGGGGTCACGTGTTTGAGATGACAAGTCTGGAAAATATCTAGCTAATGTATAATCTAAATAATTACTAATATGATAGTAACAATCTAATGGAGAATGAATATCTTTTGTACTTGGCATTAGTCTACTCATGAATCTACTTGAATCAAAACTGATTTTTTATCTTCTGTCTTTTCTATTAATTGTAAACCGATTCAATGCTAAGAAACTGGGATTTTGCTAGATTTTTACACTGTTTCTACGATATATGACAAAGTCCATTACCTCACAATTGCATAAATATCTGCATTTTGGTACATTTTTATGGAGGTGTTTGTGTGACTTCAACACACCTCAGTGTCATGTAAACAGTACCAAGTGCAAGTTCAGGTGAACCAGGTGAAAGCATTAGTAATAATACTATTTTTGAATACCTGCATTGTGCCAGGTAGTTGGGACATACTTCACACATTCAGCCCAACAAGCTTCCAAGGTAGGTGTTACTGGGCACATATCCAGATAACTAAATAAACACTCAAAGAGCTTAAGTGATGATCTAGATCCAACAGACTCTAGGGGCTTTGTGTACACAGACACAGGTGCCCTGGAAAAGAAAAGGTACTATAAATAAGAAATAGTGAAGTCTAGACAATAAGCTCTGCCTGCCTTAATTTTGCCTAGAATCCCAGTCTGCATCTAGATTCCTAAGTGCATCAACAGAATTCTTTCTGTATTGTGAAAATTGTATTTGGATAATCAGTAAATGATTATATTCTAGAGCATTTTAAATAGCTTCCCTGTTTTGCTTTGAACATAGCAGATGTTGAGGGTAACAATTTGAGATTCTTTTTCAGATTGGGAATTCCTTCCAGAATCAAAGGAACAACTTTGATGAACAACATTCCTAGAGAGGATTTGATTAAATTACTTTATATCACAGGTTTTGGAGAAATGTTTTGCCTAACTTCTCTTTGCTATGTTCAAATTTATTTTTAAAATAGAGTTAAATTCTACAGGCATCCTCCTATTGTGCATTAGTAGATCCTTTTGTTGTTGTTGTTGTTGTTGTTGTTGTTGTTTTTAACTTCCTTGGCTAACAAGAAAAAATTCTGAGTCAATCAATTTGACAAAGATTATGTAAGAATCACCCCACTGGCACAAATGGATTTGCTACAATTTAACCAACACCCATTAAGTGCTTTCCACATGACCAGAACTGTGCTATATGTTTTTATCTTATTCAGTTCCAATAACATTGTAAGTTGGTTACTGTTATCTCTTTCCAGATAAGGGAAGTAAGACCCAGAAATCATAAGGGACCTGCCAAGGTCAGGCATTTAGTAATGATGTGATGTCTAGTCTGGGATTTTGAGAGCAGAACACAATTGTATAGATTATTTCCCCAAGTCTCAAAGCCGATTAGCCATTACATATGCTGCTTGGTTGTTCCTGTGGTCTCTGAGGTGCGAAGACCATGATATCCAGCACACCTTGGGAACTGAATTAAACCAGATCCCTAGACAGCTGAATAGGCCACAGATTTGAATGAATATAGAATCACAAATACAAATTCATAAAACTTTAAAGAAACATACACACGTTTAAAATCCTTCCTCAATCAATGATTAATGCTAAAGCTAATTTTCTAGCCATACGAAAGAAAGCTTTTAGCTGTTTGCACAGGCTGTGGGGTCAGAAACTTAGATCACCCTGCCTTCATGCTTTTTAGATATGCACTTTTGTGTAAGTCTCTTTAACACCTTTGTGCCTCAATTTCTTCTTGCATAATAATAAGCAGACAATAACAGCCCTTAGAAATGAATCTGAGGACTCACTGAACATTCACTCAGAATTATTGTTACGATTATTATCATCATTCTTTTCAAACTTGAAAAAGGTAAATTAAGTGATGAAGCTTTTCCAATGGCTATTATTATATTTAAAGATTTGTGATTGAAACTGAGGTATAAATAATCCATGGGATGCAGTACTTCCTCCTCCACGCACACAATTACATTGCCTAGAAGACATAGTCATTCCCTTACTTTTGACTACTCACAATAAAACATTTACGGGGAGGTTCATAGGTGTTCATCTTACCTCCAGGAATCATTTTCTGAACTATTTTGAGAAGTCAGTAATTTATTGTCAATTATATAACACTTTAAAATTTCTTAATGTCTTTCTATATGTCTAAATTTATGTTTACAACAATACTGTGACATTAGGAAGATAAATACTACTGCTCTTATTGACAAAAGTTGTCTGAGGTCCAGTCAACAGACACATAAGGTACCAGAGTGCTCATGCTGAGCTCCAGTCTGGTGAAAATTGCTCTCTAACAAGGACAAGAAAACACAAGACGGAGTCCCCTTTAAAACTACTGGAATCTTCTCTTTGATGTTAAAAGCTTCCAGAGTCAATTATAGAAGCAGAACCCCTATTTGTTAACTGCAAGTAAGTTCTTTTTTTTCCTCAAAAATAGTTATTTAAAATTTCCTTTTTCACTGACAAAGAGGAAAAACTAAACCTATCAAGGCTCCATACAATAAATCTTCACCAGTTATGACCTTCTGGAGTTGTGCTAACTTGTGTATTTCATCTTAGCAAAGATATGATGCAATATCAAAATAAAAAGTTAAGTAGAGTAAAATATCTTTGACAAATTGTTAGTTTAGCTTCTCCTGTAGAGTTGAGATATTATCAGTCAATGCATATAAATTCAAAGAACATGCTCAATAATGAGCAAGCAAAAAAAAAATCAAACAAACAAACAAACAAAAACACCCAGCAGAAAATCTACAAGTGTTGTTACTTCTCTCAAAGTTAATGGACCCCAGCATAATCTATCTCAACAGTGTAAGGGTAACAGAACAATTGGTGTCTAGCCCATGGTACTATTGGGAGGTGGTGTACAAAGAATCTTTTTGAAAGAGAAACATTTGAGTCCTTTGATTCTCTTTCTGTGTAAAATTCCCACATGGTTCCTGGAGATGCAAAGAAAATGAAGGAAAGGTCAATGGAATCCAAGAGTCTTTGATCCTGATATTGCTGGACCACTGTGACACCAACTTAGCCTTGTCTATCTCTTTACTTCTTATCATTGTTAAATGAATGAAAGAATGAATAAATGTGCTATTTATATAATGAATGAATTCTGATTTTGCTAACAAGATCCACAGGAAAAAGTGACAATACATAAACAGTAACCTAAAGTCAGCCACTCAGTTCCTCAGACACATACCCACCATCTGTGTAAAGATACAAACAAGTAAGTCCTGTGAAAAGTGGTGAAAAATACTTCATTGATGGAAACCACAGTTAACAATGTATGTATTACATTTAAAATAAGCAATAGGTATATTCACAATCACTAGCATTTTACTTTTTATAAATTTCATTCTATTATACTATAGTTTGAATCTCAAATGTCTCCAGAGACCCATGTATTGGGCTCCCAGCCCAATGTACTCTTGGGAGAGAGGGAAACTTTCAGGAGGTGGGATCTAGTAAAGGGAACTTGGGTTTTGGGGGCATGCCCCTAAAGATATATTGGATTGTGGTCTCTTTTCTTTCTTTCTTTTATTTTTTCCCAGGTTTCACAGGGTGAGCAGCTTCTTCTACCACATGCTCCTGCCATTTTATTCAGCCTCACCACAGGCCCAAAGCAACAAGGCCAAGTAACAGTGCATTGAAAACTCCAAAGCTTTCAGTCCCAATACACCTGTCTTCTTTTTGATGAGCTCAGGTGTTGTTACAGTAAGAAAAAGCTGACTGACATATCAAAGGCATAGTACCCGAGGCCTCGAAATTTAAATGATATCATGAAGTCTAATTTGTTTTCATTTTATATTAAACTCAGTTTCCCTTAAATTTCACTAAACTATCATTTGAAATAAAGGTCTGGAATAATCTCCTGAGCCTGTCAAATTCTGTCCTCATAGACATCAGTAGCTGGTACCTGGGTAGCACACATACGGGTGATGGTTAATAGTCTGCATTTTTTCAAGGAAGCTGAGACTTACCCTGAGTGCCATGGCTCAGGGTTCTTTCTTGAGGTGGAGTGAAACCAGGTGTGGAAGCTGAGGATCTTGGCAGGAGTTCTTAGCCAATGCCCTGGGGTTGGTGGGCAATCTCCAAGGGCCTTTATAAACCTGGTTTCCTCTTTGAAAAGGAAGTATTTAGTGTGTGTGTGTGTGTGTGTGTGTGTGTGTGTGTGTGTGTGTGTATTCTTCTACTTGCTTCATATAATCTTTGAAAAGAAAGTTCTAAAATTACTATTTACATTATATATAACATTTGTTTTTGACTATTTGGATAAGGTAGATAAAGGATCCACAAGGTCTTTTCTTATTAGATTTAAGTGCTATAAAAACAATGTGTTTGAGAAACTCTGCCCTCAAGCCTAGATTTGCATCCAGTTTTTTGTAAGAGCAATCGTTGATGGGGGCTGTGGGCAAGAAGACATTGTTAGGAGGCCCTGGTTCTGCTATATCTCAGGTGAGGTCTCCTTTAGTTTGTTGCTCCTGAGCCCGTTCTCTAACTGGAGTGCATTCCATCTTTCTGGGAGGTGGGATACATCTGGGGGCTCCTCAAGTTTACCATGTAAGCCCTGGATATTTTCTGTTTTCCTAAATTTCTTGCCTTAGTAACAAACAGCTACTACCCTCAAGTCTTTTAAATCATATCATATTTCTCATGGAAAAATAATAAAACACTATGATTAATGAAAGCATATTGAATTCCCTGTCATTATTTCAATTAAAATGGATCTTACAAATGGCCTATTTTGCATATGTAATGTGGGTGAAATACAATTGTAGGTGCACAAAATTATAAAACTAGAGGTTAACTTCAGGGGACAGTTGATAAAGAAGAATGAAGATGCAAGTACTATGAGGTATAAAACACTAAGTCATTATTTATTGTTACCTTAGTGGGAATCGCAACAGGCAGTTTACTGTAATACACTGACTTTTTAATTAAAATAAATCACACTAAGTCAAAATTATAAGAGGTGGAGCAAAATTTCCTTGAAGGTGTCATGGTGGGAAAAATAGTGCCTGCATCCAAAGATGCCCACATCCTAATTCAAAAAGCCTATGAATATGGTACAAGGGACTTTGCATATGTAAGTTAAGGGCCCTGCAATGGGAAGATTATCATGCATTATCTGAGTTATCCAGATATAATCCCACTCTCTTATAAGTAGAATAGGAGTCCAGAAACAAAAGAAAGGCTTTCAAGATGTCACACTGCTGACTTTACGGTGAAGGAGGGAACTTATCTATTCTGTGAGCCAACCAGTGGGCTCTGAGAAACAGAATTTCATTGGAGGCTCAGGAAAGAATATGGTCTTGTTGCTACCTTGATTTTAACCCAATAGAACCCATTTTCAACCTCTGCTCTCCAGAACCATAAGACAATAGGGAGAACATATTCTCATCCTAGGGGACATGAAATGATAAAGCATAAAGGTAAAAAGAGAATGACCAGTTGACCTGGATAAGATGCAGATGTGTGTTAGAAGCAGATACATGCTTGTCTGAGGTCATGTTAAGTGATGGGAGGGCCGAGTCCCCGAAAGATCTTTCTACTATTTTACGGGGTTTAAAAAATGGGAAACCCAGGGAAATGAGTTAACTCTGTTTGCATTGGGGAGTATTTAAAACATAGTAGTCACAAGAAGTGGAGCAGGACTGAAAATCAGTGGCAGCAGTTAAGATCCAGAGAGCACTGTACCTGATGGGAAAAGAATCAGATAAAGCAGCTGTCCCAGAGCGGCAGGAAGGAGCAAAAATGCAGTCAAGGTGATGGCTGGGTACCAAAGGGAAACTTGCTCCAGTTCTGATTTGCTCTGTAGCGTGGAGACCACTTAGCAGGATCGAAAAAGAGTTCTTGTCTAAATGTTCTAGAGACCTCCCTCTCCTCTCTGCCTTTGCCAACCAGGACACACGTAAGAATAGTTAATAAGTTGGGGACCTAACTTGGCAAAATCAGTCTTAAAGGTGCGTCATTTCAGACTTTTACTAGAGTCCAAGAGAAACATGCTGATTTGTGCTTAGAATTCATACAAATCTGTAGGCAAATCTTTAGTTTCTATTTATCTTAAACTTTTCACTTGCTGGCCTACATAGTGGGAAAATTCTCTCAAGTTTGACACTAATATAAATAAATGAAATGTCATTCCAACAAGTTTTGGGGCCCTTGTTGGTCAACAACCACAGTGTGCCCCAAGAAAGTTCCTAATGTACCTGACAATGGGAAGTCATTTATTTTCACCCAATAACAGAAATTGAATCTTGGATAGATTTTCTTTTGTTGAAGAAAGTCACAAAAATAAGAGACAAAAAAACCTGATATACCTTTTATCTATTCTTGGTTAAAAAAAAAAGATTTTAAAAATATTTACCCACACTGATTTTCCTGACTTTGAAAGCCAAACTTAAATTTCAGTCTTTTTCTTACTCATATTTTGGCAGATAGCAATCATATACTCAACTTTCTTCTCAGGATTTAGCTCTATGAATAGATATATTTGTGTTAATCCATGTGAAAGTTTATCCCATATTTTAAAAGTTACTTACAAAATGCAACATATCATCTGAATATTCTCAATAGGTTTATTTTCTATACAACTCATCTACCTGTCTTTCCACTCGAGTGGCTATATGTTTGCCCTTAGTCAATGTGACGTGCTCACAGGAATGACAGAGAAGGTAGGAAGGGAGCATGTTTACTATATCTGAAAAATTACTTTTTTTCCCCAAAAAGATTCTGTGAACTACTACTAAAGTGAATCCCCTCAGCATATTTTATTGACTCAAATATATCAACATAGAGTCCATTTTTACATAGGCATAAAGGCATTGCCACAACAGAATGAATTAAGATGATTGTGATGAATTTAATTGCATGGAAATTATGTAAAATCTTCAGACAGACAGAAAGTTGAAACTGAAAGCATATGGGGATCATCCTTCTGGTCTTGGGATTAATTTTGTGCTTTCTAGGAGCACGAGTTTGTTGGTTACCACCCTTCTAATATCCTATTAGACTCTTAAGATCAACAATCACATTTCCTCCAGCAGCAGATTCAGGCCGAGTGCTGTACTTCACTCAGCTCTAAAAAGAACAGAGCTTTACTTGAATTTGAAATACAAGATCTCTCTATTTTAATGAAAAGGAGCAATTGGATTAGCATAAAGCCAAACCAATATGTGAATCAGATGATAGGTAGGCAAGGTGAGTATGTAGGTACATAGTTGGATTTAAGCCCTGACATGTGCCAGATCAACAGATTGACAGATGGATAATTTCTACTGGGGCTTTGTCAGTGATCTGAATTGGTGGAGATAGAAGAGTCCACAAGGAATTTTGGAAGGAAGGAATTAGAGTAAGTTGAGGTCTTCAGCTTCACTATGATCCAACATATAACTTTTGAAGGTGTTATGACTGTGTTTACTGTCTAATCTGTAGTAGAACGCTATAGCTTTTTGTATCCTATACTTTTTCCTCTTACTAGACACTAATCCAACAGATAAGAAAAGAATATAGGTTTTGAAACCTAGCAGATCTCACTTGGAGTACTAACCACACCTTTTAGCAGCTTAGCAATGGTGGCCAGGATATTTAGGATTTTTAAATTTCAGTTTTCTCATTTATAAAACAGAAATAATAATAATACTTTTCTCCAGAATCACTATGAGATAAACTTAGAGATGCTAAACACTAAGAATTTGGGTGCAAATAGTCTATTTCTCTCATCCTCAGCTTTTTGGGGCTTAGTAACCTAAGGATGTCCACCAAATCATTGAGTCATTGCTAATCTTGCAGATGATCAAGGATTGTATGAACATGGAGGTCCCACACCAGATAGGCATCTCAACACTAATAACACAAACCATCCTTGTAGTAATATTCTGATGGTCCCCTTGAAATATAGATAAGCAAACTGTTAATAATTCAGATTGAAACTGATCAGCAGATATGCAAATATATATTATGCAAATGTAAAATGACATAAAAATTAATGATGATCGTAAAAGAAACAATTTAAACTGAATTAATGAATTAAAAATTGGTTGACAGTTAATACAAATCTTCTGATAGTTGTTAGCAGGTAACTTTAAGGCCAAGTATGATCTACTGAAAATTAGATGAATATATATCCCTGTTGCCCTCATCTTCCCAGACAAAGCAGCCACAGCCATACAGGAGAGTGAGGCTGCCCTGGGCACAAGGACCTCATTGATCTATCTGTTGCATAGACACATCAGTGGGCTGTCAGACAAGTCCAGCCCAGATCAGAAGATTTCTGGACTGAATAAATGCTTGATATTTATGCCATTAAATTTTAGGGAAGTCATTGTGAATTATTGTGGCAAAATATAATTTAAACAGAAACTGGTTACCTAGGAGAAGTTGTACTATAACAAAATCCAAAATATATGGTGCTGGCTTTGAAATTAGGTAGAAGGAAGAAACTGATAAATGGCAAGCCAACTGCTATCCACAACTGACAAAATGTTAATGCAATTATTATCAGACTGGAAAAACAGAGATTTGGGGTATAGAGTTGAGGAAAAATCTGTGTTCAAACTTGGATTTGATTAAAAAGGGCTTCAGGTACAATTAAAAATGTCAGTTGGTTGCTTTTAACTGTGTACAATAAGAGACAAAAAGAGATGATCCAAAGAAAGAACTGAACAGTTTGCAAGAAGAAGAATTTAGAGGCAGTGCAGAAAAGAAAGAACTTACTGTGTTAGAAAATAAAACTGCTTTTTATCTCAAGCTTCTCTAATCAGCCAAGAATGGAAAAGTAAAATATGGCTTAGGGAGGAGATGAAGATTGTATTCTTGGGCTGGGGCTGGGGCTCAGTGGTGGAGCACTTGCCTCACATGTGTGAGGCACTGGGTTCAATTTTCAGCACCACATATAAATAAATGAATAACATAAGGGTCCATCAGCAACTTAAAAAAATAATTTAAAAAAAAGATTGTATTCTTGGAGCTGGGCCTGGGGCTTAGTGGTAGAGTGCTTGCCTAGCAGGTGTGAGGCACTGGGTTCAATCCTCAGCCCTACATAAAAAAATAAATGAATAAAATAAAGATATTGTGTCCATCTACAACTAAAATATATGTAAAAAATCAAAAAGGTTCTATTCTTATTCAATCCTTTACAATACTTCTAAATGAATAAATGTGGTTTCCTCAAAAAGGCAAGAATAGAACTTCCATGTGATACAGCAGTCCCACTATTGGGTATAAAAGCAAAGGAAATAAAATCAGTATGTGGAAAGACATCTGCGGGCCCATGTTCATCACAGAATTAGTCACAACTGCCAAGAAACAGAAATAAGTGAAATGTCCATCAACTGATAAAAGAATAAAGAAAATGTGGTACACATACACAATGGAACACTACCCAGCCATGAAAAGAACAAAGTCTCTTCATTTGCAACAGCAAGGGTGGGAATAGAGATCATCACATTATGTGAAGTGAAATAAGCCAGACAGGCAAAGATAAGCACAGCATGGTCTCAGTCATATGTGGAATCGACAAAAGTTAATCTCATAGAAATTAAGAGTAGGGTGGTGATTACCAGAGGCTTCAGAAAGCAAGAGGATGGGAGGATGAGGAAAGATTGACCAATGGGTACCACATTACAGTTAGAGAGAAGCAAGAAGTTCTGGTGCGCTAGTGCACAATAGGGTGGTCACAGATAGCAATGATAAACTGTGCACTTCAAAAAGCTAGAAGAAAGGATTTTGGAAGTTTTTATAAAGAGAGGCAAATATTTAAGTAGCTAGACATGTTTAACCCGATTTATATATTGCACAATGTGTATATATTTTGAAACGTCATATGATACCCCATTAGTATGCACAATTCTTATGTTTTTGTATAGTTTAACAATTAAAAAGAAATTAAATCTAAATTATAAAAAAGAACAAAAATGGTTTCCAGTTATTCTTCTCAGCTAAGAAAAAAAAAATGTGTTCTAGAAATCTGAAAACTATTATCCCACAGGGGCTTGTTAGGCCTTAAATAGTTATAATTTCATCTAGAGCAAGAAGCTTCTCAAAGAATTGCAGGTATTGATTTTATAATTAGAACTGAACAGAATCAGACTCATGAAAAAGTCTAAAAAATATTGAGAGATATACAGGCAAAAGTCAAAAAATGAGGCTATTTTCTATAAGCAAGAAAGAACTGAGAGAGTTCTTCAAAGGACATACTTTCCAGTGTTGTCTTCAGAAATAGTAAAGGAGGGGAGAAAAGAAAGTCTGAGACGGCAACCCAAGGATGCACAGGTAAAGCCAAAACCCATACAGAATGGTTGACTCAGACACTACCCCAAATTAAAAACCCACGACCTCCCACTCTTCAGTATATATATATCCAAAAGATTCAAAATCAGCATACTACAGTGACACAACCACATCAATGTTTATAGTAGTACACACAATAGCTAAGCTGTGGAGCTAAGCTAGATGCCCTTCAACAGATGAATGGATAAAGAAAATGTGGTATTATGCACAATGCATTGCTACTCAGCCATAAAGAAGAACTTTATGACAATTGCCAGTGAATGGATGGATCTGGAGACTATCCTGCTAAGTGAAATAAGCCAATCCCCTGAAGCTAAAAGTGGAATGTTTTCTCTGATATGTGGAAGTTAACCCATAATAAGCAGAGTGGGGGGGGGGTGTTAATAAAAACAATAATATAAGTTCAGTGGAGTAGACAAAGGGGGATGATGGGAAGAGGGGAGACAAAGGGGAATGGGAAAAGAAAAGGCAGTGAAATGAATCTGACATAACTTTGCTATGTACATATATGAATATGTACATAGAGAACCTCACCACCATGTACATCTGCAGGAAAGAAGATTTTAAAAATAACTGAGTAAGATCAGTATAGTGTAGAAGGAAGCAGGGGTAGGGGACCAGAAGGGAAAGAGAGGTACTGGGGACTAATTAGAATAAAGTATATTCCATGATTTTATAACTATGTCAAAAAGGATTCTACTGTCATAGATAACTAAAAAGAACCAATAAGATTTTTTTTTTAAAGAAAAGAACTAGAATCTATACAAGGACTCCATTCCACTCCTAGGTTAGATCATCTGGCAATATTCCTACTAGGATTTCAAAATGTTATGGATCAGTGACTACCGTCTCTTATTCATCTCCTTTTTAACGAGAGTGTTCATTATGGTTATCATACTCCCTTTCCAGATTTGACTATCAGCAGGATGTAGGACAAGTAGGTTTGGGGGGCCAGATTCTTAGGATAAAGAAGAACCCTATCAGATATGATATCGACACCAAGAGCCTGGATTTTAAGCCTCAACTGGATAACATGTTGGGGTATCAGTAGAGGATGAGTGTGTTTTGCATATGGAAGAGCTATCAAGAGATACAGCAGAAGGTAAACTGTGGTAAATTCATGATAAGAAATGTCCACAGTGCTTCACCCTGCCCTCTCTTCAGGACTTTTGAAAAGCAAGCTTTCAGTCCCTCCCAGCAAGAACTCCTTGAATTTGGGCTGGGTTTGTGATTTCCATTTATCTACATATCTCTAACTTGGTGCCAGTACTACACAGCCTTAATTACTGCTGTTTGTAGTACATTTTGAAATCGTGAAGTGTTGAATCCTCCAATTTTGTTCTTTTCTGAGATTATTTTGGATACCCAGTATTGAGCTGTAATCGGAATAGACAATACCAACAGTGTTCAGTTAAAAATGGAATCAAAATCTAGTTAAAGACATGTAATTAGTATCGGACATAAGTAGTATTTGGTACTTTCCCTGTAAAAAATGAAATTTTTTAACATGGTGCCAGCTACATAATGTGTGACTAATAAATGTTCATTCTCATTGAAATCTGCTTTCTTTTCACACACAAAATGATATTCTACAGTCTAAGATAGATTTTGGCAGCTACTAAATATTTTCCATTGTGCAGATTTTAGATAATGGGATTTTAAAAAAAAAAAAAAGAATTCCCAATGCAGAGTATAAGCGTGACCTCTAACGACACCTTTGAGAACATAAAGTTTAAACATGGGGGTCTTGGGGAAGCATGATGGGAATATAGCTCATCCAGTCTTGCTGTACAGTAGAACACCACACAAAGGAGAGGGCCAGCTACCCAGAGTGCTGATCAAGCGAGGAATGATAACATCTGACAAGCCGGGCTGCCTTGCTTGTTGATAGGATGATCCCAGGAGAACTGTCAGGCATTTTATGCCTGTTGAACTGCAGAGCAGCCTACGTTTTCTGACTGTATTTTTCCAGTCTGGGTCGTGGGGAAATAACAGAGACATAAACCCCGGAACCTCTATTTAGTGGCCTGGAACATTGAGTTTCTTCCTAGGCTGATTTCTGGGTATTGCTCAAATTTCCTAGAGAAAGACCAAGCCACTTCAATTGGTAAACTTTCTTTCAGAGGGTTTTTCTTGTCATTGACAGTCTTTCCTCTTTCTTAGAGGTTTACTCATCATAAATATCTCTTTCATTGAACTTTGTTGCATTCTTCTTCTTTTTTTAGTTTTTATTCTAATTTGTTATATATGACAGCAAAATGCATTGCAATTCATATTACACTAATAGAGCACACTTTTTCATATCTCTGGTTGTGAATAAAGTATATTCACACCATTCGTGTCTTCATACATGTACTTAGGGTGATGATATCAATCTCATTCCGCCATGCATTCTTCTTCTTTATGTCTGTTTTAGTCAGTTTTTTGGCTGTCGCCACAAAAGACTTGACAAGCACAATTTTAAAGGAGAAAAAGTTTATTTGGGGGCTCATGGTTTCAGAGGTCTCAGTCCAAAGATAGCTGGCTCCATTCCTTGGTACTTGAGGTGAGGCAGTATTACATAGTTAAACCCTATGAGAAGATTAATTCACTGATTGGGTCAAAGCTCTCATAATCCAATCATTTCACCTCTAAATTTTGCATTGTCTCACACATGAGCTTGGGAGTCACCAATTTCTAAATCATAACAATCTCCTATATTGCAAATTCTCCTACTCTTCATTTCTCCTTCCCACCTCTATCATAACCTAACCTAATCATTTTTTTTTTGCAAAGTACTTTTGAGAAGAGATATGTTTACAGTGAAATCTGCAGAAGATAGTAGTTTTAAAGAATAATCTGACTTCTTATATGTTTTCAAGTAGATGTTATATTCAAGGCATTTTCCAAGCTTCTAGAGACATATCCGTGAGCAAGATGGATATTTCCGTATCTGCACCATTAAGCAAATATTTATGCATGTAGGCAATGCTATGAGAAACCGTACATTACTGAGGGTTGAAAAGCATTTGGCCAGAGATACCTAGAGGAAACTGAGACCTGAGGATGAATAAGGGGAGGCTGACAGAAGGAACATTCCAGCCAAATGAAGAGTACATGGAAGCTCTGGGGGGAAACAGCCTGTTTGAAAATCAGAGATATATGAGGTCAATACTTAGAAACCAATTGTGGAACTTCACCCTACTGTTTAGAGAGTGATGGCTTATTCAGTAGGCTAGGATGATGGAAGTTACATTTTCAAAGATGAATCTGTGGATTGCAGACATATTGGAAAGGGGTAATATTTGGTATGGTTAAGAAGTTTTTGTTTTTTTCTGAGTGGAGATATTCCACTAATTTGTTTCATGAAAGTGAATATAAAGACAAAGGAATAGATTCATTTGTCCTGTCAGAGAGAAAAGCTACAAATATGGAGGTTGTACTTGGAGTTACTGAGAAAGACATGTTGGTTGTAGCCTGAGAAAGTAGGGAATCAGAAGTCAGATACACCGCACTGTGGATATTCCAGGATGGCAGAAGAAGTAAGATGTGATTAATCTCATAGGCAAGTAAGATCATTAACAGTTTGGGGTGTATGGACAGGCATGACTAGAATAATACATTATGAAAGAAGGTATACAGACTTTAAAACATTCCTAAATACTAAAGTCTATTGAGTTTACCCTTTTGCTAAGTTAAAATTAGTTTATCTGCCTGACTTCATCTTATGCTGGACTTCAGTAAAGTGGTTCCTTCATTTGGGTAATAAACTCAGTCTGCAATCATTGTAAAAACTGAGCAAGTATCCTCCCAAGTCAGACTGAGGATGGAGTCAGCTCCATAAGCCAAGGTCCTTGGAGAGAATTAGAAGGTTAATGACCAAACAGTTTCTGCAAAATACATTAATTTCTATTTTTACTTTCAAATGCAACTTCAAGAGGCAAGGCCACAGGACCAGGGATGGGCCAGAGCAATGTCCATTCCTAACAGAGCTTGGATGTCATGACCACAGGCTCTTAATAAACTTAGCAGAGTGTTTCACATGTTTTGATTTTCTGGAATAAAGCACAAAATTTAAGGACAGCTCTGTGTCATTGTATGAGGAATGAAGAAATAGAGAAGGGTTGATATAATGGTGACAACCCATTTATTTTAACAATCAGAGAGAACATTCCCCCCACCCATCCACCCATTCAGATGAAGTGAAACCAGTAAAGTCCTTCTCATAGATTTTTCCTGCCCACTTTTTTGTTTGGGAGATTCGTGTGCTCATGGGCTCCACATGGTGTGTGTTGATCCAGCAAGTGTAGGTAGCCAATATTGCTTGCCTTCCTGTCTCTTCAATGTCTCCTCTCAGTTCTTGGAAAGACTAAGAAGTTGTAATTTTGTTCCCTAAATGCTTCATGTCTGTTTTTCTGCTGCGTCTGTTATACATATGAGTCATTTTCCAAATGCTGAAAAGACAAAAATATCGTGTCAGAGCTCATTGTAGCATCTTGAAATCCCTTGGAGAGGCCAAACTCTCTAATGGAAACTGCCCTGAACCAGGAACCTTGATATTAACTTTCAGGTTCACTTTGTCACTCCTTGGCTGCATGAACTTGGACCAGCCCATGTGTGTCTCTGGACTCCGGTTTATGGGCCTGTGTGCAATGAGGACATTGGATTAGATGATCTCTAAACATGTTTCCATGATTTGGGGGTGGGGAGGGCTGCATGCCAGGGGGAATCTGTAACTCCTTTAGAAATTCTCAGAGATAACAATTGTTATCATTCTGGAGCTGTTGATGGAAAGAAATTAAAAAGCAACAAGAGAAGGGAGAAAGAAGAAGGAAAGGAAAGAGTAAATGCTGGACTCTATCTAGGTCATGTGACTGATCTTAATCTCTCAACTGTATTTTGACTAAATGAGGAACTTCATTTAGGATCTTGCACCATCAGCCTAAGTCAGAGTTTGCAGCCATAAAAAATGATCCCCAAATTATCAATGTCATATAATATATTTTCAAAATTTGCAATATATATTTGCATGGTTTGGTTTGGGTTCTGCTCTAAATTTAGCCAATCTGGGGCACAGGCTTACCAAGGAGCTTCTACCAAGGATCTGCCATTCCTAAATCAAAGGCAAAATAGAAATGCTAAGGCCACATGAGGACTTTTAGAGCTGCTTCTGAAAAGTCACATAATTCATTTCTACTCCCATTTATTTGGCCAAGGCAAGTCACATGACCAAGTCTGAGTTTTATGAGGCAGGATGTATAAGCTTCGTACAAGGAGAACAATAAGATAACATTATCATGACCACAGTGATATTTTATGAAAACTGAACAATATCTAATGATCTTATAAAGAAAGTCAGGGCCTCTGACTACTGGCATATTAGATGTGTCAATTGTGCTCTACACAATCATCATCATTGATTTTTTTAACACAGAGTAAAGAAAGTAGTACTAAATATCTTTCTGGTACAGCTGTATCATGAACTCTAGACAAATTATACATCAGTTAAAGCAATGGAACAAACAGTCTGATCACCGGGTTATCTTCGACTGTCCAACAATTCCTACCAAAACATTCCTTAATTTCCAATGACTGATTTTACTCTGTTCTTATCTTTTCTACCTACTTGGATTATTACAATTCAAAATGTTTACATTTTTTAAAAACTTGGGGTTTTACATCTTTTAAAAGGTTTATAAACTACCCTGTTTGCCCAATTAATATAGATACATGTGATTTCCTAAAGCTATAATACATTTGCCAACATAGGAAGACTACTATTTTTGCAGATGGTAAATGTATAATTGTTTTTGCCTATCATTATTTTTGTTTCTCAAGATTTGTGCTTCTTGAGCATTGATATCACAAATACAATTTCTCAAAAGACTAAAATACGGTAGGACATTCTAGCTTTGTAGCCTTCCAAAGATGCAACCAAGTAATTTAGTTTAATGAGGAGAAAATTTAACTTATAGGAAAATTGTCTGCTTTTGTTTCCTATTAGAAATCAATTTTCCTATAAGTTAAATTTTCAATAGTGTTTTGTTTTTTTTTTAGCCACAAAGGATCTTTTCCCTAACTACACACATGTCCTTTACTCAATTAACAATATAGAATGATCTGAAATTAACCATTTCTATAAAGCAAGTTTCTAGAAGAGGCAGCATTGGAGACCACCATCAGACAGTCTTTCTCCTTCCTCTCTGTTATCTGATATTAAAAGAGACCCCCATATATCAAGATTCCCTGGGGGGACAGACAAGCCTCATTATGCACTCTCTTCCATCAAGGATTATGTTGTAATCTTTTCTTTACTACCTCATTTCTTATATTCTGTTTATAACTCCACCTGGAGAAATACTTTAAAAATTACCAACAGACAAGGTTTGCTTCAGCCTTTTCCTGATTAACTCATTTTCTTTTCCTTTATCTTGTTTTTCAGTATTTTATACTGCCCATGAAACCAAAGTCAGAGACAGGCTCACTGTAAGAACCACTGCTTCCTCCAGTCTAATGTTCCCCAGTTATTTCCAGCAACTCCTCATTACTTGATAGTTTTATTGTGTTGTGACTTTGTTTCAACTTCCACATATTGATTTGTTATTTTGCAGCTATTTTTAGTTGTGTGAGCTTGGACTAGTAACTTAAATTTCCTGTGTTCCAGTTTTCCTGTCAATAAAATTAGGGAAGTATAAGCATTTTTGTTTTAGAAAAATAAACTCTTCTCATAAAACACTTGAAAAACAATTTCTTGTATAGAGTAAGTACTTAGTAAATGTTAACCATTACTGTTGAGATGAATACATATAATAATGTTAAGTTTTAGAATTTGACTTCCCTACTAATGCAGCACTTATTGCCTTCAAAAATAAAAATAGTTCCACTAATGCAATAAGTGCATTTAACAACTTTATTTACAAAACTGTTCTGAATATATATTTCAGTAAGCTCCATGAGGGCAGGGATTTCTAGCTTTTTGTCTTGGTTGCTGTGATGAGATAGTTCTTGATAACTGTTGATTGGTGAAAAATAGACTGATGACATTTTGTCTCTGCAACCCTGAGTCTTCTAAAGAAATGGAGATATGTTAAACTAGTTGTATTAGTTTTCTGGGATTGTCATAACAACGTACCACAGACTGGATGATTTAAACAACAAAAGTTAATTTTCTCAAAATTCCAAAATCTTAAAGTCCAAGATCAGGGTGTGGGCAGGCAGGGTTGATTTCTTCTGGAGAGTTCTCCCCTTGGCTTGTAGGTGGCCATCTTCTCCCCCATCTCTACCCAGTCTCCCCTCCGTGTACGTCTGTGCCCTAAGTCACTTCTTCTTACAAAGACACAAGACATATTGGATTAAGGTACACTTAAACACCTCATTGCTAGCTTAATCTTCTCCTTAAAAGCCCCATTTCTCCAGGGGTAGTCATGTTTGAGGTATTAGGTGTTTAGGATCTCAAATAGGAGTTTTGTAGGAACACAGTTCAGACCGTGGTACTCTGATGTTAGAGTAATGCAGGTACTCAGGCTCCCTTTAGTTATATTTATCTCCCATCAATAGGTGCTTTATCTTGTAGCAGGGGGCATAAGTGGGAAAAAATTTGGCAAAAGTAGGACTAAGTTGGGCTGGGGATGTGGCTCAAGCGGTAGCGCGCTCGCCTGGCATGCGTGCAGCCCGGGTTCGATCCTCAGCACCACATACAAACAACGATGTTGTGTCTGCCGAAAACTAAAAATAAATATTAAAATTTATTCATTCTCTCTCTCTCTCTCTCTCTCTCTCTCTCTCTCTCTCTCTTTAAAAAAAAAAAGTAGGACTAAGCTAAGGATTTGTTCCTAGCTTCCTTTAAAACTCAGAGACAGAAAGGCATAGGAATAGAGAACAAATAAATCAAAGTAAAAAAAAAAAATCTGGGAGGAAAAACAAACAAAAAGCTTCAAAGTGAAAGGAAGTATGAAAGAAGAAGAGAGAAAAGAAGAAAAAGACCTGCTGGGGGGGGGGGAGTCTTAAAAGAGTAGTCTGTTTTTAAAGGATACCCAAAGAATGCTATTATAGGTCTGCGATCTAAGTATAAGGGAGAAGGAAACTTTGGCCAGGAAATTTTTAGTATCCTATTTAAATTTAAATCATTTTAAAAAAATTTATCCAGATCTTAAACAGTCTGAAAGAATTGGTAAAACAAGAGCAATTTATTTATTTTTTAAGTCTATACACAACAAACTGTCAACAAGAAACATCAGCAAAACTCCTTCTAGGGTTTTGTTCACTGCCCTGGATCTGGCTCCTTTGTGTCAGCCTGGAGCCTGTCAAACAGCCCCAACTGTGAAGTGCAAATGGTCCAGCTGAAAGCCCGGGCCCTGGAAGCAGGGCTCCTCATGCTCCTCATGCTACACCCGCACTAATCCATGGACTTAATAAGCATTTGTCTCCCCAGTGGTGCCTCACTGTCTAAGTGAACTACTTATATCCTGTAAATGTGCAGTCTGTTTGACTTCTAGAAAACAAAGCAGTTAGGCTTGCCTGATCTCATCAGTTTAATCTTAGAATGTCTAAGCTACTCAGCAACCCATGTATCTTTAAGTTAAAAAAAGAGAGAGAGAGAGAGAAAAGAAAATTGGCACAGCAAGAACTATTATTAGAGACATATGTTCCAGGCAGTGATCATAAATTGTTAGTCTTTCTGGATGAACATGAAAATATGAGTATAATATATTTAAGATGAACACGCTTATGAATTATTATGTGCTGAAATTAACATAGTCATCTATAACATGCATGATAGGGTCTCAAGTATCATTCAAAAAAATGTGTTTCCCCTTTAGTATAGAGAGTCACGGATCAGTCAGATAACCTAAAGAGTGAGTATATGGACTGTGATTGTGGCTCAGCAGTAGAGTGCTCACCTAGCACAGGTGGGACCTGGATTCGATTCTCAGTACTACATTAAAAAAAAATAAAAATAAAAGCATCGTGTTGTGTCCATCTGCAAAAAAAAAGATTCTCTCTCTCTTTAAAAAAAATTAGGAAATAGTATAAATCAATTAAAATAAGCTTCATCCCAGAGATATTTGTAAATAAAATTATACCTTTTGTGTGAATTGCACCTCTAATGGCTTATGCCTTCCTGGTACCAAGCAAAGGTGGAGAAAGCTCATATAATATTGCATGAAAGGGGATCACTATAAAGACCCTGTTGTTACAAAACCTGTGTTAGCAAGAATTCTTTCTATTTGGGCAGTATGTCATAAAAGCCTGTCCTGTTATGTGCCTATGACAGTGAAATGATAAGAATAGCTTGCTTCTATCAAATACTCTTTTGCAATTTCTTCCAGTCACATGAATTACCAAACTTAATCCATCCAACCTCTCTATGAATTAAGTACTATCATCCCCATTTAAAATCATGAAAAAGGAAGGTGAAATAAGCTTCCATAGCAGCCCACTCAGTGAAAGGTGGATCTTGAACTTGAAGTCAGCTATCTGACACCCGTACATTACCATTAACTACCACACATGTAGAAATTTGGTGCACAGACTTCTGGTAATGAGGATGTTGGCCTAGGAGACAAGATGCTGACATGAGAATTTTGAATGTCCTGCTTCTCTCCCCTTCCATACATGGAATGAATCAGTCTGAGTACCACAGAGGGGCTTAGTCCATAAGGGGATCTTGTTTCCATCACCACAAGCTCTTTTTAAAGAGTTGAGGTCATGGGTAATATAGAGTGAGGTTGGTTCTGTCTTTTGCTACCCATTGGACATTGATAAATTTTTCTGACTTCTAAACTTTAGTTTCCTCACTACTTATTGAAGAGTATAGTGTTTGTCTCATACGTTGAAGAGGCAATGAGACTTTACCATTGAATCTTCTGAAAAATAATACGAAAGTATTAAGAAGAACTCATTCTTGAGTCCATTTGACAGGTGAGAAAACTAAGAAATTGAGTTTAAATGAAACTCAGCACTTTCTGAACTCTAAACCCATACTTTTTCTTCTGATGTATGTAACTTACCACAAAACAGTCCCCACCTCCACCACTAAATTTCTAAAAACTGTAATGAATTGTTAGGTAATAATATGTTTTCTATCAGTAGGAAAGTTGATACATAGCCCAGAATATATCTGGCAAGGAGAGACCATTTAGTTAACAACTGAGATATATTAAGTCTCCTCTGAATCTGAAACACATTGGTTTAATGATTACTAAATATCTGGGCTCCTATAGTTGTGAATTCTTAGAAGGTCAAGATTCTATCCTCAAAGTCCTTTCATGTTAGCAGAAGCCAATTGTAGTGTCTCTCTTTGGCTAGATACCTTACTTGGTTATCTTATGCTTCTAATTAAATCAAATTATTTGATCCAGAAAAATACATTTCTTACAGTGAGAGCCAGTAAGCTTTGTGTTCCATGACCCCTGGTTAAATCCTTAAACTCATCAAGATTCCTCGAAACACAAGTATGGATGCATAATCCCTAATCCATTTCCAATTCTGGGAAACAGATCAAGAAACATGTATTAATTAAGGCACTTTAGTAGCCTTATGTCCTTATCCAAAGTATGTTAGTAATCCTAGGGTGGAAGCAATTCACCAAAAAGAAGAAAAGCTACATTTAGTGGATGATCATTTCATTTTTATCAGTCCTAATGTGGGATCTAATGAGAGATCTGATTTCCTAAAATCTGAAATAGACTTGCAAGTTTCAATAGTATAGTTAATCTACAACTGCCATGGTGGTGAGTATACATATATATATGTACTAAGGATGAACTCAGGGGCACTGAGCCACATCCCCCAGCCCTATTTTATATTTTATTTAGAGACAGGGTTTCACTGAGTTCCTTAGCACCTCATGTTGAGGGAGGCTTTGAACTTTTGATCCTCCTGTCTCAGCCTCCCAAGCCCCTGGGATTACAGGCATGCACCACTAAGCCCAGCACAGTGAGTTTATTTTTAAGCTAAACTTGTGAATGAAAGAATAAGTACATTAATTAATTCATTGACTAATTAGTTAGTTGACTAAATACTCACTCTGGAACACATCTTTGAAAGTAATTTATCATTCTCATACCATCTGCTGCCTTTACCAATATTATAAAGATGTCATCTTAAAGGTTAATTTAAGAAGAAACCAGAATTCTCTGTGAACTACTTTACTACAACTGTGTGCTTTGCTTCTGTTTGTTTTATAAAGAATTTATATAATTTTGTGTTTGAAGAACCAGGTCTCTTGTGAGGGCTTTCTTTTCTTTAATTTGCATTTTTATGCCTTGTCCTTGCTATTTTTATGTGGAAAGGCCATAGATAGTTATTTCAGATAAACAAGAAAAGATGAACTTGAATGAAATGGAACAAAGAAGAGATGTTCACATGTAAATATCTGTGGTGGCTAATTATCAAGATGCAGTAATTAAACTTCACTCTAATTTTATAGATGACAGTGAGGTTCCCCCCAACACACAACTCAGGCAGGGAGAGAGAAGCAGATTTTCTAGATAAATCTGCACTGAGATTTTCAGGTAAATGAGAATTGTAGTGGCACATGGTATCAACAGCATTCATTTCTATTTCTACTTCCAGATATAGTAGAGTAAGTGCTATTGGACTTACCCATTCACCCACTCCTTGCCACAGAGAACAGTCTTAAAATAGAATAAAATATGCAAGAGGACACTTTAAGAAATTGGACAACATAAAGCAGAAGACTGTCATCCTAGGAAGAAGGAAATGCATTAAATGAACCCCAGACTCAACCATGGTTCTGCCTGGAGGAACTTTCCAGACTGTGGTACAGGGAGGTAGAGCATCAACGGGGAGCAGTAGTCCATGGTGGTGAAAGAGGCTGAGGTTGGAATTTGGGCTATGTGACAACTGGCATTTGTCAGACAAGATATCATAAAGGGGAGAACTACACAGAATGGAAGATTCTTTTTTTTTTTTTTTTTTTTTTTTTTTTTTTTTAGTTTTTTTTTTTTTTATTGATTGTTCAAAACATTACAGAGCTCAAGACATATCATCTTTCATACATTCGACTCAATTGAGATTTGAACTCCCCAAATACATAATACAGACTCACTTCTGTTACATACTCACGTTTTTACATAATGGCATATTAGTGACTGTTGTATTCTGCTACCTTTCCTATCCCCTACTATGCCCCCTCCCCTCCCCTCCCCTCCCATCTTCCCTCTCTACCTCCTCTGCTGTTGTTCAGTTCTCTCCCCTTTTTTCCCCCCACCCCCTTTCCCCTCATAACCTCTTATAATTTTGTGTATCACTGAAGGTCTCCTACCATTTCCATATGTTTTCCCTTCTCTCTTCCTTTCTCTCCCCCCATTCGTCTTAGTTTACTGGTAGTCTTTTCCTCATGCTCTTCCTTCCTGTTCTATTCTTAGTGGCTCTCTTTATATCAAAGAAGACATTTGACATTTGTTTTTTAGGGCTTGGCTAGCTTCACTTAGCATAATCTGCTCTAATGCCATCCATTTCCCTGCAAATTCTATGATTTTGTCGTTTCTTAGTGCTGCATAATACTCCATTGTGTATAGCTGCCACAATTTTTTTATCCACTCGTCTATTGAAGGGCATCTAGGTTGGTTCCACAGTCTAGCTATTGTGAATTGTGCTGCTATAATCATTGATGTGGCCGTATCCGTATAGTGTGCTCTTTTAAGGTCCTCAGGGAATAGTCCAAGAAGGGCAATAGCTGGGTCAAATGGTGGATCCATTCCCAGCTTTCCCAGGAATCTCCATACTGCTTTCCAAATTGGCCTCACCATTTTGCAGTCCCACCAGCAGTGAACAAGTGTGCCCTTTTCCCCACATCCTCGCCAACACTTATTGTTGTTTGACTTCATAATGGCTGCCAATCTTACAGGAGTGAAATGGTATCTTAGGGTGGTTTTGATTTGCATTTCTCTGATTGCTAGAGATGGTGAGCATTTTCTCATGTGCTTGTGGATTGATTGTATGTCCTCCTCTGAGAAGTGTCTGTTCAGGTCCTTGGCCCATTTGTTGATTGACGTCTTCATGGAATTCCCATGACTGAGGTTCATGACTGAGAGATGATTCACAAATAAACATTGCAGGCAAGATTCTGCAGGCTTAGGACAGAAAGTGTGACTGCTGGGGTCTGAAAGCTGTATAGAGGTATCAGAATCTTGTAGGGCTGGGAGACATGGTGTTTTTTGGTCCATCAAAAGGGAATAAGTCTTCCTGAGCATCTCAGTCGTTTGGTTGAAACTTAAAAATGATCACACCTCAAGAGTAAAGACTATAAGCTGGAGTCAGGACTGAACCCCAGAACAAAGATCAAAATCAAGGTTCAGTGCCTTAGCTTAACCTAATCCCTTACTTAGCTATATTTCTATTGTTCTTTTAATTTTATAATACCCATTATTCACTTTCGACATTGATAAATAATGTAATAAGCATTCACTAAGCTCCCATTGTATGCATCCAGGCACCATGATAGACACCATTGTGTTCTCAAACATACATAAGGTTATCTTTCTGGTATTTGCCTTCTTCTCATTCATTTATTTACTATCTACACACCGAAACCCAAAGTGATTGTTTTGAGATACCTATCTGTATACTAATTGGAATATAATTATACTGTTCCTTAAATAGAATGAATACAGCCATCATAATGGCAACAGAGAAACTTTAGCTGGGACCAATTGGAAAATCGCCAACAATCCTAAGTGAGCGGATCAGGTATTGTGGATATATCACGTGGCTATAACCCACACCTAAATTCATGATTATCCTTTCAAATTACACAAATGCAAACTTTTCCTTCTACTCTGAAGTTACAGAGACAACAACATCATCAAAAAACCCCACACATTAGCCAATATTAACACTAGATCAAACTTATAGCAACATAAGCATTTTTTATTTTGAATTCACTCAAATGTAATGAAAATGTATTTATCAAGCAGATATGCTGAACAGTCTGTAGAGTTAGATGTGCATTCTCCCAATGTACATAAATATAAAAGCAACACAAATGGCTAGAGTTTTTCTTTGAAAGAGTTTAAAGTATAACTCACACATTGCAATGATCATATTACTCTTTCTAAATATTTTCAAAGCAGATATTTTTACCATTTTACAGATGGAAAAACTGAGATTAATTTTACATTAAGTAATAAAATCCAGATTTCTCAGATTCTGCCCAGAAAGTACTGGCTTCCAGCAAAGCAGCTGCTTGAATTCAGATTTCCCAAAGAGCTGTTTTTTATTGTAGGCTTACATACATCTGTTGTTGGGGAATTTCAAAAAAGCAAAAAAGCTCTTTGTGTACAAGTTTCATTCTGGCAAACATTAAGTGGATTTTACCATAATATGGAATGAAACTTGAGAAAATTGGAAAATCTTATTAATATTTTACTTAATTGCAATGGTAAGAATTGGGGTGGAACGTTTCTTTTAATACTATAAGATATAGTTATATATTTCAATAAAAAACCATAAACTGCATATAAATTACAGAAATTTAAGTATTTTCTATTACATAAAATACTAGGATATCTCTGTTTCTTCATAAAAATTCCCTAAATTTATCAAAACTTTATATTTTGGTGGTTTTTTTTTCTGAGATTCACAGTTTATAAAGGGTTCTAGCATATATAAACATTAAATAACAAACATTTCTACCTTCTGAAGCTATTGTATATTTCATTAGCATTCAGTCCTAATTTTTTAAAAAGGCAACTAAAACACTGAGTCTTAAATCTTTTAACCCAAAACCAACCAGTGACTACCTCTAAAACAATCTGTCCATGAAGAAATGCAGGGACAGTTGCTGTGGGGGATTAGTGACATAAGGATTGAAATTACAGTCATATCTTTACTTTGGAAATCCCCACGTCCATGGAAACCAGTGGTCTTGAAGCATTCTGACAAATCTGATAACCTGTGTTAAGAAAGGATATCAATACTGAGCACTGAAACCAGAAATTTATATATTAGACCAATGAATTGCAGTCAGGGGAAATCTGCTCCCAGAGAACATTTGGCAATGACTGGAGTTATTTTCTGTTGTCTCAGCTTGAGAATATACCCAAGCATTTTGTGACTACTGACCAAGGGTGCTCTAAACATCCAGCTATGCACAGAGAAACTCTCTATATCAAAGAATTATCTACCCCAAATATCAATATTAGACAAGTTGAGAAACCCTGAATTACAGTAGTTCAATAGCAATCATAACCTAAAAAAAATTTTAGATAAACCTATTAATATGCCTTAGTCAGCTTTGTGCTGTTATTACAAAATAACTGAAACTGGGTGATTTGTAAGGAGCAAAAATTTATTTCTAATAGTTCTGGAAGGTGGAAAGTTCAAAGATAAAGGCCGCAGCAAGTCAGGTGCCTGGGAAAGGCCCAGTTTCAAGGTTCCAAGATGGCACCTTGAAAGCTGTGTCCTCTGGAGGGAAGTAACATTCTTTCTTACATAACAAAATAAGGACAGGGCAAATAAAGGGCAAGAGATAGAACAAGAGGGGAATGAGCTCACCCTTTTGTAATGAAACCATTCCACCCATGGGGTTGGACCCCTCAAAGCCTAGGAAACTCCTTCAGGTCCCACCTATTAATACTGACAATGGCAATTAAATTTCAACATTAGTTTTGGAGAGGGCAAGCATTCACACCATAGCAAATGTAAATAAAGTTTTTGCTGAGGAGGGATTTTAAAGACTGCTGATGATGGAGTGTTTTCAGATGAGGCATATGGGTTAGGTACTTTGGATTCTTCCTTGACTTCCTTGTTAAAGGAGCTTTTGAAGAGGAGCATAAGTAGTTATGGTCAAAGTGTTACAGCTGAGGACTCTATTTAAACTAAGCTCATTTAAAATTTTAAAGAAGTAAAACGTTCTTGCTCTTTATCAGGATTTTAAAATATAGACCATATTCTTATGCATTTGATCTCCACACTAACATGCTTTAGGGGGCCACACTCTCATTACAAAGTGTCAGGAAATTGATGCCAATTAACTAATGCTAAAAGTAAAGTAACCCTCATGGACCAAGTTGGAGAAAGGTGCTTGCCAAGTCTGAATCCTGATCAGATGCCATGCTGAGCTCATTCTTTGGTAAGGTACCTGATGCGATGTCCTACTCAATCAATGTTTGTTGGTGCAAATAGTTGCTGTTGATGATGACTGCTTTTTTTTGTATCTTCAGATCAACAGGAAGTTATTAGTCCCAGGCCAAACATTGTACATGTCAAAACAAAACCAGTAAATGTAAAAAGGTTGTGGAGATTTTTTTTGTAAACAGCTAGCTCTAAAGTCACACAGACTGGTTGAATACTGATTTTGATGCTGAGGATAATAATGATATGAGCAGAGACATGAAGTCCATGTGAATTACACACAACTTATGAATGCTGATGAGGAAAAAAACAAGATGTACTGATTTTCTTGTTCCTGCACAGAATATGTATATCCTTGATTTTCCTTTGAGGAATTGTCTCTTAAGGGCTGAGTTAAATTGATAACTTGCTTTTCAATGGTATATTTTTATTCACAGAAAGCTTAAGTTATTCAGTCACTTTGATAAATTGCTGTTTCACTTTCTCTGTATAAAGTGGGAATTATATTGTGGCTTTCTCCAGATAATTCAAGGCTGAAAGGTACTATATAAATGCATAATATTTATCATGAAACTGGGCCTTGTAGCTTATATGGTGATTTCATTGGGGCTTAGCTAATGGCTTTTCCATTCTTGCTGGGTAACCAGTAGACGTGTACTGGATCTTAGAGGACCACCCAAACTGGAATAACCTAAAAGGTTCCAACCACAGAGGTACATGTGCTGGCTGTACTGGAATCCTTCTGAGGGCCCTGTGGCTTATGTTGATTAATCACCTTTCACTCCTAAGCCTTTACATTTAATATCAAGTGCTTTAAATACTGTTTCTGCAGTGGTTTCCCAAGCTCCTCGTGGTTCTAAAATGCTGTAATTCTCTATAAGTAATATTGTTTCTCTTTTTTTCATAGCAAAAATATTTTTTTCCATCTTATGGATACTGCCAGATGAATCATTTCCTGAGATATCATCAGCATCATAATAGAAACCGCCATGTTGTCATAAATTCAGGCCCAAGGATTTCAGGATAGAATCCACTGGTCTGGAGTTAAGAAGGAATGTGTGAAAGGCATTAAAGTACAAGGGTTTTAAATGTTCAAAGAGAGTTAAGTGCAATGCATTTGTTATGTCTTCTTAAAATATCCCTTACATGACAAGTAATTTGTGAAAGAGCATTAAATCTGTAACAATGAAAACCAGAGTTATTTAGAAATATGGTTTTCAGTTGAGATATACATGCTATTCTAGGACAACTATGGCCATCTAGAAACTTCCCAGTTCTACTGAATTCCACTGTAACTGTGCAATTCAGTCTGTGCTAAAAGATGTTTTCATGATTTCTTAAGTAAGAATGTACAAACTTTTCATCATCAAAGATGAGTTTTCCTTCAGCCCTTGTTTTGGAGAATGTAAGAAATTTCATATTGCCTGTATTTCTAAATAACCTGGCTTCCTTAAAACTATGTTTTACTCAAGAGCAAAAAGGAGACAAAAAAGAAAGCTAAGACAAGGAAAGAAAAGGAAAATAAGAAAAAAGTAGAAGAGAAAAGAAAGCAGCAGCCATTCAAAAATATTCATAGACTACAGAGAAATTTGAACAGCTCTGCTTTTAATAGTCAACATCTGTCTTTAAAAACATATCAATCACATGATCACTAACAGCTGTTGCATTAGACTTTTAATCAGCCATGATTTTCAAAAGGGAGAAAGAATGCCGTTGGATCAGTTGATGGAAAGTTATTGCTTAGAATGCACCAGCTTGGTACTGGCAACTAATTCAAAATTTAAAGAGACAAAACTTTACCAAGCACTGAGTAAACACTATTCATGTGTAAAGTGCTGTGCTATGAAAGCATAAATGGTCCCACATGTTTGGAAGCCTGACGAAAACAATTCAGGTTGTGACATGTATTCAAACCGATACATTGAATGTGATATGAAGTGGATTAAAAAATATTTTTAAAACCTCTATACTCACAGGAAGGCAGGAAAACACAAAGGAATCATACATTTTAATCACAATAATATTGAACAGAATGGATCCTCCAAGTTTTCAGGATCTGTTCCCTCATAAGTATATGTGACTCCCACTGATGCTATTTGAAATTAATAATCCATGTGGGAGTGAGAACACGAGGGATTGTGGCAATTTTACATATATTGGGGAAGAGGCTACTCCTGGTTTGAATTAACTTCAGGCTTTCTTGGATGAAACCTGTCAGGTCTGTGCCATTTACCTTTTCATGCTAAAATGTAATGGCAACATGCTAAAAATTCTTGCATTGAAGTAGGGCATGTTGTTCCAAATGAAAGAAAAAGAATTGTATTTACTTTCAGTACAGGATGTTTCTTAATTCTGCAGCCATTTGCTGTTCTATTTGGTCTCAGAGGAATTACTAGAGTCCAATAAGATTTAAAGAAAATTAAACTTCCATGTAACCCTCTCAGGCAAAATAAGTCTATTTATTAAACCTCAAGAGAAGGTAGAGGAGGAGTCTCACTGAGACTGTGGTGGTGATAATGTTTCATGTGTGACAGCTGAAATAAATTGCAACTGAGTTTCCTTTGAAGACAGGGATTTCAACCCAGAAAAAGTTCCCCCATAACTGACCAAAACAACTAATTTATCTTTTCATGTATTTATTATTGAATATAAATAAAAGGCATGGAAGAATTATAGACATGAATATTGCATGATACTTAATCTTTTTGTTATAATAGGAAATTATTTCTCATAATTATTCTAAATTACATCCTACAAGATTTATGAGTATAATCATGATCGTTAACTATCGTATCCTGCTCTACAGGACCACAGATATTTATTGAAGACACATGTGCATTCTATATTCAAATATTCTATATTCAAAATGATGTTACCAAAATATACAAAGGCATAGTCTTTGCTTTCCTGAAGGTCAGTCATAGAACCAACAGAAAAGTGGCAACTGGAATTCAAATAGAAATTAAGAGGAGAAAATACTGTCACATGTTCCTTAAAGATAGCACTACATTAGAAGAATGTATTGCTAAGCACTTTTGTTACTGTGGAACATCACAGAGTGTACTTAAACAGATAAATATGGTATAGGTCGATCACTTGACCATGGTCTTTTTAAGAATTTTTTTTCTTTGTTTTAATTAGTTATACATAACAATAGAATGAAAAATGAAATTAAATCTCTATCTCTCACCCTGCACAAAAATTAACTCAAAGTGGATCAAAGACTTAGGCACTAGAACAGAGACCCTGAGCCTAAGAGAAGAAAAAATAGGCTAAATCTTCACCATATAGGCCTAGGATCTGACTTCTTTAACAAGACCCCTAAAACTCAAGAAGTAGAGTCAAGAATTAATAAATGGGATGAATTCAAATTAAAAAGCTTTTTCTCAGCAAAAGAAACAATTAATAAAGTGAGGAGAGAGCCTATAGATTGGGAGAAAATCTTTATCACATTCACTTCCAATAAAGCATTAATCTCTAGGATATATAAAGAACTCAAAAAACTTAGCAACAAAAACAAACAAACAAACAAACAAACAAAAACCTCAAAAAACCCAGTCAATAAATGAGCTAAGGATCATGGTCCTTTGATGCAATCAAGAAATGCAGTAAAGAGACCATATGAGGTCTTTCCTAGCATAACATAGTATACTTTTTGCAGTAAACTTTTGTTTTCTATAAATATAGGAGTAATAAGGATTCAAAACATAATATAGTGAATACATAAACCAGTCCTAGTCATTTGTTATTGTTATTCAGGGTTCTATACTGTATATAATTGTATGTGCTATATTTTTCTACAACTGTCACAGAAGTAAGATTTGCAGCAACAGCACCACAAACACACGAATAATGCCTTTCACTGTGACATTACAACTTCTATGACATTACCAGGCAGTAAGGATTTTCAGCTCCATTTTCATATCTTGGGACCACTATCATATATGCAGTCCATCATTGGTTGAGATATTAGTCTGTGGCACATGGCTGCAATTACTTCTGGTTTGGGAGTGATTGGAAAAGAGTGTGATGAGCCTCGGAAAAAATGCTTACTGGAGATGGGATGTTTGTGCTGGGCTCAGCAGTGTGTGAAGTGCATCCCAAGTATAAGAAAGAATGTAACCAGGAGTAACGTAGGTAATCATGAACAGGCAGCAAGGTTCCAGTTTAACACTTGTATCTCAAAATGAAAGGGAGAATCAGGGCATGAAACCAAGCCCTTAGACTGTTAACTGTCTTCATTGCTATGCTCTCATAATTGCATATTTTTAAATAAATATCAAGACTTCTTGTGAATGAATCATTTCTTAAATTCTGCTCTGAGAAGTCCATGTAGATGAGCTGCAAAGGGGATTCCCATTTCTATTCAGATGTCAGCCAAATACAAGTCTTTTTCATACATAAATACTAATTACGAGGAAGAACTCTGCTGTTTAAGACCAAGTAAATAAATGAACAAAAGAAGAAGTTTAAAAATAACTAGATTTAAACATTTTAGAGTGAAGTGTCTCCCAAAAGCTCATGTGTGAGACAATGCAAGAAGGTTTAGAGGAGAAATGATGGGGTTATGAGACCCTTAATCCATTCTGTGAATTAATCCCCCATAGGGATTAACTAAGTGGTAACTAAAGACAGGTAGGATGTGGCTGGAAGAGGTGGGTCATGGGAGGTGTGCCTTAAAGGGGGTATATATTTGGCGAGCTCAGCTTAGTCTCTCTCTCTCTACTTTCTGATCATCATGTGAGCTGCTTCCCTCTGCCACACTCTTCCGCCATGATATGCCACCACTCTTCCAGCCCCAAAGAATAGAAACAGCTGTCTATGGACTGAGATCTCTGAAACTTTCAGCCCCAAAGTAAATTTTTTCTCCTCCAAAATTGTTCTTGTCCAGTCTTTTAGTCAGAGCAGTGAAAAAACTGACTAACACCTGGAGTAAGGAAACCAGAGATAGATGTTTCATTTGGCTTATCAACTTCAGGCTGGCTGCAGGAGAGGAAGTCAAGGAGCATGCATAGCTAGCCCAAGGATGGGCATGCCCCTTGTGTCCCTATTCAGAAGACAGAACCTTCTGTAACAGAATGGGATAATACATTCCAGCCTTTGGGTCCAGCAAGAAGGGGAGGCAGGTTTAATGAGAAATTAGCCAAACTTGGCCACTCAGGAAGTTAGAAATCTGGAGATTAGAAGAACATGAAGTGCTTTCCTGACATCCTAGAAAAGGATGGGTTTGTTCCTTCAATATTTTGCCAATAGGCAGCTTAAATAGCATGTTAAGATATGACATCATGGTAATTGGTTGCTGAGACATATTACAAGAGCATGAAAAATAAAGCTTGCAACACTTTCAGAAGCAAATATAAACAAAGTAGGGAAAATAAAAGTAAGGCCAATAGGATTCAGGTTCATGGATTTGGTTTTGTGCTTTTTGGACAGACAGTTTGTTTAGCTAGAGATTTGTTATGGTTTTTTTAAAAATTAATAGAGACATGTCTAGTCCTTAGGATATGCTATTCTTATACTAATAGGTGATTATTTTAAAAATAAAATACTATTTTCTTGAATCTATTTGAGATATCCTTTTTCATAGTATTATTTGTATTTTGACTCTCCTATGTAACACTCAAAATTTCTCTTACATTATCTCCTTTTTTTCTTGTTATCACATACCTATTACCTAGGATGGTGGCTGATTTGAAAGGTGATAGAAAAAGGACTTAACTGGAAAAGGTTTTTATCTGAAGGCTCAAGATAAGTGCGAATCAGTCCTATTCATAGAGAAAGGGATTGAGATTTCCAGTGTTGATCTAATTTGATACCTGAAAACTATGATCCATAGAGCATTATTATTATTTTTTTTTCTTCAGAGAACATTCAGGTTAGCTGTGAGCAGGAAGCTAAGGAACTTCAAATAATTTCTTTATATGGTATGCTCTGCTCATTTAATTTTCATCTGTCTTTATAGAATTTAGCCACTTTTGTAATTTCAGGCTTACTGGCTTCTCATTGGCATTCCCTGACACACACAGCCCCCCTCCCCGCCTCACACATCCTTACCAAGCTTTGAGAGGACTTAAAGAGACTCAGAAAGCTTTTGGGAGCACACTGGAAAACAGCAGAGCAAGAAAGGGCGACAAGCAACAATACAGGCAGCCTCGGTGGGGCGGTCCGTTGACAGTGTTTGTCTCAAAGCTTTTTCTAGCTAGCTAGACATCCAAAGCACTTCATACCATTTACATTTGGATATTGGCCATTTTAAACCATCTCCCACGCATGGAACAATAATGACATTTCAGATACGTGTTATTAGGTTTAAAAGAGATAAGAACTACCTTAGACATAATAAGTATTTAATAACCTCCCGGATGACTTGTATTTTATTATCTTTCATGACAGCCCTGGATGAATCCCCCAGAAGAGGGAGCTCAGGCTGACTGGAAGCCTGCCCTTCCCTTCCCGACGGAGACAGACCAGCTGCTGACTGGGGGCCAAGGGTTGCTATGGATATCTTTAGTGGGCTGCTGAGCAGGGAGGGGGATCGTGACAGCTGTTGCAATGTGAAGGGGCCCTTAACCCCTGTAAACTTTGGTGAAAATGGTCTCCTTTGTGTGGTGCTGGAGATGTTACACTTGCTTACTTGCATGTGGCCAGTGTATATCATGAAGTCAATAAAGTTTCTGAAGATTGTGCAAGCCAGACCAGTGTTTGCCTTCAATGCATTACCCTGGCAACCACAGGGAAGCCACAGGGCTCCTGAGAGGGGCAGGGGCATGCGACTGACCTTTTGTCTGGAATGTGCTCCCCTCCCTTTCTGGGAAAAAAACTAATCATACTCCAAATGTGGGCCCTTTCCTGGAGTTTGCCCTACTCCTTCCCCGTGCCATCTCACAAGAATCACTTCCTGTTTTGTGCTCCTGTTGAGTTTCCTGTAAATCTCAAGCATGAAACGAGTATTAAAGCTTCAGTGATAGAAGTGGGGAGGTTTCCTGATTAGTACTGTAAATCCAGCGTGGCCACACCTTTGTCTCTCAAACTCCAGGGGCATCATTGATTCTTTCTGAAAAAGCAAGGACAGGACAAAACCCATTCTGACCAAAGTATAGGCCATAGGATGTGAGCCAGCAAAAGATACAGACTGAAGTGGCAGAGCCCAGTGGGAGAAAGCCCATTCCAGTGGCAACAATTAACTAACAGAAGAAGCTGTGCTGGAAGAAAATAACCCCAATTATAAGTGAAGAGTAAATAAATTGAACTTAAACGAATGCTGAAAATGTCAAAATGGGCAATATGCCAGAACATAGCCACAGAGAGCCTTAAAATTAAGAACTGGCATTACTCCAAGTTAATACTAGTTTAGAAAATATTGAGATCTTGTAGGTCAGAGGAAGACCAATTCTCAACCGGACTAGAAAAAGAAACACTATCTTTAGCCATGAGTGAGCTTTTGGTTTGCTTGTTTTGATGGTGTGTTATTATTGCTTTATTTCTTCACCGACAACTCACAAGGAAAATAACGTCAGTGGTAACAGTTATTGAGAGTTTATGATGTGCCAGATACTGTGCTCAGGACTTTACATATATTGATTCACCTAATCCTCACATCAACTCTGAAACTATTTTTATTATTGATATCTTTCAAATGAGGACCCTGAGACCTACCGTGGTTAAGTTACTGGCAAAATGTGACAAAGTGAGGCCAGGGACAAGGGCTGGGGTTTAAATCCAGCAGTCTGCATTCAAAGTGCCCTTCTTCACCTCACCTTTGTCCTCCACCATAGGGACTTTTATATGAATGTCTATAATCCTGCCTGCCATCATCAACATTTGTGTTCTGGGTGCAGAAATCAGAGCAGGGTCAGAGCAAAGATACCACATAGCCATGGGTCACGGGTAGGGCAAGGACCCCAAAGGGAGATAAACGAATGGAAGCAAGAGGACAATTGGTGAACAAGGGCTTGGGAGGGTCTTCTAAGCCAAAGAGAAGGATTGGTTGTGTGGAAACGTAAATCAGTGCCTTCCTGCAAGCAGAGGGACAGAGGCCCAGGCTGGTTCAGTCCTGCTTCTCCACTAAGTCAGAGCCCTTTGTTTCTGGGCTCAGCGAGGCAAGAAGAGAGGGTGGAGAAGGCACACCTAAGTTAACCGAGCCAAAAGCTCTGAGTGCACAGCCCTTTGGTGGGAACTGGGCCCCACCCAGGCAAGATTCCTATGGGTGAGGGAGAAGAATACAAAGACACTGAACAATCTAACAAACCCACTAAAGGCTAGATTTCAGAAGTCAATTTGTTTTCGACCTATTTCTCCAGTCTCAATGTGGCCACACGGGTCTCCTCACTTGTTCTGTGACACTGAGAGAGCTCACTGAGGAGTCTTCTCACATGCCTTCCCTTGCTTGTGTAGCAGCTAATTCGTTCCTGTGCTTCCCATTACCATTTAATTCTGTCTTCAGGAAAGCTATCTTCCTTTGCTGGCTAAAACCCTCGATCCAACTCTCACCATTTATGATTTTTGGTTACAGTGTTGATTTTATTTATTATTGATTAATTTTTATCCCTCCCACTACAGACTGTCTTTTCATGAGGACTCCCTGTTGGTTCATTGTTTTAGCTTCCAAGATTTACAACTGGAGGTACTCAATAAATGCTAGTCGACATAACGATTGATACATTGGCAGAATTAATACAATAATTTTGATAATAATTTATTACTAAACATATTCAGAAGCTCAAAAAGCACCTATCAAGGTACAGTAGAGGTGGAGATTTCTGAATTTCATTCAATGCATTTGGATGGTGTCTGCTTTGTGCTGAGAACTATGAGGCTTTGGAGACCCGTCTAGGACTTGGTGACATTTTCCAAGAGTGTCCAAAATCGCCATCATCTCCTAAGTTTGCACACTCTTCCTTCTGCCAGATATAGTCCTTCACTTCACCTTCTACCTAATTCCTAACTCCTTGTTTTAGTCAGCTTTTGAGTCACTGTGACCAAAATACCTGACAAGAACAACTTAGAGGAGGAAAAGTTTACTTGGGGCTTACAGTTTCAGAGTTCTCAGTTCATAGATGACCAACTCTATTATTAGTCCTAAACATCCTTTTTTTTTTTTTTCTTCTTTGGTAACATGGATGGACCCAGGGGCATTTAACCACTGAACCACATTCCCAGCCCTTTTTAATATATTATTTTGAGACAAGATCTCACTAAGTTGCTTAGGGACTTGCTAAAATGCTGAGACTGGCTTTCCATCCTCACGCCTCAACCTACCACACTGCTGGAATCACAGATGTGTGACACCACATAAAGATACATTTATTTTCAAGCATCTGTCAATCAACATTTGAAGTTTTATTTTCCTCCTGAAGCCCCTGTAGCTCTATTTTAAACATCAGCTCCTACAGACATTTTCACAAACCTCCTTGAATCATTGGGGAACGTCTCAGGTCACGCTCTCCATCTATGTCCTGATGGTGATGTTTTTTATATCTATGCTCAACAACCACTTTGCTTTGCCATTCTTACCTCTTCTGAGGAGTAATATTTATGCATACATCTTATGTTAAAAGAAAAACTTTCAATAGATTACATTTTACTGAGTTTGAGTAAAGAACAATTCAAAGATCAGGCAGAGCTCAAAACCAGAGGAGTTTAGAGAGCTCCACCCTGCAACATCGGCAGTAATTAGAACACAAAAATAAAGTTCAGAAATAGATTGGTTGTAGCTCTATGTTTTTTTTTTTTTAATTGAATAAGGTCTTACTGGTCAGCTGCCGGTGATTAGCTGAAGCTTGGCCACTTGTGACTGGCTGAGGGTCCACTGTGTTGATGAGTTTTCCATTTATTTATGTACTAAATGAAGTAGCAGTTTGTTGCATAGAGACTCAAAGTACAGAAACAGTCTCAGGCCAATGATCTTATTATTTTTTTTTTTGAGTATTGAAATGATCCATCAATTTTTGGAAGAATATTTTGAAAGAAGAGTCAGGTTATCAGAATATCTACTTTGCCTTCAGTAGAACATTCTTTCATACAAGGTATTATGTCATTATGTGTAAAATGCACTTAAATCTTCTTGCTTCTTTTCAGCTGATAAACATCAGCAGATTGTTTATAAGCTGCATCTTATCAACTCCATATTCTCCCCTCTGCCCCTCAGATCCAGAGACTAGAAACGTGCACTCTTGCCCTCTCTGCATTGACGTCTCCTTTCTGTGCACACTCAGCCGTGATTCCTGATCTTTCCTCTACCCTCCTTTCCCTTCCCCATGTCTCCTCAGTATTCTCAGACCTCTTTACAGACAGAAGCAAGCTGCGATATCATTGTCAAAGCAACACATCAGTGATTTTTATCTCTCCAAACATACAATACTCTTGAGAAAGGTGTGTATTTCTTTTTAACTTGAATTGAATATCTTCTGCAAGCATTTTCGCTCATCCTACCTCCATATGTACTGAGCTTCACATTTCTCTTGTAATCAGTGACGACAATATTTTATAAAAGTCCCAAATTGCCTCTTTAACTATTTTAGATAATGGATTCAAACCAATTCTTCTGCTCTTCCAAAAAAAAAATACATTTATAACTATTATAAAGTATAATATTTATTATAATATATAATAACTGTCCTAAGTATTTATTATTTTAATTCTTTATATAGTATGTAATAGTGTTATTTAATATTTATTATACATATTATATATAAGACCAAATGCATTTGTATAATAAAGGGCAAAAAGGTACAAGAATGATCAAATGTGCATTCCATTCGATACTCAGTAGTCTGCTAAAGAAATAAAATTTTAACAATACTACGGATGCTCATACATGATGTCACCAGTTGCATGCCCTTGCTCCCTGTCCACATCAGCATGTCCTGAAGGCTGTAATTCTACTTCATTTGTTTTTATGTATTGAATGTAAATGTTTATACATGCATGCACACATACGTATACAGTTGGCTGTCTATATCCACACAGATTCTGCATCTGTGGATTCTACTAGTTGTGAATAAAAAGTAACTGAAAAAAATTGTATCTATACAATACATGTACAAACTTTTTCTTGTCATTTTTCCCTATACATTTCAGTATAGCAAAAAATTGACATAGTATTTTTCATCGTTTTAGATACTACGGGTAATCTAGAGATGGACCATATATAAGTTGTACGCAAATACGAAGGGGCTTGAGAACCTACAGAAGATTCTGATATCTAAATTGTGGTGGTTAGCTTTCCAGCTTACCATTGTTATGATAACATGCCTGAGAAAATAAACTTAAAAGGAAGAAATAGTTTATTTTAGCTCACGGTTTCTGAGATTTCAGTCCATGATCATTTGGCCCATTTGATTTGGACTCATGGCAACAGAAGGCTGTTTACTCTGTTCACTCACAGCAGCTGGGGAACAAAGAGAGGGGAAGGACTGGGGTGCCAATGCTCTAACTTGATTTCATTAGGCCTCAACTCCTAAAGGTTTCACCACCTCCCAATAGTGCCACAGGCCAGCCACCAAACCTTTAGCATGTGGGCCATTGTGGAATGATTATGATCTAAACCATAACATGTGGGGTCTTGGAATTAATCCCCTGTAGACATCAAGAAACAGATGTGTATAATCATACATTATATTCTGTTTACTTTTGCCTGCTTTTGACCTTTATAAAAATAATTCTGTAAGTATGATACTACAGTTTCTTTTTTAAATTTTTTAATACCTATAATTGTCATTCATTCATTTTATAATTATGCAAGAGTTCCTCAAGTATATATGAAATCAGTGTGCTCTAAAGGATTTATGTCTTTAAATTCATACATTTAAAACTAATTGTTTGTCAAGGTGGTTACAGCAAGGTACACCCCAACAGTGGATAACAGTTCTCCTTCCCCGTCACCAGCATTTAAATTTTGTTTTCCTTTTTTAATAATAAGACTAGAAACCCTCTCACAGGTATAGTAGTCATTTCTAACTCTGCTCACTATTCTATAAATCTGCTCTGCTTTCATTATTTTTCTAAACTTAATTTTTCACAGGAATTATAAATATGTGTCCCAGGTATTGGATGTTAATTCTACACTGATCATATATGTCACAAGTGTAGATTCCAAATTTGAGGGGATCAGTTTAGCCTTTGCATAGGTTAACCATGTGGGGTATCTTATATTAGAAAGTGCAAGTGACCTCAGTGACCTTTCCTGTGAACCATCAGATGACCACAAAACATACGTTATAGGAAAGTTATTTAACAGCAATGTGTGGATAAATCAAAGATGAGAGCAACTGTTTGCAGAAAAACACAAAATGATATGACAGCTAGTATGAAAAGGTAGTACGGGCTTTTACTAGGGCCTTGGTGGCAGAAATCAAAATAACGAGCAATTTCTAGAGCATTTGCAAAAGAAAAATCTACCAGTACTGGTGGTTCTGAGCAGTGATGGAGGGGAAGAGATCCAAGACAGGACTGAGGGCTTCCTTAATCCTGGAATACTGAGAAACTACAGATTCCATTATCAGGATCAGGTGAAAAAACCCAATAGTGAACTGGCAATGAATGTGTGGTTCCTCAGAGGAGCAGCTAATAGCTAATGCCATACATTTGGATTTAGAGACTATCTCTCTATTTATCATCTATCTATCTATTTAATATTGACAGCTGTAGTTGTGAGTGTAGTTTGGAATTAACAAAGGAGATAAGGTATTGAGACGAATGTGTAACAATGAAGGGACTAGGGAAGAAGGCAGAAAAGTAGAAAAATGAAAATTTGGATACCAGGGGATAGAGAAAGTTCAGGAAAAATTCACCTTGTCATTGGAGGTGATAAAAATTGGAGTCACCATCCTAGAATGAGGAATAGGCTGGCAGACCCCACTGTCTTGGGGTAGAGCAATGTACTTGTTTAGGTCCACAGCCCTTAGAAAGTGCAGTGCCAAGGCATGGCATTGAGGAGGGGCAGTGGGCTGCTGATGTCTCTAGGCCCAGTCTTCTGTCAGCCTGGGATGGGAGGTGCAGGCTAACCATGTCACACTGCAGAGGGCAAAAGGCTCCAAGACAAAAAGAAAGCGCTAAATGGGTAATCCAGAGAGTATCATCTAAATCCAGGACAGGGTTTGATGGAGACTTCAGATTTCAAAGATTTGAGAAGCAAGTAGGGACTGAGGCAGTGCAAACTGCTGATTTACGCTATAACCTGGAGAATTGGGAGTTAATTAGGAGGGAACTCCAACAAGATAAGGGGCTGGGACAAAGGAAATGGCATTGTTTTCTGGATGGAGAAAAACTCCTATGTGGTCCAGAAAGATCCAGAGAAGAAACAAATGCGGATAGAGGCTCACAACGTTGTGGAGTAGATCCCTGGCCATGAAACCAGAACACGGATCAAAAGGCTCTTATAGCCAAGGAGGAATGAGCAGCCCTTTGTCCTCTGAGGAGGAAGGGGCCAGAAGGAACTGAGATACAGAGGGATTTTGAGTTAGAAAAAGGCCTGCCAAGAAAACACCGTGAATCATCTTGCTCTCAGTGAGGCAGACGGAGGAGTCATCTGCTCAGTGGTGAGGGGGCTGAGTGGACTCAAGACAGAATCACAAAGGGTGGCAAACAAAGAGCTTTGCAAAAATGCCATCAAGATTTAATCACCAATCTGTGGCAGAATCCATAAAAGCGGATCCTTTTCTCTTTTATTTGTGTTACTGTTATTGTTATTATCGTTACCGTTTTTCTTAATTTCAGGTTGACTTTACTAATAATATTAACACTCAGTAGTTAAAGAAATGATTTTGATTTTCTTAGAAAATACGTTAATAAGCAAAAATAGAAATCAAAGCCATCTCTTTCTCTCTCTCTCTCTCTCTCTTTTTTTAATGTGAAATTACAGAGTATGGGTTTAAAAAACAAGTTTTCCTTTAACTCTAGAAGCAGACCTAAGTCTTGAGGGATATAAAAAAAGGTCTCACATGGGAAGCTGGATTTTTAAGCTAATGAATGCAACTCTATTTTTGATACTATGCCGTGTGTTTATATAAAATAGAGGAGCATTTTAGGCCAATTAGTGGCTTGCAAACCCTATACTTTTTCCAGCAAGGGCTAAGCTTGACGAACTTGAGAAGTTAACACAGAAAAGTGTTGGCAATGGATCACGCGCTTGGCTTGACTCAAAGCAACAAAGCTTTAGCATAAATTAGTTTTTATTTGTTAAAAGAAAAACAACTTCTGTTTGTTTTTGTAATACAGTTTGTTGGTTCTTTTAATTTGGGGGAAAATTTGGGGAATTCCAGTTCTCAGAGAAGTGAGAAGCAGAGTCAGCTTGAGCCAGGCCCGGGCTCCCAGGCCCTGGGTAAACACCCACACGCGTCTTCTTTAATGCACCTCGGTTGGAGGCAGCAGGGCGGGCCTGTTATGCCTGGACCTCGGCTGAACCCACAGGGCCAGCCGGCCACGACTGCTGGGTGATCCACAGTGGATTATTCAGACCACCAAAAGGGAGCCTGTAGCTCTTCCCCGCCTTTTGGTCCTGACTTTTATGTAGTGGCTTTGGAAAGTGCGAGTTGTAGAATGCTCCTGCTTATTTGGAGCTCACTACACCCTTCCCATTAGTTTTGGACATATAAAAAGTAAAGATGCGACCCAGAATTGCACTTGGTCAAAGCCAATGAACACAATTCCTAAGGTCTCCATCCTCAAATCAGAGGCCTTTGACATAAACTTGAAATCAATCACCAACCTCTTTTGTCTAGCTGCCCATTTGAGGAGAACGGCTGAAAATGAAGGGATTTTTTTTTAAGTCTTAATCTAGCAAAGATGATATACTTGGAAATCAAATGACGTGGGACTGCTAATGGTAAAGCCTCTGAGTTCCTAATTCCTGTGGTCATTTGTATGCCACTCAGCAGTGTAAACTCAGACCTCCGCTCCAATCCCCCGCTGGAATCAAGTGCGGCTGCCTGGGAAGAGCTGATGTGCCTGTGGCTACACACTACTGGTTTCCATGAGTTGGTAAGATATTGAGATCTGGGGCACAAGGGTTTCTGTAGAGATATGCAGCTAGTGTTCAGAATTTAGGCTTCACCAAGCACTCTCACATTTCACTGGTCCCGGCAACAACTAGAGTGCCGTGGCAAAAAATGGCTAGTAGTCCCCAGTTTCTTTTTTCTTCTTCTATAGAAACAGAGTCCCCGATTTAAAAAAAAAACAAAAAACAAAAAACACAGTTTAACTAGTTATACATGACAATAGAATGCACTGTGATATATACAATGGAGTATAATTTCTCATTCTTCTGGTTGTATATGATGTAGAATCACACTGGTTGTATAGTTATATATGTACATAGAGTAATAATGTATGATTCATTCTACTATCCTTTCTATCCCCAAACCCCCTCCTTTCATTTCCCTCTTAATCTAAAGTAACTCTATTATTCCCTAGACACCACCCCCGCTTGTGAATTAGCATCTGCATATCAGAGAAAACATTGGGCTTTTGGTTTTTCAGGATTGGCTTATTTCACTTAGCGTGATATTCTCCACCTTCATCCATATACTAGTGAATATCACAATTTCATTCTTCTTTAAGGCTGAGTAAAGAACATTTCCACATTTTGGAACCACCATTTGACCCAGCTAATCTCACTTCTCGGTGGTTTATACCCAAAAGACTTAAAATCAGCATATCACAGTGATGCAGCCACATCAATGTTTATAGAATCCCTGATTTTTATGTGGCACAAAATAAAGGCCATATATCCTAATCTTCCTTGCAACTAGGTGTGACCATAGAGTTGCATTCTGACCAATAGGATGAGAGTGGAGATAATGAGATGTGGGTAGTGTACGCCTTATATGTTGTTCCACCCAAGAAAGAAGGCACACTCCATACTGCTTCTCATTTCCCACAGGCTGGAATAGTGCTGGGGTTGAGAAACCTTGTTTGAGTTGGTTTAGATCCATCAGTGAATAATAAATGCAAAAGATGATGATGATTACTATAAACGTAAAGGGATGCGTGAACCTGGGTATATTGATTAATCGTTCTAAGTTTCTTTCTTCCTTTTCAATTGGAGGTGCTAACAGTTGCTATGAGGGGATGTGATAAATAATAGAGGGACTCACGTAAGGGCTGGTCACAGTGTTGTCCCTGTTAACAGGAAGCAGTCTGATGTTTTTTTTTTTTCTTTTTTGAAATGCAGAGTGCAAAAGGAGAGGCAGAGACATAACTGAGGGGGTGGGATGAAGAGTGGTGGCCAGCTCAGAAGGCCCCCAGCCCTTTGTGAGGCCGCTGTGGGGGATTCCTGGGTGAACTAGACAGGAGTCTGTGGTTAGTGCTGGAACTCTTTGTCCTGAGTTAACAGTAACAGGAAGAGTGACTCAATATCCTGCCTCCAAGGATGGAGAAGCTGAGTCTGGTTTGGAACTTCCTCTCTCAAGTCAGGATTGGTCTGGGAACTAGTAGAACTGAGTGCTGTGTGATGCACCGAGACCAGTGGGCCCAGCTGAGGCCAGGTGGGTGGGAAAAGAGGCAAAGGGAACCGGAGGGTTCTAGCAACGGGGTTTTTTATTAGCCTGGTGGTTTTAGCTAAGTTTAAATAGCCAATGGACCTAAGCCTGAATCCTAGGTCTGTCTTGTAGCAACTGCTATTGGTACAATTTGTACATCTTTAATTTGGGGATAGTAGCTGCCTCTGAGGACTGAAACTAATAACCATCACGTACTGGGTTCTTATTATGGGTCAATCACTTTTATAAACATGTTTGCATATTATCTCAAGTAATCTTCACAACAACCCTGAGAAGTAAGAACTCTGGATCTCTAGGATACAGAAGAGAAAACTAGGGCTAGAGATATCAGAAAATAGGTCTGTGATCATACTCTATGGCTTGGTTGCTTTTGCATTTAGGATTAAATGAGAAAATGTAAAGTACTTAACAGTGTGTGACCTATTACCTTTGAACATGTGATTATTTATTTATTTATTTGGTACCAGGGATTGAACTCAGGAGCACTCGGCCACTGAGCCACATCCCCAGACCTATTTTGTATTTTATTCAGAAACAGGGTCTCACTGAGTTGCTTACCTCCTTACTTTTGCTGGCTTTAAACTCGAAATCCTCCTGCCTCAATCTCCAGAGCTGCTAGGGTTAGAAGCATTATCACCATGCCTGGCTGATAATTTTTAATATATCCCAATTTCAGAGATTTTTTTTTTAAAAAAATGAAGCTCAAAAGAGCTAAGTAATTGTTCCCAAATCATGTAATTCTGAAGGCAAAACAAAGCTCAAAAATTTTAACTCCATACAGTTTACCTACCCCTGCTTCCTGCCTTATACCGAAAGGGCGGGAAGGGGCGTCACTTTGGAAGCTGCAACTTTCAGCAGGATTGAGTAGCTGAGCTCAGCCAGCTCTCCGAGGTCATGCCGGAACTCTAAGGACATGGCCTCATCCTTTTCAGAGAGGACGGTTTTGTTGCTTGATGCATCTTAAACACGGCAGCCCCCAGCCCTCTCCCTGCCACTACCCCTTCTCTCCCAACTTTCCACAGACCCAAGTGCCTGGGGTGCTGGCTTGAGCCACTTGATCAATCTCTTGTTTCTGTTTGTTAAGTTTCTCAGCCAAGAGGAAAACCATTAGGTGTCAAATTGCAAGTAGAAAGCATCTAAAAAGCTGCAGATTCCAGCACCAGTTCCTGCCAAAGGACCTTAAATAAACTTGGTTGGAAGGAAGATGTCAGAAACGATTCTGTAAGTGGTGTATATAGTCTGTTAGGTTAAAACAGAGGACTTGATTTCATCTACTGAGTTGGAGTTGTAAAAGCAGACAAAACAGTCGGGCTCCCCCCACCCCCCCCTCACAAACACACACACACACACACACACACACACACACACACACACACACTTCCTGGTTTCTTTTGTTTCTTCCTGGTTTCTTTTTCAGATAAAAGAAAAATCCACATGAAGAGGTGAGTATCACTTTATTTATATTTTTTAGCCAAAGGTGAGAGGTTAAGTCGAGATGCCTCCTCTAAGATGCAATATGTCACTGTAACCTAGATAGAAAAAAAAAACTTGCACACATAAGAGGGGGAAAAAATCAATGCACCTTAAAACTATGATTAAATAGATAAAATGTTTTGCCTCCATATTGTAAAAGACTGTTATTTCAATTCAATACTTTTTGAACAGTTGTAGCCTCATTTAAAAATAAGTTAAAGAATATAGAATCTCCTTGTGTACTACATGACTTAGCGCATTGCGTGCCACCAGACTGATTTTGCCATCAAAAAGTCCATTAATATAAATGTCTCTCACTAAGCAGTAAAAACTAGAGGCAGAAACTGCTTTGCCCTCCAGAGTTCACATGACAGAGAACATGGTGTGCACAAAGCTGGCAAGTCCTGGTCCCCGATACTTCAAATGGGAGAGTGTTAGCCCAGAAGTAGAAGAGAAAAGGATTTGCTGGGCACGATGTTCCACTCCTGTAATTCTAGTGACTCCAGAGGCTGAGGCAGGAGGATCATAAATTCAAAGCCAGCCTCAGCAAAAGTAAAGTGGTAAGCAATTAAGAGAGACCCTGTCTCTAAATAAAAAAAAAGAAAGAAAGAAAGAAAGAAAGAGAGAGAGAATGAGAGAGAAAGAAAGAAAGAAAAAAAATTTGATGTTTTACCTTTTTGTGAGATTTATGTTCTCTGATGCAAATTCCCATGGAAGCGAGAACAGGTTTCCTTTACACTCATGTAAATGCCCCAGAAATAGTTGTGGGAGGAACCTGATTCTCACTCAAGGCAGATGCTGAGGAAAGGAGGCCCGAGAGTGGGGAGAGATCAGTAAGGAAAAATCAGAATAAGCCAAAGGGGCAATCCAAGAAGACAGGACAGTAGTTAAGCATGGGTGCCAGGATTAGCAGAAGGGTGGTGGGCTGTCAGGTCTCTAAACAGAAAGACACTGGAGAGTATGGCTGAGAGTAAAGCAGTGGAAAGCCAGTTGAGAACAGGAAACAACAATGCATCAGGACAATAAATGAACCCCTAAATTAAGGGGTCCAAAAAGGTATGAACATAAGTAGTAAAAGGTCCTAACCCCAGAGTGTGAAATCCTGTGATTTGAAGTGCCAGTCACAAATAGTACATCAAGGAAAACGGAAAGTACTTAGAATGGTCCTCTCCTGGGATAGCAGCAGTATGAAGGAGGAAAAGCATTTATATAAAAATCTAAGCCACTTTGCCTGTTGCCATGAAGCTGTGGGAAAATGGAGAAAGCTGGTAAAAGAAGAAGACCTTAGGGAAATGATGCACCTCTCTGGGGCACAGTGCTGGTGACAATCTCCATCCCCCTATGGCCCGGGAGCAGTATATCCTTGGCATACGGAGAAGAGGGACTCCAGGTTCTGTAAGAAGTGTCTGCATCACTGGGATGGATCTATACATCATAGGACATGGATATGCAATACTGAGTCTGAAGTCAGTTCAGGTCAGAGGGAACAGACGGATCGATCTTGCTAAGAGCCTCTGCCCATCACAAACCCTTGAGCAAAGTGACTACTGGCCACGAGGCCCAGGAGGCACATTTTTTTTCATAAGGTTGTACTTTTCAAATTTGTTCACCTCATGAGCACAGAGCAAATGAGAGTAGTTAGAAGGTACTCTGGAATAGAAGGTGAACTGGAGAAAATGTCCTTGCTTGAGGTTTCTTGTCCCTGCGGGTGAGCAGCCTCAGTGTTCCTGGGACTTCAGATGCTGTGAGGACTGGGAATTCGTATCAAGATACACCACTGTGTTCAGCTCACCTAGTTGAGATGCTTTGCTTTAAGGGACGGCATGAGTCTCCTGGGATAAATACCCATAGAGGCAGGAACAGCCACAGTAAGAGAAATAGGTAGAGGCAAATGCCAAAGTTGAATAGAAAGCCCAGGAAACTGTTAGGTAGAGAGACCGAGGTGGGTGCAGGTAAAAGTGACGTGTCCGGTACAAAGTATAAAGTTAGCAAAAGAGGTCATCATTTTCCTGAGTGGAAAAGGAGACACTTGCTTCTTCCTAAAAATGAGAAGAAACAGAGGCAGAGAAGAGTGACCCAGCAGACCCACAGTGCCGGTTTATACCGCTCCACCGTGCAAACAGGACAAGTGACGAACACTCAGAGATGGCAAAGGTTCAGGCTGCTGGTGTGTTTCATTGGGGCGAGAGCTGCTATATTTTCAGAATAATTGAATCTGAGAACTTTTTGGTAAGATGTGTGTTTTCCATGATTTGAAGCTGCCAACTCTTAATATTTTATCAACCTTTCTCATTCATTTTTGTTATTTTCCTAACCTCTGAAGACACTTGAGTTTGCCAACTCCAACTCTTGACTGGTCTGGGAAGAGCCTGAAGCCAGCAATTTTAGAGGCAAAACTTTTTAACAATGATCAGAGGAGCAGAGATTATCTGGGGCCCAGGCAAAGAATGCACGAAAACAAGACCAGGATAACTTGAAGACAGAAATGAACTCCAGTAAGGAAATGCTGGTACTAGAGCTGTTGTAAAAATTTAATTTCTTTTTTATAATTACAAGCACACAGATTTATGCATACATAGTTTTCTAAAATCTGGATTTCTTAAGTTATCTTCTTAAAATGTGAATCTAATTTACTGCTATACTTTGCTACTTAGTTCTCCCCAATTGATTCTTTTGTTTCAGAAAATTGTCAGAGCAGACGATGGACTAGCCAACCTTTCCTAAATTCAACTTACCAGCCAATGGATACCTAGTTAGATTGGCCAAAAATACATATCCTACATGGAATTCAACTGATGTATTTCTATATTTGTTAGATGCATAAGGCTTTTGTAACATTGTTCATATTTGGAGCAAAAAATTAAATGATTCAATCTTGAGATATGTATCTCTCTCTCTCTCTATATATATATGCATACATAGTATATGTATACATACATACATACATATATATTTCTCATTTTTAGGCGGAAGCAAGTGTCTCCTTTTGCACTCAGGAAAATGATGACCTCTTTTGCTAATTTTATACTTTGTACTGGACACTTTTACCTGCACACATCTCAGTCTCTCTACCCAACAGTTTCCTGGGCTTTCTCTTCAACTTTGGCATACATGTTATGTATGTACACTTTTTTTCTTGTGTAGAAAGGACCTAGTATTCATGTTACATGAATTGGAGAAAGGGATACGGTTGTAAATATGACATTAAAAGATTCACGTGTGGACGCTCTGATCCTAAACAATACTTATTTCCCTTTGATGCCAACATCAGAGCAGTTAGACTGAAGGGGATTTCTATAAGCAGTAAGTGGAAATTACAGACTGGTCCACTTTAGGTAAAGTTTATGAAACATGAAAAAATAATTATCTAGAGAATAATAAGTTTGGTTTATCTTTAAGGTACCATTTTTAAGCAGATGCTAACAATCTCAGTGATAGAAAACATCAGCATTCACATGAGAACCTATAATGAAAGCAGATATGACTGCAGGCTCAGTGTGTTGAATAACACTGAGTTGGAGCACTTGACCTTCCCCATCAGAACGAAACCATTGCAAAGCTTTCAGCACAACCTGGTGGTCACTCTGCATTCTACAGCAAGGTGATGAAAGACAACCAAGTGCATCTATGTAAAAGATAATTCAGTACAACAAAATTATCCCTGAGAAAATACAGAGTGTTTCCATGAAACTTACTTTTCGGCATCCACTAATAATAAATAGAAACACAAAGGAGTAAAAATAGAACTTTTTTGCCAAATTAATTTTTATTCAATACTCGTTTGGAAAGAAAATATATATATTTTAGATGAAAAAGGTTCCTGGACTAAAAATCTAGTCTTCATATGTTTTTTTTCTCTATTTGGAGATTTATCTCCATAGAGTTAAACTTATAAATTATTTAACACATTAATAATTTTGTCTTAAAGAAAAAAAAATGTGGGAGTGTAAAAATCAATAAATTTAGCTGGGTGTGGTGGTGCACACTTGTAATCCCAGTGTCTCTGGAGGCTGAGGCAAGAGAATTGCAAGTTCAAAGTCATCCTCAGCAATATAGTGGAGAGACTTTAAACAACTGTCTCTAAATAATAATTATAAAAAAGGATGTCTCAGTGGTAAAACGCCCCTGGGTTAAATTTCTGGTACAAAAAAATATAGTAAATTTTAATTTGTTTATAAGAGATGTTGTTAGAAATATAATTTAAAATTTAATTAGTAATAATAATATTTTGTTTCCCTAATGAACAAATATTATATTTGAAGTAATACAAAATTATTGTATGATTTATTTGTCTAATACCTCATGCTAGCATGCAAATGTCACCAAGTTTATTTATGTTGTATATGAATTGTCTTGCTCTCTCTCTTTTTTATTAAAAAAACAACATTGTCTATTCCTCATAAATCAAGGGCTGGAATTTCCAATTTGGTTATTATGTTTCAAATCTTTATTACAGACCCATCTAAGTTGAGGGAAGAACCAGGCTACCAACTCAGGCAAGATTTACTATCTAGGGAGCACTCAGGGATTTTTTATTCCTTTTGACATCTTAGATTATAAATTATTGGGGTCAGAACTGTGTATGAAATTCAAATCTTCTTTGAAGATTTTCTTTGTTGTTTTCGAAGAAAATTATTGAGTAATTGTATAAGCAAAACCCCAAAATCTCCTCATTATATTAGGGACACTAAGCCATAACCTTAATAATCTTTCCATTTTCTTAAAAGATGTTATGATGTTAAAGAGTTAAATGTCAGTTTTTCTTCCAAGTTAATGAATTAGTGTTGCTTGAGTCAGTAATTGTAACAAATATATATCATTATGAAAACTATAGATTGAAATATGATTATTTTACTGAAATTGGATAGAACACTTACTTTTCTGTCTATAATGGGTTAACCTAACATTAAAGAATTTTTCAACATGAAAATAAAATGGTTCTTTTTCTTTATTTGAATGACACATAGAAATTATAATTTCTCTTGGTAGAATTCATTTATGTTGGCTCTCATTTTTTTTTGAAAATGAACTACATCATAAGTGTTTCATTTATTTTTAAAAATGGATTCTCATTTTTAAAATTTGTCAAAATTTTAGATGTCCATTCCACAATAAAATCACTTCACTGGATTCCTGTAAAATTCGTAAAGTTTGACACTATTTGTACTATATGTTGTGCTGTGATATTGATACCTGTTTAGTTAGGTAACATGGAATTGTTAAATGTGCATCCAAATGGATTTTTACACCTGCCTGATAGAAAAAATACTCCAATGGAGACTTCTTATGTATCATATTTTATTTGCTGCTTTAAAGCAATCTTAATTTCCTGTTTTAAATGTGAAATTATTTTTATGTAAGGTAAGAAAACCAGACAAAGAGGACCCTAGAACCAAATACTTCCTTCTAGAACAAAATCCTTCAATCCAGAGTGGCCACAGAATGACAGAGCTAAGTATATTTAGTTTTATTTAGTTACTCCTTTAAATCCCTCTCTGAATTCCCCTCAGGTAACGAATGGCACAGTTCCTGTCTGATGGCCGGAAGGTCTCCCATTCCTATGGCACAGTATCCCATGAGCAGTTAAGTAAAGATACAAGGGGGCTGTGGTAGACCAGAAAGTTCCCCATAAACGTTCTTCTTTCCATTTTAAATACCTCCTATAAAATGTCCCCAGAGCTTGTCATGTGCCAGATACTTGAAATAAAAGTGACAAGTTCCTGAGGTATGACTGCTGTTAAAGTGAACCTATGTTAAAAGCAGGCACAGTGTGTTATGGTTTATATGTGACATGTCCCTCCAAAACTTATGGGAGACAATGCAAGAAAGCTTAGAGATGAGAGGATTGTGTTATGAGATCCTTAACCTAATGGGTATATTAATCCATTGCTAGGGATTGACTGGATGGTAACTGTAGGAAGGTAGTCTGTGGCTAGAGGAGGTTGGTCCCTAGGGCCATTCCTTTGGGTTGTATATACTGTCCTTGTTCTGTGGGCCTCTCTGCTTCCTGGTGTGATGTCCTGAGCGCTTTCCTCACCACATGCTTTCCTGATGCTCTACCTCTGGTTGAGCCTCAAGGCATGCACCGGGCTGGGCTGTGTATGGACTGAGACCTGAAACTGTGAGCACCAGATAAGTTTTTTTCTTCTGAAATTAATCTTGTCAGATTTTTTGGTCACGGCAGCAAAAAGCTGACTAAAACACAGGAGTTTAAATATTCAATGAAGGAAATGTTGGAAATGATCAGCATTAGTGCAGATGTCAATCAAGTAAGAATTCCAGAGGCTGGGGACCCTGCGTGCTATTAGTTAAAGTCATAGAACTTCAGTGTGGACGACTTGGTTGAGAAAACATGATAAGCAAGTTGATGAGTGTTTCTAGTAGATACTTTATGAGAAGTGAGCAAATTTTATACTTTAAAACAAGTTCTGGTGAAGCTAACCAATCCCTAAAAAACAAATACCAAATGTCTTCTTTGATATAATGAGAACAACCAAGATCAGAGCAGGGAGGAAGAGCAGGAAGGAAAGATCAACATTAAACAGATACACTAGGTGGGAGGGAAAGGGAGAGAAAAGGGAAATTGCATGGTAATGGAGGGAGACACTCATTGTTATACAAAATCACACATAAGAGGTTGCGAGGGGAATGGGTAAATAAACAAGGAGAGAAATGAAATACAGTAGATGGGGTAGAGAGACAAGATGGGAGGGGAGGGGAGGGGGGATAGTAGAGGATAGGAAAGGGAGCAGAATACAACAGTTACTAATGGGGCATTATGTAAAAATGTGGATATGTAACAGATGTGATTCTGCAATCTGTATTTGGGGTAAAAATGGGAGTTCATAACCAACTTGAATCTAATGTATGAAATATGATATGTCAAAAGCTTTGTAATGTTTTGAACAATCAATAAAAAAATATCAAATGATATACCTTCAAAAATAAATAAATAAAATAAGTTCTGGGGGTGGGTAAACACATGTGTGGGACACAGGGCATATGGGATGTCATAGTATGTTTCTTTCAGCCCTCCTGGGAACCCTAAACTTCTCTAAAAAATGGACACTTTTTTAAAAAATTAAAAATTTTAAAAAGCTATTTTCATGACTAATACTAGGAAATACTATGAAATGGATGTAGGAATTCTATGATAGCATTTAAAAAGTTCTTATTGACCATTTAAATGTTCTTGCTCCTGCAAGTTGGTATAGAAGATTAGACAGATAGGTTCAGATACACTTCCTAATTTTGAGGTGCTGTGTCCTGAGAAAGACACTTGTAAAACTGGTACACTGGAATATGTCATATGCCTTATAAATTTATGGCTAATGTCCTATGAAAATAAGAAGGGAGCAATGAAGTCCGAGTCAGGAGGTCAGAGATATTTACATGCTAGGTGGTATTTGAATATCTTAAAATCATAGACATTTGCCACTCAGTGTAATTATCCCATGTTATCTCATCAGGAAAAAAAGTCTTGAATTTGGCAAAGGAAACAGATAAAACAGAGATAATAGCTAGAATAGGAAAAAACTAAATTATGCTCAGAGAACTACTTTTATGATAAATTATCTACAGAAGATGATTAAAAATGAAGGTTCTTAGAATTAATAAAGTAAGATTTCTTATAAATAAAATTATATCCTAGAGATAATAAGTCAGAGTAAGGTAGAAAATAAAGTTGAAGATTCTTTGACAGGGGAACAAAAGGACATTGAGATAAAAATATAACAAAGTAAATATAAGAATATGAGAGAATTTGGAGGTTCACTTCGAAAGTTAATACTATACCTCCCCTCCACAAACACAATGAAGGATGAGATAGGGGGAAAGCAGGGTAGGCATCAAAGAGGAGGATGGAAAGTTGGAAGTATTAATTCAGAAAAACTAATTCAGAAAAATAACATTAGTTTCCATACTAAATAGAGCCACCAAATAACTAAGACAGAAATTTAACAACAAACTTTCCACCCCTTGGCAACTTATTGTGAAATTTTTAAATATTGGTGACCAAGAATAGATTCCAAAAGATGTCATGAAGACATAGAGGTCAGAAACCAGTTATAAGCAATCAAATGGTATCAGACTCTCAATGGTGGAAAACGAAGGAGAAAATTCTTTAAAACTCCAAGAACTGGATGTAGAAGACCAAATAAGTGTTCCTGGAATGAATGAAAAATTCAAAACATCATAAATTAAAAAAAAAAAACATGGAAAAAGGTTGAAGTCCAAATAGACAGATCGAATGTACACATTTTATCCTAGGAAGAGTTCACCAAGATTAAGCCAGATGGCGTTTCTAAATTTCAGTGATCAAGAAAGAAACATGAAATCATCCAGGAAGAAAACAGAGTTAATGTTTTTAAGATGAAAAGTGTGAGTTGGCTCCAACATGCTACAGCAACAGTCAATGGCGGAGTTCAGTAAAATAAAATCTACAACATTCAGTGAAACCTAAAATGTGACTCCTAAATTTCATACCCCTTCCTTGCTGTCCTTCAATTGTAAAGACAAGTGTAAACAGCCTCAATTATATAAGATCAGAGTGAATCGGCATCATGAGCAATATCTGAAAAACCTACTCTGCAAAGAAATCAAGTTTATTAGATTTGAACAAAAACAAGGAATTAAGGAATGGCAAAGCCTTGGAAAGGACGCTAGACTGAAATTCAATTTAAACAGAGGTCTAAGTTAGTACTATTAACTCTGATATTTTGGATATAGCAATATAAATGAGAAAAACAGCAAAAGATGTAGAAAAACTATGCTGGGAAGTTTGTATAAGACAACACATTATCTTTCATAGAAAGAAGAGAAATAATAGAGACTGAAGTTGAAACATTTTGAAGGTTTAAGCATCAAGTTTGTCTGAAATTCAACGTGAAGTCATTTATTTTAATTTTGAAGTCATTTAATATGTATTGTAAAAAGAAAATTTGATGATAGGTTAAATGTTTCAACTTATTGCAATTGCTTTTTCTTAAATAACTTCACCTAAATTAAACATATCATTTTTTAAAAATCAAATGAGGATCTATATCATGATGTATATTTTTAAATTTTCGTTATTTTAAATTTTTCTGTTTTTTCAAATGTAAAAATATCTTTACTTAGTTTAAACTTTTTCTTATCTGAATGTTTTCTTTAAGTTTTTCTTTCTTCCTTCCTTCTCTTTTCTCAATCCTTTCTTCTTCCTTTCCATTCTTCCATAGATATTCATGGAGAAATAGCTACAATAACATTGTATCTGAAAGGGTTCAGAAATTTTTTAAAAATGGACTTAGTTTTAAAATAGGCAATAGACTCACAATTTAAAATTTAAAACAGTATGCCAAGATGTAAAGTTCCTACCAGGTCACCAACTCCCACACTCTCTGTAGGTAAGTACGTGGTATTGCACAGGACGGGGAGAACTTAGCAGACGCTTGCTTATACAAGGAAATTTTGGTTGTTTCCAATTTCAAAGAAAAATGTAATAATTTTTAAATGTGACACTCCGGTATTGTGTTGATATTTCTGGAGGGTGATTCGCCAGATGCAGCATTTCTAGGTAAAAGTAGAAATGCATCTGTGAATTAGGTACATTGCCCTTTGTAGGGTTTGTATTTTGTAAAGGGGAAATCAGGAGAATCTTATTTACCCATAACCCTAACAACAGTATGTGGACAAGCTTTTGTAGATTTGCCTTTGAAAACTGTTATTTCAGTGTAGTTTTCATTCGCATTTCTCTTAAGTGAGTAAAATCGATCCTCTCTTTTATGTTTTTAGGACCTTTCATAGTTCCTGTTCGTGAAATATTTTCTTTGGCTACTTTTCAACAGGATTTGGAAAGGCCTTTAACTTTCTCATTGGTTCTTTTCGGTATTGCTTGCTTTCATATAAGAATGTCTCAGTTTAGCAAAATAATACTTATTCTATGAAATGTAAAAACCACAGATGAAGAGTTCGACACGATAAAGAGTAGGGAAATCTGTTCTGAGATAGGAGAGACAAGTGAGCTTAGTAAAAATAGAATGTATATTTTAGGAGGACAGGAAGAAATCAGAAGGACTTCTCTGCCTTTCACCTTTCCCCTTCCTCCTCCTTCTCCTGCATAAAAGAGTCCGTGGTATTTGATGAAAGAAGGAAGTAGGAGTCCTGGATTTATTCACATCTGTGACACCTCGGGAGATAGTAAAAGATATCGATTTAGAGGAGAAAAAAAGATCCATCCACTACATTGTGGTCCTTGGAATGAAGTTTGAAATCACCCGCATCTAATGGTGCCAATAGATAATTTAAATTTTTAAAAATAATATTTCCAAAGGTTTGGCGTTGTAGCTCAATAGTAGAATGTTGCCCTGCATGTACAAGGCTCTGGGTTCAAGCATCAGTACTGCAAATACTTGAATAATAATAATTGCAAGCAGAGTACCAGCAGGAGTAGGAAGGAGGGAGAGGAGAGAAATTTGACTGACACAATCTCAATGGTCTTCAGAGCAGTGGGGCTAGTGGGCTGAAGTAGGGCAGAAGCTATTGATGCTGTATGTAAGAAACTGAGGTGCTTGAGTTTTTGAGGATTTTTTTTACATAATTAAAATGTGTGACTATATCCAGTTCTCTTTTCTCTTTTGTGAAAATTAATGTCAAGCATGTCTTGCATTCATAATAATTTAGCAACTCCATAAAAATACAAAACACAGATGTCACATATTCCTGGAAAGATGCCCTTCTAAGCAAATATCCACAGAATTATGTTAAATAATGAACACCCTACAAAGTGCATCATCTTTTAATGATAAATACAATTAATCTTTCATTAACTTTGCATAAATGCTCCTGAAATTCATATGTTCTATGAATGACTACAGGGCACTGAATCGAAACATACTAAAAAAAATATTATGTGGACAGAAACAGTGGAGTTTAGTAATTTTACTAAGTTATCATTGATTTGACTGCTTTTGACCTTTTTTTTTAACTTCGTGCATTTAAATTGTGAATAAATATTTTGCTGCTTCTTGAAAGAACAAATAGAGTTTATTTCCCACTGACTCTAACCAAAGGGAAATTTGACTTCAATGATTTAATTCAATGTTACTTTAAACAAAGGAAAAACTGCCAAAGCATGTTTTATTTACAAAAAAAAAATAACTTGTTTCATTTAAGAAGTCATGGTACAAAACTGAAACTGACTGTGAGCCCAAATGAGAAGCATTAGAGCGTCTTAGAGGAAACCCACACACTTACACATGCATTGAAAAATCCAAACTAAAGTGTATTGCATTTATATCATGGATACACATTTTCTCATATAATTCACATGACTAGGTATTGAACATGAATCATTTCTTGATTGTTAAAATGTGATTCTTATGGTACTTGTGTTTCTTCATGATGCATGCATTTAGGCTATCATTCAGGATTACAAGAAGCTCCAAAATAGTGTGGAGGTCAAGGTCAAGATTTAGTATCTAGGACAAAGATTTGGTGAGTTATCCAAGAGTTGGTAAACCAATCAGAACACATCAGGTACTCAAAGAATTATGTAGTGTAAATTAAAAAAAAAAAAAAAAAGAAGAAGAAGCATGACTTAAAAGAAGGTCAATATAATCAGGGTTAACATCCACTACAATGTGTAAGAAGAACTGGGAAATTTATTTGCCAAGTCAATTCAGAATAACTCAGAACAGATACTAGAGAGTCTTTGAGAGAGTTTAGTTTTTTATTTCTGATAGTATGACAAAAATATCTGAAATGTTACCTTTAAATCTTCTGCATAGTCTTTCTCCATCCCTCTCTTTAGGTTAAGCTGTCAATGCAATGAAAGCAAGTACTTGCATTTAAAGGGAAAGTTCATTCTAAAAGGATTTGCTGCTGAGTATGGAGGTGCACACCTGTAATCCCAGCGGCCCAGGAGACTGAGGCAGAGGTTGGCAAGTTCAAAGCCAACTTCAGCAACTTACCAAGGAGGCTTTGAGCAACATAGCAAGAACTTGTTGCAAAATAAAAAATTAAACAGACTGGGGATGTGGCTCAGTGGGTTCAAGAGCTCCTCAGTTCAATCCCTAGTACCTAAATAAATAAATAAATAATAGCTAATGTCAGTTTTAAAATTTTTTATAAATATATAAAATATATTTATAACATATATCAATCCCTTTCTCCCCTGCTTCCTAACTTATATAACATATTCCTGAAATGTAATTCACGAGGGACGTTATAGTCTAGTTTAATGAGACATATGAGTTATCAGTTATCTATTAAAAATTTTAGCAGGTAGTGACCTAGACACACAGTGAGCAAATCTTGGCATTAAGCCTGTGTTAACCAGTGTGGGACAGGTTCTACGGGCGCCCTGATTCTGTCTCACCTTTCATCCCATGTGTTAATGTTGAACAGATTGTTTCCCTTTCTAGTGCCACATCTTCTCAAGTCATATCGTGTTTGTGAAAATGATTTAAGGTTATACAACCTATGACAATTTAAGATGATATTTTTATCTTGAACAGGATACCAGATTCTTTGGTTCTGATTTGCCTCCTATACAGGAGAGACATTATTGAATTCAACAACTTTCCGTTTTCTGAAAAATAAAATGTTAAGTTCACCAGAGATTCCCTCTTTTACTGCAGTCAAATGATGCATATGAGTCTTGAAGGAAACACATGTATACTGAAAGTCCATTTCTAGTTCCCTGGCTTTCCAAGTTTGGGAACAAACACGGTCAGAAAAACTCCTTGTGTCACTCCTGGTAGTGTGAATGAATCATACCCTTCATAATGTGGTTTGCATTTTATGGTGGATTGTTAACTTGTTTTAAATGCTGATTGATGAATTCTCTGACCATACTGAAATGTGATCTAAACAGTAAGAATTTGTTCTTATTTCCAAATTATGGGACATTAGAACAATGACGTTTGTGATTTATTGTAATGCCTTATTTCCTGGCACTCACATTAGCAATGAGATGATCTTTGTTTATATGCATCATGAGAACCATTTTTTCCCATGGATGTTTATTTTTTTGTGTAATAACATTGATTTTGGAAGAGGGCTCAGTTAGGCTTATTATGTTGTGCAGCATTGTTGAGAGCAGATAGTTTGTGGGGGCTTTTTTATTTGTTTTAATCATGAAATAAGGAAAAAAAACAGAAAATAAATTCAGATTGCTTTCTCCACTAACTTTTCAAAGCATATGAACAAAGTTGATACTCAAAAGAAGAGCAGAAGGTTATGAGCACAGCTTATGTGCCAGCAAAGCTGATTCAAATTCTAACTCTATCATTTAATAGAGGTATTATACCAGGCACTGAACTTATCCAAGCTTCAGTCCTTCGTTTATAAACCAAAGATAACAAGATTATGTATGGCGTAAAAATTGTATTGAGAAACAATGCAGGTAAAAAAAGTAACTAATATTTAGCATGTATTTTGCCTCAGTAAATGTTAATTATTACAATAATAATTTTTAAATTTATAAGTTATGATACAACAACATACTTACCTTCAATTGGATCAGTATTAATTTTTAATGTTGATTTTTTAAAATTGTTTACACAAAAATCTAAATTATTTTGACCTTTTAAATCTCAGGAAATTCCTTTTATGAGGAAGAATTATATTTTCAGATGATAGATGAAAAAGTTTTGATTAAGGCTAAAAATCAAGGCTAATTCCACAAATGTTCTTTTAAGTAAAATGAAAATTGTGAAATTTTCCAAGTTAGAAGTGCAAGATTTTGAAAATATATACATAATGAATACATAATTTTTATTTTTAAAATTTAATATGTATATTTATATTGCCTAGTAATATTTTCATTTCTGATAGGCAAAGTATATTTTTTTAGTATATATTCAATACTACATGGGATATAGTCATATTAAAAACTTTTTTTAAATTCAAATGACTACCTTGTATCTTATTTGACACCTAAATTTCATGATTACAAAGGATTGAACACAAAATTAAAAAGACCCATAGTAGAATAAATCTCTTCATTGAAAACAGGAAGTTAAATAATCCAATTTTGACTATGTCTCTTTGAAGAAACTTCAGATTATCCCATGTAAAATATACACAGGAGAATGAAAGAACAATCTTTCATTTTCTACTAATTATTACAGATTTTTATTTACTTTGAAGTTGTGTGTGTGTGAAGGCCTTCATATCAATACATTTTGCAATGAGTTAGAGGCAATTACCACCCACTTGTTTAGCCCTATTATGATGCTCTGAAAAGTTTTATAACAAATCTCCACTATAAATTAAAAATTAAGATCAGCCCTAGTTACTTGTAAGAAATAATAAACTTTATATTCAACATTTTAAGGAGAAAAAAAAGGAAAATAGGTACAATGTTAAATTTCATAAAATAGCTGCGTTAAGTAGTCAGATTTTTCTGACCAAATATTAGAATTCTGACCAGAAGTTTACACATTTTAGAGTGATCTTGCAGAGAGATTCAGCTACTGACATTTACAAGAACATATTGGGGCTGGGGATATAGCTCAGTTGGTAGAGGCCATGAGTTCAATCCCTAGCACCCCCCCCCAAAAAAAAAGTTATTTATACACAGAGATATGAAAAATTGTGGTATATATGTGTATTAAGAATTGTAATGCAAAAAAAACACAACAAAGTACATGTATAAAGGCATAAACTGGCATGAACATACTTTATATACAGAGGTACGAAAAATTGTACTCTATATGTGTAATAAGAATTGTAATGCATTCCACTGCTGTCCTGTATTAAAAAATAAAGAAAAATTCAAAATGAAAAGAGAACATATTAATGCATATACATTCTGAAAATATCTGATACCTATGTAAACAATTATTGCCTGAAGAACTGAATTTTAAGATTTCTAAATATATCTTTTATTCCCCCATGAATTCTGGCCCCAGAAATAAAATAAACTTTAAAAGAAACATAGTCTCTTTCTGTCCAATAAAGAGACTCCAGGATTCCGAATTTTATCCTTAAAATGGAAGAGACTTTTTTAAGTTGACACCTTTTGCTTCATTTTTCTGACTAATTCCTGGTATTAATAATGTCAGTACCAAACATTAGCAAAGCAATCTTTTGTGTTTTGTGACAGATTTCCTATGAATGCAACCCATAGTCAAAGCCACCACATACTATTTTCTTATTAAGATGGAAATTATGGACATATCCTACATTCAAGTGCACCTTCTGGTTGATCCATGTTCTCATAGAGTAACTGGTCTCTGAACCACAATTTATCCTTCCCTTTACTGCACATTCATATTTGCAAAAGAAAAAGAAAAATTTCCCAGCTTGTTTCTTAAACTAATAGAAATTATCATGGCTATATTTTCTGAATAGTTATTTTTTATCTGAAAGGATAATCTCAAGTAGGAAATACATATTTTAAACCCACAACATTCACTTTTGGAATGTTATGTACAGTTGAAACCTCTAAAGTAAAAATTTTTTATAGATTATTTAAAATTTAGGTTTTGCTGTTTATTTTGAAGCAACTCACATAAAGATAAATACCTATCATGTGAATCTACTGGGCATTAGAATTACAAATTATAATAACATTATCTAGTAAATGATATCTGGTCAAGTTTCATGAAGTGAAACTAAAGTGCAGAAGTCTGAAAAAGTAGCAAGAAAAGCAAAAGTAAGATGTATTTCTTTCTGATGCCCATAATTGATGATTTTCACCTGCCTTTTTCTCACTAATAGGTAAAAAAGGTGGCAACTGACCTTAATATAAATTGGAAACTGTTGCTTTGTTTTAAATTTCCCTTTTTTCATCTGTTAAATAAAGGCAATGAAATATACAATAGCATAAGGATTTAATGCTAATTTTATGTTATAATAAAAAAATAATTTAAAATAAAAACAAAATAAATGTGGCTTGTATAAAAATGCAATTGATGCTGTATAGTTAAGACATTTGATATGAGCTACAAAAAGGAAAATATAGAAAACCAAATAAATCTAAAGATAGTGTGATCCATGTTGAAATGCAGAATTCTTCAAAAGACATCTTGGAAAGTACCATTATTCTTGAGGATTTTAAAAAATAGATTCTATATTATTATTATTAGATTGGAACCTGTAAAATTGTTGTAAACTGTTATTAATAGTACTTAAGCTACATTTTAATAGGTGCATACATATTCCATTTAGGAACATGTAAGATTTAATATATTATAAACAAGGAAGTTAATGATTGAACTTTATTGTGGCTGGCTATCCATATGAATTCCTAGTGGTAGCAGTCTAAGAATTTGAGATATTCAAAGTAATCACTAATGGAAGTCAAAGATGAACCTTAACATGGGAAGTATAGACATGCAATATTGTATTTCTCACATAAATCTTAAATTTCATAAAATAGCTACATTAAGTGTCAGATGTAAATAGGACACAAATACATTTTCTTGCTCTGTTCATATCCCTATGGGTTTTTAATACATACTACATTTATTTATTTTAAAGATGTTTATTTAAATTCAATTATAGCAAACATAAATTTGGTCAAAGTCGAAAGCAATAAATTCCATATATTGTACAGAGAATAATCTATGTTGCAAAGTGTAAAACCCATGTGAAAAAAGCAATATAGGCTCAGTTGAAAATTTTAAATTAAATATACCTAAAAAGGTATTGGACTAAATGATAACAGATGGAGTATAAGATTTCCAAATTTTAATTTGGTTAACTTTCTTGTAGTACCTATACACACACATGCTACTTTTATGTACTCTAAGTAAAACAGTAAACTATAAGATATATCAGAGTAGAACAAGGAGGACATCTTGAGGTCATTCTAGAAATGTACATGTTGCTAATCTTATACAGAGTACACATGCAATTTATGTCTTAAAAAATAGATCTTTCAAGCTAAGTTAACAGTTCCAATAAAAAGTGTGGGGTTTTTTTCTTCTTCAGAAAAAAAAAAGTTTTATGCAAAGTTTCTCAAGAGCATTTAAATTCACTTGAAAGCTCTACCTGTCCACCATCAGGTATTCAAACACACACACTTGAAGACTACTAAGAAGTTGTTTTTGCTGAATGACAGGTAATATTTTAAAATAAGCATAACACTGTACAAAACATCTTAGCAAAACTGGCTTAAATATTTTTTCCACAGTGGTAAAATAGCATCTTCCCCCAAACATTGGTCCAGTGCACTTCGATCAGCAGTCCAATGTCTTCCTATTTTTCCCTCCCACTTCTAGAAAAACAGAAAACAGCTAGCACAGGCTTTGAGTTGCCCCATGTATGTCTTTTCCTATGAGCTTTGAGTTAAAGCTGGACTCGCAGGACCATTGGCAGAATGTTCTGGCCCCTCGGTGCCACTTGTGGGTTCAGCACCTTCCACCTCTTTGCTTCCTTGGTGGGTCTTGTCTGGGGCACCAGCTTGATGAACGCAATTAGCATCCTGCTTTGCTTTGTCTACTTCATTATCAAATTCAACTTTATCTTCCTGATTGTTGTTTTTCTTTACTTGTCCATTCTGGGCAGGGTAGGTGCTGGCAATGATGTCATATAGGAACTGGTATTGCTCCTAATGAAGGAAAGCGGCAAGAAATTACATGAGGAAAACTGATGTCCTTGTTTATATGTCAGATGAAAATTAGCAACAACTAATCCTTTATTTCTGGAAGTCTGGATGAAAGTTCTCCGACATGTCTGCATAAGGAAAATTTTGAATGACTTATTTCCTTGTGGTCCTAAAGGATGAGCTGCTTTCAAAATGGACCCTAAAGCACCACCAAATAGGAGTTCATTTCCTTTCTAACGTGTGATGTCTCAGTCCCATGCCTTTGCCCTTGACGCCATTTGGGGGCTTATCTTCTTGGTTAATGCATACAGACCCCTTAAGAATCAGAGCAGAAATCACCTGCTTCAAAAAGTCTACCCTGATCCCGATAGCCTAATGCCCCTATTCGTGTCACTATAATTTCTCTATGGTTTTAATTACTACGTTGTTGACTAAACATCTGCCGTTTCCCAACATCAAACAATGAGTCTCTCAATAATAAGAGTACGGTAGCAGGCACTCAACACATTTTTAAAATCAATATATATGTAAACTCAACATCGTACATAATAAAATGCTTCATAGATTTTAAAGAGCAATAATTAAATTTATATTGTAAAGAATTACTAATTCCCAATTAATCATCTACAGTTACTACAACATAAAGAAGATACATGCTTGATTTTTTTTAAAAAAATGTAGCATTTATTATTCTCCTGTATGTACAGCTCTTCATAATGCAACTTCAGGCACTTAGGAAAAGACTAGGAGGAGTCTGTGTTCCCCACCCCTTAAATCCAGGTGGCATTGTGACTTTTTCAGCTGATAACAAGGCAGAGGAAGACTGGGTGTGTTTGATTCAAGCCTGAACCTCAGAAGGTCATCCAGTCACAGCTAAATGGCAGCCAACTTTCAGCCTAATAGTGACAGAGATCATTTGAGAGTGACTAGACCCCAGAGGACTCGTCATCTGGTGGCAGACATATCAGAGAGCCTGTTCATCTGAGCCCAAGGAGATCAGTAGAGCAATCCAGATAGCAATAGACTTATTGAACTATGATCAATGCTGTTTAAACCACTACATTTTGGGATGGTTTCTCACACAACACTAATGGATAAAGAATTAAAGGAGGGGAAATTAAGCAATCCATAATCATTTAAGGATTTTTTTTTAATGGTCTGTCACAACAAATTGCTCGAAAATGCTAATTACGTCTCTTATTTGTATTGATAAAAATTTCATGTGAATTGTAACATAAAAATAGAAGAGAGAAAGAAGAATAGGGAATAGAAGGTAAGGACAGGAGAGGAGGAAAGAAATTCAAAATAAAAAAGAAAAAAGTGTTAAAAAAACAACGGTGAGGTATACTTACAAATGTAGAAACCATTCCTGGCCTAGATTTTCGTAGAGATTTCACTACTTGGAAAACATCCACTACCTCTTCAGTTTCTGCACTTTCCAAGAGATTTAGCAAAGCACAAAATATTCCTGTTTGCTGAGATCCATCTCTATAAGAAGAAAAAATTAAAATAGAAAACTAATGTATTTTATGGAAAAAGTGATATTCGTATGAAGTAGGGAGAGATAAAATATATTTTTTTACTAGACTGCATTATTCCAATTTCATAAAAGTCAGTTATTTCTGTTAAATAATTTTTTTAGAGGGGAATGATTGATCATTTTCAATTCAGGATTTTAATATTCCTGTATTTTTATAAACAATTGGATTGGGCTTTTAAAATATATATTATTCTATTTAGTGGTTCATTGGTTTTAAATGCATTTTATTTACACCTGAAATTATTAGGACCAATATAGAAATGTCAGCTTGATAGATGAGGAACTCAAGAGTTAAAAGCACTAAAGGCATAGTTAGAAATTGATAAAACCAGAAGTAGGAAACCATCTGCTTTTCTTTGACTCTTCTGCTCTGTACACTTTTTACAAACATTTCCACTTCCATACCAGAAGAGGCGTGAGAACTGAGAAGAATTATTCATTAAAACAAAGGAAAACAAATGATCAATTTTCTATGAGAGGTGTAAAGCATTATATAATAGATTTAATTTTAGCATGCATTATCATCAGGATGCTGTGTACCATACATAACTAAAGAACAGTTAGTCGATATTTATTCATATCCTAAGCATATTTCTTAATACATAGAATATGAAACTTCCTTTCATTTCCTTTCTTTCCAGGTAAGTCTCACTTTTGAAAATTCAAATAAGTGATGAAAAGTACGACATCTCCAAGGGCTTGATTCTAGTGTCTGCAATTCCAATAACACTGAGGCTTTTCCAAAAATTCTAAAAGTATTTCTGTAGGTTTATATTTCTCACTTTGCTTTATGATTTTTTTCAGTTCTCATTTATTTTCATATTCACTTTCACATAAACCTTCTATATTATGAATCTTTGTCTTAATATCTTCTAGTTAAGGTGGCTATTTACCACAGGTAAAATTCTGCACAGAAAAACATTCACCACAGGTGAAATTGGAAAGCCAGCATAACAGAAACTAATAAAATCAAGTATTAGATTTTGTATTACTAAAATATTTGCCTCTGAGGTCAGTTAAGAAAATCAAATAATGGATTTAAAATCAAAATTGCTAAGCACTGAGATATCATTTAATATTTAAATCTGTTTATGGAAGATGAAGCTTTCAGTCCTCTGGCTTCTGAAACACCAAGTAGAGGGAATCAATGCAGATGAGCATATATCCACTGCAATCCATCCATCTATCTGTTTATTCACCCTTCTCTCCATTCATTTGCTCATTATGACATTCTAGGTTCAGGTACTGAGGAATCCAAGATGACATGATATTTGGTATTTATTGATCTAAATTTATTACCTGGATTTATTAAACTCAAATATAACCATTGTTATCATATTTATATAACCATTACTCTGAAGAAATATAACACAGAGTGATTGTCTCCATCAGAGATTTTCTCTGGAGTCATACGTTTTATATATCAGGACAAATAGAAAAAAGTGCCAACAAAGAAGTCAAGTATTTGGATTTTTAGAGCACATCCTATCAAATTCCACCCACCTGCAGTGAATTAGGATAGGCACACTCTTGGTGTACTTATTCCCTTCAGTGGAAGTCTTCTTGGAGAGTTTTTGTTTGAGACTCTGAATCATGGAAATTAAGTCTTTGGGATCTGCAGGAAGTTGTTCCATACTCCAGTTGGTGTACTGGTACTGGTACACGGTTCTAGGCTCTTTCCTCTAATATCAGAAGGGAAGGGGACATTAGCTGAAGTGATGCTCCATCCATATAGTTTACAGTCACATTTTCTTTACAATTGTTTTCATGTAGATAATTTAAAATTTTTATTCTAAACCATTACACAGATGGTAGCTTTTCTCAAATAAAATAATTTATTTTAGTATTCCTACCATAGTTAATTATATCAAAGGTATATACCATCTAAATTATTTATTTACCTTGGAATGTCTCAATTCAAATACACGGAGAGTATAAGTTGAATGTTTGGTTGTGTCCTTCAGATCAACTTCTAAATCTCCAAATGTTTTCTTTTCTTCTCCCCAGTACTGAGCACAGATTTCCTAGATAAGTAAGAGTATGATTCAATGACATCTACACAAATGTTGAATTTACTACTTGAAGTACTCAGAGAATCAATCTTTCTCTCTTTTTTTCTCTCTCCCTCATCTTTCCTTCGTTATTTTCTAATAAATGGAAATCACTGCATTCTAAAATTGAAATCTGCCCACAAAAATCTAAAATCCATTTGAAGATATGGTGAAGATCCATTTAACAAATATTGTGCAAGTAAAGGAAATCCTGGAATAATCAATGTAGCCAGGAAGAGCTCTATCTTTGCTGATGTTGGTCTTCGAGATTTGTTCCTGCCTTCCATATTCTGGTTAGCACTTCTTCAAAATCCGGAGATTGACACCTCCAATAATTCATGCCCTGTTGTCTATCCACCAGTCCCTGAGGAAGGAGCCTGCATCATTTAGGGATTTGTCTCTGCATCCTGATGACCAGCACCATGAGTTACTAAATTGGCAGAATATCAAAATAAAGGGTCATACTGGAGTTCAGGTGAATCACAAAATATTTCCTCCTCTGCAGATTGCTCTCCAGTGCTACAAATCCGCCATTGCTGACAATGATGGCCATTCGTGCCTGTATTCTCATTCTATTTCTTGACTTGCACAATTTAGATAAGTGAAAAAAATTACTGGAATTCCATGCTGTAAATCTGAACGTATATTTATTTCATAAACCAGAAGACAAAAAATAAAAAAAGAACTTTCTGTATATGAGTAGAGCATAAGGAGAAAAGAAAAAAAGTCGTGATTCTTAGTGTATGTCTATGAGGGCTTTTATTAAATAAGCATTAACATATGTTAGGTAATTTGTTAGGTATTAAATATCTTAGGTTCACCTTCAATTAGAATTTTATGGCAATAAATACTGCATGGGAATGAAGAGGGAAGGATATAGATAAATTTTTCAGGAGTTTTGATTTGCTAGAAGAATAGAGTCAAGAGGGAAGGGAAGGCACATTTATTTATTAGGAGTGTTAGTAAATACTAATACTATGACACAGGAATGATAATATAATTGGTTCATAAAGACTCAATCCATAAACCTACTTTTCTAAAGTAAAGAGTAAGTAAAACATAAAAAACAGGAGGGAAATGAAAAGATATATAGAGTCTGATTTATGAAGTTCTTAAACATCAGATAAGGAGTTTAATTTTTATCTTTTTTCCCCAAGATATTAGAAAAATTTTATTCATCACCTCAAAGTGAATTATATATTACAAATTTTGGCCAAAATAATATTATTAAAGGTGTTTTCAGTAGTACCACAAAGAATCTATACCTGAAGAAAAACACAAATAGTAAACAGGTAAGCATACCCTGAAATCTATTCATGTTTAGAAAATTCGTACACATGTTTTATAGCTATGATTTGGAAGGAACACACAAAGAGCTACATGATTTTCAAATATCAAACACATGAAGTATTCTCCATGCTCAGAATAAATCATTAGAAAGATGTAACATCTTTTTAATTTTTTAGAAGGTGTGTGAGACAGTACCTCATTTTATACAACAAAATACACTTCTAGTTCTCTTTATAGCCCCTTTTCAACACTTCTGTGGGAGATGATCATGAGTATGGTGGGCTAACGGCTTCTTACCTACACTCTCTTGGGTTCAGGAGTTATAGGAGTGAAGGGAGCTCAGTGGAAGAGTGCTTGCCTAGCATGTGTGAGGCACTGGGTTCAATTCTCAGCACCACATAGAAATAAATAATTTTTATCTTTAAGAAAATATAAAAGATATCATTGTTTGTTGTGATGCTAAAATTGCGGTGTTCTGGACATCTGTGAGTAGCAAGACTGGACAGGCAATCACGAAATTGTCAGAATCCAAACCCAAAATGATGGGAGCCAACATGGGGTGAAAGTTGTCTTAAAACTAAACAAATGGACTGGTGTGACAGAGGGACCAAAAAGATAGGAGCACAAAGATCAAGCAAGTAACCCAAGAATGGAGAGTGACATTTTATAATAGAAAAACTTGAAACAAATATATATTCCCAAAAGGACAAACCTGGTTTCCATGATTCAGTTCCGTCAACATGACAATAACCTTGACTTTCCTTTGGAATATCATCTGCCAGAAGTCACCAATGGTCTCTTTTAATGGTCCTTGAGTAGCAATCATCATTTCTGGTTTCCAGTAACCCTTCAAAGAAAAAAAAAACAACGAAGGTGGGGACTTTGTTACTACTGCTCTCTGAAGAGAGAAAAATAGTCTGCTTGATATCAATGCTGGTATATTAAAATATTAATCCTTAGGTTCAAAAAGAAATATAATATCTTTATTTTATATGAAATTATATATACATATATATAATTATATATAAAATATGTACTCAAATAATAAATTAGCAAATAATGTTATATCAAGATTAAGACATATTATCTTGAAAAACAAAGATTTTCCTTTCAAAAATACCCCCCAAACCTTTTATTCACTATATTTGTTATTACTAAGGTAAAAAGAATTCCATAGCACTTAAATTATCTTTATCATGACACTACTTTAGTTGGAGTCTATAAATTTTTATGATGTAGCATAATTTAAATAATGTTCATTGAATACTGAATGTGTGTTTTAGGAAATCTGTGGAAAGAAATCCAACTTAGCATATATGTAATAAGTATTTATTGAATGACTAAAATTTCTTTGTTTGAATTCTCAGTTTATTTTTTAATAAAATGTATGTAACACAGACTCACCTGACAAGCCAGTTAATCTAAGTGAAGTTTTAAACTATGCAAATAGAAAAATTTGAAATAATATTATTTGTAAGAAGAAATATTTTCAAATAATATTTTTGATCAAATTTTATTTTATTTATTTTTTAATATTTTTCATTAGCAATTAACTTTATTTTATTTATGTATGTATGGTGCTGAGAATCAAACCCAGTTCTTCACACATGGTCGGCTAGCGTTCTACCACTGAGTCACAACCCTAGCTCTTCAAACTTTATTTTTAAAATTAATATGGCAATAGTATTATTTTGCATGGAATATAAGCAATAGCATTGCCTTATTCTGAATCTATTCATTAGTTTTTAACATTTTTAAATTGTTTGCTAAGTTAAAATACAGCATTAAAAGTTGAAACTTTTATCAATAGATACATAGTTATGACCAAGCTCATCCATCACTCGTTTATGAAGCTGTGTAGTAAATGGCTTCTAATCATGTGGACTTAATTTTTAAAAGTGTCAGATACTGGGTTTGGGAGATATAAGCACTTACCATAATGAAAGATGCATTGATATATCTGCTCGTTTCTTCTGAGTCACTTTCTTCATCAGAGGATTCCTCTGAATCATGCTCACTCTCTTTGCTCATTTCCAGTTCATGTTTCAGTGGCACTCTGTTAAAATCATCTATGTAAAATAAATTAGCAATAAGTCTTCCTTTAGAAACAATCAAGGCTGGGGATGTAGCTCACTGATTGAGCACAGGCTTAGTGTTTGCTAATTCCTGGATTCAATCCCCACCCCACCAAAAGAGAAACAAATAAAAAAATAATTCTATGTTTAGTTAACATGTCTAAGTTAAAAAATTCAGAATTAAGTATGTTAATATAAATGCAATGATACCCTACATAAAATTCAGTACTAATGAATTAACAAATTATTTTTTAAAAAGCCTTAAAAAAAGGAAGACCTAAAAAGGTTATAGGAAGAAACATAACAAGTAGATATCATAATGCTCTAAATGATCATTCAATATTTGATACATGTTCTTCAGTTTTCCACGAATGCCATAATTCTGCTTGCTATAAATTTAAAAAAAAATACAAAGCCTAGAGTTTTTTCTCAATCATATTCTATTAACATTAAATTAACAGTCTTATTTAAATGGGTATTTCATATTAATTATTATTTAGTATAAATTTTTCCTTGCCTCCCAATAATTTAAATTTGTAATAATTTGGTCAAATGATCTGTTTACATTACTATCAACTCTGTATTTTAACTATATTCATAAAGACTTCTGCAGAAATTAGGTCAGCCATGCACTGATTTGATTTATCTGGTTGTCTAGTTTATTAGCTTGGCTTATATTTTGTTTATGCTAATTTTAGTGTATGCTGTTGAATAAAATTACAGTAGTACCAGATGTGATCCTATGGATGTGCTTAAATGGTAGAATTCCAGTCCTGAAAACTGCCTATTTTTATTTGTCAAATTTGATGATTGGCACTTTATAGAATATTTTCTATCTAATTTCAACCTCCCAGATATAAGAGATAAAGAAGAAAAAGCAGAAAGAGAACAAATGGATACAATGATTGCTATTTGACAAATACCCTGAAATAATATTAAAACAAGTACAGAGTACTTGACCTTTTTTCTCCTTGCTTCAGAGGTTTCATCTTACAACCTCTTTCTGAACTAACTGGCAGAAAGATAACACTGAAAGCAGTCTATTCTCCAAAGACCATTCAAAACATGTAGGGTTCAAATAATTTGCTGTAACTAAAATTCAGATAGCCTATTAACTTCTTCATTATAAACCAAATGTCGAAAATTTGCTCAGAGATAACTTGCATGTGTGTCTCACATTCAACAAATCCAAAAAGAGTTTCACTTTATCTAATACAAAAAATAATAACAGTAAACTACATACACGGAATGACATTCGAATTCCGGTTTTTCTTTTTATTTTCCTCTTGGTTTCCAATGTGCTGTGTCCTCCAGCTCCTGTATGAAGGAAGTCTCTGAAAAAAAAAATAGAATAGAAAACTCCTTTAAAACCTAAATATTAGATTAATTTATTATTCGGATATAGAATGCTTCTTACAGAAAGGCACCTGATCAATTTTTGTGAAATTTACAGACATTCCCTAGAGGCCAAAGCTTTTAAGTTTCCCTGTGAATTTTCCATTTTTATTGTTTATGCATTTAGAACATTTGACATGGTGAGTTGGAACTAAAAATATACACTTCTCTAATAGAGTAAGTAACCTTCTCACTTAAGAACTGCTTGACAACAAAGTAGTGTACTTCATTATGGTATAAGTTGAAAACACTATACCAATGTTCATTATTACCTATACTGCAAAATCAATGGCAATTATTTTAAATTATGAGAACTAAACTTAACAGACACAGCATTCACAGAAGACTTGATGTTTCAAACACTGAAACCTCAATTTTTCACACCTGCCCGGTTACTGTCCCTCTCATGCACAGTAGCTAATCAGTTAGCAAAATCTATCATTTCTACTTTTGCTTTTCTCTCTTCCAACTAAGTTCAGTCCATCTTCTTTTTTCACTTGGAAACTATCAACAATTTCATGACTGTCCTCTTTATGTCCAATCTTGCTTGCTCTAACCCTTCTAAAGTACAAAACAGAAGATGTCCCTCTTAGGCTCCTTAGCAACTTCCTTCCAATATCAGGAAGCAGTAAACCTCCTCAGAAGAGCATAAAAAAAAACCCTTTAGGGATATGCCCTTGACTATCTCTCCAGCCTTGTCCCATACTAGGTCCCTCCCTACTTCAACCAAACCAAATTCCTCCATTCCTGGCAGCTCTCAGATTCTAAGACAGCCAGGCTATTCTTTCACTATTGGCAGGATGCAGTGGTTTGAATGTACCCCAAAGGTTCACATGTAAAGGCCTGGTTTCCAGAGTGGTGGTATTGAGAATGCTTATGGACCTTTAGGAGGTTGGGTCTAGTGAGAGGTCCTTCAGTCATTGGAGGCCTGCCCTCAAAAGGAAACCAAAGGATTGTGAGACCATATTTCTCAAAATCACTGCTTCTTGGCTTGTGATGTGTGCATTTTGCTCCAACATATGATCCTGCATGATGTCCCACTCTTGTCCGAGCCTCAGTGCCATAAGAACACCGAGTTTGGAATTTGAAACTCCAAAACTGTAAGCTAAACAAAGCTTTTCTTCCTAAGTGGCCTGTTTCAGGTATTTCACTATAATGATATGAGGCTAAGACACAGACAAACATATATTTTGTTTTCTTTTTCCTCTTTGTCACTCCTTTTCTCTTCCCACTAGTCCCTAAGTAAATATTGATTGAGTATATAATGTTTCAGAATAATAATATTTACTATTTGAATAACCTAAACTGAGAAAGTTAGTCATGTACCATTCATTAAGATTTTTTATACAGACAATGTATATAAATGTATGTGAATATATGTAGTATTATGTATAAATAATATTATATAAAACAATATTTATTTTATATCTAATTATATATAAATCATAAATTATATAATATATACATAATAACTTACTATATTTAAAATTGTATATAATTGTATATTATTTATTATATATTAAATGTATATGATTACATATAAAATTATATACATTATATAAAATATGTTATATATACTATATATAACATTATTTACATATAATATTATTTGCATATATTATTATATAGTATAGATGAAGCCCTTTTTAAACTAACTATGGCATCCAGTTTTGAACCCCACTTAGTACTGTGTAATTGAATGAAAGAGAACATCATCACTAAATCCCACTATATACCAACGACATGGATACCACCATGAGGTGCATGTAAAACCAGATGCCTTGGAAAGCACCACAAGACCATTTGCTCTGTAAAAGGTCATCCAATAGCCACTTCCTTCTAGTAGCCAATGCTCAGGATTATAAGTGGAACTAATGGCTTGCCTTCCTATAAGACCCAAAGGATTTTTCCATCTTCAATCCTGGTTTATTTCAGTTGCCACCAATAGTCTAAGCCTCTCTGTGCATCCATCCACATTCCCCACATTTTTATTCCTTGATGGTTACCTGTACTCTCAAATAAAACCCAGTCTCTTATATCAACCAATGCTCTCCTCTGAGTTTTTCCTGTCCATGGTCTGTCATCAGCAAATCCCCATCCATCTGAATCCTCTTCCCCTCCCATTCCATTTCAGTCATGTGATCTCTTTGATACTGCTGCTACTTGCAAACCACTTCTCCATATTTTGCTTCAAAGAAACCCAATGACTTTTGATTTTCCTTCCGTTATACTACACCACCTTTAATCTACTGCCCTTCATGTGAGGGTATGAGGCACTGATTTCTGGATCACTCCTCCTCTTAGTTTTAGACTTGGCTAATGGTGCACTCTTTCTCTAGGGTCCATCCTCGTCCTTAATTACTTCGACATTCACAAGGACAATCTAGGCAACACTCTCATTAATTTCATCTGTTTTTTCACCTCCCATGACTTTCCCCTTCATTCCTCAACCATTTTCTTTTACCATTATACCTTTGTAGGTTTTATTCCAAACATTACAACATCTCTAAAATCATGATTTCAAGCATCCATGTTCTTGAAAATTATCCCTCTTCTTCTAGAACGTTAATTCTAATCCTTTCAGCCTAGCAACCTGAAATTTCTAATAGCATGTGCATATGTGGGTTAGTGAATTGGTGCATTGATTATGATAAAATTTTCAGCTAAAAGAACAACAAAACAACAATGAAATACTTCTCTCTAAGAATACTCCATGCCTGTCAATTCTTCCACAAAAATGCGGATCTTCTGTAGGACCAAGTTGCTTGGTGGTTATTATAAGCTCCACCTCCTCCCCCCACCTTAGCCCCACTTTGATCCTCAACATTAAATGATTCTGCATCTGATTAAAAGCACATTCCTGGCCTTGTGAAACTCTTTGAATTGACTAGTTTGGTATTTTATAGAAAGACTCTGTAAACTGAAAATCACTGGTGGAAGAGAAAAGTTAAAAACATTTTTTGACAACTAAGCAATTCGAAGATAGCTGTGTCACCTCTCTGAAATCACAGGGAACCATATTCTCGGTTAGCTGTCAGAATAATTGCCTAATAAATAGGTTAGGACACACATACTTATCCTTTCCTTTCTGTCTACCAGCTCCAGCCACTTCAACTTCCTAAGCAGTCACAAACCCCTCTAATTATTTCCTCTCACAAACCAAAACCAGATGCAGTTTTTAAAGGTGAGATGCTGTATTGACTGGGGCAGGCCAATTTTGTTGCTATATGCTATTATTTTGACACTTTATGTTAGACCAGTTTAATGAGTGAGTGTAGGAAGTGTTAGAGGTTGAATCAGACTTCTGGGTTTAAACTAGTCTTCTACATAATAGTTGTATAGACAGAGGCATTTCTTTTAAATTCTCTGTGTCAGTTTCCTCATCTGTGCTCCATTGCTTATGGTTAGGACCAGATGCAGATGAAGTGCATAGCAAACAATTGGAAAATATAAAGCCATAAAATTTGCCTGTAATTATTACTGTTATCCCTACTTATTACCTGGAATTCAGCTTCCAGTGGAGACGGCTCACTGGGAGGATCTCTTTTCTTCATGTTATGCAGACATAGATGTAATTCAGACAAGTTTACTTCTGTTTCTCCAAACTGATTATATTCCACTAAGGCCTGATGGATCAAGATGTACTGTGCCTACAGTATCAAAGAAAAATGAAAATAATTAGGTAATGCAGTGTCCAATGTGTCACATGTAAATAAAATATGCATTCATACAATTTGGTTCATATTGGGACAATGTGTGATAAAATAATTGATATGGGTAACATGCAAATGTTCTGAAGTTAGCTCAGCCCACTCTACAAATTTCATTTCAGACTATTTTTTCAGAAAAAAATACATTGTTTGCCAAATAGAGTATCCATTGTATAAGTTCATATCTCTTATTGTATTCCTCAACATTAAAAATAGTCTGTTAGTTTCTTCAGTAACTATTACTGAGTTAATAAGTGAAATTAATAACATTTGAAATTGTAATAAATACACAGGATATCAGAAAAGGCAAGTTTATATACTGTATAATGCATCATTAAAATTTTCTAGAACTTCTTAAAATAGAGAAAATTATTTAAGAAGATCAAATAGCCAAACCCAAATTTGACAACTCCTAACTTTTTATCTAAATTCATTATTTTGAAGGAAATTACATATTTCTGATTTAAAGAGAAATAACATTTTTCTTTAACTACCACCACCACTTCCCTGAGTTTTCTTATGTCTTTCTTCTTTGTTTTATTTATTCCACAAAACTTAATTTCTCATTTCCTGGTTAACAATCTATTTTTATACTTATTGTTGATATCTATTAATCTATGAACATTTAGACCTTTGTATATATTTTTCTGATTTAAGATCACAAAAATCATATTCTGTGTTTCATTTGATGACTTTATTCACTCGCTATTTCCATGTAAGCATCCATTCACATAGATAGATATAGACCTAGATTTCTTCAACTGCAGCCTGGCATTTGCTATACAAAGTCCACTACTGCTTTCCCTCTCCCCTGCTAATATCTAGTTCAAGTGTTTCTATTGTTGTGCTTTTCTATCAATGTTGAATGCAAGGAACAGTCCTGCACCTGTTTTTAGTTATGCACATTTGCAATTGCTGCACTTTGGTATACACAATACAGACATGTGCAATTGGCAGGTCAACTACAGGCATTTTTCAGTAACAACTTATGATCCAAATCACCGAATGCGTAGCATATGCCACAAACTTGTCTAAGTGCTTCACTGATATTTCCTTTTTCTTTATAAATCTGTGCAGTAAGTACTACCTTGATCTTCATTTTATAGATAACTTAAGTGACGCACAGAAACATTAAACACTTGTCCAGAGGTGTATAGGATTAAAAATTAGAGGTAGGAATTGAACTTTGGAAGTCTAGTTTAATAAACCAGGCTCTTAATCACTAATACTGTCTCCTTGTTTTTAATTCTATGACACGTCACCAATCTGTTTTCAATGCTTTTATTTCTTCCCTGGTCTGATATTTGTACGTAGTATTTCATTATTTTAAAAAATACACATATTCTATGGTCATCTTTCTTCCACAGAACTCTTAAGCATAACAAAATGATTGCCACTTGATTTAATTTTCAAAACTTTTAATTTATTTGAAGGTATGACAAATTTAGATTTCTTTTTATACCATTACTATTTCCCTAAAATAATTTAAGTTCAAAAATAAAAGTGAGCATATGTTAGAACGTACCTCCACTTGAACCATGAGACACCTCTGTCGCCTGAGCTTGACGACATAACCATAAACATCCACCTTGCCCTCTGCTTCCAGCCCTTCTAGCATGGCATCAATTCCAATGTAGGTGCCTGTGCGCCCAACACCAGCACTGACAAAACCATTAAAAAAAAGTGGAGACAGGATCATGATGAGGAAATGAGTGGAGAACCATCAAGCATGAAGCAGAGATAAGAACCTAAGTTTCTGTTGAAAAAGGTCTATTCAGGGCCCTTGCTACTGTGTTCACAAATCACAATATCATACTTTATACCCTGAATTTATTCAATTATAAGTTGGTAATTTACAATTTTTTTTTCAAAAAAGAATATAAATTACATGCAGCAGATTCTTTCCCAAAACAGGAATTACCCAAGGAGAGGACATCTTTAACTCAGGACTTCAACAGACCCATAGACCCCTGGGTGCTACAGGAGTCTGTTTACCTGCAGTGCACCACAATGGGGCCACTGAAGAAGTTGCTGAAAGCATTCACTCTCCTTCTCAGTTTGAGAAGCAGGTGGGGATCTTCAGGCACCCCGTGGTCTGGCCAACTGGTAAACTGAATGTGTGTCACTTCTCGTCCAATGGTTTTCTCCTTTTTCTAGTCAAAAGGTAAAATTTTTCTCTTAAGGTGAGTTTGTTTTCACAGTAAACCATATAACATAAATAAGTGGGAGGAAGGACCATAGGAAAAATTCCTCATGCAAATGTAAACTGCTCCAGAGACTTTTCCTGGGGTGTACAGTAAGCTTTTTCAGCCATGAATGCTTTTCCCTTTCCAATTAATAACTAGTAGTTGAAAGCTCATGCAGGATGTTCATGCACTACCCAGTAAGAAGAAACTTACCAGTGAAGTAAGGTAAGGTAAACAGAGCTGAAACTCCTAGGCACTTTCATGCTACAAAGCCAAAAAAACAAAAATAAACTCACACCAAAAAATCAAGGGGTGGGAGTGGCTAGGTGTCAATGAGGGGATTTGTGTGAAAAAAAAAAAAAAATCTACTGAATGTCACTCTCACAGGTGTTTAAAATTCTTCTGCTTGGTAGACCAGCAAACAGGACTATTTCTCACACGTAGAAAATCTGACTGTATTCCTTAAACCCTCCAAAAGTAGAATCATCAGCTTAAAGAAAAAGAAAAATTATGCTGTTTGTAATTTTTCAATAGGAAATAACTGAGTTGATTAAGAATAGTAATCCCAGAGTAATCACGATAACCAGATGGGCCTTGATGTCTACATAAATGCCATCAATGTGTATGTAAATGCCTATGTTTATGGATTGAGGGCCTAAGTGGCTCTGTCAATCATGTATTTAGCCATGAATCATTGGTAGAATTGTTTCACAGCCTTCAAATGCAAAGCAGTCAGTAATGCAAAAGGAGCCAAGAGGGCCTTGGGAGAAATACATAATAAGTTTTCTTTTTCCTGTAGAAGAAAAATGTATTTGGACTATATAGAAATAAAAAAAAATAGATTACTGAAAGACCTCCAACAAATGGAATTCAGAGAAAATTTCAACCTCTCATGAAAGATCTACATTTTTAAAATAGCACTATTAAAGTATATTCCATCCATCATAAACATCATTCATTTGAAGGGTTTTTATTATATTCCCAGATTGGTACATCACCCTTATCTAATTATAGGACATTTTTGTCAACACAAATGAAAGCCTACACCCATTAGCCACTGCTCCCCATTCCAACCCTCTCAGCTGGAGGCAACTGTTAATCTACTTTCTAATTTTATCTGCTCACCTATCTGGAATTTATATGTAAATAAAATTATATAATATGTATGTTGACCTCCATTTTATCTACTACCAAGGCCACAGTGGTGGCCTCTTTATTTTCTACACTAAACTTCTCTCTCTGCTATATATTTAGAATTTATACTCCATGTACTGCTCTCTAATTATGCAGTTTGTCTAAGTATTCTTTCCATAATGGTAACAATCCATTCAGGATTATTTATTAATTTAATAATATAATCATTTATTTAATATACTTAATGGAACCTTCTTTTTCTAAAGTACTTCAGGAGTCCATCATAATAGATACTTTTGATTTGACATGGGCAAACCTGTCTTTGACCCGTGGCTAAAATTTGACCTATCAACTTGTATTCTTGTTCTAACCTAACCCTTCTTCCTAGAGATCAGTAAAAGACATCTTACCCAAATATATTTCAATTTCTCACATTTAATATCTCATAATTAAATTTTATAAAAGCAATATCAAACCAAAAATCATTTACTAAAACATACTCACATTTGTAATGCTCAGTTTCTGAATGATATAATCTGGACATTTTTTATGCTCAAATATTTTTACAATAACATCTCCAAAAGCCCGTGTGCCTTCTTCCATTGACGGCCAGTATTCTGCACACTTGTTCTATATTTTAAAAAATCATTAATGATTCCAGTTTTTCATTTAAACAAAATTTTACTATACACTCTTAATAAAACCAAAACCCTAAAATTATTTACCCAAAATTCTCACAATATTTACATATTCTTGGTTAAGCACATATACACCTAAAATTGTGGTGTCTGAAATGCACTGTTTCCCATCTAGGTGTTCAGAAGGACTTTATTTTTTTTTTAGTTTTTATTGTTGGTTGTTCAAAACATTACATAGTCCTTGATATATCATATTTCACACTTTGATTCAAGTGGGTTATGAACTCCCATTTTACCCCGTATACAGATTGCAGAATCACATCGGTTACACATCCATTGATTTACATATTGCCATACTAGTGTCTGTTGTATTCTGCTGCCTTTCCTTTCCTCTACTATCCCCCTTCTCCTCCCCTCCCCTCCCCTCTTCTCTCTCTACCCCCTCTACTGTAATTCATTTCTCCCCCTTGTATTAGACTACATAGCAGAAGGACGATGTTCTGAGTCTTAGCTGCGTTTAAAAAGAGAGCATGCTCAGTGGTCAGCAAAAAAAGATGTGATTCATTGTGGTCAGTTACTGGCTGGAAAACCAAAAGGCTTTTATTCCAATAAAGTCATATTATACGATTTAACACCTATCTGCTCAAAGTCAGTTTTGAGTATTCAATAGTACTTGGGAAGTTAACACTTTTCAAGGTTCTGAACAATGCTAAGGAAAAAAAAAAGAAAAAGAAAAAGAAAAAACAGGAACCAAATAAAAGTCCAGTAATTAAATCAAAACATCTAAATGTCATATATTTAGGAATACATTTATATATGTACAAATTTTATTTTTCTGCATGTATGAGAATTCAAATCAAATGTTAGCACTACTAAAATAGAAAGAATTCTATTTTAGTCAGCAGCACAAAAATATGGTTTTTTAAAATGCAATTCCAACCACCATCCTATGAAACTTGTAGGTTCTTACCCTGTTTCCTTCTTCACATCGAGTGACCATGACAATAACAGTGGCTTTTTGTTCCCAGATCATCCTCCAGAAATCATCCACAGTTTCATCCCTGGGGCCTAGGAGATTAAAAAAAAATACAAGTTAAGAGAGATATTTTTTAAAGCATTATAAAATGAATTTCCAAAAATAATATAGGACTATCAAATAAATTACCTTGTGCAGCAATATATTTCCTGGGCTCTTTGAAACCCTGTTCAAAAAACACACAAAATATATCATTTACTAAATACTCCATTATTCATTAACATGCAAAATTCCTTTTTTATTTCTTTTTTTTTTAAATTTTGCTTTGTTAACAGGGATTGAATCCAATGACACTTAACCAACTGAACCATATTCCCAGGTCTTTTTATTTTTTATTATGAGATAGAGTCTCATTAAGTTGCCTAGAACCTCACTAAATTGTTGAGGCTGGCTTCAAACCTGAGATCTTCCTGCCTCGGCTTCCCTACTTGCTGAGTTTACAGGCATGTGCCACCATGCCCTGCTAACATGCAATATTCTGAATTAGAAGAAATTGCTTTAGATTTGCCATTTGTTGGTTATAGATTTCCCAGGGCATTTTCAAATTATTAAGGAAATTTTATTAATTTGTGATCAGTCATTTAACTGTGCCAAGTGGATTAATTAGCATTTGCAAATACTACTCATGACTTTCATGTATTTTGTTGTATACTGCAAACACTTTTTAAAACTTGACTTCATTCTTACCTAGGATAATACAACAATTTGTGAGCGTAATTCAGTTATTATAGTTTAAATCCTGTGAACCTTTACAGCCTTCTCACCAGCCATGTAGTTACTTTTCAGATTTGTACTCCAATTCTTTGTCTAAATCCCTCTGGAATTGCCCTCTACACTTCTACCTCTTAACTATTGTTGAAATAAGCTGCTGATTCCCTGGAGTCTTTTTATGCAACTCCAGATAAGTGATGCAATCACTTTCATTTCATTACCTACAATGTCTGCTTTCTCTGCTCCTGTTACTAAGACAAAAAAGGGAGCACAGAAGTTGATAAAACATGATACTTTCAAAATTATCTCAGTCTCTTTAATTTTATCTTTATCTCATTTACCTCAATGAGAAAAGCTCCATAGAAAGAGATGAAGTTTGCTACTGAATGAACTTTTGCACAAAAACTATAAGAATTCATTTCAATATTAGTAGCTTCTCATAGCACAGTATTAGTCATGTTCATTTATTCAACAAATATTGAATGGCTACAATATGTCAAGTACCAATCTAAAATCTGAAGAAGCATGCTTCCAGGAGCTCCTAGCTGTGTTGAGGAAATGTAAATACAATCTGATACCATAGTGGCCATATATATTTGAACAGAAAGTGCCAGGTGTTTGGGGGGTTTTTGTTTTTTCCTAGAAATCATCTAAGCTCTTGTGAAGTCTTAGCAGGTCTGCTCTCAAGTATTTTACTTTGAATAACAAATTATTATTTGTAAAAAAAAAACACCATATGTAAAATAAATTTGATTAGTGCTAACTGGGAAGGTCTGTGGACCTCATCTTACAGAATCAGTTCAAATAGAAGTAAAAAAAAAAAAAACATATGACATAGAACTAATAGTTATTCTTTGGACTATGACTTAACATTTGCAAAAAGTGTTGGCTGCTATTAAAAATAAATCTTTTAAGGATTATATTAAAAAGATAGAATAAGAGATTTCATTATGGATATCATGAGGACAGGTTAAGGGAAGAGTTATTTGTAGACTAAGATGGATTTCCAGGGACAATAGCAAACAAGGATATTAAAGCTGTTGTATATCAAACAAAGTGGAGGGAAACAAAGGTTAGAGTGCTCTCTCTAGGGACAGAATGCTTGGGGCTAAGGGGAGAATCCCAGATGATTCTACTAGCAAAGTAGAGAACATTTATATATTCAAGTGGTCCAACAGCAACAGCAATATAAACAACAACAACAACAAACAGCTGAATTATTTTTTTCTTTTTAAGAATCTGGGGAATTACCTTATAAATCAGCATACATAACATCATAAAATATACTTGGTAAGCTATTGAGTTGCCAAACCTTTCTATAGCACTTTCTTTTGTTAAGGCTATATGGAGCTGAGCATGTTCATATGTTGCTGCTGGATTATAAACTGTAAAACCCCTCTGGAGAGCCATTTAGAATTTTCTTTTTAATTGCAATTATCTATGTTTTTTTTGTGTGTGTCCCTGCAAGTCTAACAGAAATTTATCCTACAGATATACTGAAACTCTTTTGGAAAAATAAGAGTTCATATGATTCCTTATACCATTGTTAGTAGTAGTAGAAGTTAAGAAACCACATTTAATGCCTGATAATTAGGAACTGATAAAATAAACCTCAATGCAGTTATACTGCAAATCACTATAAAAATGGCTAGATGTAAAAATGCTCCACAAAGTCAAAACTATTTTTGTTCTGGCTCCCTCATAGGAAAAGTTGCTGACCCTGTTATTTATAATGATATCATATAAATCCCAGATAGAGAGTTATATAGCTAGCAAGATACAGAACAGTGTGACTATTGTGTTTACATTTTCACATAAATGGATGGTAATATATGTTGGTGCTTTAATTATATATATAAAAAAACTCTGGATGGATAAATAAAAAGCCAATATAGAAGTTATTTCTTCTGGTGGATGGATATATTCGGCAAATGGTAGATTGGGTAAGAAGAGTTTTTTCAGTTTATGATATTTTTATAGTGTTTAAAATTATTTAACTCATGTAAAGCATTACTTATTTACAATGATATGATTAATGGAAATATTAAAATATTTTTCAGAAATTTACCATGTATAGATATTTTCATTTTTGGATAAATTCAGTGGACAGAGGATGGATGTCAATTAAGAATATCGCAGGTACAATGTAGTGTACATAACAGAAGCAATGTGGAGTCAGGCTAACTGAAGCTGAATCTCAAGTCATTGTGATTGTGTGAACAAGCACAAGGTAACTAATGTCAGCCTCTTGGTCCTCATTTACACACCTAGCATAGTGCAGATGGCTGGGCAAATGTGGGGTTCTTATGATGAATATATTCTAGATCATTTATTTTACTATCCAGCACATAATAGGCATCATAGTATATTAATTTGTAGTATAATTTTGTTTCACAAAGAGGAAAATCTTATGTTACATCTGACACCAACAGGTATATAATTAAGAACTACTCTTATAAATATTAGTGAGTCTGTTCACATCTGTGACCTGGTTTACTTCAAAATATTTCTAATAAATTTTATAAAACTTTACAAAGACAAAGAAGAAACTGAACAGAATGCATAAACATATGAAAAATTTGAACTGTCAATGATGACAACAATATAAAACAATTTCATATTCTTACTCACATCAATATAACTGGCATTAATATAGTTTGACCCTGCATCTCCATTTATTTCAGAGAGTTCAACACGGTTATAATCATCTGTTTAAAGAAAAGAAAAGAAACAAGTGAAATAATGAGCAATTGAACAGCTTAAATATATAAAAATTCAGTTCTCAATGAGGACTCACAAGGCAGGATGTCAACATAACGGTTTTTATTTTGGTTGAAAGGCTTTCGAGCATCCTTGATAGAAAACTTGCTGAATACCCGTGGAATGCTCTGAAAGACACAAATGTTCTTTGGGTTAGGGAAGGTTTGGGAAAAGAAATGTCCCTTCACCAGTTATTGTATTGAGTTAATGTAACATCCTGTCAATTATTTTCTTTATACTGATAAGTATGTCAGATATGATTATTAAGACTAACATTATTAGGAGTTATGCAAAACATTAAAAATGAATGATGAATTATTTTCAGAACAAACTTCATGAATGAGACAAAATTCAGAATTAGTTGATGCACCACTCTGAAATTCACTTAAAAACAGATGCTTGAATAAATAGCTACAGTACAAGTATAAATCAGCAAAATGTTTTGTGACATGACTTCATATTTGATAATAATACAATAAAGGATTATACCGAAATATTTACTCACTTCATATTATAATCTTGTTAACATTTCATCTGGTCTATAAATATCTACTAATAATATCTGCCTTGATCATATTGGAGTAGTATGTGGGATACATTATTAAAACAAATGTTTATATAAATACATTCAAAATTTTATTATCCTATGTCAAGAGTAACCCATACCTGAAATTCAGCAAGAAAAAGTCGTCCTTCATCAGCAATTTTTCTCTTATAAGTTTCCAACAAATTGTCTGCATGAATTGGTTCAACGTTCATCAGCTGTTTTTCATCATCTATAAACATATTAAAGATTCAAATCTAATGTTATGTCTGTCTTTTAAATGTGCATACACATTCACAAATTTGCATCTAAGACTTTACTCTTAGTGTCTTTCCTTCTCACAAACAGGCTGCCTGGAAAACCTCATTCACATATAAACATTCACCAATAAATCAATATCTTTCAAATCTTGAGTTTCAGTCTTCCTTGGGGCTTCATATTGTTCTCTCTACTAGAATAGCTTTTCTAGTATTCTACTAGAATACTTTCTATTCCTACAGAAAAGATCTCAAACAAAATATCACCATTGTTAGGACACCCATATATCCATGTAATTACACATATTTTATAGTAATTAAGATGATTATATTATAACAATTTTTCTTTTTATTTTCATTTTAACTTATTGTAAAATATTGTAATTATGCAAATGAAACAAGAAAATTTTATTAATACCCTTCTACCCACTACTCAGTTTAGTTTTATTGTCTATTTACACTAGACTGTGAAACAAGTTATATTCATTTATTGTGCCTCTAGAAAATGAAACATGGTTATACTATGTTTTAACATAATATAAAAACTATGTTTCTACTACTTTTCCATGTCCTGTTAGGTATCCTTATTTTAGTACTCATGTTAATTTTCTCCATTTAAAGATGAAGAAAAGTTGTCCATGAGAGTGTCACATTATTTTTATGGTCCATAGAAACCTTCTGTCCATCACAGTATCAAAATGGCCACATGCTGTTGCTTCTTTGGGTTGCTGGGATCACGAGTATATTCACTCATTCTGAAATGAAGACCACTCTCAGGAGATTATGAAGTTCAGGTGTATAAGTTCTAGTACACTCTATGGTGCAATCACTATTAATTTTGAGATAAATTTCCCTTTCCAATCTGCCTTAACTCCTTAAAATGAATTTTCCTCCTCTGCTAGATGCTGTTGCTCCTGTGCTCTTAATTCTTCCTCAGTCTATCAAAACTAACTCTCAGGACATGCTATCCTGTTGATTCATTTATTCATTAGTATGTATTCAATTCCAGGTGCTGGAATAGAGCAGTGAAGAGAAAGAAAAATCTCCCTGTGTTTCCAAAGCTTACATTCTAGTGAGAGAAGATAATAAACAAACGAATGAATTAATAACACACACAGTCAGATATTAACATATTCTGCAAAAGAAAACAAAGTTAACAACAAGGGACCTCCAGAGAAGCAGCCCTAATGCTTCTGCACATAGCCTTGATACCTGCTGTTACAAGGAAGAATCCCTTCAAATGTAACTCAAGAGAGGTATTCTAAGGTCTGCCTGTCTTGAGTAAGAGAGAGAAAAAAACACTCATTACTGTAAGCATAGCTTCAATTTTTTAAATTCCATCTCTTTTTACAGGATCATGATTTTTTTTAATTAAAGAAGTACTTTAAAAGTTGACAAAAAAAGGAATTTGTTTTCCTCTCCTAAAATTGCTCTTCTGTGTCCTGTCCCTAACTGTGCCTTTAGTGGGAACAGCCATCATCCCACTCTGCCAAAGACCTCAGGACACTCATCTCCTCCTTGTCTCTGTGACCTGCCTTCTGCTCTCCCACCCCTCCTCATCCCTCATCTGTTGATCTAGTGCTTTTCGGGATCTTTACAGACCAGATCCCTGCCTTCCCCACAAGCAGGTTTCTGTCTTCTATCTTTGTGTAGACCCATACATATTCAGTAACTATAGCATTTATCAAATTACTGTCCTATCTGTCAATACACCTGTCTTCATATATTAGATTCAAAACCCTTCAAGAGCAGTCTGTGGCCCATCCCTGTGGAATTCTCAGTGCCTTGCATTTGGCATACACTAGGAACTTCATAGAGGCTTGCTTATAGAACAATTGGATTTAAGTTTCGTCATTGTGTCAACAGAAGAAGTCCAGGTTAAACTAAAAATGCCAATGGACTCAAATGAAAGAGCAAGCATATTCATAAGTAAAAAAAAATTAGCATACTTACCCCGCTCAACAAGTTCCTGTGCTTCATCTAAATTGCTGTGAAAATAAGAAATATGAATGTCTGTGATCTTAAGAAACACTGAATTCAGTTGGCATTCAATTCAACTGAGTGAATTTTATTTAATGAATGCATTGAAGTAAGAAAGAAATGAAGACAAGAAAGATGGAAAAGAGAGAGAAAAAGAGGAAGGAAGAGAGGAGATGGGAATGGAGGGAGGACAGAGAAGAGGTGAGAAAGTAATTGGGAGTGGAGTAAAGAAAAAAATGAGGGATGATAAAACAACCAAGAAATGTCTGCTAAACTCTGGTATGTGACCAAAAGAGTTGATTTTAATGCTCCTGTTTTTCATAAAATATCATTTTTCCTGACCAAAGAAATAAGTACATGTCCCCAACTATTTCCCTCCTTTCTTTTGCCTTTGCCACTCTTCGTTCTCTCTGATCCACTTTGTCCTAAAAGAACAGACACATATTCTTTCCACTGTCTGGAAGCCAAGTAAATCCAGAACATTATTTGAAAATGTAAAAAATATAAGTACTTAATATAAACCAATAACACCCATAACAAGGACTTCGATCCAGTGTCAGTCATGATCTGTACTCCATGCTGTTTCCTTCCATTCACATATTTATTTAGCTGGGTCCATGACTGCCTTATGGACATGAGCTTGCATGGCTACTTCTACCATGATTATTTTTAATTCATACATCAGTTCTTACCTGGATCTTTTCTTATGCAGATCATAGATTTTATAGAGGACAACAAGCAGGGCTATTGATGTCACAACAATCAGAAATGCCAGAAATGCAATCAGTGCTTTAGAATTATCTAGAAATAAGAAATAACATGAGGAGAGGTTATTATGTCAAATATTTTGCCTGATTACCTGAATAACAATCTTCAGAGAATGGATATATTTTTCATTGTCATAAAGCTTTATAAACTACAAATTCTCAAATACGAACAAATACAATAAATAGATTTCTGATCTTGTGATTTTTGCTATATTATTTAAAGTCAATAAAAGCATTTATATTTAAAAGGAAATAGCATACCCAAAGGACTTAAAAACAGCATACAATAATGTTCTATGAACACTATTCTAGATGCTTAAGATATGTCACAACACAGAATATAAAATTGACAAAAAATCAGTAGCATTGCTACATGCTAATAGTAGATTTTCTGAAATAAAAATTAAGAGACCAATCCCATTTAAAATTGCTACAGGTGAGACATTGTGGCATGCACCTGTAATTCCAGCTACTCAGGAGGCTGAGGCAAAGTCAATAGCAAGTTTAAAACCAGCTTGGACAACAGAGAAAGCCCACCTCAAAAATATAAATAAGTAAATGTAAAAAGTAAACTATAAAACAAAATACCTAGGAGTAAATACTTCTAAGAATAACTACAATAAAAGTTATTAAACATTGATGAAATAAATTAGAAAAAAACAAAAAAAAAGAAAAGAAAAACAGCTCTTGTTTGTATATGAGAACAATGAACACTGTTAAAAATGTCCTTACTACCAAAAGCAACGAACAAATTCATGTAAAAAATGATAAAATCTGTTCAAATACCAATGACATTCTACACAGAACTGGAAAAATAATTCTAAAATTTTGTGGAACTGCAAAAATCCCCAAATACATTCCTCCCCCTTGTATTATTTTTCCCTTTCCCCTCACTTCCTCTTGTATGTAATTTTGTATAAACCTGAGGGTCTCGTTCCATTTCCATGCTATTTCCCTTCTCTCTCCCTTTCCCTCCCACCTCTCAACCCTGTTTAATGATGGTCTTCTTCTTGTGCTCTTCTTCCCTAGTCTGTTCTTAATTACTCTCCTTATATCAAAGAAGACATTTGGCATTTGTTTTTTAGGGCTTGGCTAGCTTCACTGAGCATAATCTGCTCTAATGCCATCCATTTCCCTCCAAATTCTATGATTTTGTCATTTCTTAATGCAGAGTAATACTCCATTGTGTATAAATGCCACATTTTTTTTATCCATTCGTCTATTGAAGGGCATCTAGGTTGGTTCCACAGTCTTCCTATTGTGAATTGTGCTGCTATGAACATCGATGTAGCAGTGTCCCTGTAGCATGCTCTTTTTAGGTCTTTAGGGAATAGACCCAGAAGGGGGATAGCTGGGTCAAATGGTGGTTCCATTCCCAGCTTTCCAAGAAATCTCCATACTGCTTTCCAAATTGGCTGCACCAATTTGCAGTCCCACCAACAATGTACAAGTGTACCCTTTTCCCCACATCCTCGCCAGCACTTATTGTTGTTTGACTTCGTGATGGCTGCCAATCTTACTGGAGTGAGATGGTATCTTAGGGTGGTTTTGATTTGCATTTCTCTGACTGCTAGAGATGGTGAGCATTTTTTCATGTACTTGTTGATTGATTGTATGTCCTCCTCTGAGAAGTGTCTGTTCAAGTCCTTGGCCCATTTGTTGATGGGATTATTTGTTATCTTATTGTCTAATTTTCTGAGTTCTTTATATACTCTGGATATTAGGGCTCTATCTGAAGTGTGAGGAGTAAAGATTTGTTCCCATGATGTAGGCTCCCTATTTACCTCTCTTATTGTTTCTTTTGCTGAGAAAAAACTTTTTAGTTTGAGTAAGTCCCATTTGTTGATTCTAGATGTTAACTCTTGTGCTATGGGTGTCCTATTGAGGAATTTGGAGCCCGACCCCACAGCATGTAGGTCGTAGCCAACTTTCTCTTCTATCAGATGCCGTGTCTCTGATTTGATATCAAGCTCCGCAGTAGTGGGGGTAGAGAGAGAAGAGGGGAGGGGAGGGGAGGGGAGGGGGGATAGTAGAGGATAGGAAAGGCAGCAGAATACAACAGACACTAGGATGGCAATATGTAAAGCAATGGAAGTGAAACTGATGTGAATCTGCAATCTGTATAAGGGGCAATATGGGAGTGCATAACCCACTTGAATCAAAATGTGAAATATGATATATCAAGAAATATGTAATGGAGGGGTAAGACAAGATAATACAAATGGAAGAAATGATTTACAGTAGAAGGGGTAAAGAGAAAAGGGGAGGGGAGGGGAGGGGAGGGGGGATAGTAGAAAATAGGACTGACAGCAGAATACATCAGACACTAGAAAGGCAATATGTGAATCAATGGAAGGGTAACTGATGTGATACAGCAATCTGTATACGGGGTAAAGTTGGGAGTTCAGAACCCGCTTGAATCAAACTGTGAAATATGATGTATTAAGAACTGTGTAAGGTTTTGAACGACCAACAATAAAAAAAAAAAAAAAAAAAATCCCCAAATAGACAAAGTCATTTTTTGACCCAAAAGAACAAAGCTGGAGACACTGCCTTCTTTGACTTCAAAATAAACTACAAAGCTATAATAGTCTGCATATTGTCGGCATAAATGCAGACCTCTAGACCAAAATAGACAGCCTGGATGTAAACCTATACCAAGCTGCTTTTTTGACAAAGGTGCTTAGTAATTACAACACACATTGGATAAAGGACAATCTTTTCAATACATAGTGCTGATAAAATTGGATATCAGCAGGCATCTTGAAACTAGAAACTAGACCTATATCTCTCACCAGTTACACTAATCAACTGAAAATAGATTACATACCTAAATAAAAGAAATGAAACTATTAAACTACTAGAAGGAAACACTCAGGACATTGGAATGGGTAAGGAATGTTTGGGGGACAAGATCCCCAAAGTAGAGGAAACAAATGAAACAGTGGGCAAGTAGGACCATATCAACATAAAAGGCTTCTGTACAGCAAAGGAGACAATCAGTAAAGTGAAGAACCTACAGATTTTGGAGAAAATATTTGCAAACTATATGAATGACACGTGGTTGATATCTAGAATATATAAAAAACTCCAAAAACTCAGTAGCAAAAATTTTTTAAAAAATTAGAAATGAATAATCTTATTTAAAATGGGCAACATATGGATATTTCTCAAAAGAAGACATAAATGATTAACGTGTGTATAAAAAATGTTTAGAAAAAAACAATTATGAGGGAAATGTGATGAAAACCGCAATGAGATATCACCTCACTCCAACGGTAAAAGATATTGTTAAAAATACTAAAGATGACAGGTTCTGGGAGGATGTGGAGGACAGAAAAGACTTGCACGCTGTCAATGGGAATGTGAATAGAAGATTCATGGAAAATGAGATGCAGGTTCCTCAAAAAATTAAAACTGGAACTACTATATGATACCGCAAACCCATTACTGGGTATATATATATCCAAAGGAAACAAAAACAGTGTGTCTAGGAGAAATTTGCACTTCCATGTTTATAGCAGTGTTATTCACAACAGCCAAGAAATGGAAAGAATTGGAGCCTCCATCAATTGATGAGTGGATAAGGTGTGGTACCTTGGCACAATGGTGTATGATCATCCATAAGAAGAGTGAAACCTCATCATTTGTGACAGCATGGATGGAACAGGAGGTCATTATGTTAAACAAAATAAAACAGGCCCAGAAAGATAAAACGTACATGATCTCATTCATACACAGAATCTAATAAAAAATTAGTTTCATGAAAGTTGAGAGCAGATTGGTAATGACCAGAGGTTAGGAAACAGGAGGGAGGGTGGGCTGAGGAGTGGTTTATCAATGGGTACTAGTTACAGTTACACAGGAGCAAGAATTCTGTGTGCTATATTGCACAGTAGCATGGCTAGAGATCATAATAACTGCACATTTCAAAGAGCTACAAGAAAAGATTTTTAAAGTTTTCAAGTAGAAATATATGATAAATGTGTTACAAGTAGATGTTTCACATGACTTTACATTATCCAATGTGTATATATATGAATGGTACCCAATTATATATAATTTTTATGTTTTAAACCACCTACTAAAAATAAATTTAACTTAACACTTAAAATTCTAAAGAGATATTTCAGAAGACCAAATAAAGATACCTGTCCTCATGGACAATTCTTTCTAGTGAGGAAAGAGATAATTAAAAAATAAACAAAATCAATAAGCAAATAGAAAAGTAGTGTAAAAATGATAAAGTCTGTCAAGATGAAAATACTACAACATAAGGCAGGTAAAGTACCAGTTCCAAAAATATCTGCATTCTCACAGGGGGAAATAGACACTGGACAAAAAGTCAGTGGGGTGGTAGGAAGGAGAGGGAACCTACATAGTATATGGTTTGTGGAGGTCTTAAGTTTCCTTGTCAATAAAATAGGAGTTGATTTCTATTCTCTTTAAAAGGTTATTTATACTAGCTTCACATCTAAAAATGGTTAGATAGATGAATATAAATATGAGTGGATTATATTGAATGTTTTTAAGGAAGTTCTTATTAGAATAGACTTTTAAAGTAACCCAAAATGTTGCTTGTCCTGTCTATATCTCAAATTCCCTTCCCTAAAAATGTCAATCCTGACCAGTGGTTAGTGGCATGCATACATCCACACATACATACATACATAACATATGTACATACATGTGTGCATAACATATGTATATACATATGTGTATGTATATGCCACATACATGAATATCAATATTGTTGCCAGTTGTGGATAACATGTTATCAGAATACAATCAAATCTCATCTTCCTCAAGTAATTTATTAATTTGAAACTATGTTACTAGCAAAGTAGAAAAACTCAAAGTGAGATTTTGCAAGAAATTGCATCAAGTGAGTGCAATTAGTATTCTGATCCATTATAGTTAATTATAATGGGTTCTACAAAAATATTAAGTAGCATCAGATTTTTAAAAAAGCCAAATCTTCAGATATATTCTGTGGAGTCTAAACACACATTTTCTACCTTCTTTCCAGGAACTCTGCTAAATGCATCCATCCATAACGACAGAGAGGATGACAGACAAAGGGAAATAAAAGGCAAAAAAATTTTACATTTGGAAATTAGAAAAGAAAACAGAGGAAGCCACCAGCTAACCTGATGAACAGGAAAGAGACCAATCACTCAGGATATCTGAGTCTCAAATGTGAGGAGAACATACACGGTGGAAGATAACCACAGGACAGAAAACAGGCAAATGTCTATTGAGTTAGTCACTCTAGATAAAGAGTGCACAATATTGTTTGCTGATATATGAAGGAAATTATAAGGAAAATTGCAAATAGACATATAGTCAAAGTCGTTATTCTGGAGAGGTAAACACCAGGCACATAATGTGACATATAGCTGTTGTTGTTGTTGTTATTATTATTATTATTATTATGTAATGAAATTTATTTGAGGGATTTGTTCTATGTGCACCTTTACTTTAATTACAATATTTATTATAAATATTTAAACAGAGATATTGTTATTAGGTAATGCTTATCTTCAATTAGGCAAATCAGGAGAGATGTGTATCTAAGACCCACTTCTGAAAAGCCATGTTTAAGGAACAGAATAAAGAACAGAAGAAAAAAAAAGGCCACAATCTCTAAAACTGCACACAGGACAAAGTTATTAGCATGCATAAATGTCACAAACATTATCATAATTTAATATTCTTAGTCAATAATTCATCTTACAGATTATTTTAAGAAAGCAATAATCCTTTAATTGTATTTTCTAGTTTGAATTTATGATATTGCATTTGAATATGATGTTTACCTATATGTATTTACCCTGACAACTTAAGATATTATATTTATTTAAATGTCTAATTTAATCATTCAAAAATTAAATGTAAGTTTGATTGCAAAGCAATATATTTTTGTAAGACAGAATAAACTAGTAATAACTTACAAGATGTTGAATGATGCTTAATAACAGGATTTCCAGAATTAATTCCATTGTTGAAGTAGACCTAAATGTCAGTAATAAAAAAGAAAATAATTTAGTTTTTCAATGTAAATGTATAAAGCTGTTTATTTTTGTTCAAAATGTGCTAATATGCTTTAAAGTTGAAACTTGAAGATCATGACAGTATTTTGTTGTCAAACATTTTTTAAAAGGCAGTCAAAAAGATAGAAAGAAATCTTAGCTTATTTTTAGCAATGATAATAACTTATAATCGGTGAAAATAAATAAAAATGGTTGAAGAAATAAAATCTAATACATTAAAATTACCATTAGCATTAAAATTACCATCAGAATGGTAATATCTTCACATTTTATTTTAAAAAGGGAAATTTAACCATATGCTATTAATAAGAGTTGTACATAAAATGCACTTACTTTTTAAGGGTAAATGAATACAGTATAGAATATAGAGTAGAGACATAACTTAGACAAACTCCTATATGTCATAATATTCAGTACAATAAAGAAAAACAATGAAGATGTACAGGGAAACTGAAAGAGTAAAGAAGCAATGATAATCTTGGCACAATAAAATCTCACGTTAAATAGATTGGAATAATGCCTCAAAAGGAATTAATGTAAATATTTAATATGGCAAACATATAACCAGCCTTTGATTCTATAGAAAGTTAGATGATTTCCCAGTATTCATAGTACATTCACGTTTATCATATATTGAGCTGTAAAAAAAAAATTCTATCAATTCCAAAGGCAGGGAGCATAAAATTCAATTATCTATCACAACTGATAATTACCAATAATAAAAAAATGCAAGCACCAAAAATGTAGAAACAGTCTCTGAATTAAAAACTTGCAATCACAGATTCTTTAGAAATTAGTAGAAATCAGAATACTCTAATTTAAGCATTCATTCATTATATTTTCTATGCAGACATCAGAAATTAGTGACAAACAATATAGACATAAGTTTTGAACACAGTCAAAAACTTACCAAGGGACAATTTATAGCCTTAATCTCTTTTAAAATAACAGAAAAGAAAAGATATATAATGGTGGGGGAATAAACACTTTTGATCCTACCAGAAGAACCCCAAAATGAATATATGAACAATAAAAATAAAAATTAAGAATAATAAAAACAATGCTATTAATTTGTTAACAAAGCTAAATAAAGCTAATATAATTGCTCCCTCACAGAGGTGTAAATGTGGTAGTAGAGACAGAAATAAACATGAAAACAAGTTAAGGTAAGTGCAATGAAGAAAACAAAAGGTAGCCTTTTGCAGAGTGCAGAAAGGGATTTGGATAGTAAGATTATATGTTAATATGATGTTCACCTATATCCAGAATAATTTATAATACTTGAAGAGTGGGAAAAGATAATTCTAAGAATAGAGAAGAGCATGGCATAAGGAGCTTACAGAGAATAAAACTTGGGTGCATTTGAGAAACTAAGACCAGCATTCCAGGAGTTTGGTGGGCACTAACGAGGCAATGGAAAATGCCCACGAATGTACGATGTTATTATGGAAACAACACGTTCCTTTTAGATGGACGATTCTTGAAAAAAATATACATACACTCACTCGAAAAGGTTAAAAAAATCAGAAAAGAATAATCATATTAAAAGAATCCATAAGTGGTTCTCAAAGAATTTTTTTGTAGTAAATATATTTAAATAAACTTTCAGAGAACAAATTATTCCTATACTATAAAAAAATCATAAAACAGAAAAAGGGAAAATATCTCAAGGGCGTTCTATCCCTTAGCATAACTTTTATATATAGCTGCAACAAGAACAGTGCATCCCCCCGCAGCTGTGCCAACATACTCTCTCTCTTTGCTTACTGAATGGGATTCACTTTAGGAAAATCCATTCATAAAGACTATAAAATATTAAGCAATTGATTTGTAATATTTTAGAAGAATAATACACAATGACAAAGGAGAGATTCTCACCTCCCTTTGAATATGACTATGGTGTAGCATTAGATCTCCCACTGTAATTCACCATGTAAACAAATCACACCATGGTATCACAACATAATGGAAGTGCTACAAAGTGTGAATTTCAAACCCAAGCAGGAGATAAGTTCCATGCTTTAATACTTCTTTCCACGAATGAATGGCAAAGAACATTTAGTGCCTTAAAAATTACTTTGATAAAACTCCAACTTATGTTTCTGGATAAAAATAACCAAAAAATATTATCAATATAAAAATATACTTCAAGTGACAAAAGTTATGAAGCCAATGATCAACTTCTTATTAGTTAATTGTAGAAATTTCCATTTAACAGGAATAAAAGTGATGTATCTATAAACATAAAATTGCATAAGACTCTAAGGGCTGTGAAGAAAATTAAAATGTAAAGTATAAACTGAAAACAAAATTAACAGCACATATGACATAAAGTTTAATATCATTTAATATACAAAGAACTTACCCCAAAAAATGGACAAATGAGGTGAAGATATGTTATCATAAGGACAATAACAAAACTATATGTAATCTTAACAGAAAGTAAAAATCCTCATTGAAACAGAAAGAGATACAAATACCTTATTCTACATGCTAAATGCAAAAGTATAGGCAAGACTCTCAAGAGACATTAATTTCATACATTAATATAAAAAAATGGTGATATGTGTCCAAACAAATCTTAAAATATATGTAAATTTCTTTGGACTCAACCAATCTATTTCATGAAGTTTATCAAACAGAAATTATTAAAGACATTCAAAGGTTTTGCTATTACTAATAAGTGTGTTTACAGGATGTATCTATATTAGAGATCAACATACAGTTAGTGGAATAGGATAAATCATGTAATAGAATTTAAGCATATATTAAAAATTACATAGTAGTAAATATTTAACATGGAAAGATGAGCATGATATAATGACACATGAAAAATATGGTTTGATGGGCGTGAGACACTGAGACAGGAGAATCATGAGTTCAAAGCCAATGCAGGTCACTAAGAACTCAGTGAAACCTTGTCTCTAAATAAAATAGAAAAATATGGTTCACTAAACTGTATTCAGAATGTTGACATTATACTTGTTAAATGATTGAAAATGTGCATTACAGGAGTGGGGCACGGTGGACCACACCTGTAATCTCGCTGCTCAGGAGGGCAAGGCAGAAGGATTGAAAGGCCAGCTCAGGCAATTTAGATCCTGTCTCAAAATAAAAAGTAAAAAGGGATGGGGATGTAGTTGCTCAGTGGTAGAGCATCCCCAGATTCAGTCCCCAGTAACACATGCACACACACACACAAACAAACAAAAAAGAAAAAAAGGAAAAAAAGAAATGTGCATTGTACATTTTCAAAGTATATTCATAAACTATGATCCACACATTGAGATTATGAATATTTTAAAGTTTTTGATGCTCATTAATATCGTCTGAAATTTTGTTTTTAGTATTTTCTAACCTCCATGTGCACATAAAATTTTGCAGTTGAAAAATTCACAGTAATAAAAAGAAAAGGGTCAAGAAGAAAATTGGCTAAGTAATAATGTGTTGCACAGAAAGGACAGCACTTCTTGACACATGAGCACTAATTTCCATATAATCAAATCATTTTGAAGTTGTAAAATACTCTAACAAAGCATTTCCTTTAAGCCATAGTTAATAGTTCCAGGGATAAAAAGATTGGAGTCCAATTTTTGAAACTCCTTCAAGTGTGATTCCATTAGACATCAGAGTTCACATGATCACTGATCTTAATGCTATTCAAGTACTAGATAGTAATTGCTAAAATATATATTGGTACCATTATTGTTATAGAAAGCATGATCTTACCTTCAACTCATATTCTGTTGAATAGTAAAGATCATGTAAATAGAATTCACATTTTTTGTCTTTCTTTTCCATGAGACTACCTCCAGTTTTGACTTCCAAGTGGTAGCTTCCATTGTTGGGGCCATTAATCTCTTTAGGTTGCGCACATTTGACAGATAAACCGTTGTCTCCCACCAGGGTGACACTCAATCTCTGGACCTCGGTTGGATCTATCAAAGACAAAAAGAGATTTGTTATTTTAATCATTCAATAAGTACATGTTTAAATTACTGCACATTGTATATAGTATAAAAGAGCTTAAATGTTATCTTGGGATTGTAATAGTACATAAATTTAAAAAGCTGGAGCCAAACATTTAAAAACAAATCACCGGTTCATTCAGTGAGTATGAACATGTAGGTTGTATTTCAAATTGTGAGATGTATGCAGTCCCTGAAGGAAAGTATGTGGAATTAGAGAATAGGAAAAAAGCAGAGGGTGAGGGAAGGAGGAGGGAGGAGAAATGATGGTGACCCAGAAACCTCCAAGGCCTACCTTTCCTTCCAACCATCCTTTCCCAAAATGCTTGAATTATCCTGCTGAACAGTGGCTTGGTTCTTCAAGAGCCAGCAACAGATTGTGCTTGCTTTCTGTGATATCACAGAAACTCCGGGAGACAACAGAGGCATAAATTGGCCTTTTAAAGTCAGAACCTCAATGACAGGGAGAATAAACCCTAAAAAGGGAATTTTTTTCACCATTGTGGCATCCAATAAACTCTCCAAAGCTACCAATACTGCCTCACTTAGAGTCATTTCTTTCTTCCTGTCCCTCATGGAAGTTAGTAATTACTTTAGGGGCAGATCTATCTTGGGGCCTGGAAACTATGGAGACATTATACAGATGGCAATAGCCGAATGTCCCCCAAAATCTCAAATGAAAAATATGGTATGAAATAAAATAGTATGTAGATCAGTGTGACATAAAGAAGAAAACTGCTAAAAAACATAGTGTTTCATGTGTTTTATCAGGTGAACAGAAGTTGATATAATGCTTTGTAAAACATCGCTTGGTCTCTGATTGCAGTTAATAGTCTAGACAGTAAAGATGACAAAAATGAATACATTTTTATTGCAGTTGGTTAGGTGTTCAGTTGCCTAAAATATTACAAATCTCACTGATGTATTATTCCTGCTATTCTATGACTATGTCTAAAGAGAAGAGAGAACTCAGGATAGCAGTTTTTTTAAATTATTTTTGTTTAAAATTGTAATAAACTCTAGATGTTAACAAATGTGCTAGATCAATGTGTTTCCCAAATGAAGCATAAAGGTGGACACATGGTAGAACAAAATGCTCTTTGCTGTTCATTCATGGAAAGAACTATTAAAGCATGGATCTCACCAACATTTCTTGTTGCCTGTATTCTTGATGATTGCCATTCAGACAGGAGTGAGATGAAATCTTAGAGTAGTTTTGATTTGCATTTCTCTAATTGCTAGAGATGTTGAACACTTTTTCATATATTTGTTGATCAATTGTATTTCTTCTTCTGTGAAGTGTCTGTTCAGTTCCTGAGCCCATTTATTGATTGGGTTATTTGGGTTTTTTTTTTTTTTGGTGTTTGTTGAGTTCTTTATATATCCTAGAGATTAATGCCATATGAGAAGTGGATGTGGTAAAGATTTTCTCCCAATCTGTAGGCTCTCTCCTGATTTTATTAATTGTTCCCTTTGCTGAGAAAAAGCTTTTTAATTTGAATCCATCCCATTTATTAATTTTTGATTTTACTTTTGTGCTTTAGGAGTCTTATTAAGGAAGATAGATCTTAGGCCAATGTGGTGAAGATTTGGTCCTAGTTTTTCTTCTATTAGGCACAGAGTCTCTGTTCTACTGCCTAAGTCTTTGATTCACTTTGAGTTGATTTTTATTCAGGGTGAGAGATAATGGTTTAATTTCATTTTTCTACATATGGATTTCTAGTTTTGCTAGCACCATTTGTTAAATAGACTATCTTGTCTCCAGTGAATGTTTTTGGTGCCTTTGTCTAGTATGACATAACCATATTTATGTGGATTTGTCTCTGTGTCCTCTATTCTGCACCACTGGTCTACAAGTCTATTTTGGTGCCAATACCATGCAGTTTTTATTGCTATAGCTCTGTAGTATAGTTTAAGGTACCATTGTGATGCAGGATGCCTCCTCCAGACCTTAAACAATACCATACTTTCCTTGCTAAGGATTGCTTTAGCTATTCTGGGTCTCTTATTTATCCAAATAAATTTCATGATTGCTTTTTCTAATTCTATGAAGAATATCATTGGGATTTTGATAAAAGTACACTGGTACATTGCTGGTAAGACTGTAAATTGGTGCAACCACTATGGAAGGCACTATGGAGATTCCTCAGAAAATTGGGAATGGAACCACCATTTAATCCCACTCCTTGGTTAATACCCAAAGGACTTAAAATCAGCATACTATAGTGACACAGCCACATTAATGTTTATAGCAGCTCAATTCACAATAGCTAGACTATGGAACCAGCCTAGGTGTCCCTCAATAGATGAATGGATAAAGAAAATGTGGTATATATATGCTCAATGGAATATTACTCAGCTTTAAAGAAGAGTAAAATTATGGAATTTGATAGTAAATGGTTGGAGTTGGAGAATATAATGCTAAGTGAAATAAGCCAATCCAATAAAACCAAAAGCCAAATGTTTTCTCTAATATGCAGATGCTAATTCACAATAAGGCAGAGTGGTGGCACCAGGGAAGAATAGCATTATCTTAGATTAGGTAGAGAGAAGTGATAGGAAGGGAGAGAAGGGGAGATGGGGATAGGAAAGATAGTAGAATGAAACAGACATTATTACTGTATGTACTTATGTGACTACATGACCAATATGATTCTGCAACATGTACACTCAGAAAAATGAGAAATTATATCCCAGCTATGTATGACATATCAAAGTACATAAATGCATTCTACTGTCACGTATAACTAATAAAAACAAATAATATATATAGACATATATAACTCACATATTTTTGAAAATAAAATGATATTATCAATTTTAAAAAGCCTGGAACTTACATCCTGCTTGGGTTTGAAATTCACACTGGTTAGCATTTCCATTACGTTGTATTTTTGCACTGACAAAGGCATGTACTGATACACTATATTTTTGAAAGGGTTTCAAATTTCTCAAATCATATTTGCTTTGGTTCATATCCAGAGTGGCACATTTTTCTCCTTAGGAAAAAGAAAAGAAAAGAAAAATTTAGCAAAGTTCTTAAAAGTCACGATCACCATATTTCTCATTTGGTCTCCATGTAATTCCAAGCAGACTCCAAATTAATGAGAAATAAGTATATCCTTAATGCTCAGATGTACATATAATGCTCAGAAAATATTATTGAACAATTCAATTTCTATAAATAAACTCAAATATTCAAAAATGATGGTTTCATATGATTGATTTTAGTACATGATATATTTAAAATCCCAGATACATTTGTGAAGGTATTCTCTTTTATTCCTAAGACAACTATAAAAGTTGTAAATTGGAATACTTTTTTATCAAACCTTTTCCAATTCTTAGCCTTCAAATGTTGAACATTAACCTGAGCTACCTTTATGAACCTTCACTGCAGACACCATTTGATCATCAATAACTCGGTCTGCTCTATCATACTACACTAAGCACTACAGGAGTCCATGGGATCCATGAGACTGAGGGAAAGCTTCACTCTAGTATTGGAATCTGAGCTCTTCATTCAAAGATGAATGAAACTGAGTGGCTTAAGGGAGAAAAGAAGATGCTATAAGTCAAAGAAGGAATGTTTTCAGTTTAGGGACAAGCCTGACTAAGTCAGGGACATATCTGAGAGATTGGGTCTCGTTGAAGTATCTTAACATTCAGGCAGAAGAGTTAGCATTTGTCAAGTGAAAAACATCACTAGGCATTTGTCATTAGCTGTCCATGGGCTGTGTGTGGACTGTTGCACATAATAGCCTTGCAAGGGCATAAATCTGGCATTGGGAACTTCTGGTGGCACCCACCACCCTCACCCCCCTCACCCGCAGGGATTGACTACTACCTGACATAGGTGAACTTTCCCCTCAAGCTCTGCCAAAGATCCCACACAGCATCTGAGATGGGTGTGACCTGCCAAAATGTCAATCAACCTGCTGAATGCAAGACATCAGGAAGCAAGACTTTGCCCTTGAAACCTTATCTCTGCTTTGATGGACCCCCTTAAGTAAACTACCAGAGCCATTTTGTCTTTTGTCTAGTTCCAGAACCCACGTGGACTAGATCTATCAGGGGCTTTGCTTCCTAAATATATTTCTGAGTATTTGTGCTTTGTTATTTACTAATCACTTGAGATTGTAAGTTTTGGGGTGGCTTGGATTCTCCTGGAAAGGAAGAAAAACCCCTTCATGACACGTTGGCCATCACCTTCCCCGAAAGGCACTGACATGTTTTTATTAGACAAATGACATAAGAAAGGATGGGTTAAATGAAGATAGGAGAATTAGCATGTTATTGCATAGCAGCTAAAATTATAATAATAAAACTGATAATGATAAAAAAACAAAGTAAGCACTTGTTCCATGTGCCAAGATGTCCTGCCCATGATTTTTAGACAATATACATGAATCAATTAGTTTAATCATCTCTTTGACCCTATATGTAGTATCATCTGATTTTACAGATGAGAAAACCGAGCTACAGAGAGATCCAACAATCTGTCCATGACTCCAGTGGAAAGGAAGAATGAAGCCAATGTGAAATCAAGCTTGAGATCTCAGAGCCCATTCTCCATTCTTTGCCATTTCACGTGCTGACTGGGGTAGAAGAGGGGACAAGTAACCGTAGCAGGACAAAGCTTCACCTTTTTCTTGAGTGCCTCTCTTCTCTGGATGTGCCATTGGGCTTGTAGAAGCAATGTATGTTTAAAAGATGCAGTATATGCTTATGTCTTATCTTAGTCACTTATTTGTAAAGTGGAAGTTGTAATATCTAGACAACACCATGGGATTCCCAATAGTGAGATATAATAGCTATTCTAGAATGATTACATTGCTGGTGGGACTGCAAGTTGGTGCAACCAATCTTGAAAGCAATATGGAGATCCCTCAGAAAACTTGGAATGGAACCACCATTTGATCCAGCTATCGCACTCCTTGGCACATATCCAAAGGAATTAAAATCAGCATATTACAGTGATGCAAGTACACCAATGTTTATAGCAGCTCAATTCACAATAGCTAAATGATGGAACCAAACTATGTGCCCTTCAACACATGAATAGATAAAGAAAATGTGGTATACATACACAATAGAATATTATTAGGCCTTAAAGAAGAATGAAATTGTGGCATATGCCAGTAAATGGATGTAGCTAGAGACTATCATGCTAAGCAAAATAAGTCAATCCCAAAGAAACAAAGGCCAAATGTTTTCTCTGATATGCTATACTAAGTCACAATAAAGGGGGCTAGGGAAGAATAGAGGTACTTTGGATTAGACAGGGGGAGTGAAGGGAGGGAAAGAGATATGGGGCGAGGAAGGATAATAGAATGAATTGAACATTATGACCCTGTATGTGTATATGATTACACAATTAGGAAAACTCTACATCATGTATAACAGAAGAATGAGAAATTATACTCCCATTTATGTATGTGTCAAAATGCATTCTACTATCATGTAACTAATTAGAACAAATTTTTTAAAAAGTGAGGCAACTGAGACATGTCCTCTCTCGGAGTCATGTGCGTTGCACTGAAAATTCCCAGAAATATACTAAGTTCTCTGCTTGTGCTTTCTTTTTCAGAAAGATCTCAGGAAATGTGCTATCAATTTCCTTGGACTACTTTAAAGCATTTCTTAAACAGTGTTTCAAATCATGTCACCATGTTGCTACTCAATGGATTTTGTACTGTCAAAAAAAAAAGCTGTATTTTTTCCTTTAATAAAAACCAATCCATAAAATAATTTCCAGCAATATTATTGGTATTTTGTAGAGTTCACATTGATTTCAATAAGTTTTAAAAATACTCCTCTAAATGCAGTAAATTTAGAAGTACTCTTTCCCACTACTGAGGAATTTTTATTCAGTAGGCATCATTAAGTTAATGACACAATAGTGTAGGTCCCTAAAATGTTTAAAATCATGAACAACACAATGGCAGAAAGAGCACAGCCTAAGCTGTTGAATATTTATCTTAAGTTCTATTGGCCTCAGTTTCATCATATGAACCATGAAATATATATATATATATATACCTTCCTTCTCAGAGTCATTATTAGGATACTTGATGAAATCTTTAACCCATTAAGTCCAATGTTTCCAATTCTATGAATACTTCAACAAAACTCACACTGGTACATTAAAATAGACTGGAAATTATAACCTAGAGTTTATATATTATTATATTAATTAATATAATTGTAATTAGAGTCTTGACATAATATAATTATATTATAGATTGTATGCTATATTTAAGTTTTTACTGGTATTCCACATCTGGAATGATGGGACAAAATAGTTTAAGTAGAACATTATAAAAATACCCAATAAACCAAGGAAACTAAATAAATACCAAATACATTTTTCCTCACATTTTAATTTCTGACTTTCAGAGTCCCTGAAACAAATTATGAAACAATAAAATATAATCTATGATTAAAAAGTAACATGAACTGTAAATCTGAAAGACTTTATTCCTGTGGATTTTAATAGTGATTTTATTTGAAATAACAAGAGTGGTTAACAACTACTTCCAAAATATTATGATCCTACCAGCTCTCTTTGTCTTGGATACAGGGAGAGAGGATCTCATTATGGCACAGTTTTGAGATGAATGAGAAAACAAAGCAGAGCACACCTGTGAGGAGGATGGTGGGTTTTGCTATGGAGAGAATAGACTGTGTCCTGAATCCAAAGGTGCTTTAGGAAAAGGTAGTGCATGTTCTAGAGTGAAGGCTGGATTTAGCTACTAGTACAGTTTTGGAGAAAAGGGCACACATGATCTTGTCCAACTTCCTCTTCTATCCCTTCCAATCCCACACCAGCTTTATAGATGGACAGACAATATTTTGTGTATAGCCACTGGAGTAAGTTTTGGAAGGTGTTTGCTTTTGGTTGGCTTGTTTAGGGACTTGAATAATGATTTTGAAATAGTATGAATCAATTACATAACATTTACAAGACAGATATAAGTGATGTCTGTTAGAGATTTTCTTCATCCAAGCTTTGGAGTGCAAAGATTGGAACAAAGACACATCATGAAAAATAAGCCAATATTGGAGATGTTCTGTGTTCAGAATGGAAGCAATTCTAAAAATCAAGGCAAATAGGATACTCTCACAGTCTCTATGCTGGATGCTCTATGGTTCACTGGCTCTCTTCATACGTCTAATACTTTTAAATTCTTGATTTCTCTTTCTTGACATAGAATTTAATTCTATATAAATTACCTGAATTGGACTCATGACAAAGAACAAATCCACTGGGAGTGAACCCACTTTCTGGGGATTTCCAACTAATTACTCCTTTGTTCTCACTTTCACCACGGCAAGAAAGATTCTGAGGCATTTCTGGAACTGTTTAAAGAATAAGAATAGGTAATATGAAAAATGAGACACAGAACAATCATTCTTTATATAACCACTGTGCAATATTAATAGCCACATTTAATTGTGAATTAGCAATGAAATTTAAAGAACAAAATTGGAGTTTATTAAATTTGCTTTAGAATTAATGAATAGGCTAAGTGTCTCTTCAAGGTGGCCTTGTGAAGCTTAAGCATTCCATTGACCTGAAGATACCCAAGAATGCCCTTTTGCTCTCATACATGTCATTGTCAAGATACCTTGAAATTTCTAGAACTCGCTGTGTCAAGAATATCAACTTTTTAGCACTGATAAATTTAACAGTAAGTATTTGAGTAGCACTCATTGCTTCCAGTAACTAGTTATTAAAACCTGAGATAAAGAATGTTATAGATGTTTAAATGAAATTTCTGAGGCATAATTTATGTTGAAATGCATCCACTTGAGATACAGCTTGACAAATTACAATGAATGTATACATCCATATAACCCACACCATCATCAAGATGTAGAGTACTTCTATCATCTCAAAAAGTTCTTTTGTGCCTCTTCTCAGTCAACCCAGCTCCACTGCCCAGCCTACTCACCTTCTGATCTGCTTTCTGTTACTATATATTAAATGTGTCTTATTATCAATTTCTTACAAATAAAATTAAACAGTAAGTAATATTTTACATCCCACATATTTCATGTAACATAACGTTCTGGAGGTTTACTCTTGTTGGTGCATATGTCAGTGGCTACTGATTTCTTTTTCACTCATTGGTCATGCTGTGGTTCAGATAATGAATGTCCTCCATGACCATGCGTTAAAGGTTAGTTCCTAAAGTGTGCTCCTGGGAAGTGGTGGAACCTTTAGGAGATAGAATCTAATAGGAGGTTCTTAAGTCATTGAAGGCATACCCTTGAATGGAATTGAGGAACCCCAGTCTCTTCGTCTTCTCTTTTTGCTTCCTGGCGCACAAGGTGAGCAGTTTGCTCAAGGATGCACTCCCCATGATTGCCATCCAGTGTCCCCACTAGAGGCCCAAAGCCTGGGGTCACCCAATCTTGGAAAAGAACTTCCAGAATCATGATCTAAATAAACCTTTTCTATTGATACATTAATATTTCCTTATAGGATGAAAAGGTGACTAATACAAGCAGTATTTATATCATTGTAAAGGTATGTCACATTTATCTATAATTCAGCAGTAGATGATATTTGAGTTATTTTTAGATTTTGGGCTACTCTGAATGAATCTGCTTTGTTTTGCAGATATATTTTTCCCTCTTTGGTAAATATCTAAAGTGATGTTGAAGGGTCATTATTACTTCACATCCTCATCAATAGTTACTATTGCCAGTATTTTTAATTTTAGTGGATGTAAACTATCATATTCACCTTATTGCTTCGATTTGCATTTTGCAGATGGTTAATGATTTTGATCATTGTTTTACGTGTGTATTAGGCAATTTTGTATTTTTTTTTCGCCAAGTGTATGTTTAAAACATTTGCTTTTCTTTTTTCTTTTTCTTTTCTTTTGTTTTTTGGTACCGGGATTGAACTCAGGGACACTAAACCACTGAGACACACCCTCAGCCCCTTTTATATTTTGTTTAGAGACAGGGCTTCACTGAAATTGCTTAGGGCCTCACTAAGTTGCTGAGTTGGGCTTTGAACTCACAATCCTCTTTTTTCAGCCTCCCAAGCCTCTGGGATTACAGGCATGTGCCATGGTGGCTGGCTGTTTGCCCATTTTTAACTGTCCTATTTGATGTCATATTTCATAGCTCAAAGAACTCTCTATACATTCTGAAAAAAAATCTTCCTTTGTTGAAAAACATCAATTGTAGATACTTCCTTACAAAGTATGGCTTGATTTTTTATTTCCTTTAATCTCTTCATTCAAAGGGGAGAAATGTTCAATTTTGATGAAGCTAAGTTTATCAATTTTTTTAATGATTCTTGATTTTTTTTAATCCTTGGAAAGCTTTGCCTAGACTAAAGACAAAAAGATATACTCCTATGTCTTTAGTCAGATTTTTTATAGTTTAAGCTTTTAGATCTACAGACCATTTTGAGTGAATTTTTGTGCTAGTTCAGAGATAAAGGTTAATGTTCTTTTTTTTCTATAATGATACTCTTTTCACAACAGAAATACTTATGCCCTTTTCTTAAATATAAATATAGTTTTCTAAGATTCCTATTTTAATACAATGATTTATAAAGACTAACGATTTTAGTTCTTAATATGTAAAAGTATTACATTTTCCTAGAATGCTAAGGGTATAGTTTTTATGTAGTTTTATTTGCTCTTCCTGTAGTTTATATTATTTTGGGAGATTATAGGGAGAGCTGGATTTAAGCCATTGCTTCCTCAGCCATTAGTCCTTAGCCATTGCTTCCATACAGAATTTAGAATCACTTTAGTAGGTTCCATCAAAAATCTTGAAAATATTACAATTAATAAATAAGTTTAGCAAAGTGGCATATTGAAAAATTAATAGAGTAAAATCTATTTTATTTCTATATATTATCAATGAATACCCAGAAAATGAAATTTTAAAAAACAATACTATTATAAACAGGAAAAGACTTAAATTAGGAATAAATTCAACAAAAATACAAAATCTGCAGACTACAAAACATTTTGGATATAAATTTTAAAAGACCTAAATGAAGGGAAAGACACTCTACATCAGTTTATGGACTAGAAGACTAACATGTCATGTACCCATATGGCCCAAATTGGTCTAGATTTAGCACAATTGTCAGAATTTCAGGAAGATTATTTGTAAAGACTGTTAGTTGATCCTAAAATTCATCTGGAAGTTCAAGGGCTGCCATATATTCTAAACAATCTTGGGGAAGAAGAATGAATTTGAATGACTCCTACTTTCTGGTTTCAAAAACTTATCACAAAGCAATAGTAAGTGTCTAGTACTGGTATAAAGATAGATATATAAATCAATAAATAGAACTAAGAGTCAAGAAAAACACTTGTCATTATGTTCACCAAAGTTTTGACAAAAATAGCAAGACTATCCAATAGGAGAAAGAAGATATTTCAGCAATTGGGCAACCAGATAGGGCAACTAGATGGTCACATGCAAAAAGAATGAAGTTGAACACTCACCACAAACCATGTATACACACACACACACACACACACACACACACACACACACATCAGTAATACAGAAATATATATATTTTACATATACTTATAGAATATATAATATATTATATAACATATAATACATATTATTGTAATATATATTCTATAATATATAAGTATATACATATATGTATGTGTGTATATATATATATATGTATCTCTCTCTCTCTCTCTCTCTCTCTATATATATATATATATATATATATACATATATATTTCCGTATTACTGGGATAACTCTTAATAATGTCATATTATTTTTAATCCATTTTGCTAATTGCCCACTAACTATTTAGTTCCTATTTTCATAGGAAATAAGGAAATTCAGACCTGCAGTTGTCTAAGCTCTGGCCAGGTTTCATACCCACATTACATTAATCCTAAGCCTATTCCAAATCCTAAGAATAATCAAAGGGTATTGAGACATTCCCATGCCTCCCCTATACTGTGGAGTATTTGAATAAAAATTATCTGTTTTTTGAATATTTGATGATCTTGTTGGTAAAGCTACCTTTTTATTTTTATTTATTTTTCCAGATGTTGTGAATTAAATATACTTTGTACATGCTAAACATGTACAAAGTATATTTAATGAACTTTGTACATGCTAAACATGTACATGCTAAACATACTACTGAGCTACATACTCATCCCCTATAAAGCAACCATTTCTTTTCTTTCTTTTTTTAAACAGACCATTAAGAAAACAGGTGAGTAGAGAGATAAGTTGGTATAGTTTTAATTCTAATTTCCTAATTCTTTCTAGTAAATGTTCATGTATCAGAGCCTTTAGAAAATTATACATTTTATCTAACTTTTCAAATTGGATACAAGGTTGTTTTCTAACTTACAGAATTTCTTACATTAAAAAAAGAATTTCTATGATACTTTTTACTCTTATTGTTTTATTCAATTCATGGAGGAAGGATTGTTCTGCTGGACATTAGCTATTTTATTATTCTTTTCAAAAGCCAGGACTCACACTTATTAATGAATTCCTACTGTTTTTGTTTGTTCCCTTGTTCAATAATATGTACTCTAAACCTTGTTATCTTTGCATTTGTTTCATAGGCACTTTTTATTGACTTTCATTCAACATATACCAAAGTGAAAAAATTCCAATAAAATCACTTTAACATTTTTAATGCTACAGAATTTCCCCCAAATTGGTCTTTACTCAAATCTGAGTATCTGTGCAAAGCACTCATTTTTATTGTAACTTTTGATCTATTGTGACATTTATCTTCCCTGTGGTTTTCTACTTGTGTTCTCTGCCTCTTTCTGCTCTTCCTTCTCCTCTTTTGCTCTTCCTCCCCCTCCTCCTCTTGCTCCTCCATATCACCCTTCCTTCTGTGACACATAGAACTCTTCATTCCATAATTCTCTTCTACTGCTTGTTGGCAGTCCCATCTCTTTTACTTTCCTTATGGTGGTTACTCATAAATTGTTAGACAAATAATAAATGCATTTTTCTAGAAAATTCTGAATTTAATTGGATTCTTTATAGTTCTAAATAAATGTGTAAATTTTAACACTTTTCACCCATTCTCCTAAATGCTATTAATTTTCATAATCTCACGCTTCAGTTATTAATTAAGAATTATTATCTTCTTATGACTTATATTGCCAGTTCTTTGATAACAATAATAACTATTTTGCAATCGATACTTAGATATACTACTGTGCTTTGTGAGTTTCTTTGCTCATTTTACTTCTGTCATAGAGGCAGGCTTTGACAGAGGGGCAGAAGGTACAGAAATATACAAAACAGAGAACTGTGCTATTAAAAGAAGGGAAAATGAAATGACAAGTGAGAAAACAAAACATTTTACTTATTTCAGTTCTGTTTCCAATATGATCTTATTACAGCTTTAAACAGAAAAAATAAACAAGTAAATAAACTGACAGAAGTTAGGGCCTTGTGTAATTTATTTTCAAGTTCAACTTTAAAAAGTGATAAAAAATTGTTCTCTAAAATTCCATTATTTTCTGTATAAGAACATAAAAGGGAAAGCAATTTTACATATAAATATAAGTAACATACTCACTTCCAAAATCTGTTTCAATAAATCTACTGTCATTAGTATATGATTGGTTATTATAGAACACTTTTGATATACAACTATAGTTTTTTTTCGGAGAAAGGTCTACAAATATTGCTTCTTTCCCAGAAGATGTCAAATTATCTGAAAGAAATAATTATTGTATATGAGTACATAAATATATCACATCTAACTTTCTTTTTTAAACCATATTTATGGGACTATAATATATTAATTAGCTAGGAAACCAATGCAAATGATTGAAATAGTAAGTCAAAGGTCCTGAAAATGGTTTTGCTACACTGCATTTTTAAGGAAACACTTAGCAAGAGTAACTTCATTTGAGAGTATCCCTCATTCAATGATGGAAGGAAGCCTTGCCTCAGCATTCTCTGTTCCGAACGGAGATTGCACCTTAGTTAGCCTTTGCCTGGACAGACGGTTTTTTAATTGTCCATCTGTCACATGTTTGCTCTGGCTGTGCTCACACTGCTTACACTGTAGCAGGCACCTTTCCCTTAACATGATGACAGCAGATGCTGCACACCATCCTCTGTGTGCACATGTGTGTGTGAGGGGGTGTGTGCATATCTGTCCGTCTTACCAAATATGGCTTGGCAGGGGTCTTTATGCCAAGGGCCTAGAAGCAGTTGCTGTTTTGCCATTATAATTATTTTCCAATAATAATAACAACTATTATTATCATTAAGTATTCTTGACCTTCTGTGTGAACTTTCTTGATGGAATTTGACACAGTAAACTCTTGAATCTTACAATCCCCTATCAGTTTTTCCTTTCTATCAGGGTATAATCGTGTCAACAATGCCTTGTATATAGCAATTGCCAAGAAAAATATTTAAGTTAATAAACTTTTACTTTGTCAGTATGGATCTTACAGGGTGAGTCTCCATTTTGTGAAATTGAGCAGTATAAATAATACAGTTGTTTGACTTCAAACATCTCATAAACCAAGTAAATAAATAAATAAAAGGCAAGAGATACGCAGGGGAGGGGGAGAAAAAGAATTAACCAGTATCTAGAAAAACTTTGTAGCATTAAAAAAATTATCTGATCAATGTTATAGTCTTACCACATTGATATTCGTATCTAAATTTCTCTTCACCACAAGCAGGTTTTCCTCTCCATTTTAAACAAATCGAAGTATTTGCTGCTTCTTTTGGTGTGCAATCATCTAACTCAAACATTTCAGGATCTATCAAGAAGATACAAAAATAGATCTGATTAACACTTTACAATCTGTATTATTTCCCAACTAAAGTCTCTAAAATTATATTCATGTCAAGATTTGATAAGCATATGTATGGCTTTTGAAAAAGCCTGATGACCTTCACGGTTTGGTACTTCCTGATTATTATTATTATTATTATTATTACTATTATTAATGGTTTGCCTTTATTTTTAATTAACACATAATTTTACTAATTTGTGATGTACAATGTGATGTTTTGATACATGTATGTGTTGTGTAATGATAATGTAAGGGTAGTTATATCTATCACTTCAAACTTTTATCATTCTTTATGAAAAATAGTATTTATTATTTTTTGAACACCATACACTTCAGTAGGGTTTCATTTAGAATTTATGCTATGTTTAAAAATAAAGCTTAAAAATGTCGAGATAAAATTGCAGTTTTGCATATTTTTAAATATTTCATTTGCTTTCTTATTTGTATGTTCATTTTTCTGTGAACTCTTTGACTTTTATTATGACTATTATTGCACAAAATATTGAAGTTTTCCGTCAGGAAGGCATTTTTAAATATTGTCATTTTCTGCATTCAACTGATTTTTTTATTTCAGTAGTTTTGGGAAAACGAATGAATTAAGTGGATTTTTTAAAAACATCAGATTATAACATATTCAAATGTTAATAAATTGCTCAATAATCTTCACTTTACTAAATGACATGAGAATTTTTAAGTAACTGTCTGGGCTTTCAATCACTCTTCCATATATATTTTGCTAAGAAATACTTCACTGGAGTCTGCTTGACACCTGAGGTCATTTCTCTTTCCCAGCAGTGGTGTAGTTCACAAAATCAGCTTGATGTCCTAACATAATGAAACTCTACTGTGAAATTATTTTGGTTCTTTCCATACACATCAAATCCTTAACTTAAATATGCATATGTATAAAATATATGTGCATATATAATAACTTGAATTAAATAAGAGAAGAGAAAACATATAAAATCAGGCAGTGGAATAAATCATATTTAAGTTACATGACCTCTTTGTAAAAGAAGTAGAAGGGGTGGCCCAAGACATGAAGAGAAGGCTTGTATGACTTCATCATTTTTCCTGGATTAGGGGAACATACAATTCATTCACTGTCTAATTGAATTCCTTCAGCCCTGTTCTCTCATCAGACTAGTTCCCGGGACCACTAGAACACACATGCAAACTATGCTGTGTTTATAAATATACAAATAGAAATAAATTGATATTTACCTGGTGGTACTTCTAATTTTATCACTTTAAAAGGAGTAGTACATGAAGTATGTGATAGATTAAAAATATCATTGTGACATCCCCGTAGACCTTGCAACTTTGATTTACAATCTTTAAGGTCACACAACACATCATCTGTAACATTCAGGTCTGCTGTAAATGATTTATTATTTTTGTCATATTTATAATTCACAGAGATGTTCTTGAATATTTCCTCTGAAAGAAAATAAAAGTATGGATTATTATTTATAAAATAAATAAAACTACATTAAATACAAATTCCTTAATACTTATTTTTAAAAATGTCAAATTGCTAACAAAATATCCCCACAAACATTAAAAAAACAAAAGAAATACATCAGGGGCCTCCACACCACTCTTTAATAGTTCCCTTTACTTTATTTATCAAAGACTTATAAATTTATATTCGGATGGTTACTGTGTTAATCTCTATCTTCCTATTGGGGCTATTAATTTCATGAAAACCATAACTAGTTTATTTTGAACATTGACATAAATTCAGGTCAATACATAATATCATTAGAAAAAGCTCAATAATTACTTATTGAATTGAGGCACAAATCTGACAATTTTCCTCTAATTTATAATTTCCCTTGCTTTCTAAAATGTGGTTATAAATTCTGTTTCTCCAAATATGTGGAATGTTAATTATTTATAGACCATAGGCCCTCATTCAATCCTTGACTGAATTTTTTTTTATAATAACAAACATCTCCTAAACACTTTTATTTAATTTAATGTCAACAATTCCTATTGACTGGTAAAAACTATCTTTTTAACAAATATCAATCTATTCACTCATTTTTATTTCACAAAAATTCTTGTTATGCTTAGGATACTGTCACAAACTCTAGAAATACAAAAGGAAGTCAGACATAATCAACTTTTAGAAATGTAGAGTTGAATATGAAGATAAACACAGATTCAATTGCAGGAGATAAGCAAAGGTCTGTAATAAGATTATGCAAGAATAATCTGTGAGCGAAGAGAGAGACAACTGTTCATATTGGAGGGATAGTGCAGGATTTCCAAAAAAAGATGACTCTATTTGTGTTTTAAAATATGAATGGAAGATAGAATACCAAATACAGGGGCCAGAGAATATGGATGGAGTGGGACTGGATGTATAGAGAAAGAGCAGGAGGAGACACAAAGGCAGGAGCCTGTGTGTTTGCAAAAGCAGTTTTGTCTTACTGAAGAGAAAAGTGTAAGTAGAGGATGATACCAGGGGAGAGTTTCACAGAAACCTGAACATAAAAGGTTGCATTACCTAAAGAAATTCATGAAACAAATGTATACACTTAGTATAAAGATCAGCCTATAGAAAGCTACTGAAGGTGGTGGCTTCAGTGCTGAGATTTAGAAGTAAATGTAAGGATGAACCTGACTGTGAAGACTTTGCTTCTGCTGGGACAAGAGGAAGAAAATGAGAGAAGAATGGACATACTGTTCCATATGTGTGTACTGAGCTGTCCCCTGGCCTGGCAAGGCAGAGAGATGAGGGAATCAGAAATGGACTTGTTTTTCTTCTTTCCTTCTTAATATGTTTTGAAAGTATTAATCACTTATTATTATCTTTGCTCCATTCCAAAGTTAACTTGCTATCATTCCATTTTACAAATAACTAACTATAATTAAGAGGCTTCATCAAAGTTTTCTATCAACTTTACAATCCTGGATCTCAAAACCAGGGCTGAATGTGAAATCTAACCATCTTGCCCCTGAGGAATCCTGGCTCTCAAGATCTGGGGCTAGTCAATTCATGTGAAATTAGAGCCGGGGGTTCTTCTTGAAATCTTAGAATGAAGAAGAAAATAATTAAAGTGCTATTCCACACTGATGTAGGTTACCTCTAAATAAACAAACTTACCACATGATGGTACTTCAGTTGTAGTAGCAGCTGTAATAAAAAAAGAAAAGAAAAGATATTATTATTTTTTTTAATTTAATTTTTTAGCTTCTCTAGTCATTTTGGGGGAAAGTAGTTCATATTTTTGTTTTTTTAACTTCATGAACTATAAAGTCTATCTAGTTATGTTAATACAATAGAGAGTTTGCCTAGTACCATGTTCTGATATCAAACCCCAAATGTTAGAAAGTAATGAGCTAGTTCTATAAAATATTCACCAAACACAATTGCAACAAAAACAAGGTTAAAGGCTGACTCAGCAGTGGAGCACTTGCTTAGCATGAATGAGCACTGGGTTCTATCCTCCACACATGAAAATATGTAAATAAAATAAAGGCATTGTGTCCATCTATACCTAAAAGTATTTTTAAAAATACCAGGACTCTTTGGTACACATCTGAATGCATTATGATGACATGGTCAAATGCTCACATTGCCAAAGATATTTTAAAGGTCCTCTTCCCCTTTGCTAATCTAAACCTTAACTTTCATGGCTATAATGCTTATTGAGAGAAGTTTATACTTTGATTTTAAAAATCATATTATACTTAAAGACTGTGTTGTTATTTAGTTTAACTTCTGTAAGCTCCTTTTTTTAAAAAAAGGGTTTTGCAAAGAGAACAATAAATTTCTCTTTCAACAAATTGAGTAGTATATTGTGTAAGCATATGATTTGACTGAAGAGTTGGGAAGAAATGCAATACATGGATGGTAAGAGATCTCTGCTGGTCTTCTCTCAGAGTTGGAAGAATTTGGGGGAGAATGGTGGACTTGCAGACTCTGCTTTTGCCAATCCAGATACCGCTATTGCTGTGAGCATTCCCCAGAAGCCTTATCCATTGACCCCCATGCCTGCACTTTGCTTGACCAAAACTGCCACCCATCCTCTGCTACCTATCCAACATTTAGAAAGGAGAGCTCTACTGACAGCATTATTCATTTCCACACTAATACCTAAACCCACTCTTAGAGAAAGAATTTCTAATAGATATGGTTATTTCTCATATGTTTTCATAAAGCATACAATTTGTGGGGAGCATTACTGCAGTATGGTGGCTATTACAGTAAGATTATATGCTGATCTCATCAGTTCTTGCACTGCCAAATGGATACAGGACTAAACTGTTATTCCATGGCTCTCAGGAGTGGAATGCTAAGTTGAACATCGCAAAGAAAGCAGCCCCAGGAAAAAGAGATGGAAGACCAGGCTGTGAGTACATCCACAGTAGTGGTGAGAGCACAACTGCATGACTGAGAGGACGGTTGTCACCTTCTGTTGTGGTTGGAGGGGCAGTGCTCAATGGAGTGGCTCCTGGAGTTGTATTGTCAGAACCTATAAGGACATGAACAGAAGAATAAAAGTTAATGAGTTTGTCCTATTAAAGGGTGAGGGGGAAAACTCTTTAGCAAAGATAATGTGCTGATCAAATGTTTGCTCTAGGAATCCTTGTTTGAACAGACACTTGCTTATTTTTGAAATAATCAAATGAACCAAAGATTTCCTATGAAAACCCTTTTAGATAATTAATATTTCAAGTAATTTGAACTAAACATCATGTAAGTTGATAGTAAATTATGCATCTTCTAGTTTTATTCTTATCTGACGTGTAATCCTCTTTAAACGATTCTTTCTCCTTTCAATTACAACTCTCCTTATTTTCCATATTAAGGGGATTGGTTACCCTTTTGTAATATCCATTGCATATCAGACTTTTTTTGCACATTCGGTTTTTCATATCAAACTCATGAAATGAGTATTATTATATCCATTTTTACAGAAGAGAGAATCAATATTCAGAAAATACTAGCAACTGGTCCTAAAATCAGCTAGAAAAATGAAGAAGCTCAATTTGATCCCAGGGCTAGATGACATGAAAGCCCATTCATTATCTATTCTTTTTCACCACAAACCTTTATAATCTTAGTAATAAAAACATGTCCAGAGAAAGCTTACTGGTAAGTTTTTTGTGCTTAATTTAGTATAAAGATGTAAAATTCTATAAATCAGAAAGCCTGCAAATAATATTTGGAGTGATACAAGAAATGCATTCCAGTTTCCAGTTTCTATTTCATTATCCGTAGCCTAAAGCACCTGCAACATCATAGGCAAACCTGAGGAGTTCTCTGTGGTGCTGATGTTGGAGGTGTGTGCAGGTAAGACAGCAGAGCTGTTGTATGCAGGTGTGCGGGTGACTGCTGGAGTGAAGGCTGTGTCTGCAGGAATGGTGCTGACTAGTCTCCTCCCATCGGGGACACCTGTAATCAGAAGGGCCATCAGCACTGTCACTTGATCCTATCACGCAAGGGCAGTAGTTAGACAACCCACATAAATATGATTACTGAAGCTAAGGCAGAGCAGGAGCATTCAGGCATAACTGCTGTATCACAATATATGCATTCTGCAAAACTGTGCTAAAAGCATGTGGGCTTGTGGGAAACATGAATCTTAGGGGCAGACAACTGGAAACCTATGCAGCTTTGTAATCAGGCTACAAATTAAAAAATATTTGGAGTCCCAGGAAGTAGCTTGGACAGCACAGGGAGACCAAGCTTTTTAGCTGAGAGTTGCTTTAGGCAATATTGAAAATACATTAGAGCAGCAGAGAGGGATGCTATCTTGGTGATGCAGATAACACGAAGACTAAAATGAAACTCTGCATATAAAAGACTGTGTTAAGGTTGACACAGGAGGAAGTAGGGCCTGGCACCTGCTGAGAACCTCGCATGAGTGCACCTCTCTAGGGAAGGATCTCTGTATGCAGGTGCTCAGTTTTAATTTTCTTAAAATAGAAACAATGGGCTCCTGCCTATTCAGTAGCTGAGCTCAGAGTTCTTTCTGGCTGAAGGTTACACTTCTACTTTCACTGGGTAAATTCCCTTACCAGAAAAATATCAAATTGGTTTCGACCCAATACACAGTATTGGTACATTATACTGAAATAATTCCCTTATTTTCTAATAATCAATGAGATAATAAGTATAGAATCTAGTGTTATAGAAGATTCACATTGTGCTCAGTTAAGATTTTTCCTTGTCAGGCTTCAAAGCACTTAATGTACATTATAATCTTCCTGCAGACAAATCACATCCTGAACTGCAATGTGACTAGTGCTATGGAAGTCATCATGGGAAAAGCAAAAAAGAAACATGAGCTATCCCCTATTCCAGAGCTTGTTTGGTTATTTCAGTGAGGATACCTGGGGTCATCAGTTCAATGATATGAAATTTTGCCCCTTTGCAGTGAGACTCTGCATTTCGGCTGTGAAACACATATGCACTTTCTGCAAATGGCTTTAATGTGCATATTCAGGCATCTTCCAATTGCTAATGGATTGCAGCCCCTAATTTAACACATTCCTTCTTTTGGAATTGGAAATACATCTTCCTCCTAATTGAGTTTAAGTTCTTAGTTGAGTCTACAAAACACCCACATTTAACTAAAGCCACCAAAGAGAATGAATAAATATCAATTCATCAGTTTTTGATCCCAAAAAGGGCTGCAGAGGAGTAGGAAAGTTTATTTATTTATACTTTTAAAATTCATTTAGACTTAGAACTGGCAGTCTGCAAAGTTTGAAAGCAGCCAGGTTTGTCTCTAGCCTTCTTCCACCTTCCTTCCTGCTCTTCTCTCACTTGCCTCTTCTTTCCTCCCATGCAACCCCTGTCCCCATGCGGTCCTGAGGTCCCCCTGTTTTCAACTTCTCCAGATTCCCTGCTTTACCTCCTCAATTGGAAGCCACATTTCTCTCCTTAGGTAGGTAATCTCAGCCATAGTTTAGGAATGGCATTTACAAGTTAACCGAGTTGAATCCTCAAAATGGATCTTTAATTAGTGGATTTAGCCACCATGAGAAGAAGGATTCTTTGATGAAGGCAGAGTAGACGAGTATGTGTGACAACCAGTCTCCAGGGGTCAGTTTTCTTTGGTTACTTTACAATTTCTTCCCCTCTACAACTTCTGAGTCTATGAATTTCCTGAAAGCACCAAATAGTCTATTGTGGTTCCCTTGGCAGCTGGCATAAGTGGAATGTGGCTGGAGGCGGGGACAGTTCTTCTAGTTTTTTAAAATGTGTAGGTTTCTTGTAATATTTTCATGCCAAGAAGACAGCATTAATCCTTCAAAATAAATAATTATGTTGTTTATGTGCTTAACTTCCATGTTTGAATTGTACCAGGAAGCACTACTCTACTACCAGGTGTACTTGGATGTTATTTCTTTAACATCCAAGTACTCAGGCCACTCAATTTACATATGTGAATGTGTGGACTTATGACCTGAGAAGGGACATGATTGTTTTATCTGTGGGACCAAAAAAAAAAAAAAATGGCACCATGATAGGATTTAGACGCTACTTTTGGAAAGATAGGTCAAGAATACTTTGTGTTGTTATGAATATAAAGATGCTTAATATGAAAGAATCTGGACAATTGGTCGAAAAATACAAGCAGGTATTTCTTTTTTTTCAATTTTTAAATATAATTTCATTCTTTAGTGCCTTTCATCAATAACAAGCAATCACCTGTTCTTCATGATTGTTTGTGAATTTGAGGTTTTAAAGACTCATTATTCTTTATTACTAGCAACAAGGTTTCACTGTACAATAACTGCCTAAAATAGAAAGAAACACAGAATATCATGAATAACTGGCTCTTCCCCAGCCCTTTTTGCTGTAGCCTCAATCTGCATTCTTTATTATTTCATAGCTGTTAGAATGTCCTGTGTTATGTGGGTAATTACGAAATTCCAACTATATCAACGAGCAAGTGCTAAACATTGAACAAGTGGCTGAATTTTTTCACACCCTTCTTTAATACAGGAAGTTGTCGTGTACTCCTCATATTTGTACAAGTCTAAAAGACACGCAAACCTGAAGGATCAGGCCTGCTCAGAGTAACCCTGAGTGTGGTAAGCACAGCGGTGCTGCTGAGTGTCTGCGGGTCAGTTCCTCCAGAAGAGGGCGCCTGCGAGTCGGTGTGCGTGGGTGGGGCAGGCGTCGGTGAGACTGGATCACCTAGGCAAGAAAATGAGATCATTCCATCAGTCTTCTCCACTGCAGGAGAAAATCCAAACACTAAGAGACTAAAAAGGAGCAAGTTGCCATCACAGTTACCAAACTGTGAAGTGACCCAATCTATTAAAATGTGCCTGCCAATTTTGAAGCTCACCTGGCAGGAAGATGACACCTGTGTTCCCAGTCCCCAGATTCCTGGGGGCTCCTTTAGCTAGAAGAAGCCTTAGAGGATTCACGTTTCCAGATTGTTTATGTGACTTTCAACTTTCTATGATCATTTCAAATTCTCCTTCAACTACAAACTGAATGCTGGAACATTTCCTTGTGGGCAGAATAAGAATGGGCTCCTCCAATAAACTAATGTCTCTTGATTGATAATATTTATTGCTAGGAGAAGGGTAGAACCAGTTAAACAAGTGTTTGCTTATATACACATGTGCACATACACACTCAGGTAACCATAGTTCGTGTACATTGCAACTATTTTGAATGGTGCATATTATATCATTAGAAGAGTGAACTAAAGGATTTTTCCTTGAGTTTATCAGTGAGCAAGAAAAAATTGGCTGCATTCTAAAATATAAATCAATCATAACCATAAATCAAATAGTGTATATTGAATTTGTTGTAGCAGATAACTGAAATATCACCTAATGGCAAGTTTGTTTTCTATATAATAAAATGTGTCCTTTTATTAGAAAGCAGAAGACACTTTTCCAAGCAAAATTTGCCATCAAATTAATACTGCCAAAATAAATTAGTATTTTAAGGGCTGGGGATGTGGCTCAAGCGGTAGCGCGCTCGCCTGGCATGCGTGCGGCCAGGGTTCGATCCTCAGCACCACATACCAACAAAGATGTTGTGTCCGCCAAGAACTAAAAAATAAATATTAAAAAATTCTCTCTCTCTCTCTCTCTCCTCTCTCACTCTCTCTTTAAAAAAATAAATAAATTAGTATTTTAAGATTATGTATCCTTGTTTCCAATTATTTCAATTTTAAATCTTTTTTCTTATATGCTCTCTCTGCAAATCTATGATTGTACATTGTTCAGGTAAAAAAGATAGTAAGTGGGAATAAAGAGTCAGAAATGTTTCAAAAGTGTGACTTTTAGTGTGTATGTGAAGTAAAACATGGAACCTTTAATATGGCAGACTCTCTGTGACATGGCTCAAAATAACAACTTATAATGAAATGTTCCACCTAGCATCAGAAACTCCATTCTCACATTGCTTTTGTAGAAACTTCAGGCAATGAGTTCAGATGTTTCAATAGGTTCTAGCCACCTCTCTGCTATTGGTGGCAGGAGGAAAAGATTAAATATCAGCCAGTAATTGCTGAAGAAGACATTATCCGTTTATTTAATGACTTATTAATATATTTCATCAGTATTTGTACTCAAAACACTGCAACATACTCTAAACAAAGTTTCTGTGACTGTGTTATATTGTTTTACAAATTAAGATAAATGGCATTATTACTAAGCAGTCACATAGCTTCGTCTCTTATCAGATTATGTCTACAAACCAGTTTGCTTAAGAAAATGACATTTAGCACATTGTTTCAGAAATACATGGGCAACTGTCCTGTTGGTAGACTTATGTACTGAATATACTAGCAGACTTAATATTGACCATCAAGTGAGATGGAATCATTGATATGTGAATGTTCTAAGGAGCAAAAGTACGTCTCACATCAATCTGATATTTTGCTATGATATTTTGCCTTAAATTACACTGTCAGGTCTTACAACTCGGGTTAATTAAAATAAATTTTAAATAATGCAAATATCTTTAGGAGAAACCCACATAACAAAACTGAGGTAACAATCCTCAGAGTAAATTTTTAAAAATAAACTGTCTATGTTCAATAATTTTCTGATGATATGAACATGGAATGGAACAAAGGAGTGGGAAGATTCTACTTTAGCTCTGATAAGGAGTTCCAATGTGTCCTGGGCTGCAGCAAACCTGAGTGAGTGGAGAGAATGATGCTGAATGTGGAGATGGAGGACACTGGAAAAACTTCCCCCTCCTGATTTTACTTGGGGCCTTTCCTCCCTCCCTTTCCCTCTTCCTAATGGCACATATGCATGACATTAGTCAATCAATATTTTATAGACACTTAATATTTCCCACACTTTATGCACTTGAATAAAATACATCCTTAGAAACTGCACACATAAAAAAGCTGTTTGATTACTTTAGAATATTTTTAAACAGATAAGTTTTCCCTAATATATTTCAGTTACGAACATTTTTATGTCAACCTGTCATAGCAAAAACATTAGCATCATCCAAAGGGTCCAGGGAGACTTGGCTGAAGGATCACCTGGACTAGGAGAAGATGTGGTCTCTGATGAGTCATTTTCTCTTTCAGAGATGCTTGCGAGTGAGGGGGTAGTGGTGGAAGTCAGTAAGGGGCTAGTTGGAGGCAGAGCACTGGTAATTGCTGTGATGTTCAGTCCTTCTATATTAATGGGAGATGGAAAAAAAGAAGAAATAAATACATGAATCATCCTGAAACACAAAGTCACCTGAATATACCAACTCTCTAGTCCATTATAATGTGTATGCCACACGTGTGTGTCATAGACATGTTGTGAGTGCAAATACAAGTGCATGCGGAAATACAATATGCAGACTTAGATAATAAACCAAGCTACAAAATAGTAGCAAGAGATAGAAGTGGGGAAAATGGTCTTAAAAACATCTTTCCTTTGCTGCCTTCCCATTAAATTTCTGGGTTTTTCAAAGCATTTGGATTCAGAAGGATGGAGAACAATGGGCAAAGATGCTTAAAGGAAATTTTTAAAAAACTTTTAGATGAAAATGAAGGAGAAAGATAAAGTCAGAAAAAGGTTATCAGGAGAAACAAGATTCCAAGAGGAAAAAAGAAAAGACAAAAATTCTAGATACACACAGATTTCTAAAAAAATAAATAAAATGTAATCAAAGCAAAAAAAAGTGTGGGTAAAGGAAAACAAAACAAAATTCACAAATAGGTATACAAATGACCCATATTTATGAAAATATCAACATATCTTCAACTTTATGATAACAAAAGAAACACAATTTAAGGTACAGAAGTAATATTTTCCACAGTTCAAATTTGCTTTAAAAAGAGGAGAAAAGTGACCAATTAATAGTGAAATAAGTACCTGCACAATTGATATGTATGTGCACTTGGGAACAATTTTCTTCAGGGTAAATTAGCACTGCATATGCAAGGCCTTTAAATTTGCCTGTGGTTTTTGAATGAACAAATCTATTTCTTTATGAAAGAATAGGGAAATATACCAAATTGCTTATTTTTAAACTTACATGTGATTTCTGGAATTCTAGAAATTAATGTTTTCTAATTTTTCTGTTTAACATGTATTAATTTCTTTGAATAGAAAATTATACATTTTCAAGTATTCAATTAATCAAAACTAAAATATTACACAATTACTGAAATTAATTCAGTTCAAAGGTTAGGTGAAAGAAAACGGCATAAATATGGGAAGATGGAAAGATTGGGAAAACTATAAAAGAAGTGGGGAGATGAGAAAAAGAACTAAAATTGAGATATTTCTGATTAGAAAATTAAGAAAATATAAATAGGAATGACAGGAAGAAACCCTAGTTTCATCCATTAATGCTGAAAGTAAATTTTCACTAAATATGGATAAAACCAATCTGAGTCATACTGAACTGCAAATACATGGGAAATATCACAGAATTATTCTGTGATTACAGAAATCCAAAGTCCTAGTGCACTTGTTACATGAGTTATTTTCCAATGATAATATTCACTATCTAGAATTATATAACCAAGTAACTCACAATTCAATCCATTTAGTAACAAACTTTCACTCATAATTATTTGCCAACATAACCAATGAAACAATGAGCCAGTAGCTACTTCCAGTCTTTGGAGTCCAATTGAAAGCCTAACCATAGTATTTTCCTATCTACTATTCACTGAATAAAAGGGAAGGAAGGTAAGGGAAAAGAAAAGAGAAGTGAAGAGGAGAGGAGAGCAAGGGAGGGAGGAAGGACTGAGCTTAATATTCTATTCACCAATGTTTGCTCACAATTCAGACATGGCAACTATTCATGTGTTATTTTTAGGTTAGATCAACTTTTGGTGTTGGCAGGATTCCAATGATCCCTTTTGCTCTGAGAGAAATGTTGCAACAAACTCTCTTTAGCATCCACTCCCACTCTTTTGTTAGATTTGAATTACAAGGAAACTTTAGAAGGAGAATCAGTCCAAACACCCAATATAACAAACAATGCTATGCGATTTTGAAGAGTGGCATTTCTTTTTTTTTTAATATTTATTTTTTAGTTGCAGTTGGACACAATACCTTTATTTTATTTACTTATTTTTATGTGGTGCTGAGGATTGAGCCCAGGGCTTCACATGTGCTAGGTGAGCACTCTACCACTGAGCCACAACCCCAGCCCGGAAAAGTGGCATTTCTAAAGACTTTACTTCCAACAAAGCAAATTCACTCCTGGTATGTGGAGCTTGGTGTTCAGAGAACTGTTCTCCCATATAGAAGTCTCCATATCCTTGCACATACTTAAGCTCTAGTTTCACAAATAGAAAGTTAAGATTAGGAAATATGCTTCAGTTGCCAATTTCACTTTGTCTCCAAACCATCTCTTTGATGAGATTATTGGTTCCGAGTGCTAACATTCTTGTTGACAATATTACGGAGAGAACATTCTCTTTTGCATAATGTGTTACAATTTTAACTTACCAGTTTTTATCATTTGAAGATTTATGACTGCAGAGTCAGGACAGAGAAAATGGAAGCTCCCTCACAATGGTACCAAGTCATCTACCATTTTAAACACTGATACCTTGTTCTACCACATATCCATCTCTCTACAAAAACAGTTGTCAATAAGATTGAGCATAACCTAATAGTCTATGAAAGAGGTGCTAACTTTCATTTGAGAAGATGTCCTAAATCAATCACAACCTGTTATTCAGGAAGGACCTAAATTCCATTAGACCTTTTGAAAATTAAAAGAATAAAAAAATAAAAAATAAAAAAATTTAAAGAAAATACTTCTTACACAGATTTGGGAGTGTTTTCATTAGTGTTGGAGTAGATTTTGTTTTCATTATTGGGAAAGAATTTTTGTTTAATGACAAAAATAATTCCTATAATTATCCAATTTTCAGAATATGTCAAATGTGCCAACTTTAGAATTGTGTGTTACAATTATTAAGTCAGAATTGTATCAGTGATTTACATAACTTCTCAGTGAATACTGTCAATTGTATTTTTAATCAGGAAATAAATAGTACATTTTCAATAATGATAACATTTAAGTTACATGATTTATCTTTAACTGCCTGCAATTTAATTTCTCAATTATTTTGTGTGTAACATATATTAATTTATTGGTAGAATTTTTATTCTTTTAATTTATTTATCTCAAGATTTGGACAGATTTTATGATCATTCATGCAGTTGTGATTTGAGTATTTGAAATGATTATTACAAAATATCTCAATAGTCAAGGATTTTGTATGCTTTGAAAAAGACAAATTACTCTTAAAGAATTATTATGCAAATAATTAATAGTTTATTAAGAATATATGTGAAAATTTAAATATTAATAAATTATAAATTTTTAAAAATATTAATTCTTAAATAAACATAATTATGTTTAGACTTCTCTTCAATATCTCAGATAATTTTTAACCCGCATTTAGACAACAAATATTTGTATTCTAACTTAAATTCATTTATTTGTAATGTTAAAATATTTAAAAGTAATGAGAATCCTGTCATGTGACTTACTGTCAACTTTAAGAGAAGTTAGTGCTTATATATGATAATGTATATACAACTTAATAATATGTTGAGGTACTTATCAAACCTATCTCATAAACAGGATGGAACAAGTAAATGTCAAGAATCATTCAGAATTATAAAACTTGTTCTTAAAATTATTATTTTGAATAATAAAAATATATCTATATTAAATATGTAACCTTTGAAATAAGAACATAAAATGAAGAAAATAGAAACATTGATTCATTCTTACCACCACTGAGAGAAGTTGAGATTTGCCCAACAAAATGGAAACAAAAACCTTTTAAAAAACTTCAGTTTACATATGCATGCAAGTCTATGGCAAATTTAAATTTACACATCATCTTTATATTAGAACATTTATAAAGTTTCAATTTTCAGTATTTTTAGTTCTTTGAAACTATTTTTTCTCTCCACATGTTTTAGAATGTGCCATAGAAGTACATAGGTGAAACATCTTATTTAGACTTTCAGGTTGGTGGCCAGCTGCTGGAAGTGGCATTAGGGGTTTCTGGATGCATTTAAGTCATGACCTCTAGGTGTATGTGTGGTTGGCATAGTGTTAGAGGAATAAGAATTTGGGATTTGTTTCACAGTCTTTGGATAGCCACTGGAGTGATGTCTTGAAGGTAGATGTAATGAAGAAGCATTTAAATTAAGATCAAACTTTTTGAGAATTGGAAAATGGATTAACAGATGACAAGATTGAAGACAGAAAAAAAATCATACGACTACAGGAAAGCAAATGAGAGACACAATATGAGGAAAATGGCACTCTTAAAGAAAGCAGGAGAAGAAAGGGTCCATGAAGCACTTAGGAAGTAGCCATCAAGACTAGAAATCTTTGGGAGCAAGAATGTGGGAGACTGTTAAAGAAAGCACTCATACTTATGGTTTTACATAAAAGTGAATTACAGTAGATAGGTCATGGAGAATTTCAGTATACTAAAAAAAGAAAGAAAAAGAAAATGAAAGAAGAGAATCTGATAAGCTTGAGATTCCATGTAAAAAATTTCAGTAGCATTTGAATGCAGAGGTTGGTAGCTCAAGATACACCTGGACAGGTACTATAGTTCAGCATATAGCTGGATATTGCAGCTATGAGGGCAAAGGAGATCCCCAAAACTGCATAAAATAAAGAGTCTCCAAAACAGAATCCTGAAGTTAAGTGGAAATTAAGAAGAAGGCCAGCAAATCTAACCAATTAAGTCAAATAACATGGGAATCTACTTGGAACAATTGGATTCAACATGGAGATTGTGAGATTGCTGTAAAGAACAGCTTTATTGGCACAATAGAAGCTGCATTCAGTCTAGAGTAAAGGCACATGTGTTTATCCTATCTTACTGAATGACAATCAAGAAGAATATTAAGTTCGTTTCCAAATGATATCTAACTGAGATTGTGAAAGGGAGCCAAGCATCAAATGGAATGAGGGATGGACTAGTATTTAAGATGTCTTCCTACCATGAGATATCATTTTCTGAGGACAAACTGATCTAAAAACATCTCTCCCCCTCAGAGGTGCCACCAGAGGGGTATAACTACAGTATTCTTCATCAACACTCAGTGGCTTAGGCCTTGGAATGAAATGTATTTTTATGTACACGTGCTGGTGGTATATGTGTATAACTGATGGGTACTGTGTAATTATTAAAATATGTATTTTCTTATTATGTTTCTCTACTTTTTCTTGATCATTCATTCTGATCACTCATTGCGTTACTTAGCAATGGGTGCATGCTCTGAGAGATGCATCATTAGGTGATTTCATCTTTGTGAAACACGATGGAATGTACTTTCACAATTTAATATCACTATAGCATCACTAGTTGATAAAATATTGTGGGGCCACTGTTGTATATTTGGTCCACTGTAGACCAAAACATTGTTATGTGGCACATGACTTTATTATTTTATATAGATTATGGGTAATTTTTTCCCTCTTCATGTTTAGTAATTTTTTTTATTATTCTTTTCCATATAAATTATTGTTATTTTTATTTTTTCTGTTAAACACCTATTCTCTCCTCTTATTCATATTTTTTTCCTCTTAGGTTCTTAGAATTCTATTGGTTTGCAAAAGTAGTAATAAAAAATAAAGTATTAGTATAGCATTAAAGAATAATTCTCGTGTAGTAAATGAATAGAAAAATATCCCTCATGGTATGGTAAAGGATACAGTATATCACCAAATTTGAAACACTCAAGTGGCTTTGAGTGTATTAATACATTTCAAACAATATATTTCTCTTTATCTGAGAAAGAGATGTGCTTTTAAATGTCTAAAATTATTTTTATACACTCCTTAATATCAACATGTAACTCCTTGAACCCTGAAATGAGTTAATTTGGTTCAGTTGGGTTCAACAAGAATTCATTGTTTTGAGGTCATGCTATCAGATGTGAAGATTGAATGTGACAAAGGTGTGGTCCTTGCCCTGGAAAAGTTTATGCTCCATGAGACACAACACCCAGTAGCCTACAAAGACATTTAATTCATGGATGAACCTGATTCAGACTAATGACTAAAATTCCTTCTGTGGGAGATTAGCAAGCATTGTAAGAGGAAGATCAGCAGCTATAACTAAAGAATTTTCCAGATAGTAAGTGGTGGATAAGTTAATTGTTGAATGGTTTTGAACATGAGTAAATTCAGAGTAGAAATCAACCAGATCTGACTATAACAGCTTTAGGAGAAAAGGTGAGGAGCAAGCTTTAGTGGTTCTGATAAGGAGGTTTAATTTTTTCCTGAGAGTGATACAAGCCATCAGATCAATGAATAAAGAAGAAATCAGGTAGTAAATCTGGTAACAGAGAAAAGAGGAATCCATGGACATGTCCCAGCTCCAACACTTATTTCACAGACTATTAGACTTTTGGGATCTGACCTGTTAGTTTGCTGCCATTTAAATATGTAGCATCAAGATATAGAATATTTTATAAAAGAAAATATAAGCTGTAATGTTTACTATGAAAGTGAGGAAATGAATGCTGGGGCAATATATGTAGTTAACTATTTTTAAAAGAAAAAAATTTTAATATTAGAGTAAGTATGCTAGAAATGTTTGCATCTAGTAGACTGTTCACTAGGCCTTATCTATGTTAAATACCTCAGAAAAATGAATTTAATTCCAAGCGGTTCATATGCAATGCATTTTAAAAGAAACTATGTAATGTACAGTATTTTAATCAAAGTTCAGAAAAGGAGGACGGAGTAAATTACTGAAATAGAGATTTATCTTTTTTAAAGACAGACCTAGAAATGGTATTATGTTATTATTATTAGTCATTAATAGTTACTGAGTGCTTAATGGATGCTATGCCCTGTACTAAGCCTTTTGCTTTTCTTTTTTTTATCTTAAGCATTGCAAAAACCCCATGAAGCTCAGAAAACTCAAGTGTCTTTGCAAGGCTAGTGCATGCTAGCCCAGGGTTGAGTCTGAGCCTGTTCGACTCTGCAGGCCATACTCTCAATCTGAGGCCTCCCTCTTCCCTCATAATTCTGTCCTCACAGGCTTTCTTTTTCATTTGGACTTCATAGCAAGGAAAATCTTTTAACACTATCTTAGGTTCTACGAGAATGTGTTTATTAATAGCTCATAAGTTAATTTTAAAAAGCATTTTAATCGGGATTTTCCTTCAGAGTACATTACTGGTAATATTAAAAATACTAAAATAAACTTGACCCTGATAATGGATATTCAGATTCAATCATAATTTGCTGAATGAATTCTATAAACAAGGTACAGAAAAAGATTAGGAAAAAATGAAAGATTTATTAAACTTATTTACTATAAGATACTCTCATGACCAGGAAGCCAACAAAACTATAGTGAAAAACAAAAGTATTAAAAAATTTACAATCCACAGGCCTCTTGAGAAGCTGTGAAAGCTTCTGAGGCTTGGGAATAGAATTATATATATTTCTGGCATAAATGTGTTTAAATACTCAATATTTCCCCAAATCCTTTCATCTTTTATGCAAATAGAAAAAAATTTAACATCCCTGGAAAACAAAATAATTCCTTAAGTTCTGACATATTTTCCTTTCTTTGTTCATGCATACTTTCCATAAAGTGTTCTCAAATTGAACTTACATTTACATGTGTAGTCATTTACCTCTGAAAGCAATTTTAAATTCTTCTACCAAGTTGCTATATTAAAATACTGTAGCTTATGTTTTTTTAAAAAATTTTATTTACATGAGGTTTCAAGCTTGCACCTACACACCTATACCTACACACACACACAAACACACACACACACACACACACAAACACACACACACACACTCACTTTCATCTTTTTTAAAGAAAATCCCAAGACTTCAGCATTACCTGTTTAGACTCAATATAAAACCAAAATTACTTGTTCTCATGGCCACAAATTCCCTACAAGCATATTTTCAATATTAATAAGATTTTTTTATTCAACATGATACATGACATGAAAATTTTTAACTACTCAAAAAAACCTCATAGAATCACTATAATTTAAAAAAAAATTGAAAAGATCACTCCAAAATTCAAATCAAAGTACTTTGCAGCCACATCAGCAGTACAACTTGAAATAAGACATTAATTTCCATAGTCTGTATCCATTTGAATATCTAAATGTAAACTTTTTTAAATTTTTTTTTAAAAATCACAAAAATTTGTGAATCTCAAAATAGGAGCACACAGGTGACCTACATGAATCACCTGGTTAAAAATACTGAATATCTAAGGGATAGTCAAAGGCAATCAGTGCACTAACAAATTCTTCCGTAGAGATGGTCTCTGCATATGAAGGTAGAGGATAAATGACATTGCTTAGATACTTAGAAGAAACTATCTGCATTTTGAAATTTTTCCTAAGTTACATGAGCAATGACTTTCTGTTTAAATTCATGTATGCAGACATCATCAGAATATTGTTAAAACCATAGGTAGAAGCACCTGGGATGAATCCTTATTTTCATACCAAAAGACCTAAAAAGATCAGTCGTGTGAGACATTTAATTATTTCACGTACTATCCATTTAGCTGCAATACATGGTCACAGATTAATCTGGTTGAGCAATCAAAGCAAATGAGCCAATGTAGTTATCTCAGTTGTTTGATGTATGTATCCAGCCCTATGCTCTTTATACCCTAGCTCCTGAGTTACTTAAAGTAACAATCTTCTGTTACTTAAGTAAGTAGGTCTGGTAAAAACAGAATCTTTGCATAAAATACTTAATAACCAATGCATGATAAGTACATATCAAATACTATCTTATATTAATAAATTAGGATTATGATGTATGCAAACTGTATATATGAGCAATACTGTGAAGAGATGGCAAATAAGTAAAGAAAACTACATAAAATAGTAGGGATTAAGTGAGCACATGTCAAGATGTATGACAATTAAAGAGAGAGCCTCAGTTTTTCTAAAGAATGAACTGCATAGAGTTTTCCTTTAAATTCTATTAAATACATCAAATAAGTATAATAAAATGGAGCACAGTGATATTTTCAGTGTTTCTATTAATTACAGAAACATTTTGGCTTTAACCTTCTGGGGACACAATGTTCTACACATTTTTCCCCCCCACACAAGTGCCCTGTATCTTCATTATGTAGGGAGAGCAATAGTTAGTAATATTGCAGTAGGTGGCACTAGAGCACCAAAAATCTGTAAATCATTCAACCCAGAGCTCTTTTCCCCATTATAATCCTGTTGTGAATCACCAACGGAATTGACTAGATACATTAAACACATAAAAATGTAGATAACAGAACACTTGATCTTCAAAGCAGCGTTATTCTAACACATGTATTGTTACTGAATTTACCTTTCCCAATATGTTTCCTTTACAACTCAAAATGTTTAAATGATTGCAAATCAAAGTTGCCTTGAAGTCACACCCTTAAGTCCCGGATCAGAGATTTCAGCAAGAACCAGGGATCAATTTGAGTGGAATGGCATTTCAAAAGATGTACCTGGGCTTTAAATACCACCCCTTCCACTTCGCTTCCAAAAATAAATAAATAAAATAAATGGAAAACCATTTCCAAGGGGATTTAAGCCTGTCTAGTTGGCAAATCGAAGAGAAGTACAAGGACAGAAGGGTGAAACAGAATAGATGAAATACATGCTTATTCTAAATATTGGTCTAAAAGGATTGGAGGCATGCTCTGAAGGTGTAGAACACATACCTGACCTCCATAAGCATAACGGCCATGCAAAGTGGAAAAGCTAAAAAAAAAAAAATTAAGGTCAGCTAGAACTGATATGCACAGCTGTCCTTTCTTTGTATGCCATGATAATAATAAATCATATAAATAAAAATTAAAAATTCTACTTTTATTTACTCTGTAAACCTGGCATATGATCCACAGATAATAAATCCAACAAATTGTATCAGATTAATAAGTATCGATAGGACAAAAATCTTGTGCATATGATAGACAAGCTATTATCAAGATTTCGGAGAATCAGAGGAAGTAGCCTTTCCTTCATCCATTATCTTGTCAGAAAATAAAATTTTGATAGACATAGCTCACTGAAATATTTTTATATATCAAACACTATGCACATCTTTTTCTCTGTGCATGTGTGCATATTTTTAATTTAATCATCTAGGTAAGTCATTCAGCAATTATTTTACATATTTTGTAGGGAATTAAACTGTGAATTAAAGGACTTCAGCAAATTGCTCACAGTCATACAGAAGAAGTGTAAGATTTGAAGGAGTGTCTAATTAACACTTACTTGCTTTAGGCAGACTCAATGTTAAAAGAGTAGTTATATTATTGTTATGTTTGGAATCCTTTGTGTAAAATAGTTGCTGTATATTAGCAGAGAATAATTCAGAGATTTCTACTCACAGAAATGATTCAGGATGCTAATGGTATGTATTGACATGTGTTCATCCAATAGATAAGGAAACTAAGGCTGAGAGAGTTTTTGCCTTTCTGATTTCATTAAATAAAGTTAAGGCTGATGAATTTATAAGTTTCATCAAGGCCCAGAAATTTTCAAAATAATTTTTTAGGCCTCACTCATAAATACAAATGGACATCCAAGACAGATTAGACCAAAGCCTCCCACAAGGAGATTAACACAAGATAAACACAGGTGGACCTTGGCAGAAACAGACAATGCAAACAAAAATCATAAAACCAACTCTAATTCATATTTTCAGAAATGAGGTGACATTGCATCCATGAACAAAGAATAAGAGCTTAAAAAGAGCAACATTTCAACATCAAGGTCAAATGGATATTGGCTAAAATCTTAAAAAGCAAACCAAAAAAAACATAAAACAAAAAGATAACTATTTACAAATGGCACGATATTATCAAAGGTGGAAAATGGGGGTTGGAAAAGAACTGTTCTTTACTATAGGAGTTGAAGTAATTGTCTAAATGTTCAAACACTTTTTATATAAAAATACAAATAACAAAGAAAAATATCACTATGTAAGAGAGTTAGGGATAAAAGGATGAATGTTTACAGCCTTGGGGTTAAAAAATCAAATTATTTATTATTTTTAAATATAGAAATTGTGTTCATCTCTCTCCTAAATAATTATCATGCATAATATTGTAAATATTATTTTTCACTTGTGAGTCAATGTGAGTATGCACATACTTTAACCTAGAAAATTAATCATGCACTTACAAATCTTTTATATTTGTCTTAAAACTCTATGTAATCAATTTTAGAAATAGGTATGAAAAAGTGGTTATGTTCCATTTTTCCTATCTTATAATATTTATTAATAATTCATGGGGAATCTAGATTATCACTTCCTGCTTGCTAATGGGGAAACAGGTCTCTGATTTAGATTCACGTGCCGTAAAAAGTCCCATAGTTAAAATACTTTTAAAAGTAATTCTACATGCCCTTTGGAAAGATTCATAAATTGTATTAGCATATTAAAGGCATAGATAAGTTTATGTAGTTTCCTTTAACCCAGGATCTCCCAAAAGTATTGGCCAGAAGTCACATACTCATAGAACATGCACAATGGAATGGCAGTGTTCTTTTGAACGTAGCTCATGAAATTCTCATTTGTATCAGTTATGTGTGTGTGTGTGTGTGTGTTGGTATGTCAATATTGTAACCCTGATTAATACAAAATATCAATCTTCTATTGCATAATCCTAGCTATGCATAAAATTGAAAGTACAGATTACTGGGCTCCACCTCTGGAAATTCTGATTGAGTAAATTTATGGTGTGAAGTGAACCATGTTGTTTTTTTCTTAAACTTCAGTGATTACAATGGGGAACAAGAGTTAAGAACAATTGGTAAAGATGTCTCCTTAACTATATCTATATACTCATTTTTTTAACCCAGATGTCTTTTAATACTTTAATTTCCATATTGTTTTTTATTTTTATAAAAATGCCTTATTCTCGTTACTCTAAATCCAGGGACATATACTTTACTTATACATTGCACTTCAGAGAACAAAAACCATTAACTGTACTAGTCTGTTGGTATGGTTTTGTGGCTTTTCATGTCCTCTAGAATGGCTAAGGTCATAGTCAAAGAAATATAAAGAAATACCAAAGTACCTTTGCACAAGTGAAGAAATTGTCTGATCAATGTCTTCAGTCCTATTAATAATAGTTACTGTTTAATAAGCAGCTACCAGATGGATGGCACTGTGCTAAATAACATTACGTATTATTTTATCTAATTATTATAGGACTCCTACAGAGCAGATAGCATTATTTGTTTTTTATAGATGAAGTGTCAAGAACATAAATAAATATGAGCAAGGCTAAAAAACTCATAGGAAAGTAAGTGTAGATTTCAATGCATATCTGATTCCAAAAAGCCCATGCTTGTTCAACCACACTGTGCTACAGGGAAAAAGACCGAGGGCTAAATTTACTCCTTGTGCCAAATAGCTATGAGGAACTCAACAATAAGTAAAATACCATGTATGAACATTGTTCAAACTGTCACACATTAAAACTTATTGTTAAAAGAGCACAAACTACTAGACGATAATTGTAAAAGAAGGAAATTCTTTCAATGTAGCATAAAAGGGGAAGGACAAGTGAACAGACCTGCCTGTGACAAAATAAAGCAATCACATGAACTTGTGCGTCCTTGGTGTTTTTACCCAAATCATCAAGGAAGAAAAAGCAGTAAAACGTGCTTGAAAACGTGTTGCTCTTCTCATGTCTATGCTTTAAATTAAAACAAAAGCAATAAAAAACCTTTGCTCACAAAACCTGTAACTTGTAAGGAACAGGGTAAGGGGGTAAACAAGTGAAGAGGGTAGGGGGCACCGATTTCATCTAGTTCTGCTCAAGATTATTCACAACAGCACCCACAAACTTTTCTAACAACCAGGAGGCAGATTAAAATTATACTATGTGTGTGCATGTAAACTAAACACAAGACAATAAAAAATAAACAGAAAATAAGTGCTAGGTTATTGAGAGATCTCCTAACAAACCAGTATCCATATCACCCATAGGATCAAATGTCCACCAAGCCTGCACCATTTGCAGCCCTCCAACCCCCCAAAGCTGAGGAAAATCCAGCAAAGGCTGATAAATGCACCACTAATTTCTTCTCGTTTCCCCTCCACACAAATGCTGAACAGCAACACTTGGGTTACTTTCAAAATCATTAAAGAAACCTGGCATAATGGGGAAAGCTACAATTTGAAAGAGAAGAGGTTTTCAGTGTGTTGTTCTCACAGACTGCTGTTTGCACAGCTAAAAGCTCACAGCAGTGTCTTTACTGCCCTTGTGGTTTCTCCTCCTTTCGAACTTCTGTTTTTCTTATTCTGAGTCTTTATAGGAAAGGAAGAGGTGTAGCTCATGCGGTTAAGCACACAAGCGCTTCCAAATGGTGCAACTGGTTGCCATAGCACTAGCATAATCAGCCCTATCTCAGGGTAAAAACCACAACTTCTCTAGTTTGTGTAGAAGCTGTCTGGTTAGACATTTAACTGCTACATAATACTGAATTTCAGGGTGATTTGGTTTGGCTTCAGTGAAAATATATTTCAAAAACAAGATTGATTTTTATTGTGATTTGGTACCTTTCAGGAGCACTTCATTTTGAAAAGCATTCACAATGCTATTTTAATAAGAAGAAAATATTAAACTCCATTTAATCTTCAATAATGTAAAAAAAAAAATACCCTTTCTTTGGCCAGCAATTACTAGTTAGTTGTATAAGGAAATTTTGGAGAAAAAAGGTTATAGATGCGTATGTTTAATTGTGAATTGAATTCATATTTTTTAACCTCAAAAGTATGAAATGATCTAACATAATCTAGGCAAGGATTTTTCACCTTTATGCAGAGTCCTCTTAACATCCTATGTGAAATATTACTTTACTAGTAGAAAAATACCACATTGCACCCTTCACAAGCAAATGTACTGAGATACCTAAGTTAAGTGACTTTTTAAATATGGGACTCAACAGTCTCAAGAAAGTCACTGCTGGAAAAAACAGAAATTCGTAGGGACCTTTTCTTACATGCCACATTAACTGATACCCTTTTGTCCCGGTTGGTGACAATTTTCCATACTGAATATTTCTACCAATTGTCTTATGTCTTCACTAAATCAGTGTTTCATGATAACTAAAATAATATATCAGCCTTTGCATTCATTAATAAGCCTTAGAAAATATCATGAGGTCCTCTTCATTTACATTTGGGCAATTCTGGCTACATTGGAAAAGCTTTTTTTCTGTATTGAAAGGAGAAGTAGAAGAAGAAGGAGAAGGAGAAGGAGAGAGAAGGAGAAGAAGAATCGAATACCTCCAATCCAATACATTATCTCACATAATATTCATATTGTCCCTATGAGATAAATATTATTACTTTTGTTTTATACATGGTGAAAGACAGACCTTTTAAGTAAATTGCTTCAAGTACAGAGTAAGTAACAGTGCAATACCTCAGTCCCATGTCAGTCAGTCTGCAAAGCTCCTGCACTTCTTGTTAAATCCATAAAGCTGCTTCCCGGGAGTGGAGAATTCTGAGCATTCATTTCCCAACCTTGTCCTGCGCTTGGGCACGTAGTTCTTGAATACCTAATAACTGGAAGCTGTGTTTCCTTTTCCTTTCCATTGCCTCTACGCTACTTTAGCTAGTCCCCTTCAGTCACCTTTGTACTGATGACTTCCTCTGTCCCTTCCCCATGCCTGCTAGACATCAACCTCTTTTTAAATATATGGATGTTTCTTTACTATTAAAATGTTTTAGTAGGAGATTCTAAAATTTTTATCATTGACCTTACATCAGTTCCTCATAAAGGTAAAGAAAGACTGTAATATCTACTTACGAGGCTGTCTTGTCACTCAAATAAGACCTTAGCAATGTGTTCAGTAAATGCTAGTAATTATTATTATCTCATATCACTGCCTTCCCATATTTGACTTGCTAACTCAATTTGTGCCTCTGAAAGGCACAGATATAATTAGCATCCTTTGTGTTTTGCACCATGGTTTATGTGAAAAAAATAATAAATTTTAAAATGTTCACCATAAATATAGCTTGTGCCTAGGTTCTCACAGTATGAAAACTTTGAGCAATAAAGTTTTGAAACTCATTGTAAGAAATGACATGTGTAATTTCTCATTTCATAAGATGGTATTGCATTTCCTCTTGGCATTTTCATGTGTTTTGAATTTTCATACATCGCTATATTTACCTTCCTGCAATGAAGAACAAAATGCAAAACTGTGCCCCCAAATATAAATACTGTTGTGAAGAAAGAACTGAACCTTGTATCATACTTAATGGACCTGGTTTTGAATCCCAGCTCAGCCAATTAAGACCTTGTATAAGTTAAATACCCAGCAATCCCTGTACTGGATACGTACACAACAATAATGAAATCACTATGAAAGAGACTTCTGCACTCCTGTGTTCAATGCAGCACTATTCCACAAGATATGGAACCAGCCTACATAGCTATCAACAGATGAACCGGTAGAGAAAAATGTGGTACACACACATAAGGAAGCATTACTCCGCCATAAAAAGATGAAGTTCTGTTACTTGTGACAACATAGAAAAAGATAGCTACAGTTAAATACGAGGAATAAGTTCTGGTATTCTATGACACAGTAGGGTAGTATTGTAGTTGACAATAATGTATATTACAAAATAGCTAGCAGAAATGATTTTAAATATTTAAGGTGATGGACATGCTAATTATCCTGACTTGATCATTACGTATTGCACATATGTATTGAATCATCCCTTTATGGCCCATAAATTTCTATTTGACTTAATAAATAAATTTGATTATTGTGTCAGTTTAAAGTGAAATAAAATAAATAACATTGTGATCTTTGTCTGTAAAACAAGAATCACAATACCCAGTAGAAGTATGAGTTAGTATGAGGGTTAGAAGATCCACAAGTAGAGTTGAGTAAATTACAGTTGTCCTTTTAATTGTCACGCAAAATTTCATTTTCCAACTAATTTTGAATTTTATAGGCATCTAAATGTGCCTACTATCTTGAATTCTGATTTCTTCTTAATTCTACTGTGATTATGCAGTATTGATGAGCAAAAAAGAAAAGCCCTCGAGTAATGGTCCCAGATGATGGTATATAGAGTGCCCTCCCCATAGCTTGAATGTGTCCATCATGTTCAATGCTGTATTTTATCATATTTCTTTCACATTTTCCTGCATTCCTTGGAGGGCTTTAAAGAAATTCTATCAAAAGCAGGGCTTTTGAGTAATAATAAAGATATCAAGCCCTAACAACACATGATTTTTTGGTGGCCACTCACATGTGATTCTGTCTCAATGCAGTGGGAACAGCTGCCTCCCGTGGGTTCTGAATCCCAGCCCTCCTTTGTAAAGCAGCTCAGAAATGATGCCAAAGCCAGGCAGTTTCAGGGACCCAGTTTGCTAACAATCATTCAGAAAACTTCCTCCCAACCCTCCTCCCCTCACTGACTGACACAGATCTACCATCTGTTTCTTAAATTTGACAGCCATATAAAAAAATGTTTTTCATAAGTTCAATGAAAAAAGACATGGCTTCTTTTCAGATTCACATTATAGTTCCTGTTGATGGGCTTAAGTATTCTCACATCAATAGGACAACTTACACTGAGTTGAACCTACACTAGAACAGTAAGCAGCAGGCTAATGCCTTTGAAGTATAGCTCCTCTAGGTTTGGGTCTGCAAGGTCCAGGCCCAACCTGGGCACTCAGAGCACCTCAACACTCCATGCATACAACTAAAATCTTGTGCATTGAATTACTTAAAAACAAAACAAAACAAACAAACAAACAAAAACATAAAAACAGTTACATGACTACATGACTTTAGAAACATTTGGTGAGTGGGGCATAGCAGTAGTCTATAAAATTACTCATTAAAGGTCTAGTTTCATTTCTACCATTTCTTTTATCATTTTTTAACATTAATGTGCACATTTTAATCCCAGATAAGATCTATAGCCTTGATTTTGAGGAAGGAAGGAATACTCTAAGGAAGGAATGATATTTTGGTCATTGGCAAGGTTTTGAAATTATAGTTCCAATGTTTTCTAATGTTATCTCCTTTTAAATGAAATTAGCAGATAACAACAGAAATTTCCAGTAATGCAGCAGCTGGACATTAATAAATGGATAGTTGTCTTTCTTTTATAATGATGAGATCTCCTAGGGAACATGGACTCTATGTTTCAAATTTTCATCAATAACATACATACCTTAGTAACATATCTAGTTTATAAATATAGACAAATATTTTTGCGTATGATCCATAAAAAGAAAATCCAGTTCTTGACACAGGATGTTATTTCTTGACATAAAGCAAAGAGCAATTAGGGTCAGCAAGTTCTATGGAAAATCTTATGAAGAACTAGGCTTCTTTTGTTTCTCTCTCTCTCTCTCTCTCTCTCTCTCTCTCTCTCTCTCTCTCTCTCTCTCTCTCTTTTGCATTATTTTGTTTCTTTATCATAATATAATCCTAGTAAGGTGGAAGGTCAGGCTAAAAGGAGATAGATTCAAATTTTATTTTCTTAAAAATGTAGGTTTTTTCCCACACAAATTAATTTCATCTTGAAAAAATACAATTAATATTTTCATAAAATGCCTAGAAATAAGAAGTGTCTAAAATTTTCGAAGGCTACTACAAAATTTATTACTGTCATTCTAATGGCAGGCAAGCTTTTCACTTTGCTATGTTGTTAGCACAGTGATTTCTCTTCATTTGCATTGCTTTTACCAAAGAATGCATGTAGCTGAGCCACACACCATAGATTTCCATTTTGTTAAGTACTAACTTTGGTGTCACTGAGAAAATTAAATGACATGCTGTTGGTGGTAATATTGTAAGTTACTCCAACCAAAATAGAAAGTTGGTTTTGAAAGCTCAGCATGGTGGCCTGTAATCCCAGAGGCTCAGGAGGCTGAGGCAGGAGGATTGTGAGTTCAAAGCCAGCCTCAGCAATAGCAAGGCAATAAGAAACTCAGTGAAACCCTGTCTCTAAATAAATACAAAATAAGGCTGGGGATGTGGCTCAGTAGTCTAGTGACCGTGAGTCTAATCCCTGGTACCAAAAAAAAAAGTTAGTTTTGATAACAAAGTTCTCTTGAAAATTATTTGCAATTAATAGGATAAAAGTTCATGTTTAAGAAAAGGAGCATAAAAGTTCAATTTGTACAGAAGACATCCTAAAATTCAGAGATATTCTACAAAACATCTGACTCTTTAAAAAGTTTCAAGGCCATATGAGTCAAAGAAAGACTGAAAAACTGTTATATATCAGAGCAAAGTAAAGATACATTGATTAACAAAGGCAACATGGTTTCCTGGATTGGATGACGAAGTAGAAAAAGGGAATTGTTAGAAAAAATAGATGAGATCCAAATAAAAACTGTAGTTTAGTTAATAGCATTGTGCAATGATTTTTTTCTTAGTGTTAACAAACATGCCCTTTAACAAACATTAGAGGGAGCTGAGTAATGAATGAATGAAGATTCCATGCATTACCTTTGCAACTTTTCTGTAATCTAAAATTATTCCCAAATTAAAACCTTTCTTTAAAAAAAATGCATGGTTGTAAATAGTTCAGAGAAAGAAGAAACAACTTTTCTTTCATTTTTACAGTTGAATGGTTTTGAGACTGGACACTCTCATAGCACATCTGGTATATGCTTGAATCACAGCCCCACTTAGGACACCATCACACAGATGTTGAAGATTAGCTCTACTTAAAAGACAATGTTACACATCCTGATGTGTTTAAGGGGTCATAACATTTCATGACTGAAAGATCATAAAGCTTACCCATCTATCTCCCTAATACTTAAAACTGTTCTATAAAATTCCCATTCACTGGTTGTGAGTTTATTCTTAAATGCCCTAATTGGAAATACTCTTCTTGTTCTTCCTGACTTGCCAGCATCCATTACCTAATTGAGAGGATGAGCGTGAGATGCTTCCCCAGGAACTCCTAAACGGGAGCGCGGTCTTGAGGCCAGCTGAGCAGTGTCACTCCACTGCAGCAGGACAAGGAAGCAAATGCAAAACCAATGAAGGCCTTTGTTTTAAGAAGATAGAGCTGGATGAAATAAAAAACACAAACATACTTTGGTGTACAGGGGGCTGGAGTTGTGGCTCAGCGTTAGAGCGCTCATCTAGCATGGTCAAGGCCCTGAGTTCGATCCTCAGCACCACATAAAAGTAAAATAAAGGTATTGTGTCCAACTACAACTAAAATAAAATAAATTGGTGTACCAAAGGAACTCACAAATGCCTACCAATGAAGGAAGGAAGGGTTTTTATCCCCTAGTTGTATACATAAACCGCCCACATGGAAAAAGTCATTTAATTAAAACCGTATTCAGGGGGAAAGTAACACTTCACAATTTCAAATTCTTAAATTGGGTTTGCTTTATAAAAATACTAACAAAGTAAAGAAAAAAATCATAAATCAAAAGTCTTTTTTCTGCTGCATTTTCAGGGACATCTTTTTTCATTCTGCTTTAGTCTTTCACCACACCTTGTTTATTTTTCTCAGTATCACAGGGACAATGACAAAAATGAATTTTATCATTTTTCTGGATTTAAAAAAAACTTGAGGATGGGGCTATGTCTTTATAATAGAAATAAGCAAATACTTATTTTCATTTGTTTAAAACAAACTCATCTCTATTCACCCCCCCCAAATATTTTCAAATGCCCATCATGTATAAGATGCTGTGTTTGAAACTGTGTATTCATAGTCTTGGCCACAGCTTAAGGGAGAAAATAGATCACATAGGCACAGTCCCAATCACTAATATATACACCACACTCAATATGTATCAAGCACTGCACTAGGTACAGACAATATTTATATTTCCCATATTTATCGCATCTCAGATAGGATGTTATGCTCATTGTAGAAGAAAAGCACAATACATAACTTGTCCTCCATCATTCAGCTTCTTAGTAGTAGAGACAGGATTTGCTGCAGAAAGTATGACTTGAGGTTAATTCTTTCAGTCATTAGATTATAATCATATTACAAAGTCATAAGCATGATAGTGTCTTGGGTCATATGGAAACGGAGAGAACAAGTGCCTGAGAAAGGGAACATCTAAGTTAAGAAAATTGTGTGGGAGTTAAGCAGGAAGAGAAGGCGATTTTTTCAGGAAAAGAGAACTGTGTGGCCCCAAACTGAAAGTCTAGGATATTTTTGAAAGTAATCATTGTTCCTCAAGGTTGAAAATCATGGTTTAAGGTAAAAAGTAATGCTAAAAATATTTCTGGGGGAAAATGTGATGTTGGTGATGAAGGGCCTCCTATTACAGACTGAGAAATGAGAACATTATCCTCAGGATTATTGTAGAACTTTAGGTGGGTGAGCAACTCAATTGTTGTATACAGAAGGGAGATTAGGGATGTAAAATGGATCAAGAGGCTGTAAAATATTTTATCAATCATGCACAATTATCATTTTTAAAAACTTATATTACACACTAAGGAATTTCTTTGTTTATTTATTGGGTACTAGGTGTTGAACCCAGGGGCGGGGCACTTAACCACTGACTCACATTCCCAGTCCTTTTTTTCATTTTTAATTTTGAGACAGGGGCTGGGGATGTGGCTCAAGCAGTAGCGCGCTCGCCTGGCATGCGTGCAGCCCAGGTTCAATCCTCAGCACCACATACCAACAAAGATGTTGTGTCCGCCGAGAACTAAAAAATAAATATTAAAAAAATTCTCTCTCTCTCTCTCTCTCTCTCTCTCTCTCTCAAAAAAAAAAAAAAAAAAAAAGAGACAGGGTCTCACTAAGTTACTTAGGGCCTCAACAAGTTGCTTAGGGTCTCGCTAAGTTGTCGAGGCTGGCCTTGAATTTTTGGTCCACCTGCTCAGCTTCCAGAGTTGCTGGGATGTGTGTGCCATCATACCCAGTTTAAACCTTAAGGAATTTATTATTAGTAAAAACTAAAGTTAATATCATGGGCAGAGTGATAATATCAGGGCCCAGATTCCTTCAACCTTTTTGCACTGACTTCCACAGGGTATGATTTAATTGCCTTCTTGGTCTCAAAATGACCAAGAATCATAGTCTCTTAAGATAGCATTAGAGCTGAGTATAGTGGTGCATCCTGTAATCCTAGCAGCTTGGGAAGCTGAGGAAGGGTTATGCAAGTTCAAAACCAGCGTCAGAAACTTAGCCAGGCCCTAAGCAACTTAGCAAAACACTGTCTCAAAAGAAAAAATAAAAAGTGCTGGGCATGTGGTTCAGTGACTAAGTGTCCCTAGGTTTGATCCCTAGTGCCAAAAAAAAAAAAAAGAAAGAAAGAAAGGAAGGAAGGAAGGAAGGAAGGAAGGAAGGAAGGAAGAAAGAAAGAAAGAAAGAAAGAAAGAAAGAAAGAAAGAAAGAAAGAAAGAAAGAAAGAAAGAAAGAAAGAAAGCCAGCCTTAGAGACAGAAGAGGGATCTTGTCTTTCCTTTGTCTCTTCAAGATTGAGGGAAGAGTTTCCCCAAACCTCTTTCATGTTTCATTGGGCTAAATAGCATCACCACCAAAGGAAATGAAGTCACCATGATTTCCTTTGACCAAGCAGGAAATAACTTGGTAGCAGGGAAACAGCATGATCCAGTTGAACTTCAAGTCACATGGAGGGCTTAAGTAATTAGGTAAATGCAACCCTCCCCCAATTTTTTAACTGAAGATCCCATTAGCAAGAAAAACAGAGGTATGAGGATAACAATCCCAGAAACCACTGCCAAAATGCAAGTGACCCAAATCAAAGTTGTGGCAATGGAAGTAGATAGAAGTAAACATGTTAAGAGAGATGAAGAATACAGGATTAGTACTTTATAACTGAATGTACTATATTAAGAGATAAGGAGAAATTCAGCATATACCCTAGACATTTAGCATGAGCAAGTATGTGGAAACTGATATAATTCACTAATAATAGGGAATGAAAGCAGAGTGGATTAATGGAGGATTTTGAGTTCAGTTTTGGTTTTGTTGAGTGTATGATACCAGTGGGACAGCACTGGGAGTGTATAGTTGGATCCCTTACACAGGAGAGGCAGCAGAGCTGGAGATGCACACGTAAAAACCATCAACTCACAGAAGACGTACTAAGCAATGGCAGAATGTGATGTAGTGTGGGGACAGAGATGAGGCCCTAAATGGAATATATACCAACACCAACATTAAGGAGCTAATGGAGAGAAAGGACTGAGATAAATAAGAAAACTAAGAGAAGATGGTTTCATGTTTTATGAAAACTAGAAAAGAATTTCAAAAAAGGAAACTGTCCATCATGTCAAATGTCTTTGAGAGATAAGGTAAAGTAAATGCTTATATTTCATTGGTTAAAAACTGAGGATTCAGGGGAGATGATATTGGTTATAAGTGTGTAAGTAGTTTCAGGAATGTTCTGGAAGAAGAAACCAGAAAGTAGTAGGTGGAGAAGAGAATGGGAAGTGAGAAAATGTAGATTGTTATGCTAGAAAAAAATCTTTAAGAGTTTGTAAAGCAGGATAAAAGGCTAGAAAAGAGTAATTAAAAAGCAACTTACAGTGGAGAGATAGTATTTATTTATTTTTTAACTGCACTGCCATTATAATTCTCTCAAAAATGTTTTTATGATTGTGTGTGTTCATGTGTATATATGTGTATGTGTGTGCGTGCGTGCGTGTGTGTGTGTGTGTGTGTGTGTGTGTGTGTGTGTAGTTCAGGAGTAGATGACAGGAAAGTGCAAGGTTTTAAAACATAATGTAAATATTTCCGGAGTATATTACATAATAAATGCATAAATTATGTCTTAAAAATTTAAGTCTTTGCTTTTATATATGTAAGTACTGAATGTGTCCAATGCTATTTTGTGTTCATTTTTCTATGTGCTTCTTCAATGGTGTTTTGTTTTATTACTACTTCTTAAACCCCATGCCAGTTAGCTTTCATATTTAGGAAGTTCAATATAGTTTTCATACCTACAAAGGTTATATAACAGTGCTAAATAAATATTTCATCATGAAGATTTTGTTTTCCAGTGTTTTTCCTTAAAAAAGCTAAAGAAAATGAAAAGAAACACTTCTATTCGGTATTTTTAAAGGCCACATCCGTCATGAAAGCCCTAGTCAAGCTATTCCAATAGAGTACATCACTCATGACCTAACTTATAAAATGTCAAAACTCCTGAGATATGTATAAAATGTAATTCAAATAGAAGATAATAACAGTTTTGAGCTTTATTTAACATGAAAAAAATGTTTTTACAGTTCTAAATTTAGGTCCTTAAAACAGAAAAATAAAACTGTTATTAGTCTGTATTTCCTAGGACCAAGTGGGTGATGCCAAAGAACTATCTGACTTAAATTATTCCCTTCACAAACAGGATGATGAGGGTGAGAACTGGGGAAGAATCTGTATTTTAGAAAAAAAAATGGCTTCATCATTCAGTGGGCTTTAGGGCTCAAAGATGAGTTAGGCTATTAATTCAATTAATATATTTCCTGAATTTAAAATTTTGCTCTACTATATCTCTTGGCACACACACACACACACACACACACACACACACACACATGTTTTTTCACTTGCTTGGGGAAGGTAAGGGGTTCTGGAATAGATCCTGTTCCTGTTCTAATAGAATGGGAAGTCATGAACTCCCATTTTTACCCCAAATACAGATTGCAGAATCATATCGGTTACACATTCACATTTTTACATAATGCCATACTAGTAACTGTTGTATCCTGCTACCTTTCCTATCCTCTACTTGAAACTAATGTTTGAAATATGATATGTCAAGATCTTTGTAAGGTTTTGAACAACCAATAAAAAAAAAAAGAAAGAAAGAATGGGAAGTCAAGGGTGCCTAGGTCCTTGGTTCCGATATCTATTGAATTCAGAAATGAGTTATTTAGGGTAGGTTAAAACACACTATGAAAATAATATGAAATCCTTCTAAATGAAAAAAAATGTGTTTTAAAAGGAAAAGCTAATTATTTTTTTCGAAAGAAGTCTTCTGAGTACTATGAGCACGTTGCAGATTGGGCGGTACCGCGGAACATTGCAAGGAAGGATGGCAGAAGGCATGAAAGGAGGACACAGGGTGCAGGTGGGTGCATGTGAGCACCGGAAAAGGCTGGCAGACGACGAGTGTGAGCATGACTGGTGAGAGATAAAGAATCTTGAGCAGGAATTTGGAAGCGACTAAAAATTAGTCATTTCCAAACGCCCTCTCAAATCTACCACAGTTTGAACTCTTGAATATAAATGTGTTCATTTTTGTGGTTACTGTGCAACCATTTAGGCATTTCTTTGTAATGTTTGCCCAGTGTGCTAAGCTTTGGGTACACTTTCAACCATATTATTTAGGCTCCTTTGAAACTACTGCCATTAGATGGAACCATACAAAGTGGTTTCTTTTGTAGGTCAACAGTGATTAAATATTGTCAGTTTCACATGTTTCGGCGATTATGTTGTATATCATCTACTGTAACTCTGAAAATATTTTCCATTTGAATGTACCAGAACCCTCAGGTGGTCTTATTGCTGCTTTTATGGACAGAGGTCAGGTTTCTGTAAAGTTCTCTTAATTTCCCTTCAATATGTATCTATTCACCAAAGGACTCTCCTTTTTTTTTTTTTTCCATAGAGAGAAATGGATTTCTCAACTTAGAAAAGCTAAAACTTCCACCTTTGCACTTTTAAGTTCTAAAATGTCAGCAATCTCATGTTTATCTCCTCCTCTAGCATTTACAGTCTAGTAGTCTTCTTCTGTACTTCTTCTACATGTACCCTTTTCACCTGATCGGAAAAAGCATTGATTTTTCCTGGAGTCCTTGTAGCTATTGCTAAAGATCTCTTCTTTTTAAAATCCCCTTCCTGACACAGGGCCTTCCTAATTTCTTGTCACTCCTTCTCACCTTACCCTTAATCACGTGTTATTTTTCCAATGGAATTATTACCCATTGCCTTAGGAACCATTACTACCAATTTTGCATTAACTTCTTACATGCAAGGATGTTTTTGTAAGTCTTCAGTCTCCCTGACTTTCTCTACCTATTACTTCCCATTTTTAGTAGTAATACAAAAGAAGCAAGGCAGCACTAAAGCACTTAGTTTGTATGCAAACTCAATCGTATTTTTTCTATGTGTTGTACCCTGCCCCTCTTATTCATCTACCTGATGTTTAAATGGCTTTCAGAATCCTAAGTGAGATGACATTATTTTTTGCTACCATGGCACTGTGCATATATTCACATAAAATATCACCTTGGATTTGAGCTATCACCTTAGATTTGAGTACATGTAATGCTCTTCCCCTAGAGAGCCATATGGCTGGTTCTCATCATTTTTGCCCTTCACCCAGTGTTTCTGTCTGTAAGATCACTTTAATAATTGATATTCAGCTGTTAGGACAGTATATTTTAACTTTCGCTTCTTCATTCAGAAACAGCTAAAATCGGATGCCTGTGTGATTTTCTATCATTTCCTTCTCTACTCTGCAAACACAATGACTGTACCTGGGGTCTCATTCTTCCCTGTGTTTACTTTTGTTATCACCTCTTCTCATGCTGTGCACTGTCAGTACCTGTGACACAGTCACTACCTATCCAGATCTTAGAATTTAAATGCTATCAGCTACCTGAAAATTCTGATTTTCATAAATATTTTTAATATATTCCTGTGGTACATTGTGAATTGCTGATTTGTATAGCTATGTACAGGTGTTGTTCTATGAATAAAATAGGCATGTTTCCAAGGTAGAAACCATGATTTTTCTTTTCTGTTCTCTTCTCAGAGTTTAGTTTTGTGCTGTGAGCTCGCAAATACTTACTAACACAGATAAAATGAATGAGTGGATGAATGAATGAACGCCTCCTCTTTGTTGTCCACAAAGGCAAAATCTTGACTTTAAAAATCTACATGGCCAAGGAAGTTAGCATTCTTTTATCAAGAATTATTCCCATTGGAATAAACACACTATTTTTTTCCTTTGTTTTTGGTACACTGGGAAGCTTATCAAATAAAATGTAAATATTTCAAAGCTGTTCAGAATGCCATTCATCCTTGTTTAACTCTATAATAGAATTGAAAAAGTAATATGTTGTATTTCTCAGTGCCTCCCTCTCACCCCTCATAGCAATGGGTGACCATTGGATCTATTTCTGACCCCTAAGTGTAGACAAAAGCCTCTGGGGAGGGTTTCTATTCACGAATAAAGGACACCACCTTATTAGGCAAAAATCTCTTGCTTCTGTGTTCTTCTCTTTCTTCTTTCTTGGAATGAGGATTAGAGGCATGAGTGGACGGCAACCCTTATTTAGATACAAAATGGCAAGCATTAGGACAAAAGCCTGCAGAATGGGAAGGTGGAAAAGAAACATGAAAAAGATGTGGGTTGCTTATGGCATGACTATGCCTCTGCACCTATCATGTGTCTCATCCAGCTACATCTCTGAAAATGTTGCTCCAACTTAGTTGAGCAACACTGGTAAATTTTATTTTGTTTGACAGTTGAATACAAAGACAATGGCTATAGTGCTCCATAGGATCGATACCGAGGCCTCCTATAATCATCAGAATTCGAGAAAGTTTGTATTTAACCCATAGAGACAAATAAAAATGAATCTATTTTTCAAAGCATGTTCATGATGGACGTATACCTTGAAAAGAGTGTTAAGATCACTTTGCACAGAGAATATTTTATGTTCTTGAGTTGTATGTCTAGTCTTCCTAAGGTGAAATCTGTTCACATCGTCTCTGTTATGGTCCAGTCATATTTTAAGTCTGCCTTTACATCACAGTTTAAACTCAGTTAATTGATTAATAGACCTTTCATTTTTTACTTTAATTGCAGCCTACAGACATGGTTAGGAAACACTGTAACATTTCCTTTTCTTTAAAAAATAGACGTGAATTACAGATAATCAGTAAAACCATTTGGCCTAGGAAAGATCTATCAAGTCTAAAGGATTTGGGGGGGGACACAATGATTACCAAAAACAGTTTCTCCATTGTTTCTACACTCTCCTTTCTACCTGAGTGAAACACACACACAGAAATGCACATATACACACTATTCTAGCCATACAGGAGGTTCATTTCTGTTATTCAAACCTGTATAAAAAGATGTCCACAACATTGCCTACATCTTTAAATTTGAATACTTGAGCAGACTGAATAATGACCTGTCTTTTATAAGTAAAGATTCACTGGTGTCTTAATATACACAGTATATACATTTGAGCCATTTTTCCAGGACAAAGGAATCAAACATAGTTCTCCATGTTATAATTTTATCCTTACTGTGCCAATTTGAATCCCCCCCCCCAAACTCTCCCAAATGTGCTTCACCATCTATGCAGTGGTATTTATTATCATGTAGTACCCGAACCACACTCAAATGTCTCTGTGGTAGCTACCAGTCAGATGATAAGGATCCAAAAAGAAAGATGTATGTGCTAGGTTCACAGTTTATCTCTTCTTGAGTCACATTAACTGCAGGGACAGATCATGATTCTAATTACTCCAGTGACCTCAAGGTGGAAATCTTGCTCAGACAACCAGAGGAGCTGAGCCAACCATTGCAAAACGTCCTTGCCTGATCAGTCTGTTCTCATGTCTTTCATATCTAACCCTTAAGGTCTCAACAGTGACTTCTTGATATTGGCGAGTTTTGATATCAAAATACATCCATTGAAATTATGATAAATAATGAAATGTCTTCCTCTATAAAAACTGAATTTATTAAATTGATATAAAGAACTGAAGAATAGTCCCCAAATGCCTCCCTGGTACTGTCTCCAATTCCATTCATATAAAAAGGATCTTTTCCAAAATGGGAGACTTAGATTTTTATGATAGCCTCACCCCCACAACCACAAACAACACCAGCCTTAGGAGGAAAAAGATAAGCATTTTCTTCCGCTTATCATAAACCACTGTTGATATGTGAGTTACCCGAAGTTCAAAAAGAAAGAACTATTCAAAAATTTGTTCCAGTGCTACAGGAATATAGGCCTGTGGGCCAGGGCACCAGAAGAATAAGCCTTTGACCGGCAATCAGGCAACAATCAGGATTATAATAGCCTCTGAGAGATTTTGTATTTTTCCCAAAACGCCTGTCCCAGAGCTTTATGCACTTGTCTGATGGAGACATCTGAAATGAAGATGAAAGTGGTTCCTGACATATTTGGTTTACAAGTTTCCAGATTTTAAAAAAACATTCACTATTATTAAAGGCCACTTTTGGTCATCAAGTAACATGACTATTTTTAAAATGTCTATTTTTTAAATGACCATTAAAAAATATTAGTTGACAAAGAAGAAAAATCAGTTCTGCTTTCTACTGGGAAGTCCACAGCAGTGTCCGCCTTGGGCCCTGATGAGATAGTTGGAAATTTTCAGGGTCATGTCACATTCTCTGCAGTGTCTTCTCAGGTAGGCAGTGACTTAGTTTTTCTCACCCACAGAATCTCTACTCTTCTTGCTACCCAAACAATTTCTACTGCTGTCAAGACACTTGGCAATTATGGCTGAATTCATCAAGCAGCCATTTCAAATAGTTATTTCCCATCTTTGTACAGTTCCCTTTAATATGTGGGAAGATATTCTGTTCCTTATTTCTCATAGCTAGCCACAGACATGAAATGAAAATCCACACTCCCCTCAAGTGTGTGTGTGTGTGTGTGTGTGTGTGTGTGTGTATATACATATATATTGTCTTATATGAATATATAAAAACTACTGTAAAGTCCTATACTACTGTAGAAATTACCTAAAGTAATATTATTTAACTAGTCCCTCGCATATTCTAATTATTTAATATACTTTTCCCTAAATGACCTAAGGCATATGGAGTGTAAAAAAATATATATATCATTTGGACACACTGAATATGTTTATTGTGAATTTTGATATAGAAAAATTTCTGCTGCTTGTGTTCTTGATATCTGTTGGTAGACAGGTAATGTGACCTCATATGTAAAGGATAAAAAAGAATACAAAGAACATTAGCAAAAAGTAATCATAATAATTGTTAACATGTACTCAATGATTTTTATGTACCAATCATTTATTCTTTAGTATCTCTGAGGAAACGGAGGCACAGAGAGATTAATCAACTTTTCCAAAGAAGCAGACTCAGTGGTATATCTGGGATTTAAATCCAGGAAGTCCAGTTAATTAACTGCACTCTTTACCACTGCAAAATGACCTTGCATAACGATGTCACCTATTATGGCCACAAGACCAGCTCTGGATAGGGGAGGCCACATGTCTCTCACATCCACGTCAGGATTTTGTTCATCAGACCAAGCCTCTAACTGAAGTCTCCTTCTACTACTTCCTGAAACTCACCAGTACCTCAAATTATTCCAACTCAGGATTGCCTCTTTCTATTTCCACAAATCCAACTGTGCCCTTTTACACTTTACAAGAAGTTTAAAGCTTATTTAATTAGATCAAGGAATTGTATAGCTAAAAGTACTCCCGAGAATTCTGTTATTTTTCTAAACAGATAAAAAGTTAAAGACCATTATTATTCTAATTGTTACTGCTACCAGCTTGATTTCTTTTTGTTAATGGACTGAAAAGAATGAAATTGAGCAAGGTATAGAGGAAGCAGGTGCACACAGCAGGACTCAGGTCCAGGGATTTCAGAATTACATAGAAGAAGTCATCGCAAGTTCAGTCCTGCCTGTAGTGCAATTGTGTGAGGAGAGGGTCTCTTTTCATCTGTGAGGTGGTCATGGGCTTAAGAATGTATCATATTTCGTAGGAGCACAGACCCGGCAAGCAGGACACAGGTGCTCCATCTCTGCCTGGACTTTAGTCCTTGCTCTGGTGTGGGGCCATGCTAATTCAGGCCCTTCCTTCTACGTGTGTAGAGTGGACTCTCTGGACATGTGGCACAGTTAATGCAAAAGGAATGGTGGGTCCAGATTGAGGGCCTGATAGGAGGCCCACAAGGTCAAAGGAGAAAACCTAATTTATAAAATGCTATGAAAACATCAGGATGTGAAATTACAGCAGCAGACACGTTAGAAGAACAGAAAAATAACTGTCAACTAACTGAGAATATCTGCAGTATGTGTAATGCTGTCCTAAAAGAAGAGATAGAAAATGAATTAGTAAGGAGAAAATCCTGTTATAACATTTCAGCTTAAAATTATAAATATATTAATATCTATATTTATACTAATATGAGCACACACACATATAAACAGAGCTCCCAGGAAAATCCTATTCAAAATGACACTGGAATCGAGTTGTTTGAGATAAAATTTTGGTTTTGTCTTCTGTTGGTTATGTAAACTCAAAACAAATTTTCTAATTTCTCTGAGCTAAATAATATTTAAAAAATGAGGGGCTGGGGTTGTTGCTCAGTGTGGAGCACTTGCCTCACATGTGTGAGGCACTGAGTTCTATCCTTAGCACCACATAAAGATAAATAAATTTAAAAAAATAAAGTTATTGTGTCTATCTACATCTAAAGAAATTTTTTTGAAAAAATAAGAACATAAAACCTAATATAAAAAATAGATGAGAAAATTAACACATATATTAACATATACATCTAGCATATTATGTGATTAATATTATCAGTTATTTTAGGTATTATTTTTTATAATCAGTATTATTGTTAAAAATCATCAACCCAGTATGGCAGAATCACATTGCCTAACACTGGTTTTGTTGACTCTGAGATTGCAGGTGTACCAGACAAAAATTTCAAAAGAATGAAATCCTGTCAATTGCAACAGCATAGATGAACCCAGAGGACATTATGTTAAATGAAATAAACCAGGCACAGAAATACACATGGTACATGATCTCGCTTGTATGTAGAATCTAAAAAAGTTGATCACATAGAAGCAAGAGTAGAACAGTGGTTACTAGAGACCAGAGCAGAGTAGGGAGGCTGGAGAGAGGCAGGGAACAGGCTGGTCAACAGGGACAGAGTTACAGATAGATGGGAGGTCTAAGTGCTAGCGTTCTCTTGTATAGTAGTGACTATAACTAATAAGAATGTGTTGTAAATTCCAAAATAGCCAGAAGAGGTCAATGAATGTTCTCAACACAAAAACGTGATAAATGTATGAGGTGATGAATATGCTAGTTATACTCACTTGATACAAATATTATGTGTCAAAGAATAGTCAATCTGTTGGACATGGTAACTTCCCAATATATGTGTCTTTTTGAAAGACATGTATTAGCTGATTCCAGGTACCAGGTCTCTCAAGTACTGGGTCCAGTGCAGAGTAACACATATTAAAAAAAGAATTGAAACCCAAGAGTATTCAAAGGAGGCTGACCTGGGGACACAGAGTGAAGAGGGGTACAAGACAGCATACTTAAAAGTTATTTTCCTTTTACTCTCTAATTCTCTCATTATTGGAAAATAGTTTCTGAGAACTATATGGCAACAAAAAGAATATAAAAGCAAACAGAAGAATCTAGTTTTTTTCTATTGAGATATACATTAAAGAGATTTGTAAAAATGTAAAACAGTGCCACCATTTCTATTAAGTCTTTGCTTTATAGTATGCAGTTTTTAAAAATTTTTTTTTGGGGGGGACAGGGGAGTGAATTACCGGGGATTGAACTCAGGGGCACTCAACAACTGAGCCACATTCCCAGCTCTTTCTTGTATTTTATTTAGAGACAGGGTCTCACTGAGTTGCTTAGCACCTCGCTTTTGCTGAGGCTCACTTTGAACTCACCATCCTCCTGACTCAGCTTCCCAAGCTGCTGGGATTACATGTGCGTGTCACCCTGCCAAGTTAGTATGCAGTTTTCTTTCATATAATATTATTTATCTTAGCACTTACTGAATTTATTCTTATTGTTAAATCAAGAATAAATAAATATTTTAGAATTCACTATTCTTTCGTGGTAAATATACATAGGAGCAACATAAAGAAAAGCTTTTCATAGTCCATAACTGAGTCTAAGAAAGAAGTTTATGTATAGGAATGTTTAAGAAGGAGTCTTGAGACTAGTTTGAGGACCACAGGTTTAGTCTTAGCATAGAAGATTTTGAAATCGCAGATTTCAAGAAATTTGAGCAGTTCAAGATTAAAATGGGCTTTCCTTTAAATAAAATAGTCTTTAGAAAAGATTTAATGTGGATGTGTGGATAAAGAGATACGAACATTGAACTCCAAGGTTTCTTTTAACTCAAAGATTGTGCAACTCCATTGTGAAAGGAATTGAAATGGGGACTTACCAAAACTGCTGTTCTCAAAGGCTTGGTGTGAAAGTTAGCAGGTAGGTGTGTGTGGTTGGGGGTGGAAGTCTGAGGGGGAAGGAGAAGGTGAAGAATCCCAGTGCAGCGTAAGGGTACACTTTTGAGTCACTGTGCTCTGGTAGGTTCTTTGATGGGCAGGGTTGTGAGGCTCAAGGGCTTACTGTCAAAGACACCTAGGTTGCATAGTGGGTTCTCTTCCTGGAATGATGGAAGCTAGTGTCCATTGCAAGTGTCCTCTGAGCACTGCAAAAACTAAATAGTTAAGATTTCTTTTTTTTTTTTTTTTGAAGGATAATTCACAGCTGTACAAAGAATTCCTTCTTTAGACTATCACAGCTGATAATTTTGTAACCTCTATTTCTTGTTTTGCTATTACTTTTGCCTCTCTCTATATACATATAGATAGATAGATAATTATATCTATATATATCTCTATGTATATATTCATCTTTTATATAATTTCAAATCAAAATTTAAATACAACTGCACAAAATAAAAAATGTACAAACTTTTTTCTGTGACATGTTCACAGAAGAGGAAATGTAAATGTTATATAAACATTAAAATTAGAAAAAATAAAACACTACCTCAGGCTGGGCATGTTAACTGTGTAGCAGAGTGGTAGAGTGTGTGCTTAGTATGTATGAGGCCCTAGGTTTGGTCACCAACACTACACACACACACACACACACACACACACACACACACACAGAGAGAGAGAAACCGAACCTCAATAAAAATCAAATTAAATGCTAAATAATAAACTTAAGAATTAGTCCTACCTATAAAATAATACGTTTGAAAATGATAAAGGTAAACTCTGACAAAAGCTTGTGAAAGGAAACTCACCTTGCTAGAAAAAGCCCAGAGACAACAACTTTTCTGAAAGCTATTTGTCAGTCACTATGTACGAAGAAATCTAAAACGTTTCTAGTCTTTGAAACAAAAATTCTAGTTCTAGAAATTTATCTTAAAATATGGCCATGTATATATATATGGACAAAGGCTTCTGTATAATGGTATATGGATTTTAAGGAAAAACTACCAAAATGTTCTTCATTGACTGCAAACTGATAGACTAGTTCTATAGAAGAATTAAGGAAAAAAAAATCCTTCAGGGTTTGGTCATTGAACATACATTGCCAGTTTCCTCAGACAACCTCAACTAGCACGTCTCAGACTGAGCACAGGTCCTTGTTCCTCAGTGGTGGAGGCCTGCACAAGTCCATGTGAGCAGGGGCTACTTGTCTCTTATCCACTGATTCACCTCCTGCTCACAGGCATACAGTGATTCTAGCATATGTAGAATATTTACAGATATATTCTTTTTTTTTTTTTTTACAAAATAAGCAAAAAGAAAAGTATTTCTTACAAAATAAGCAAATAATTATTATGAAATGACTCAATGGTGACAGGCAAAGGAACAAGGCAGAATCAAAACATGAACAAGTTGGTAACTCCTTCTTACAGATTTTGGCCCAGAAGTCTCCACCGGCCCATTTATCAGACTAGCGGTTGTCAAGTTTATCAGTTACCAGTTTGCAACTTTAAAGAAATAAAAGCTTATATCTCAAAAAAAAAAAAACCAGTGATTATACTTGAAATAAGTTGCTCCTTAATTTTAAATTCGTCATCAAGGTATCTTTTAAATATTTTCAAAAATCTTATCGGGAAAGAAAATGCTTTTCTTATTTACCACTAAAATAAAGACTAGCAGCCAACGCAGATATTCTCTTCCTCTATCTGTAAGGGGCATCGGAAAGCTATTCAACTGGTTTCATGAAAAATACTTTTAAACTTTGTTACTCCAAAGAAAATGGGAAACTGCACTTCCTTCTAAATCAGTAGGAAGAACCACCAGAAAACTCTGCTACTCTCTCTAAAAGTGAAGGTGACTGAACTATAATAATTTTCCAGAAATTAGCACAAAAACAAAAGCATGGTTACATCAAATACTGTCCTATACATGTACCATGTCGTATTCCAGGTCACAAATGTCAAAGCACTAACCATTTTTAGGGGATGACAGGAAGAGGAAAGCATAGAAGAAGCATAGAGAACTTGTTAATTTAATCTGTATAAAAGAAAAAAAAAAGAAAAAAGGATGCCCTAAATTTACGGCTTCATGAACAGATACTTTTCTCATTCAGTAGAGATAGATGGTAAGTCATGGAGAATATTCAAGAGCATCCATATTGTCCTGCTTCAAGGAATGAAAGTATTCATTGTATGTCTTTCAGAAGTATAATTATCAACAGTGTACACTGCCTTATTTTTTTCCCTCCTTATGTAGACAATAACATAATCAAATAATTGGTAAGATCAATGGATTGCCACACTTGCCATCAGAATAGCAGGCCTCGGTATCCGTTTATCTGTACAAAACAGGCTAAAATATTTCCATATAGCCAGCTTCTCTCAATGAGGTACAGGCATTCATTTTTTAATTCATCTCATGATTAATTCAACAAATAAATGTGTCAAGGCTACTCTGATGTGAGGCACTGGATATGCAAAAGTAAATCTCTCCCTTAGAAGAGTTTACAGTAGAAAGAAATTAAAAAAAAAAAAATAAGGAGAGGCATTGCATGGACACAGAACCAGAAGGATGTCCCCAAGGGCATGGAGGAAGGCTACAGCATATATATATATGTCACACCTTTTCCCTAGAAAATAGGGGTGGGGGGTGATTTTTCAGTGTTTGGGTACAGTTTAGCTTAACACATTCACTAAGCACCAAACATAATTAAACTACTTCTGTCCAATTATGGAGAAGATGCTACCACCACATATTTTTATGTGGTATTCAGGAAGCCAATGACAACAAGAAACCTAGAAGAACTTGTGTTCATTCAGAAAAGGACAGGGACATTAAAAGATGAGGAGCAGGTGTATATAGTCCAAGTGGTACGGGACCTAGTGTGGTCCAGCATCTACTTCACTCCTGGGTACTAGGGACACAAACTATGATTTAAGCCTTGGGATTTAGACTTGAGGAAGTTGGAATATGTGCAAGTGGAGTTTCTTCAAGGACCCTCTCTTTTCACTGTGAGGTTGGGCTTTTGCGCCAGGTTACTTTCAAATTGCTATGGAAGTAAACTAGGATGATAATTCATAGTAGATGCTCTATTTTTATTTTTTTTTATTTTTTTTTTATTGGTTGTTCAAAACATTACAGAGCTCAAGACATATCATCTTTCATACATTCGACTCAATTGGGTTTTGAACTCCCCAAATACATAATACAGACTCACTTCTGTTACATACTCACATTTTTACATAATGGCATATTAGTGACTGTTGTATTCTGCTACCTTTCCTATCCCCTACTATCCCCCGATATGTTTTCCTTCAGCAAATAAAATTAATGTGAACCCAAAAAAAAAAAAAAAGATGAGGAGCAAACTGAGGACCTGCTGTGGAAAAGAAGCACTAAAATGGGCATTTAGCAAGTATGGGCTTTTCTAGACTTCTGGTATTTCCATTTGGGTGGAAATTGAGAAGAAAAAAAATACAGAGCAAAAATTTCTCATAATGTTTTGCAACTTCTCCTTCCGGTCTCAGTTAGAACCCAGAAGTAGCAAGAGAGTTACAAATGCAAACACCATTTATTATGATTTTATTTCCCAACAAAATGGACTATATTTTATTTCGGTACTTTTAGGACTTAAGATGAATATCTATCTATAATGAATTTGCTTTTTTTAAATAAGAAAAATGTTGATTCTCAACATCCTTTCCCTTAGCTTGGGGAAAAATTATATCTCCATTGTTTGAATCCAATGGAAACAGAAAACAGTGTGGCCAATAAAAGTCAAATTTCCTTAATGAAAAAAAAAATTCCAAAGCACCAGTAATCTGGTGACAATATTCAATACAGAAAAAAAATTATTTTCTCCATTAATGTATCATCTACCAGTAAACTTGGACAAATTTTCATTTTCTGAAAGACTGTCAACACTTGGATTAGTAGAAACAATCAGATAATTTTATCTGCTCCAGGAACTGCATATTTCGGATTATAGTACTAAGTTTGCTCTGCTCGAAGAAGGTGAATCAAAACATTTAGCATATGATTACACATACATACAATATATATAAAAAGCTCTTGTGGGGCGTGGAGGTGCACATGTGTAATCCCAGTGGGCTTGAGAAACTGAGGCAGGAGATTCGCATTCAAAGTCAGCCTCAGCAAAAGCAAGGTGCTAAGCAATTTGGTGAGATCCTGTCTCTAAATAAAATACAAAACAGAGCTGGGGATGTGGCTCAGTGTTACAGTGCCCCTGAGATCAATCTCTGGTAACATCCCCCACCAAAAAAAAAAAAAGATTCTTAATTCTATCCTATGTTGGAGTTTCAATGTTCTCTAACCAAACACAGTACTGCCATCTTAAGCAAAGTTGATTTTTTTCCCCCTACTTTCATTTAATCTCCTAGTCTAAAGCTCTTTACTATTACTCCCCCATAGAAGTCTGCTTACTTTAACAATTTCTGGTCACAGGATGTGGCTACCTCAGTTTTTATCTCCATCTGGCAGAACATAACCAAACTACCTACTTGAGCTCTCAGCTTCTACCTTGTAGCAACCAAACTTTCCTGTGTACCCTCTCCCTGACCCCACCTCCATGACATGCATTTCTTGTAAAAATGGAAGGTCAGTAAACTTTCTCAGAGGACTTGTAGCAATGCGTAACAAAGGAATTGATCCAGTGCTGTGCAGTAGACACACGGTGTTAGCTCACTGGCTTGGCATCAGTGGCCACACAAAAGTCTCTGGTGTATCTTGATAGCTCCTATAGTGTCCACTGTCCCTGAATGAGTCCTTCAACCTCCACTGGCAGCTGTCTAGATCCAGTAGGGATGGGGTGGGGGAAAGGGGCAGAAGAAAGAAAGGGAAGCAACAATACCTTTTAATTTAAAAACTAAATATAATAGATTCCTACTCTTTCCATATGTAAAGGATGACAAGACATCTGTCATTTTTTTTTTCACTCTGAAACCTTTAATGTTCTGTCAGATCTTATCAGATACAACTGCCCTGCACAGCTGCCACGGGTAAAGGAACGCCGGATAGTGAACACCCATGATTATAAGTGAGTTTCTATTTGTCTTTGAAACGATGACCAAATTGCTGTTGTCTTTAATAGGGACAGATAATTCTTACATTTAAAAAAAATGCCAGTTACAGTGAATATAGTTTATATATTTTAAACCGTCTTAAACTTATAAAATATTTTGTATTTTACTGTCACTAAACATTTCTCGCCTGCAAATATTTTTTAGCACTTATATTAACTGTATATAAATTAAATGAAGTGCCCTTTGGTCATTGTGTACCATAACCAACAAACTTCCTGGTGAATAACTCTTAGGGGTTGATTTCTGAAGAAGTACCCAGTGGCTAACCACTTAGTCTAGAACCACACCGTTTTACCACTGGAACAGCCCAAAGAAATTACAACTCCTTTAGTAGTTCTCCGTGATGGTGGTTAACATAGGCAGTTTTGTTCTCAGGACATTTGGCAAAGCCTGGAGATATTTTGAGGTGTCACAGATGGGGGGGGGACGCAGCAGGATACCACTGTATCTAGTGTGTGAATGTTCCTAAGTGTCCTATGATGCATAGGACAGCCCCATTCTCCAGCTGAAATGCCAGTAGCTTCAAGATTGAGAAACTGGTCTAAGTCCTACATCTAATTGAAAAGGGAACTGAAGCTTGAAAAGGTCAAGTAACTTACTCAAAACTACCTATCAGAATTTAAATATGGTGAATAAATTGGTGGCAGATTTAAGATTCAAACTTATCATTTAATACCTAATTCAATATTTATTCCATTATTTCAGTCAATGTGTAAATATCTTATAATATGTCAGAAGAATCCTGTACTGTTTCCTCATTTTTATTATAATAAAGGACAAGTCATTAAACATCATTGAGTTTCAGTTTTCTCATTTGTAAACCAGACAGTTGAACTAGATGATTTCTAAAGTCTATCTTTTCTTTCTCTGAAATTGTACTGTTGTGTAAACAACAATGCTGTATTCTCTTCAGTAGTTTCCAAATTTCCAAACTTTTTTCTGTTTAAACTTTTTCTTCCGGAGTCCTAGCCCAAGTAAAAGCAGGAAATATTATGGCGAATTAAAAAAAAAAAAATACACAACATTTTGTGAGCAATACTTGACTCTCACTAAATAGTAAAGAATATGAAATTCAGGTGTTATTTTAAATAGTAACATGAATAAAAGCCATGTCTTATTTCTTCTTGCACCCTGTGTACAAATTGACTTACTCTGATAATATTTATGTGATATAAAGATTTTTTAACATAAATTTAAAAATCAGTCATGTAAATAACAAAGTATTGTTACTAAATTAATTGAATGGGTTTGACAGATTCAGTCCATTGATATATTTCCTGAAATCAAAATTTCCTTCAGTATTCATGGATCTGTAATTCATTCTTAGTAATTCAATATGCACATAATGGGTGAACATTTATATTTTTCATTCTTTTCTATAAAAAATTTAAAATTCTATATTTTGTTGAAATATTATTGTTTTGCCTATATTAAAGTGAATTTTGAGAAACTTTACATGATTTTCTCAAATTAGAGTGCATATTATTCTCTTATAATAAGAGGGCAAGGCTAAAAGACATGAAGATCAATTGAAATGTATTTGAGAAGAGGCACCAAGAAACCGAAGTTGCTTTTTATGTGCTGTATTTTGTCAAATGAAGAGTTAAATAGGTTAATTGCTACAATTGTGAAATAGGGAAGTAGATATAAAGAGAGAATGCGTAGCCATCTTCTCTTCACTCAAAACAAAACTAGCACTTGTAATCCGTGCACGTAAATTTTAGGTGTATCAAATGATCCCTAATTTTAAATACCTTTCATTACAAAATTAGAGAATAAAATCTTAGCTACTGCTTTGTTGGTTCAATCTGCTAGCTACATTTATTTCAATTGGAGGAAAATAAACTCTTTTATTAATTAAAAAATTACACAAAAGAATTTTAATCTAAACCATGTGCCATCATTATTGTTAATCTCAGTACATTTTCACAACATTTTGATGGACCTTAAATCAATTAACACTATAAGGGAAAACATCTGTGGCCTTAATACATTTTAGGGTAGCTTTTAATATTGTTTTTATAAGGAATCTAAAATGAATTTAATTGAAAATGCCGTAATTCATTGTGTGTTAAAACAGTAGATATTAAAATCAAGTCAATTTATTAACAAACACGAAGCATGTGTATCTGTAAGAGAGGATTATTAGAAAAGCCAGAGGAAGGAAATGTTTTGTTTCCCATCAAATCCAGATGTTTAGCCCATAAAATGGAGGGTTTGCTTAAAAGGTAGGTTATGGTACTGGAATCCTTAGGAAGTGAGACTTCTGAAAAAATTCATGGGCAAAATAGATTTTTAAATGAGTTATCATGGACTTTTGTTTAAAAACAAAGTGATGTTTTCAGTATTAAATATGAAATAGAATAATGGATGAATTAAAATAAAAGGCACATGATTTTTCCAAAACACCTTTATGAAAATATTTTGTTCTAAAATATAAATATTCCTTTTTAGCAAAAATAAAGGCCCATGATAAGTGTTTCCTTTTAGGCTTTGATAAAATATAAACTGGAGCCAATATTATACAAAATCATTGATTTAAAGTTGCACTGATTTTTCTTTTTTCTTTAGTCAGTTGCTCTCTAGCATACATATGTTTGAAAATAGTCTAATTACAAAACAGGAGTCCACATTGATAATGGTCAGTCTATATTTCTATATTTTAATTTAAAGAATAATATGTGAAAAAGTTTTTAGTTTTAAATAAAATTTCAAATTTCACTCCAATTCTTAAAGTAAAAAACCATGAGAAGCTAATTATAATAGCAATAACAGAATTTCTGCACTCCTTTATAGTTTTCCAAATGTTTAAATAATGTAACAATCCCTCATATTATCCCATCTCATTACATTTTAAAAAATGCTTTCACATTCATTTTCTATAACGACCCTATACTAAGAAGCATAAACGTCAAATTTTAGTTTAGGAAAATATATTCTATTGCATATAACAAGTAAAATCATTTGGAATTCTTTTTTCTCTTCTTGGAAATTGACTAAGTTAGACGGGAAAACATGTTTAGTAAAATTGACATTAATAGAAAATAGCTTTAGTTTTACAGTGCTCCTGCAAAACAGAATGTGACAAAACTGGCACAAATTGCACATCTGACAACTAAAGGTATTTTTATTATTCTTATTTCTCCGCCTTTGAAGTACTTCTTATATTGTATCTGACTTGTTCCAATTCCAGAATTTTGAGGTTCCGCTCGCCTTTGATCTCTTCACTAGCCATTCCCAATACTTCTTTCATCCAAGACTTTCTAGCTGCCCTGAACATAACACCACTGTCTATTAGTAGAAAAGGGAAAATCTATTTCAAAGGCTTTGGTGATTTTCTCTTGTAGGTCACCCTGAAAGTATCTTTTTATCTTCCCCAGTGTGAGAACCTCCACCTTCTTGAATCTCTGGTGGACTCCTGGGTTCCATCTGTTTTAAAGTTGCCTTTCAGCAAAGAGCCATCACAGCTGTTTATATTTACATGAAGATCATTCCCCTTATATTTCAATGGGATGTTATTTCCTTCTTTTAAACATTTATCCTTGAAACAATGGGCCCAAAATAAAAAATAAAAATACACACTGATATTTGTCCACATAATTGACCTAACACATCTGAAAACTGATTATTTAGACTTACTAAGCTTTTATCTCATTGCTATTTACAAACACAAGGTTTTTCTGCATTACACCTAATTATACTTTCAGATTCACAGTAGACATTGCCTACATGCATGATTTCTATTTCTCACACACTAATATAGTATTTTCATTAAACTGGCATGTTTTCTCTCAATCTCTCCCTTACCCCACACTCTCAATTTATTCTTTAAAATGTGGAGTAAGCAGTGGTGCTTAAATTGCTCCTTTATATTCATCTGAAAATTAAGCAGGGGCAGGAGGAGAAAACAATAAGACTTTCTCCTGTGCAGACTGAGCCTTTCAATATGATTTCACTATTGAGATCACAGTAAACCACCAAACCATCTCGGCCCCATTTTCAGTGTAAGCAAAACTACCACAAGGCAAAATAAATACCAATAATATCTAGATTACTTGTTCTTTGAGTTTAAATATAATAGTTTCCCCTATTAAAACTAATATCCAAGGGGCTGGGGATGTAGCTCAGTGGCAGGCACTTGCCTAGTATGCATAGATCCCTGGGTTTTATCCTCAGCAATGGACAAAAGTAATTAGAAGAAAACTTGAAAAAGGATAAAATAAAATAAAACTATGGGAAAAGTCTATCCATATATTCATTTAGTATTCATAAGAATTCAGGATTATTGTAGAAATAATTCCGAGGCTAAAGAGCAGTGTCTCTCAAGCATCAGGCCCTCCAGGGCACTCAGTGTTACTCCCCTTTCTGATTTGTTCTTCCTCAATTCTAGTATTTAATATTAGAACAAAGAAAATTAAATATTACTATTTCCTCTTACAATATGATAGCCAGTAAATTTTACTAATATCTGGAAACAAAGGTAGCTATAACTAGAAATTGTAACAATTTGCAAACCTAAGCTAAACATGATAACATCTGTAAACTATTGAAAATAGTTCCTGGCACAAGGTAAGCATGACTTACTTTTTTTCTTTTTCTTTCTTTCTTTTTTTTTTTTTTTTTTTTTTTGGTACCAGGGATTGAACCCAGGGGCACTTAACCACTGAGCAATATCCCCAGCCCCCCCCCCTTTTTTTTTTTTTTGAGATAGGGTCTTACTAAATTGCTTAGGACCTTGCTAAGTTGCTGAGGTTGGCCTTGAACTGTCTGATATGTCTGCCTCAGCCTCCCCAGCTGCTGGGATTATAGGTGTGCCCCACCATGCCCAGCCCTCAACTATTTTTCAGGTTAGTTTAGTAGTTAGTATAGATCACTAGTTAGTATTAAAACAAGTTGCTCTGAAATACAAATCTCTTTTAAGTAAACCTACCAAACTGATATCAAAAGACTTATTTCCATTTGTATGCTTTCTACTTATCAAGTACATTAGTTTCTACCTAATAGCTGCTAAATCGATAACCAGTTGTTTTTCAAACTTCTTGAAGAAATGGGAGATTTAAAACTTGATTTATAAATAAGCCTTTTATATAACCAATTAACTCACACAGAAAGACTCCAACTTCTCCAAGCATTAGCTTAAGTAGTATTTTTTAACTATTCTTATCAATACACATCAAAACAAAATACAAGCCACTAAGCAACTCAACAGAGCATTATATTTTCAAGAAACTTTTCAGCTAAACTTCTAATTCATTAGCCTCTCAATGTATTTTGCAGTTTTTATTAAAATAAATTAGGTAAAGCCACAGCTTTCTTCTTTTTTAGCAACTACACTTTGCAAGTGGTGGTATATTAAAGATATATAATTCTTCTATATATTGTGACAAATTTCTTCATAATTATTTTTCCAGCAATGTTAAAGTAAATAGGAATATATGCCAATAGTTAGGAGTCTCACAGTCACTGTTCACCATTCGGACAAGACATTTATTTGGATATTTATGTGAAATTTTCCTGACTTTTCAGTATATACCACTAAGAGTGCTGGGCCCTCTACCCTCAGGGACTCTTCTTTTAACATTCAAAGCAAAATGTATTTCATTTTTCCCCACTGGCTAGCCTGTCTTATTTTGTCTTCCTATTTCTTCTTCTCAATCCTTCCAATTATGGAGTGCCCCCAGAGGATTCAGAATTATGCCCTCTGCTCTTGTCTATCAAGAGATTTCCTCACATGGTCTCATTCAGTCCTTTAGCTTTTAATTCCATCTGTACACAATGACTGGCAAATTTACTGGGTTCTTACCCAGTTCAATAACTCATGATGAAAAGAAACCATTTCCTATAATGTCTTTGTCCTTTCATGCAGCTATTTTCTTCATTCTAAATTAATCTGTCCTTTTTTTTTTCCACCTCCACTGCCAACATTTAGTCCAGAAGTCGAGACCCCCATCCCCTACCTCCTCCCTCTTCCTGATTCAATGGCTTCAGGAGTTGATTTACACCCAATATATTCTCTTTATAGCAGCCAGAGTTGTGTCTTTATCATGAAAATATGATTAGGTCATTCTCACAAATTCAAAATGGCTTCATCTCATACTTAGGATGAAATCCAGATTCTTTGCGTTTTCAACAAGGAGCTATAGATCTGCTTCCTATTTGTCTTTCTAGGCTCAATATTAAATTTAAGTCTTTCCTCACCATGCCACAGGCAACTGACTTTTCTGTGCCTAGAACATGCCAACAATTTTCAGCTTTGGCCACATGGCCTTGGCACCTGGCATTTTCACTCACATAGATCTCCATGTTCTTGTCTAACCAACACATGACTCAATGACATGTCTTCAAAGAAATCTTCTCTGATCAGTCTGTTTCAAGAAGCGTTCACCCATAAATCTGGCCTACCACTATCATATCAGACTGCTTAATTTTCTTTACACCACTCAATTGAAATTTTCTCAATTATCTATTTCTTTTCCTGTTTGTTATCCCCCCCACCCTTGCTAGGATGTAAGTTCCATGAGAGTAGGTATCTTCTCCGTTTTATTTGTGATTGTGTCAGCACTGAAAACAGTTTCTGTTATGTAGTAGGAACTCTGTAAACAACTGTAGAATCAGTAAACAAATCATCTCAATTACTATCCCATTATTATTCCCATTTTATATCTGAGGAAACTGAGGTTTAAAGGGTGAATTTTTGCATTCTTTCATGATTAGCAGGTTCAGATGGGAATCTAGACAAGATTTCAAACATTGACTTCTGAAGTTTTTTAAAAGTAGAGCTTGACTGAGTCCAAAGTCTGCATCATCATCATCTAAATTGCTTTCATCGGCTTCCTGGCCCTTTTCTTTTCCTTATCTAAGTCCCTGGTATCACTTCCTATCAGAGACAAACTGAACTGATAATTTGTGCTTCACTGCTTTCCTTAGCTATTACACATTTTGATTATGTCTAAAGTATCAATAAGTAGATTCACAGTGTAAAAACATGTATGGATGATTAAAAAGTAGAAATACTTGGGTTTGATTATGTCTGATTTTAGAAACAAAAAGATATATTTGGAAAACTAAGTCTAGGAAGTCAAAGTAAGTTATTTGTCCTAAATTATCTGATTAGCAGATCATATTTATCATCTTGACAAATTAACAAACATATTTTTTTTTGGTCCCTAGAGTTACTAAATCAAACTTGTCTCTGTAATAGGAAACTATAAGAGAGCTCTACCTGATTCATTTAATGCATCTTTTGGATGATTCTGGTGTCTAGACTTCCTGGAATAAGATGAGAACTTCATGTGTTTTCCATGATCAAAGTGTCTAACAAAGGTCAAGTTATTTCCCTTGTACTTCAAAACAAAAATTTAGATACATTGGTGAATTATTCAATGGCTTTCACTTTATGTAATATCAAAAAACAATTAAGAAGGGGAAAATCCATTCTTTCCATGGTATCACTCACCTCAAGGCAAACACAGTCTTATACTTCATTATCCCCTTTTTCAAGATAATAATTAATATATCATTTTTGCATTATTTGTATGGCATCAGCAATCATGGTAAAGATAATTAAAAAGCAAAGATATGTTTTTGTTTTTTCCAAGAGACATAATCTCAAATGAATATTTCTTGCCAAAAATATGAAAGAGGCTCTGTGTACAAAGATTCAAGTAGCTAAATCCAGTGGATGGGACTTAAATGCATATTTCACACAAATGAACAACTGCCCTCCAGTCCTGCTGCATTTTACCCACTGACATAGTCATGTCTGCAATTACTTTATTATCAAGCTAAACACACAACATTGATTAACTCACTGGAAAAAAGCAAGGCCTAGAATGAGATAGACCTAGGTTAAAAATTCCAGCTCCCATCCCACCCAGCCCTGATTTGTTTATGAACTGGTGACTTTGGACATTTACTCTGAAAGAACAACAAAAAGCTAAGGATGTGTTGGTTTGGAGTGTATGGATGTATGTTTCTACCTTTTCTCTCCATATACATATTTTATTTCCACTATAAATCCCAAAACTAACTAAAGGAATTAGTCTATTGTCTAGTCCCTTATTGCATCCACCTTTTCTAAAAAAAAAAAAAATATTGAATAATAATCTACACAACACAGTGGCAACTGCAGAATTCTAACTGAAGAGTTTGCAGAGAAAATCTAGTCAGATCAGGGACCTGGAGGTAGTCTTACTAATTACACATAGATTTTAAGAGAGTGATTTTTAGTTATAATTTATAAAGGACTACTAACACTAATAATCATATGTAGCAAAGAACATTATTACTACTTTGACAAGCAAGCTTTGGGGTGCTAATGGAGACCTTGGAAGTCAAAACTTAATTTCTAAGCAGCCACTGCCATAAATAGATTGCAGACTACATGAGAATGGGCACAGGAAGTGGTATTCCCAACAAGCAGCACAGAGAAAGCATGCATCAAATAGCTATTCCTCAGAAGAATTAATGAACTAATGAATAAATGAATAGATTTAGTTGGCCTGGTGAAATGAGATATTCAGAAAGTTTTTAGATCTTGAGTAATGGTAAACTTGGAGATTTTCATTTGCCAATTTATTTATTTCTGTATTTCTTCAATTGTCTAGAATAATCATGATTTTTCTGGAAAAAATCGGATATGCAATTTTACACATAGCATGTGATCAAAAGAAAAAGAGGGGAAAAAACAAATGACAGCAAAAACTTTATGCAATTTCTTCCATCTTTTATTCCTAAAATTTTGCAAATTTTCTACCATATAGAAAAATTCACCTGGAATAATTCACTTAAATAATGGTATCAACAAATGGACAGAATTAAAATCATTCATATGAATCATGAATCAAGTGCTTCCTACATACAGAGATGGGTTGATCACACTCACAGACCATCTGTGCATTCAGAAAAAAAGTGTCATGAACCTGCAGACACTTGTAAATAAGCAGAACCCAGTGACAAACTACATGAGCTCACCAGTCATTGTGAGAGCCAAGTAAAGAACCCTCCAAGAGGGGCTGGGGTTGTGGCTCAGTGGTAGAGTGCTTGCCTTAGCATGTGTGAGGCACTGGGTTCAATTCTCAGCATCACATATAAATAAATAAAGTCCATCAACATATATATATATATATATATATATATATATATATATATATATATATATAAACACTCCAAGAGGAGTGTTATTCACAGACCATCACAGCAGCAGGACACCTACCCAGGGTAAGGGATGCAGTGTGACCGTTGATAGTGTGGCTGCCCCGGAAGGCAGGCATGATTTTCTAGCTAAATTTTGAAGTGGAATTATAATTTACTCAATTGGAGAAAAAAAAAAGATATCCAAGGAATTAAAAATAGCATAGCCAATGGTTTGAAGACAGGAAACTATTGTATTTTTAGGAAAATGAAAGTTACAACAATAGTATATAGTATATGTCACAAAGCAGCTACAGAAAAAGCTGGAGAAATCTGGAGGGATTTAAATATCAAATAGAACTGCAAGTACAATCTTTAGCAAGTACAATGCTAATTGTTTTTGTCTTTACTAGTACACAAAGATAGGATGATGTGAAACTTTCCTACCCACCATTTTACACTGAGGACATTTAAATTTACCATGTTAATTTTTTTTAACTTTTTGCTCAATGAATAAGAAGTTAGTACCAAGTTAGTAGACTAATCAGAATATACTACAAATGAGTGAGAATTAAACATAATTCTATAGTGCAGTTCCAGAGATGTTTCTAAACTTTCCAATGGCTACCTATGGAATAATCAAAACTATTAAAATCTCAACATCAATCCAACTGAAGTGTTCTCAATCTCAATATAAATGCTACTGATGGAAATATCAACATAACCTAAATTGTAGAATGGTTAATGCTTCCCAATGTAAGTTTGAGAACAATGAAAAATTAGATTTTGTTTTAGGTAACAATGAATTGCAAAAATAAAAAAATAAATATCGGTTGCTAAAACAGCACACCAGGAAATCTTTCTATCTAAATAAAGGAACTAAACCATTTTAAAAAATTTTAGAGATTTATTATTTGACAAGTAAAATTATAATTAGAAAACTAATGACAATAAGGTAAAATACTATAATTTGATGTGGGTAAAACTGATTCATGAATTTAATAGTACATGTAATTGAAAAAACTTAAATGAAAGTGATACTATTGAATTCAGTAAAGCAAAAATGAAAATTAAAAAATTGGAAATAATTTACTTAAGCTACATAGAAATAATTAATTTGCTTTAATGGAGGTCTCTTTTTCTGAAACTCAAGAAAAATTCATATTGGTATATTCTAACGAAGTTTTTATTTTCATTTAAAAGTTGGGGAGCATGGGAGGAATAGATGAATTCTAGTTAGGGAGTGGGGGAAGGGAAAAGGAGAGGGCAGGGGATTAGCAAGGATGGTGGAAATTGATGGACATCATTATCCAAAGTACATGTATGAAGACATGAATTGGTGTCAACGTACTTTATATATAACCAGAGATATGAAAAATTGCGCTGTATATGTGTAATAAGAATTTTAATGCATTCTGCTGTCATTTATTTTTTTAAAATAAAAACAAGTAAAATAAAAGTTGAGTCAAACATCCCTGGTGTCAAATTCATGGGATCATAACTTTCTCTACCTCATTAGGAAGTAACTAAAGAAAAGGATGCACAAATATGACATTTTTATCCTTTTACAGGATTATTCTGTACTTGCAAGGATGGGCCCAGTAGGAACTGAAGGAAAAAATATTTTCAGGCTATTGTTATAATAGGAAATGGTGAAGAATTCCTAGTGAAGAATGTAGAAGGCATGGAGTTTATAGAATCTTTAGAATATAGAATCTAGAGTAGCCTGAAAAATCTCTGAAAAGGGGGATGCAAAGGTAAAAGAAATCAAAGATCTATGAAGATTTATTCCTCTACCCCTCAACTTTAAACTGACCGTTTATGTCCTCTTAGTGCTTCAAATTAAATGATAATTGTAATCACACTTCAGTGTTCAATAGCTATGTGCCGTGATTTCATGGGATTACATGAATGAATGTATCACTTTACAGGGAGTACCTCATAGTTTTCAAAGTGTTTTCACAAATATTATTACTGTGAATGCTTACAACAACTTAAAGATAAGAAAACTATTTCAAGAGGGAAAATGATTTGGAACAAAATCATATAATTATTAGAGTTAAATTTCTAACATATTTCTTACTTCAAAGCCATGGTATTGCCCAACATGGAATGATTCCTGCCTTGTTTCCTATGATGCTGAATATTTTTCCTTTCTTTGTAAACAAATTACTCGTTTTTATTTAAGTGGGGATTTATAAAATAGAGTGACCACCCTTTACTGTCATATCATTTTGATATCATCTCTTAACATCATTGTTATTTATATAGGTTTTTCTAAACTATTTTCTGGAATATTGGGACAAACATTTCCAAGTTAAAATGTAGAGAATTTCTTTTTGTCTATCAGTGGTTTTTATTAAAATTTCACTTTGCCACTGTCCATGGGTGACCCTCAGCTCTTGCCTCCAGCTAATGATAACAGATCACTATTTCGAGGGCTGATCTTTTCCTTCCTGTTGCTAAAATTTTAATGAAAAGTAATTTTTTAAAATATATGAGTGGTGATCATTTTCCCTTGAATATCATTGCATTGTAATTATAATATAATCATAAATCAATATAAATAAGTTATATTGCATTTTCAGTAAAGCAGTTTTTTTCACTTCAAATACTTGTCTCATTTTTAACAGGAAATAAATGTCTTAAACATGTATAGATAAGCACCATAGAAATATGTTAACTTTTGTTTGAACTTGGGTCTATAGTAAGGACTCCAAAAAAAACTTTAAAAACTTCATTGATTATCTTTGTAGAAGTGAATCCATTGAAGGTACTGTGAATGGACACAGTAGATGCCTGTTTATTTTGCTAACCTTGACTTTGTGAATTTTTGCTTGTCCTAGAAGAAAGAGTAGAAAAGTTTTGGTATCTTCCTTTATTCTCTCTTGATTGTTTTGTGATTCCCAAACATATAATTTTCTGCATACAACTGTCATTCCTAGGCTTTTTGACAGACAGAATTTGAAATAATACATTGACATATGTAAACTGGAATGTAGATTAAAGTTTTTAGATAATTATTAGATATTTTCTAATCTAAATGTTGGTTAGGGCTGTGTATGCAAAATCCAGTGATTACTATAATTGCTTCTTTATCTTTCATATATGTGTGTGTGTATATATATATATATATATAGAAGTAGACACCATATATGACTATATCATATATTACTAAATAAATAACCTTCTGTATTTCATTTTTTCCCTTTCTCATTGTCCAGACTGCTCTCTTTCCATATGTAAAAGTCATATATATCACTAATCCTCTGGTAATAGCAACTGCTGTAAGACAAGGCATCTAGTACTGACAAAGATATTTACTCTAAACTGAGTTTAAACAGAAGTTAAATTTTGATTCCATTTTTTCCTGCATAAATAATCTCATAATGTTATGAAGACTGTTTAGGGTAATGAAAAATTTCTCTTTACCCCATTGAGTTAATAGATTCTGTTCTGAACATGCGCCTTTGTCTTCATTAACACTGTGTGCTCACCAACAAAATGCAGCATCCTCACTATAAGTCTCAGGATTTTACCTCAGACTGAAGTTCACTATCTCACTGTCTAGTCCTCAAACTCTCCATGTTCACATATCTTTATCTGCTCTTGAAAACAGTTCCAGTAAACTAGTATCAGTGTCCCACCAACATGTGCAAGGACTGGCCTTGACTGTACTGTCCTGTCACATGAGCTCTCTCTCGTGAGCGCTTCCGTTTCCACTCCCTCCTTTTCTTCTTATGGGAACCTACATTTGAATAATGATGCTGACCTACTCTATGACATTAGCAAAAATGTCCAAAAAGCAGTGGAAGAAAATTTAGAAACATTTCAAACTATGGATTTTAAAGAGGCCAGGGAGACCTCTCCAGATAAGAAGTGAGACAAGTAGATGAAACAAGGAAATATAAAAAAAAAAAAAAAGGCAAAAACCACCCTTCCACTTGAGTCTTCAAAATTTTTTTTTCTGCTCACATTCTCTTTCGACCACCCTCTCTGAGATTTGTCTGATTTGTCTTCCTCTTCCTTCTTCTTCTTGACTATAATCTATGAATTTATTAAGAAAATTCACTATTTACTCAGTATCTGGTGAGAAATCAGGTATAGAATATATGAAGAAGCTTAAGATATCGTTTCTGCATTTACATAGGTTATAATGGCAGTGAATCCACAGAGGAACATATCAACACCATCATCACAACCGTTAAAACAGTACTTGAAAAATGCCAAGGAAAGGTAGTAAAAGGACCCACTCTCGGTGGAGATATTTTGTGGCAAGAGTGACAAAAGAGAATGTCAGAGAGGAGATGGGATTTGCACAGGGCGAAAGAGGCCTTGAGTGTGGAAGAACTGCTTATTCTCTTTCAATCCTTAGAAAGGGAAGGAAAGATCACCACCAGCTCCATGCCCAACTCTCAGCTTAATGGCACACCCAGTTGCTCTGCCTACAAGATTAGAAACTACACCATGAGAAAATATCTGAATTTCCCCCTTCTATTGTATTTTTAAACTGAACAATGTACAGAAAAAGGATGAGACTGATTAGGAAACTATTATTTTTTAAAAAAACAGAGGGATTAGGAAATTTTTACAGTATTACAGGTGAAAACTAATATAGCCATGGATTATGGTGATGGCAATGGAGAATTAGAATGAAGAAAAGATTTTAGAGATTACTAAAAGCAAAATTTCAGGAGCGGAGAAGCATGTTAAATATTTGTATTTAGGAAAGGAGGTAGGTTTCATATTTCTATAGGAGTAATCCAGACATGGAGAAATAGGAGCACAGTACATAGTAGATAACAGTAAACAACCCAGACTGTAGAAAGTAAGAATAATAACTGGCCAAGTTTATAGCACCCCAAAATTTAAAAGGCAGATAAATATGGAGAAACAGTAGTTAGACTGAAGACAGATATCAAATAGCACATATAATTCACATATATGAATATAGAACATAATTCACACAGAATATATTCTTATCTTTATGTAGATAGGTATATGAATAATGTAGCAATATTTGTGTTTTTACACTACTTATTTGCCACTGATGAAAAGATATAAGAAGAATAGGGAAATAAACTTGCTTAAGCTAACTACTCTGTTTCTGTGTTTCGTTATGTAAGAGAAAGAGAGTGAAAGAAGATACAGACCTCCAATCCCACTTTATCTTCCCTTAACAAAAATCTAGCAATGATAAGAAAAGTTTTTAGTAGGGCAATATTTTTAAAAGATCACCTAAGCAATCTTATACACACCCCAGATTCTCTTAAGCTGCATTTAACACTTAATTGGATTGCTTATCAAATTCAATTAATAATTTGCATTGAATGTCTGTGATGTGCAAGATACAGGATGTGCTTGTGACATGAGATTTTTTTTTTTTAACGTAGATGGAAAATGAAGAATTATGCCCAGGAAATGAGACAACTGTTATGACTCATAACAAAACCTATAGCACATTTCACAAGGCATAATTCAAAGTACTCTTAACTGTTTTGCTCTGCCATGGAGAGGTAGATTTGCCTGGCATTATGCCTTCATTATGGCCAGAGAACAGTCACCTCTACCTGTGCTGTCAAAATCATCATTCTTCCCTAGAATTATTTAGAAATTTTAAACAAGGATTTATTTTTCAATTGTCATGGCCTAGAGATACAATGCAAGGAGAGTCAAAACTTTTGTGTAAAACTGTTTCCAGCATTGTTCTTGCCTTGGCGAATCTTAACTTTGACCTTGTCCACATGGCATTTTAGATATTAAATAAAGCATCTGAGTTGTGTGCATATTTATTCATTGATGTCTCATCTACATTTGACTATTTCTTTATACCTTTAGAACAAAAAGTGTAGATTTTGCTGTCCAATGTTTATTATTTCCTGTACACACTAAACCAATTATAACACATTTAAATAAAACAGAATTGTAGCTAATAAATAAAAATACAAAATTTAAACAATAACCTGCCAAATTATACATTGAGTCACAAAATATCTCTTGGAAGTTAAAAGTATGCTAAACAAATTTGTAAACACAGGATTATGTTAATACATGTTTTCCCTAAATATTTATATACTCAATAAGACTCCCAATACTTTTTAGAAAAATGGTTGTTTTTAATATTAATGTGACAATTAAAGGTTAACTTGAATTTTTAAAATAGAACAATGTATATCTATCCATTTATAGTATAAATTATTTAGAAAAGTTGATTTAAAGGTTTCCAGATTCTATTATACTTTTATTTTGATCATGAATTCAAAGATTTTCCTTATGATGAAAAACATTTTTAACAAACTGATTTGAATTCTTATGGTGAATTGATCTACAAAATATTTCCATATTCCTTTATATTCATTTATAAATGCTTTATAACATTTTCTGAGAGGGAATTTTTAGTGAAAATGTCCTCTGATTTATGAAAATACACATATCTTATGAAATTACTGCTTTTTTATATTTTGCTTTGGATTATAATAAAGAGACTTCACGGGGGTGGGTGGCAGTTTGGCAAGCATGTTTCATACTCCAAGAAATGCTGTACCTACAAAGATTTTTTTTTAATCCAGCTTTACAATGAAAAACAACTTAAAGTACAGTGTTTTTCTTTCCACTGTCATTAGTTACTTAAAATATGGACGGATAATGTAACCCGATCAGGCTGCCCTGACTTTCAGGGGGAAGGAGAAAGGGGAAAAGCTCACAAAATAAGATTTTTTGAACATTTTTTTTATTTAAAAAATGGTTGGAATTTCTACAAAGATGCCACTTTCAACGATGTTTTAATAATAACTTCCTACATCATAAGGAGAAAAATTAAATATCTATTAGTTACAGTTAATAATGAACCAAAATGTATTCATGACCCAAACTAAAAATCTTCCAGAAACACCCACTGGGTAGATCATAACTGTACAAAGATCTCAAGCTTAAATAGAGACCAAAGGCCCAATCCATTGAATTTTTGTGTAAGACATAGCATTTGCATGATTCTTAAAAATTTAAATACCTCTACCTCCTCAAGGCTAGGATGCCCAGGAAGGGCGGTGGCCCTATAAGAATGTCCAAAGCAAAATATCATTAAAATTATTAGCAAGGAACTAAAGTTTGACTTAAAATGCATCCTGTGGTAAGAAGATGTTGAAAGTTTCATTAAATACCTAAGAGTATTTTTTGAACAATCATGTACCTACGTATTCAATAAAATATTTCAGACGTTTCAATAGTAATAAAATTTGAGGAAGCAAACTCCTGATCCGAAAATAGGGAGTGGCTTTCATGCAACCAAAGCCATTTTAGGATTTTTAAAAACAGTTCAATTTTTGCTAAAAACAAAACCCATTTATTTTGTCATTAAACAATTCCTCAGACTTTCACCAACACGTGTTCACATCACCGTGTGAGGGGTAAGTAGCAGGGTTGCTTTCACAATACCTTAATAGTTTGTAACTAAACAGATGCTATTTTTTTTTTTGTTTAAGTTATGATTCCCCCACACCAAATACATATACATTTTTAAACAGAAACAATATATTCTGTCACAAAACAAGCCATGTCTCCTGGAGCCACAACAATCTTGACCATTTTACAGCAGACTTATCACGTCCAGTCCCCAAAACACAATTTATTTTTAATATCTATTTCAAATCAATGTTTCTCCAAAAGAAAAGAAAAACCAATTAAGGAAATATGAATATTCTTGTACCTACCTGTAACAAACACTTGTGTGTCCAGAAAGGCAAAGCCAAATGCCAAAAGTTTAAGCCACATATACATGGTCATATCTGCAAATCAGCCGTGTCCCTAAGAAACAGCATGCGTCCCCCTGAAAGGCAAAGTAATGGTTATCTCTCTAAAAGATTTTCTCTGTAAACCCGAATCAAAAATAAAAGAAATGGATGCATACGCTTCACTGCTGTTTTATCAGACGGGGAGCAATTTCCTCCTCTGCTACCCTAAGAGCAAACCACTTGCCAGCTACATGGAGCTAGCAACTAGAGGGTGGTGATGTCAGATTCGGTTTTACTTACTTCTCCAAAAATACTGTAAAGGGACCTCTTTGCAGGAAGTTAAAAAAAAATCTTTCAAAGTAAATGCAATGGCATTTTACTTCCTTTAAGTAGTTATACTAAGCTAGTAGGTCTTTAAAAGATTATTCCCCTGCAAGAAAAATCTTCAACTATTCATACAGCAATTCTTTAGAATATCTATTATAACTTTCAACAATAGAAATCCTGTCAAAACAATAAATAATTTTTCTAACTAGGAGATGATAAAATTAAACTCAGTCTGGGTCTAACAGAGTGGGAGTTGGCAAAATGATACAGTACCTGAAGTGAAGAAAAAGCATTGATTTATTTAGATGACCAAGTGAAGGAATGAACTACCTATCTGGTTATTTTTGGCAACCAGTAACATTCACCATGTGGGCATTCAAGCTCCAGAAACATGACAGTTTTAGCATAGAACCCATTTCCTATGCAAAAGTACCTTCAGGGGGCTTAACAGTTTCCCCCAAAATCTTTACAAGATATGCTTGTGAGGTTAGGAATGAAATCAGAATGTCATTTCTATCACAGCATGTCCTGCTTCAAAACATTAATACATCATTGACCTAGGATATTTGTCATGATACTGATGAGGGGGAAAAAATACCAAGAGTCTTTTACAAAAGTTAGACTTTTTCAACTTTTTTGATAGGACAAGAAATGAATAAAAATGCTTTTCATTTTCAGATGGTATTCTTAGTAAGTCCATGAATAAGATGTTTACTGGCAAAATGCTATTATGAACCCAGCAATACAAATGAATTAATTGTCATAATTATCATAATATATGCATTTAAAAATAAAAGTACACACATGTGCAACTGATTCTTGGAACTATAGGCAAATACTTGGAGGACTTAAAGGCAGACAACCTATGCATTAATTCTACAATCCCCAGCTAAGAATTATTATAGGCTTTTTGTATTTATGTAAATAAATATTTTGATATTTATAGACTTACACTCTTACTTTGGCTGCTAGGAACTACAGAGACAAATTTGCTTCCAGTTGGTGAAATGGAAATAATCTCATATCTTAAACTCTCAGTAAAAACATTTTCACAGTAGTATAATTATGATTACATTTTATTTTGATTATTATTATCTGTGTTGCCTTCTGAGACTGTGCATGAACTGTGCTTAACACTTTCCACACATTACCTAATTCTTATTCTACTCTTGATCTAGATAATGTTACTAATCTCCATCTTATCTACGTTGTTCTGAGAGAGTTTACGTGATTTGTCTAAGACCTCATAGCAAAAAAAAATAGATCTAAGTTATGATTGGAACCCAAGTCCCTAAATTTTATCTTCTCCTTACTTACCATCCTGCTTCATCTTCTCACTTCTTTCCTCAGTTTATCTGTACTATGTATTTTTATACTTTTTGTCTCTAAGAGAGAGATTACTAAATCTGCAAAAATTATGATGTTACCTGTTTAGTCCTGTGGATTAAACCCAAGGGTACTCTACCACTGAGCCATACCTGAATTCTTTTTGTTTTATTTTGAGTCAGGGTCTTGCTAATCTGCTGAGTCTGGCCTTGAATGTGCCATTATCCTGCCTTAGCCTCCAGAGTTGTTGGTATTATAAGCATGCACTATCACACCTGGCTGCGTACATATTTTTAAATAAGATAGTTGTGAAATCACTAATTTTCATATGAGTACACCTAATGGAAAGTAGGCATCACAGACCACAAATTTGTGAGCTTAGCTCTGCACTCTATTTCTTTTTTTTTTTTAAGAGAGAATGAGAGAGGAGAGAGAGAGAGAGAGAATTTTTTTTTAATATTTATTTTTTAGTTCTCGGCGGACACAACATCTTTGTTGGTATGTGGGGTTGAGGATCGAACCCGGGCCACACACATACCAGGCGAGCGCGCTACCGCTTGAGCCACATCCCCAGCCCTGCACTCTATTTCTTAAAACACATTTATAATAGAAAACTCTTTGGAAATTAGCTTAATCTATTTTTAAGTAAATACTTGTATTCTGTTAACTTGCTATTATGGTAGAATTTGACAAAACTAGAGGTCAGGAGGAAAGGATTTGACATATGATCTTTATATGATCTTTTAAAAGTGTACAAAATATACTCCCTATATATATATGTATCCTTTTAAAATTTTTTATTCTAATTTGTTACATATGACATCAGAATGTATTACAATTCATATTAAACACATAGAGCACAATTTTTCAAATCTCTGGTTGTATACAAGGTATTTTCACATCATTTGCATCTTCATACATATACTTAGGGTAATGATGTCCATCTCATTCCACCATCTTTTCCCACCCTTGCCCACTCCCTTCCCCTCCCTCTCCTTTGCCTTACTAGAGTTCATTTAATTTTCCCATGCTCCCCTTCCCAACCCCACTATGAATCAGCCTCCTTATATCAGAGAAAAAAATCCAGCATTTGGTCTTTGGGGATTGAATAACTTCATTTAGCATTATATACTCTAACTCCATCCATTTACCTGCAAATACCATGATTTTACTCTCTTGCTAAGTAATATTCCATTGTGCATATATACCACATTTTCTTTATCCATTCATCTACCTACGGGCATCTAGATTGGTTCCACAGTTTAGCTATTGTGAATTGTGCTGCTATAAGCATTGATGTGGCTATGTTCCTGTAGTATGCTCTTTTTAAGTCCTTTGAGTATGGACTAAGGAGTGGGATAGCTGGGTTAAAGGGTGGTTCCATTCCCAGTTTTCCAAGGAATCTTCATACTATTTTCCATATTGGCTGCACCAGTTTGTAGTCCCAGCAGGAAAGTACGGAGTGTGCCTTTTTCCCCACATCCCACCAGCAATTATTGTTGTTTGTATTCTTAATAGCTGCCATTCTGACTGGAATGAAATGAAATCTTATAGTAGCTTTGATTTACATTTCTCTAGATACTAGAGATGTTGAACAGCTTTTCATACATTTGTTGATTGATTGTATATCATCTTCTGAGAAGTATCTGTTCATTTCTTTGGCCCATTTATTAATTGGGTTATTTGTGGGTTTTTTTTTTTTTTTTGGTGTTTAGCTTTTTGAGTTTTTTATATACCCTAGAGATTAGTGTTCTAACTGATGTGAGCGGGTAAAAATTTGCTCCCAAGATGTAGGCTCTCTATTCACTTCACTGGTTGTTTCTTTTGCTGAAGAGAAGCTTTCTAGTTTGAATCTATCCCATTTATTCTTGATTTTAATTCTTGAGCTATAGAATCAACCTAACAAAAGAGGTGAGAAAACTCTACAACAAAAAAATACAGACGCTAAAGAAAGAAATTAAAGAAGACCTTAGAAGATAGAAAGATCTTCCTTGTTCTTGGATAGGCAGAATTAATATTGTCAAAATGACCATACTACCAAAAGCATTGTACAAATTTAATGAAATTTCAAACAAAATTCCAATGATATTCCTCCCAGAAATAGAAAAAATATTCATGAAATTCTTCTGGAAAAAAAAAGAGGCCCAGAATAGCTAAAGCAATCCTTAGCAAGAAGAGTGAAGGAGATGGCATAACTATACCAGACCTTAAACAGGATCATATCTCAACATTGCATATAACTCAAGAATTAAAATCAAGAACTATGTTAAATAGGAGTGGTGACAGAGGGCATGTCTGTCTTGTTCCAGTTTTTAGAGGGAATGCTTTCAATTTCTCTCCATTTAGAATGATGTTTGCCTGGGGCTTAGCATCGATAGCCTTTACAATATTGAGATATGATCCTGTTATCCCTAGTTTTTCTAGTGTTTTGAACATTAAGGGGTGCTGTATTTTGTTGAATGCTTTTTCTTCTACATTTATTGAGATGATCATATGATTCTTATACTTAAGTATATTGATGTGATAAATTACATTTATTGGGTTCCATATTTTGAACCAACCTTGCATCCCTGGGATGAATCCTATTTTGTTGTGGTGCACTATCTTTTTAATATGTATTTGTATTTGAATTGCCAGAATTTTACTAAATTTTTTTCTATTTCCTGAAATAAATTGAAGAGTATTGGTATTAGTTTTTCTTTAAAGGTGCTGTAAAACTCCGCTGTGTATCTATCCAGTCCTGGGCTTTTCTTGGTTGGTAGCCTTCTGACGGCATCTTCTATTTCATCACTTGAAATTGATCGTTTAAATTGTGTATATCATCCTGATTCAATCTGGGCAACTCATGTGCCTCTTGAAATTTGTCGATGCCTTTGGTATTCTCTATTTTATGGGAGTACAATTTTCAAAATAATTTCTAATTATCTTCTGTATTTCTGTAGTGCCTGTTGTGATATTTCCTTTTCTATCATGGATGTTACTAATTTGTGTTTTCTCTCTCCTTCTCTTCAGTAGCATGACTAAGGGTTTGTCAGTTTTATTTATTTTTTTCAAAGAACGCACTTTTTTGTTTTGTCAATTTTTCAGTTGTTCACTTTATTTCAATTTCATTGATTTTAGCTCTGATTTTCAATTATTTCCTGTCTTCTACCACTTTTGGTGTTGATTTGTTCTTCTTTTTCTAGGGCTTTGAGATGTAATATTAAGTCATTTATTTGTTGACTTTTTCTTCTTTTAAAGAATGAACTCTATGCCTTGAACTTTCCTCTTAGTACTGCCTTCATATTGTCCCAGAGATTTCAATATGTTGTATCTGTGTTCTCATTCACCTCTAAAATTTTTTTAATCTCCTCCTTGATGTCTTCTGCTACTCATTGTTCATTCAGTAGCATATTATTTAGTCTCCAGGTATTGGAGTAGCTTTTATTTCTTTTTTATCATTAATTTTTAATTGATCTGATAGAATGCAGGATAGTATCTCTACTTTTTTAATATTTTCTAAGAGTTGCTTTGTGACATAATATATGGTCTATTTTAGAGAAGGATCCATGTGCTTGCTGCTGAGAAAAAAGTGTACTCATTCATTGAAGGATAAAATATTCTATACATGTCAATTAAACCAAAGTTATTGATTGTATTATTTTTTTAAGAGAGAGAGAGAGAGAGAGAGAGAGAGAATTTTAATATTTATTATTAATTTTTTTTTTTAGTTTTTTGGCAGACACAACATCTTTGTTTGTATGTGGTGCTGAGGATTGAACCCAGGCCGCACGCATGCCAGGCGAGTGCGCTACCGCTTGAGCCACATCCCCAGCCCCATTGATTGTATTATTGAGTTCTATAGTTTCTTTGTTCAGCCTTTGTTTGGATGATCTATCCAGTGATGAAAGGAGTGTGTTAAAGTCACCCAGAATTATTGTGTTGTGGTCTATTTTACTCTTGAACTTGAGAAGAGTTTGTTTGATGAATGTAGATGCTCCATTGTTTGGGGCATATATATTTATAATTTATAATTGTTAAGTCTTATTGGTGTATGGTTCCCTTGAGCAGTATGTAGTGTCCTTCTTTATCCCTTTGACTAACTTTGGTTTGAAGTCTACTTTATTTGATATTAGGATGGAAACCCCCACTTGATTCCACAGTCCATATGAGTGGTATAATTTTTTCCAATCTTTCACCTTCAATCTATAGATGTCTTTTCCTATGAGATGAGTCTCTTGGAGGCAACATATTGTTGGGTCTTTTTTTTTTTTTTTTGGTCCAATCTGCCAGTCTGTGTCTTTTGTTTGGTGAGTTTAGGCCGTTAACATTCAATGTTAATATTGAGACATGATTGGTATTTCCAGCCATTTTTGCTATTTAACTTGACTTGGTTTCTCCCTTGGTTAATTTTTTCTTTAGTGTAATACCTCCCTTTGCTGATTTTTATTGTTGTTTTATGATTGCTCTTCATGGAATATTTTGTCCGAGAATGTTCTGTAGTGCAGGTTTATGAGTTGTAAATTCTTTAAACTTTTATTTATCGTGGAAGGTTTTTATTTCATTATCAAATCTAAAGCTTAATTTTGCTGGCTATAAGATTCTTGATGGGCATCCATCTTCTTCAGAGCTTGATATATGTTGTTCTAGGATCTTCTTGCTTTCAGGGTCTGGGTTGAAAAATTGGCACATAGTCTAATTGGCTTCCCCCTGTATGTAAGCTGATTTCTTTCTCTCCTGGCTTTTAATATTTTCTTTTTATTCTGAATGTTAGATATTTTTTTTATTATAATGTGCCTTGGTTTAAATCTGTTGTGATTGTGTACATTTGGCATCCTGTAAGCCTCTTGAATTTGGTTTTCCAATTCATTCTTCATGTTTGAAAAATTTTGTGATATTATTACATTGAATAGATTGTTCATTCCTTTGTTTTGGAACTCCATGCCTCCCTCTATCCCAATAAGTCTTAAACTTGGTCTTTTTATGCTATCCCCTATTTCTTGAATGTTCTGCTCATGATTTCTTACCATTGTCACTGTGTGGTCCACGTTCTTTTCAAGATTATATATTTTGTCTTCATTATCTGAGGTCCTGTCTTCCAAGTAGTCTAAGCAGTTGGTGATGCCTTCAATTGAACTTTTAGTTTGGTTTATTGTTTCTTTCATTTCAAGGATTTTTCATTGGGTTTTTTTAAGCCTCTATCTCCCTATTGAAGTAATTTTTTTTTCTTCCTGTATTTGTTTATGTAGCTCTTTGTCAAAATGATCTTTTGCTGCCTCTATTGGCTCTCTTATATCATCTTTTAAATCACAGAACATTTTAATTACTCAACTCCTTCTCTGTCACTTCTTCTGCTTTGTTGGCCATGGATTCTAATAATGTGGTATCCTGATTTGTTTGGGACAATTTCTTCCTTTGTCTTTTCATGTTGTGTATGTGACTTTCCTTCTAGCACTGTGGATCCCAGGCATCATCATTTTTACCCTATAGGCTTACACTGTCTCTGCAGGGATCCAATACCTCTCCTTTGAGGTGAAGAACAATGTTATCAGATCCCAATATAAAAAAAATATGCCCTAAAAGCAAATGTTTGTTATTAAGACATTTACAGTTTGGTCACAATGTGCAGAAATGGTGAATTCAATTATAACCTACAATATACTCAGTAGATTTGTAAAAGGGTTTACAGTTTCTGATGGTGGACAAAGAACTGGATGTGAGGAGTAGGATGATATGCTGAAGTGGTAGGAGGTGAGGATATAGAGTTGTTATATCTTAGGAAGAGTAAAATAGAAATCTAAAGAGGAAGATTAGTAGTAAGAGATGGGAGAAGAAGTAATTTGGGGTAGACAAGTAAGTTGGAAGACAGTAGAGTACATAAAGCAAACAATACAAATATTAAGAAAAAGTTAAAAATGTTAAAATAGTAGATATTGGGGTGGAAGAGTATACAACACAACTATAATATACTATTCAGACACCCCAGGTCTCAAAATCCTAATTCATGCAAAGTACCTAGTTTCACATATGTTGGGGATGTGAAGGAGGGAGAATAGAGAGAGGGGGAAAAAATTTTTGAAGGAAGAAACAGGGCTTGTTTTGGTTGGAAATCAGTATCTTTCCTGCTTCCATTCTCATCCAATAGGAGGGGTCATCTGTTGTTAGCTGGTATCTCTCCCCTTAGGATGGTAAAGGTAACCAGGGTGTCACTGTGATGGGGTAGCGGCTGCTGGGGAGAGGAGGGAGTTAGAAACTGGGTACCTGGTCAGCTAGAGTTCCAAACCATGATTTTCCCACCATTGAAGATGGTGATAAAGGAGACCCAGATGGAGGTGCCTGCTTTCAGCGGTAGGGTGTCAGGTCAGGGGTGGGGAGATGGTATTGGATGATGAGTTCAGATAGGAGTTCTATGGCATGCAGTGTGCGGCTGGTGGCTGACTTCAGAGCCTGTGTGAAGTTCTTGGCTGCAGGCAGGCCACTGCAAGTAGGGGACCATCTTCGCTGCCACAGAGTCCCAAGATGGCAGTGAACGGGGCGAGCCCCACGTTGGTAGATGGGGGTCCACACAGGGGTGGTGGCCAGAATTCCTCCATGTGGGAAGCTGCTGGCTGTGCGTGGAAGTGGCATCAGTGATTTCTGCTCAGGTGGGTAGCCAAAAGTTCTGCACGGGTGCCACTTGTCCTGCTCGGGTACCTGGCAGTCCTGCGTGGGCTAGGAGTTGGGCGACCTACTCTGACGCTGAGGCCTGGAGTGCTGGACAGACACAGTGACTATGATTCCAGTGCAGGAGCAGGAATACCACTGGCAGAGCAGCAGTCTTCTCACTACTTGAGTCCCAGTCACAGAGCGACACAGAATGCGGCCTCTGTCTGGCCTGCCATCTTGGATCCAACTCTCTATACAGGGTTTAGCAGCCTTAAAGAGACATCAGGTCTCTTCAGGAAGCTAAGAAATTCAATTTGATTTTAGGCAAGTAGGTAGAAATAGTCTACCTGAGGAATCTAAGATTAGCAATAAGTGAATTGGATTATTATATGTTTAACTGAGTTGGATTATCTGTTAAAATTGAATTTAATGTCTACAGGACATAGGCTTTGGGGAAAGAAAACATATATTGTGTACTATAAAGACATAAGGAAATATATCCTGATGTATAGAAACAAAAATGGGTAATAAATATATATACAATTCTGATGGCTCACCATAGAATTAATAGCAAATGGCACATTTGACAGCACTGAGGTCCAGGCCGTCCAGAAGTGGAAAGGAAGAAATTCCCAGCAGCTTGTCAGGAGGTGCTGCACAGCTCTCCTTAGACAGTGGACAGCACAGCAGCTGGCCTTTCTTTACCACATCTGGGGAAACCTCTGTTCCTTTACCACATCTGCGCCTGGCACGTGGGTCCTCAGCGTGCTGACGTGAAAAACTCTCATAGAAAACAGGAGGGAGTGTTCCTAACATACTGATGTGATCCACTCTCATTGATGCCAAGAGGGTGGTCAGGTGGGCAGCTGCTTAGTCAGTATTTTGCCAAAACAACTGAGACTAGCAAAGGGACAGAAATTATCACCAGATTTTACACATAGTAAATATAGTGATGCTTTTTGAGTAGTTAAAAACAGCATGTATCTAAAATAATCTCAACTTTGGGGGGGCTGCAGGGGCGTACCATGGATTGAACTCAGGGGCACTCAACCACTGAGCCACATCCCCAGCCCTATTTTGTATTTTATTTAGAGACAGGGTCTCGGTCTTGTTGAGTTGCTTAATGCCTTGCTTTTTGCTGAGGCTGGCTTTGAACTAGCAATCCTCCTGCCTCAACCTCCTGAGCCACTGGGATTACAGGCCTATGCCACTGAGCCTGGCTCAAATTTTGATCAACAAAATTTGCTCAAAATAATTATAGCTGATTGATTTACCCATAGATTTTTTAAAAGCTAGAATAGTAAGTTTAATTAAACAAAATAATCTTTTAGATTTTTAGTTGCATTAAGTTAACATAAAGATGAACAAGTTGCATGAGGTTAACTACAGAAGCAGATATTATTCACTCTTTCATTCAATAAATATAGAGTCAGCTCCGAATATAGGACAGTCATTTTGCCCGACCCAAGGAAAATAAAATTGAGCAAAACCAAACCTGCTCTGTGACTTATTGATACTTTGGTGGAAGACATAATTATTGATGATGTAATCATCACAACCTGTTCAGGACACAGCAAGGGCTTAGTGCCCTGATTTAAACCTGCAGTAGGGTGTTTGATCTAGGCCTGAGGTTGAGAAGTTTGCCTGGAATAAAAAGCACTGAAGGTAGACCTGCAAAATTAGTAGACATTAAATGGGTGTCTATGGGGAGCTATTGAAGCCTTGTAAGCTCTGCTCTTGAACCTTCTTGCCAAGGAAGGTGCAGATTTTATACCATCACATTTCTCAGTCCTCCTGTGCTTCTCAGCAGCACTAAATATAGTTAGGCTTTCCTTCTTCAACCATTATCTCTGTCAGTTTACAAAACATCTCCTGTAGATTTTTCTCAATCCTCACTGGGTATTCCTCAGCAGTCGCCATGTTGGATCTCTTCCTCTGCCTGACTTGTAAGTACTACTGAGACACAGTCAAAGCTCACTCCTGGACCTGCCTCTCCTTTTCTGAGTGACTCCTTCATGCTGACTCACAAATTTAAATCTCTAGTCAGATCTAAATTTCAGTTCTTTAGACTTACCTTTGCTACTGCATTCTTGACAGTCCACCATTGCCTCACAGCCAGCTCAACACAGCATGGGAAAGCTTGACTCACCTCTTCTTTAAACCTGCCCCACCTCTCAGTCTTATCTGAATCTGCAAATGTACAAACAAATACAGTCATTTTTGCCAGGAACCGAAGTTTTGGGTTTTCTTTACTTCTCCTTTGCTTTCCCAACTACATCTAATTCATTAATGGATCTCATTCATTTTCTCTCTACTATCTCCTGGAATTGTGCCCTTTTCCAGTGTGTCACTTAGGACCCAGCCACCATTGATGCTGAAACAGCATTTAACTTATGTCCGAGTTTCCCTATTATTTCCCTTCAGTATTTCCTTTGAGCAAACAAATTGAGCTTTTCTCAATACAAATTGGATCATGATAAGTCTGTACTTTGAATCTACCAATATTTATCCAATTTTCAATTGAATGAAATCCAACCTCCTCCATAATACATTACTCAACCCATTTAATGCCATGTTCCACCTTTCCTAAACTATGCACTGGCCATGCTTGTCTTTTTGTGGTCCTTGAACCAAGTTCTTTCCCACTCAGAAACCTTGCTCTTCATTCTGCCCAGGATGCTGTTGTTCTCATCCCACCCCTTCCATCCAGTCAAAACATAACTTCCTTTAGGCAACAGCTTTACTGTCAGTTCCTCATTTTTAAAAAGTCCCTCTATGTTATGTTCTGAGGACCTTGTTTGTTTTCTCCAAATCCAGGAATGTATTTGTTTATTTATATTCAACTCCTCATGAGTCGCCCATAAGCCTGCCTTCTACATAGTCAACCATGAGATCTAAGCAGTGTTTAGTGTAACAATTGCCATTCATGGTACTATCTGTTAAATGAATGAATGAATGATGAGGCTTATGCAAGAGGCTGGGGTGTGCCCAAAATATTTGGTGTTGGAAAGAGTTCAAGGGCTGCCAAATGGTGGAGATGTTTGTGTTTGTAGCATAGGCAAAAGATAGTGGCAGAAAGAAATGTCCACCAGTTAAATAAAGGACCAAATCAACACCAGCAATTACAAAATTATATCAAAATTTGATACACAGTCTTATCAGTAAACAAAATCCTATAGGGACACATAGTATGATATGTTTGCATGTCTTTATACTTTGACCTAAAAAAAATATTCTTGGGTTCTGCCCTCTGTTTTTTAAAAATTTAGGTGTTGTACAAGGATATCTGTTACTGGATATTCCACCCCCTTTGTCTTTGTGTAAAATAAAAATACAGAAAAAAGTAAATCTTTCCATTGTCAAGTTGCCTGAGAAGGAAGGTGATGTTGCTTTAACAGTTTTTCCCTCTCTGGGCACCAGAACATGACTCTCCTGGTTATGGTAGACATACTCAGCCCCTGTACCCTCTACATCAATAATCAATTTGGACACAGGAGTTCTTTATTATTTTTTTTTTAAGATTTTTGTCCAGTAGTCAGGAAATGGAATTAAATACTAGTCCTGGAGATTATTTAATCCCTGTAATTCAGAGCTAGTAATGCTATGTTAGTGTTGCTGCAATGAATTAGGAAAAATGTTCAATAATTGGTGGAGAATAAACAATAAGGTATAATTAAAACATATCCAATAGAGCATGCTTCCCATTTCTTCTTCCCCAAAGAAAAAGAAGGGTAGGGACTCCAAAGGGAGGGAAGGAGAAGCAATTCCAAAGGACCTAATGGTCTGGTTTCCTTCTGTGACTGTACATATAAAGACCTGATGGAATGTGGAAAAGGCAGAAGAGATAAAAGAGTTAAACCAGACATGAGAGATAGAAGTGTTTAATTGGGCTGGAATAAGCAATAAGCTTATTTATGTATTTATTTATTTCCCCAAAGGAACTAGGAAGTTGTGAGAACTCTTCTCTGTATTGTTAAGAGAAGAAAAGGGGAATTCGGTATTTTTTCTTTTATCATTTTGAGGGCCCTGTCAATTACAAGATGCATCCTGACTTCAGCAATGTTAAAATTTGTTTTATAAAATGTGTACCTTAAAATCAATGAAATAAGTTAGCATAGAAGACCAGGGGCAGAACAATGCAATAAATTTATGTTTGTTTAGAACAAATCTCCTTTCAGAAAGCTAAAAGACAATCTCAAAATCTCAAATACAGAGTAAACAGCATTAGATGAGTTATGGATTGAACCCCAGTAAAGAGAAAATAGCTAAATTAAATATAACAAGAGATAACACAAACGTGAGAATTTATAAATTTGATATAAAGCATCCCTAGTACTTCAATTTCTTGCAACTCTCAAAAATCACACTCTCAGCATCTCAAAATCATTACGTATTGCCTTGGTTAATGACAAAAACACATCTAAAAAACACGTTCTCTAATTTGTCTAAAATTTTTAGCATGTAGGTTCTGATAACACTTGTTTTAGAGGCAATCTTGAGTCTCTCTGAGTGCGGGTTGTAACATGCAGATTCTCTCACCCTTTCCATTCTTAGAAGCAGCAGCTGGGGACCTTAGAATAAGGTAGAGAGTCTTGCAGGTCTTACAGCTCTTCCCATTAGTCTGTACCATACATAAAACTTACTTGATTTAATTCACCAGTAGGACTTCTCCACCTTACTTCCTAAATGTACCTCAAATTTATTGACTTCTTTCCATCCATACCACTTCCAATTTTGATACCAACATCCCTTGAATAAACAACTAAAACAGTCTCCTAATAGGTTTGCCTGTTATTTGATTCTGCTAATATTAATTATTTCTTACTTGCCGATCCATTCTCCCCATTTTCTTCTAAATGCAATCATATATTGTGTACCCAATCCCTGTACTGTGAATATCTTCCCATCAAATTTAGGCTTAAAAGGAAAATGCTGGAGGACCTCAAAGACTCTGCATCGAGGCCCAGCTCTTTCAGAAGCCCCAGCTTTCACAATCTCCAGGGCTCCTTTATCTCTATCACATACATATTGGCTCAGACCGTTGTACTAGGGTCTTCTCAACGTAAAAGATTTTGCACATGCTGTCTTCTCTTTGAAATCTCTGCTCTGCCATTAAGGTGTATCTTTTCTAGTCTTTCTAGTCTGAGCTCAGTTGTCCCTGTCTCCAGGAAATCTTTCTTGTACTTCTCCAAAGATATCAAATATCCTTCCATCCCAATATATTTAATTTTTTTTACTCTTCTTCATGACACCTGTTATACTGTTTGGGTGATTATTTTTTCTCTCTCTCTCTCTCTCTCCAAGCATGCATTCCATGAAGACTCTATCTAGCCCAAAGACAGAGATGTGTTGTAAATAGTTGCTGAAATGAATGAAGAACCACAAGATACTTCCTGATGCTTCTGGGCTACTTAAGACTATCAGGAATTTTTTGCAATGATACAGAGAATACACTTTCTGGGAACAAGATTGGATTTAATTTGAGTTACAAGAAAATAAGGGAACATGATAATTTTAGAGCATCCAGTTTTAAAGTTACAAAATCTTATCTGCTGTACTTGTTTAGTCAGGCACCTTTATTCTTCCTGTTTACAGACAAATTCATTTTCTACACTGTTACTCAGGAAGAAGAGAAATCAGCATGCACAATCAAACTTAGCTTCCAAAGATGTAGCAGTCTCAATGGAAGGAGCTTTTACTCTAAGCTCTGCTAATTAGGGCAAATGCTTCCTGCTGGAACAACTAGACCTCCAACTTATAAAGACTCTGACATAGTGGAAGCTTACTTCTCTGTCACAAATCAATCCAATGAAGTGTTCCAGGGTTGGCAGCCACTCTCTGCATAGTGAGTCCAGGACCAGACTCTTCATCTGGATGCTCTGTAAGCCCTTGGCCTCTCCGTTGTCTGCATTTAATAGCATGGATAAAACACCCTAGATCCTTAAAGACCTTGGCCTTAAAGTTACATAGCTTTGCCACCTATTCTATTGACCAAAAAATAGTCAGACCTAGATATAGCGGAAGGCATATTAGAAAAATATAGTCTCCAACTGGGCATCTACCAATCAACAACAGCTCTGTACTGTGGGAAGGGGAACTGAAACATGAGTTTGGGGGTACATACATATTTCTGCCACAATTACCCTGGATTTGAAGAAGAAAAAAATGTGTCTGAGATAGCTTGGAGGTAGAAACAAAAGAAAGCTAACACATTCTTCCAGAGTATATGTAGAGTACAATGAGAATAAAAAGAAGATGCTAACCATGCTGTCAAGGAATACAACTCAGGGAAGAAAACAACTAATGCAAAAATAACTGTAATATAATATCATGATGTGATATATGCATGACCAAACATATGTGAGTCTGTGTGTGTGTGTGTGTATGTGTGTGTGTTCAATTTTTTGATGAATACAAGATTCTTCAGACCTTCGGGATTTGCTTATATATTTGTAATTGTCTTACTTTCCTTTTGGATGATTGTCAAGCACTGGGTTTTGTTGGTATCAAAGGAATTTTTACCTTGAAAAAGTTACGTTTTATAGGAGAAGCATAGCATTTATTATTGCCTATCAAATAAATCTTGTTACTTCAGTTTGTATGGGAATGTTTAGATATTTAATATGTAAGATTATAAGTTTTCATGATAAAAAATAATTATCAACAATATAATAAAGACAATGTAATAGTGAACTGGAGTGAAAATGGAAGACAATTCTGTGCCTATACAATTTTACAGGCCAGGGTACCAAGAGCACCTTTTAAGGCACCAAAAAGAAGTTTTGCTTTTTATTAGATTTTTTTTTTACCCCTAAAACCCAACAGTAGGGGATGGGGATGTGGCTCAAGCAGTAGCGTGCTGGCCTGGCATGCGTGCGGCCCGGGTTCAATCCTCAGTACCACATACAAAGATGTTGTGTCTGCAGAAAACTAAAAAATAAATAAATAAATAAATAAATAAATAAATAAATAAATATTAAAAAATTCTCTCTCTCAAAAAAAAATAATAACATAGTAATAGCAGCTCTGTGCTGGGCACCATGCTAAGCACCGACATGAACTTTTCCATTCATATTTTCAGTTTGAAGTTAGTACTATTAGTATCACCATTTTTTTTCCAGATGAATGAACAGACCCAGATTAGTACAGAAACTTTCCATAGTTCACTTACAATCTGCGAAACAGAACCTACATTTGAATCCATGTTCCAAATTTAAAGAACCCAACCCAGCCCTCCCATATTCTACATTAAGGCATTTTCACCTAGAAATAGAACTAATTCTATGTAATTCAGGTAGAAATAGAAATGACGCATAATCAGATAATACTTTCTGTCAAACATATTTCTGAGAACTAAAGTAAATGTGATATAAAATTTGAGTGCAATATAAAAGCAAAGCTTTTTTCAGAACTTTGATACCTAATCTCTTTTATCTAGCAAATATTGTAGTTTGCAGCCTTCTTCTTTCTCCAAACATTGTCTCAAAATAATCTCTTGATTCCCATGAATGGAAACGTCAGATATTTCTATGATTCAAGTGTCTATCCATATTTTTTATTCAGAGTCCAAACTCACCTGTGTGTCCCTATTTCCTATTGCCTAAAACAAGGCACTTGCGTATTTCACAGACAGCCACAGCTAAACCTAAACTTTTGATTTCTCTCCTCCACAAACCTGTCCTACTATAGCAGAAGATGCCCCTTCCTAGGTGAGGGCATCCCCAACTACACAGTTACTCAAGCCAGATAGTTAACTTCTCCTATCTCCTCATTTCCCATCCACATTTTAAGCAATCTAGCCCAATCCAGAAGCAAATTCTCCCAAATATGCCTTTTTTAAAAATTCATTTTTTATTCTAATTTGTTAGATATGGCAGCAAATGCATTACAATTCCTATTACACATATAGAGCAAAACTTTTCATATCTCTGGTTGTATACAAAGTATATTCCCACCATTTGAGTCTTCGTACATGTTCTTAGGGTAATGTCCATCTCATTCTAATCTCTTTTCTACCCCCATACCCTCTCCCTTCCCCTCCCACCCCTCTGCCCTATTTAGAGTTTGTCTAATCTTACCATGCTCCCCCTCCCAACCCCACTATGAATCAGCCTCCTTATATATCAGAGAAAACATTCAGCATTTGGTCTTTTGGGATTGGCTAACTTCACTTAGCATTATATTCTCCAATTCCATTCATTCACCTGCAAATGCCATGATTTCATTCTCTTTTATTGATGAGTAATATTCCATTGTGAGTGTGTGTATAATCACATTTCTTTATCCATTCATCTACTGAAGGACATCTAGGTTAGTTCCACAATTTAGCTATTGTGAATTGTGCTGCTATAAACATTGATGTGACTGTGTCCCTGTAGTGTGCTGTTTTTAAGTCCTTAGGCATAGAGCAAGGAGAGGGATAGCTGGGACAAATGGTGGTTTCATTCCCATTTTTCCAAGGAATCTCCATACTGCTTTCCATTGGTTGCACCAATTTGCAGTCCTAGCAGCAATGTATGAGTGCACCTTTTCCCCCACATCCTTGCCAACAGTTGTTGTTGTTTGTATTCTTAATAACTGCCATTCTGACTGGAGTGAGATGAAATCTTACAGTAGCTTTGATTTTCATTTCTCTAATTGCTAGATATGTTGAACAGTTTTTCTTATATTTGTTGATTGATTGTATATCTTCTTCTGACAAGTGTCTGTTCTGTTCCTTGGGTCATTTATTGATTGAATTATCTGTGGGGGTTTTTTTTTTGTGTGTGTGTGTTTAGCTTTTTGATTTCTTTATATACCCTAGAGATTAGTGTTCTAGCTTATGTTGAGGGTAAAAATTTGCTCCCAAGATGTAGCCTCTCTATTCACCTCATTGATTGTTTTTTTTTGCTGAGTAGAAGCATTTTAGTTTGAATCTATCCCATGTATTGATTCTTGATTTTAATTCTTGAGCTATAGGAGTCTTATTAAGGACATAGGGGCCTTATCCCACATGATGAAGATTAGGGCCTACTTTTTCTTCTATTAGATGCAGAGTCTATAGTTTAATTCCTAGGCCCTTGATCCACTTTGAGTTGAGTATTGTGCATGATGAGAGATAGAGGTTTAATTTAATTTTGTTGCATATGGATTTCCAGTTTTCCCAGCATCATTTGTTGAAGAGGCTATCTTTTCTCCAATATATGTTTTTGGCACCTTTGTCTAATATAACTGTAATTATGTGGCTTAGTATCCATGTCCTCTATTCTGTATCACTGGTCTACCAGTCTATTTTGCTGCTTTTATGCTGTCTATCAATTCCATCTATTCCATTTCCACTACCTCCAGGTCTAAACAACACAGCTTTCTCCTGGAGACTGGCACAGCCTTCAACCTTTCTGCTCCCACCCTTCCTCTCCTCCTAGCCATTCCCCACATTGAGCAAGAGAGAGTTTCTTAAAATGTAAATAATCTATGTACTGGTTTAAAGCTTCTATTTGCAATTCAAATACTTCACAAATTCCTTATCACAGCCTATTAGCTCCTGCAAGTTCCAGCCCCAGCCTGGTTCTCATACCTCTTTCTACACAGCTTTTCACTTGGGCTTCTCCCAAGTTGTCTTAAGCTAAAGACTAACCCATTTGGAATTCTGAACTTAAACAGGGCTCTTTCTCTTCTACTGCCTACTGTCAGATTCTTCTCATTGATTGCTACATCACTTCTTAACTCTCATCTTCTCAGAAAGTCCTTCCCAGATCCTCCTCCCTAAGAGAATCCCCAACTCTCATTCTCTGTCCTTAATTGTGTTTTCAATAGTTGTGATGCTTTTATCTACTAACTTTCTGTCTGACTTCCCTTTTGAATATAAGCTCCATTAGAGGGAAGGTCTTGCTTATCTTGCCCACCTTTGACAATCTGGTGCCAGGAACAGTGTCTGTCTTTTAGAAGGTGCTAACAAATATCTGTTAGCAAAGGAGAGAATGGTATAAATAAATGAGTGAATGAGAAAATGAATGAATGAAAGACATACCTTTCTTTTGTCCCTGTGAGGAGTCTTGAATGTAAAAAAAATAGGTAGTGAAACCGTATTATGCCAATATGAAGACCTCTCGCTTTTCTTTCAGCTTTTCTTCCTAAAAATGGAACTCCTGACACTATATTTTAAGACCTTATAAAAAGTTATGTACCTTTTCTAATCACAGTTGCCTCAAATATAACAATATGCTATTAGAATGCAAATTAAATGAACTGACATCTCAAGCATCTAGCACAGTGTCTTTTAGGGCTTAAGAAGCTTCATCTTCTCAGAGGACACTGCCTGCAACCTAGACATTGATTCAGGAACCACAGGGACCTTATTTCTATTCTTGGTTTTGTCACTTGTTTGCTCTCTGACCACTCAACCACTCTTTTCTTATTTCCCTATTTAAGAGAAACGGTTCACCTCTTCCTACCTATAAAATTATCTCTCACACATTGATATCCCCAGACAATGAATTTTAATAGTGGCAGGAGGGTCAAAAAGTAAAATGATAACTTTTTTCAAATAAGAGTCTAATCCAATGTCCAAAACATTTCAATCCATAATTTTAATCACTTATAAACATGAGTTTCAAAATGGTTGTAAGTCCATCTTTTCCAGTCCCGTATTTGGCAATGTAACAACAATTCTTTGAGGACCTCCAATCTGAAGGGGACCTCTAATATGTCTCTGAATGGCACCTGTGTTTGGGTCAATGAACTCTGCCTTCATATATATTTGGTTGGTTCAGACTGACAGGGGTTTTAGACCATTATTTCTTTTGAGGGAACACTATTCCCTAGGAAAATGGCTAAGGGAAACTGATCCTCCTACTCTCTTTGACACACTGGCTGATGATGACACTGGACTTTGTTCCCAAACCTGAACACATGAAGCAGTAGTCAGCTGGCAGCATTCCATCTGGTTGGAACATTCTGTGGGCTAGAAAATCAAGGGAACTGCTATTTAGTAATCCACAACTTCATAATTAAAAATCAATCTGCTATCATAGTTTGGAAACACCCAGAAGAATAGCAAATTGAATCTAAGATTGGATCAGAAATAAAAAGTTTTATAATTTATAAAAATGAGGTCGGACCGCTAAGAGCTATTAGAATTCTAAGAGTGAGAGACTAAAGATGGCCAAATGTTCTTTAATAAGGCTTGAACAATAAAAAGGCCTTATGGCAGCTTCCATGTTCCATTTCTTGAATACTACCACTTGAATCTCCATTTACGAAATCCAACTACCCTGTGCTACCATGCTATGAGGAAGCCTAACTAGGCACGAGGAGAAGCCAAGGCAAGGAGGGTCAGCAAGATTTTCTGAAATAAGTCAAATGGTAAATATTTCAGGATTTTTGAGACATGGTCTCCACTGCAACTTTCAACTCTGCAGTTGCAGAGATTAGGCAATGCTAAAATAAATATGCATGGCACGTATAGGCATGAATTTTAATTTCATATGTTGCATACCCTCATGAGGTATTATTCCCCTTTAGGTATTGTTTAAACATTAAAGAATTTTAAAACCATTCTCTTTGTGACCTGAACAACAACAGGCTGGAGACTGGATTTGACAGAAAAAGAGAAAATGAGACACTTAACCAGCCTTCAATTTTTTCTCATCCCCAGTTGTTTTGACAAAAATGACATTCCAGCTGAGGTCCCAGACATCAGAGCAAGTTGAGACATCTTCACTGGGCACTATCCAAATTCTTGTCTCCCAGAATTATAAAACAGCAAACTATTTTATTTTAAGCTCTATTTTGGGGATTGTTTACTAATCAGCAAACCGATAACATGAAAAAAATCTTATAGCAAACGCAGCAATGAGAAGATATATTAAGGTTTTATTTTAAATTCTGTAACCACATCACTATTCTTCCCCCTTGTAAGTGTCCTTTCCTGTTGGTCCATATGAATCAGCTAGTTTGTCTATATTTAACTCAGAATTTGTTTCCTTGATGGCATTAATATAACTCTATTATCAAAATGAGCAAAATTTCCCTTAAAAATTGCATTAAAAGGTATAAGATATAATATAATAAAGTGAACTTTCTGTTTTTTCCATTAGAGTTTGGTTATACATGAAGCCCTCAATTCTCAAACCTAGATTTATAGAAATTAAAATTCTTCTTTATCTACCCTGTAGCCAACCCATTGTTTTGCCATCCACCTATAATTTCTCCTTCCTCTGGTCACCCTTTGAGCACATCCCCCTTTTCTTCTCTCAGTCCTCTGGTTATGGAGAAGGTGATTGCAGAGCTGGAACACATCACTCAAGTGTAAGCCCATCAGAGTACAGCATTCTCCTGGCCAGAGAAATTGGTTCTACAATAGACACACATCCCAAGAGTAATGGTAATCTAGGCAATTGTAACTGCATTTCTGCAAAAGTCTTTTTATAGTCTTCTTCTTCTCTTCATTGTTTTTTTTTTTTTTTTTGCTTGACTGAGAAATAAATAGATAAAAAATGGCTGGGGTTTGGGTTTTGTTATCACACAAATTCTAAGGGCTAAAACCAAAGCAGCTTAAATTCAGCCATGAGAATGAGAACTAAGAGATACAGAGAAAGATGGTATTGTGGTCAGTCTGGCTGTATATAATCTAGCAATAGCCCTACATGTCTTATTCTCTTTTAAACAGTACATTATCTCTTTGCTTAAGTTAGATGAGGATAAACTTTGTGACAGTTACAACAGAAAGTGTTTTGATCCCTCACATGGGAAAAAGACTTTTTTTCCCACTGGAATATTCATTTATTTACTCCTCAAGAAATATTTTGAGAAGTCTGTCTAGTATGTTCAGGACATTGATGATAAGACCCCAGAACACAAAAATAAGTAGGAACAAAATCCATACCCCCCCCAGAAACTCACAATCTAGTAGTAAAAACAGACTTATAAACAAGTACTTAAAAATGCAGCGTGATTCAAGGGTAATGGCATTGTGGCCTAAAGGGGGAAGTGATCAACTATGCTTGAGTGGGTAGGAGAAGATGCATGGGAGAGACCATTGAGCTGGGGAGGAAAGGGACAGACATTAGAGTCCAAGTAGAGGGTCAGAAACAAGGGAAAGATCATGAAGCCTCAGCAGCATATATATTAAACATATTCTGTGGGTATGTTTGAGAAATCCACGGGGGTGGGGGGAGTGAAAAGCTCCTGAGACTGTTCCCCTGTATTTATACTAGTCGGGCTTGTAAAATCCAGTAGATGTGGATTAAAGTAACCATCTCCCTGTTCTTGCTCAATTTCAACCCCTCTTGTTTTGTATCTTTTAATCACTTCCTGTTCTCTTCTTCTCTTCTATGGACTCATTTCTTTTTTTTCCCACAAAACAAAAAGTATAGCTTGGTGATATTCAATTTTGTTTCACTTCTTTTATCTTCTGTATGTTGTGGTCCATTTAATAAATGTTTGGTTGATATCATCTTTCTCCCTCCCACCCCTTTCCATCCCCTTCATTCCCGTTCCTTTATCAACTTTGCTTTTGCTTTTTTCATGCACTCAATATGCAACAAGACATAAAATCCCAGGAGGGAGCAGGGAGTGGAGATGTGTTAAATAGTGTCATAGCAAGCAAGAGTGACTAAGGAAAGGATTCTTAGACTTAAAGCCTAAGTACTTTTAGGAGCAGCTCTCTGGTCCATGTAGTCTCCCACCAACACATGGTGTAGGAAGTGGCATCTGGGCTCAGAAGATGTGAAACAGCTAATGGAGGGCACATTGTAGATCTGCACAAACTTCTCTCTTACTTCTGATGTGGGCGGAAATGAGCTCAGCCTAAAATGCTCCACTGGTTTCACCCCTCCTAGCTGGGTAGAGCAGCTGCAAAGCATGTTCTGTGAACCTTGCAAGCTAACACTTGAGAGCCACCGATCCGTGACTTATGGTAGTAACTCAGGAACACATAAAGCCAGAGACATAGTGGTGTGAGCAATGGGAACCGGGCCTGTCTTGCTGCAGAGTGCCTTCCCAGCATACCATTCAGCTCCTTGGAGCAGCACCTTCAGGGGAGCTTGCTGATGCACTTCCTTTGAGCAGAACTAAACAGCCTCTGCTGCTCTGAAGGGCAATGGTGAGAGAAACCTTTGCTCACAGGAAGTCAGTGGTTCCCTTTTTATCGGTACCTGCTCACAGTTTGGTCTTCTGTAACTTCCGTTTGTAACTTCTGAGTATTGGACAGGCAAGCCGGGCTCTACCCTCAGCTGTGCCTGCTGTCCTGTGGGACTTCTTTCCAATGGTTGGGTGGAAGGGAGGATGATGGGGAGGAAGAGGCAGACGAGGTTTCATAGCACCCGGTGAGTTTGAGCTCCAAGTTCACAGCTGTATGAGTTGAGTTCAAGACCTGGGTTAGAGTCCCCCCTGGGGTTGTGGTAGAAGCAAGCTGCAGAAGTGTAATTCCTTCCACATGACAGCAGATCAAGGTTCACGTGCATATTACATGCACATTGGAGCCAGCAGCTCCTCCTAACAGGAGAGACCTCCTCCCCTCCCAATATTCATGTACGTTGTGAGCACATCCTTCCCCTGATTATTAGACACATCCTAACTCTAGACAGGATCATTCTTCATTTAAACAAAGAATGTATGGTTTGAGGACACCTGGAAGGGGCTGAAAACATGTTTCTTACATAGAGATATAGAGAAGAGAGAGTTTTTACCTTGCCACAAGGGGGTTGCTTGTTTCTATATTAGCAAATGATTTAAAAGGAAAAAACAAGAGAATGGGACGAGATAAGAAAAGTGTATATCTCATCCTGGTCACCCAAGTAAATAGTGCTGAAAAATCCAATCTCTTGTTTTAGGTTTGCCCTTGTGATCCCTGCCAGTCCAGATGAATAAGATACCTTGAAGCTTTTTTTAATTTCCTTGAAGCACAAGAACCAGGTCCATATTCACCCTAGTGGATAACAGTGATCCTCTGCCTAGTGGTCTGTAATGATAGCTTTAGAGATGCACATTAATCTATATTTTTCCAAGAAGAGGACAATTCACCAAATCATGCAGTGACTCCATATAGATGGACATAAATAGTTGTTTTAGCTTGAAGTTTGCGAATGTTGGCCTACAGTAAACAGTGTATGAACGAAGAAAATATAGATGAAATCATGAATCAAAAATAATCTAGTTGCGTGTGATGGCATATGACTGTAATCCCAGCAGCTTGGGAGGCTAAGGCAGGAGGATAACGAGTTCAAAGCCAGCCTCAGCAATGGCAAGGCACTAAGCAGCTTAGTGAGACCCTGTCTCTAAATAAAATATAAAATAGGGCTGGGGATATAGCTCAGTGGTTGAGTAACCCTGAGTTCAATCCCCAGTATAAAAAAAAAAATCTAAAAACTGCTTGTACAAAACTAGTTGTACTAAAAAATTGAGTTGTTTAATTGTAATTAAATGGGTTTATTTTCTAGCTTTTGCAAGCTGGCTTTCTTAATAAGTCAATTCTTGATATTAAATAATCTTAGGAAATGTGTTGTAATTTTTGTTAGGGATATGATACGGGTTGAATATCCTTTCTGAAATGTTTGAGACCAGAAAGTATTTCAGAATTTTCAGATTTAGGAGCATTTGCCTATACATAACTAGATATTGAAATGGAAAAGAACCAAAGTTACACCATTTTGTTCTGACCTGACTCCATTTTATGCTTGCTTAAAATGTTTTCTTTTCAACCTTCTGACAGCTGTAGCCATGTTGACTTGACAGTACAGTGGGGCCCTCCTATGTCCCTGACTATGGTCCTGATGTATAACAAAAATGACCTTGAAATGTATAATCAAAACAATTACCTCATGTAATCAAAATATCTGTCTCAACAAGTCTTTTCTGACCTACATGTGCCTCAACTGTCCTTGTAGTTTTTGTGGGGGTTGCCTTTATAAACTTAGTAAAATTCAGGTGCTGTGAGTTCTTTGAGGCACTAGCCTACTCCCAGGCACTTGCCTGACGTGCTCATTAGAGGACCTATTTTCCCTTTCAATCTGGCTCAATGAACCTTGTGGTCTGTAATTCTCACGGACCCAAGACTGAACATGAAATTCATTTATGTATCATATACACCTTATACTCACAACCTGAAGACAACTATATGATATTTTTAGTGTTCCTATGGTTTGACTATGACCCATCCCTTGAGGTCAGGTGGGGAATTTTCCATGAATGGCATCATGTCAGTGCCCCAGATTTTTTTCAAATGCTTAATTTTAATGATAATAGTATTATGCTGATTGGGAAATGCATGTAGGAGAATGTTGTAATTTTTTTTGAGAGTCGGGCTGAAATCTTCAGGAACAAAGTGTCAACATGTGTTTATAATGCTTCAGAATAAAAAGAAAAGCCCAGAGACTAAATTAAGAGATTAATAACAAGACAGAGAGATGAAAAATACAGCAAGATGATAATAATTGGTGAATCATGCTTAATGATTTTTAAATTATTCAGTACTATTCACTTTGGTACTATGTTAAAAGTGTATACAACTGAAACTCAAGGGGGAAGAGAGTACTCCTAAAAGCACATTCATGAATGAACTTATCTCTCTTCCTGCAAAATGGGAAAATGTGTTAGTGGATGGGGAAAAAAGAAGTTCTTTAGAGCATATTTTATAAGATCCAATATGTGCAAAAATACATTTGTGTTTGTGTATTTCTTTGAGTGAACACAAATGTGTGCATAGACAGATGTCCTGAGTATACGAGGGAAACAGTTAACGACCTGAATGTTTGATTGTCAGGTGATAATGCTCTCCTTTATGATTTCTAGTTTTGTTTGCTTTTTCTAAGTGTGATGTTATTTTTTAAATTCAAAAATATAATACAGAAAATAAATCATTCATTGACTTTAATCCTTCCCTGTTTAAGAAATACATGAACTTGATGTTAACCAGAAACATATTCTATGAACACAGTAAACATGACTGATACTGACTTTCTCAAGAAAAATGCCACGCACTAAGTGATTTTTAGATTATACTCATATTTCTTTTCCTTTTCCACTCAGGATAGCATTTGTGTATGTGGTTTATATTTCAAAGAATATGAAATTCTAAATAAATAACTTCCGCTTATATTGTAGTTTCCTCTGTATCTAAAGGAAAGAATTATTCATATACCATAGGTAGGCTGTACCATAAGTCAAACTGTTTATTACATTTTCAATGAAAACTTCTTTCTACTCATTTAAAGTATCATTGGCAAGTCAAGTCTACTCATTACCAAGTGACATTCACTCTCACCTCGTGGTACATCATATACATTTCATGGTATATCTTATGAATGAATTGCATATGTGTCATGAATCACTTTCAGAGAAGCATGCAGAATCATGAATTGGAATAGACTCAAAATCACATTGTAAAAAATCCACTCTCAGATTTATTAAAAATGAGAGAATATTCATAATTTTTAAGACAATGTTTACTAATTGTTGATCATGGCTAAACTTACACTCATGTGCCCAGTGCTGTTCATGTAAATGTGCTTGGGGTGTTCATACAAGAAATAGTGAAATGACACAATTACTATTGCCTTCCTTCCAGTTTATTCTGTTATTTTTTTAAGCAAATTCATTCATAACAAAGGATCAGAAAAATTCACTAATAGTGATATAATGGAGAGAGACCTCAGTGAAAATTCCAAGGTTTAGGATCTAGTCTTATTTCTGTAACAAATTAGTTGAGTGATCTACAAATTATTTAACTTCTCTTGAGTAAGTCTCAGCTTTGCCAATGGCAAAACAAATGAGTTGGACATGGGGAACTCTAAGGTTCTTATAAGCTATTGCTAAAATATGGAAAACAGGTTCTCAGGAAAAGGCCCTTTTCTCCTGAATTCAGGGATGTGGTGCACAGAATAATATCAGCACTATCAGGTTCTGTAGGTGTCCACCAACCCTGGTTATCTGTCACATCCCCAACAGAAAACAAATAAGTGCTCCTTTCTCTGTGGTGAACCATAGGCAGTGGCCAGCCTAGTTGAAATCAGCCCATTAGAGTAGGACTTCAGTTTCCATTTGAAGACACTTTTCCTGCTGCCACCAGCAGCTCATGAGATTTTCTATCCCTTTCTGTTTCTGGGGCCCCTGTTTCTCTCTCCCCTGCCTCTCTGCATCTCCCTGTGGCCATCTGCCTCCTCCCTGCATAATATTTCAGATCTAGCTGCAGTTAGATCTCTTGGATTACTATAAGTGGTAAAATTATTATAATTGAACCTGCACACTGTAAAATGCTGAAGTATGAGGTGTCAGAGCATTGCTGGTGGCAGCTCCTAGAGCGATAGGATATAGTGCAGAGTTTCTGCTGTGATAAGATGTGTGGCCCTTGGCATAGATAGTAGCATCCTCAAAAGTGCATGTCAGCTGGAGATTTCAGCAGCACTGTCAGGTATGAGTAGCACTGCACTCTCAGCAAGCTCTGGAGTGAAGAGAGATGTCATGGGAGCTAAAAGAAAGATCAAGAATGATGAGGGAAGACATATGAGGACAATCGGAGGCCACACCTATGAGGCCCCTCCTCCTACCTGACAAGGATACTCAGGACTATTTAAGAGAAATGGGAAGAAGGCTGAAAATCACAGGTGGCAGCAGGAATATTCTTACCATCCTATTCTTACCATCTATCTAGGATGGAATAGGAAACACATGTATTTTAATAACACACATTTAATTCCAACTTCCTGAAGATCACTTATAACTAGTCTAGGAACTTTATAATTACCCTCCAAAATTGTCACAATCTCTAGAATCCTAATATTAACATATTCTTACATGCTATATTATTGGAATAATATGTCAAATATGGTAAGACACAAAAGCATATAAATAAAGGATATCATTAATTGATACACATATCTTAACCTATCCATTTGTATTGAACATCTGCCCTGTGTTAGTTTAACGTGACACTATTATAGTCGTAGTAATGATTCAGTAAAAACTTACTTCAAACTTAAGGATAATTAAGATGTATTTTGAGAGCTAGGTCATGATTCCAAACAATAAATGAAAATAAGCCATGTATCAATGGCCACAATTTATGCCACAATTTATAGTTGCTTGCTATACATTAGCCACTTTCATAAACATACTTACCTTACTGTATTTAAGTGTTGAAGTCAGTACTGAGCACTGTAGTATTATCCCCATTACATAACTGGAGAGGCAGATTTCAAAGGAGCCACTATTTTTTTCTTGCTCACATTGTTATTCTGGTTCTTTTAACCTGAACAGGCTGGGAGGCTTTAAAAATAAGAAAAGTTTGCATAGAAATTTATACTTTCAGTTTTTCTTGAAAAGCTAGAGGATTGTACAATACTAAGGCCCATATCTTTAGGGTGATAACAATATGCTATAGGTAAATAATTAATGCTCTTGTAAACACTGGATCCAGTCAGCCACTAATGTATTTCTATTTGTTTGTTTGTTATGTGGTACTGGTGATGGAACCCAGGGGCATTTACCACTGAGCTATATTCCCAGCCCTTTTTATTTTTACTTATTTTAATTTGAGACAGGGTCTCGCTAAATAGCTAAGGCTGGCCTTGAACTTGCAATTTCCTATCTCAGTCCCCCAAGTTGCTGGGATTACAGGCATGCAACACCATTCCAGGATGAATTTTTTTTGCTAACCATTTTATTGATATTTAGTACACAGGCAGAAAAATCCAAAAGTTATGTTAGGTTCAATTAATATTTTAAAAGTTAACACGAAGCTAATAAATACCAAATCAAGAAGAGAACAGTACCAACTCTTCCAAAGTTCTACCTACTGTCATTTCCAGCCACTATCACCACCTAAGATCAACACTACCATGGCTTCTTGTATGAAGGGCACTTCCTGCTTATTTTTGAACTTTATATAAATAATACTTATCTCTTATGTGTGGCTTCTATCATACATCATTGTGTTTGTGAGATTCATCCATGTTGCACTGTGTATATATAGCTTGTTCGTTCAGTTTGTAGTATGGAATTCCATTCATGAATGTATCACTTTATTCATTTAGCTGCTAGTAGACGTCTGTCTTCTTTCTAATTTTTGGCTATATCGGAGAATGCTGTCATGAATATTCTGCTGCCTATCTTTTAGTCAACCTACATACAAGTACTTAAGAGAATTTAGCATAGGAGTAGAAATGCTGGATCATATGGTACACACAATTCAGCTTTAGTTAGATATTGCCCAAAATATCTCCAACCAGATTTGCACCAATTTACACTTTCATTGGAAGTGAACAAGCATTCTAACTGGTCCATAGCCTCCCTGGCACTTGGTGCTATCCCCCTGATCTTGACTTGTGTCATTCCACTGAGGGTGCAATAGCATCACATATGTTTCAATCTGTTTTTCCCTAATAATGAGTGACATTGAGTACTTTCCAAGTTGTCCACTTCGAAATTCTTTTTTGTGAAGTGCCAGGCAAAATATTTTACCATTTTTTTCTTTTGAGTTGTCTTTTCTTTCCTGGTGGATTTGTAGGAATTCTTCATATATTCTAATCATAAGGCTTTGCCAGATGTACATATTGCAAATTGTTTTCTCCCACTAAATGGCTGGAATTTTCACTTTTTAATGTTTTTTTAAATAAACAGAAGTTCTCTATTTCAATGTAATCCAATTTGCAATTTTGTTTTATTCTTCCCCTATGAATGTAGAGGGAGATGTGTCATCTTAGCAAACTTATTGCCACTCTGGAGTTCATGAAGATATTCTCCTATGCTTCCTTCTTGAATATTCACTAAATTTTCACATTTAGGTCTACAGTCTACCTAAAACTGATCTTATTCCATAGTGTTGAGATCAGAATGTTTTTTTTCCAAATTAATATTCAACTAATCCAGTCTCATGTACTGAAAAATCATCCTTTCCTCCAGTAAACTCTAATGGAACCTTTATCATAAACTACATAGAAATGTATATTTAGACTCCATTCAGTTCATTGGTCAGTGAATCTATTTATGCACCAATAATACCTTTATAAAATATTGATACATGAAAATGTAAGCCTTCTAGCATTGTTCTTTAAGATATCTTGGGTAATCTTTAACCTTTGTATTTTTGTATAAATTTTGGCAATAGTTTGATCAAAATATATTCTAGAATTTTGATTACATCGTGTAGATCAATTTGGATATCATTTATATCTTTACTTATTTTTCGACTAATAATATGGTAAACACCTTCATTTGCTTACTGCTTCTTTACTTTTTCTTAAGGATGTTTTATTGTTTTAAATTTACACATCTTTGGCATTTTTATTAACTAATAGTCTAATAAATAGTCAATAATGTTTTGTATACTAATAGTCAATACTTTTGATACTATTGTAAATTGAATTTTGTTTTGATATTCATCTTCTATTTGTTTATTCCTGATATAAAGTGACATATTGTTTTTGTACAATGATGTCTTCCACAATTGTAGTTTCTTTCTTTCTTCTTCTTTTTTTTGTATTGTAGTTTTACCATTGCTGAAATAATTTATGAACTTCAGTAATTGTATATTCCCTGGGGATTTTCTATGCACATGGCCATATTTATTCCATTTTTAGTTTTCTTCCTTTTATTTGTTTTTCTTGCCTTAGTGTATTAAGATAGGCCTTCAATATCTTCTTTTTTTTTTTAAAGAGAGAGTGAGTGAGAGAGAGAGAGAGAGAGAGAGAGAGAGAGAGAGAGAGAGAGAGAGAATTTTTAATATTTATTTTTCAGTTCTTGGCAGACACAACATCTTTGTTGGTATGTGGTGCTGAGGATCGAACCTGGGTCGCACGCATACCAGGCGAGCGCACTACCGCTTGAGCCACATCCCCAGCCCCTCAATATCTTCTTGAAAAGAGTGCTTTTCAATCCAAACCCAGGACAAAAATCTTTCAATAAAAATCTATTTACTATGATGTCAGCTATATTTTTTATAGAAGGTTATTATGATATTAAGGAACTACCTTTCTCTACATAATTTACTGATATATTTCATATCATAAATATATCTTTTTCTATATCTGTGGAAATAATTAAGATACACCTCTCTCTCTCTCTCTCTCTCTCTCTCTCTCTCTCTCTCTCTCTCTCTCTCTCTCTCTCTCCCCGCCCCACCCGTCTCTCATTTTGATTTTTTTTTAACTCTTGTGTGAAATGCATTTGAAATGCATTGAATTTGGAATGAAATCTAAGTCTATTTGGTTATGACATGGTACTAGGTATATTTTTCTTTTGAATATTTGTCTAATTTTGTGCTAATAAATCTATTAGTTTTGCACTGTTTTCTACTTTTCCATTCTTGTAAGCCAGAATAAGAGAATAAGAGTATACTAGCCCCTTAAAATAAAATGGGAAGCATTTCCTTTTTCTGTTTTTTTTTTTTCTGGAAATGTTTATGTGATGAGTGTTACACCTTATTGTAGGGGAGGAAAAAAGTAATATTTGCTTTGCATCTATTACAGGGCTCACAGCTGACATCTCTATAACAAATGACAGATTAATAAAAGCCAAGCAAAATAAATTCTTTAAATATATTTTACATGACATGGAAGTCTCCAGAAATGAAGACCCAAAGACCCAGGGCAAAAAGTGTGTCTTTAGGCTAAATCTGAGGAAAGTGGATCATTGTAGAGAAATAGAACTGGACAAAAGGGAGCCAATCTAATGGTAATAAACTGAGGAAGGAATCAGATTTTTCTGGTCGTCTGTTTACCATTGCTTTCCTCTGGGGATAGGGCAGGACACCTGTCACATAAGGGTCTTATGACCTACTTTTAGGGGAAGTAGGTCAGGGAGTGATCTTTCTAGGTTTGTTTCAGGGGAGAAAGAGAGGCAGGAGATGGGAGGGTGGGCAGAAGAAGGTCACAGACACCTTCTTGCTTCTGAGGCCCTCCTCCTTCAGCATGTCAAGACACCATACTTTGATGTATTGTGTTCTGAGTCCTGACATTGGAAAAACCATCTGGGCCTCAGGGATTTTCACGTGAAGAGGAGAGCAAAAATTTTTAATAAAAGAATCAATTTATAGGTTAAAAAAAGGTTTTAGTTTTTCCAACTCATCTTGAGGCAGTTTTGATAAGTTGTGTTCTCCAAAAATTTATTAATTTAATCAAAATTGATCATTTTGTTGTCATAATGTTACTCTTAATGTTTTTTTGCTAGCTTTTCAAAGTTTTTAGTATCTATATCATGATATCAATTTTAATTACTAGTATTCATATTTTACATTTTTTTTTCAGTTTGCTAGAGATTTATCAGCCTTTGCAAAGAATCAATTTCTTGTGGGATTTCTTAATTTTCTCACACGTAGTCATTTTATATTTCATTTTTTGTTTGTTTGTTTTTGTTGTTTTTTTCTTCAATGCATATTATTTCCTTTCTTGTTATATTGCATTGGCTTGGTTTGCAATTCTATTTCTAGTTTCTTGAGTTGGAAGTTTAGGTCATTAATTTTAAATGTTCTGTCTTCTATCTTCATCTTAATCATTTTATATTACCATCTTAAATCTTGCAGGCATTTGGGTTTGCAAATCCTTCAAAATAGCCATTAACTTGCCATGTAAGTCTGTCTCAATCCTAACTCCATGATCTTTCTTGTTCATATAAAACACATGAGGTTGATAATAAACCCACAAAAGAGATGATAGAAAAACAAATAAAAGAAATGAACTTTGGCTGATACCTACTTCTTTCTAAATAAAGAGCAATTTCATGAGGACACAGGAAAGAAAGGGAGAAAAAGAAAGTTGTATCTAGATAGTTCTTAACTAACTGATTTTGGATAACTCCATTTTCTGAGGCCACTGTTTTCTCATCTGTAAAATAAGAAGCATAGGTTAATTAATTATTTCCAAGCTTTTTCTCTACTGCAGCAGAGTTGCAAAGAGAAAATGTTATATAACATTAAATGTTGTCAAGGTTATAATGTAGTTTACTAAAAAGCAATAAATTGAGTAATTACTTAACATTTAATACTGGTGATGGGAGCCAAAAATAAAGTGGGTTTTATGCCTTTCTCAAGTAGTTAGAGAAGTCTAAGGGGCAACACACATTTTATAATGTTTCCACTTGTGACAGCCTGATAATGTTTAACAAGTCCTCCTTCTCATAGTTACAGAGATGTTTTGTCTTCTGTATAGGATACATCAATCAAAAAACCCCATCATAGATAGCAAAAAAAAAAAGAAAGAAACAAAGAAAAAGAAAGGTTCACTTGAGTTTTAGCATAAAAAGATAACAAGAAGAAAAATTGATATTAAAAAGTATAAAATAGGGGTGGGGTTGTAGATCAGTGGTAGAGCACTTGCCTACCATGTGTGAGAGACACTGGGTTTGATCCTCAGCACTACAAATAAAACAAATAAATAAATAAAGTCCATCAACAACTAAAAAAATATTTTAAAAAAATATATAAAATAAACAGCATCATATGTAGACAGGACAAACTTAAATAGGACAAACCATTATACAAATATCACTCATGAAATTGTTGTGACAAAATCCTTGTACTGACCTAGATTTCTCATGTGTGACATTTTAAGGGCAAATACAATTTAGAAATAAGAGGCTTAAAACTTTCTGGTGATGATAAAAAAAAATTCTTCCCTCTCATTTCATTAGAATATTTATCACAGAAAACTTGTAACTGTAATTACTTTCTCCTCTCTTTACATTGCATGTATGTATATGTGCTTGTGTGTATGCACACATACTGTTTTAAAAACTTGGTAGGTTCTCAGCTTTTTGACCTAGGAATGCATTTCTCAAGGACCTAGGAACCATCTCTTTGAAATGTTTCCATATCATCCCTATCTCCTAGTTTTTATGGGAGAGTAGAAGTCTAGCTTTAGAGGGCATCTTACTTCAAGGTGTAAAATCTTAAGTTGTAAAATTATCTCTTGTGATAAAGATTTGAGAGGTTTATTCTCCCTTTGGATAAAGTAATTCAGCTAACATAGATACTGACAAAGTATAAATTATCATGGTCAAGTTAGGATGAACTATGAATGACTGTCATGTCCTCTGATTTGATAAATATATACTGTTATCTTGAAAGCATGTACTGAGGGTTGTATCTGCTTGGCTTGATTGATGAGGGAATGAGAGTTCTTTCTTTTGCAATCTCTTAATCAGATTGCTTGTGATGTACATCACAATCTAGTTGAATATTTATTCAGTAATCAAAGTATTTTCTATCTCTGATAGCTATGTAGAGGATTTCTGGGTTGAGAGGTGATTTTGTTTTCAATTATATTTCCCGAACACATATGAGAGTTGAATTCAGAACTGAACCTTCTGAGATTGCACAGCATATTCTAAAATGTCCCACCCAGCTAGACTTCTGTGATGTCTGTTCCCAACCAAGTAGATCATTTGGCTAGAGGTGTATTGTGCTATGCTAGACAGGAAAAAGGGAGAAGGAAGAGTAAAGTTTATAATCTGGATATTTTACATCAGAATCCTTTTCATTGTTTATCTCTCAGTAACTTTATGGAGCTGAATAAGACTCCTGTACATGTGAACTCCTTCTTGTAAATTAATAAAGGCACATATTATATTTCGGTGATCATGAGTTCAAAAATGAAGCAGAGGTAAATTTACCTGGAAGTTACTAAAGTATTTCAGGATCCCTGACTCATAGAGGCCTCTTTCAAGATCTAGGGAGGTATTTACATGATCTTGGCTTTATAAAATTTGCAAAAGTAAGATCTTTATGAATTCCTTTTGATAATAAGGGCCTGCCAAATCATGAAAGTTTTAGGCTCATGGTGTTAAGAGAGAGAGAGAGAGAGAGAGAGAGAGAGAGAGAGAGAGAGAGAGAGAGAGAACAAGGGAGCAAGAAAAGGTGGAAAACTAGAACTGAATTTGTGTATGTTCTAAAGATAGGATTTTCATAAGAAAGTAGGCATTTTCAAAAGTAGCCAATATGATATCCTAGGAAAAATTTAATTTTTAAAAAATTCCTGCCACAGTGAAAAAATCAGTTACCCTGACCTGAATTCTTGACATCCAACTAAAAAACTGTCAGAAAATAGTTATGAACACATCTGCTTTTCTTTTACATAATTTATATCATGCAATCAAATAGTGGCAGCTAAAAAGAAAGCTGCATAATCATTATAATAGTATGGAAAATCTCTTGAACAGAATGTTTTTGAAAATGGCAAATTTTAGGAATGTAGGAGTTTAAGTTATGGAAGTACAGTGTGAATATTCTTTTACTATCATATATTAAAACTATTTCAGAAAAATGCACAAATCACTATTTACATGCTATCCTTTCATATTACAATTTCATCATGCTATAAGGCAGAAGGAAATTGCAACTCTTTCCTGAAGCATCCTTATTTTTAAAAGACATAAAATTAAATTAACAATCTTTAACCAGAGTGCCAAATGGATACATGCGTTGAAATATACAGAAAGAACAGCCAGTAAAACTAAGGTTTTATAATATGCATAAACCTACTATATGAAAAGGAACCAAAGAGAAATCTTCAAGATGCATGGAACCTTAAACAATCTTGGGAATGACAACTCTCCTTTGTGAAGGCCTTGGGTTTTCCTGAAGGTTTTACCATCAGAGAAAAATAGGAGAGTGAGTAGAATTTAGACTGGGACTGACAAGGTAAGTTAGTCAGCTTGTCATCATGTGACTAAAATACCTGACAAGAACAACTTAGAGAAGGAAAGGTTGATTTTGGGTTTGCAGTTTCAGAGATTCAGTCCAACGTCAGTCGACTCCATTGTTCTGGGTCAGAGATGAGGCAGACCCTCATGGCAGAAGGTGTAGAGAAGGAAAGCCACCAACCTTGTGATAATTAGGAAGCAGAGAGAGGAAGGAACCAGAGAAACAAGATATACTCCCCAAGGGCATGCCCCAGAGACCCACTTCCTCCAGCCCTGCCCCATCTGCCTACAGTTACAACCCAGTATTATGTTTCTTTCAAATTTGTTAATTCATCACATGATTAATCCACTGACTCGACACAGCTTTTATAATCAGATCATTTCACTTCTGAACACTCCTACATGTCATCACATGAACTTATTCCCAATAAGTTAATCTGGCTTAATCTACAAAGGTTAGATTTGGGAGTACACAGACTTTAATATGAGAGCATATAACCTGATCTTGGTTTTTAAGGACCCATCCTTTTCCTTTTTAAAAAGTTTTTAAGATGCTTACCCTATGAGGCCTATGTTATTATTGAAGTTGGCTAGAACTTTAACCTCTGTCTTTCTTTCATCAGAGAATTCCCTCTGAGAATCCACTTGCCTTTCACATAATACCTGTTCTATAGAAGTGGAAGGAACAGTTAACAAGGAAAAAGATATCTTCTATCCCATTACCTCTGGACCAGTTGAAAAGGATATTTGGTCTATCCATGGTCTGCCACCTGTAATTCTACCTGGACAAAGATGGTGGTCAGATCCCCTAGGGCAAGGATACATCTGGACATGATGTACATAATCTCAAAAAAACCAAGCCAACATATTCTCATTTTTATGGCCTTCTCTAGATAAGAAAAACCTTAATGATTCAATATATTTCACCATTTGTTTGTTATAATAGGGGCTCTTTCCAACCAACTTGAACTTCCTGAACTTCTCTCCTCTTTTATTTGTTTAGTTTCTGGTTTTGTGTGGGTTTTGGTTTTTAATTTGGTGTTTATGATACAATAACATAGAGTGATTCTCAAGAAGTAGTTTTGTGTTTCACAATATCATACAATTCATAATTAGTATATTTTATAATTAGTATAAAATAATGGTCAGAGAATTATTATTAAAAAACATTAAAGGCTTATCATTACTCACATTTAATAATAAACTATTTTAGCAGCTGAAGTTGACATGCCAAGACTGATGAGTTAGGTGCTTACATTTTATGGGTAAAGAAATCAAGGCAATTTTTCTTTTCATAAATGAACACAAATAATGTTTACATGTGCATATAAAATGTTCTCTTGATCTCTAAGAATAAAAAAACCCCTCAAATTTTAAACAGTAATTTTTAAAAAAGGATTTTATCATTGTGTTGAGATTATATTTTAGAAACCCACAATGCTTTGAAATAAAATGACAGCAAGCATAGCAATAGCTCCACCAAATTTAAAACAAATACTCATTTTTAAAAGATAGAATTCTCTCAGGAATATTTTCAGTGAAATAAATTTAAGGAATCATACAACCCTTATATTTTGCATAGGAAAACGTTGAAACCCAGTTTTAGCTTCCTTAAAGGCACTTGGCTAATGGCTAATTATCATCATTTAGATCTAGAAGTTGAATCCCATTTCTGGGGACACTGCATCTAAGTAGTGTCTAAAATAAAAATTTTGCAATTCTGTTTTCAGTTAATCTGGCGTAATTGGAATGGCCCATGTCTTTAAGAGTATACGATCAGTTGGTATGAAGATGGTTACAATTTTGACCCCAGTGACAAAGAGAGGCAGCCAATTAGCGTAGCTCATAGACTGGCCTTGCATTCACTTAATAAAACAATGCATCTTAAAGGGCTTTAAATACAAAGTCTGTTGGTAAAACACTATTAAAAATAGCTCTTAAATTTTCAAAGTGTACACTGTCGGGTATTTTACACAGCTTGGCATATGCAGATTTGACAGAATTGAGGATTTCATATACCCTATTAAGTAATGTGCTTCTACCTACAGAAATCTGAAAGTAGCTACGTACATCTCCCACTGGCACAAAGACTATTTGTATGGTGTAACAGAAGCTGTTATTTGGGACTTTGCTAAATTTGCCCCCCCCCAAATTTTTTTAAATGTGCTTTGTTTATTTTAGCACTTCCAAATATAAAAGAAAATATAAATACTCACAGGTAAGAACATGCCAAAAGCATGATGGATTACACCACACAGGTATTTTGAACACTGTCACATAATGAATGCTGACATCCTAAGCAATAACAACAACAAAGAACTTACATAATTCATAATGAATCCAGCCATGCAGCTGAGTTTTATGTTTTATAGGATCAAGACCCTTAATTTAGCCCAAGAAAACGGTACAGGAAACTTTAGTCAAAATGATTTAGAATACATGTTTTCTTAAATAATTTTCAACTCAAGCCTTTTGCTTTTATGAACTCAGTCTTGAAATGAGAAAACACAGGCAGATAATTAAAAAAAAAAAACAAGTAGAAAAACAACGAAAACTAATGTGATATCACTTATATGTTTAAGTTAGCATTTTTTTTCATAGAGTTCATTTATTTTCATAAGCATCTCAAAATTGTAACAGTTTGCTTATTTGAAATATTTGAGACTTTTAAATTCAATACAGTAAGTTTGTAACAAAGAGACTATGACATTGCTGACATGGCAGTTAAAACTATCATTTTGTTTGTATATTGAGGTTGATATTCTAGAGCTCTGTTTATTGTTCATGCTTTATTAAAATTAAATCAATTTTCTTTTTTGTACAGGGAGGTATTCTTGAAGAGGCAGAGGCGTGTCAGAGTATGTCTATATTTGAAATTATTCTTAACTATTTTTTTTGAGATGTACAACATATTTTCTTTATAAGGCTTAGAAAATTTAATCAAAATCTTTTCATTCCCAGTTTTATTACTTAGTTTCCATAAACAGAATTTGTATGTGTTAATAAGTCAAAAATAATAAGCACCAAGCATCATTTATGCTCCTGACATTATATTAGGCTAAGGTTCTTAGTCTTGCCACTATTGACATTTATTGTCAGATATTTCTGTGTTGTGGGGTTGTCTTGCCTGTGTCCTGTGCAGGCGGTGGAAGTGGGGTTCCCCTCCAGTGAAATGGGCTGGCTGAGAAATAAAAGGTAAGAAAAATAGAATGGTGAAAAACCCCACAGAACACAGAAAGTAGTTTCAAAAGCAGGGGCAGGACAGGCAAGCAATGGAGCTTCTAGACTCTGGCAAAATGGAGCCCTCTCCTGCTTTATTTATATCAGGAAATATCAAAGGCTTTTCAGAAAACATTCTTCACCCAAAAAGGTTAAAGGTGGGTTATCCAGTTCCCAATGAGTTACGCCCGTCTCTGGAGCTACTATGAGGTATCTTCCTAGCACAGCAGAGATAAAGATCACGTGCATTGGGCAATCTATTTCTGGGAGAGCCACAAATAATACGCAATGCCAAACCTATATCTCCCTAGGTACCATATCGACAGAAGACCCTCATGTAATTCATAGATGGCTTCCTGCAGGGTCCTATCCTGGGCATGAAATATATTCAGCAGCATCCTCAATCCCTACTTACTAGACGGTGTTAACCCTTTAATAGTTTAGACAATTAAAAATGTCTCCTGATATGGAGAATGTCCTCCTGGAGGTAAAATTGCTCCCAGTTGAAACCCTGTATTGGGCATTAGGATTTTTCTTTTTTTAAATACAGAGCTGGGGGCTCAGACATAGAGTGCATGCTTAGCATGCAGGAAGCCCTGGGTTCAATCCATAGCACCATAAAAATAAATTAATTTTAAAAAACAATGGAAGTGAGCAATGTCTGCTACCTAACATTGGTTTAAAACCCCTTTCAATTGCATAGGATGATTATGATGTGTCTCCTGTTTTTTCCATAATTACAAACCAGTTATTAAAAAATGAAGGGAGGTGCCAAGCTCTCAGGAGAGAGGAGGATGGGTTGCTGCTAAATGCACCATCTAACCAGTGTGGAGAAAAGATGCATGGGAATTGTCACTGAGTTTTTCTATGGCCCATCGGAAAATCTCCATGTCTTACACATATGAATACAGAAATTGGTAGCTTTTCAAGTAAAAAAGAATAGGCTTTGTGTAATCCAAAGTGATTTTCAATGAAACAGAACATTTACATTTGTCCTTGCTATTTTCCCCGGGGTGTGCCATGACAGAATCCTCACCCAGGGTGAACCTCCCACCGATGCCTCATCACACCGGCCTGCCTGTTGTCATTTTTGATGTGGCCTTGCAGAGTTCTGCTCAGAGCTGACTTAGCTCTGGGCTGCTCCTTACAGAAAAAGTTAACAAGCACAGGCATTGAGGAAACGGCTCTCCTGCAGGGATTCTGACCCGAGGCCACAGATTCAGTAGTGAGTTTATAGCTTCATAGCATGTTTTTAATTTAGTCACCTCAAAGATTTGTATTTCTCAGACTCGAAAACTGCCCGCCCCCTCTCCCATCCCTTGAGGGTGCCCTACCCCCATTCCAACCCCAGAGGAAGTTTCTCTTGTAAAGAACAGAGAGTCCAGTTAGGTAACTAATGAGCTGCATACACTCTGCTTGATACACAGGTTTTTTTTTTTTTTCCTCTTCAAAAGCCAGCTCATAGGGGTGCTTTGTGTTTGTGCACTACCAAAGTCACCACAAATCACCCCTACTCTGCCACCCCACCAAATTATTTTCTATTTATCAGACTTGGTGGCTCTGAGGAGCTTTTAATCTGGCTATAGGCAACTGAAATTTTAGATACACTTGAAAAATGAAAAGACTCATAAAATTAACTCTTTACACAGAAATTTTGCATTCTAATGACATACAATGGTGGATTTTGTTTGATCTCATGTAAGTTCTCTTATTGACATTTTGGTTGGGTAAGTCTTTGCTATGGAGTCTGTCCTGGGCTCTGGGGGATGTTCAGTAGTACCTCTAGCATTTACCCAGATGCTCATTAGCAGGCCTCTCTATCCTCAGCTGTGACAACCAAAATGTCTCTAGACATTGCCAAATGTCCCTTGTGAGTAAAACTAACCTGATTGGGAACCACTGATTTAATGTAGTACAAAGTATTTGTCATTTGATTACATGAGAAACCTCTGGAGTGTTGCACATTGACTACTAGAATTAATTACAGCTTCAAAATAAGGTGGCTTGTCTCTTTCCAAAAAGAAAAACTCTTGGGACTTAATTTTCTTTTTAAATTTTGCCAAATATATGGTGCATATGAGATGGAGAGAAGCCTTAGTATGAAGCTGTAGATTTTCATTTTCTGTGAATAGTAATAGCAATAAATTTTCAGTCAAGATATCTTTCATAGTCAAGAGAAATACAACAATTCTCTTTGGCAGTTACATACTGGTTTCATGTGGCCCTCCCATTTTGCTCTGATCAGATCCAAAACATCTGTGTTGCAGAGTTCAGGGAAAAACTGAGCCATGAGATAAGGTGAACGTGTTGTTAATCATTCATTTTTTGATTGAATAATAGGAAACCAAGTCACTTCAGATTTTTCGTTAAGGAAATATACCAAGGTAACAACCGACAAATGATAACATTAACGATTCTTCTGAATTGAATCAATCAATGTGGTATTTACAATCATTAATGTATGAGGTATATTTGTTGTTAATATTTCTAACTAAATGCACTTTGATTTTGCAAATTGATGTTGTTATCCATGCAAATGAGTAATTTACGACTTAATTCCAGTGGGTAAATAAAATCGAGCTTATCTATTGAATTTTACAAGAATTATTTTTGACATGTAAACTTTAACTAAGGGTCATTTCCTATACTCTATAAGTAAAACTCTGGCAGAAAGCACAGAAGTTCATGTGTGATAAGTGTAATAACATCAAAAATTGAAAAAATAAAGAAGCAAAAGAAATTATGGCATTTAAAAATAACTGCATTTCACATGTAATTGCTTCACAATTTAGAAGACACTTCTTTGTTATATAATAGAGTATAAAAATTAAATATTAAGATCCAAGTATACAAAAATCATTTAATTTTAGTTATTCTTGATGTTATTATGAGCAAGAATAGAGTATGGACCATGAATTTTGTCATGCAGTAGATCAAATAAAGTAGGATGAAGAGTTTATCAATAATTATAGGGAGATTATTTTAGGGAGCATCAGAAATGTATGTTAATCTTTGCTAAATCGCTTTCATGTGGCAGATTTTGAAAGACAGTCCAGTTTGTTTGTAGGCATTTGTAAATGGCTACTGCAATCAAAATGATGCTATTACCTGGGTCTGAGAGTGCCAAACATGGACAGAAATATCTGATATCTAATCACAGAGTTCAAGGTTAAGAAGACATTGTATTTTAAATGACTATCTCTGGAGTAGGTGTGGAGACAGGGATTGTATCAAATTAGTGCATCAATTCTGAGGAAAATAACCATTTATGTGGATTATTTTGGCTACCATGGGTTGTAGTTTAGAGTAAGACAGAGAAGATGAAAAGAGAAGTTCCAAAAGAAAACCATCATACAAGACTGGAAGGAGAAAGAAAATCCCATTAAATGCTTTAGACTAAAATTTTGTTAATACTCTAGTGAGAGTAAATCGAAACCTAATACAGAAAATATTACTGTTAAAATTTTTAAATATTATTTCTGGATAGTAGATATGTCCTTATGCTTAGGCAAACTATTTAACAAGACAGATACATTATTTCATATTGAGGTTTCTTTTCCTGACATGTTATTTTATTAGCCTTACATAGCCAAACATTAAAAAAAATAGTCTTCATGTATAACTCTAATGGCAAAACTGTGAATATACCTATTATTTTAAAACATAATTCTGATATTTGAAAGGGGAATATCATGTATAATTGCAGAATTCAAAATAGCATATTATTTAGATAGTTTCTATGTGTCCATTTATATTACTTGTTAATGTGGCTTTAGTTAGTCAACTCTATTTTGTCTTCTTGGCCAACTAATCACATTATCTAAAATGATATTTCACAGGGGTATTTGGGATATGATTTCCATGAAAAGGAAGAACTTATTCAGAGTTTTTACTATAAATCTTTTAGAAACTATGGTAATGATTACTTATAATTCTATCATTCATTCTTCATCTAACATACACACACACACACACACACACACACACACACTTATCTAATAGACACTGTCTGACTGACCAAATGTATGATGTAAAGAAAACAGTCACCCTCCCTCTCTGCAAGCATTTAAGCAGGTCTCCGTGTTCTTGTAGTTGAAGAGCTTGGAAGTTACACGATGAGAAGAACATTAAGAGTTTTAAGCAAGGAGGGATAAGATCTGACTTTGGTTCTTACTCTTTTTCTTTTTGTTATTTTTTAAATTTTTAATTTGACTTACATTTCTAAAAAGATCTCATTTTAACTACTTTTCATTACATTGTGCAAGTATTATTGAGAAGTAAAGATAGGAGTAAGAAAATAGAGTAGGATGATATTTGCAATAATTAAAACATTAAAAAAAAAGATGCTTTGAAATATGGATGGTAAGAGTAAGCTGAAGGAAAATGCACAAGCTCCAAATAAAATTTTCAGGTCAAATTGATAGGACATAAGATACTGAATATGGTGAGTGTTATGGTTTGGATATGAAGTGTGCCCCCGAACGCTCATTGGTGAGATAATGCAAGAAAGTTTAGAGGTGAAGTGATTGGGTCATGACAGACTCAACCAATCAGTGAATTAACCCACTGATTTGGGTTAACTGGGTGGTGACTGTAGGCAGGTTGGGTATGGCTGGAAGATGTAGGTCAGGGGTGGGCCTTTGGAGTTTCTAGTTTGTCCCTGATGGAGCAGAGCGCTCTCTGCCTCTCCCCACACACCACCTCACCTCCTCCCCTTCCGTGTTGCCATGTGCTGAGCTGCTTTCCCCCACCACACTGTTCTGCCATGATGTTCTGCCTTACCATGGGCCCAGAGCAATGGAATTCGTCACCTATGGACTCAGACCTCTGAAACTGTAAACCCCAAATAAGCTTTTCCTTCTCTAAGTTATTCCTGTCAGGTGTTTTGATCACAGAGATGCAAAAGCTAACTAAAACAGTGAAGTTAAAATTTGAAGATGAAAGGGTTCAAAATCGGAAGGGTTTTTGTACTGACATTAAAAGTTGATACACTAGCACTTGAACATAGGAACCAGAAGAAAACACCAAAACTGGAAAGATTTTCTGGTAAACTAAAAATTCATTGTTCTATATTTTAACTTTGTCCCCTTTTATAAAGCTGCCTAACATTTTTTCTGTTTCCTCGCATGAGAATAATTATCAAGCTACCTCAGTTTTTGTGAGCATTAAATGAGAAAATCCACACAAAACATTAAGTTCATATAACCTAGAGTATGGTAAACAGTTATTGAAACATCTCTGAGCATAAAATGCCTCACAACAAATCCACAGGATTGATGCAACAAATCAAATATTATAAAGTGTATCAAATACCTAGTAGAGAGAAAATACTCAATAAATGCTAACCAGTCCACCTCTAGAACAATGATCATGGACATTTTTCTATGGAAATGTTAATAGATGTCCAATTAACCATTTGTATATATATTTTTTCTGTAGCAATAAAATATGTAGTCAAATAAAATATCTATTTTTACAATTCTTGAAATAATTTAAAAGTATTAGAATCTATTTCATTTTAAGTTCTTCAAGGTCAAGAGTTCAATCTGAATATGAGCAGGTATTAAAGTATTGGACATTCTGTGTCTGTTGGAAGTAGTATTTAAACAAGAAAATAAGCATAGGAAGCTTGTAGGTGCCTATTCTCTATTCTCTGGCGACACTCTGTTATCAGTCTCTCTAGGCTTTTCTCTTTCAGTGCACCTAAGTATCACCTTGGGATCTGCAATCCTCAGAATGGCTCCTAACTTATATTTCTGTTCTTGGATCATGAGACCTGCAGCTGTTAGAGTGGCAGATATTGATAGCTATGTTTCTGACCATGTCCTACTAACCCAACCAAGATGACTTTGAGAATCTGGATTAAGGATATGATTGTGATGTTTTCTACTCAAACCTGAATAGTTCTGCCAACATACTTGCTTTACCTAATAAAATGTGAGTGCAGGTGTTGCACAACTCTGGGTAGCAGTATTAAGAACTAGGCTTAGACTTCTCAGAAAATGATATACAATTAGGGGATTTAGGGGAAAAGTCAAACTCATACATTGTTGGTGGGGCTGAAAATTGGTGCAACCATCATGGAAAGCAGTATGGAGATTCCTTGGAAAACTTGGAAAGGAACCACCATTTGACCCAGCTATCCCACTTCTCAGTTTATACCCAAAGGACTTAAAAACAGCATACTACAGTGATGCAGCCTCATCAATGTTCCTAGCAGCACAATAATTCACAATAACTAAATTGTGGAACCAACCTAGATCCCTTCAATAGATGAGTAAATAAAGAAACTTTGGTATATATCCACAATGGAATATTACTCAGCATTAAAAGAGAATAAAATCGTGGCATTTGCAGATAAATGGATGGAGTTGGAGAACATCATGCTAAGTGAAGTTAGCCGATCCCAAAAAACCAAAGGCCAAGTGTTTTCTCTGAAATGTGGATGTTGATCCATAATGGGGATCAGGATTGGGGGGGAGCATGGAAGAAATGGAGAAAGTTTAAATAAGGCAAAGGGGAGGAAAGGAAAGGGAGGGATAATGGGGGTAGGAAAGATAGTGAAATGAGATGGACATCATTAAACTAAGTACATGTATGAAGACACAAATTGTGTGACTCAACTTCGTGTACAACCAGAGAAATGAAAAAGTGTGCTCTATATGTGTACTGTAAATTGAAATACATTCTGCTGTCATGTATAACAAATTAGAATAAATAAATAACTTAAAAGAAAAAAGAACTAGGCTTGGCACTATTCACCAAATTACCTTGTCCTACAATCTCATCTTGGAGGCAGACGTATAGCTGGTCTCTGACAAACTACAATGGATGAAGATAGAGGGGCCGTGTTTTAGCCACATGTTTTCATGTCTTGATAAAATGGAAGGCAACATTAAAAAATGCTAAGAATTATAGTGCCAAAGTAGCAGAGAGGTTCTCCCTGCTTATGACCTTCACTATAGTCAAGAGGAGCTCTGTAACTATCCTTTAAACACTGGCTCATATTGTTATGGGCCAGGCTATATGGACAATGACCAAACAGACTCCATTTTGCTCTGAGAGTTCACTTCATGCTTCTCCCATAGGAACACCCCGCTTCTGTACCCTTCAACAGTTGCTTAGCATAGCATGTTTGGCAACACAAAATGGCAATTCTTATACAATGCAAAATCATTCTCATTTTGGTTCCTATTTTTCTTGGACAATGTACCTTGCCAGAGAACAATTGTCTAGAAATTAGTATCCATTCTTTAACTTGTATTTAACTGGGGTCATTTTGACCCACTTCTCCTTCTGCTTATGATCTTATATTTGTTTGTGGTTTTGAATCATAACAACAGCCATTTATGATTAATGGAATTTGAGACTATAAAAATTTACTCTAACCCTTAGAGGGGATCAAAGGGTGGAGACTTGCAGCATGCCCCTTGGCTCTCCAACTGGTGGATACATTTCTGTCTCCTGCTTTAAGATTGACTCGGTAATTTATTGCAATCTCACCATAACAATATCACATTTCAGTACTATTGACTTCAAAAGCATGAAATTGTATGGTTGAAAAACAATATATGTATTTTTGACATTTCTCACTTTCAGTCAGATTATTAGAACATTTTCTTTGTAAGTTTGGAGAGAAGGACAACCAAGGGACCCTACTATCTCTTGTGCTTCTGTGGAAGAGCTGCTCCAAATGAAGGACCCACTGATAGGGCCCTGGGCATGGAACCAGAGTGGCACATTTATATTAAACACCAACTTACACCCTATTCCTAACTCTTGAAAACTCTCACATGACTTCCTCTCTAAGTCTGTCACCAAGTCTGATAAAGCTTGCCTCATTTAGAAATTGTATTACTCAAGGATTACTTATATCTCATCCCCAGAATGGCATTTAGATAATTAAATCAATAAGAGATGTGTTGTATAGAATAGAGTCAACCCAGATACCAAAAGTGTAATGGTTTGAGTGAGGCATTTGTAAATTAAAATTTAAAACAACATACTGAATCATGCATAAGCAATATTGGCTTAATTTATCAGTTTTTTTTTAGTAGACATTACCTTTGAAATTCTATTGTAGTATTTAAATTTCAAAATAATAACCTAAGTTTAAAAAAAAACCCATACATACACTGAAGCCAGGCACTGTGACACACGCCTTAATCCCAGCAGCTCAGGAGGCTGAGGCAGAAGGATCATGAGTTCAAAGCCAACCTCAGCAACTTAGCAAGACTCTAAGCAACTCAGTGAGCTCCTGTCTCTAAATAAAATACAAAATAGGACTGGGGATGTGGCTAAGTGGTCAAGTGACCCTGAGTTTAATCCCCAGTAACCCACCCCCCAAAAATATTGAAATATAGCCTTTATAGTTAATTATTTTATTTGGAAGTTTATTCTAATTGCCTTGAATCACAAGATGGACTAAAGTATTTTTAATGGAGTTAAAAAGTAGATTGTATTCCTTACTAAATTGTACCTTTCATTCTAATAACTTTTCAGTATTATTTGGGTTCCATAAAAAACATGCCAATGTTAAGAAATAAACTTGGAAGATCATGCTGCCTTCTTACTTTAGGTCCTAAAGAAAACAAAGGAATTCTTCCCTGGATACAATGTGAAACCATTTACCATGAACTTATAGAAGCTGCAGCTCTAAAAAGCAGACCCTCTAGGAACATCTCCTATCACACTTCAGATGGTAGAGCACTGGCTCCCAAGCTTTAACAATCTCATGAAATAAAAAGGGAAAAACATGAGGTTATCTCTGGATTTATATAGACAAATAAGAAAAGTAAAAAATTTCATTTAGCTTCAATTATAAAGGATATAATTACATTAAGAATCTTTATGTTCATTGAAATTTAATTTAATAAATGGAATTATCTAGTATTTGAGGCTTTGAAGGTTAACTTTATTTTTTATTTTTTTTAAGGTTAATTTTAAAAATGGATAATCCCTGAAAATCTGTACATTGAATCACCCCATTTCAATTCTCACTTTTGACATTACTTCATCTCTTGGTAACATTATACATGGTTGATCCTTTCTTATTTTTTGAAATAATTTCTGTGATTGGCTTCCAGGAAACCATACTTTTCTGATTTTTGTCCCATATGAGTGGCTGTTCCATCTTGATCTCTTGTTGATTCATTTTTAAATCTCCAGTCTCTAACGTTTAAATGCACCAGAATTAGTCCTTGAATTTCTTCAGGCTTACAGTTCCTAGTAATCTTCACAGAACCCCATATGAATTCTGAAGACTAGAATATCTCTATTCTCTTCTCTAACTACAGATTTAAATACTGAACTGCACACCTGACATTTCCATCCACATCTAAAACTCAGTTTATTTCTCTTCATCAAAACTCTCCTGTCCACTGTTACTCATGTTAGTAAATAACATCACAAACTTAGGAGTGAATCACTATCCCCTTCTTCCTTCATATTCATCCAATTCCAACCATCAAATCTTACCAACACTTCCATAAAGATATCCCAGAATTGGATCATTTATTGCCACCTCCAATGTTACCACCCTTGTCAAAATCTGCTTTCACTCTTGACCCCTTCCAATCAATTTTCTACACTGTGTCTAGTGTTATTCTTTAAAATGTTGAATCTTTCCATTTTACATATATACCATTGCTAAAAATACTGAAATACCTTCTCATCACACTTAGAATAGCATCAAAACCCCTTCTTTCCTCTGAGGAAGCACTATTTAAGCATTTCTTTCTCATTCCAGTCTTATTTTGTCAGCCCTTTTAACTGTCTCAAACCTCACTGACCTCTACAGTATTCCTTAACAAGTCAGTCATGCTCCTGTTGCCATATTAACTTGAGAGGTATATTAGTCAGATTTGTGTTAAAATGACAAAATATCTGAGGCAATGAACTTATAAAGAGGCAAGGTTTATTTAGCTCAGATTTTGAAGGTTCAAAATCAAGACAAGCATCCCACTGGTTTGTCTCCTGATGAGGGTAGCAAATGGTAATGGTAGGAGCCTGTGTTGAAGCAAGTGTTAAGATCTTTACCAAGGAAGTAGAAGGAGGTAGGAAAAGATGTAATGAGAAACCAAGGTCCAATAATCCAATAATCCCTTTGGAGGGCATGCCCCCAATGACCTAAGGACCTCGTATAAAGTCTCCTCTTTTAAATGAATATGGTACCTCACAATATTAGCAGTCTTGGAAACAAATGTGTACATATAAACCACTGGAGACATTCATCTAAACCATAGCAAGAAGTATGAATCTTTGGTAGGTTTTCTTATCCAACCTCATGGGATTATTGTAAAAATGTAATAGATCACATAGTAAGCTCTCAATAAATGTTAGCTGGTATATTATGTTAATGTGTGGTCAGTTTCTCAAAGAGATCTGTGGCTCAGAAAACCAACAACTTCTCTTGTAACTGAAGCTATAGGAGGGGATGATATAACTCAAAGATATACTTCAGAAACAGAGAAAATGTAATACAAAACCTTGGGGTAATAGCTTAGCTTATAAGGAAGAGATGGAAGAGGAACTAAATAAGAAAACTGAGAAATAACACAGAGGTGGGAGGACTTCAGGAAATGGTAGGGTCATAAGAGGTAAAAGAGGAAATATTTTCAAGAAAAGAAAAGTATTATTAAATGTCACAGCCATGGGAAAGAAGTTTAAATATAAGAGCCTGGATTTGACATAATGAGTATGTGTTGTGAGAGAACAATTCACCACACCAGTGGGAAAGTAGGACATGTGACACAACTATAGATATGTGGTTAGGACATGTAGGCAGTTAATTCAGATAGCTATTCAAGAAATTTAGAGATGCATAGAAAAAGAACAAGACTAATAGTTTGAGGTAAGGCAAAAACAGATGTTTAGTGTTAGGAAATCTCTGAGCATGTTTTCAGTACAAAGGAAGGAGCCAATGAAGATCAGGGGATGGAAACGAAAACAAGACACAATGAACTGTTTAAAATTCAGGTTTTGAAAGAAATATAAGAGAACAGGAAATAGGACACAGTTTGATGTCTTAGATAATACCAAAGAACTTACATTTTATGGAAACCGGAAAGAAGGAAGAAAAAGTGAGGGCCAGAGACATTTTGAGCCACAGAGGAGGGAAATTAAGGACTTTGCTAGTGTATAACAGCCAAATTCTTCATTAAAGTAATCATCAAGGTCACAATCAGAAAGAGAACTGGACTGATATTGCTGGCGTCAGAAAGGTAAGAACTGACTTAACTATAAAGAGTTTGGTATTGCTACATAGATGTTGTGCTATCGGGATCATTGTTGAAGAATTTGAAGAGATAAAGAGTATTGCAGTCTCATATGCTTACAACAGATTATCACACACTCTAATTTTATTTTGTCTGGCAAGAGTCATAAGAAATGTGTCAAAGAAAGTGAAACCTAGATATTAAATACAATAAGACAAACAGAATTGGTTCTTGGTTCTAGTTCTGATTTTGTCATATGACCTTGGATAAGATGTTTTGCCTTGCTGAGTCTCAGTGTCCCTCATAAAGTCCAATCAAAGTCTAAAATGGAACACATTAAATGTCTTTCTACTGTATGGGATTTGCTGGCATGTTGAATGACTGGCACCTTATTTCATTTCTTGACATGATATTATGATTGTTTTAAGGAAACTTGCTAAGTTTTGTTATTGTGGTTGCCGTTGTTTTAATCTAAGACAAAGCATGATATTCTATGAATAGATAAGAATAAAAATTAAGAAAATTAAAAATCAACCCATCAAGTCTCTTTTCCTTGGGAGTTCAAACCTGTACAATACTGAAAACACTCCTACCTTCCAACATAATAAACTGAAAAAACGTCACTCGACTGATTAGATAGGCCCCCACAATTGCACAGATAGCCACTGTGTTTTCAGACTTCATATAGGTCATCGTAAACAAACTGCAGCATTTTAGTTTAAGTCAAAAATGCTGTACCAATTAGCCTCATTATATTTTCCAGCCATCTTGAACACATATCAAGGAAAAGGGGTGCTTTATTGATGATGGACTAGAGTATAGTGGTCACTTATGGAGGTTCTGGAATCAGAACACCTGAGTTTGAATTTTGTCCCCACTGTCTACAAACTATAGCATAATCCTTCTAAGCCTCCTCTTACTGATGTAAGACACACTGATAAACATTTTAATTTTCATATGCATAGAACATGGTTAGGATAACATCTGGCACATAGTATCAATAACAGTTATTTTAAATAGAGATACTGCTCTTGGATAAATGTTTTTTCTTCAGTGGATAGTTTGTCTGTTTGGACAATAATCTAATCCATCATAAAGCCTGAATATAAACTAGTTGTTTCAAAGTGTTGGGAAATGTTTTTAAAATAAGGAGCAGAAGAAAATCTACACTTCCCTTGTCTTATCTCTTTAAATCCATGGGACTGTGAAAGGGTAGAAGTAACTGGTGACCTACAGCTGGTGGTTCAGGCTGTGTGGCATTTGGCTACAAAAACTCATGGTTCTTTATAGACAATAATGTGGACTGCTACTCAGTTTTAAAGAGTAGATTAGGGCCCTTGGACGTGATATGTAAGTAATCACAAAAAAGAAAATGGTCAGAAGAAATATAGTCAACATTATTTATAAAATTGGTGAGAAAAGTTATTTTAAAAACCTTAATTTTGACTAATAGCTTTATTTCTGATGCCAAAGAGAAATCTTCATAGGCAAACAAACCCCTAATTGATTAGGAAATCAGTGACTAAAAACATGTCAGTATCTTTGATATATTGTACATATATGCATCTCCATTTGCTGCCATCATAATAAAGACTTCCATCAATCAGTTCAATAAACATTAACTGAATATCTACTGTATACTAATCATTTTTCTAGAATTAATGGAATGACAATGACTACTGAGCAGAAGGATAATAATGAGAAAGTGAAAATGCTATTATTAAGTAACAAAAGTAGTTAAAAAATAGTTCTAAGGGAATGCAGAAATACCTAGATTAGTTTATGGGCCTGAAGCCATGCCAAAGGGGTTTTAATGAGATCTTGAAATTCTATTAGGTATTAGGCTCAGAGACTCAGTGGAGTAGAATGTGCAAAGTCACAGGGGTAAGAGAAACAAAATGTTAAAAGCCACAAGAGAAAAATGGCAGGTCACATTTAGAGTCAAGTCCATTTGGATTTCAACTGATTTCTCAACCCAGACCCTAAAGCAGGACAACATGGAAAAATATATATCAATCCCTGAAAGAAAACTGGTGCCAACCAAGATTACTATGTTCAGCAAAATTATCCTATATTAAAAAATAATAATCTAATTTTATGACTCAAGGACCTAGAAAAAAACTAATAACAAAATTAGGAGACAGAAATAATGATGAAATAAGTTTTCTATGATAGGAAGAAATTGAAAGAAGTCAGTCACTAAGTCTTCACTATAAATATACTCAATGAAATATTTCATGCAGAAGAAAGGAAAAATAAAAATTAAAACCAGGATAGGGATGAATCCCACTAGAAAAACAAACAATTAAGTGAGCATCAAGCCTGAATTAAGGATTAGAGATAAATAAAAATGGTAAAATGGTAGAAAATAAAAATCATACCTGTATAATAACATTGAATAAATGCTCTAACCTCTCCAATCAAAAGTCATAGATTGATAACTGGATTAAACAAAAAACAAATACCCAACCATACATTAATCTAATGTTATGTCTCAAGGACCTAGAAAAAGAAAACAAACTGATAACCAAATTAGAAGACAGAAAATAATTAAGATCAGAGATGAAATTAATAAAATTGTAATTAAAAAATACAAAGGATCAATGAAACAAAGCGTTGGTTCTTGGAAAAGATAAACAAGATCAAGAAATCTTTAGCCAAACTAACTAAAAGAGAAGACCCAAAGCAATAAAATTAAAGATGAAAAAGGAGATATCACCATAGAAACTTCTGAAATCCAGAGGACCATTAGAAATTATTTTGAAAATTTATACTTCAATAAACTAGAAAATTTTGAATACATTGACAAATTTTTAAGCACATATGACCTACCCAAATTGAACCAGAAGAATATAGAAAAATTAAACAGACCAATATCAGACAATGAAATTGAAGCAGCAATTAAAAATAAAATTACAATTTTATTAATTTCATTTCCAGCAAAGAAAGCCCATGAGGACTAAGTAGATTTTCAGCCAAGTTTTACCAGACCTTTAAAGGAGAAATAATACCAATCTTTCTCCCATGAAACAGAAAAGGAAATAACACTTTCAAGTTCATTCTATGAAGCCATTGTCACCCTGACACCAAAACCAGACAAAGATACTTCAAAGAAAGAAAAATTCAAACCAAATTCTCTGATGAACATGCAAGCAAAAATTCTAAATAAAATAATGACAAATCTTATTCAAAAACACATTAAAAGGTGGTACACCATGATTAAGTGGATTTCATGCTAGGAATGTAAGGATAGTTTAACATACAAAAATCAATAAATGTAATTAATCTCACAAATAGTTTAAAGACTTGAATCACATGATTTTCTTAATATATGCAGAAAAAGCATTTGACAAAGTCCAACTTTTTTATGTTTAAAATATCAGAGAAGCTAGTGATGGAAGAAACTTACCTGAACATTATAAATGTTATATAAAACAAACCTAAGGTCAACATCATACTGAATAGAGAAAAACTGAAAGCATTTTCTCTAAAATCAGGAACAAGACAAGAATTCTCACTCTCACCATACTTATTCAACATAGTTCTTGAAACTCTAGCCAGAGCAATCAAGCAAGAAAAGGAAATTATAGGAATACAAAGAAGAAAAGAAAAGGCCAAATTGTCCCTGTTGCTGATGAGATGATTCTATATCTAGAAGACCCAAAAATATCCAGCAGAAGATTTCTAGAGTTGATAAATAAATCTAGCAAAACAGAGAATAAAAGATCAACACAGATAAATCAATTGATTTCTTACACTCGAATAATGAATCTACTGAGAAAGAAATCAGGAAAACTATCCCATTCACAATTACCTCAACAAACAAAGATACTTGGGAATAAATCTAATAGAAGAGGTGAAAGACCTCTATAATGAAAAATATAGAACACTGACAAAAGAGGTTGTAGAAGACTTCAGAAGATAGAGAGGCCTCCTATGTTCTTGGATAGGCAGAATTAATATGGTCAAAATGGCCACACTACCAAAAGAATTACACAAATTCTGTGAAATTCTCATCAAAATACCAATGATATTCTTAACATGACTAAAAGAAACAGTTCTAAAATTCATTTTTAAGAATAAGAGGTCCAAAATAGCCAAACCAGGCATCACAATGCTGGACCTCAAATTATACTACAGAGGTATAGCAGAAGATTCAGCATGGTATTTTCACCAAAACATACATGAAGACCCCATGGAATAGAATAGAAAACATAGAAACAAATCTATATACAGTCATTTGATACTCAACTAATGTGCCAAAAATATACATTGGAGAAAATATAGCATTTTTAAAAAATGGTGCTAGGAAAAGTAGATATCCATAAGTAGAAGAATGAAATTGGTTACCTGTCTCTAATTCTGCACAAGTAAAGTGGATCAAATACTTGGGAATTAAGCAAGAAACTCTGCAATTTCTAGAACAAAATGTAGGCTCAATATTTCAACATATTGGCACAGGCCCCAACTTCTTTAACAAGATCCCTAAAGCACAAGAAATAAAACCAAGAATCAATAAGTAGAATGGCATCAAATTAAAGAGCTTCTGCACAGCAAAGGAAACAAGAGCATGAAGAGCAGATCTATAGAATGGGAGGAGATATTTGGAGGAGATATTTGCCACCTGCTCTTTAGACAGGGGATTAATATTAAGAAAATAAAAAGAACTACAAAAAACAAACACCAAAAAATTAAATAACCCTATTTATAAATTGTCAAAAGAACTAAACAGATACTTCTCAAAAGAAGAAATACAATTGGCCAACAAATATATTTTAAAAAGTTCAACATCTCTCCTAATCAGGGAAATGTAAATCAAAACTACATTGAGATTTCATCTCACTCCAGTCAGAATGGAAATCATCAAGAATACAAATAATAATAAGTGCTGGAGGAGATATAGAAGAAAAGACATTCATTGTTCGTGGGACTGCAAATTAGTACAATCACTCTGTAGATCACTATGAAGGTTCCTCAAAAACCTAGGAATGGAACCATCATTATGACCCAACTATTCCACCCAGTATTTATCCAAAGAATTTAATCAGCATAATATAATACAGTATACCGTCACATTAATGTTGATAGCTGCATAATTCACAAGAGCCAACTTAGGGAATCAACCTAAATGCCTGTCAACAGTTGAATGAATAAAGAAAATGTGGTGTACATATACAATGGCATTTTTTCTCAGCTATTAAGAAAGATGTGGGCTGGGGTTGTAGCTCAGTGGTAGAGCTCTTGCCCAACATGTTAAAAGACCTGGATTCAATCCCCCCAAAACAAGAAACAAAATAAAAAGATGAAATTATGGCATTTGTTGGTAAATGGATAGAACTGGAGAATATCATGCTAAGTGAAATAAGCCAGACTTAGAAAGTCAAGGTTTGAATGTTTTGAATCAAAATAAGGTGGGGGAGGTCAGGGGGGAATCTCATGAAAACAGAATACAGATTAGTGGAGTAGAAGAAGGGGATTGAGTGAGAGGGAGAAGGGATGTGAAACGGGAGGAACAATGAAATGAAATTGACATAACTGTCCTATGTACACATATCTATATATCACAGTGAATTTCACCTTTATATCCATCTATAAAGCACTTATTTAAAAAGAAAACTATAAATAAATAGAAGGAGGAACACTGTATTAGTAGAAAGGAACAAGGAGAGGGAGGAAGGGACTGAAAAGGGAAGTACTAGGGACTGAATTAGAGCAAATTATATTCCATTTTTGTGTAATTATGTCAAAGTGAATCCTAATAGTATGTATAACTATATAGCACACTAATAAAAAATAAACAATTCAAATTTTAAAAATTTTATTTTTAAAAAGAATGAACATATTTCCCATTTCTGTGTGTGTGTTTTTTTAATTGTTATTGTTTCGATTTTTGGTGTTTTTGTTTGTTTATTTTCCATGAAGGACATGGTCCCTTTAAATACTTGTAAGCATTATCTTCTAGCTTACTGAGGTCTTAACATTCCACTAATCCTAGCCATTTCCAGACTGAGGCAGAAGGATCAGAAGCTTGAAGTCATTTGGGGCAACTTAGGAAGACCCTGTCTCAAAATAAAATAAAATAAAAAGGGCTGAGAATGTAGCTTAGTGGTAGAACACTATGTCTACCGTGCACGAGGCCTGCTTACAATCCCCAGTACAAAAAAAAAAAAAAAAAAACCTAAAAACAGCAATAACAACAAAGGACATTATAAACATGATTTCTAAGCATAAATTTTTCCATGAAATTTGTTCAAGGTTGAATTTAATCATCTTTCAATTATTGAGCAACAACAGTTGGGGGACACAAAGGATATCAAGAGTTTAATGAAAATTTTTTAAAAAATTGCTTCATTGGTGGATAAAATTTGGACACATAATTTAGTAAGTAAGGTTAATAATGTACTTCTTCTCTTGGACCTATGTATTAATGTGCCATATATTTTTTTCAGCTATGGAAACCACTAGAAACAAATAGAATTGGTTCTAGCATAAAATTTTTTTAAGAATAATGAAGCAGGGGCTGGGGCTGTGGCTCAGAGGTAGAGCACTCACCTAGCATGCGTGAGGCACTGGGTTTGATCCTTAGCACCACCTAAAAATAAAATAAATAGGGCTTGGGTTGTGGTTCAGTGGTACAGCGCTTGCCTCGCATGTGTGACACACTGGGTTTGAATCTCAGCACCACATACAGATAAATGAATACAATAAAGGTCCATCAACAATTGAAAAATAGTTTTTTAAAAAGAATAATGAAGTATTTCCTTAAGATTTTGCATAAGAAAATATTTTATCTAATTTTTGAAAATAAAACTATTTTAATACTTTATATATTAATATTTCAGAAAACTTAAAATGTTTTGATTCATTCATGAATAAAATGTATTATGAATTATATTTGCTTAATATTTATATCACCCTTTATTTTTAATCTTGGGAATAATTTACTAATTTGTTTACATTAAAATTATATAATTTACAAGTAAATAATGAGAAATCAGAGGTGAAGGCTTAATTTCTACTCATAAATGTGTACTAAAGTGTGTACTTAATGGTCTTCACAATTATATATTGGACACTAAATGGGGCTGGAGACTTATTTTAAGTAAGCTATATGTTGTTTTTATTTTTTAGCCCTTCTGAGTTTATTATTTTGAGAAATTCTATTATTCCAGATAAAACTACTTCTTCTTTTGGAGGAATATGCAATCTTCTATTCTTGGAAACAAAGTTCAATTAGAAAACACAGGTCAAATTTGTAGAAAATAGATCATTCTTATCTTTCTTTTAATGTGTAGTTCAGTAGTGCTGTTGGTATCTAAGTTAATCTTTTCTAGTATACATTAGATCTATTTCTTCTTAAGTACTAAAATAATCACATGTAACTCTAAGTTTGATACTGAATACTAAGATCTCCTAAAATAGTTTTCAATTTATAATTTTCATTGTAACTTTGGACTGAACCATTATTTCTCTTTTTCATTAATTTGCCCAGTTTTCAAGTTAATGTATTTGTGAATCAATCCAATTTTTTTAAAAATTTTATTTTATGTTCAGAAGTAGTTAACCAACACATTCAGAAAATATTAGGTGTAGCAAAGAATGGAATATGGATAATTTGGGGTTCCTTAAAATTGCTGTGTGCTGTTAGATAAAAGTTAGTAATGTATACAAATTTGATCTTTTTAGAAAGGGCAGTTCAGTCTCAATAGTAAAAGTGAAAAGATTTCTTTAATTTAGGAAAGACAGACAACTTTACAATATAAAAAAAAAAAACAACTCAATACTTTGACCTACCCATATTTATAGACAAACTAAATGTAACAACGGAAAATGTTTCAGGAATCTAATTTATTGCTGGATACCATTTTTCTATGGAAGAGAGATGCAATAGAAATGATGCATGCATACAAAAACAACCCTCACACTGAACTTTTTTTCAACCTAACTAAAGGAATTGAGTTTATTAGTGCTTTGGTAGTTTAACAAGAGAAATCCCTACAAAGAGAAGAGGAGGAGAACCATTTAAAATGGCCCACTGAGTTGCTCTACACTGCCAGAAACTTTGTGCAGATGTTATGGGCTCCAGGCCTGAATGCTCACAGATCTTGCTGGGGATGTTGTGGCTTCTTATGGTTTCAGACTTGACCATGGACTTCTATGGTATGGTGTACTTGATAAATGAGTTACTAATAAATTGTCACCAGCTTTGTGGTTACCAAAACCACCTTGAGAAATAGGAAGAAGAAAAAGAAAGAGAAAATAAAGAAAGTAGAGGCACAAGTGAAAGATTTTTTTTTTTGGGGGGGGAGTGGGAGGGAAGTAATTGGGATTGAATCAAGTGAGCCATATCTCCAGCCTCCCTTCCCTTTTTATTTTTCTTTTATTTATTTATTTACTTACTTATTTATTTATTTATTTATTTATTTATTTATTTATTTAGAGACAAGCTTTACTGAAGTTTCTTAGCGCCTCACTTATTTGCCAAAGCTAGCTTGGAACTTGTGACCCTCCAGTCTCAGCCTCCTGAGCCCTTGGGACTACAGCCCAGTGAAAGATTTTAACATACTATTTTCTTTGCTCTTTTTTTTTTTTCCCCCCGAAACCATAGCTCCTCTTCCAGAATCATCCGAACTCTTTCTCTCAGGCTTTTATTTTATTTTACTTTAAAATAAAAACAGTAATATGGCATTCTAATTTAAGACTTAGCTCCTTGGTATCTTCTCTTCATCATTCTGAAAAAACTAGTTTAAACCTTCAGCTCCTACAGTTGTCTCTTATGTGAAATTACAATGCTGAATCTCAAATATTTTATGTAATGCAGTCACACTGATTATCATCAAGGTTTCTACAATCCTGTCCAGTCTGTTGGAATATGAGGTCTACATGGCAATGAACATACTTTATTTATATCCATAGCCCTATGCTTAGAACAAACCTGTTCAATAATTTTAAATATCTGTCAAGTGGAAGAGAGTAAAAAGAAAGGAGGAAGAAAGAAAAGAAAGAAAGAAATATTAAAAGGCTAAATCAATACAAACAGTGTTTAGAGAAGGCATTGAATGTGTTTCAAGTTTCTATCTGAGTCCTGGGAGAACTACTTATCATTTAACATCCCCTGTTAATCAAGCAATAGACTCAGACCTGAGCATTGACTAGAGTGAAAACCTAAGGAACAGTAATGTACTGAGAGCCAAACATTAAGTAGAAATAAAAAGCTAGTATTAAATCAAAGCTTGAGGGGTAGTTAAAATAGAGCTGTCAAAAAGCCTATGCAAAAAGTTAAAGCTGAAGTCAAAATCAAAGAAATGGAAACCAGGAAAATTAGATAAAAGAAAAAGAAGAGAACCAAGAGAAATCCCTAGAGCAAGGAGAATAATTGCTACAGTTATTTGAGTGTCATTAATGAACTTAGCATTGAATACTTAGAATCAGGTTCTGAAATAAGGCTGCCCAAATTCAAATACTGGTTCTGTTACTTACCAGATTCCTTACTTTGAGCATGACATTTTCCTCATTTTTAAACTAGGAAATATAATAATACTTCCATCATAGGATTGTTTTGGGAATCTAATAAAATTTGACTATAAAGCCTTTTACATAGTTTCTAACACAAAGTCATGTTAGCTATTTTTATTAGGAGGTCTTCAATCAATTTGGAAAGATAAGAGAAAGTAAAAGAATAGAAAAATTGGATTCTAGGTAGGTTAATAATGAATGTCAATTTGTTAGAGAAGTCTTAGTTTATGTATGATCCTATTACCTTACTTAATCAGTAAGTTCTTTCATTGCCTTAAAAACTTTAAAAGTCTAAGAATATCTTTAGGATGTTAAACTCAAAAATAATATTCTGAAACACGAAATAAAGACAAATGATAAATAAAAAGTGCTAAATAAGACGGAGTAAATATTTTAAATTTCAATTATTTGGATCAATTATTACTGGATCAATTATTTAAAATTTTTAAAAGATGTTTATTTTTTTCAGAAATTTAAAGTTCAAAAATAATAAATAAAATGCAGATAAAAATTCAGTTTACACATATCTATACACATACATATTTGTATGTGTCTAAAAATAGATATAACCCATGGGTCAAATAATTACTTGAAATGGCAATGCTGTCAATGAGAATTAAAAATGCATATCTTAATATTGAGAATCAGCTAAAGCCATACTTTGAGGAAAATCTATACGAACCATGAATATATCACAAAAGAATAAAGGCTGAATATTAATTAAAGATTTTCATTGATCTAAGAATCATTTTTAGGACATTTGAAAAAAAAACAGAAACAAATTAAACCCTAAAAAAGCAGACTAAAAGAAATAATACAAAGTAAAAGTGAACTGAAAGGAAAGAAAGCAATTGTATTATAGAATAAATTAAGAAACCCAAATGTTATGTATTCAAAAAGATTTGTGAAACCTGGGTTAAATAACAATTATTAAAAGGTAAAAATAACTAACATCAGAAATTTTTTTTAAAAGAAGAGGTCACTGCCAGAGATGTTTATTTAAAAAATAAATATACACTTTAAGGCCAAATTAATTCACCTTCTAATATAATTAAAAAAACAGATTATGTGATCATTTCAATAGATACATTAAAAAGCATTTGATAAAAATTCAACATCTATGCAATACTATTCTTAGTAAACTAAATTAAAAGAGATTTTCATTGATTTAATTTTTTAAAAACTACAAAAAAACATTGTACTTCAGGGTGAGACATTAAAAGCTTTTCTCCTTGCATCCCAAATGAAATAAAGATGCTAAGATGCTATGTCATCTTTCCAAATCGGTGCAGGAAAATCAGAATCACATTTGTGTTAACCATGCATATTAAAGTATCTGAACTCATGTTCTCCTGGGGGTAGAGGGAAAATGGGAGAGGGAAGAAAAGAAGATAATTGTATCTTCCAACTCTTTGTCTCTCTTTGTCTTTTTTAAACGTGAAAAATTATTTAAGAGACAAAAAAAAAAGTAAGTAGCACTAGAAGTTGGTGTTAATATCTAAATGCTGCTAGTGTGAAAGAAAGAGAACATGGCAGAAATCCAAATAACCCAAGGTGATTTAAAGGGGCACAGGAAGAAGGGTGGACCAGAGCCTGGGAAATGAAACACTTGGAGACTGAAGAAGGATGTTTTAGAAATGTCCCCATGTTTTATGTCTTACTTCTATTTTATTTTTTATTATGCTGCAGTAAAAATTCCTAAACCCTAGTACAAATTCCATTATTGGCTTCTCACTGAGTCAGAAATGGGAATCGTCTCTTTCGATGAGGACAAAAACATTTCAAAATAAACAAATGAAATGGCTTAAAATGATACTCATTTTTTCAAAGACCCCAGAAATAAAAGCTAATCTCTTTCTGGATCATCACTCTAACAAAAAGAAAAGTCACCACCCCCAAGTTTGATAGAATATAATTTTAAACACTGGTAAGTGAAAGCAATATAAAAAGCCTAATATCCAAAGATAATTTATAAACTGATATTTTCAATTATCATGACCTATCATAATAATTTTTAATAAAACTACTTATTCCAAATAAATTCAATACCTGATTTTCAAGTAAGTTAAATAAATAATATTCTTTCTTGTAGATCTTACAAGTTAACATTAATTTTTTTTCAATCGAATTTGCACAGTTGTTGGTTGTCTATGTTTACTCCAGGTTTGTGTTAAATTGATAGGTTCACTGAAAAAAATCAACATAAAAATTGTTATATAGACAAAATAGCTAATATAGTACATTTTTGTAATTTATTTGTAATGCATTTGGTATTGTCCTCAAGACATAACCAGACATTCTTGGTAAAATCTAGGACTTCTAGTTATATCAGAGGTCAGTGACACAGACTTTGAAATTCTGGATTCACTGGCAAGTGGGCCATTAAAAGCTAACTTTATAAAAAATAAATAAAACTACCAAATCTGTTGGCTGATTTTTGCCAGTGCATGGGGAACTGAACCCCACAGCCCACTATAATCAGACTGTAAACTGCCTCTTATTAAATTGTTTTTCCTGTGGTAAGCAAACAAAGATACATTGAACTAGGGCAGGTAACAGCATTAGTTCCTGATTCATTCTGCAGACTTCATGGAGCCAAATTGTATGTTGCCAATCAATATGGAGCCACACAGTTGTTTTTAAACATCTTGCCACAGGAATTGGCATGCAGCCACCATAGGAGGGTGGTGTGAGGGAGCTGATATTACAGGAAGGGAACAAACACTTTTTCTTCTCTGGAGTCTGTGTATTTGTATTTGCCATCATCAGTATTTTGACAGCATACTATAACCAAAGAGGTGCTAAGATCAGAACTCTTAAAGTATGGTTTGGTTCTTGAGAGCAATTCTGATCAAAAATCACTTCTTGGAGTCTTTAAAGGCCCCATGTATGCATCATAAGCTTAAAAGAGGTGCAGATCCAGGCACAATTTATTCGTTTTTGAACATTTGTTTCATGGGTTTAAATTGTCATTGGAACTCTAGACCTTGGCAGTTTTGCACTGGGTTCAATGTCTCCAGTTAAGGAGAATCCAGTGTTTAATAACAAAAATCCAAGAAACTAAAAAATAAATAAATAAAACTAAAATGACTATTAAAAGGAATTCAAGTATGTTGTCTCTGAATTGTGCTTTTAGAGCTCACTTTTATGCCACACACTTGTATTTTATTTCCTCACAAGAATAAAGTGCTCTTGCTATTTTACAATGATTTTTTTCCACAAACAAATCCAAGTAGGTTGTTTAGACGTTTTTTTAGTGGTAAAAGATATATTTATCAAGAATCCCATTATGAATAGCAATAGGAAGTACAGAATTTAAGTCTGATCATTGCATTTGGAGATAATTGTATAAAGCAGAAATCCAGATTTTTGAGAATTCTATCCCCTATAAATAATTTGCCATAAATAATAGAAGATTTCCTGCCTCATTCTGCTATATAAAATGAAAATCCCTTGGTAGTACAATCAAAATATGCATTGATAGTTCTCATATTGCACTTTTATCCTTTTATTATGACTCAGACCTATGCAAGGTTGAGCAGGTGTATCTAGGAATCAAGTAACATGAAACTTTGTCTTCTCTAGTTACTTTTTCTCATTCCAGATGTATAAGCATTTATTAATTTTTTTCTCTCTGGGGAACATTATATCTTACAAATATTTGCAATAAATTTCATAGTCATCCACAGGAGGTCCATTAGTTGTTCAGATGAGAGGAGAGTGGAATATGGTTATACATCCAGGGGAGTCAGGAGATATTTCTTTCCATCTGAGCTATAAAATGTATTTAAAACATGTCTAGATATAATACATTTCTGATAAGTCTTGGAGCTGAAATATTGCTCAGTAAATTTTCATTGGGAAAAAAATGTTGTGTAATTGAATTGCTGTTTCTCACGTCACTCATTGATATGCAAATAGCAATGTAAATAAGTCCTGCCTTTAACCCACAACTGGGAAAGTCTGTATGGTATGGCACATTTTTTTTCAAATTGGATTTATACAGACATCTGGAGACATTACTACATGCCATGCTACGAAAGACACATGATGAATTTGGGGCAAGGCATTTTTAGGAGTGGCAATTTTACTTAAGGAAGGGGGTGAGTCAAGCACTTGGAATTAAATTATCTGGTAAATAAATGATTATATTATAGCAAACATTATATGTAATAGAGAAATACACTGAATTTGTACAAATTTAGAGATAGTTTTAAGATAAAAGAATTCGGGAATTTACAAGAAATGCCATGCTTCAGCAGGATATATTCAACTGCAGCATCCCATACCCTCCATTTTAGACAATTTCTTACGTTTTTAGTGCTACTTTGGTGGGGATGTGTGAGAAATGTAAAGCAAAAGTAACACCAAGCTTCTGGTTATGCCCTTTATTAGCAGTGTGAACTTTGTCATCCTGTTCAAAACCTTTATATTTCAAACGAGCAAAAGAATGTTACCAAACCAACACACAGAGATTTTTTAAAAGATCAATTATAGTAATATAGGTAGGTAAAAAAACCTTTAGTAACTGGAAAAGAAGGGGAAGGTATACATTTTTTCATTTACCTCTTCTTTTATTTACATTTATTGAACATTACTCTGTGTCAAGGCTCCACTAGCTCTGATTCTTCTCTGCAAGGAACATACAGGTTGAAAGAAAAGAGAGAAGTGATTCAGTCAGTTCAACACAACACATTGAAGCCAATGACAGAGATTTGCACTGAGTTTAGGGAAGATATTTGAGAAAATATCTGAGCTTAGGGAGAACCCATAGACGATAGCTAAAGAAAACTATTTAGGGTGGAGGGAACACTAAGAGACCAAGAAGTAGCATCACGTTCTATGTATAAGAGGGATACCATATTTGGGGAACAGCATTTTGAGGAGTCAGCATAGTTATGTGTTTTTCTCCATGGATGAATAGAATAGAAAGGCTGTTAGATACTTTAAGGTCTTGATTTTTGCTATGTGATCACAAAAAGGGATTTGAATATATAAGTAAAGAGGTGAATTTATGGAAATAAATGGAGTACTCAAAGGAAAAACATGGTGGAAGGCACCATCCATTGCATCATGTCAATGGATGGCAGGACAGAAGGAAGATGGGGAACAGCCTAAGTGAGACGCTAAAGGATGAGGAACAGATGTGGGTTTGGCACACAAAAACAGACAAAAGTCTGAGGGAGGAAAGCATATTATAAAGCCATATGCAGAGTATCATTCCAATTTTGTTAAACTAAATACTTGGAAGGATACGCAACAAAATATCCACAGTGGTTATTGCAGGGTGACAGAATTATGAGGCGGTTTTATTTTATTTTCCCTGTCTTCTATATTTTCCAAATTTTCTTCATTGAATATATATTGCTTTTGTAATTGAGAGAAAATTAAACACAGATGTGGTAGCCCAGAAATATGGGAGGAAAACCAAACAGGTAATTAAAGACAATCATTCCCAGACCTGAAGGAATGGAGAGTGAAACCCAGCACCACGGAAGCATCACAAATGGACTTCAAGGTGGGCTGACTGGACACATTGACTATACTTCCTTCCCATCCCACTCTCCACCCATCCTCCACTCCCTCACCCCTTACCCAGAAACACACATCGAAACTCAGGCAGTGAGAAACTCACAAGCTAGCAGTCAAGCGCACACACACACACATGCACACATACACACACACACTCATTTCTGCACTTCCTTTTTCTTAAGATGACAGGAAGCCCTATAATACCATTAACACGACAACCACACCCCGTGTATCTCTGAATATGTTTGCTTGACAGCGAATAGTTTTGCCTGTACCTTTTGTTGTCACATGGTAAGGCTACTGTACTGGGAAGGCTAAGGCAAACCAGTGAATTTCCCTGTTGATTAAATGCAGTTTCTTCCTTCTGCCTTCATTTTCTAGTCCCACCTTCATTTCCAATAAAACACTTAATAGAGGTAAGTGTATTCCCAGCCCAGTCCTGGAGATAGGATTTGGCAAAAGGTGACAGAAGATAACCTTGGCCAAATTTCAGTGATGTTTCTCAATAACTTATCAATGCCACTAGCCCAGCAATTGAAAGTTTCTCTCAAAGATCTTTCTCCTAAATTCCATAGGCTTTCTCTCTTAGGCAATTCCTATAATCTGTGATTTCTACTTCGTATCTACCACAGTACAACATATGAGACTGGCTAATTCGAAACATTTATTTTTGATTCAGTTCAAAGAAATATTAATAGGTACAATATATATAGATCGCTCAATCTTTTGTATGGAACTATTTTTTTTTTTTTATCTTCCTTCCTGCCTCTGCTCCTAGCTTTATGAGTCTTGCGCCTTTTGGATGATTTATTCTGTCACATCTAAAAGCAAATTTTTTCCCCTTCGTCCCATATTGTCCCTGGAAGAGAAAAAGTGTTTTGTTTAAGTTGTAGATTCCCAGTTTCAGTTTCAGGTTAGGTAGGGGACACCTTACACTCAACTAGATGGGATCCCCTAGGGTACACAAATGTTCTCTGCTCAGATTTTGGATTTGCTTTGCTAAACTATTGAGCTTTTATTTTTGTCACGTCTTGCATCATTATAGGTGGCAAATGCAGCCCACATGGGTTCAAAAGTGTTTGAGATCTTACAGCAGCATAGAAACTTCTGTTAGCTGGGAAGGTGTCAGAATAAACAGGGATGATTTTGACCCTGGATCACATAAACCTGTGATAGAATTTCTTCAGTACTGCTTTTTAAAAGGCAGTACTGATCTTTAAAAGTTGAATTAATTTGAACACTAATTTCTTTAACTAAAAGTGGAATTATAATTACTCAACACTCACTCTTGAAGGGTAAACAATGTAATGTGTACTCAGTTCCCAGCACAGTGACTTGCAATAATGGGTGATAGTTTACTTCCTTCCCTCTGGGCCTTCCATTTCAGAGTGACTATCTTTTCATCTTTTAGAGGTCAGCCATAGTTTTAACAGGTTTGCAACCTAAGTTCAACGGAACAAGACCGAGACTAAACACTGAGAGAGATACACAGTCCTCCCCAATTTTTCAGATAAAGAGTATTTAGGTGTGGTTAAGCACTCCACTTACCTAGCATTCCTTGGGGATGAAGGAAGGCCCAGTTGAAGGCTGATTTAAACATCTAATTGGCCCTAAAATCAACCTGATTTCTACCCATAAGGGAGAATAATAAGATCCCTTTCGCTCCCAGCTCAGCCAAGACCACTAGGATCCTTCGCAGCCTAGAACTGAACCTCAGATGAAAGAAAGAAAAAGAAAGTCCAGGCAAAAGGAGGGGGCAGATAATTGAATTTCAAGGAAGAAAGGAAAAAAAAATTATCCTGTTAAAGTTCAGAGGTTTCTGGGTCCATGGAATCTTGTCTTACACCTCCAAAGAAATCATTAATCTATAGAGACACAAATACCCCTCATAAAATAATATTACTTCTATCATTTATTTCAGACTTCATCTATCTTTCAAAGTTATGAAACAAACATTTTCTAATTGAGCTAAAATGAAGAATCTGCTTTTGATCGTGTTTTTATGATATTTTTTAATCTGTGTCTTCTCTGTGACCATTCAATCTATAGCTCTTCTTTTCCCTAAATTAAGGAAGCAAAATCTCTGCAAGAATAAAATATTTTCAGAAATAGCCCTCTAGGTAGATTCATATGAATAAAAAATCAAGGAGGAATATAAAAAGAAAGAAAGAATGTGACCATCTTGCCATTGGGCCTGCTGCTTTTCTGATTTGCTAATTTAAAGAAGTCCTTGGTTCTTTCGGGTCTTTGTTTTTGAACTTGGGCATACTGAATTCTCCAGATTGAGTTTCCTTGACCCTGCTGGAGACAGTTAAAGCACTTTAAAAAGAAATTAAGGTCTATACTGGCAATAGACTCACTAGTTAGAAAGTAGCAAAGTCCTGTAAAATGCATATGCCTATAGTCTGTCTGTTTTTGTTTGTTAAATAGGTAGCTTCCTTTCAAACATCTAAATTCTAAACAACAATGGCAGATTATGGAAATGGCCAAGTTAATTTTTCTGAGTAGTTCCCTAGATGAATCTAAAACTAGTAATTTGGGACAGAGTGTAGAAGCTCTCTGGAATCAGGTGGTGTACTTTTCAACCGTGGAAGTTTAGACCAACGGGGACTGCTCAATAACACAGACTCAAGTCCTCAAGTCAGTCTTGAGACCACACTTTTTTCACGAATCTTCTAGATGGTAGTTGGATGGATTATCACCTGCATTCCCAATATTCTACGTTAGAGTGTTTTCTGATCTAGAATAGCAGCCACAGGAATTATCCTGGCTATGTGGGACAGAGCATCACATGCAGGTAGTTTTACCTAAAGACTACCTTGTATGTTCTAATAATGTTAATGACCCTGTTCATTGTTATATTATTAATGCTTAGAACAGCGCCTGCCCTGTCATGTTGTAAGAAATACTTGCTGAATGAATAAATGAATGTACTTATGGCCTACATTATGATGCTCAGAGCTGAGCTACATTTTGCACATCATTACATTGATTTAAAAATTTAACAACCACCCTAGAATTTAGGTATCATACTCTCTATTTTATAGATAAGAAGATGAGTCTCAGAGATGTTACGTCATGCAAATTGCCCAAGCAAGAAATAGAGTCTAAAATTCCTATGACTACATGGGATTATCCTTTCTTATCCTTAGACTTAAAATCAAGGACTATTAAGGAACTAATTGATATTCAGCCCTGATGACAATAAAATCAAACTGTCCTATGTTTATTCCAAATTTAGATACCAAATACATATTAAGAGCCTACTACTGAATGCCAAGGACACTCCAACTTCTGGGATGATGGATACAATGAAGACATGAATTCCTGTCCTTAAAGAGTGGACAAGATCTGCATATAAATTGATAATTATTATATAGAAGGTTGAGCACCATTTTAGAAAGATGCATATGGTATTGTGGAGCTGTGTGGAGAGGAGATCTGTATCCCAGATCCTCCACACATGTCAAACAAATGATGTGAATTAAGATAATTCAAGGCTGAAAGGACACTGGAGGATTCTCAGGCAGAGATTCAACCAAGATTATCACATGATAATATCTTTATTTGCGTGTTGCATTCATTATCTCAGTCTCATTTGTCATTTCCAATTTTTGTAAACTGTCATTCATCCTATTCCAGGCTAAAAACTTTCCGGTTTTGTTTCACCTTTAAATCTCTGTGTTTAAATAACCAAAGCCCAAATGTTTTCTCTGATATGTGGATGCTAATTCACAATAAGTGGGGTGCTAGGGAAGAATAGAGGTACTTTGGATTAGACAGAGGGGAGCTAAGGGAGGGGAGGAGATATGGGAGTAGGAATGAGTAAAATTAGACATTATTAGCCTATGTGCATATATGATTACACAACCTGTATAACTAGAAGAATATACAACTAAAAGAATGAGAAGTAGTAACTTCATGATGTGTCAAAATGTATTCTACTATCATGAACAACTAATTGGAACAAATAAAAAATAAAACCCCCTGTTCTCAGATATTTCATTTTCCAACATTGTAATCATTTTTACTGATCAATTTTTGCTACCCACCACATTCCCTTTAATTTATGGAGCCAAAAATTAAAAGCAGTTTTCTAAAATGCATTGGAATAATGATTCATAACATATAAAGGAGGAGCTTTCCTATTATTCTACTCCTGTTTATGTACCAGGTTTATGTGGGATGTATTTATATTTTTACAAGCAATTCTTTTTTTTTTTTTTTTAAAGAGAGAGTGAGAGAGAGAGGGGGACAGAGAGAGAGAATTTTAACATTTATTTATTTTTTTTTTCTTAGTTCTCGGCGGACACAACATCTCTGTTGGTATGTGGTGCTGCTGAGGATCGAACCCGGGCCGCACGCATGCTAGGCGAGCGCGCTACCGCTTGAGCCACATCCCCAGCCCCTACAAGCAATTCTTGATGCACATGTAAAATTCTTGAGGCCACAATAAGTCTGTTAAGTTGTATCAAGTGCAATTTTTAAATTTACTTCTCTCTTTCTAATTAATGTCATCTAATTCGACCCCAGGTTTTTAATTTTCCTATCTTTGTATAATCCACATTATAGGTTCACTTCTAAGAAAATTAAAAGTAGTTTAGAAACTAGCAAATGCAAATGCTAATTCTAGTGTATTTTCTTTCTATTTACAGAAAACAACCAGCAACATTTGTCTGTTTATAACCAAAATACCTGCCCTCCCTGCTGGCTGCTGCATTGCGCTTTTTGTGCCATGGCAGGCATAAAATAAATTCCTTCATGGGAGTTCACATTTTTAAGAAATTGTGAAACTCTTTTGAAAAATGATTAATTTATCATTCCAACTGTCAGCAAAAAACATGGGAAAATTTGTGTAGCTATAAGAATTTGCTTAAAACACAGAAACATCCCTACCCAACTCTTTTCTTAGGGTCCACTGGTGATAGTAATTGTAATTTGCTGAAATATTTTTGCTAAAATGAGAAAAGAAAGAAAAGGAAGAAACTCTTATGAAAACATTTGGTAGTAGTCAATGCTTTTGAATGTCACTTTGGTGCTACCATAACAGACATGTATTGTTACAACTGCTAGGTGTATAGATGATGGATAGATGATGATAGCTTAAGTTTTCTATATCCTAGATATTTTTCTAAGTGCTTTGAATATATTGAATCATTTTATCCTCACACTTCAATTAGCATAGCGTTTGAGGAATCATAGAAAATGGAAGTAACTTCTCAAAGAACACATGGTAAATAGGTAGCAGAATTATGCTCAAGAGTAATACTCTCCAGTTCAAATACAAGCCACATACATGGTTTTAAACTCTGTAATGGTCACATTAAAGAGAGAGAGAGAGAGAGAGAGAGAGAGAGAGAGAGAGAGAGAGAGAGAGAGAGAGAGATAGCTGGGCCTGGTGGCACATGCCTGTAATCCCGGCTCAGGAGGCTTGAGGAAAAGGATTGCAAGTTCAAAGCCAGTCTCAGCAAGTGAGGTGCTAAGCAACTCAGTGGGACTCTGTCTCTAAATAAAATACAAAATAGGGATGAGATGTAGCTCAGGAGCTGAGTGCCCCTGAGTTCAATCCCCAGTATCAAAAAAAAAAAAAAAAGAGGGAAAATAGATAGATCAAATTAATTTCTATTCATTTTATTTAATGTAATACATCCAAACACTATTATTTTATCAAGTAATTAATTTCAAAAGGTCCTTTATATTCATTTATGCATGCTCTGTTTTCACATTTCAGTGTGTTTTCACATTTATAGAACACTTCATTTTGCACTGGCCAGTCATGTCTCAGGAGCTCAATTTGCAGGCATGGCCAGGAGCTACAAATTATATGATGCAGCTTTGGGGTCTGGGCTTGATTGTTCTATTTTCCTTTGCTTTGTTTGGTTTTGGTTTTGATGCCTGATATTAATCAATCTCAAGCTTGAGATGGTGAGTCTTGCTCATCAGATTGGCAGATTAAGATTACATAAATATACATCAAGTCTACATAATAACACAAGGATTTTATGCTTACACTGATTTCAGAAGTTGGTCAGAAGCACAAGCTGAGAATTAAATATTGCCTACCTTTGACCAGACCTGGAAGCTGGCTCATGTGGAGGAGCCCAGCCTCACACTAGCTGCTTGCATAGCACTATGAGCTCCATTCCACTCTGAGCTGGGCTCCCTTTCTCCTTCCCCCACTACAACCCAATTTCTTCCACTTGGGTGTGAAGTTTCCCCTTTTCCAGATTATAATTCCACTAACCCATCTGTGTTAACTTTCCATTGCTGTGATAACATAACCTGAGATAAACAACTTAAAAGGACTGTTGGGGTTTAATACCAGTGAATACCTAGGAAGGCTTTATATTCCTGGCAGTGAGGTAAGAAAAAATTCAAAGAATGTGTTATCATAGGTAAGGAAGAAGGAACCTGGCCACTTGCCTCATCTCCAATATTGAGGTGGAGATCAAAGCAGGACCACCTTGGTTGTGAGGTAAAGAAATGCATACTCATAAAACATCTGAAGAAATCCATCTGCACAGTATGCACTCAACCTGTCTGTGTAAATTTCCCCTGCTTGTAGATATAGCCTGGCCCTCCATATTGTCCTGACCGAGGAAAGAAGGTCCAAGCCCTCTCCATTGAATCCTCCAGGTTCTTTTTTTCTGAGATGGGTAAAAAATACACTCGGGCTTTTGCAGCCCTGGGTTTGAACAAGGAGGAACAATTAGTTTGGGCTCACATTTCAGAAGCTTAAGTCTTTGTCTATTGGCCCTGTTGCCCCCACGGAATAGCAGAACATCATAGCAGGTAACACACACCACAAGAAAACCCTTCACCTCATGGAGGCCAGGAAACAAACAGAGAGAGAGGAGCAACTGGGGAACCAGCATCCGCTTCGAGGGCATGCTCCCAATGGTTTCACATTCTCCAACTGGGCCCCATTTCTTCAAGGTTCCACCAACCCCATTAACTCCACAAGCTGGTGAACAAGCCTTTTAGCGTATGGGCTGCTGGGGGACATTTAAGGTCCAACCTATAGCAACTTCTTTGTGTGAGTTCCCAAAACAAAGACCTTCTGTAGCTTCAAGTGGCTCATGCAGGCTCCCTAATATCTCTGAACACTCTCCTGGTATGCGGTCTTGCATCCACTGTGATCAGGTATTCTTTGGCCAAAGAGAGATGATGACTTGGAACACAGAAACTGTGTATATAGGCAGGACCGATCCCAGGGGAAAAGCCGTACTCAGCTCCTTTTGGTGAGGTGTCCTGAATACTCTCTAGAGTCATCAAAGTTTAGCTAACTGGGTGTACACTCTTTCCCTCTCTCATATATTCATAAAAGGGGAACTAGGTTTAAGGGAGCATTTAAACTGTTCTTAAAGATAAAACGGTTCATAAAGAGTGGCCTCTGGGGGAAGTGGAAAAAAAGAGGAACACAGCCTCCTCCTTGCCCCTTAACAAGAGTTTCTAGAGAGGGAGGTTATGGGAGGTTATGGGCCAATGGCATGTAAAGCAGTCTCGGTTCTCTATAAAGACAAGCTGGGAAACACCCTCTCCTACCTAATCTTGTGATAGCCTAAGTCACCCAGGAACAAATTTTACCCCAGCGAAAAGCATGGTGCCACCAGGCACTGCCACTTAATGCCTTACCAATAGTTTTGGTACTAGGACACCCCCCTCCCTTTAACACCCAGAAGCCACCTCTGGACTGTGCATTTCCAGATTCCATATCAAGCTCACCAGCTGCCTTCTTCACTTTAAAGGAGTGGCAACAGGTAGGGAGAATGTAACTCCAGTTGCTAACATGACAGATATCTACAGCAACTTTCAGATGTCACTTCATGCCTCCAATCACCCCTGTATATGTGCAAAGTCCAAAGTAACTGCAGATACCCAATCTTCAATGCAAATCCATGAAATGTTCTTTCCTTGAATCTCTTAAGAATACAACATAGTAGAAAGAACATTAAGAATGAGAGTGGAAAGAACATTAAGGATTCTGATCCTAACTTAACCTTTAGGTGACTCTGGAAAATTACCTATTTCCTGACTCTAACTTTCTTCATCATAAAGCTGGCAAAGTTTTGCTTGTTCTACCTACTTGACAGCATTTTGTGATAGTCACATGGATAGCACAGACCACATTTCTTTGCAAAGTGTCAAATGCTGTATTAATATGTTTATTATTGGACCAATTGCTACTTATTATTCTGTTTTTTTCATGTCAGACGGGTAATGTGCCGATATCATAACAAGGTTTAGAGGGAGGCACATCTCACACAAGAGTGTGAACACCCAATCATCACTCTTATGAACCGAAGGATCTATTATTCTTAATATCACAGGAGTATGTGCCCTTTGTTGCTACATCCACCCCTACATTTGCCAGTGTCACTTTAAAATTCGTGGACATTCAATTAAACTAACTGTATCACAAAAAATATTATAGAGAATATATTGATTTTCAGGAACCTATAACTTCTAGGTTGATCTAAAATATGTCAAATAAAAAAATGCATTTTTTTAGACATTTATTTTCCCTCGATGATATAATGCTATATCTAAAATATCAAGGATGATGTCTCAATCTAACCTTGGGTGATTAGCTACTCCCTTTTCTTGTTTAATCTTCAAAATAACAAGCAGATCTAATGGCATAAGTTATGGTTATGGATTAACAGAAAATCATAAGGAAGTAAACCTTCCAGGCAGCAGGAATTGTTTCCAATTATCTAACCCACTCCATTCACTAACAGGCACTGAGAGTCATCTGAAAACCAGAAAAGGTAGAACACCCTGAATGCTTTTTCCTGTAGGTGATTTCTTCAGAATTCATAGACTTATCATACAGAGATTTTTGTGTTTTTTTTTAAATAAACAAATTCCAGACAACCCAATTTCACTGGGCCTCAAGTGTTTTCCCTTCGTGCCTAGGCAAGCTATAGACTGCAGAACCCACAATAGCTGCATAGGTTGTAAGTCAATCACAAGACAATAAGAACTCCTACTGCTGCCACTGTTGATTCTTCCACTCTGCCACTTCAACAACTCACATAAATAACTACCACTTGTTGGAATTTTCTTTTTTAAAAATAAATTTTTTTAGATGCTGATGACCTTTATTTTATTCACTTATTTATATGCGGTGCTGAGAATCAAACCCAGTGCCTCACACATGCCAGGAAATGCTGTACCGCTAAGCCACAACCCCAGCCCCACTTGTATGAATTTTCTTTGTGCCTGTCATTATAATAGGCATCTTTTATTTATTATCTCTGATACTTAACAATTGAAAAAGTTAACTCTAAGCATTGCCTGTGAAGAAACATAAGTTTAGCCAATATAAGCAACACTTTTGAGGCTAACTGGATATGGTAGAGTCAAAACCTGAGCCCAATGTGAATCCAATGTGTGTGGTTCGTTTCACCATGATATGACACAATAATGACCAACTGAGCAAAATCTTCAAGTCAAAGTCTCTCCTATATTAAGTGGCTCCAGATAGGTTACATGGTCCATGTGGTATTTCTATTTATTTGCTTTTTAAAGAGATCACAGGGCTTGGCAGCTTGAGAGCCCAAGTTTTAGAGAACTGGGCAACTGGGTCTGTAATTGTATTGACATTGATTAGGAAAGAGGTTAAGGAGTTTGCTGGTGTTTCCTCACAGGCTTCTACCCAGAACTGATCAGGAAGTTACAAGATCAATATCAACAAATAGGGTATATAAAGGGAACAATCTTTGCTGACCTAATAAGAACTGTCTCCTGCTTTACAGAATGTAACATCAATGGATGATTTTAGACTATATGATATTCACTCAAAAGGGAAAAAAACCAAACATATAGTTCAGATGTGTAATGGACAACATCACTGTAATAATTAATGATATGTAAAGACATGAAGGTTACTTATTAGTTTTGGTATTGTCTCTGCTTTATCCAATGTCTAATAATAATAGTGAATGTTTATTGAGCATTTATTACATGACAGGCATTTCGAATACTTGAGTTAATTAATCTACATACTGTACTTGTGAGAGCTGTAACCTAACCAGTCCACCCTCGTTTGAATGAACGGACTGGATGGTAACTAAGGCAGGTAGGGAATGGTGGGGGGCAGTGAGTCACTGGGGCATACCCTGGAAGGATGCATCTGCCCCATGCTCCCATCCCCACTTCCTGCTGTCATGAGGTGACCAGCTTCCCTCCATCATTCCCTTCTGCCATGATGTTCTGTTTCACCTTGGGCCCAGAGCATTGGCCTCTGTCAACCATAGATTATACTTCCAAAACCATGAACTAAAGTAAACTTTCCATCCTCTAAGTTGTTCTTGTTGGGTATTTTGGTCACAGTGACACAGAGCTGAGCAACACAGTACTTAGCACATAGGTACTTGTTCATTTACAACATTGCACAGATATGGCAGTGTTTACCATGTGACAGGGTTTTGACCTCAATCTTTTGGTCTTTGAGTCCTACTATGGAGCCACTCGACCTACCATGCATGAGAGCAGGGCTGTATTGCCAGAAGTTCAGATTTTGGGGAGCAAAGGTGAGTGGAATACAAGTAGCTAATGACCTTGCAGTTTATGTCATTATATGGCCTTGAACAGGAATGACATTATTCTGATGTTTTAACAGGATTATTCTTGTTGCCATTTGAAAACAGATTCAAGTGGAACAAGAACTGAAATCAAAGAGTAGTTAGAAGATGGTCGCAAATCATCTACTCAGAGGGGATCGTAGCTTTGACCAGGGTGGTAGCGAGAAGTGGTTGTGAGAAGTCAGACTGAATTTGTGTTGAAAAGACAGTCAACAGGATTTTCTGGAGATTGGATATAGGAAATCACAGAAAGAATGACTTAATACATTTCATGTATGAAATGAAAAGCTATCAGTTTCTAAATGGGGGAAATGTGAGAGAAATAGTCTAGTTGAGGTTCAGGAAATCCACACTAGGTCACATAAAGTTTGAGGTTCAGGAAATCCACACTAGGTCACATAAAGTTTCCAAGTGGACATGAGCCCAACATTCAGGGAAGAGGTGTGATGTGGACATTTAATGTGGGTGATCAGCACACATACAACAACGGAGCCCACTTGACAGTCTGAGATCACCCAGGAGTGAATATAGATAGTAAACAGGAGTGGTCCAGAGACTGAGCCCTGGAAAATTCCAAAATTTATGTGGGGCAAGAAGAAAGAAAATGAGAAGGAGCCAGAAAAATGGACCGAAAGAGAACAGCCAGAGAACTAAAAAGAAAAGTCAAGAACTTTGGTATCCTGAGAGGCATGTGAAAGAAGACTTTCAAGTGCTTCAACTGAGAGCAGATTACATTACATAAATGCAATCAGCTACCTTTCAAAATAGTATTCCATTGATTATATCTTACATCCTTTTGAATAAATACCAGATAACTTAGTGGAAATTTTTGTACTAATATGTAACAGAACATAGATTTGCAAGGATTATAGGAAGTTATTTAAAAATTTTTGAAACTTCTTAAGCTAGAACTATCCATGTTTTTCACAGAGTCCATATCCCAAAAAGTAGTGTCAAGCTTCATCAGAGATAGGGAACCCATTGATTATTACAAAAGAGATGTGAAACTATGACCTAAAGCAACTATTTTGTCACTTTATGGAAATAATGAGGAAATATTGCAGTTAAAGGGGAATCCCTCTATCATTTTTAGAGCTCAATGTTTCTACTTCATTTGAAATTACTCCTGTAAATCCCTACAGCCTATCTTCTATTACAATTATCTCTATAAATCTTCAAGTTGAAGGAAAGAATAAGACTATCAGATTATCATTAGGAAATCTAGCAGACCATAAGTATTTACAACTTTTTGTTGAATACATGAATGAGTGTCATATTAGCAGGTAGTGAGGAAAAAAGTGAAAGAATCAAGAAATACAGAAAGAAGAAGGGAAGGAAGGAAGGAAGGAAGGAAGGAAGGAAGGAAGGAAGGAAGGAAGGAAGGAAGGAAGGAAGGAAGAAAATAAATTTGTTCTATATAATCCAGTCCTTAGAATTAACAGTGCTCAGATCTATTTAGGAAACAATTTTCATAGCTTCACTATGGTTAAGGATACTTTCTTTCAGCTCTAAATATCTACCACATTTAACTAAAATATTTTTCACCTTCATTATCTTTTTGCCAGAAGAATTACTAAATACATGCTTGTTCCTTTGATATAAGAAGCACTGAGTATTCCAAAATCACAGTTTAAGATATAGCAGAAACCCCATTTAAGTTGCTCAAAGAAAATGGAGTTCATGGTAGTCCTTCATCTGAAAGAATCAATGTAATTTTAGAAAATGATGTTCTGCCTGCTATGTGCAAGGCAGTGTTCCAGAGACACCCACAAATAAAGCACAGCTTGATGCTCACAGAGTTCATAGTTTATGAGTAAAAAAGGGCAAGCCAAGCTTGAGAAATACCTTCTATGCAAGTGTGCACAAGTGCTATCAGATGTAAAAGATAAAGAAGAGGGTGATTAAGACTGAGAGGATTTGAAAAGCTCTATCCATTGAAAATGGACTTCGAATGATTGATTTTGAGGCAAATGAGAGCTAGGTAGTTATTCTAGGCAGAGGGAAGAGTTTGAGTAAGGGCATAGAGAAACATTTCTGGTATTGAAGGGACAATCAGCAATTTGGAGAAGAAAATCAGAGGAAGTTATGTAGGGATAAGCAGCCATTCTCTTACCTAGTTACAGAGATAAGAAAATAGAAAATTATCAATGTAGGACTTCAAAAATATATATAATTAACTCAGCTATGGTGAACAAGTAAAGCAAGAAAGGATACTATGCTCTGTGGAAACACCCAGAACAAGTCTCAGGGTTTTGTTTTGTTTGCTGTTGTTGTTGTTGTTGTTTGAAATTTACAATTTGGAGATACCTAGAAGGTCCGGGCCTTTAGGAAAACAGGAATTAATCTACTTTTCACCGTTCTTCAGATTCGAGGGCTAAACCAACATAAGAAAAGGGAGGAAGAATCACATGATGAGCTGAAACATATACGGGTAATGACAGAATAAATAATTAGAGGAAGTTTAAAGAGAAATGAAACTTCAAGAACGAAACCAAAGAAAAAATACATGTATAATGAATGCTTGCTAAATATATTATTACAGTTATTCAAGACATTTCAAGACTGAGTTTTCAAGTTAAGGATAAGCAACAAAAAGAGTATTTTACTATAATACTTTAATATTCAACATTGGAAATTTTCCAAAGCACAGGTTTTGTTTTATAAGATTTTTATCATTTTAAGAAACTTTTTTGGATTTTGCACCAATAAAATGAAATATGGAAGAATTTAGAAAAGGAAATCAAAGATCAGGGATCTAAATTTAAACTCTACTAATTCTTACACTTCCTTTTATGCAAAGTTACTGTAAAGAATGACCCATTTTCTATCTCAGCTGAGATGGAAATCTGTGGGATTTTAAAGTGTACAACTAAATACTCAACTTATCATTTAAAATAACAAGTAATAAAATAATATCATATAATAAATATGTTTTTTTCTGAGTTGTTTCAAAATTTTATTTTATTTTTATTTTTTCCATATTTTTATTGGTGCATTATAACAGTTATAATGGTGGGATTCTTTGTAAGTTATTTATACAAGCATACAATATCACAATAAAATTTGGCCAATATCATTCCCCAGTGGAAATAGATTTTTTTTATAATTTTTAAAATTTGTTCTAATTAGTTATACATGACAGTAGAACACATTTTGACACAGCATCCATAAATGAAGTATAACTTCTCATTCTTACAGTTGTACATAATGTAGAATGACACCAGTCCTATAATCATATAGGGTGATAATGTCCTATTCATTCTACCATCATTCCTACCCTTATACCCCCTTCCCCCCCTTCACTCTTCTCTGTCTAATCCAAAGTACCTCTAATCTTCCCTAGTCCCACCTCTTATTGTGAATTAGCATCCACATATCAGACAAAACATTTGGACTTTGGTTCTTTGGAATTGGTTTATTTCTCTTAGCATAATATTCTCCAGTTCCATCCATTTAGCAGTGAAAACCATAATTTCATTTTTATTGAAGGCTGAGTAATATTCCATTGTGTATATATACCACATTTTCTTTATCCCTTCATCTGTTGAAGGGCACCTAGTTTTGTTCCATAGTTTAGCTATTGTGAATTGTGCTGCTATAAACATTGATGTGACTGTGTTCCATTATGTATAACATAATAAACAAGTAATAGTATCAATAACTTGTATTTCTTATATACTGACACAAAGAAATCATCAATATTAACATTCTATTACCATAGAAATGAAAAATAACATACCTCCCCACTTAAAAAAAATCTTATTTAAATTTTTAGATGTAATAGAAAAAGATGAAACAAACACAATAAATAGTTAAGATCTAGTCTTAACTAAATAAACAGAATAGGAAAAATTATAGGTGCTAAAAACTATCCTTCTTGAGGAGGAATTGTTAGTAGTTCAAGAGACTAAGTTTAAGCTAAATACAATTTTGTTTTGTTATTTTTATTATCAATTATTTAATTACTGCTATAATTTGGATTTGGAAATTACTGATATAGTTTGGCTCTCCCAAAGACCCATGTGTTAAAGTTTTGATTTCCAGCTCTTCTATTGAAAGGTGTTGGAAACTTTAAGAGATGGGACCCAAGGGAAGGTCTGAGGTAGTTGTGGGTATACTACCCTCCAAGACAACTGTGGGATTCTGGTCTCTTTCTCCCCTGCACTCACTTCTTGGCCACCAGGAGAGCCGTTTGATCTATCATATAGTCCTACCATGATGTACCACAAAAGGTCAAAGCAATAGAACCAACTGATCATGGATTGAAACCTCTAGAAAATAAATATCTGTGAGTAAAAAAATAAACCTTTTATCTTCATAAGTTGATTATCTCAGGTATTTGTCAGGGAGATAAGAAGCTGACTGATACAAACCTGTAGAATTACAATTCATCCACATGGAGTGAAATTCCAATTGGTAATCTTTGAGTTCTTTTAATATTTTTCATGAGGAAAAAAAAGAGAAATATGGAAGGAAATTATTCCTGGGAAGAGAGCAAGTAGTGTGTTACAAAATGATCAGTGACTGTGAGATCAGCTCCATTCTTCCATTTAGAAGCCACTTGACCTTGAGCCTGTCACTCAGATCTTCTGAGCTATATTTTCCTGAACACTAATCTTCACTATTTTATAGGAGTTTTAGTAATTGCTGATAAAATCATTATGACATATGATAATAAGCCTTTGTCCAGAGCATCATGTGAGATATGTGATAGGATTTATAAGATTAAAACAAATAAAATATGGAAATACACATTATAAATTGCAAACTATTGGCCAGGCATAGTGGTGCACATGGGAAGTTGAGGCAGGATTGCAAGTTCAAGACCAGCCTATCCCAAAAGATAAAAATTTTAAAGGGCTGGCAATGTAACTCAGTGTATGATTTCCCAGGTTCAATGCACAGTACTGCAAGATAAATATATAAGTAAATAAATAAATTGCTAAGTATTTATCCAGTTTCTGGTACATAGTTGATATTTATTTTATTAGTGAATAGAAAAGGAAATTTTTTCCCTTGGTCGAATATGGTGCTGCACATCTGTAATCCCAGTGTCTCAGGAGGCTGAGACGGGAGGATCAAGAGTTCAAAGCTAGCCTCAGCAACATTGAGGCAGAAAACAACTCAGTGAGTCCCTGTCTCTAAATAAAATACAAAATAGAGCTGGGGATGTGGCTCAGTGGTTGAGTGCCCATGAGTTCAATCCTCAATACCAAAAAAAAAAAAAAAAAGAAAGAAAAAATACTTTTTCATCAGTTCCTCAATAATACTAAACATTTTGAAGAACACACTCAAAACCTAGGTTATAAGTAGATACTATTTTTAAAGTATTATTATCCATAAAATATGTTATTTAATAAATGAAAAGTCACATAGAAATTAGCTTCTATTTAAAAAAGAAAGTAACTCCGTTATTGCAAGTATCCCATTTGCATGAATAATAATCCATTGCATGATTAATAAAGCACAGATTTTCCATCCATGCTTTTGCTTCTACCCACCTCCCCTCAATTTGACTTTCTTATTTGTCTTGCCATTTAGATCATGCTCTTAGGTTAGGTATGATCTTATCTCCACAGAATGTCCTGCTAATATAATATCAACCCATAGAGTACAGGATTTAGTTACTTTTGTTTTTCCTCCCAGAGCTCAGGATGAGATGTGACATTTCCTCACCATCTTTCTCTGCTTCTGGTGGATTATTCTATCCCTGAGAGATAGTCCTTTGGGGGCAGGAGAGGATGAAATCCACCCTCATTCCCCAATTTGAGTTATGCCTGAAGACTTCTTCTCCCTAGAGACATTTTTCAGAAATTCAATCTTGCATCTTTTGTCCAGAGGGATTGGGTAACATGTTCTCTATATTCCTATGCTAGAATAAGACTCTCCCATTAAATAAGTGAAGAGAAGGAAAACTTTTGTGACAAAATTAAAAATTATGTGTGAGGCCTTAAAGAAGACATAATTAAAATCTTTCCTCATTGATAGGTTCATTACAGATCACAGATGTTAAGAAAAATTCCTTTTACTAATGGAACATCTAGGTTTATCAAAAGTTACCATTATTATCATCATAGCTTAAGTACAGAATCTGATTAAGTTTGATGACTTTATTAAGCCAAAATTGAATTAGGCTGTTGCTGAGTTTTGATTATTCAAGTTTGCTTATTATTTAATTAGTTTCAAAGTGAATCACTGATGTATTTTCCTCTGGCAATGGCAGGAAGTGATATTAAGCATCTTTTATATTTTACATAATATATTTTTCTATTCTAAGTAAATATATGAAAGTATAATGTCCCCTTAGATGATTAAAATATATGCACATTTATATATTAATTCAAATATAGATATTAATGAATAAAATGAAGCACAGAGCAAAGGATTAGGGTTAGACCAGTAAGGAATTTATGAATGACAAGGGAAAACCTTTGCTGGGTGGTAACCTAGGTATGTAGTTTTAGATGTACCCAGTACCTTTATTGTATTTATTTTTATGTGGTAATGAGGATCAAATTCAGTGCCTCACATGTCCCAGGCAAGTGCTCTGCCACTGAGCTACAACCCCAGCACTGGATAAGTTAATTTTTTAAATTATAGCAGAATCATATCTGCTTCCTCTAGCTTGAAAGACATATGAATCCTTCATTTGTGTCCTAGAACGACACAAAATAGTGAGATTCACTGTATTATTTTCACTAATGTAACATAACTTAACTTGGCCAATTTTATTACCCATTTCTTCCCCTTTCCCTCCAGTTTTCCTAATCCCCATCCATACTCTACCTGTCTCCTTCCTATTTCCATGAAGTCCCTTTTTCTCCCTTTTTTCTTCTCTAGCTTTTACATATGAGAGAACTTATGACCCTTGACTTTCAGGGTCTGGCATTTTTTCACTTAACATGATGTTCTCCAGTTCCATTCATTTTCCTGCAAGTGACAGAATTTTATCTTTACAGCTGAAGAAAATTCCTCTGGGTATATATACCACATTTTCTTCATCTATTCATGAACACCTGGACTGGTTCCATAACTTAGCTACTATGAATTGCTCTGCTATAAACGTAGGTATGCACATATCGCTGTAGTATTTTGACTTTAGTTCTTTGAGATGAATAATGAAGAGAGGGATAGCTGGGTCATACAGTGGTTCCATTCCTAGTTTTCTTAGGATCTCCATACTGCTTTCAAGAGTGATTGTACTAGTCTGCAATCCCACCAAAAATATATGAGTAGACCTTTTTCTCCACATCCCCACCAGCATTTATTGTTATTTGTGTCCTTGAAGACTGCCATTTTAACTGGAATCAGATGGATTGTCAGTGAAATTTGGATTTGCACTTTCCTGATTGCTAAGGATGTTGATCATTTTTTTCATATATTTGTTGACCATCTGCATTTCTTCTTTTGAGAAATTCTATTTAGTTCATTTGTCCTTTTATTGATCACATGCATTTTCTGCACCTTATGAAGAATCACATTCACAGAGTCCTTCCTATATAATTTCTCTCTACTAACAGTACCTCATATGAATTACCCTTCCTTTAAAATTCTGTATAAGACTTAGAAAAAATTTTACATGAGGAAATACTCAGTAAATAGTGTTGGTACAAGATTAAAGCAGGTTTCTTGTAAAAATCTCTATCTACCAATTCATAGAAAAGTTAATAATCTCCAATCATTCAGTTAGTTAAAAGTGCCAATATCCAAGAAAGGCTGAAATTCAATAGAAATATATTTCTACCAAAAGCAGTGATTATTCATAAATGTGCTTGTTCCAGTTGCATTAGTTATTGCAATTACGCAATAAAAATTAAGTATTTTTACAAAATAATTAGCTATGAGTGCCAAAAGAAAGAAAAATGATTATTTTGAGAAAAAAAATCCTTTTGGAAAGATTTGTCAAAGGTAATGCAAGGATGTCAGTATGGATGTGACAACTCAAAGTTATTAGGGAAAAATAACCATTAAGAACTTAGGTTTAATTCTCAGATTGTTTTACAAATATCTGTAAATCCATGGACACATTTAAAATAATTGAAACTGAAATTTATAGATGTGGTAATAGAGGTGTGGTTTATAAAAGCTTTAATAAATGCAACTCCAGTCACTTCAGGGAAAAAAAGCTTTCACCAAAAGCTCTTAGTTTCAAATAAGATGTTTAGATTCATGTAACCATTACTGTATGATTCTTCATTGTGACCAACATTTTCATTTTTCCAATTATTACTGGATTGAATCAAATCAGGTATGTAGATTTTACTGTACCACCTTAGGACAATACCGCAACACAAGCATTAAGTAATGTAATATGCATGTTTAAATTGTTTTAATTTAACCTCAAAATCTACAGTTATAATTTCCCTTATCATTTATTTAGTCCCAGTACTAAGATGAGAGAGCAGCACAATACCCAAACAAAATCTTTTCATTCCTATTACCTAAGGCCTGCGAAAAGAAAAGAAGAGATTCCTACCTAGTCCATCTTCTATGCACAAAATCAGAAAACCTCCTTCCTGGTGAAGGTTAATAAATTTTCCCTCAGCAGATAATTGAATTACTAGAAATATATAAAGACTTGGAACTAATACTGCATGGATAAGGAACAACAACAACAACAACAACAAAAAAACCCTTGTAACTTGAAAGATAAATTCAGTAAAAAAGTCAATATTTCTTGGAAGATTAGGGAAACTAATATTCTAAAAGACATCTTACTCAATTTTTTTTTTATAAGTAGACTCAACAGCCCATGAAAAGGGGCCTTATTTCACAGAGAAGAGCTGAAGCTGTCAGAAAAACAGTGATTTCTCAACTTCCTCATAATGACTTAACTTGTTTTTCTGGATTCCACCTTGGACTCTCCTTGGCGCCCAAGGAGGTCAGTTTGGAGCAAACAATTGTGTGTTTGCTGTTGACACAATAATCCAGGGTATGTGGTGATTTCTCAAAAGATAAATGGACCTGCCATTTCCTGGGTTTCACAGAAGCATCCTGACGTGGAGCAAGCTGCCATGACCAGCCAGTCCCAGGGAATCCACCAGCTCCTTCAGGCAGAGAAAAGGGCCAAGGAAAAGTTAGAGGAAGCCAAGAAGAGTAAGTATTGCCAGTGAGGGGGTTTGTCACAAAATGGGTGAGGCCATGGGAAGCAGGGACTTGAGCATGAGCTTCCAGGTCAGGCCCACCTGAGTTTAAACCCTGGTTTACCATCCTCCCTGTGAAATCCAGGTTGTTCATTAAAACTGTGTTTTTATAGTGGGGATGAAGTTTCCTAATATAAATCCTTCTGAGAGGCCATGTGCTAAGTGAAAAAAAAAATCACAGATTTTGAGGTTATGGAGATGTTGCTTAATGCCTGGGTTCACAGCTTCCTTCCTGCCGCCACACCTTGCGTTTTCTCAATTTTGTGCAAAGGTGAAGAGATTGACAACTTCCATACTGAGTCTCCCTACCTGATAGTAAACGAGCAAAGTTTTTATCCTTTTTAAGCATCAGTTTTCATTTCCATGAAATTGGAAGCATAACAGTTTATAATTCATTGTTATCCCTCTCTTGATAGCTTTTGATTCTCAATATTTTTATTATTATTATTATTATTATTATTATTATTATTTATTTTTAGTATTAGAGATTGAACCTAGGGGAGCTTAACCACAGAGCCACATCCCCAGCCCTTTTTATTTTTTATTTTGAGACAGAGTCTCAAAGTTGCTTAGGACCTTGCTAAGGCTGGCTTTGAACCTGCAGTTCTCCTGCCTCAGCTTCCCAAGCCATTGAGATTACAGGCATGAGCCACCATGCCCTGCTGATTCCAAATATCTAAAAATATTTCCATTTTATTCTCATTTTCTATCCTTTTATGTAGTCATGTATCTACATATTCACAAGTGAATGTCCTCAATAAACTTCAACTTTCTTCTACTCTTTGATATTCACAAGGTGTTAATGTTACTCCTATTTTGAAACAAAATTTATGATTTGACCACAGTTATATTTTAAAAGGAGAAAATATGGTGCCAGCCTCCATGCTCAATATTTATCTTATTTACTACACACCATGACCTTTATTGCAAAAGGGGAAAGTGATGCTTTGAGAAATTATGCAATTTACCTAAGGTCACAGGGAGGATAAGTGGTAGAGACAGCATTGGATGAGGTCTGATTCCTCAGTCAAGGTATTAACCAATGCACTGTATGAATTTTATCCATTTTTATAATGAAAAAACTAACAACTAACAGATATACAGCTTGAATTAAGTTCCCTTAGGCCAAAATCTGTATTTTTTTCTTCTATTCTACTTTACATCACTTCATTATTTACTTTATAATAATTTGTAGAGGCATTCATCTTCTTCATAATTGTTTTGCCCAACTCTTCCATTGGAGCCGAAGTTTGGGGAGGTAGGAATTATGTCTTAATATTGTTGCTTCTGTGACTCTTTTGGTGAATGTAGGGCCAAATTAGAATAAAAGCTTAGTTAATTACTAAAAAAAAAAAAACTTATTTAATTGTATTGAGCAAGTGGTGGAATAGTTCACTGTGATGCAAGAGAAGAAGTCAGGAAGGAGACAGGCACTACTCTGTTCACTAGGGCTTTCAACCATGGTAAAATCTTTCCCTTTATGAAGATAAATTTATTATCTGAACACTCAGCAATATAGACACCAAAACCCCAAACAGAGAAGATTCCAGCTAGAGATGAGAGGAGAGGAGAGAAAAGTAAGGAGAAAGATAAAGAAATGTTTTACCTACTTCCCAATTTCCTCTTCAACAACAAAAATGCAAATTATTGCAAGATGATATGAATGCAGTAATTTTATAGAAAAAAAAAAGCAGTTCCATACTGGGTGGTTGAAAAAAAATCTCCCCTACCTTTTGTTGAACTTTCTGTTAACCCCATTTAAAATTTCCAGAGGAGAAGACTAAAATAAAGATGTGACAATTAGATTCTTTGCTTTCTCATTAGAGAGGAAAACATAGGATAATATGGAGCCCATATATCATCAATATTATTGTACAATTCAAATTGTTCTTGTCAATTATTTTTTTCTCCTTTTTCAAATTCAGCAGAGAAGTATTGCTAACCATGTAGATTGTTGGGAGTGGAAGCCACTAAGGACAACATGGCTTCAACTTCACTTGAAGATAAAGCCAACCTTTCTCTTGCCTCTTGAGCGTGTGCTCTCCTTGGGCAACCTCTTCTCAGATATCAGTATTTAAAAAAATGCATAATGTATTGCTTCTATACAAAATGCTCATTTTATTTTCTAATAACTTAAAGTACATGCAGACTTTTTTTTCTTAGTATACCATATCTTTGTTCATGAGTATTGAACCAACAACAAAGAATAACCCAGGCTTTAAAAGCATCTTGGAGAATATTTTAACTTTCAACAACTAAGTCATACACTGAGTTACAGAAAATGTCAGTGGGTTCTCTTTGCTTAGCACAAATTCCACTGAATACAGTTTTCTTACACAGCCATTAACAGGCAGCAGTGTCTGGTCACAACAGCACCCATCCTACCTGACGCCCCAAGCATGCTGTGGCAAAGGGTGTGTTGGTATGTTGTAACGTCCCTTATGTTTCAGTAGTTTTTGTTTTCATTCATTTATTTGATTCAATAAGAATTGACTGAGTGCTTTTCAAGTTTTGTGCCACTTTGATGTAAGCACTAATGAGTACCTGAAGATTCTTATTTAACTCTCTAGTGAAGATAAGTACCTAAGAGGCCGTTGATATAAGAAATGCATAATGACATGAGTAGTATGAGCAGTCCTTGTTTTTACAAAATCATATGTTTTTACTTTATTTTTTTCTATAAAAAGATTAATTAGAAAATCTGGCATATCAAGGCAGAAGAGAGATTCAGAATGAAGGTTAATAAGTCCCAACAGTGAAAACCACTGTAGAAGTTCTGTATCACTTTCTCTTTCTTACATTCATTTATTTGGAAGTCAAACTTAGGAGTCTGCTTGAGTTGGACTCATGAGTATGTATTTTAAAATGAAAAGAAATGCTTGGGAAGAGAAAAGAAAACCCACCCAAGGTAATTCAGGCAATTCATTGTTAATTGTTTTAGGAATAAAAGTCCAAGACAGACAAGGTGGCAATGTTTATATGTATTATGTTGCAAAAATATTAATGTATTTCATTTTTGAGGACTGACTCAGATCCCAGTTAAGCTGTTACATAATACAATATAGAGTACAAACATTTTGCCTTAGGGAATACAGACAAGGGAATGTGGTGTGATGTTATCAGGAACTCTTCTGAAGGCCAAAGCCCATCAGGCCTGTAGAAACAGAATATGCTGGTTCCTGCTCTCAAGGCCCTCAATCGCCAGACACAAAGGCACTGAGAGGGGGGTGGACAGGGCTGTGGACAGGCTTGAAAGTCAGCATGGGAGGCATTACAGGAGAAGGAATGTTGGTTTAAGTTTAAAACCCATGTTTCTTAACATAGGTTATTTAGCATTTTTGAACTTCAGCTTTCCTTTTTTAAAATAAATAAAAATACAAGCTATTATCAATCTACCTAATAACCAAGATGTTTAAAGGATATGAAAATGTACATAAGATAGTGAATTTGAGTTCAAACTAAGTACGTGGAGATATTTAATATGTATTATATACATATGAATATTGTTATAAATAATAACAACACAAGAGTAAGTAGAATAGAGAAATCTAGTTTCATTCTTTGTACCCTGGTCCTTTGTTTGGGGTCTATATTTCCTATTCCAAGGGAGTCCTTGACTATTTCCAGTAAGTTGACAAGAAAGGTTTAGATATTCATTTCTATTCACTGAATACAGACTAATTATATTTATTAGTTAAAATTCTCATATATATTTTTACGTGTAAAACATCCTTACAGCAGTTAGATGGTATCATAATAGGTTTGTACTGCTTTAAACAATCTTACTAGGAGTTAACATTTTTTTGCCCAATAAATTGTTCATTAATCAAAACATAAAAGTAGGCACATTGCTCCAAGACAAGTTACATTTTTACAACAGAACATCATAGCGTTGCCCTGGAGGTCCATTGAACTGAATATTGAACTGAGCCTTCAATAAGAATCATATTACAAATTCACAGTATTGCTGTCCACACAAGGAAAAGAGACTCTGTTTCTGTGCAATATGTGACAATTTTGCTTTTAGTTGTGATCTTTTATGAAAGCTGCATGCATTGCAAACTTGGAAAACTGCAGCTCTGCATTAACACTGTTGGAAATGCTCAAATGCACAAGACTCAACATCACATGAAGGACACATATTTCTTGAATCATTTCCTAACATGCCCTGTACCCCTTCTCACAAATAAGCACTCAAGTTGTCTCATTTAGAATCTGTAGAAAACAATGTCTGCGTTTAACTAAAAATTATAAATCGCATTATAGGATATGCTGTGTCAGCTAGTACAATAATGCAAAATAGTTTTATGATATATACAATATCAACCACAAATAATTTTTTTCTTACATCTGCAAGTTACCTTTTGTTTCCAAATGTGCAGATATTCTGAATTATTTAAACAGGCACCTTGATTTAATAAATTCTTGACTCTGCAAGTGCATATTCTGGGTTCATGAAGACATGACTTTTAATAAACTAGTAAAATAAAAGTTGTTATATTAGAATTTCATGGCCTTGTCATATGTTTTGTAGGCCTGTAAATACTTCCTCTTTCTTTATAGTCCGTAGCTTAACAGGGTATTTGTAAATATATTGAACTTTCATTTCTGTGAGTGGGTGATATTAAATTATAGACCATTTTTCTGGACTAATAGCATTTGGTTATATTTAATCCAAGAACTACACAAAGCTACTCATTGTGATCTTTAATCAGGAAAATATAAGTAAAAGAAAAGCCAAGGAAAACATCAAGGAAGGGGATGTGAAAGGGAACTAGATTAGAGTCAGAAGAGAAACTCAGTAACAATCAACTTCACCAAAGGAGAGGTGGGCTTTCTTTTTATTTTTTCTTGTGACTTATTTCTTTTTACAGGGATTGTAATTGGTGAGAAAAATAATAGCATTCTTTGAATCTGGTTGGTTTTATGGTAATACTAATGATTCCCCCAAACCAAGAACATGTTCTTCCCCTTAAGTAGTAGGTGTTATTAGTAACAAATAGAAAGCTCCAAGCATCTCCAAATAATCCTTTGCTTTCAGAGCAAATCAAGGTGGCCTCTGTTCTGGTTGTCCTTATTTTTGTCAGGTGACACATTCATCCAGATACCTACCCTTTCTACTTTGTGAGAGTACCTGTCTTAGCCTCTGCTGCCTATCTGACCTCATCATCTCTGTGCTCCTCACTGTTCTTCTGCATCTGTTTCCTAGGGCCACTGTAACAAATGACCACAAAGTGGTTGAGTTTCAACAACAGAAAGGTATTATCTTACTGTCCTGGAGGCCAGAAGTCCCAAAGTGAGGTGCTATCAAGGTTGGAATCCTGTAGGCTGTGCTCAAAGAGTACTGCATGCCTCTGTCCCAGTGGGCACTCCTGGGATTGTATCTCTATCATTCTTTTGTCTACCCCCACAATCATATGTCCTTTTTCACTGTGTGTCTGTTTAGTCTTTGAGTCCTTGTGTCCAAATCTCCCTCCCTTTACACGGACACCAGTCATTGAACTTAGGACCCACTTTAATCCAGTACAACCTCACCTTAACTTGATCACATCTTCATAGCTCTTATTCCCAAATAAGGTCATATTCACAAGTACCAGAGATTAGGACTCTGACACGTCATTTTTTTGGGGGGGAGGTGTGGCGAGGGAGGGGGTACAAAATTAAATTCACAATATCCTCTAAGTGTCAAGTTTATTTGGCCACATTGAGCCCTTATCTTACTTTCTTTGCCCCCTTTAGTGGTTAAATATTCCCAAATAAGTGCTTATATTCCCTATGCCTATAATCTTTTCATTCTATTTTCCTCTGAGCTTCTATTCCTACAACTCTACTAAACCTCCTCTTGCCAAAATGAGCCATGTTTCTAAACCTGATGCATTCAGCATCTCATTCACAGTTAGACTCCTCTTTCACCTTTAAGATTCTTCTTCCATTTGACTTCAGGTCACTACATTCATGGTTGACTTCTAGATCTTCTCAGTCCCACTGAGAAGATCAGTGACCCACTGAGGACCTATTCTGTACATCTGCAGACACTCCGTAGGTGTTCTCATCCGATCCTCTGACTTTATAATCCTGACTCCATGTAGAGGATCCCAAATTTGATCTTTCCTTCCCCAGCCGCTTCTCTGATCTCCAAATTCAGATGAACATCAGCTTTTTCAAAATCACTACTGGATATTTGACATCTCAACAAAATTGTATCCTAGACTCCACCTCAAAATAAAATGTTGAGGTCATCCCTAACTCATCTTTGTCTCTTACACTGATCAATCAACTCCTCCAACTCCAAAGAATATATAATCCCTTCTTGTCAACTCTACTACAACTTACCTCTATGCTACTCTCTTAGCCCTAAATCTTTTCTACACCAGCCAAAAACTCCTTTGAAATCATGATCAGTATTATGTCGCACCTTAGCTAAGACTCCTTCATGAATTTAGCGTCTCAAAGACATGCCTTGTGAGCTGTGAGCTGTGAGTGGCACCTGACCTGGGCCCACTACTAGTACTGTGGTCATCTCCTCACACTAAAGTGTCCTGTTTTCTTTGCCATAGCAAAGAGGTGGTGTTTCTGCAATTCCTGGAACATGTCAAATGCCCTCCCACCATGGCCTCTGTACTTGCTGTTCTCTCCACCTTGAACAGGCTTCCCCTTCGTCTACCTGTATGACCATCTGTCTTTTTCCTTCAAGTCTCTGCTTGCCTATCGTTTTATCTGAGGGAACTGATCTATCAAATTAGCACCTATCACCATTTCTGTCTATCCCTTATGCTCCTTTATTCTTCATAGTATTCAATATCCTTGTCATATTATGTATACATTGTCTATTTTCTATTTTTGTCTCCTGAATTGCATCCAAAAGGCAGATTCCATAACAACGGGAAGTCTGTGGGATTTCCATATATCCAGAAAAGTGTGTGGTACTTATTAGACATCTGAGAATGTCAGATGACTAAGTGGTCCATTTCAGATTTCTGTCGCATTTGATTCCATTGGCTATAGGCTGCTTGGGATGTTCTCTTCACGAGTTTAGCTTCTTTTTAATTTCTCTTCCTCTCTGCCTACTACTGGCAGGCTTCTCCTGAGGATCCACTTCCTTTTCTTGAACGTTGATATTCCCCCAATTTGAGACCTTATCCCTCTTTTCTCCTCATTCTTTATACTCTCCCTTAATTTCTGTCCAAATACCTTTGCTATGACTAGCACATACCCAAACCTGGATGACTGACATGCAAATCTTCCTCCATTGCAGTCCTTTCTCCTAAATTCCAGACTTGTCTGTCCTGTTGGATGATTACCTCTCCTAGGATATCCCTGGGGAAGGCCTGAGGACTTTTCCTCAAACTCATGCCTCGCTTATCATTTTCCTTCTTAACAAGAATTGAACCTGTTTTCCTAAGATTAAAAACTCATTAAATAACTAGTTCTGTTTTTTTTCTAATATTTCCAATAACTTATTATAAGAGATTATTAGCTCTGTTTTATAGATAAGAAAACAGACTCAAATTCTAAGTAACATGCTCCAAGTTACAAAGCTTATGATGTCCTGTTCTGGTGGTACCAAGTGGATAATTCTGACTCATTTCTGAGAAAATAAATGAAATATCATTTTTCCCATCAGAAATGATTCCAAAAAAGCTTAGTAGCCCAAGCAATAGAGTTGCTTTCTCTGTGTCTCAGGGCTTGCATCTTGGGTCATGAAGTTCACTTGTCCAATTCCAGAAAGAGCAGAGCCTATCTTTGAGCAAAAAGATCTTAACTTTGAGCATATGTGGAATTCAGCTTTAACTTGCCCCAAATTGATTTTTTAACTCTTTCTCCACAAAATACCTGAAAATCAGGTCAAGAATCCCCCTTTTTCTCTTCACAAAACAATTCTGTAGAATATATCTCAACCATGACTTGTTAAATGTAGATGTCTGCATAATAAGCTACATGTCTAAAAATGAATGAGGCTGAACTATTTAGACTGTCCTCAGATCCATCTTATAAAGGATCTTCTTGTCCTTTCTTAGTCTGTCCCTTTGCTCTGTCTTTGCTGGTACATCTACTCAGTCTAGTGGTTCCTTCCTCAGAGATTTCTCCTAACCTCCTCCAACAGCCTCCTCAGAGTCCCGTGATATGTGTCCGGGTGAATTTGTTTACACTTTTGGGTGTTACTTTTTTAATGTAAGACATAGCATGACTATTGGAGTAGAGGCAAACCATGGACTCTATAGAATTTTAGTAGCAATGTTTCTATAAGCATTGTGATTTTTTTAACTGCTCCAGAACAAGCAGAACAAAGGTTTATGTTTTAGCTTTTTTACAATTTTTTTTAGGCAGTTTGCCATTTTGTTTTACAATTTTCCTCTTGGAAGCTGGAGCAGCATGCACACATTTCCAAAGTATGTGAAATTTATGTCACCTGGAAGCAAGGACCATGCATTGTGTACTTCTCCTCTGTTGTTCACTGTATGCTTATATAGTAGGTGGTCAGTAAAGTTGAAGTGAATAATGGAAGAATAAAGTAAAACCCTCCTTTCCTACACAACTATACAGCATTATTTTTAGCAGTATTTAAAATCACGACACATAAGATGAACACAATTTCTAAACCAAAAAATCAAGACATTCTGCCTGATAATCCTGTGTCTTTATAGGAATTTGTGGATCATATATTCAATTATTTATGTAGAAAATCTGACTATCTCATATGGTTACTCCTGTATTTGAAACAAAGTGTACTGATATTAAGAATATGAACCTCTTTTTGTCCACAGTCACCATGTTTTTGGTGCTTCAGAATAAACAAGTACAATTTCAAAATTTGGCCATCTTCCTACACAGAGCAAGAAGCAAGCTGGAGGTTAAGATGAGTGGATTTGACACGTGCATGTGCTTCACCTCTAACCAAGCTGTAGGCTTTAGACTTCTGTTTCTTCCACTGGATTAAATCAGGTGTAGTACACACAGCCCCTTGCATGGTGGCAGCTGCTGAGTCCATCCAGAAAACTACTGTGCCAGCAGTGATTTCCCTGTGGCTCTCCTATTTAATTGAATGAAAGCCAGCAGGTGACTGGTGCCACCACCTGGGAATCACAGACACACACTGAGCCTGTCACAGGGTGTTGGAGCTTATGTGCATGCTCTTAGTGGATCACAGGATCCTGCTCAGAGGAAGGGCATGCAGCGTGTGTCCCATTATTATTACTGCTATTGTTATTATCATTTTATCATTATTATGTGCTAAAGAGTTATGACTTTGAAACCAATCGTTTTAGATATTATGCAACTAAACATAATGATGGCATGTGTGATTTATTTTATAAAATATGTAGAGGCATTGCAACTCATTATTGCCATGAAAATATTCATACATTACCATTTTATATTGTCCTGATGTTAAAAAACAGTGATAAGAAACCAGTCTGTGGACCAAGGAATCAGCTTCCGTACCAACACTTCTATTTGTTCTGTCCACAGAATCTCTGGGAATAGAATGTGTTTGGTTCCACAAAATGGTAAGAAACATAGAGAACAAAGGAATCCGAATACACAATGTGAGCATTAGTTAACTAGGGTGAAGGTAAGCATTAATGTAGCAACCACTAAGCCTCAAACACCAGAATAACATTCATTTTTACCAGACGAGGATTTTCAAGACAGTAGAGAAAGTTAATTACCTATTCTAAGTGAGGTTTCACCAGTTCCATTCAAGGATGGTAGACATTAAAAAGGAACATTTCAATTTGCAAGTCAGTGCATCTATCCTTATTTCAAATACAAACCCAGTGACTAGCAAAGCCATTCAAACCTAGCAGGGAAATTTAGCAACTGTCTACATTTGAATGCTACAAAGATATGAATAACATACACAGATGATAGACAAAAGTTAATATGAAGATTTTCTTCGGTGTTACTTAATGAGAACATATTATCTACTTCAAAGTCTACATAATGTAACAGTTGACAAAAATTGTAAACAAAATCTTGAGACATGATAAATCATACTAAATGAGCAAAAGAAGAAAGGCATTTTACTGAAATGGAAAGATAGGAGATGCAGAGAAAAAAAGAATTTTCATAAGGTTCAGTTTCTTTACAACTTTAATTATCACAAATCCTTAGTACCTAACCCCCTGAAGGTGGTGGGGTCATAGTAGCAATTAATATTACATTGGTTGTCCAAAACTTTGTGTGCTTAGCTGATTGTATTTGTCTCAAACTTTCATCTCATGATGTCTGCTGGCTGAAGGCTTACACCTTAGCTCTTAATAAAAGAAAAGGGGCTACTTAACGAAATGTCCTAACCATTAAAAACAATTGGTTTTACAACCACTTTCAAGTCCCCCTCAGAGAAAGCTACTACAAGAAAAAGAAAATCTACTTTGATGTACCGTGGGGTTTAATCAGACAGTCTGGATTAACAAATGGTAAGAAAAAAAAAATCCCAATAAAATGTCTAAAAAAAATTATAAGTCAGTTTGATAGAGTCTGAGTTGCATGTTTGTCGTGATTTTGGAGAACTGCCAGTGGCAAATAGGATCCAGTTGGTGTGGACTGAAGGATTCCTGGCAGCAAATCAGGACAGAAAATCTGACCAAATGATGTCTTTTCGAGTAAGTGACAGCCAAAAGCTGTTCTCTGGCTGTTACTGCTGTGAGTAAACGGGCGGATATTTTATTTAAACATGTAAGTGTGAAAGAAAGTTGTCATTGCCATGTTCTAAAGAATCCTATAGAAAAATAAGAAATTTTCAGTATTATTTTTTTGCAATGAAGTTTGACATTCTAGGGGGAGGAGTCTAAAAACATGGAGAAATCATCCATGTTTTAAAAAAATCAAATTTGAAATCCCATGCATATCTAAAAGAAATATCATTTCTTCTATGCCACTGTGAACTTCCAGGAAAGGGGAAGAGACTGAAGCAAGCTAAGGAGGAGGCGATGGCTGAAGTGGACCAATACAGAATGCAGAGAGACCAGGAGTTTCGACTTAAACAGTCTAAGGTAAGCCAGGATGCCCACACTGATTTATGCTGCACAGAGGATAAGATATTAATATTCATAAGGCATAAGGAGGAACCTTAGGAGAACTATGCTGTGATTCAGCAGGTACAGTCCACACAAGGCTAAACACCAAACTAGATCTTAAACATTACAGAATTATCAAGTTTACATTTTCAGATTCAAGGTATTTTAAATTTATCAGACAGTATGTCTCTGGATAGTTGTTGACTATGTATTAAAAAAAATCACATCAATCTGATGTTGACTATGTATTAAAAAAAATCATAATCTCAAATATAAAAATTGAAGGGACTAAAATATCATTGCTACCACAGATTATTGACTGACACCATTTTAAAAAAACTACAGAAAACATTTTGTTTCTTTAATGTTTACTAGTAAAATTAATTTTTAAAATTCATGATGAGATATAGAATGAACTTGTCAAACAGAACATGCCCCTGCCACAGGAACTTTACACACCTCATGTTACTCCCTGTAATTCTAATCTTTTTGACTCATTCATCTTTCTTTAATATGTGATCATGAATTTCCTTTCCTGGTGACCTTATCTAAAATTATCTCTCTTTTGAAAGTAAAGGAAACCAATACTCCATTACAGTCCATTCTTTCTCTTCATTGCATTTATCACTGTCTGATATATTAAGTATTTACACTTTTTTCTTACTGCCTGTCTTTCTTTCTCACTATAAGCACCAAAATAGCAGATTGGTTGTTTTATTCTCTGTTGTTTTCCCAGGTTTTAAAACAGTCCGCCTCCTAGTAGGCATGCAATAAAAGTTAGTGGAAATAATGAATAACTAAATATTTCCTCTGTGGCTTTATCTTTCCCATTGGATCCTGTTATATTAAAATCTGAGAAAATAATCATCCTTCATAACAACCAGCTTTGATTATCATATGTAAGATATCTCTGAAAGGATAGTTGTTATTTCTGTTTTTTTTAAGTCATAAAAAATCTGACCATAATTTCTGCAAGTGGTTGGATTAAACCTCTTGATATACTATTTCTCCTGAAGAATCCTATCAGATGTAAATCTGGTTCAAGATTTGTTCACTGATTTAGCTCTCATAATTGGAGCTCCAAGCCAATTTTACAGCTAGTTGATCAAAAGCTCACATAGAAAAGTCATCATGTTTAAGCCTCTTGCTACTTCAAGCATAATGTAAAACCATTACTGCGGATCTTTCCTTGGATGACCTCCATATGTCAGGCATATTGCTATTCCCATTAAATCTCGTCATCATTAACCCAGGGCAATTAGGAGGTCTGGGAGGAGACCCAAAAAAACAGTTTTATGCCTGCTGTGGGTATTGTACCCTGATGTTTCTTTTTTGGTTGTCGCCTTTTAGTTTTTGTTAATACAAATGTTTCTTTGAGTCTTCTTACTATTCAACACAGACAGGTTATTCAAATGTGGGTTATAGTTATATATCCACTGGTACTACTTTATCAATGACTTGTTTATCCCTTGCTCATCATTTCTACCTAATGTACCATCTACTCCTAAAGAGATATGGCATTGCTAAAAGAAAATATGGACTACAGAAAATTAAATCTATTGTTAACATTAGTAAAAGTCAGATAAGCCACGAATCCAAACAAAAGACCCAAATAATGGTTTCCATGAGCACACAGAAGACTTCTATATTTTTTACTTCTGAATTCATATCATGAGAGCATTTTGTTTCCTTGAAGTAATAAAAAATTTAGAGTCCCAAACTGTTTTGCTTAAGATTGTGGGTCCTGAAGTTCTGCTATCCCTGAAACTGGAGCATTTGAACAATTGCTAAGGAAAGATACTTAGTGTTGAAGATCCAACTGTCAGTATCAGTCATTAGGTTGGAAGTCTATGCACATCACTCTCAAAGTAAAAGTTTTGAAAAATAAAAAAAAAAGTCCTAAAGTGGCACCCTTTGAACAAATGGATCATGACATGTTACAGAATGATCAACTTGTAATGTACATAGTGTCCCAAATGTGAACAGGCTTCTGCCAACAGGAACAACACAACACAGGTAATGAGTTCTCTGTAACATTTGGAGATTGGAGATATGATCATTCTACTTTGCTTAACAAATATGTACCCAGCATAGGTAACAGTCTCATAATAGTTGATCTTTTAATTTTTTTACCACTTAAGACATTGGATTTAAGAGAAAAAAAAATTGTTTTTCAATTCCTTAGAGTCCCAAATAAACCAGTAAATTTAAAAAGAAAAAAGTTTGAATTGGGTAGAATTATTTTGATAAACAGTTCTATTTTTAAACCCCTTAGTAATGGAAATTTGGACCATGTGTGTCTGCTTTCTGTATACTCATTTATGAAAATATTATTTTGTAAAAGTTATTTAGTGTCTCAGAAGCTGCATCTTCTCAAAATTATTTTTTTTTGAACTGATGCCCTTGTTGCCTGGATTATAAACAGAAAATAACTGGAACCCAATAGACTCAGTTGCATTTGATTTGAAGCTTAGGATCCAGAACAATGATGGGGGTTCCAGATGTTAGAACAGTCTAGAAACCCTAAGGTGGAAGTCATGATTAGTGGAGCTACTTAGATCATACCAGATGCACCTCTCCCCTTAACACAGAAGTGGAAAACAAGCAAATCCAGCTATCTTGTCTTAATGAAACCACATTTAAGAAAGATCAAGTTCACAAGTAGATTAATTAAGAGTTGATTGTTTATCTAAGGTTGACTTTCAAAGTGTCTCAGTGCAGTTTTCCTTTAAAATAATAACTCTCCCTGCAAGATAAGGATTTGGTCCAATCACAACTCATGGCTGTATAAGAAACTAAGAGGATAGAGAACATGATGGAAAGTGCTAACAGCCAATTAAAGAGTAATTAGAAAGGTCTGTTCAACTGTGGCTAAAGGATAGTTTGACTAAATGAACAAGCATATCTCAATTTGAAAGAATTTCAATTTATACCAAAATTCTCAATAGTGTATCTATTAGCCGTATCTGTCTCCATAGGCATGTAAAAGCATTTGGGATGTGTACTTCAGCTGTATCTTCCCAAGAATCAATGAAGGTCAGATAATGTATTTTAACAATAGGAAACCCAATAACCCTCTCTTTAAAAACTAGCCAAAGTGGGCTTACTGGTGCCTACCAATTTTGTTTTCTAGACTAGTAATTCAGATATTAAGCAACAGGGGAGATGTGAGATCAGAATGGAAACTAGTACAAAACATGAGAAATGTGATGAGAAAACTTCTGAGCATAGTATCATGACTGTAAACTGGTTTGTGATTTGTACTGCGTGGTCATCAGTTAGAAGTGAAAAAATAACCTGTTATGTCATTTCCATAACAGGAAAGTCCATCTTCACACTCATGGTCTTAGTGTTCTAGTCTGTCCTCTGGGGGGAAAATCTGGAAAAAGAATAGATAGTGTGTGTTCCATAGACCATTCATCAATAAATAGGTTAGGGTTTATAAAACAACAAAATTTTAACATGACTATGGTGTGACAATTCCATCTCTTGCTTCCTAGATAATGGGTTCTCAGAGTAATGTCTCCTATGAAATTGAAGAACAAACACAGGGAAAGCTTCAGGAACTTCATGGGAGCTACAACAAGTGTATGGAGGATGTGATTAAACAGCTCTTGATGATGGTCTGCGACATAAACCCAGAAATCCACATGAACTACAGAGCCACCAATTGACGTACCTAAAACTGTTCCAAGGAGTGGTGTGTGGATGCCTCCTGCTTGCTGGTAGCTTCATGTTTGCATTAAGAAATTTAAAACATTAATCTTATTTACTGAACATTTATAAAATTCAGTGTGCATGAATTCACACATGGGCGCTTAATTTTAAAAACTAAATAAAGCTATCATTTTATCTTTCCTGGTGGTAATAGTCATTAAATGGTATTGTCATTTAATTGGGAACAAGTCAAAAATGCCGAGTAAACGTACTTTTGATATCGAAAGGAAACTGACTTTCAGGATGTCGCTTTTTAAAAAATGTCTTCTTTTATCAAAGCAGATAAGCTCTTGGGAGTGGTCATTAAAAACTAATTTTTAAGGGGAATATGACTCCTATACACATCTAAAATGAACATGTCAAGGATTTTAATTCACTAACCAATGAGGAAACCATAAAATGTTACCAATAGTTAAAAAAAAAAGATTGCATAAAAAGAAGAGAGAAACAGAAAGAGACATGGTAGATTATGCAATTATCTTAGGAGAAATGGGTCCCAGAACTATTCCATTCACCTAATTTCAACTAACCACATATTATTCTCTTTCAAGTATTTTTTAAACAACAACAACAAAATGACAAGTGACTCCTTGCATAATGAGTTCATATGCCATTAACTTATTCTCTCAGCAATAACTAAGCAAAATTCTGAAGTGCTAAGTACTTTGTTAGTTCGATGTATAACTCATCTCAGTCCTACTGTGGGGGCAGTGTTATTGCCTGCCTGCTTAAAAATGGTAAGGAGTATAAGGAACTTTCCTGGAGGTGCTTGGGGAACAGTGGTAGCCAGGAGCTTCGCCCTGGCAAGGGAACTCCAGTGTCTGCTCCCTTCCCTTCTCACCAAACTGCCTACCCAGAACGTTCCTATATATACATCATTATAATCACAGATACTAAATGTCTTTGATTTTCAAATAATATATGGAGGCAAATTCTAATTCCATTCAAACAAAAGTTAATTAGTAGATTTAACCGTTATTGTTTTGCCACATATTTTAGTATTTCTTACATAATCACTTTTATATTCACATTAGATAAATGGAAAAAAAATGTAATTCCAGTTGTTTCCCTACTTTCCCTAAAAAAAAGGAAAACCATTCAGGTCAGTTCAGTTTTATGTGGTAGACAGTGCACATCAAGTAAAGTTGTTTCCCCAAAATAGAACTGTCATGGAGGATTTCCACTTCAACACAGATTCTAAGAATTCAACTACTCCAGCCTGCAGACCTGAGATATTAGAAAACATGAGTAAAACATCCCATGTGAAAGATACCAAATGAAAATAAACTTGTGAAATACACAGCCTCATAGTTTGCCATACATCGTAAGACTTAATTTTCCATCTTATATCATGAAAACCAAACATCAATTTTCTGGATATGAAAGCTTGAATATATATATTATCTGGAACAGCCAAGTTAAGAAATTCCTGAGCCTGCACAGGACATAGGATTATTTTTTTTAGGTCCAAAATACTTTAGAAACACATTAAAGTCATTATAGGATTTTTCTCCAATATACAGTGATGCCAAACTCCAGAAAAGAAATGAGAATTGGGTGTTGACAGGTTGTCATCTGACCCTGCTGTGCCCAAACTCTGTGCATCCCTTTGGCAAATCCATAAACCTCCCCAGACCCAGATTTTGTTTGGTGTTTTAACCTACCGGATGGTGTTGAACCAAGGGATCTTCTATAGACCCTTTCATATTTAATTTGACATGCTAAATGGAATCAGTTTCAACGAGCAGTATTCATTATTTTTTCTTCACTATTATGGTATCTGTTAATTTCTCAAAGAACTCATATCTATTCCGAATACTCTATTGTCAGCAGTATGTACTCCCTCCTAGACTCTGTTTTTCACTTATTTTTATATTCAAATATGGTTTCATATCATTACATAACTGAATGAGTCATCTTCCCAGAACTCTCACATTCTCATGGATGGTAAAGTTGCCAAGTTGTACTTTCACATACAAAAAAAAGTTCTGAATTTCAGTGACAGGTCCTCTATTCATGAGAACTTCCTCAGTCACACCAAAAGGTTGACTTCTATGTACAATGTACTTATCCTAAAAGGTTTTGTCTGTTCATACAGGTCTTCACACAGAAATAAAATAATTTGAGTATGTTTTTATTTCTTCTCTACTCCTGTTGCACAATCAGAAACTAAAAAAAAAAAATGCTGCATTAAGTTCTTAATTATTTCCATTGCACCTGAAAACAAAGCCATGCAATTTGAAGAACTGTAAAGGAATAGAGAGATTGCAATTTTTTTTCTATATATCAGCACATGCACACAAACCCAGGGATTGCCACCAGGGCATCCCCACTATTATTTTATCAATGGAGAGAGACAGTGGGTAGTGTGGGCCAGAGTTTGCAGAGCTTCTACCTTTGGAATATTCCAGCTCAGGCCATCCTAGAAGAGCAAACCCCCAATATGTAAGGGCAGGGTTACATAACCTTCAGCCATAAAAAAAAAACAGCCAACAATTCAGAGACCTATTAACCACCCAGAAGATCTACAAACTCATCCAGTATGAGATTTATGAGGATGTGTTAGGAAGCAACAGCTGGGATGCCCATTAGATCATGTTCTTTAAAAAAGAGAGGGTGATCAACCGTCTTTCTTGACTGATACTCAGAGTTCAAGTAAAACAGGGCAGATCTGTGACTGTTAAGAGTCGCATACTATCTGAGTAGAGAATGCATGCGGAGAGAGAGCAACTATAGATAACTATGAAACTATACAAATCATCAGAGAAATGGTGCCATAGCTTGAAGGAAATGTATCTGGCATGGTTTTGTTTGGAATTGTTTTGAAATTCCACTGGAGGGAAAAAACTAATATGAAGATTAGAGAAGGGAGGTATTGCAGAAGCAAAGGGCCAGGGAGGAAAAGAAGCACAAGAATCAGATCCCCAGGGACAGAGCTGGCCTTGAATACAAACAGGCACTCCTACTAACAAGAAGACCACAGTGGGCACGGGTGACTAAGAAGTTGATTTAACATTAGGAAGATGAAGATGTTCCTACCTCATGACTACGGTATTCAAATTAAATATGAGAAAAATGATCAGCTGAGAATGAACAGGTTTTAGGAGACTTATCAAGATAAGTGAAAGGGTCAAATGGCCATTTTAGGAAGCAAGAAGATGACTTTGCTAGTTAAGTGTAGTAGGATTGCCAAAGTGTTAAATGCCCAAATAAGACCTATTGCCACACTTTTCTCTTGTGAAGGGTATGTCCAGGTGCAGGCAGGGAGAAGGCAGAGCCTGCTTCCACCTCCAACAAAGACCTGAGTTCTGCTCCTTGTCCTGCATCCTCTAGTTTTAAAATCGAGCTAGAATGTTTCTCAAAAGATCTACAAATTTATGTGTGTGTGTGTGTGTATACTGAAAGTAAAACACTAAGAATAAAAAAATATAAGCACAGAGATAATTAAAATATAATGATTCTGCTTTTTCAGCTTGAAATTTCATTACTGCTCATTTGCAGGTCTCTCCTATTTTCTATTTTCCTATCTTTCTTGGGACTGCCTAATATCAACACTGCAAGAAATCACTGGCTTAGTAAGTTTCCTTTGTTCTAAATGTGACCTGAAGGAGCCACTGGCTAATGACTTAAATAACAGAGAGATCTTGCATCCTGTGTACATCAGACATTGATAGGTGTATTTATTCAACCAAGGTTGTTGAATCCTGATATATCTCACATTTAAGGTTGGTAGTGAAAACTATGATTATTACTGAAATAGGCACAAGTCTTATAGTCTTGGTCCTACCACTTTCAGCAACCCAAGTTTTGAATTCTAGTTTAAGATGAGGTACACTTCAAATGTGTTGGAGTTCCCAGTATTCTCAAATCAATTGAACTCCTGCTATCAGTACTGTGAACAGAAAGCATATTTACTCTGACTGGTATTAAAGAGGTAGTGGAGCTTAGTAGTTAGGAGCACCATCACTGGCCTAGGCTAGATTCATAAATAAGTGGATACATGAGTTTTTATAATAATGAGGGCAATTATTATTATTAGGAAAAAAAACTAAGATGAACAGGCTGATCTAAAGATAAAATGACTGTAGAAGGAGGTTATGAGGTGAGAGTAGCAAACTTACTTGTGCAGCCAGTTTAACTGGCCCGTTATGATATTATCTCATTTTTAAAGTAAACTCTAAACTATTTCTTCATCTTCAGTAAAGTAGAATCCAACAGAAGTTTCACTGAGCCTATTTTATCATACTAGCACTTCATTGAAAAAGCGTTAAAACTGTCAACTTGTTATCATTTTCATTATCGTGTAATCAATTAATAAGAACATATGTGTTCTGAAGACAGACCCTAAAGATATTTAAATAGAGGTTCCAGTGAACACAAGAACCTTGCCAATATTCTGAAGACCTGTTTCCTAATAAATTCACAGTTTGTTGTCACAGTTCAGAAGATGCTTTCCTAAGTACAAATGTAAATATGTCCAAACATCCCAAATAAAACCACTGGTATCAACTGTTATGTACATTTAAATCTATGCAAGAAGCAAGAAACTTCTCATGGTGATAATATCAGAATCAGCAAGGTTGAAAAGAGCTACAACTTTGATGATTTAAACTTAGAGTATCACATATTAAAAAAAAAAAAAAAAGACTTTCAAACTTGCAAGGGACCACACAGAAAGGAAGAGGAATGGTCAGACCTGAATATAAACACAAAAGTGCTCCCCACCCCAGCCATGAAATACTAAATGTGTCTAATTAGAATTAACCAATACCATTCTCAGTAACTCAAGTTACACCCTTATTAGTGGTGAGAAAGTCAAAACAGCAGTGTTATCAGCTCATCTAGCAAAGGAAATCATAATACTAACGCCATTCTTACAACAATATGCTAGCTGCCTTGGCCAAGAGTTTCTTTTCATTCTCTTTTGGCCTCACAAACCCTACTGCTCTTTAAAAGCTGGTCTAATTAGTAAAGTGTCAACTGGCTCCCTAGGAAAGGTGGCCATTACCTCCCAGGTGATTCTGCAGCTCTTTCATAGCACTCAGAATCTTGCATGACTTTTCCTCCTATTTGTCACCCCCAAGACTGTGGTTTCCACAAGGGCAGAAGCTACCCTCTGCTCCACTTTTTTCTCCTAAGACTTAAGTCCACGCTTAGCCCATTATCAACATAATTGACAATTTTTATGTAACAGGTACAACGCAAATAGTGCTGAGCAGTTATTGTTATGATAGAGGACTGACTTCTCATGAACGTGCCAACAGGAATTCCATAGGTTTAGAACACCACACACCTCTCTGAATCTCCAACTGATCTACTAGAAATACAGACGCCTGTAAAGAGGCTGAGTAGAGGTTAGCTTGGGGACTGAGGGAAAGGAGGGATGTTAGGGCAGAGAGAATTCACACAAATGCCCAGAGGCAGAAAATACTGGGCAGACATAAAAATCAGGGGATTCCATTTAGGGAGAAGGCTCAAAATGCTATTGGAGAAGTTAGAAGTTTCTCTGCTTGAAATGGATGAGGATCCACTGAGTAGCAAGCAACATACTGACAATTACATGTGCAGTGATCAGATGGCATCACCTAAATCAGAAAGGAGGCTGATTCAGACTGGAGACAAGACTTTGGTTCGGAGGTCACTATAGTAATCAAGTGGGTGATAAGGAGATAAGAGGATAGCAGAGAGATAATATTGTGGAGGTAGAGCTGACCTAATTGAGAACTGACAAAAAGTGTAAAGAAGAGAAAAAGTGAACATTCCTTTTATATGGGATTTAGATGGAATAAAACCTGGGCACTGGGAAGAAAACATCCTTGAGGATTAAAGGGAGAACTGGAAATTGGCAGATGTAAACGGAGCCTACAGCCTGGTTTGCTCACTTCAGCAGACGGATCCAGTTTGTACCCATCTCTTCCATTGAACTATTATTAGTTCCCTGACTCACACTCATAGTTATTATTCTATGCCAAACCCATGGCTTAACTGAGATACTGCTAATTTAACACAAACAAAACTACATTGAATTCAAATTTAGCTCTGCTTCTATGAACACTTCCTGCCAAACTTCACCACAACTCCCAGTTTCTGTCCAGTTCTCTCTATCCCACTCCCCTTCTACCTTCCACCCCAGGTCATTATCTCTTTCTCCACCCGCCTCCAAGAGAAACTCAATGGAAAACAATATGGATAGCTTAGAGTTGGGGGTAGCATGTAGCAGATGTGTGTAATCTCCTTGCAATTTCTATAGACTGGCCATTCCAAGGGATGTCCAGCTGCCATCTCACATACACAAAGGGTCTCTGCTCTGACCTGTGACAACCTAGAGGCAAATCTTGCACCATCATTAGTTTTCTCAATAGAGCTTCTCCCTCCAAGCCGATGACTTTTCTTGGCTATCAGTGGGGTCAAAGGGATGGTTCACTCTATAGCCTGAGACATTTCACTTGAAAATTGCCTTCAGCACCTGCCTCTCCCAAGTCTCTCCAGCCACTCCTTCAAGAAGTCAGTCTTTGCCGACTCCATAGCCCAGAGATCAGTCGTTGGTTTCTTTCCTGCTGGAGTTTCCTTGCTTAAATTGTCTTTCTTTTCCTTCTTTCCTGCATACTCTTCATCCCCATGCTTTCCCTCTACAAGAAATAAACTTAGGTGCAGTACCAGCTTCTGTCTCCAGAACTAATATTCCCACATCCATCACTTTGCACAGCAAACTAGCAAACTAAGACTCATCCTACTCCCGGGAGCCAATTTCTCTTATTAGGGGGAGGGAAGGGGACAGTAAGCAAGACCCTCATCTTAAATTAATGATACTACCCAAGTTCTCAAATAATCCAGAAAACTTCACTTCTGATGAAGATATTTTATATTCCAGAAAAGAATGGAAACACTGAATTGCTGGAAAAGCATTTTAGCCAGCTTTTTCACTTCTGTGACCCAAAACCCAAACAAACAAACAAACAAACAAACAAACAAACAAACAAAAAAACTATTGAGAAGGAAAAGTTCGGGCTGGGGATGTGGCTCAAGCGGTAGCTCGCTCACCTGGCATGCGTGCAGCCCGGGTTCCATCCTCAGCACCACATACAAACAAAGATGTTGTGTCCGCCGAAAACAAAAAATTTAAAAATTCTCTCTCTCTCTCTCTCTTTAAAAAAAAAGAGAGAAGGAAAAGTTCACTTTGAGGTTCACCGTTTCAGAGGTCTCAGTCCATAGAAAGCTAGCTCCATTTTTCAGGGATCTATGCAAGGCAGATCACCATGGCAGAAGGGTGTGAAGGAGGAAAGCAGCTGGATACAGATTGCCAGGAAAGAGGGAGAAGAGAGAGAGAGAGAGAGAGAGAGAGAGAGAGAGAGAGAGAGAGAGAGACTCCACTTGCTATATACAAAATATATATCCCAAAGACAAGGGACCCACCACCTCCAGCCACACCCTATCTGCCTACAGTTACCACCAAGTTAATCCCTATCAGGGGTTTGATACACTGATTAAGACTCTTCCAACCCCATCATTTCACCTCTAAATTTTCTTGCATTGTCTCACAAATGAGCTTTTGGGAAACACCACATATCTAAATCATAACAAAAAGAAACAAGTAAATATTAGAAAAAGTAAGGTCTTAGAAATATTTAGGTTTAACATTCTATATTTTGACATAATTGCTAACTTTCTCTTTAAGAAAAATGAGAAAAATAGTTCCTAACTCATGGATTTACTGTGAAAGATAAATGAAAAAATAACATAAAGCAAAGGGTAAAAAACACATACTAAACATGAAATTAAAATTGAGCATTATCATTAAATTCCTAGTACACCTTAGAACAATGCATCACAAATAGTTCATAGTGAGCACTCCATAAATATTTGTTGAATGAACAAATAACTAAATTAATGAACAAGTACTTGTGTGTACACATAATTTGACTTCTCTGACCAGATAGTATGAGAGAGAAAAGCCAAAACATTTGAATGGGCTGTTTTTTATGTGCTTACCCAGTACATTTTATAAACACAGTTTATGAAACATTTCCAGGTCATTTATTTCCCATGAAGACACATTAAGGCCAAAATTAAGCTATAAAACTACTTTTGAGGTATTGTAATGTAAAAAATACATATGCTGCAAATATGAATTTCATGTTCAAATAGGCGGTAAAGCATTCATAAATTTAACTTGTATAACAGGAAAAGTGGACTGTTGGCACTTGTTCTATCAGTGTCAGACATGGAGGAGGTCTTTAAATTCTCTGAGCTTTTGTCTCTCGGTCTTAAACAACCTTGTCCTGAGCCTGGAATGTGGCATAGCAGCCACAAATCTGGTTCAACTTCTAACTAGCACAGAGTTAACAGGGAAGTGCCCTAACACCCTGCCATGAGCATTTCTGGCACATTAAAAGGGTAAGTACAAGAATTTAAAAAAAAAAAATATTTTAGCTTCCAGCGGGCATGGTGGTATACACCTGCAATTCCAGTGGCTTGGGAGGCTGAGGCAGGAGGATTGCAAGTTTGAGGCCTGCCTCAGCAACTTAGCAAGACCCTAAGCAACTTAGAGAGAACCTGTCTCAAAATTTTAAAAAGGACTGGGATTGTGGCTCAGTGGATAAGAGAACCTGGTTTGAATCCCCAATACAAAAAAAAAAAAAAAGTTTTAAATTGAGTTTCTGGAGAAACAGTACTATAATCAAAACAGCAATGTGTTTTAAACCATCATGCCTTGTAGATATAGGGTAATATAAAACCTTGTCTTTTTAAACCTTTGTATTTGGATACACTTTAAAAGATGATTTTAACTATTGTTATAAATTAAATACTTAGTCCTGAATTCTTTACAGCATCTGTTCTGAAGCCTCTTGTGCTACATCACTCAATATTCACTCCTCTTTATCTTCAGCCATCTCAAGGAACATGCAACCGACATACTCAATGGTGGAAAACAGAAGGTTTTTCTTCCAAGGTCAGGTACAGACAAGATGTCCTTCTCAACACCTCTCTTCAACACAGTGCTAGTAGTCCTAGCTATACCTTTAGGCAAGAGAAAGAAATAAAATATCCAAACCAGAGAAGAAGACATAAAATTGCCTCTGTTTGCACATGATATGGTCTTACATGTAGAAAATACTAATATCTATTTAATAAAAAAGACTCTCATAACTAATAAATTGAGCAAAATTGAAAAATAGAAAATCAACATATAAAACTCAATGATGTTTCTCAATCTAACAATGAATAATCCCAAAAGAACTGAGAAACAATTCTATTTAAAATAGCAGAAAATTAATAAAATATTTAGGAATAAACTTAACTAGCAAGGCAAAAGAATTATATACTGAAAAATATGCAACATTTCAACTTCTAATCAGCACAGAGTTAACAGGGAAATACCATAACACCCTGTCATGAGCATTTGCTGAACAACTGCTGAACAATTAAGAAGTCATAAATAAATAAAAATATATCCCTCATTCATGAGCTGGGATGATTAATATTGCTCAAATGTCAGTAACTAACAAAGTGATCTACAGATTCAATGCAATCTCAACCAAAATCCCAATGGCATATTTTGAGAAATTGAAAAACCAACCCTAAAATCAAACCTATGTGAAACCAACCCTATGTGAAACCATAAAGTCACCACTAAACAGCCAAACAATCTTGAGAAAAAAAGAATAAAGCTAAGGACTCCTAACTTCAAAACATATAAAAAGCTATAGGAGTCAAAGCAATATGGTACTGGCATTAAATAATTCATATGTGATCTGATGATCTTCAACCAGATGCTAAAACTACATAATAGGAAAGGGATAACAACTTCCATAAATGATGATGGGAAAAATGGATAACCACATCAAAAGTAGTGTGATTATTCTTATCTTACAGGACACACAAAAATCAACTCAAAGAGGATTAAAGCCTTCCATGTAGTATCCCAAATTCTAAAACTGCTAGGGAAAAAAAACTGATAAAAAATGCCTTACAACATTGGTTTTGCCAGGATTTCTTAGTATGACATCAAAACCAAAAGCCATGAAAATAAAAATAAAAAAGACAAGTGATACTAGATCAAACAAAAATCTCCTGCACAACGAGGAAAACAATGGAGTGAAGAGACAACCTACACAGTGGGAGAAAATATTTTCAAACTCTACATCTGATAAGGGGTTCATAATCAAAATATGTAAGGAATACCAACAATATACTATCGAGAATATTAAAAATATGCAAAGAAGATTTGGTTAGAAATTTATTTAAAGAAGATGTACAATTGACTTACAGGTGTATGAAAAGATGCTCAAAATCACTAACCACTGGGTAAATGTAAATTCAAAGCACAATGAGATGCCACCTTACACTTGTTAGATGGCCATTACCCACCCTCCAAAGAAAAACAGAAAATTAAAAGTGTTGGCATGGAGGTGGAGAATTTGGAACACTCCATACCATTGGTAGGAATGTAAAATCACGCAGCTGATGTTGAAACCTGCTTCTCAACGAATTAAAAATACAACTTCTATATGATTCAGCAATCACACTTCTGGGTATTTATCCAATGATTACAAAATCAGTATATCAAAGAGATATCTCTCCTCCTTTGTTTATTGCAGTAGCCAAGAGGTAAAAACAATTTGTCCACTGAAAAATGAGAGGTTAAAGGAAATATTGTATGTGGTCTATACATACAATGGAATATTATTCGGCCTTAAAAAATAAGGAAATCCTGACACATGCTACAATATGGATGAACCTGAAATAAGCCAGGTGCAAAAGAACAAATGTTGAATTATTCCACTCTTATGAGGTAACTAAAGTAGTCAAACTCAGGAGCAGGAAGTAGAATGGTAGTTGCTAGAAAATGGAGAATTGCTATCCAATGGGTGCAGATTTTTAGTCATAAAAAATTTTTAAAAAAGTTCTAGAGAACTATGGAATAACCACTTGGCAACTGTGCACTTGTCTGGTTGGCAAAGTAGATGTCCGAGTCAGACTTTTCTTAGGTGAGACCCCAGCTCCATCACACCTCATGGGTTAGCCCTTGACAAGTTGTCAAAACTCTCCAGAACTCAGTTTGCTCATTTAAAAGTCAGCGTGGATAGTACACAACTCAAATATTTGCTATAAATATTAAAGTAAAAACAAAACAAAAAAATTTTTTAAAAGCCCCTCCACAAGACATTTTCATTTCTCGTGCTCTCTTTCTAGAATTCTTTCAAGGATCTTAGAACTCTGCTTACTTTCAACTCCCGCACATGTTTTGTTCTGAAGTTTATGGTCCCTTCCTTGTTTTTTGTAGCTTCCAAGTTTTATTTTTACAGTTGAATCTTACCCTTCACTTTGCCATTTTCCTTTCCATGTCTGTTTCTTGACTTGTCAAGTGCTCTTTTTCTTTTTAAAACAATTGTTTCTTCTCAAAAGAGTTCTCAATTCCCATTGGTTATAACTCCTAGGAAATTAAGTACAAAATTTGATCCTGGACGGACGACGTCATTCTTAAAGTTAAATCACTTTGTATCATGAAACAATTCTATCCTGGTCATGTTCAGTGTTCTTGCTCTGCTTTCTAAGACATGTCATAGCTATTGGGTGTCACCAAAATGTTCCCATCACTGCAGCATAGAAAGTGGTAGTAAGAGTCAGGCAGAAAGAAACATAGGAAATTTGCTAAGTTTGGTAAATAAAATTCCCTATTATATAGTTCTATCTTCTCTTTTTCTGCTTCTTCTTTTTTTTCTACTCCCTCTCACATTGTTTTGCAACCTCTGATTTCAAGAAGTAATATGTGCTTCCTTCATTTCAATTTTCTGATTTCATTTTTTATCTTATTTGGTCACAATTTAAATAGTAAAAAGTCTCACTAAAATCCTCCCTAGATATATATATATATTTTAAGTACTGGGGATGGAACCCACGGCTGATGCATACTAGGCAAGTTCTCTACCATTGAACCATACAACATCCTCCCCACATATCTTTAACAGTGTATTTCCATTTCCATATTCTTTCCTTTAATAGTATAATATATACCTTGAATAACCAATGCATAATTTTAATAATACTAAACTTTTAACATTTATTCAACTCTACACATTTACTATATTTTCTTTATTCCCTCTTAAGAGCTTGACATATTCACTCCTCATCTCCTGTTTTTGCTGAAGAAATGCTGTCCTTTATTTGGAAAGTTATTATCTATTCTACAAATGAAAAAAACTGAAGCTCCAAAAAGTTGAACTTTCTGCAGTTTACATAGCTATAATTTTGTGGGGCTGGAATTTAAGCTCATGCCTATCAATTTCATAACCCAGTACCCACCCAGTACGACACCCTCAGAGATGGCACTACCGGAGGCAAGCCTGGAGCACAGGGAAAGAAGACTGCTCCTCCCAGAAGCGCTCCAGAGTGTCTCTGGCACAGTGAAGAATGTGCTCACTTCACTCTTCCTTCACTAGGTTCCGTCCAGGTCTCAGGACCAGGCACAGTGGAAACCTGATCTCTTTGAGAAATAGCTGGAGTCAGTGTAGCTAGGAAGAGTCAATCAACAGTAGAAGAGAGAAAATGGGGTTCTGGTCAGTCTACGGGGAACCTTCTGTTGGGTGTGTGGGAGACCTTGCCTTTTGGCTTTCTTTCCCCCATGGCGTTTCTCATGCTGCACTTAAGTTTCTGTCTTTTGAGAAGAACATCATGAAATCTCTTACCCCTCCCGCTCCTCTCCGAAGGGCGCCAAGCCAAAGGGCGCCAAAGTCAAAAGTTTCTCAACCAATCCCCGCTGGCCACAGTGTACGCTTGCCCAGTCCTGAGTCACCCGGCCAATCAGCACCGGCCACGTCACCAAAGCAACCCTTCTTAAGCGGCGGAAGCTTGCAGGCTCGCGCTGCTCTCTTCCTTTCCTTTTCTTCCCCTTCAGGCAGCCCCTACCCCCCCACCAAAAAAAAAAAAAAAAAAAACTCTTGGTTGAATTTCTGTGTCAGGTGAGTCACTTGCCTTTCAGCTTCAAATATTCATGATTCTAAATGCATAAAAGCCAGCATCCAGGATCGTGTCAGGAAAAATCCTCACCTCATTTGACCTAGATAAACTTGAATTTGTTTTCCACAGTCATCCTGTATCTGTAAGCTTTTGTTTAGAAATTCAGCCAGAAGCATAAATATTCACATTCCAGAAAAGTACATGAATTCAAATACTCAAGTAGTTTAGGAGCCGTGTTCATATTCAAAGCCATTCCTTCCTCTGTTGTGGGGGTGGGGTGGGGGTGGGGATATGGCCAGGTGCTGTCATTCCAGTTGGGGACACAATTAGGGAAAAATACTTCTACTCCTTCACCTCATTAAGTTTATATTCTAGCAAGGCGAGAAGACATTTAAAAAATAATAAAATAATAGTATAAAAAGTACACTTTAAAATTAGAAGGTGATGAGTAATGTGAGAATGCTTGGAAGGAGGGGGCCAGGTGGTTTAATCAAACATGGTGGGCCTGGCTGTGTAGTTGAAATTTCAGCAAAACTTGAAGAAGGAGAGGAGTTGGTCAAGATGCTATTTGGAGTATGATAGACTACATTCTTGTGCAAAACATATTTGACATCTCTTATTGATTAGGTCCCTGACTAATTGACATCAGAATTGACCACAGTTTTTAGCTAAAGAAATGTGAGTGAACTAATGTACTATTTCTAAGAAGCTTTAAGAACCAGGTTCTTTTATGTTTTTCTATATTTCCTTTTTCTACCATGAGACTGATAATGTTCAGATATTGGCTGATCTTTCAGCCTGGGTCTAAGACTAGCTCAACTTTAAATAATCAATGAACACATACGTAACACTGGCAAAATGTAGATCTTTGTTTTTATACATCACACAGACTCAGGGTTCTCTCAAGTTGCCTGGAATGTAGGAAAGAGTTTCCAGGAAGAGAAGACAATTTAAGCCAAGGCCTGAGGCTGGAGCATGATTAAGGAACAGAAATAAGTCAGAAAAGTAGAAGCAGAGCCAGGAGTGGGAGATTAAGAGAAGCCTTCAGAAAGGAAACCACATCAGCTAGTGCCTCAGAGCCCATGGGAGGGGATTTGGGATTTGTCTGAAAAAAAAAAAAAATGGTGAGTCATTGTCAGATTTGGGTGGGAGGGTGAAATGATCTAACTCCAGTGTGCTAAGGGTGACTCACTTAATTAAGGTTAGTTAATACCATAGGAGAGAAGAGATGTTTGTGCTTAGACCAGGAGTAAGAGCAATAGCAGAGGTCATGAATCAGGAGAAATCATTGAATTTTAAAAATTTGGTCTTCTCGGTGCTTGGCCTTGCAGCTAGAGGTCCTGAGTGGTAGCTGTCATGTCTCCAAGGGGTCTGTTCATCATAGTTGAATAAAGCAATAGTTTGTCTAGAGTACATGAGCACAGTGAAGGGACAAAAGGACAAGGCAGGTGGTCTAGGGCTCAGGGCAATGCTGAAGGTACAAACAAAACCCAAAGTTTAGCAAGAAACTGGAATAAATGGGTAAGGATTGAATTGTCACATATTTGGAAAGCTAAAGGAAAGCCATACTCATGGTATAGAGTTGGCCCAGAAGTCACTGTGGGCCAAAGACTCACCTACACCCACCAGGACTCACCTTTACCTACCAGAACTTGCCCAATCCATGAGATACTAAGATGTCATAGTTATAAAAGCTCTGGATTCCCCCTCTGCTGCTCTACAGCATAGAAATTCCCAGCAGCTTTGGTGTCAAAGCCAATATGACTTGTCCTTGGTTGTCTAATCTCAAATAGAATAAGCATCCTTCCAAAAATCCTTTTTTGGGGAAGCTCATGATTTCTCTCATGATCATTCATTCAATTCACATGCATCACACTGGGGCTATAGCTCGGTTGGTAGAGTGCTTGCCTAGCATGCACAAAGCCCTGGGTTCAATCCCCAGCACCACACACACACACACACACACACACAAATAATTCACAAGCATTAACCAGTAACTATAATTAGTCTATAACTAATCTAGGAGCTGGAATTAAGCACATAAACTTGAAAAAAAAAAAACATGCTTACCTATCTAGAGAAGTTCTCCATCAAATGTGAAGCCAATATCTGAAATGGAAATGATAGCACAGGAGAGTAGAGAGACCCCAGTGGATACCTCTGCAAGGAGGAAAGACCTCTCAAGGAGTCAGTTGCTGAGTAGTTCCCACAAGACAAGGAGGAATTTGCTGCTATAACATAAGAAGGGCACAACAAACCAGAATGGATGTCTGAGGTCAGCCTCGTTATCGTGTAGCCCTTATTTATAGAGATTTTACAAGCAAGATCCAACAGAAAACTGAACATGGATATTTTTCTATGTCATTGACACCCACCTTTTATATTCTCTGTATTCTTTTTAGAAGTACCATTTTCTTTATCAATGACTATGTCAATCATTTCACCTTTTCCCATTTATCTGCCACTGGAAACCAAATTCTCCATTAGTACTTGTAAGTGCATAGAATCCAAAATGTTAACTTTGGAAAACACCAGAAAATAACACCAGAAAGCACCACCCCCACCATCAATCCCCTCAAAACCCTACTTCCTGACCTGTGCTGCTTCTGCAGGCTTTGATGTGGCATGAACACTTTTCCCCCTCCCACCTTTTTTTTGCTTTTGAACAAGGTTCTGAAGAACTTCCTCTTAGTCACAATTTCTCTTCCCCTGTGTCAGTTTTATTCCTATTGACTGATCACCACAAGTGCTCCAGGACTTGAGGAGGCTTTCTGTGTCCTTAACTGCACTCTTTATCCCCATGTCACCTGAACCTTGACTTACAGGTATTTATCTCATTTTGTTATTTCCAATACAATTTATATATATCAAGAGGATTTAGAAAAAAAAATCAGTGCATTCTAGGAGTAACTTCAGCAATCATTTAGGTTTATTTCATTCTTTAAAGTAATTAACTTCCCTCCTTTCTAGATGAGCTTTTAATCTTCATGTTTCACAGCAGAGCTGTTAACACTTTTCCCTGCAATAGAGAAGAATGACCATGACTTCTGATTTGTGGATTATTTATATTTAATGTCATCTACTTTTAAGAGAAAAATCACTATAGTTTCAAAGTTTCCAAGTTTTTAATTTTTTTTTACGTTTTTTTTTTAGTTGAAGATGGATGCAATACCTTTATTTTATTTATTTTTATGTTGTGCTGAGGTTCAAACCAGGTGTCTCACGTGTGATAAGCAAGTGCTCTACCACTGAGCCACAACCCCAGCTCCAAAGTTTCCAAGTTTTTGAGACACTAGTTTTTAAGAAGAAAACATCTTCCACTGTTTTTACCATCTGTCCTCCTTAGCCCACTCTCCTTTCAATTAAAGGGGGCCCCTTTTCTCCCTTTCTCTTAATTTTACATTGGAAAACTCATTCTTAGCATTTCTTCAGGAACCAAAGCATATCAAGTTTCCCTTTACTCATTTTAACACACATGAGGTTGTGTTTGTGTGTGTGTGTGTGTGTGCATCCACACACACTATAACATAACTTAACCTAATGAGCATTTCCTAAACTTCTTTAGTAAATTCCAGTGAAACTAGTAACATGGATGGTATTGTTTACACTGATGAGTCACAGTTTGGGCTGTGAGTTTTCAACTGTATTTATATAATCTCAAATGCCAGAGATTTCAGTGGTTATCTTTTCTTTTGTATCTTTCACATCTTACTACAGATATAATGAAAAAGATGAATTTGGGATGCTTGGATTCACGATGCTAGAAAAGATGAAGATTGTCAAAAAAGCTGAGAAGAACCAAAAGAATGATGGAAACCACAGGTGTGTGAAAACAAAATGAGTGTTGTTAACTTTCTAATAAGCACACAGATGTTTGGATGTTGAAATCTCCTTTACCTTGCAATAACATTTTAAATAGTAATCGTCTTTCGATTGCTTTTCTCTTAAAAATGTGTCAAATGGAAAAATTGCTTTGTCTAGTTGTAATAATTATAATGCATTTTACACATATCCCCACCAACACACAAATGCACGAGTTTTCACTTGTCTTTTTTTCTCTTTTTTTTTAATTTTTTACACTTAATTTTTTTTTATTAGTTGTTCAAAACATTACATAGCTCTTGACATATCATATTTCATACATTTGATAAATAGAAATAGGTTGAATAATTTATTACAATTATATGCCAGATTTAACATATACCTGAAAATAAATAGTGATCAAGCTCACTTCAGACATTGGGAAATATTTAAATCTGCAAATCACACTTTGGATACTTGTAGGACTATTTCTGTCACCCTTGCCCCCACCCCTTGAAAACTTTCCCACATCTTTCAAAAAAAACACAACTTCTCATATTTCTTTTCAGGGCCTGACAGTCTCTCATCTTTCAATCACTTCCATGAAAAATTTCCAATCCAGGTCTCATGTTTAGCCTCATAGTTTGGTAGAAAGAGCCCTGAAGCAGGAGTGTGAAGCTCCCGATTATGGTCTGACGCTACATTTTCAACACTGTTCCTACAGCAATGACAGTAGCATCATCCTGTTCTTTAGATCACTTAACCTGTCACTTACTGGGCATAGAACCAAGTTTTTTATATGCATTAGTTTTTTTTCAATCTTCATAACAATCCAATAAAATGTCATGCTCCCCATTTTAGAGGTAACAAAACTAAAGCCCAGAGAGGTTAAGCAATTTGTTCAAAGTGACAGGGCCAGTAACTAAAATAGCAGGGACTTGAACAAAAGTGTTCATAATTCCAAAAAACATCATCTAAGTTGCTTTATTAGCTCTGTACTCTGTGACCCTGCAGTTTCCCTTTCCTTGCTTGGAAAACTAGCAATTATCAGGGCAGTGTCCTGCCTATTCCCTGTAGTTGGGAAGATTCAGTATTTGACATACACTAGGTGTTAGAATGTCCAATCTGTCATCCCGTAAATGCCTCTCAGATGCAGTTTTGTAAAACCTTATTCTGATGGTAATCCTGCCCAAAAGACCCCTTCTATTTTCATCCACTTAAAAATCATAAATCCAAGACCTAGGTCTAAAATAAATTTTATTCCTGTATACAGCTTTTGATTCCTATTAAGACCAGGTTTTTCTGCTTTCCAAGTTTCAGAAGCTGCATTTTCTAGTTGCTCTGTGCTTAAGTATTAGAATATATTTCTATGTTCAGCTGCACTGGCTCCATGTTTGTGAAATTTTAGTTTCAATTCTCAGAAGCTTCACTTCCTTTCCACTTCTTAGGTGTGAAGCGCTACCCAGGGCTGAGGCCAGACAGCTCCCCACCTCTCTCAGAGCAGAGACCCATCTGCAGAAACCTCTTGTTCTCCTTTCCCTTTACCTTCCCTTCATTCAATTCTGTACAGCTTTCCCTCCTCTTGACTTGTATGGGATTCGGACAAAGCCCTCTCTCATGAAGTGCTGTCTTCTTGAGCCAGATTCTCTCTACAGTAGCTCTCTTTCTTCAACCTCTTATTTACCTTCAACTATTGTCTCCATTTTCCCTTGTTATCTTTACCACCACAACCAGGATTCTAGATTTTTTTATTCCTCCCACACACCCACTTTAAAAATCCCCCTTCTTCCTGCTTTCTTTCCTCTTTCCCAGACCCAAGCACTTCCCTGCATTCAGGCAGATTGATGGAACCTGCTATCAGACTCTTTCATCCCAAGGCCTGAAGAGGGCACAGCTGTTTCACTCTGGTTACAACAAGCTGTGTGGAAATGAGTCTCTTAAAGGTTACAAACAGCATCAGGTTGACAAGGGACTTACTGTCTACACCCAAATCACTTCTCAACAGTACAGCAGCTCAAATGATGATAACCTCACTCTCAGCTGGAGCAGATTTGGGGCTGTATCCTGTGAAAGTCAGAGCCCTTCCATTTACTTAACTGAATAGTACTTATGATTAGTAACTCAGTGCCTATGCTGATTTCTCTCCCTTGGCTACTGCTACTTTTTTCCTCTTTCTTATTACCTCTCCTTACTTGTTGTTTTGTCTATGTGGGTTCCCCCAAAACTAAGCACCTTAATCCTTTGAATGTTTTCTGGGACTTGTAATACAACTGCAAATTTCCCTCCATATTCCTTAGTTAAGACTGATTTGTTGTACGTTAATTGTACTTGATCAATCTTGGAGTTTTTTTTAATTCTAAAAGAGGAACTTGTTGTCCAAATTGCCTCTGTAATCCAGAAGAACTCTCGGGGCAGTTGCTTTGGCATGCCTTAGGGACTGGACCTTCTTCCAGGACATCCTGTCTCATTGCACACTCTGCCAAGAGGAGGTGTGTGTCCCTGGCTCTTGACCTCTTTTTGTCTTCTATCCCATATCCTTCAAGACTTGGCTAGGAAAAAAAAAAAAGAAAAAAAAAATATATATATACACACATGTGTGTGTGTCTGTCTGTGTGTGTGTGTGTGTGTGTGTGTGTGTGTGTGTGTGTGATTTGAACTGAGAATTAGGGTTTATCAAATATTGAATGTCCAGTATAGTTCTAGTTGGGGGGGAAGACAGAAGGAACTAACAGCACAGAAATTGAATAAAATAGAACTTCACTTTTTTCAGTTGAAAGATTTTAAAAGATGCTCTTGGGAGGTTGTGTTCCCTCTGCCACACACTGGGTGTTTTACCACTTAGCCTACATCCCCAGCCTTTTCTTTGGAGACAAGGTTTCACTACATTGCTGATGCTGGCCTTGAGCTTATGATCCTATTGCCTCAAAAGGCTCTTCATTGCCTCTGAGAGACAACATTCTTAAAAGGCATTTTTTAATAAAAGTTTCTGAGTTTTATATCTCATCCCAACCAAAATATTTCTTAATACTGTGATCGCTTGCAAAGATACAGATGTAACCCCCAAATACAATATTCTTCTGTGATAATATATGTATTAATTTGTGGTGTGTGTGTGTGTGTAGAGTACCAGGCATTGAAACCAGGGGTGCTTAACAATTGTACTACATCCCCAGTCCTTTTATATTTCATTTAGCGACAGGATATCTCTAAGTTGCTTAGGGTCTTGCTAAGTTGGTGAGGTTGACCTCAAATTTGTGATCCTCCTGCCTCAGCCTCCCAAGCTGCTGGGATTACAGGTGTGCACCACCATGCCAGGCTGTTTTTTAATAAGGCAATATGTTGAAGTGATACAAATTAGAAAACAAAAATTGAACATGAGTTTTTTCTGGCATTTATCCTTTAACAATATATTTTTTTAACTCAGCAACAATTAATAAAGCTTATATAAGACATTGGCACAGGAATTGGAAAATACTAGAATTGCATAAAATTTAAACTATTTTCCTAATTTGCATCATATTTTGACAATTATTTTGTGATACTTTTAAAAATAAAATGCATTTATTAAATCTTTAAGATGAGTTTCTAGCAGATTATCACTTTGGAACAGTCCCATACATGGAAATGCTTCTCAATAAATGGCAAGTTGCAGTTAATGAAAGCTTACAAGTCATGAAAATTTAATGTGCAACATATTAGTGTGGTTATTCTCTAAAATAGTTAATTGGTTATCAAGTAAGTGCTGTTATGGTGAGTCATTCTAAAACTCCTGTGATAGCAAATATTTTGAAACTGTATTAGGCAATTCACTTGATATATGAAAGGTTTCAGTCCTTTAGGCTCTCTTTTAATGATGCAAACAGCATATTTTGGTTCGAACTTCATGACCACATATAAGGATTAATGGACAGCACTAGTCAATTTTTCAGGTATTTCAAACAGCCATTATTTTCAGAATTTCTATCAGAGTAGGCATTATCTATCTAAAGCCCCCTGTGCCTTCCCATATTCTAATTTATGTAGATATACGTGGTTGGAGGAAGCCTTTCCACATTCAACTCCAAGGAGACAAATATCAGCCAATCAGTACTTTCAATTCTTGGCCACAGATACTGATGTGCCATGATCATGTGACCTAACCCTGCCCCCTCAGTTACTCTCAGTTTTTGTATATTGCAGTAGACATAATGCCTAAAATCAGTGAAAGCACTTTGCTACCATGAGGCAACCTACCTGAAATTAAAGCCAACTCACAGAGGACTCGCAAGACCTAGAAATCCTTAGAGAGCCGGGTGAGAGCCACTGTGGGGCTAGCTGTCCCTCTACATTTACATTTATGTGAACCAACAAATGACCTTTCTTTTAAAAAATGATTTGTTTGTTTTTTCTTGTTTGCAACCTAAAAAAAATGTATACATCTCCTGTGTGCTTAGAATTCTCCCAGGGAAACCACAGGGGCTACATGGTACCCAGTCTCAAGAACTTTGCTTTATTTTTAAAGTGCCATGATCTGTACAATGCTAGCTTTTACTATGGAAGTGATATAGAATTTAGATCTGAATTACTTAATACTGAAGATGCTCAAACACAAAAATGTTCAATAGAAAAGAGATCAAGGATGGCTAATGCTTTCTCATCAAGAATGGATGATGAAGTACCTTGTCAGGTCTGGGTCTGGAAAATGGGTGGGATTTGGATACAAAGAGGACCATGTAAATAGAATAAGCTGAGTATTCTGGGGCAGAAATTGCCATGGGCTACCTGTGGGCTAGTGCAACTATGACTGAAGCATGGAGATCTGTCTTGGAAGAGAGTAGGAAAAGTCAACTGGGTTATCTTCAGTAGTCTGAATTCTAAATAAAGAGTGGAGAAAAATCTTGCATTCGGCTAAATATTTATCTCAGTTTATAATATCAGTATAAATATTTATCTCAGTTTATAAATCTCAGTTTGAAAGATTGTGAATCAGAACTAGGTAGCAAGTGGGAGAGAAAAAAAACACATTGAGGAATTTTGAATAACATTGATGGCTATGAGTCATGACCAAAAGAGATAAGTTGAAGATGACTAGGAATGGGAGTCTGATTATGTAAAAAAAAAATAATATAATTATGAAAAGGAACTTTTGAAGAATATAAATATAAATGACTTTCTTTTAAACAAACTGAGAGGGAAACCATGTCAAAATAATCAAGTGGAAATATCTAGTAAGCAATGAAAAAGTTAGGCTAAAATTACTTAGGAAATAAAACTGAAATGCTATTAATAGCTCCTAATTAATTTAGCTTATTCTCCATATCAATCACTGTTTAAGTTCTTGATTTAACTGAAGAGGAAAAAAAGCATACAAATACAGCACAACCTCCTGAATGGAACAAAAATGGGACATCTCTGGATCTGATAGCCTTAGACAATAGTCACTCAAGGACTCCTAGGAGAATGGGTGTCACTCATTTTGTGCCCATGTCTCACATTCAAAATTAAAAATCAGAAAATTCTCCAAAGGAAAGTCAAAGGGATGTTGCGGGAGCTGGAGGAAAGAACACCAGGCACAAGGGACAGAAGGTGATTGTTCCAGTAATGGTAACAGCTAAACTTCACCCAGTGCTCTCTGCATCATGTGTTGTACAACTGATTCATGTTCTCACAATGAATTTCTGATTTGAGTCTCGTAATTAGTTTGATAGTGCTTCCAAAGCAAATGACCACAAACTGAGTATCTTAAAACAACAAAAATTAATTTTCTCATATTTCCAGGGACCAAAAGCCAGAAATTAGCATTGCAGCAGGGTGGTCTTCCCAGAAGGGCTGGAGGCTCTAGTAGGGAATATTCTTGCCCTTTTCCAGCTTCCAGTGACGATTGGCATTCTATAGCTTCTTTTTTTCCCCATATTTTCATTAGTGCATTATAATTATACATAATGGTGGGATTCATTGTTACAAATTCACACATGAACATGAGATAATAATTTAATTTGGCCAATATTCCATGACTTCTTTGATTTGTGCCTCTGTCTTCACATCATCTTCCCTCTTCTCTCTCTTTCTTCCCTTCTGCTTCTTGTAAGGACATTTGTCACTGGATTTACATCTCATCTGCATAATCTAAGATGATCCTATCTCAAGATTGTTAAATTAATTACACCTGCAAAAAATTCCTTTTCACAAACAAGATCACATTCATGAGTTAGTGACTGGGACAGTTACCTGCGTTTTGGAGAACACTGTGCCATCTTCATTATAAAGAAAGTAAATTAAAGCTTGTAAAAGTTTATGAACCTGCTTGGTCTCACCACTATTAAGCAAGGATAGAGCCACATTCAAGGCAAGGCTAGGCTAGTCTGTCTAACTCCATCATCTGGGGTCTAAAGCACTATGCCATGGCGTGATGGACAGAGGATAGGAAAGGAAATACTGTGAAAGAGTAATCAACATCAGAGATCCAAGAGAAAGGGATTCTACTAACAGAGAAAACGTCTCTTCAACACAGCTGGCTATGGATGTCACCAGTTTTTTAATGAGAAGACATCAAGATCTCATGAATTTGTGATTTTTTTTAAAATCTGAATTGTTTGGTAAACAATCCACATTTAATTTCACAGTATGAGATGCTAATCTTTTTGTTGTATTTATCTTAAGTTTTCCACTGAGAGATCAGCCCCTGACATAGACAGGCCTCACCCACTACAGCTTTAGTCAAGAGTGTGGTCCACAGGAAAGGAAGGCTCTTTGCAAAGTGGCACCTTGACAACACGAATCCATCCTGAATCAACCAGGACTGATGCCTCGTTACATTACACAGTGTTACACTTCAGGTTGTGATTGTGTGTGTGTGCCTGTGTACATAGGATGGGTGCACATGTGTGTTTTCCTCTCCAATTAGATGGTTAAGATTCTTAAAAGCTCACTTCTATCCCCAGAGTGTAGCATAGTACATTGCCTATATGATAGGACCAATCGACATTTTCTGAAAGACTGATTTCTTCATCTACCACCAGGTATTTTTTACATGCACTTATCATGGAGCATATGGATTTCACATAAAACAAAAGGCAGAATCCCTGTCCACCTAGAAGTTATGGTGTAGTTGGCCTTTCATTTGTCTATCTCAAAATCCATAATTTTGAATGTAATATTCTCCAAAGATCAACCACCTCTACATGACTATAACCCTTTTCAGGTCCTACTTTAATTAAAAAATAATGTTATAGTGCACTTAAAATTAAGTTTGATTCCATTACTAGGAACAAAGGTGTTACAAATTCAACTTACAATTAGAAGGATCATATTTATAGTTGAAGTTCATTAATTTCACAAGACCACTCTATTTTAATTCCTTTCAGCTTATTATATGAAATTCATTTTACATTTCTTAAGTTCTTATCTTTTTTTTACTATTGTGTAGTAGACTTTGATTTTATTTATACTTCAGTATTGGTTCACTAATTCCTATTTGTGAAAAGTCACATGATTTCCTTTTTTAAAAAACTTTTTTAGTTGTACATAACACAATACCTTTATTTATTTATTTATGTGGTGCTGAGGATGGAACCCAGTGCCCCACACATGCAAGGCAAGCGCCCTCGCACTTAGCCACAACCCTAGCCCCTCCTTTTATACTAGATAGTAGTTACATTATTTAGTGTAACTATGTATTTTTATTTTATTTTTATATCATCCTTCTTTTCTCAATAGTAAAATCAATTCAAACTAGAGGATGTTTTCTCAAGGAATGGTAATATTGACTGTGAATTAATGACTCAAACATCATTATTGCAAAATTCCAGTAAATATAACATTACATTATTAATAATGAGTGTACCTTTACAGGACATGGTTAGATACAGAATTCCAAACTAACCTGATAGGTTATTATATTTGGGGGAATTTCATTTTCTCTTGTTAATGCTATCTAAGGTCCACTTATAGAGACCTAGGCTGACCTTTTTAATGGTAAACATACTATCACAATATTCTCTTCTTAAATCATGTATATGTTGACTGCTTTCTTGTTTTCCCATTATTCAAGTACATGAGCTATTCTCCTCCTGAACTAACATGCCAGGAGATCTTTTTTGACCACCCCCCTCTATCTGATGTATCCCCTCTCCCTAAACACCTTGCTTTATTTTTTCCATATGCTTTCCCTACTTAAAACCATCCTGGTCACATCTCTGCTTACTTGCATTATTCCTGCTTTCATCTTTGTTATTAAAATATTAAATTATTCTCAAAATAAAGACCTATGCCAGGCACATACGAGAGTCTCAATAAAAACTTGCTATGTGAATTAAAATGGGTAATTTAATCCAGGATCTTGTTTACAATTAAAGTCCTGTGTTAATCTCACTTTTGCAAATATTGAAGAGAACTATAAGGAACAAAGAAGGCTTAAAAGGGCATCTTATAGGCTTAATTTTCATTTCTAGGAGGATTTTTTTTCTGTAGGTCAAACCTTTCCCTGGAAATCTTATAGTTCTTTTTAATATTTCAAAAGGTAACAGTGTCAATTTTAATATTTCAGAAGAATAAGTTTCCAATAAAAGAATAAGGTTACCACAGTATTTGTAAGAGACATCATATTTTGAATTCAAATTTCTAATAAGAATCGGTGATACTTTTGGTTAGTCACAATCAATTAGAAATGTATCATCAAGCATGATGCCCACCTCTGTAACCAAATGAAGGTCTTCTCATCCACTTCTAGATTCTTTGCCAAACTATGAGTTGTTGTCTGACAATTGTAAATTAACTATTGTATTGTTATCGCCAAGACTGACAAACAGATTTAGCCTGTGTTTATGTACGTATTCTGTGCATTTTCTGAAGCAGTATCTTCTTTACATCTTGATTCTCTGCAATAGCCACAATCTCTCAGCATAGAAGTTTCTCTTTCTCTGCACAAAGGAATGGTCAACAATAATTGCCAGTTATTTCTTTTGTTCAGACACTGTGTTTGAATCTAGAGAAGCAAAAACATGTAAGGAACAGAGCTGAGTGTCCAGGGAAGGCACAGCTGAGAAAACAATCTTTGGTTGTACAATACAGATGTCATAACCATAGAAATAGCACCACTATCATAGAACATCTGGCTGCATTTAACCCAGTCTCGTCAGGAGGTGGTAAAAGATACATGTTTAGTATGTTCCAGGTACTAGACCATCATTATCCATTATTTAAAAATGCATATCAAAAATGCAAACTACTCAACTTTAGATGTTGCTTTTACTTACCTAAAAAGCAACTAGAATCTTTTTCCTGCCAATTCATGGATCTAGAGATAATATCAGGAATGATTTTTTTCAAGGACTATGGATACTGAATATAAATTTTTTTCTTATTCCTTTCCCCCATTCTAGCCAGAGTAATAATGTTAGGTCATAGCTTCATTTATCCTCCCACACCTCCCTCTCCCCCCCCCCCACCAACCAAGGATTGAATCCGGGGGCACTTAACCACTGAGCCACATCCCCAACCTGTTTTATTTTTTTATTTTTAGACAGGGTCTTACTAAGTTGCTGAAGTTGGCTTTGAACTTGCAATCCTCCTGCCTTAGCCTCCTGAGTCGTTGGGTTACAGATGTACACCACCGCACTTCTCTTAATACGTGTTTTGAGGCCTTGTGCTATGTAAACATGTGAAGAATTGAGGCAATTCATCTCAGAGCCCTGGAGATAACTGCACCCCTGATCTCCTGAAGCATGTGTTCAAATTGGAGATACATGAACAAACACACAGGGTAATTTAAGCCAGCAATGAGAACTATGGACAATTCAAAACAGGAAAAACTTATTTAAAGGTTGGGAAGAGCTACTTCAGTTAGGTGGTTCAAGAAAGCAGTCTTCCCAAGAGGGAGCTTGGGACTGCAGTCTAAAAGGTAGAGGGATATTGCAGGAAAGGAAGGAGCAAGAGCAGAGATTCTGAGTCAAAAATAGGAATGCTGTGATGGAGTGATAGAAATAGAACTGGTGTGCCTGGGTTATGATAGAGAGGAAAGAAGGGTGTGTAGGGAGGGGAGAGAAAGAGACATGAGAAGATAGTGAAAAGGCGGGCAGAAAATAGTTCCATTTTTTATCCCAAATGTAGCAATGCATTACAACCATCTCAATAAGTGTGCAAACTGATCCCTAATACCTGGTCTTGTATTCAATAAATAGTGTCAAGACAGTGGAGAGAGATAGAGGGGATACTCTTCAAAAATGACAATAGTTCCATCAGTTCCTTGGCATCCCACAAAGAAGCTTACTACACCCCCCTGTTGTTGATTGTCCCCAAGATGGTCACAGACCAGCTTGTCACTCCTCTGACATGAAAGCATAAGGATTGTCTGCTACCCTTAAACCCTGATGTTATCCAATGCCATTTTCCACATCTCTGTCACATTACTGGTCCTAAACATCATAGGCATAGGGCAGTCTGTGAGGTGATAAAAAGCTTAGTTATGACCATGTCACTCATGGTCTAGGGGTTACCTATACACATCTCCTGGAAATGAGACACTGGACTCCTCTGCAATTAGATACCCCCAGACCCAGCCGCAAATTCTGTTCCTTAACCTGGAAAACAAACAGGGATTAGATTAAGCACAGGAGACTCTTAGTTCTCAAAAATCAACAAAATCAGTTTTCCACCTCCTCTTCTTCTCTCTCTTTGCTGTGCTGAGACACCTTGTGTAATCTTAATGAGATGCATTGCACTTGTATCAAACCTTCCACAGAATGCATTGTGTGGTCTTTTCCCAGGACTCACATCCATTTCTATGGTCTGAATTGTAAAACTCAATAGCCAAGTAAAAATTCCACTGTTCAGCTCTTCCTGTTGTATTATTCTTTCCTTGAGTAGATAAATGCCTAGGAAGTCATGCTGCAATAAAGCCAAAAATTACAAGAACACATTGGAGGAAAACATATTAATATTTCAAAATATTACACTATCATAGAGCTATATAGCCGGCCATCCCTCCAAAGGGGACCATTGATGAATGTCCCAATTTGAAAGGATATATTAATGTTTTTCAATATCTAATCTTTGAAAAACAGCAATAATTTTATTCTTATAGACAGAGATACAAAAAACAGAAAGTAAGAAATAAAGTAGATAGCAACATCTCTAAAGCAATTTGTAGAAATGTGGTGAGGTCACATTTTCAGAAAATCCACTCTGTGCCCCATATTCAACTCACAAGATGTTTTGGGTAATAGAATGTTATCCTCCTATGCAGAGTTAATAACTTACTAGTGTTCTCTTAAATCTATATACATGGCTCCAAGTCCTCTTAAATCCTTTCTTGACTAGGATTAATATTGCCTAAATTATTTTCTCAAAGAGTTGGCCTACAACATAAGGTTTTCTTTGTGTTTCTAAGAGAGAATGACAATCAATATAGTTGACAAATAATACTCTTTGCTTTTTCCTCTCTCACCAGTCATTGGGCTTTAATAATAAATGTGATGGGTGTAACTAATTTGTCACAGACAGTCAACACATTATCTTTGGAGTGGGGTACTTCCTCAAAAAAGGAAGCAGTTTTGTTGAAACTTTCTGTCCGGTTTCAATCTAAGAGCTTTATAAAATCCATTTCTAATTTAATTTTGGAACCAAACTGTAGAGTAGACATGATTATCTCCATTATACAGATAAGAAAAGTGTAGAACAACCTCACACCGTAAGAGAAAAAGCTGGCAGTTGAACCCATGTCTTTCTAACACCAAAGCTTACATTCTTCTTCCTCACTAAAGGGTTGGATGTCTGTGGAAGTGGTGAGATGATTCAGTCATGAGCAGAAGAGATGATCCCACAATAAGTGAAAATGTGGGAATCTTTCTGGAAATGTGCTAAAAGAAGGTAAGTACAGAATTGATGTCTGAAGTCACCAGAGGTGTTCAAGATGGTAGCAACTGGCATCTTATTGTAACAATGGAAGATGGAAAGGGTCTGAAATGAGGCAGTACATTTCTCAAATCTTCTTCCCAAGATTTTCAGAAAATCCACTCTGTGCCCCATGTTCAACTCACAAGATGTTTTGGGCAATAGAATGTTATCCTCCTATGGGAAGAAGATTTGAGAAATGTCTCTGAGAGATGGATGGAGACACTGTATAGCAAAAAATCACCAGCTGAACAACCGAAAGTGGCTTTCCCACTTTGACTTCTTGGTCCTACTGGGATCAGGGACCTTTCTTAACAGTTACATCGGTGTTAGTTTTTCTTGTTTGCTAAAAATATTTTAAATGTATAACAATTTTGAATAGAACAACTAATTCATGCTATGGAATGCTAATTAATCATATGATTAAGTCTGTACATTGTCTTAGTTCAGGCTGTTACAAACAATCACCATACACAGGGTAGCTAAAACAACAAATGGCTCAGCTTTGTAGATGGGGAAGGCATCTGCAAAGCCCTGTCTGGCTATGGCCTACCTGCTATCTTGTGGACAGCTACCTTGGCAGAGGACAAAAAGACCTATCCTCCTTCTGTGTGTGCATGTGTGTCTCTTCCAATTTTGTCATTATTTATTCATTTAAAATGGACAAATAGTAATTGTTTACAATTATGAAATACAGTGCGATCTTTTGTACATGTGTACATCGTAGAAAGAATAAACCAAGCTATTAAAAATTCTATCACCTCACCAACTTATTGTGTGTGTGTGTGTGTGTGTGCGCGCGTGCACGCATGTGGGTAGTGAGAACATTTAAATTCTATTCTTCCAACAATTTTGAGACATGTTATACATTATTATCAACTGTGGTCACTATGCAGTTACATAGGTCACTGAAACTTTTGCCTCCAATCAAACTGAAAAGTTTCACACTTTTGCCCAACGTCTCTCCTTTTCCACCCCAACCTGCAGCCTCTGGTAACCACTCTTCTACTCTCAGTTTCCCTAAGATCAACTTTATGAAGTTCTTCATGTAAGTGAGATCATACCATATTAGTAATTTCTGTGCCCAGCTTATTTCACTTACCAGAATGTCCTTCAGAAAATTAATACTATTGTGTGAATACCACCCTCGTGACTTACTACAATTACCCCCAAAAGGCATTGCCTCCAAATACCATCTCACTGGGAGTCAGCATTTCAACGTGTGATCTTTGGGAAGACACAAACTTTCAGTCCATAACATATGCCAACCAAATACTAGTTATATTTTAATTAACTGTTTAGGTATAACTACATACACTGTAGTCCTATTCTCGGATGACAATCTTCCCTCAATGAGGTGAAACCTTTAGCCAGACATATTTTAGAAAAATATTTTAGTGTTGCTCCTGTCTAGTTTTTCTTTTGCTGCCTGTGCACACATGAACTGTTTTTATGTGGTTTACACTGGACAACCTTCTGCATTGTTTCATCGTAACTGGTCATTTTCCTTTGTCTGCCTAAATGTGTTAATTATAGAGAGCTCTCGATCCTTCAGTCTGTGATTACCAGTGCTCTTCAACTATGGCATTTCCCTAGGTTGATTTTTATTGTTGTTTGCTTTTCTACTTTCTACCATATAAATCTATGCAGATGTGGAGACCTGAGAAGGCACATTCTTACACAAGTGCAGTGGGAATCACCTCTTCACATACTATTATTTTAAGCAGGATTTTGTATACTGGCGTGAATTTTATGAATTTTGATAAGACAAGAACAACTTCTGGATTAATGTGTCCTCCATAAATCCTGCAATAAGAAGAAAAGGAAAGAAAGAAGGAGAAAGAAAAAAATCAAAGAAATGGAATGGAATGAGGGAAGAAGAGGGTGAAAAAACCCTGTAAATTTTTCCTGATGTTTATCATCAAATATTTCTTACACCTACAATAAGCATAATTACATTAGTCTGTGTTTTAATTCTTTAGAATTTGCTATTTAATCATTGCATACCAACTTATTTATCGGCAATACAAACGCACACAAAATTAAGTTAGAATATAGACCTGAACCAATGTTTATTTTCATTCTTTCAAAATTATTATTTACTTTTAGATTAAATTTTCATTCTATGACGATGGAAAGAATAAAAAGCTATCTTTCTTAAAATAGAGTTGGACTCTCTAATTTTTCTCTTTTTAGTGGTAGATTGACACAATACCTTTATTTTATTTATTTTTATACAGTGTTGAGGATCAAACCTAGTGCTTCACACTTGCTAGGCTAGGACTCTACCACCAAGCCACAACCCCAGCCCAAATTGGACATTTTTGATTGTTCATAGAAAAATTAAAATATGATTAAGAAAGAATGGATGACCCAACATTCATAGGTGTGAAACTTGCTTGGGTGTTCATGCTGCCTGAACAAGTTACATGATTTGCACATGCTATGCCATTCCTAAAAGATTCTTTGTTAGTCCATAAGATTCTCTTTCATTGTCTCTGCCCTAACTTATTTCAAAAAGTTTTTATATTGCTGGTATGTTTTGCAGATTTATTTGTTTTGTGAATAGCTATTAAGGAGATACGTCTTGCATGGCTCTATGCTAAATCCAACTGATGCAATGATGAATGGATTTCCAGAATCTACCCACAAAGGTCAGAATGACATAAATACATCGATGGTTTAAAATGCTCAGTGCCAATGATGATTTTTTGGGTAATGCCCTGTGAAAGTTTAGACAAGACAGAAGTCTGATATTTTTAGCAAAGCAGAAAAATACAAATTAAAATAACTTGATTTTTTTCCAGAAGCAGTCAAATATGATTATTTTTTTAGCCCACTCTGAATCACAAGTTTCTTCTAATATTTTGTGGTCACAACTCACTTGGCACCCGCTCACTTTTTCTGACAGCTCAGCCAAGGTATTCTGGGTACTTACTATAAATGCTTATGCTGTGCTGGGGGACCGAGACTCTGGGATGGAGGGCCACCTGGGTGTGGACAGATATAGCTCTGTGCCACCAAACACAACAGCTAAGTCAAATGTAGACTGGATGATAAAAAGTAAACCCAGTCAAACAAATATGTTCTAACTGCTGTGGCAAATGTTTTCCTCCTTCTGGCTGCCAGCTTCTTTCAGCATGATTCCCAAAGGCTTCCTTCCTTTGTTTAGAGGGGGTCGGGGTGCGGTAAATTAATTCATGATTTGTTGTTAATAGAAAACAAAACAAAGCAAAACAGCAAATACCTCTTTCCTTGGTATTCCTCAAAATACCCACAGGAACCCACCCAATAGGATAGCCTGGAACAAAACACTTTTGTTCAAAGCCAACAGGGCTGGCAAAGCTGCAAGCTCTGCCCATAGCTACCCCTATTATGGGCAACCGCACAGAAATATGCAAACTGGCAAACTGGGCACATTTTATTGTTTTACAACAATATGTTTTATTGTTCTCAGGCTAAGTTCTTTGCCAAGGGCAAAGAGTACTGAAGTAGCTAGTAGCAGCCCAGTCCCGGCTGTCAGCGTGAGCCTTACCACTTCTGGCATAGCATTTTTAGCCAACAGGCATGGTGATTGCTTACCAATAAGTGGTGATGAGTTGATAATGCAGGTAGACTCAGTCATAAATGTTTTAACATTTAAGCGTGTTTTTTTCATCCACAGCAATGCAATACTACAATGGGAAAAGATTTTCTCTTAGGACGGGCAATCAGGGTGTCGATAGAAACAACTATTAAAACATTCATGAAAATAATAAAATGACTTCAAATTGAGTATATTAATAGCCAGTCTATAATGAATAAAACAAAGCTCTTCTTAATTTTCTCACATTTAAAATTTTTATTATTTTAGTATTTTTGCAAAGCATTTAAAAAATACAACTTTGTAGTTCTAACAATATTAAAACAACAACAAAAAACGAATGCTCTGAAATGAATCAGAATGGAGAGGAAAAGGAAAAAAATTTTGATTTCTCCAGATTAGCTGTAAATCAGGTGAAACTACTCAATATGTTAAAGAGTCTTCATACTGAAGTTTATCAACTCTCTAGGGATTTTTAAAAAATATGTGATGATGATTAATATCCCATTTAAGGATATTTCATTCAAGTTAGATTGTTAATGATTGGTATAATTATTCTTGTATTCTTTAGAGAAGTATGACCTTTTGAGTTATAAAGACTCATATAAACTCTGCATAAAGCTCTCAGGTTGACCTGGCTTGCCTGGTTTAAGCAACCCTCCCTCTGTCGAGTGCACTTTATTCTTCCTCCCCTTTCACTTACTTCCAGTACCCAATCCTTTTCTTACTGTCTCACATATGAGCTCTCAAAATTGTACTAAGGAACAGGAACAAGGGCAGGATAGGAGATAGATCTTGGATGCCAATTCTGCCACTCACTGTAAGATGGGGCTTATACTACAGTGTTGCTGGGAGATGAAATGACCTAAATAGGTTCTTTTAACATTTTAATGTAACAGAAGAATTTAAATATTATTATTGTTCTACTCCCCCAAATTATAAATACATTATATTTTGTGCCTTGATCAAAAATGGTCCCAAATTCAGAGTATGTTGACTGTGCTTATTTCCCTCATAAAATTTTTATAAAATTTCTGAAAAATGTAAGTACAATTTTATACAAGAATGGAGGACACTCAAGACAGAAGCTGTTTGATAAACAGATGCTTCTTTGTTTACTTGAAGTGGGAACAAAGTAATCGTTCCATGTCTGTGAGTTGTTTTTACTCTTTAGGGAACATTTTCTGCTTTGTGTCTTAGCTGCAAACACATTCAAAGAAAGAATAGGTAATTCAGAATTATATGACATAAAATAATACCTGCCCTCAGATTTCTATATTTCACATCATCATTTTTGAGTGGGTTGCAAGTTTTATCATTTATCTTAGGCTGTGTTGTTTGTTTTTATTTGTGTATTCATTTCATCCTTACTACTCTTAAAAGAAAAGGGACATGTTCTGGTTATATTTGGGCATTCTTTGCAAGCTATATGTTAGTCAATGATTTCTCACAACAGTAAGCATAATAAAATTTCAATACCCAATTGACTACAAGTAGTAATCCAAAAAGAGAAAACACTAGCTGGAACCAGCCAGTGACTCATTCAAATAGAATGGACTGTGCCATTTTTTCTCACAGCCAATGCCTGATTCTAAATTTCTCCATAGTTGTTCTGATAATTCTATTTTGAACACTAGATGGCACTATGAATTCACTTAATTTGGAACAAAACCAGCCCATCCATAATTTCAAAGAGAAAAAAAGATGAGAATTTTCCTTAACTGATTTGATAGTCTGACACATATTCTTAAGGAAGTGAATTTATATGATGTAACAGTTATTTCATTAAGTTTCAGTGGGAAAAAATCCTCTTTTGGCAAGAAAAATGTGACTGTTTCTACAAACACAAACCAGTCAAATCAGCACTCAAAGTCTAGTCAAGAGAAAAAAAAAAACATCAGACAGGCATCTTGGCTAACTTGACTGCGTTTTGACTAGCTTAAATATTTTCTTGACTAACTTGACAGTCAAAACAGTCAAGCCAGTTTGTGTTTGTGTGTACAGGCTGTATTTGTACCTTGTGAAGTGAACATCTATGTTGTTAGATTTCTTTCCTGCCTCCTTTGTAGTCTGGCTGGTTAGCTCAATTGGTTAGGGCAGTCTACTAATGAGGCCAAGGTCAGCCTGGTTTCCACCTCTGCCTGGGGAAGAGCTGCTCCTTGGCTGGGAACCGTGTCCTTAACTGGCCAGTTGTCTAACAGACACCCAATCTTAAAGCATTACTTCACATGGAAGTCTAGATAACTGGAATAAACATATCATTATGAGAAGATGAAAAACAACTCCCAATGTATACCCTAATAACAGCAGATCCATGAAGCCATATTTCTGAAGAAGGAACTCAAGAGAGCTTCTAAAGTCAACCCCTTTAAATAGCAAAGTCTTATTCCTTGTCCATCTGCCCAAATATATTGTTAAGAACCTACTCTATACTAGGCAGGGAGCTAGATATTGAAGGAGAGAGGAATAGGAAGAAATAACCAGGATCACAATGACTTCACAATGTGATTATATCAATAAACAGGCAAATATGAGATCATGTGATAAATACCATAAGAGAGGTATATATCAACTGCCAAGGAAGCACTTCTGAATTACAAAGAATTTACTTGATTTTGTTTAGACCCCTACCTTACCAACTCAGCCCCTGCCTCTCACCACCACATACCTAAACTCTAGGCACAGTAAGTACTTGTATGTTCTAAACACACAACTCACTCACATATTTCTGTGTCTTCACCTGGAATGCCCTTGTCCACAATGACAGTCTTTGATCTAGTTTACATGAATGTCTGGAAGCTAGACTCTCCTTTGTTTTCTTGGTAGTTTCCCATGGTGGCAGAGTAGCTGGGGAACAATAGTCTCAGCACCTGTGTTGAAGAATGTCTCCTCTGTACACTGTAGGCCATGTGGAGGATGTCACCCAGAGTGGTCTCACCCAGTGGGATTGCAAAAGTCATACCAAATCCAAGTCTTCTGAGTGCTGATTCTGTTTAACTGAGTAATGACAACTCAATAGGGACTAGGAATATGGAGGAGTGTTTTGGGCACCCATGAAACCAAAAACATTTTTAATATTACCAAAAAATAACTATATTTTTTTCTAGATTCATTTTTGCTCATTCTGCAGCTAACATTGGCAATAAGGAATACCATCAGGGCACTACCCCAAGGGAAAAAGCACAATGTGCCCACTAGGAGCAACTGGAGGTAAAGAGCATTCGTTTCCAGAAATACTTATTGGGCAATGCTCAGTGCAAGTTCATTAATACTGAGAAAACAGACTACCTTTAATTATAACTCTCAATACATTTATGTATTAAATTTCTCTACATATTTGGTATTTTTTTATTTGTCTGTTGGGAAGTTTCATTCATGTAAGATTTTTTTTTTTTGAAAGAGAGTGAGAGAGACAGAGAGACAGAGACAGAGACAGAGAGAGAGAGAGAGAGAGAGAGAGAGAGAGGGAATTTTTTTAATATTTATTTTTTAGTTTTCAGTGGACACAACATCTTTGTTTGTACGTGGTGTTGTGGATGGAACCCGGGCCACACGCATGCCAGGCGAGCACACTACCACTTGAGCCACATCCCCAGCCCATGTAAGATGTTTTATAGAACATGTTTATTATGATTTGAGTCAATGACTTTGAATTATTTTGGAAATTATTTTGATAAGAAATATTTTATATTGTGTTTCAGTAGATAGATTCAAAGAGGCATGAACATCCATTTATTTAAAAGCAAAATTTCATGAAACAACACATATACTTTCTTCATGCAATTTATTCTATTCTTGTTAATTAAATGCTGCGGAAACCCACAGTATTATGTCAAAACTTACACTTTAAATAATATTGCTTTCAATATTGATTAGCTCACAAAATATACCTATGACTATGCAGCTAAAATAATTTTTAAAAATATTTTGTATGTGTTATATTAAAATAATTCTAAGTATGTAATTAGGCTAATAATACATTTTATTGGATAAAGTAATTAGATGAACTTTCCTAAGTTACACAGTCAAACACTTTGATAAGCAACCAAGTCATTTTAACATGCCTTAGTAATTTTTATTACCTAAAAATCACTTTAAATATACTATGAGCAACATTTTTTAAAACTTGACATAAATTTACCATAAAGCAGTAGTATTTTACAGAATGTTTCAAAATTGATATACAAAATTTTCTAAAATTATAATTTAATAAACATTTAATAAATACATACAATGCTTATTGATTTTGATTTCATGAAACCTGTCTAAATGACATGGACCTAATTATTTAACATACATTTTCATAAATATATTATAAAAATGGACAATATATAAATGGACAGATTATCTATAAGGATAAATAATATATCAAATTATAAAGTTATGCAATTATTTTCTTCAATGTAAATGTGAATCTTGCTTTACTTAGATAAAAATCCTTGAAATTAATATTTTCTATTTCAAAGTAAGAATATCAAGGCTTCTTTCTTGCTTTTCTCCTTTCATTTCCTCTTCTCTCCTGTTCTCTCTTTTATTTCTTTCCTTTCCTCCTTTCCTCTTTCTTTCCCATACACTGTAATCTAAATACCAAGGGACCAAGGAAGTTAGGCATGGGTTGGGAGGTAGGGGTACAGAAATATTGGTAGCCCAGAGTGAGATTATAGGAGCTGAGCAAGAGGAGGAAATTGTTCTTGATGGGCATGGGGGTGAAGGTACATTCAGAAGAGGCCTTAATACAAGATGTTTTATATCTGAGTAGGATGAGGGGGATATATAGGCAAGGTTAAAGGCTACCAATAGGAGATTGATTATATATAGTTTCTTGGTGAGATGAGTAAATATATTGATGATGATGATAATGCTAATGTTAGAGAAGGAGTTACAAGTATGGAAGACGTAAAGAAATAAAATAAACACTGGTATTGATTTGAAATTGTGAATGTTGGTGTGAACTCATGTTCTTTTTAGTATATGTGGGCAGAACTATTGGTAAAAGTGTGTATATATGTATTAATGCATATTTGTATATACTTAACATTCCCTGGCTTTGTCTACTGATGTAGCTTTGTCTATTGATATAGCAATGGGAAAAGCAGTGTAGTGTCCTCATAGCAATGAACACAGCCAGCTGTCAGATCTCAGTTTCTAAACACTGCAGTTCTCATAGCTACCTGCAGAAATGGCAGATTCCAGCACTGGCACAACAAAAATGGCAGATGAGCCTGAGACATTTAGTTTTGCCAGCAAGTAAGGAAGTAGCCAAAATATGATGGAAACATAACATAAAGAAACAGAAATCAGCTTGAAGAGGTTCCCACTGGCAAAATCTAAGCTAATATGAACTTGGAAATATGATAACAATCCTAATAGTTAATAATCTATGGAATAAAATAATCCATGAATACACACTAATATTAATTAAATTGGAAGATTAGGAATGGGATACTTAAGTCAAAAGATGGTTCAACAAAATTTTTAATTGAAAGGAGAAGACTTTAACTTTATTATGAAGAAGACTAGAAGGATCACCTGAATCAAGTAATCAAAATCAACATCACTATCATGGGACAAGCTGACATTTTGAGAACTCTAATAGGATGTAATAAGAATAATCCAGTATCATTTCTGCCCCATTTCTGCCAAAGATACAAAATTTGAAAGTGATCATTGGAAGAACCTGATATATTTACTTGCCTGCTCAATCTCTCTGTATGTAACCAATTCTCCTAACTGCTGGACACTTGGTTGGGCCCTGCCCTGTGGTCATTTCCTCAGCCCCAAAGACCTGTAAGTCCACTGTCCTGTTGTATTATTAACTTGAGTGATTTTTATTTTTATTTTATTTTTATCAAATATTTCTATTGAAAGGTAGTGACAAATATTCATTGTAGATACTTTGCAAAATGTAGAAGTTGCTGTTCCAAATTAATTGTTGCATTTTACTATACAAAAAAATTTTCTGTATTATTCTTGATAGGGGGAGAGATATTATGAATGGGATCATAATGCCCATATCTTACATCAGTAAGTGCTATCTTTTACTGTTTTCTCAATATTCTCTATTTTTATGTTAATAAATATTCTTCTGTGTTAGCATTTTAATGTTTGCATATTATTTCCCTTGTTGAGTTATGTAACTAATCTCACTTGTTTTTTACCCTTGATGGTGTATCCAGTATTATTTTATTCTAAAACTCAATGTTCATAATTTCCTTATGATACAGAATTTCTGGGACAAAAGATATTATATTTATAAGATCATAATATTTGTCATCAAACTGCTCTCCAGGTGTTTTGTAGCCCCAGTAGAGTACAGGAGGGTCTTCCCCACACCTGTTCCACACAAGCTATTATAATCTTTTAATGTTTCCAATTTGTATTTTTATTTGTAATGATTGGCTTTGATTGTGGGAGATCAATGATTTTTAAACATATTTATTGTCTTCTCATATTTCTTTTCTCATGAATTGTTTGTAACTTTTCTAAACTTCCTTTACAGAAGTGTCTCTCTTAAAAATACATAATTGTTCCCTGTTCCCTGAGTTCACTGCCAAAGCCCAGCTGGCTGGGCAAGCTAAGCTGGGGGGGCGGGGGCGGGTGTACATTGATGCAGCAGGAGTGGGAGCCGTTTATTGTAGGACCGGAGGGGTATATATACAGTACACACAGCTTATCTTAATTAACATAAACTAGATACAGCAGTCAACCAATAAGGAATCTCCACACTTAATGGCTCGATGGCATTACTTCACAAACCACTCCCTCTGCAAAATACCAGGCACCAACCATCTTGACTTGTTTAGACTCTAACAGTTCACTATTAATCCTAATCAGATACTGCTTTTCTCTACTTCAATATATCAAAGTAGTAGTCTGAGGATTATCATTTGGACCTTGAGAAACTTACAGTGCCATGGGAAATGCAGACAAACTCCAAAAGTAGGATGTAAAATAAATCCTATTTGATCAGGCACTTGCAAAATTCTGTATGGGAATATATGCAAGGAAGATATTAATTCTCCCTGTAGGGTCAAGAAAAAATTGGGTCTGTACTTCAAGGAGATATGAGAGCTTGCAAAATGAAGAAAATATTTACAACTAAGAGATAGTCATGATAGGACATCTGAAGCCACGAAAGCAAATGGTATATTTAGGAAACTGCAAAAGCCAGCTATGACTAGAATTTCAGATATATACCTGGTTCAACACACCCAGGAACACACTTTCTATCTTCCCATCTATCTAGAAAACATACTCAAAATTTTCCATTTTTGCCATATATAAATATGAGACATGCATATTCTATTTTATTTATCAAATAATGCATAAAAATAATGAAAAGTGAAAGAGACATTCTCCTTTCTAATAACCACTAAGGAAAGCATTTTCAACCGAGTGTCTGTTTTCACATATCACCCCAAGCCTTAGAATTTGGCAATCCTTTATTCAAGGTTTTTAATATTAATCCATCCATTCCTTCCATTTATTTTTAAAATGTATATAGAGAAACTACTATGAGTCAGCAATAAATTTTAAAATTCACAGTCACTTTACATTAATTGTTTTTAGCCTACAAATGAGATTCTCATTTAATTGGTCACAAATCCATGGATATTAAGATGCCAGTTATCCAAATGGAACAAAAAGTAGAAGCTATATTTCTACCAAAGATTTCACACAGAAAAAAATTCTAATTCTGTAAAAGACACTCAATTTTTAGTGGCCCAAATTATTTTTATGTTTCTATTCTTTAAAACTATTACATTAATCCTGTTCTTTAGCACCTTTTAATATACTTGAATGGATCTTAGTTTAATTTTTAAAAAATGAAATTGTTTTCCTAATGAATATCAAGCATCCTGTGTGTTCCTTTCCTAATTTTGAACATGTGTGCTACATGCTACTTTCAGCAATACACCAAACATGCACAGTACGTTTTAATCAAGTTGAAATTTTAAGGCACAAATCATAACCTTAAAAATACTTGTTTTATTACAACTTTGAACTCCTATACTGTGAAGGCACTTGGAAAGTATTATAAGGATTTTTAAAGCAAAATACAGCAATGAGAACAGTTTACAACTGGAAGTCATCACCAAAGATAAAAAAAATTCAATTAAAAAAATTAAATAACAACCAAAAACATTATTCCAAAGTTGTAACAAAACAAAATATGTTTAATTGCTAAGTGGTCTGAATAGCTGAGATGTATTAAAATTTCAGACAAAAAGAACTAAGAGTAGAACCAGAATGTCTTTGGAAATCACCTTCTCCTTAGTTTCCAGAAAATACAGCCAATGGTCCTCATAATCAACTATTAAGTCTTTCCCCATCCTGCCCAAGATATTTTATCTATTTTTTTTCTCTGCTACCTCTTTCCACTGCCATGCCCATACAAAAATGAGGCAGCTTAAATGACAGTGGTGCACTGAATGTCCTGAAACATGACACTGGAAGTTTTTTAGGTTTTGCTGACCACACATTGGATTCTACCATTTTGGCTGAGTTAACAGTTTCCCGTCAATTTATTCAAATGGATGAATTACTTACATATGCTCTTATACAGATATATACTCAAGTGAGATACTCTGAATTTCCCCTTGGAAACCTATGCAATGCCCATAACACTAGTACCCACTCAACTCTGTGGGGTCCATGACATGATTCTGTCAGAATTAGTAAGATAAGGTTAGTTCTAGGTTTTCACCTGGCGCTACTTTCTAACTTCATTTCCTTTCTATGTGTACTCAGTCTCAGTGTTCATTACCGTAATTATAATTGGATACACTTCCACTCCAGACTAATTCTGTACCAAAAAAAAAAAGAGATAGGAATAACATTTTGATATGAAAAGCTAACAATATTAAAGAATTCTTAGACTGAGGATCATATTTAAATCAAATTTTATCAGTTTTATGATAACACACATTTGATCCAGAAGTACAATTTATTTTTTCTTTGAAACCGACATTATCAACTCTATTCAATAACCCAATAATTAACATTTGGGGAACTATTTTTATATATCTCTATACATTTTTCACAAAATATTGTATGTGCATACTCATTGTGTGTGTGTTTGTGCTTGTGTGTTCCCCAAATAAATGAGTAAAACTGATCATAATCAAGAACCAAATACAGTTATTGTTCTGGAGGCTGGCAGAAAAATTATAAGCAATATTTTGAAATAAGGGGAGCTATTATTCAGATGTCTTAGTAGAAGAAGTCAGTGGACATTATTCAGTTAGTTATAGATGCCAGAGAAACTCTTATAGGCAGAAACTTTATTAGCTAAATAGATTTTTCCTTCTCACATCTCATAATCTAATGCATTTGGCTCAGCCAGGTTTGCAACTTAATGCCATGCTGAAGAATTTTCCTCTATACCCACATGGAAGGTATTTTATAAAGTAATCAGCAGGGCTCAGCAGAGGGAAGGCTACATGTTCTGAGGATATATTTTCATGAATTTAGCAACTGCTTTGCAGAAAGCCAAAGTAAACACTGGGTCACCTATCTACCTTATCTGCTTTTAGCTAGAACGTAGTTCTACATAAATAGCATCACTCTACCTCATTTTCTTGACTTGTAAAATGAGTGACTGCTGAGTAGAACTGTCATTTTTTGGAGGCAGCCAAGCTTAGCAAGGATAGAATTTCCAGCACTTGGTCAGAATCTTTACCATTTGGTTTTTGTTCTATCGATTCAATGAGAAACTACAGAAAACAATCCAACCTTTGTGCATCTTCTTCCTTTACTTAAGTGAAAATAATCTTTGCTTCCTCTAGCAGTACCCTGATGACACTGAATTTTTACTGCATATGTTATCTAGTAAGAAGATAAGCTGTCTTATTTGTAATGTAATTCTCTTAGGGATTTAATTGTTAGAGATTTTAATTTTTGACATTTATTTTCTGTTGTTTTACTTATATTAGACTTATATTAGAAAATCCACAGACTATGTTCAAATTTTAAGAACTATAGTACTTCTCCAGTGTACACTATTAGCTTCTGTGGAGAGAGAACACAGAAGCAGTTGAAAAGCAACAACCTAAAAATGAGGGGACAGCATATTCTCTCCACAGCAACATGAAAGAGAAATACAGACCCAAATCGCCGATTAATTCACAGGAAATATTCAAATTCTTGTGTTGTTCTGAATCATCAAGTTCATAACGATGCTTAAGATAAATGTCATGTATAAAGAGTGAAAATTGTATAGGGCTAAAGGTGTAGCTCAGTGGCACAGTGTATGTTAAAAGCCCTGGGTTCAATCTTCAATGTCACACGAAATTAAAATAAAATAAATGTCATAAAGTAAGGGAATATTGTTAATAATCGAATATAATCAATTATTTTATAAGTGATTTCTTTTTAAAAGCAATTTATTTGGGAAAGCTCAACTGAAGTCATACCTATTGCCTCAATTTTCTTCATGACTTTTCTGTGAATTTGTTCCTAAAATGTTTTGAACCATGAAAAATGAAATGTATTACTGAAACCTACTAAATGAAAAAGTTCAGAATCCAGTTTACAAATAAATTTGAATATGTAAGAAATAGAGGCAATAATATGATATATTATCAATTTGCCTATGTTTTAAACAACTTATTATTGATTTGAGTCTCTCATAGAATTTTTAAAAATATTTGTTTTTTAGTTGTCGGTGGACCTTTAATTTTTATTTGTTTAATTATATGCAGTGCTGAGAATTGAACCCAGTGCCTCATATCTGCTAGGCAAACACTCTACAACTGAGCTACAACCCCAACCCTGTCATACAATTTTGATTGCCAAAAAGCCTTTCCACCTATTTTTAAAACTAATATATATCTACAATAATATCCTACAAAATGATTCCGTTTGCTCTCTTTCTCCCAATTCTCTTTCTTCTCTAAATATCTCAGTCCTGCAAATAAATCTTGAACATCATTTGAGCTACATTATTTCGATTTCCAAGAGTGATTTCAATTCCAACTTCTATTTCCAAATATGTATTTAACTCTTGATCATTTATATTAGCCGAAGTAGTAGATAAGATGCAAATAGCTGCATTTTCTTCCCTTTCAGATGCCTTCAGTCACCTAAGGACATCGCATAGCTGTGGAAACTGCAGAGGGTGCTCCATTGCTGAAGGAACACTGGAGCAAGTCCCTGAATATCTCCATGGGAACAGCAGAGCTAATCAGGAACCCATTGATGTGTCTGAAAGGTTTTGGTAAAGGAGATTTAAAGAAGTTCAGTGTATATTAAATAGATGCAACTACTTACTTGAAAATGATATTTGCTATATAAGATCATTTTGCTACTTTGTCTTAAAATATGCATCACATTGATTCAATTTTTTAAATAGTATATGGTCATTATTTCTGATTGATATTTCATATTAAGGGTATGAACTTGGAAGACAGACAAGTCTGGGTTTGTATTCTGGCACTGCCAATTGTTAATTATGTAATTTGAGGTAATATATTTAAAACTCTCTAAATCTCAGTTTCTTTTTTTAAACAACGATGGCAATGACTTCATAGAGTTTCTCTAATGACTCAGTAAAGGCTGGCAAGGTAGCTCAATGATAGAGCACTTTCTCAGCATAAAAGTCCCTGGGTTCTATTCCTAGCACCGCAAAATAAATAAATAGAGAAAGAATCAATGAGATAATCTGTTTTGAGTACTTAGCATGTTTTTGAACCTTGTTCTGTAGTTAATGATACCTACATTAATTAGGAGACCTATGCCAATCCCCTCCAATCAGAACCAGACCTGACGTGTATCTGTTTGGAGCCCTTCAATTATATCACAGTGCTCTAGTTATACTTCTGTAGTTTGTTATTGTTTAAAGATCCCCACGTTCCTTATCCACTATCAATTTCTGGTCAATATCTGACAACTAGCAGTTACAGCTAACTAGTAAGTTTCCAGATTCACTGAGGGTATACATTTGTAAGCAAAATATTTATCTACATCCTTCACTTTAATGCTACAGGCTTAACTATCTACCTTTACCCAAGCATCAGCTGTAAAGACTGTGAGCAAGAGAAAAATCTCACCAGCGCTACTGAGGAGGCCCAGCTAGTGCTTGTAACCTAAAATGGTTGTGTCTTATTACATTTACAGAACCGTTTCTGCCTCAGAGTAGTTCCTGGGTATGTCTGGCTTAATCACTAAAGGCATCATTAGATGGCATCTGCCGTAAAATGCTCCCCAGAGGATCAAACAGAACCAACTACAAAATGCCACAGAGCAGACCCTTGGCCTCAAACATCTATGATTCAAGGTTTTAATTCTCAAGCAGTTTCTAACATCGATGACACAAAGCAACCTGTAATTGTTTTACAACACGGATCTGATGGCACCAAGACTTTTCAGGTATGACGGGTGGAATGAGGTGCTTAACTAGCAAGTGGGCCCCACAGCAGCTACAGCATCTCCTGTTTTTGTCCATGCCTCTCCATTCTCATTCATGCATTTCTTCTCATTAAGAGTCTTTAAGGCTACCTAATATTTTTTATCTTGTGAATTTATATGCTTTATATAAAATTATATCTCTAAATAAAATTCAAGAAAGTCTGAGGTATATTCTTCAGCCATATCAAGTGTCTACTCTCATCTTCCAAAGGTAAGGCATTGTCTAATGCACAACAAAATTATTATTTTATAACTACTTCTGATTCTTAATATCAAAATATGGGTTTTATGATAAGTACTTTCACCTCAAATAATTTTTTTTGCTGCCAAAATAACTTTTTAATAGCAACATGTTACTACTTTTGTAGTGTACAATGCAAACTAACCTCTAGAAGAGCTAAAACATTTCCTGTTTACCTAAATATAAATTCCTCTCTCATAGGTAACACAGACAACATAGCTTAAGCTAGGATGGCTTATGCAAACACACAAGACTGAATTCAACATTTTAGAGGGTTTAAAAAAATACTTTTTAATCATAATTTCAAAAATTAAATTGTCTGAATTTTATACCATTTTAATGGAATGGTTTGATATTATACATTGGTCTGAGTTTCTTTGTGGCTGTTATGATTTGAATATGAAGTATCCCCCAAAGCTTTTATGTTAATACAGTAATGTTCAGGGTGAAACAATTGGATTACAGGAGCTGTAATCTAATCACTCATCCTAGTTTGAATGGACTGACTGGGTGGTAAATGTCGAGAGGTGGAGTGTGGCTGGAGAAGGTGGGTCATTGAGGATGTTCCCCAGAAGAGCAAAAGGCATGGCCCCTTCATGCATTCCTGCTTCCTTGCTGCTTTGAGAGACCAGTTTCCCTTTGCTCTGCGTTTCTCCATGATATTTTGCCTCACCTTGAGCCCAGAGCAATGGAATCAGCCATGTGTGAATGAGTCACCTGATACCATGAATAAAAGTAAACTTTTCCTCCTCTGAATTGTTCTGGTCAGGTATCTTAGTCACAGGAGCAGAAAGCTAACTAAAACCGTAGCCGTACTCCAAAAAATCATGAGAAGCTCAAATACTTTTCAGTCATGATGCCTTGCCATTCCTAAGGAGTTGGCTTCATTCATAAGGTCTCAAATGACTCACCACTAAGTCACATCTCTACCATAAGAAAGAAGTAAAGAAGGGAACAACATGTCCCATCTTCTTAAACCCAGAAACTGCACACATTACACCTAGTTACATCTTATTGTCCAGAATTCAGTCACTCTACTTACGAGGAAGACTGGAAATGCAATCTTTATTTCTACTGTGGAAGATGTCAAGGGATGGTCATGATGTCTGCCAACAGAAAGCAATTTTAAATGTCAAAAGTATAAGTAAGGGCAGGGGTTGGTGCTCAGTAGTACAGCACTTGTGCCTAGCACATGTGAGGCACTGGGTTGGATCCTTAGCACCACATAAAAATAAATAAGTAAAATAAAGGTTTTGTGTCCATCTACAACTAAAAAATATATACATAAAAAAGAAAGTAAATTTTTTCAGATACTTTGATGATTATTCATGTGTTTTTAATTCCAAATATAATAAATTTGGAATACATGAAGATAATAAGTGGTTACATTAAATATTCTTAATTTCAGAAACTAGAGATGTTCACCCCTCTCTCTCAATAGGCTTGGGCTTATTTATTTTAGTGTCACTTGTGTTTCTCAGCCTCCTTAATCTTAGGAGTATCACTTAATTTCATGGGTTCCAATTTCCTCTGTGATAGTGAAAATCAGAGAAACAGTTCAAGGCGGTTAGGAATATGAAAGGAGGGTGGTCATATTTATCATGTAAACAAACAGCAGAAATGATGGAATGATGCACCATGTATACATCTTGAATGTTAGAACCATCTATGACTCATATATAACCTGATGATCTGTACACATTCAGTTCACAAGAAATGACATGAATTCCCTGAGCGCACAGCACCCAGCTTGTAGCCTCAACATCTGCATCATACAGACAGAGAAAATACAAGTGCTAATGTGACATTTGTCCCTAAATATGTCTACTATTGGATTCCTCTCTATCCTGTGCTTCACTCAAACACATTTCAGGAAAAGATTTGGGAGACTTGAACACGGGTGAAAACAAAGCACAGTATCAAAAAAAAAAAAAAAAGGAAGAAAGAAAGATGAATAGAGTAGAAATTAAATATTTAAGTTTTAGAGGCAAGAGGAAGAAAATCATAATTAGATAAGGTAGATGAATATAAATAATGGCTAGGAAATTCTCCAGCAAAACCCCAGAAGTGAAAAAGGTTTTTAATGAATAATTTCAGCAAAAAGCTTCTCACCAATTTTAGTACAAATTTTAAATTCTGGTGTTGTTGGTGATTAATCAAGATTATATGTGTTGACACTCATGTTTATTAAAGAAGCTAAAATTCAATCTGCTCTAATAAAAATGATAGAACCTACTACTGGAAGACAATAAAAACACCTTTATGCACATAAACACACACACACACACACACACACACACACACACACAAATTGAAAGAAGATGCTACAGAACATTATTTTCAACAAATTACTTTGGTCAAGTAATTTGACCAAAAGCCAAATGTTAGAGTGAAAGACAGAATTAAGGATATTATAAAAGGGTTGGTCTCTTTGCCACATTCCATTCACATGAACAATGCAGAGTTGATAGACAGGAATTCTTACTAACCAGGTGGGAAGAGGTGTGGTGAATGGCCCACTTACCACATATTTAAGTCTTTCTTTGCTCTTTCTTTTTTCTTCTGTAGCCTTCCCAAATGACCTTGAGAGGACATTTTCCAATCATTTAACCTTTCTTTTCATGAATAAATTTTCTTGAATGATAGTATTGATATACTTTGCCATTTTTTATGAGTCTGCTTTTTGTTTTTTAGTTTGACAGTTGCCACATTCTACATTGTTATATCACTATTTTCAAACTGTCACAGAGAAGTATTCATTGAATGACCAAAACCTAACAGCATCTCTATCCTTCCTTTATTCCTTTAAAAAATGTGTATCAAACTGCCTATCCAAAAATTACTATCTTAATATGTCCTCAATTTTTTTTCTTCCTCAATTATGATCTGGTACATAGCAGTAACATCCACCCATTTTGAGGATGACACCATTATCTCACATCCTTAAGTCCCAGTTTCCTCTCATACTCACTTCCCAGAGTCCCCAAATCAGGTCAGCCTTGCCTCTGATGTGTATCCTGAATGGGTGATTTCCTACCCTCTCCACCTCTGAAACTCCAGAGGTGGCCGCCACTATTGGGAGAATTTCCAAGTGGGATCCCTTGCTACCTCTTTTGCTAATTTTTTATCTTCTTAGTGATCTTTTAAAAGTATAAATGGCTCATCCCTGATTTAAAAAATAACATTAAAACTCTGTGTTTGTGTGTTATGCTCTAGTTCAGGACCCCCAAAAGACCACCAGAGACCAAGATCCTGTAAGCAGCAAAGAGGTGTTTATTGTGAGCTAACTGGGTCCTCTCTGCACACAGCAACTGGTGACGCTGAGATGCCCCAGCCCAGGGTTTGCGGCAGTTTTATACACTCTTTGGGGAAGGCAGGGACTTCACATACATCATAACATCTCTTAGCAAATCATCACACATCACAGGAAAATCATAAAACAACTCTAAAACATGATTAGCATATCAAGTGGCGGGAAAGAATCTGGAAAGGATTATTGGTCAGTTCAAGGGGTTGACACACTTAAAAATGATTGGTTTAAACCATGAGGGTGTCACAAGGGGGGTAAATACCAAGCTGCAGGGCTTCTGGTTTAGATATTGGTCACCACACACCTAGGTGGGGGCCATCTGGAATTTCAGATATTTCAGTATCTTGGCCTATCTTAGGCAATCACCATTTGCTTTGCGTAGAGCTTTCTGTAGTATTTCCTGACTTTGGGACTGCAGTAGGTCGGAGGTTAAGTTTCAGGGTAAAATGAGGTTGCTTAGGTCTTTCATGTGTACCACTACACTTGAAATAAAATTAATTCCTTTATTTACAAGAACTGACTGATCTGTCTTTCTGACCTCATCTTCTGTTGTCCCTGTGCCCTATTGGATTTGTTCTTAGTATTTGGCCCTTTTATATGTTCTTCAAACACACAAATCTTACTTCTTTCATGGGGTCTTTGTACTTTGTTCCTTGTATTTGAATTCTTCTCCCCAAGGTGGCAGCCTGTATGGTCCACTTTCTTCCTTTGGGTCTCAATTCTAAAGTAACTATCTCAAGAAATCTTCCCTGATCATCCTAAGAGTTGGGTGCATCTCACTCCACAAGTAATATCATCCACAGTCTGATGCAAATTATCACAGTCCCAAGAGAATTCTTTTTATAAAAACAAATGATTATCAGTTGAGAGGATTTATATTGAGGAGACCAGAGGATCAAAGCTGGAAGCTGTAATAAGACACAGTACTGTAGAAAGAACCTGGTTTGGGAAGAAAACTGATCAGATTTCCCTGATCAATCTTTCACTTACTAACTTTATGGCCTTCAGGAAATTACCACATTTGAAACTTGGTTTCCTCATCTGTAAAGCATGCAAGTAATATCAAAAGTATTTGTTTGCTTTAAGATATGTAAAATAATATGTTTACCTGAAATAGAGTAGCTATTTACTGGGACCTTATTTTTGGTGTTGGTTCTTTGTTCTCATATTAGGCTTTCAATCTACATTTTTTAAGCATGTTGTAATTTCTCTGAAGGAGGAAGTAGTTGACTACAACACATGGCTAAGGAAGCTAGGATAACAGTGGTTCCCTGTTATTCTTTAATTTTTTTTAAGAATTTAACCTTTATTTTTATTTATTTATCTATTTATCTATCTATCTATTTATTTATTTTTGTGTATGTGTGGTGTCAATGATCAAATCCAATGCCTCACACCCATGGTAGGTAAGTACTCTACCAGTGAGCTACAACCCCAGCCCCTCTGTTTTTCTATTTTTCCTTTTTTTTATAGTTGTAGATGGACAGGATGCCTTTATTTTATTTGTTCATTTTTTAAAAGACATTTGTCAAAGTCACCACACCCAATGTAACTTCTAGACTGAAATCACACTTAACATGAAAAAGCAAGAAAAGGGAAAAAAAAGGAAGGAAGGATGATTTAGAAGAAGAGTAAGGATTACCTTCCTGAGTGGCTCAGTATTTTCAATTCTGAAAGTAATTTGAAACATTCCAATTGTATAAAAATGTGCCTGTTTACTTAATAATTCAACACATATATAGGGGACATCAGTCACTGCTTAAAGTATTGCAAATACTGTATTATAGCAAAAGACAAAACAAAGCCCTCTGATTTTGTGACTCTTGTACTGCTCAATCCCTTATCTTAGAATCAAATTACATTTTATCTATTGCCATGGTATTCTATACCCCAAATGATAAACTTGGGGTCAGGGACTTGTATTCTACCCTGAGCTTTACCCATCCTTTAGTTTGGGGCTAGTTGTCAGCTTTTCTAAGTCTTAATTTCCAAGGCTATGTAACCTAGCTTTAGTGTTAAACTAAATATGGCCTGAGGCTACTTCTGTGTTTTGAGTCCCAAGATAATTAACTGCAAAATAACTTAGTACATAAAATACCTGCAAGTCTAAAGTAAGGAGTGTAGCTTTTGTGATAGCTAGCTGGGTTTGAGCCAATCATAGCAGTACACTTCAACCACAGGCAGCCAACCAATCAGATCATGTTGAAAGAAGGCAAACTTGGAGCTATAACTCAAAAAGCAGCCTGTGGCCCTCACTTTCCTTTCCTATCTATATAAATGCTGTCTGAACATGTTGCAGAACAGAGTTCTCTTGGTCTCTTCTTCTTGGTTTTGAGGGCTGATTGATTTTCAAATTGCTTCTTTCTCAAAGTCAATTAAATTTCATTTCATTTTTTTTTTTTTTTGTGGTACTGGCAATTGAATGCAGAAGTACTTTACTAGTAAGCTACATCCCCAGAAACAGGGTCTCACCAAGTTGAGGCTGGCCTGGAACTTGCAATCTTCCTGTCTCATCCTCTTCCCCCAGGGTAGACAGGATTACAGTCTCTACAGTTCCAAAACATGCTGATATGAAACATTACACTGTCCTATTTTGTCTGCAGCTTATTTCCCATGTTAATAACTAGAATTGAGCTGAAAAGATGAAACCTCTTTGGAACACAATCATCTTTTCTTTTGTACTGTAAGGGATGGCCCAAGATTTTCTCAACTAAACCTTATATTCGCATTTAAGTTGTCTAAATTTTAATATGCATATGTTTCAGGGATATTATAATGCCCCAAACTTTCTTTTACCGAACATTTCTGCAAGATCAATTATATAAATGAATGAATGAATGAATGAATAAATGAAAATACTGTTTTCTATAAAAACATGCATGCATTATCATCACTATGATTATCTGCATTGATGTCCCAGTACATCCATTTGTTTCAGATGATTCATTTTTATACAGTTCAATGCATTCACCACCATGGAGATCATTGTCAAACAGGTGCTACAGCGCATTCTCTTATGGCTAAAGAAAACATTTTTTTTTGTATTTATATGGTATCCAGGTTACATCTTGATAATCATTTTAAAACTGAGAGTAAAAAATGGCAGATGGAATATCATTGTTTTTCTTTTTCTTCCCCATCTCCCTTTATTTCTTCACATTGTCAGGATGGCTCCATCCATTCAGATGGCATGGCTGCTGTGAATGAAGGCAGATCTGCACTTTCAGCGATCCTCTCTCCAGTTCAATTATGGTGCTTTAGCAGGGCTAATTAGCATTCCTCAGTGCTGGAGCTCTTTGAGTGACAGGTAACCATGGAGAGTCACACTCCTGTAGGTAATCAGCAAGAATCTAGCTTTTCTTTCTAATTACAAATTAGAAAAGCCTTAAAGAAAAAGCATTTACTGATTTATGCCATTAGCCCAAGATTGCCATGTTAGAAAGGATTACAGTAGTGTCAGAAGAAAGCTGATGTTTTTTCAAAAGGAATAGAGGGAAATACCATGATGGTCAGATACAGGAAAAAATGTTTATTGTCTGATAACAGATACCCAAAAGGAAAGCATAAAAAAGCAAAATGTCATCTGCTCCTGAGGGTCCATTTAGATAACAACATTCTCCCCTTCGAAATTTAAGAAATAATGTAGTATTTACTAACAGTGTTTTCTTTTTCTGTCATTTAGAATGCACTAGAATCAGAATGTTGAAATATTAAATGCAGTGATCAATGAGTAATGCATATTTGATATCTGTTGATTGTTTAGGTGAAAAATATAACAAAATTAAAAATTGAGAATATTGGAAAATCCACACGGTGCAAAAATATTGAATCTGATCTTGGAATTGATGTCAGTTGGCAGAGTGCATCTTTCCAACAAAGTGAATATTATAAGTAGGCCAGAGATGTGCATTAAATATTGTCACCTTAGCCTGGTAGCATAGTTTCAGGAAAAAAAATGAACAGCAATTTTATAACATCTTAAGATCATATCAGGATAATGTTTCCATTCAAAGACAGGTAAGTCCATAACATGAATGATCAAAGTCAATTTGTATTTTCCCCAAACTGAAAGGAAACTTCTCATTTTTTTTTGGTTCTCTTCATCTTATTAAAAATTTAATTTTAACATGCCTTTCCCTTTCCTGTTTTTACCCAAAAGTAGAATTATTATAAAAACATTCCCTGGTGTTATTTCTTGTCAGCATAAAGCCAGGAAGCTCTTACAGTCTTATGGGAATGCCTAATCCCATGAATTTGCCAGTCTTATTTCAACCATGAGGGTGGGGAAGGATACAACCCAAGTCACACAGAGTTCTTTAATTGTTACTTCAGAATAATTTCTATTATGGGAAGAATTCATGATAACAGAGAATGATAAAAATCAGTTGTATTATTTACAATCTTACTTTAACTTGGTTCATGTTCCAAAAATTAAGATTTGTCTTCTCAGATAGAGGTTGAATGAAAGAACAAAGTTTAATCACAAGCAAATGTCCCCAACAATATACAACCATGGTCATTATAAATTGGGTCACTCATTTAATGTGCTATTTATTTTAATGTTCTTTCTTAATAAGCATAATTCTTCAATTTTCAAGATTTGCACAAGAAATTTTCATAAAATATGTTCTCTCATATTTCAGAAATCAAGTAAATTTAGCTTGCTAATGGCTTTTTACTTTAATGCAAAGATAAAAAGAACAATTCTGTACCAAAATCTGAAACTTTTTTTAGTTCTTCAAAAATTTTTTTGCATCCAGTAGAATTCTGCAAACAGGGTAAGGACCATCTCATTTAATAGTATGAACAGTTCTATTCTAAAGCATTTCATTTGGAAGTTCACTATGTTTCAACCATAGTGAAGGGAGGTACCAGTTGGTTCCATATCACCTTCTTTGATATTTACTACTTTTCTTCCCAATGATGAAACCAAATCAGTACAAATGCTTAATTGAACAGAAAATACTGCATATTTTAAAACAAACCCATTAAGAATCGATGTTCCATAATACTGAATGGATTTTGAACATTGACTTCCTTGGCAATTTCCAATTTTTTTTAACAAACAGATTGACTTATTGAACATTGAGAACTGTTTTTATCCATTTCCAATCCTGAATATTTACAGACAAATCCTTTTTAACTCTTCTGCCTACATTTTTTTTCTGTAGACACTGAATGAGAAATTTTGCAAGCATGAGCTATTTTATAATAGACTATACTTAATTAGTGAATATGAGGCAGCAGTGGTCTGGTGTTCTGAACAGTTTGTATAGCTGATCTCTAATTGTTTTATGTCTTCTTCATAACTTTCACACTATTAGAGAGAGAAGAAATCAGCTCATGACTATCATCCCAGAAATGTTGATATCTCAGAGGGTGGCTGATATACCAACATAGCACATTTTGTTTTGTTTTCCTGCTACATGTAGTCTTTCTGATCTTACACAGTAATTCCCTAGAATCACAAAAGTTCAGAAGCATAAAGCTTCCTGTTGGTGTAGTTTAATCTTCTCATTTTACAGATGAAGATACTGGAGAGAAAGGTTCCTGGCATCCAGCTAACTAGTGTCAGTGCTAGAACTGGACCTGAAACTCAAAGTTCAGAATTCCTTTATCAACAAACTTCCTCTCCTGGGGTAATTCCATTCCATGGGGCCTTCTCATTAGATTCCCTGTAGATTTGTCAGGAGCTGACTCAGAATTGACTCAGAGTCAACAGTTAGCACAAAAGTCCTGTCTTGCAGGACTTAACACCCTTGTGTGAGTTCCAAGACCTTGCTTACTTCCATGTCACTGCCTTGTGAAGAGGGTGATTGGCCAACCTGAGCTGAGGTGGTAGATTCTTTACCTTTGTGACTGTGACAGTCTGATATAGCCTTTGTAAGTACTTTACATTTGCCTTTATTTCATCCTAAAACATTAATCTTTTGGAAGGGCTAAAAGATATTAGTCTTTCTGATCTCAGATGCTAACATTTTATATATGTTAACAAAACTAAAGAGAAAAACAAAATAGTCAAATCAAAAAATTTAAAAATATCAGGCATCTGCTAATAAAAGTAGACTTTATTACAAAACCAGCAAAAAAAATACTTTATTTGAAAAAGAATGTCTTTTAAAACATTTTAACTCTACTATATTGAGAATAATATAGATTTAGATTTTTTTCTCTATTTAATAAACACAGGCAGAAAACCCAAAACATAAAAATAACAATCATATTTTCATTCTGTGTAGAAAATACTATATTATTAAGACTTTTTGCCTACTAAAGTCCTTTTTTTGTTCAACTTTTAGTAACTTTTATAATTTATTCTGTGCATTTTTAAGGTTTGATTTTACTAGATGCTCTCATGAGGGCTATATGTCAAATATTATCTATTTTTAAAATATGAGTAAATCTGTAGAGATTTATACACATATCACATTTAAATCACTATGAACTAAATCAATCATTTTGGTTTCATTCTGGTTGCCACACTCAAATACCTTTCACAGAGGAGTACCATATGAGCAGAGAAAATAAAAAGGAAGAAATATGGTTTAAAAATAATTATTATATGAGAAAAAAATTGAAAAAAATAACTGTAATTATGTTTTTTAAAAGATAATAAATGGAGGACATAATAGTGTCCTTTGAAAATAAATGTAATATATCAATGTGTAGGCAATTCTAGTCTTTTGCCTTAATTTTCAGAATTTTCTTCTTTATCAACATCCTTTGTCCTTTGTTTAACTTCACAAAAGTAGTTACTTTTGACAGTTTTTATGCACACTTCTAGGATATTTTAAAATATCTGAAGTGCTGACTTTTTTTTTTTTTTTTGTATTGCAGGATTTAACTCAGGGGCACTTAAGCACTGAACCACATCCTTAGCCCTTTTTTGTATTTTATTTAGAGACAAGTTCTCACTGAGTTGCTTAGTGCCTCACTAAGTTTCAGAGGCTGGCTTTGAATTTGTGATCCTCCTGCCTCAGCCTCCCTGGTTTCTGGGATTACAGGCCTATGCCACCATACCCAGCCTCACTTATTTTTAAAAGAACAAAAAGTATTGCTTATTCTAAGTGACTGCAAGAGAAAAAGTAGGATGAGTAGGCAGGAGACACATAGAAATACAAACTGAAGTTCAATATAAGGAAGATCTTTCAATGGAGGTTATAAGCCCCATAAAAGGAATCTTCTGGAGTAGGTCAAATTGTCAATCAATGGTAGTAATGAACAAAATCTTTTATAAAAGCATTCAAACATTAAATGAAAGCTTTTATGTCTTCTCCAACCCCAAAGTCCTATAGGAATAAAACAGACTATATACTATAAATAATGTTTAAAAGTGAATGTTTCATTTGTATTACTTTTATTGGGGTTAAGTCAAAAGTGTCTTTATGACTTCAAAACAACCTTCTTAGTACAGTAAATCACTTAGAAGCTTAAAGAAATCAAACTACAGTCTGTTGCCAGATTTCCTTAAAAACACGGAAAGATGGAAGAAAGGAAAGAAGAGGAATTGAAGAAATAGAAACGGAGGGAAAGAGAACGAGTATAAGAAAAGATTTTAAAATGCCAAAATAACTTGGCTTTTCAGTGTTTTCAACAGAATTTTAATATTATTATATTAATTCCTAATATAATAATAGTTAAATATAATTGACTCAAGCCAGATAGGAAAAGCCCAAGAGTAAACTGAGTTAAATCAGAAAGAGTAGGAGAATGAAATAAGTCTAATTAGAAAACACGATGGAAAGAAAAGCAAGGGAAGGGACATTGGGAAATGGTGGGGTTTGGAAAACTTTCCCATAACTGACAGCCTGTCCATGGGCTAGTGACATTTCCTCAAGATAATAAAAAACTTTGACAATTTGTCTCCAAGAGCCATCCAAAAACCACTTATTTTCTGAAATCAGTTAACTATTTTTAAAAATTGTAATGCAAAAATAAATAAATAAATATTACCCCAAAAAGAAAATTTCATCTAGAGCTAATTTCAAAATAAAAAATAAATAAATAAAAGTAATGTTGCCAAATTTCCAATGCTTTGTCTCTCAGATTCCAACTCATAGAATTTACTGAAATGTTTTGTTCTGTAGAATACGTTGGATCTTGCTTTTTTCTGATAATTTTTCCAAGTATTCAAAGAATATGGTTTTGATTATATAGAACTGCTGAACTGAAAGTGTCTAAATTACTGTACATGACTAAAAAAACGAACCAGACTTTTAACATATGCAATGCTTTTTACCAGAAGTTGAAAAACGTCAGTGTCTATGAAACTACTGAGTTTAACTTCTTAATCTCTTTGCTGCTAAACAGCCCACTAAATCTGTCTGTTAAACTCACACGTGCCTCATGTGTCTGCTGTGTCCCAGCATATCCAAGAATGGATTTTCCATTGAGCAGTACTCCCAAATCATTTTTTTTTAATTTTGGCATCAGTAGGAGAGACTGAAATATACATATAGGCTCCAAAGATAAAATATATTATAAACTTTAGCATCCAAGAAAATGTGGGCAACGTGTAGTATGTTCAACTTGTATAGACACTTGAGTTGGTCTAATTTCACAAATTATCAAGAAACAAGCACATTCAATTTACCTCACCTTTTCAAAGGTGTAACAGTTACCAAAAATCATTTGATCCATTATATAGTTTTCCTCATTCCATTTGACCAAATAAATTCTTTACCCAAGCAATAACTTTCTTTAAAGTAATCTCTGAAGTGTCTGCAATTTGAAAAGTGGTTTAAAAGGCACAGTTTTATTCTGACCACTACCCTAAAGTGACTTAAAATTGCCTTAGAATTAACCTATTTCACCTGTCATTCTGGAAAGCATGAAATGGTTCTTCCAACTTGATGAGAACCCTGCAAAATGTCTGCAGAGCACTTCTCTCTATAATATCTTGGGCAAGATAACATGCCCTGCCTCTCAATTAAGCACCAAGTACAAGCACTGTGCTATATGCTACAAGAACTGGTACAATGCGTAGACAATTCCTGCTACCTGGGATCTTACAATTTAGTAACGGGATTCAAAACATACACACATACATGTGCCCACACACATATATATTATGTATAATGGATGGACATATATATAATACAGAATGTGCATATAGTATGTGTTATATATTATTTATTATATACTTATTCATGATTCAAGAAAGAGCATGAGAAATGTCTTGAGGAAGACTTTTTTTAAAAAGTGTTTTATTAACAAGACTGAAAAAGAATGTGTTTTCCCTGGGTGTAAGATGAAAAAGCAGTGGGAAATAACAAAATCTTTATGGAGAAGATGGCATTTGAGTTGTCTTTTCAAATGGGTGTGGATCTGACTGGTGTAAAGCAGGATTCTAGGCAGAAGGCACAACACAACAAAATTCAAGCAAAAGAGACTTGGGACCCTCCCATGACTTAGAGAACATCATGAGGGATAGAAGGTATTCACTCTGAGCTAGAGGGTTAAATTTTATTTTGTCGAAAAAAGAAAGCATCCAAAAGGGAGTGAGAGGATGTGACCATATCATTCAGAGATGTACACTTTTTTTTCATTTTTTTATTGGTTGTTCAAAGCATTACAAAGCTCTTGACATATCATATTTCATACATTAGATTCAAGTGGGTTATGAATTCCCATTTTACCCCAATTACAGATTGCAGAATCACATCGGTTACACATCCACATTTTTATATGATGCCATATTAGTGACTGCTGTATTCTGCTACCTTTCCTATCCTCTATTATCCCCCCTCCCCTCCCCTCCCATCTTCTCTCTCTACCCCATTCACTACAATTCATTTCTCTCCTTGTTTTCCCCCCATTCCCCTCACAACCTCTTATATGTAATTTTGTATAACAATGAGGATCTCCTTCCATTTCCATGCAATTTCCCTTTTCTCTCCCTTTCCCTCCCACCTCATGTCTCTGTTTAATGTTAGTCTTTTTCTCCTGCTCTTCCTCCCTGCTCTGTTCTTAGTTGCTCTCTTTATATCAAAGAAGACATTTGGCATTTGTTTTTTAGGGATTAGCTAGCTTCACTTAGCATAATCTGCTCTAATGCCATCCATTTCCCTGCAAATTCCATGATTTTGTCATTTCTTAGTGCTGCGTAATACTCCATTGTGTATAAATGCCACATTTTTTTTTTATCCATTCATCTATTGAAGGGCATCTGGGTTGGTTCCACAGTCTAGCTATTGTGAATTGTGCTGCTATGAACATCGATGTGGCAGTATCCCTGTAGTACGCTCTTTTAAGGTCTTCAGGGAATAGTCTGAGAAGGGCAATAGCTGGGTCAAATGGTGGTTCCATTCCCAGCTTTCCCAGCATTCCCAGAGATGTACACTTAACACATTCCTCTTGTTATTAACCCCTATAAGGGGACTATAATGATTTAAGGTGTGAACTATGAGGCTTCCTGCGAGTCCTGGCCCATGGCCTGACCTGTTTGCAGCACTATCTTCAACTGCTCCTCAACGCTGCCCATCCTACCTACAGTCTGTAGCCTTTCCAGGCTAGAAGTTCTCAGGGTATCTCCAGCTGTTTTGTGGCTCAATTCTTTCTTTTGTTTATGATGTTTCTTTCTGGAATACCCTCTTCCTCTCAGTCTCCCCCATCTTCTTTTCCAGCAGGCTAACTCCAAATTATTTTTCAGACACCCTCAACTGGATCCTCCTTCTTTCTTAATCTACCACTTTGATCATACCTTCAATATAACCTTGTTAGAGCAACCAGTCAAACTCTCCTAAAAATACATGACCTTGACCAACATATCCTGACTCTATTCAATGTTTTAATTACATACTAGGTTCTGAGATTCTTTTTAAAATTCTATGTTTTAGTATTTGATTTCTTGATATAAACAAATAAGATCTTCAAACAGGCAAGACTAAGCCATTTTGTAAAACATGTAGGCATACTTTAAAAGGAGTAATTATTATTCTGTCTCATTAATTATCAACCATACCTAGGATATTTGCCACATAAATTTTCATTCAATGTAACAACAAATAATGACTGTGAAATCCGTCATTTATGCATTGAAAATGTACAGTGTAAGCAGAATAACTAAGGTTGTCCTTCCACATGAAGGGAGAGCTCTCTTGTGCGTAAAGATTTTTTTCACTTCAATGTGTTATTTCTAGGTCTCTTTGTGACCATAACCCATGGGTTCATGTAAATAGTCAGGGGCTGAACTGAGCAAATCTTTTAGTTGTTTTCAAAGAAGACATGAGATCCAGATTAAATGATTCAAAATTATTATTGGCTTCAAAACCAAGCCCGTTTTCTGTAATCATTAAAGTAAGCACTATCTTATGTTCATGAAAACTAAAAGACATCAAGGCAGACTAATGAATATCAGAGTGTGAGTTTGATAAAAACCAGGCTGCAGCTCAGAAATCTATTTAAAATTCCCTACCTCTGCTTCCTATTCCCCTTTTTATTAGGTGTTTGTGGAGAAATGCTGTCTACACAAAATTCTCAAGGATTTGAGAGTGGGGAAGAAAAATAAGTCAATGATTAGGTGTTCAAAGTTTCTCAAGAAATACTCTGTTTTAACTTTGACCCAATCAACAAACACCACTATTTCTCTTATGCAATAAAGCCCTAACTGGGTATTTGCACAGTCTGTTCTCTCTTTTTCTTCTTCTTCTTAAAATCTTTCTACTTGATAGGGAACTGAACTTTTGAAAACAAAAATTGATAACTATTGGATTGGAATACTTGTACTAAGCAATTGTGACGTTTTCACATGTATATAGAACCCAGAAAGTAGGACTGATGAATCAAACATTCTCAAGATATATAAGGGTGCACAGGTATAAAATTAACAATTTGGGTGTTGCGTACTGATGAGTTCCATATACACAACATTGTTCTCTTTGTCAAACCTCTTCTTTTTAATAATTGTATTCCAGCTTTTGTTTGAAAATTTTTTGTCTTCCATGTAATTCAAGGAGAATTTGAACCCAGGCCTCTAACTCAAGCATTAATTAGTTTCATGAGAATGTTCTACCTTTTGTCCACCTTGGTTGATTTATGATTAAGCATATGGACAAGGTCCTATGAATCAGAATTAATCCTAAAACTCCTATTAACTATTAGGAAAAGTAACAGAATAGTCCAATCATATTATCAACCTTAAAACTATATAAACTTAGGACTTTAAAACTGCTTGCAGCCACCATCCAAACAGAACCATGAATGAAGCCACAGAGATTAGTAAGGGGAAGGGTGTGGTGATTCAAGGCAGATGCAAGAAGAATAGAAGAGTTGATAATGGAAACTGAGCTTCTAGATCTCACCATATCAAAATCTATCCTTGTATTTTTCAGTTACATTATCTTTTATATTAACAAGTATTTGAATTGATTCATTATAATTTGTAACTGAATGAGCTCTTTGAAAGTAAACACCCAACAGAAATGAAAAACAAAATAATCAGATTACCAACTTAAAGTGATATAAAGCTGACATATATTATGCTCCTAGACCTAATCCTATGGATAAACAGAAGGAAGTATTACTTGGTAGCTTATGATATTGTTAGTCACTAAGAATTTTATAAGCCATATAAAATTTTGATGTTTCATTTGGGTTACACCTTAGATTGTACAAAGCTTTCTACATTTAAATTTACTCACATTCATTTTAAGCTGAAAAAAAAAAACTCCTAAAAACATGAACTCTCCACCTCCATAGAGTGTACACATTGATGTGAGTATCTGACAGGTAACACATCATATTTATATTTTGTTTGTAAGAATCCAAGTTACAGCATTTTCTATACATCGGTATTATGATAATTTGATTTTTGACTGGGCTGCTATGCATATTGAAATGTAACATTGATAAGTAAAATAAAAATGGATATATTTGGAGAGGAGAAATGACCAGAACATGAACAAATGAAAATAGAATGACAGTGAATCCTTTTTTTTTTAAAGAGAGAGAATTTTTTAAATTTCTTTTTTTTTTTTTTTTTTTTAGCGGACACAACATCTTTGTTTGTATGTGGTGCTGAGGATAGAACCTGGGCCGCACACATGACAGGCGAGCACGCTACACTTGAGCCACATCCCCAGCTGACAATGAAACCATTTTAACTGTCACTTTTCTTCTACTGAGAATCTCAAATGCCTCTCATCCTGTTCTTTGACAAGTACTGATGTGAAACTTCATTTTTCTAAACTTAAGATGAATGTTAAAGTCAAGAGTTTCACTGTTTTTAAGTATGAAAACAATAATTATTCATTCATTATTTTATTCTTGACTAGTTCTCAGTGTAAGAAATCTTACTTCAACATATTGTAGTGATGCAGGCACATCAATATTAATAGCAGCATAATTCACATTAGCCAAGTGACAGAACCAGCCCAGATGCCTATGGATAGATGAATAGATAAAGAGAGTATGGTATATATACATAATGGAGATTTACTAAGCCATAAAGAAGAATAAAATAATGGCATTTTCTGGTAAATGGTTGATACTGGAGAACATCATGTTAAGTGAGATAAACCATACTCAGAAAGTCAATGGTCAAATGTTTCCCCTCATATGTGAAAGCTAGAACAAAATAAGAGAAAAAGTGGTGGTGGGGGGGGGGGGAAGAGGAGGAACAGGAAAAGAGAAACTGGATTAAAATTGACCAAATTATCCCATGTACACATATAGTATATCACAGTGAATTCATCTTTATGTATAGATATAAAGCACCAATTTAAAAAAACTATAAATATATAAAAGGACGATGAGTACAGTAGAGAAAGGGGAATAAGTGAAGAAAGGAGGAGGAGGGGGTGAGGAAGCATGGGAGACTAAAGTAGAGCAAATGATATCTCCACACATGTATGATTATGTCAGAATGAACCTCACGATTATGTATAACTCTAATGCACTAAAAAAGAACTATTACTTCCCAACAGTTTCTTACTATATTAGTATGTATTCCAATTTCCTTTTACAGAGAAACCACCACAACAAAAATCTATGACTCTATGTATATATTATTGCCATTATAATATCAGTCACTTTAAATCTGGTAAAGTAAAACATAGGAGGAACACAAGAATGGATTCATAAAGAACATGTGGTCAGATTTTTTCCTTGGGCATTTTGCACTGTTGTTTTATCCACTGGGGAGGTCTGGTAGGTAAAAAGATAAAAATAACAACAACAACAACAACAAAAAAGAAAATTAGAAACAATTTTCCCCCAAACTAGTGTCAATCTCACATAAATTTGGTCAATGGACTTCTTGTGGGAGAGACTATGAGAAACAGGAATAAGGCCATCTGAGTTTGGTCCTAGTTTGGTATCCAGAAAAATCTGTGTCAGTCAGTTTTCTGTCACTATAATAAATTATAGGAGGTGATCAATTTATTGAAAGAAAGATTTTATTTTGGTTCATAGTTTTGGAGGTTCCAATCCATGATCAAGTAGCCCCCTTCACTTTGGGGCCTACTGTGAGGCAACACATCAGGGTGGAAGTGAGTGGCAGAGCAAAACTGCTCACCTCATGGCCAGGGAGCCAAGAGAATGAGGAGAGGGCTAGGGTCCCACAATCTCCTTCAAGGACATTGCTCCTATGACCTGAAGACCTCCCACTAGGCCCCACATCCTGGAGACTTTTCCACCTGCCAACAGTGCCACTGTGAAGACCAAACCTTTATCCTGTGGAATTTGGGGATATATTTGAATCCATCAAAAAGTCCCATAGATTTGATACCTACTTAAGTGTTTTGTGAGGGAGCCTGACTAGGAGGGAGTAGTCACAGAATGGAATGCTTGAAATCAGAGGTTTTGGAAGGGAAGCAATGGCTCCTGGTAACAAGGCCCAGAAATTGGTCAGGTTGGTTATGGAAGTTAGAAATGGAAGAAAGCATGAGATTCTTTCTTCCTTCTTTCCTTCCTTTCTTCTTCCTTCCTTTTGTGTGTGTGTGTGTGTGTGTGTGTGTGTGTGTGTGTGTGTGTGTGACAGAGAAAGAGAGAGAGAGAGAGAGAGAGAGAGAGAGAGAGAGAAAGAGATGCTAGAGAATGAACCCAGGGCCTTGTGCATGCTAGGAAACTGCTATACCACTGAGTTATACCCAAACCAAAAAAACATTTTGAAGGTAGGATTACAAAAAAAAAGAACATCCATTAAATAGATCCCCTAATGCAGAGATTGAAATTCCTAAAAATGACCACAACAGAGCTCCAAAATAAGGCAGTGGATGAGAGACTAAACTCTTCATAGTAGTTGGTGAAGAGATGGTAGACATAAGCTTCTAAAGAGCTGGGAAGGGAGAATAAGCAATTGAAAAACCCAAGTCCAACCTATACCATCTTCTGACCTTGAAAGTCTGAGAGGAAAAGCCACTTCTCCTTTGCAGGAAAGAAGAGGTTCAGGAGATTGCCAAGTTTCAATTAAAGTCAGTTATTTTTTTAAGGAATATTTAGAGAGGAGGGTGATAGTATAAATGGATTTATTAATTAAGGAGTTGGAGTTCCAAAAGTTTGGGGGAGGAAGGAAGATAATGAGGTAGATTAGTTAGATTAGTGGAAGAGCTAAGAGCTTCCCTGAAAATGAACAGCATGATGATAACAGATCAATATCTACCATTGAGTTTCTGAACACAGAGATGTGAGACATGATGGTAGAAATAGCAGCAAAGGTGTTTGGGTGAAGTTCTTACCAATGAGACATCTAGCTGATCAACATCAGAGGGCTATAAAAACTTAGCCTCAATTGTCATGCACTCCTGGTATCTTCCAGTGGGGATCTCTCTTTAAGTCTCCTCAACTTCCTGAATTCATAATATGCCTTTGTTCCTAGATTATTTGAACTAAAGTTTGTAACATTGATTTTTAATCCTACCAAGGTTTATAATGTGCAGTATCAAAGAACTCCCAATAAGGCAATTGCTTCTGTCACTTTAAAGACAGCTGGAGTTCGTTTAAAATTTAGGTTGCTGCATTCAGCATGACAGTCCTCCTTAGCACTTTTATGAGAGAAGGGGGTGCATACATTTAATACCAAATCTGCAGAGATAAAATCTCTACCACAGAAATGCAGAGCTATTTCAAGAGAGGACTAATCAGAACAGAATTCCATTTTCACTCTTTGGACAGACACTTCTAATAAAGATAGTTAAAATCTGCTCAAAGGGTCCAGGTTTGACTCACCCACCCTAGTTAATCAGCAACATAGACTGAACATCAAGTACCTAGACATCAGTAACCAAGGAACAACTGACCAGAGGGGACATTCTGCCTTCAGTATTTACATTCCACCCTTGCTGGCATTCAAGTTTCCATCTCCGAGGGCAAAACCTTCTAGAAGATATTTCCCCTGCTACCTCAAAATTGAATGAATGACAAAAGTTTTATTCTTAGTTGACTCTAGATGTATGATGTCCTCTCTCGCTTATCTACAAAGTAGAAACAACATCAGTGAAGCAAAATGAGAATTTAGAAGTTAATTTTCTGCAGTATGTTTGAAATTGGTTACAAAAGGGAAGCTCTAGAAGCAAGGCCATGTCTTTCTGGGCACCAGTTGTAGCATGAGGACAGATCTTCTGGGGTGGTTTCTATGAGGTAAAACTTAAGACATTTTCAGCTAGACTTTAAGAATTTTTTATTTCAACGTGCTTGCATTTTCCTTGAATAGATGAAAAGGAAGCTGATTTTTTTCCAGTGCTTTTCTACTTTTCAAATATATTCTACAATAAAAAGTAGAAATTAGAGGTTTAAAGTCAATCATCTTTTCTCATAATGTGGCAAGGTTTTTATTTGCCCAATGCTTACAATCAATTTTATCTTTTTACTGCAAATTAAAGAGCTTCCATTTTAAATGGAAAAAAGGTTAGAAATTATAATAGGTGGCCCAAGGTTTATTTGTATCTCTTGTTTCTTGTTGTCCACCATCACCATAATTAAAATTTTCTTTCTCTGATGAATTATTGATTTCAAGGCACTAACATCAATAAACTCATTTGATTCTTAAAGTGATTCCCCCAGGTTGGAAAGGCTGGGATTGTTAAAAAAAAAAAATCCCTTTAATAAAGTGGAAGAAACTGATTTATTTTAAATGTTTAAAAGATTTAACACTTCCAAATGTTAAAACTGAAACTCCGATTATCTAAATTTAAAACTAGGACTCTATACTAAGTTACTTGACTTTCTCATGATAATGTCTAACTCCACTTTTTTTTTATTTCAGCAAATATAATATTCAATAATATGTATTCTTTGCATCTTTTATTCTAAAAAGCCTGAAGCTTAGATTAATACTGTATTAGTTTCCTGAGGCTGCAGTAACAAATTTTCACAAACCCAGTGGCTTAAAACCACATAAATTTATTCTCTCATAATTCTGGAAGCGAGAAGTCCAACATGAAGGTGTTGGGAGCCTGCGCTCCCTCTGAAGGCTTTTGGGGAAATTCTCTTATGTCCTCCAGCTACTGCTGACTCTCTGCATTCGATATGTCTGCTCCTTTGTGTCTCTGTTTCCTACTTCACATGGCCTTCTTTGTGTCTTCTCCTTACTCTTCTTATAAGGATGTAGATCATTGAATTTAAAACTCACTCTCATCCCCAATGACCACTTCATCTCCAGATTCTTAATTTAATTACATCTGCAAAGACTCTTTTTTGAAATAAAGTCACATTCATAGCATCCAAGACAAGGCCTTATCTCTGGTGGGGGGGTGTCACCATTTAACTCAATTTTGGTGTTGATTCTTGAATAATATTAAGACAGAAAGTACAGTGTTCTTATATAATAGCAGACAGTATTAATTCAAAAATTTTAAATAAATAACATAGTACCCATTTTGATAATCACTTGGAATCTGGGTAAATAGAAGATGTAAGCTACTCCCCAAGTTATTTTAAATCCCTTAAGTACTTTTCAGTTAATAAGCATACAAAATTTGTCAGCTAGTATTAAAATAGTGGTTTTTAGAAAGCAGAAATAACATGCTTCCAGTAGTTGCTGCTAAGGAACTACTACCTGAACCAGTGTTCTCGTTCCTCAGGTCACAGAGTCAGGATATTTAGTAGACATGACCTCTGTTCACCAATAACTAGTTTTCCTGTCCTGCTGGGTATGTAAGAAAAATATACAACCCCACTTCCTAGAAGCTAGATATAGTGGGAGATGATAGAAAAAATTTTAATTATTGGCACCCACTTTTCTCTGTGATAGCTATTGGAAACCTAGTTGCTAGCGGGGATAGCACTGGACCCTCAAGTGAAGACAATTCAGCAGACCTGAATGTTTTCTAAGAGCATAGTGGGCTTTGAATGAGAGAGAAATGAATCTTTTTGCTGTAAGCTACTGAAATTGTGAGTCCTTTGTAGAGCCGAGCCTAGTCTGGGCTGACTTTAACAGTTATCTAAACTAGGAGAGAAGGCTGCCATAACAAACACTAAAACATGGAAGTGGCTTCAGGGTTTATCAAACAAGGGTGGGGTTGGTGAATGGTCACTCCCAGTGGAGACTATAAAATGGATATCAGTCACATGTGGTGGCAGACCATTTGGTAATATTACCACCTATGATAATTTATAAGACATCTTTTGCAAGATAAACACATTGTTCTAGTAAATTAGAGTGTCTGCTAACGATTTTGGGAGCAATTGGCAAGGTCTGATAAAAAGGAAAAACAATTTGTTCCGAAATAGTAGGCTCTCTATTCACCTCACTGATTATTTCTTTTACTGAGAAGAAGCATTTTAGTATGAATCTATCCCATTTATTGATTCTTGATATTAATTCTTGCACTATAGGAGTCTTTTTGAGGAAGTTGGGCCTAATCCCACATGATGGAGATTTCGGCCTAGTTTTTCTTCTAATATACACAGTTGTCTCTGGTTTAATTCGTAGGTCCTTGATCCACTTTGAGTTGAGTTTTGTGCATAGTGAGAGATAAGGGTTTAATTTCATTTTGTTGCATATGGATTTCCAATTTCCCCAGCAGCATGTGTTGAAGAGGTTATCTTTTCTCCAATGTATGCTTTTGACATCATTTTCAAATATAAGATAACTATAATTAAGTGGGTTAGTCTCTGTGTCTTCTGTTCTGTACCATTGATCTACCTGTCTATTTTGGTGCCAATACCATGCTGTTTTATTACTATTGTTCTGTAGTATAGTTTAAGGTCTGGTATAATGATGCTACCTGCTTCAGTCATCTTGCTAAGGATTGCTTTAGCTATTCTAGGTCTCTTATTTTTTTCAGATGAATTTTGTTGGGATTTTGATTGGAATTACATTAAATCTGTATAGTGCTTTAGGTAGTATGGTCATTTTGACAATATTAATTCTGCCTATCCAAGAACAAAGTAGATCTTTTCATCTTCTAAGGTCTTCTACTAATTGGGACCAAATTTTTTACCACATGCAAGTCATAGAGAGCACTAATCTCTAAAATATATAAAGAACTCAAAAATCTTCACACACACACACACACAAAACATATAACCCAATCAATAAATGGACCAAAGAACTGAACAGACACTTCTCAGAAGAGGATATACAATCAATCAACAAATATATGAAAAAAATGTTCAGTATCTCTAGCAATTAGAGAAATGCAAATCAAAATTACTCTAAGATTTCATCTCACTCCAGTCAGAATGGCAGCTATTAAGAATACAAAGAACAATAAGTGTTGGCAAGGATGTGGGTGAAAAGGCACACTCACACATTGCTGGTGGGACTGCAAATTGGCACAGCCAATATGGAAAGCAGTATGAAGAATCCTTGGAAAACTAGGAATGGAACCACTATTTGACCCAGCTATCCCTCTCCTTGGTGTCTAACCAAAAGACTTAAAAACAGCATACTACAGGGACACAGCCACATCAATGTTTATAGCAGCACAATTCCCAATAGCTAAACTGTGGATCCAACCTAGATGCCCTTCAGTAGATGATTGGATGAAGGAAAAAGTGGTATATATATACAACAGAAGATAACTCAGTATTAAAAGAGAATAAAATCATGGCATTTTCAGGTAAATGGATGAAGCTAGAGAATATAATGGTAAGTGAAATTAGCCAATCCCCCCCCAAAAAAAAATGCCAAATGATTTCTCTGATTTAAGGATGCTGGTCCATAATATGCTGGGAATCAGGGGGATTAAATGAACTCTCGATATGGCAAAGGGGAAAAAGAGAGGGAGAGCAAAAGAGGGGTACAAGAATAGGAAAGACGGTAGAATGTAATGCTCATCATTACCCTAAGTACATGTAAGGAGACACGAAGGATGTGACTCTACTTTGTGTACAACCAAAAATTTGAAAAATTGTGCTCTATATGTGTAATATGAATTGTAATGCATTCTACTGTCATATATAACAGATCAAAATTTTAAAAAGAGAGAAGAAAAAGAGTTCATGTCTGTAAATTATAGACTGGTTAGTAATCTGAATTAAACAGAAATAGAAGTATACAATGGGAAACCAGCCAGGTTAGAAAAAGGAACTGCATCTCAGCTAAAAAATCAGTGAAAGATAAAACTGAGATGTGCCTTTGGCAAAGCAGGAACACGAAATAAAAGTCTTAAGGGAAAGATCAAATCAAGAGGGTGGCTATCACATGGTGTTAAAACCTAGGAATGGGTTAAAATGTCTCAGAATATAGATACAATTAAAGTTAGAGCACCCCAATCATCCTTTCATTTGGGTAAAAATGGCTAAAGAGGCCAGCTGTGTACCTCTTCCACTGATCATCAACAGTCTTAGACAAGCAAATGCAAATAAGGAAAAAGAGAAGAGAGAGAAGGAAATGGGAGTGGGGGTGGGGGGCAGGCAAAGAATATTTGAGAAACCAAATCTTAAAAAAAAAAAAAGTGGCACTGAATTTGTACTTGGAGCTGAGCAGAAGGGAATAGGTTAGAAGTCTATAAACTTTTGAGAGAATTTCACTGCCAGAGGAAGCCTATGTCTGGATGTAAAGGATGGTGACTATCTGTGACATAAAATCACTTTGGGTACCTAACCTCTCTCAGTCATGAAATGGACTCAGAAAACAGCTTATTTTTCAAGAAAGACTTCTACCTAATGTCTATTACAGATGTTACAAAGGAGTATAGGGATGAATTGAGCCTTCTGGACAGTGGAGCAAGGCATCACCAAGAATGGTAGGCTGGGATTCTCCTCCCAGGGAAGAGAAGTGATTCCTACCCAGCCATTAGGGGTTCTCTGAACCCTAGTCCAGCAGCTTGTCTAAACCATCTCTCCTCTGTGACTGTGAGTTTCATTGTCATGCTTATTCCTTTGCAATACGTTGATTGTAAGGGGAAATAATAACTTGCTTTACGTTTACATGTCTCCATACCAAGAGGAGCTACCTTCATATCTGACTTCTAGGCACCATGCCAAAATCCTAGACTTTGTTCTGGTTGAGGAGTGTGGAAGAGATTCTTGGATTATCTCTTTTTCAGAGGGGATGAAGGTAGGATTGAGAAAGAAGGAAGGAAAAAATAGTTAGTAATCAGAAGAGACCTCTAGCAAACTTTATAACTATTTATCAATATCAATGCCTCCTCCTTCCAGGTTCCCAAGATAATTCTATTCCCCTCCAGAAATTAAAGGAGAAATGATAAGTGTAAGTCCTGAGTAGAAGTGTTTAATTGCAAGTACCTGACCTTCTAACTCCTATTACCTACTGTGACAATTTTGGAAACTTATATTAATAAACAGGTGCCACGCTAAGTAACCAAGTGGAGGAGCCACTGCTGCATAAAGTCCCCAGACCCATATAGGAATGATAAAAATGAGAAATCACACCTGCCCTGAGTCACTGCTATTTCTTTCTCTGTTACTGTAACTTAACTTAGCCCATCTTGACTAACCCAGGATGAATACTAAAATTGGAATAAATATGGGCCCAAATTTTCTAGCTTCATGTGAATAGTGAAGTTATTTTCTAAGGAAGTATTATATTTTTAAAAGAAATTATATAACAGACAACCTAAAAAATTATAGTTTTAACCTGATACACAATATGGTATGTTATTTTATATCTCATTAATCTTTCCTTCAACAAAATACATTAAGAGCATTCAAATAGTTTAATTTTTAAAAGGACAATTGCATTCTAAATTCTTTTAATAAGTAGTCAACCTCCTCAAAAAGAGAGAGAATGAAAAACCCCATAGTAAGAATAATCTTTTCAAGTGATTTTTTTTAAATGACCATGCTTGAAACTTTAATGCCATTAAAGTCTGTTTTTCAGCATGAATCCATCTACCTCAAACCCCAGGCATTTTACTTGATCTGGTGAGTGAAAAAGTTCTGTACACCAAGAAAATTACTTAGCTATAAAATATGTGAGAAATACTTTGACAGTTCTTCCCATCGTTTTTCCCCCTAGCTATATAATGCATTTCTTCTCCTCCCCAACTCTGCTGTCACTTTGAAAACCATCCAATAAATTGGTCATACCTATCATAGTTACCCGAAGGCAAAAAAAAGGAGAAAAAAAAAAAGAGAGAGAGAGAGGGGGGGGGAGAGAGATTATCTCATGAATTAAGATTAAGGTACTTTTCTTTAAAGCCACATTAACATTCTCCAAGGCCAAATAAAAATTGCAGAATTATCTCCTTCCTAATGGAACTGAATCAAATTCCCTGCAAATTCATTGTCGTCAGAATGTCGTATTGCCAAAAAGAATAGATTCCACGGAGTCTTTTGTCAACAAAACTCCCCACGATATTGTTTGTTACAGATGGTCTATCTGTCACTGTCAGCTCAAGCTAAGAGTTTAGGCAATTATCCTTTAGCTTATCGATGGGCATAATCAATGGTACCTTTTTACTTACAGCTGTATTTTCAGGCAATTCACCTATGGGACCACCATTAGGTACCTGCTAATAAAGGTTTGTGAGACCTGCCAGCGGTAAACCAAGTGGGCTCCCAGCAGAAGAGTATTTACATCTTTAAGGACAGCCTAATCTTGAAGGCTCACATATGGATCACAAATGTCCAGGCGTGCATGTGTGTCCCAGGCCTAGCGTGGACCATACAGAATCACGTCCCAGTCCTTTGATTATGTACTGTCTTGTCCCTGTCTGGATGACTTTTCAGAAGCTGACAGAGCTTTTACAATTTAATTGGTGTTGACACCTTTTGAAGCCATGCCTTGAGGCAGTGAGGGTCATTGTCTGCTTTCTCTGTTTCTGTCCAATGCCTCCACTTGGCTACCTCACAGCCTGTGGTGCCTGGCTGGCCCCTGCACTTTTTATTCTTGTTCATACTTGTTCTGGGTCCTGTTACAAGAGCCCTTGTTAAACGCCCAGCAGGCAGCAGTGAATGGAGATTTTGACTATGTGGGATTTGAGGCCTCTGGCAATAATGGAGAATAAAATAAATATAAAAGTATCCCTGTCGAGGACTGTGTTGTTATCACCAAAGATTTATTCCAGAGGACCTCAGACCTGAGTTAGTTTCTGTGCATGCTTGTGGCAGCAGGCCTTACAATTAGGTTTCTGCTTTTCCTTCTTAGCGTTCTCAAACTATGGCTTTTTCTCTATCATTGCTTCCAGTGTGGTATCTTCTTCCTTCTTTTAGCAAGACACTTTCATTGCCATTGTAGGGAAATCATTAGGAATGTGACTCAGAATCCAAACTTGCAATCTCAAGTTCAGGAAAGAGTGACCTGTACACTGTTTTTGAGGTTCCATTATGCAAAGGATGTCTCCCCCCACCACAGTTATGTTCATAGACAACTTAGTTCTTAGGTCCCAAGGAGTGAGCAGGGTGAGTAGCTGTCAATTTTCACAGACCTTTGCTCAACTTGCTATATTCTTGAAAAAAAAATCAAGATTTTGCAGAGTCAGAGTAATTAACAGCCTATAAACTTTCACACTATGAAGAAAATTGTTTGATCACAAGCCTCATTAAAAGTATTCTTCCTGTGTAACTGTTAAAATTTCTCAAAAGGATTTCGTTTCACCTTACTTGACCATCAAATTTATATAGTCTACTGTGAATATAATAAACCAGATGTTTGAATTCCTAAAAATAGACTTAAAAAATGACCATTGCATTCTATACCACATTGCTATTCTACAAGATAAAATACATCAGAGAGACCAAGTGCATTCTGAATATATTTGCGTGGATGATTATACAAAATAACATGGGTTAAATAAAACATATCAGTGCATGCTCATATTTATACATAAACCTACCCAATTTCTAGGTTATTATAATAATCAAGCCATAAACAAATAAAATATGAATATTATCAGTAAGAATTTTCCAGTGAACTACATAACAAATTTTTTTTCAAATATGAACACATTATTAAAAATTATACAAGGCTTATTTTTCCGACACAAGATTGAGGTAAACATCCTTCGTTTCAACACAAATTAATTAACCTTTCTCAAAACTAAAGAGACAGCGTTAAAAAAACAAAAAGCAAAAAACAGAATCAAAACAGAGGATGGCTTACGTGGATGAAGAGATAATTGAAGAGTGAGTTCATTATTCCATCTTTGAAAAGTACTTATGAAATAAAGATAACCTATTATTCTCCCAATGTACCAATGCTACGGAAAGATGAAAGTATTTCCACTTATATTTAGTAACAAGGAGCAAAATTAAAAACAATTATGAAAGATGCAAACAGTGTTAGCATTTGCAGGGCTGAAAGAGGACCTGTGACTCAGGGTTGTAGCCCTCTGCTATGTATCAGGTATGGGAGACAGGAAAAAACTTTCTTTTGGAGTTTATGTCAAGGATCAGGGTTCCCATTGCCCACTCTGCTACTTATAAGTCCTATGACTTGAGGAAATTATTCATCTTTTCTGTGACTCAGTTTCTTCATCTGTAAAATAGAAATATCAACTTTACTATGGTATTGTGAGTAAAAAATAGACACGCCTGAATCCATTATATATCATTAGATTCTTGTTTTTAATTTGGGTACTAAAGTCTTTGTTTATTGCTGTTTTGAGATGGGAAACAACATTTTTAGCTTTTGTATCACAAAAGCATCCATGTGTCCTGGGATTACAACTTTAAAACATGCACCACCATGGCCGGTTTATCCTTCTTGGAGATTTGAGGAAAATATTGGGTCACCCATCAGGAAACAGATTCTGGATTAGACATTGATGGTTCAATATTTGGGGAAAAATTTTAGGCATTGCTTCAGAGGTATAACTATAAAACCTTGTCATGAGGAAACTTACATGAACATACAAGGGATCTCCAGAAAAGAAAAGGGTTTTTTAAAGGGCAGATATACAATTATGAATAACATAAAATACTTATGGGTAAATTGAGAGAAATTTTCCATATCTGGGGGAGTAGAATAATGAAGAAAAAATCTAGCCAATAGGAGTCTTTTTTACTCTAAATTCCAGGCTAAATAGTAGTTTGGTAATTTTTTTTCATTATATGTTATACTATATATTTTATTATTTATATTATATAAATTGATCTTATTCCTTGGAACTCCTATTTCCATGTCCTGTAGTTGAGTATATTAAGACTAATAAAACATATTTTATGACCTTGAGCTTACACTCTAGTAAGCACCTTCACCCTGTTCAACACTACTGAATCGAAGGCACATAGATATCTATGAAAATCACCATGACACTTATTGACTATATTTGATTATTCATTATTCTCCTCACTAGCTCTGATGTCCATGGAGAGCAGAAAACAAGTTTTATTCATTTTTGCCTCTCAAGTATGTTAACAGTGCTTATTATAAAGTGAGTACTCAATAAGTGTATGAATAAATGAATGAATGGAAGAGTCATCCTTACATGACTCCACAGTTACTACTTGAAGTGACTCAGGGACTGGGAAGGCATTGTAAGTTTTCAGGTCTCAGGGACACATCCCCTACCAACACTGAACTGGCTTCTGCTGGTTATGTCCACATTGGAGATATTTCTTGCATCTTTTTTATTTTATTTTATTTTTACATTCAGCAATTTATTACTGGTCAGTAGATAAAATGGCATCAGGAATCTTGCACTTTTGTTCTCTACCCTATCCTCAGCACCTAGCCAAGTGCCATGTTAGAGGAGCTAAAGCAATGTGCTAATAAATAAAATGACTACAATAGTACACAAACACTTCAGACCATATTTTAGAAGAAGAATCAGAAAGAGTTCAATTGAGGGTATGTAGAGTTTGAGATAAAAGCAGGAAAATCAAGTGAAGATACCCAACAAGCTGCTATAAGGTTGGTTCTGGAACTGAAAAAAAGATCAGAGTTGAAGCCTCCAGTGTATAAAACTGAGAATCATCTGCTCAGCTCAGCTCAGCTCAGGATCTCACCCACAGCAGACAATAAATAAGTGTTTGTTGAAAAGTTGCTGAAGTCAGAACTTCTTGGGAGAAAGGCATCAGGAAAATAAAGAAAGTATTTTATTCCATACTATCCTATCTTTCTTCATTACTGTAAAAAAAAAATCCCAAAAGTCCAGAGTATTAAGAATCAAAAATAAATAAATAAACAGAAAATGTGAAAGTTTGCCTTTCAACATAATTAATCGAGATAATTTAAATAGACAGTGTGGGCAGTCCATTTTTAATATTTTTAAAAATTTGGTCAAAGGACTTTATTTTTGAAATAATCACCGGTTGTAATGAGAGCTTTGCTTAATTTTTTTTAAATCACCTTCTAGTTGTGATTGTTCAATCCTGTATGAATACAGAGGCCATTAGAATTTAAAGTGCTGGAAAAGGCTTATATCATTTCTGTAAGATTTTTATTCCTCCCTTTCGATACCTTTATAGATAGTCGAAACAAGAAATGTCTTTTCATTTTACTTTTGCAATATTGTACTGGAATACTATAAAATCATAGAGCAAGAAAGCAAGAAGGAAACAAAAATTGCTTTGTCAAATGTCCTCATTTTACAGAGAAAATAATTAAGCAAAGGGAAGAAAATAATCATTTTTGCCAATTTTTCAGTGTATTTTCTCTCTGGGAACCATCTCAAGTACCTCAATAGATTTTCCCTTTAAATTTTTAAATTTTTTTTGGCTGTAGATGGACACAATACCTTAATTTTGTTTATTTAGGTTTTTTTTTAATGTGGTGCTGAGGATTGAACCCAGTGCCTCATGCATACTAGGCAAGTGCTCTACCACTGAGCCACAACCCGAGCCCCTATCTTTAGTTTTTAAAAAACCTTGGAGCTTTGTAGTCTATGTACATCTCTTAAAAGCCACTGGGCATTGTGCATTCCTGGTGAACTATACCCTGTTCTTTAGGAAAAGCCACAAGTTGTGACTTAATCAATGAGCCACTTTAGTCTATTTCAAAAGATGGCAATGTACTTAAAGAGAAGTTCAAAGTACTAATTACTCGTAGAATAATTATATTTAGCTCTTGATTTTGGGAACATAATTTTGTTGTTGTTGTTTTAGAAATATATCCAGCAGAATATTAGACACCACAGTATCTTTTCATGATTGGTATAAATAACAAGAATAAAAATTTTATTTAAGAGTGTACTGTTATAATGTGCTCAGCTAATGGGAGCCATACATCCACTCTTAACAACAGCAACAACAATAACAAAAAAAAAAAAAAAAAAAAAAACCTCTAGAAATAACTGGGAAATATTATAAAATGTGTGGGTTTTTTTTTTTTTTTTTTTGGAAAATGTCAACATTGACTCTACTACCTAAATAAAGTTAGAATATCAGCTGGAGGTAATCCAAGTTATTCTTAGTGATATCTGAAAAGACTTAGTCTCACAATTACTGTGAAGAATGTAGGACTGTCTATCAAGAGAGGGGACAAAGAACATTCTCTTCTGTCAAATCAACATCATCCAAGGCACCTCCAATATCCTGGAGATCAATCAGCAAGCTAGATGAATATGCAGTGCGCACCTTTGTCTCCGTGAAACTTTCGCTTAACTTCTCCAGCCCATTTTTTTTATTTTTAAAATGAGATTATTAATAGTAACTTCTTCATAATATTGTCATGGATAATTAATAAACATAGCTTTTTAAACAGTGTCAATATGACAGCTTTAATTATCATCATTACTGTTCTTTATTAAGCATCAGTTATGTAGAAGGCACTGAGGTTCTGCGATTTAATAATATAGCTAAAATAGTGTAAGTAGTATCTTTGACTTAAAAATTTTAAAAAGGCAATAAAAAAATCCTAGAGTTTATCTAGGAAGAAGAGTCTTCTGATTTTTGGAAAATTAATAAATTCAATGCAAGACATTTATTTTATGAAAACTTAGCTTTAAAAATACAGATTTAGAGAAGTTAATGCCTCACACTGAGCTACAGTAGTTTTTGAAGTTTCTGAAGGAAAGAAGAGCCAAAGATGGATATGAAAAATAACACTGAGCTATTGTTTCATAATGAATTGGTTATTTGCAGGCTATCATCATTTTATTTTTTATTTTCAAGAAGAGAATTTACTGAAACTGAAGTTCCACTAGTAATAAAGAAGTCTTATTTTTTGATTGGTATAGAATATAAGACATTTTATCTTCTATAGAATTTGAAATTTTGTAATTATTGGCCTATATTTCTCTTTTAATTGTAATAATATATGTGTTTAAGTAACCAACACAAGCCAGCATAGTGGTGATTCCTATAATCTCAGCAACTTTAGAGGCTGAGACAGCAAGATCCCAAATTTGAGGTCACCCTGGCCAACTTAGTGAGACCCTGTCTCAAGATAAAATTACAAAAGTACTGGGTATGTAGTTCAGTAGTAGAGCATCCCTGGATTCAATATCCAGTACTGCAATGAATGAATGAATGAATAGTCAATACTTCCAGAAATAAATCATGATTTCTCATTTAAAAGGGATTACAGTTTGTAGCCATAATAATAACAGATATACAAATATATTAAACATAAGTATAATAACATAATAATAATGCTCAGACAACCTATGGTATTAGAGCAGGGGGAGGACTGGGTTTGCCACTACTTCCAGAAAGACATTGCCTCCAGAAAAGCAAATTAGACAGTGTCCATGGTATATTACTAAACTCTCAGCCACAATTATAAAACAAATGGGTATTGAATACTTAATGTTCCTAGACACATATCTGTAAATCAAATAAAGACTCTGATTTCATGGAGTTACATTCTAGTAAAGATACACACACACACACACACACACACACACACATCATGTCTGGTGAACATAATTGCTAAAAAGAAAAATAAAGCAGAACAAGAGATAAGAGAATGGAGAACCATGGAGAGAGAGAAGCAGGCGATGTTCTAGATGGGTTGTCCAGTAAAGATGTCCATAAGGAGGTAACATTTGCAGAAAAACCTGGAGTAAATGAGGAAGAAGCCCTGTGAATATTGGGGTATGGGAGTCCTAAGCAGAGCAAGGACAAAGGCCCCAAGAAGGAGAGCCTTTGTACATATGAGGAACCGTAGGTCAGTGGAAAAGAAGCAGAGTGGTCATTTGGACAGGGACTAAGAGGATCAGGTCCAACAGGGCTCTGGAAACCATGAAAAAGACATGGGATTTATTCCAAATGCAATGGGAGCCATTGAGGGTCTTGAAATAGAAGAATGACATTATCTGACTTCTGTTTTAGAAGTTATTATTCTAGCTACTATGAAAAGAATAAGTTGTACAGAGCAAGTGTGGAAACAGTGGGACCAATTAAGAAGCTATTGGAACACTATTGTAATCGTCCAGGTGAGGACAATAGTGGCTTGAGTTTCTCTGCCATTAAGAGGTCAGAAAGATGAGGAAGACTAAGCAAAGTTGACTGAGAACAGCTGTCTTGTGCTGCCGAATGGGCTCAATGCAATGAGGACCTAGAAGTGACTTTAGGATTTGCAAAAATCATTGGTGACACTGGCTAACTTCAGTATCAGTAGCCATGATAAGGACAACCAAATGCTTATGCCAGCCATTTGTTTTGTTCTCAGCACCCCTGAATTCAATATCCAGTACTGCAATGAATGAATAAAAATCATTAAAAATATAAAAATCATTAAAAAAAAAATCCAGAGCAGACCATAACAAAAGTTCTTACTTTTGTTATGGTCTGCTCTGGATTGAGTGGGCTAGGGTTAGACAATTTACATTTCCCAGATTCTTTCGCCAATGGAGTCTCTGTTAGTGTCTGCAAGTAGGACAGCACTGATCAGGAGACTGGAGGCGAGATAAGCTCCTTATTCCTGACTCAGGTACTTGTTGCAATTGCTGACAGTTGCCGGAGGTTGCTGTGGCAACACTGAAGGTAGGATGAAAAGACAAAAATCTCATTAAGGGTTTCAGCCTTCCTGGAAGCAGCATCTCTTTAATGAATGCAGAACTGACAGGGGCAGACCTTTCAGCAACAGGTGTAAATACCTGGGTTCTGGCACTGGAGAGTCAGCACTTCTTTTTCTTTTTATTAATAACTTCAGAATTCTCCTTCCCCCTTTTGTTCTTTCAGATATTTCAGCACCTTCATTAACCAATTCTGTACATTAAATTCCCTCTGGTTGACATATGTGAGTGGTTCCTGATTTTCTGTCTGGATCTTGAAATCTTTATTAACTTTTTAACCATATTCCAGACTATGTGCTAAGAGAGTATCTAGTAGCAACATTATAATCTCCAATGTTGTCCATGTAGAATTTGAATCCTAAAGAGCTGAATTAACTTGCCTAAAGTCACATAGCCGGCAAGAGAAGAAATGAGAACTTGTACTAAATTTTTCTTGACTCTCAAGTCTTTGTTCTCGATGAACATTTGATATTTTGCCAAAAGGGAAAATTTGGTTGATTTGCTTCTTTGAGTCGATTGAAACTTTCAGTACCTTACAGGAGGAAAATATTTAGTAATGAACTACTCATCAATTCAGAATTGGAGAATCCTATCTACACTGTAGTTTAAGAGTCCTCTCCATGTTGTTGTCAGGTGATTGCTTTGTTTTGAATACTTATAAGATTAGGGTGTTAGTAATCTAACCTTTCAGCACATTTTTACTTTGGGACATTTCAAATTACTAGAAACTTCATCATGACAACATCTGTGCGTATCCATTTTTCCTACTGAGAAAAAAAAATAGTGGCTTTTAGGTCATCATGGCACTGTATACCTTGTGATTTTTAAATTCTTGCCATAGCTAATAGATTGCTGCTTCAACCAAATAACAGCTATGTTATCCAGACAGCTAGATAATATGATAGAAGAACTCCATCCAATAAATATAGTTTTACTGGATATTAAGTGAACTGATGAAATCCTTTCCTTCCTCAAGTTTAAATATGCAATAGATGTGACAAACAGTTTGGTGGGTAGAAGTTTTAGGAAGAACAATAGAAGGTATTAGTTTGAATATAACAGAATAAATTAAGCATAAGGAAAAGTTATGATGCAGTGCATGCAATGACTACACAAATATGGAAAGAAAAGTAAAGATATTGTTGGATAACAGCAGTGGAAGTAGAGATTGAGATTTGCTAAATCACCCTAAGAATTGGGATCAATTACTCCTTGATTCTTAGAGATGGGAAGATTAGGTCCTATCAGTATTGTGTATCTAGGAAGAAGATTCAATCCTTCATGAAACTTGACTATGCAACTGTGATTGTAACCAGAAAACAATTCTGTGATTATTGAAATTTTCCCACCTAATCTTGTTTCCTTTCTCATGAACCATCAGTTATTTCCATTTCCTGAGGAAGTCTCTGTTCTTTGAATCTCAAAGAACCAAAAAAAAAAAAAAAAAACAAACACCCAACAACAACAAAAGAACTTTAAATAATGCAGAAATTGTCTTATCTAAGAGCTCCACAAGTAGTTAAATAGAGCTAGATACCCTTCTTAGTTTTTTGTCATATTAAACATCACATAGCACATATTTGTACTTTGTAGAATCAGATTTCCAGCCTTTTCACCATTTGGTTGAACTATAATGTGTAAATGTTATTCTTGAAATACAAAATTTGATGGGAATATTTTTTTTAAAAAGTTACTGAGTATTTCCTTCTTATACCTCTTTTTCCTTCTCTTCTTCAGACGCCATTCTGCAAGATGAGCCCCATTCTATGTTTAACCAGGGTGGCTTATGTGATGAATATCATATATCAGGAGTATTGATAAATCACAGAGTGTACATTTAAAAAAAAACTCCAGCTTTAGCTTTGGGCTGGCACCTTTTCTCCCTCTTTCTAAATCCAGCTGTCAGATTGTGAGGACATTCATATCATTCATGGAGAGTTAAACCTTTGGGTAAGGAATGATCGAAGTGCTGGCCAATATCTTGATGGCTTCCTTATGAGCAACCTTGAGCCAGAACCACACAGATAAGCATCATGTGGGTTTCTGATTCTTAGCAATTCTTTTAGAAACTCTTATTTATGGTTTTAAGCTGCTAAATTTGGGGGCAATTTTCATGCATCAGTAAACTAATTCAGCTTCCATAATACATTAGTGTTGCATTCTCCCTTAACCTCTCTAAATTCCATCTCAACTCTTCCTCTGGTTATTATTTAAATACTGACATTCAGTAGAAATACTACTCTCACAAGTAAGTGGAACAATATACCATGTTCATAGATTGGAATAATTAATATAGTTGAAATGGACATACTATGTAGAGTCAATGCAATCATTCCAAAATTCCAGTGGCATTTTTCAAAGCCATATGAAAAAAAATTCTGAAAATTCATGTGAAAGCAATAATGACCTTGAATAACCAAAGAAATCATAAGCAAGAAGATAAATCTGGAGGTAGACACTACTTGACTTCAAATTATATTCAGAATTGTGGTAATCAAAACAATATTGTACTGGAATAAAAAGAAGACATAGACAAATGGAGCAGAATAGAGACCCCAGAAACAAATCCATGCATTTATAACCAACTGATTTTCAAAAAAATATAATGTGCCAATAACATATAGTGGAGAAATAACAGTTACTTCAGTAAATAGTGCCAGGAAAACTGGATTTCCACATGCAGAAGAATGAAAGTAGATCCCTACCTAACTGCATATAAGAATGAACTCAATGTGTCCTAAAGACTTCAATGTTAACAGCTGAAATTCTAAAACCACTAGAAGAAAACATAAAGGAAAACTTTAAAACATTTAATATGGGTAATGATCTTTTTTAGATATGATCCCAAAAAGCACATCAGAAAAAGGAAATATAGACAAAGGGGATTGCACCAAAGTAAAAAGGTGCACAGAAAAGGAAACATTCAACAGAATGTAGAGATCACCATAATATGGGAGAAAAGATTTCAAACCATATACCTGACAATGTGTTAATATCCAAAATACGTTTACAACATAGCAAAAACAAAACAAAACAAAAACAAACAACCCACCCCCCAACTCACACACAATTTAAAAATGGGCAAAGGATTTGAATATACATTTCTTGAAAGAAGGTATACAGATGTCCAACAAGTATATGAAAAAATTTTCAACATCACTAACCATTAAAATCACAATGAGACACCACTTCATACCTATTTGTCTAATATCAAAAAGGCAAAAGGTAAGCGTTGGTGAGGATGTGGATAAAACGAAATGCTTGCTCACTGTTGATGGAAATGTAAAGTAGTATAACCATCATGGAAAATTCTTAAATGTATTAACATTATCAAAAATGGAAACATGGTTTGTGTAGCAGGTTTTGTTCTTATCGGCTTATTTTTACATTAGCTTTCATATTGGAAAAATTCCAAGAAAATATGTACTTTTTATAAAGGAAAATATTTAGGCAGAGGGTGAAGAGGAAGAATGGAAAGTCAGGGACACTTGGGCATAAAAGATGGAGGTGGAGGAGAGTCTCCATTTGGTTTTGGAATACGAATATGTGGAGAGTCACAAAGTCAAACTTTAACTTATATACAAACACTGGAGATAGCAGTTAGTACTTCTAGGAAGAATAAAAAAAGCTCTTTTTCCCTTTTCAAAATAAAGAGTTAGGAAGGAGACACTAGATCAGCATTCCTCAGAGTTATCATGTTTCTAAATTTGTTTGAAGGCCCAAAGGCAAGAGATCGCCAGCCTGACCTATGGATTTATGAGACTCATCTCAATGTCTTGTGGCTGGGATTTCAGAACAGGCTTGTTTCACTTCTGGCTCTAGTGACTTGCACACAGTCAATCTCTGAAGTTTGCTCCCTTCAGGCTTAGTTTCCGAAAAAGAAAAATAGAAGGGAAAAAAATGCAAAAAGTTTCAGGAAGTTCACAGTGCCTGCAGGAGCAGGTAAATTACACATGCAAACCCACAGTCTTTGTTGTGTATCGTAACAAAATGTGGTGACATTTCTAGTGGGATGTCACTACAGGGATGACCTGCTTATTTTCATTTCATTATTCAGGCCTCCACTGGAGCATAATTCAAGGTTTAGTATTGTTTCTAAGCTTTAAGAGAAAGCAACTATTTTCTTTCTACAAAAAATAAAAAGTGAAAAATAAACTCTCTTGAGTAGCTGTATGAATATTATATTGTCTTTTCATAATGCTTTTTAAAAATACTCCAAATAGGAGCACAACATACCCAGCCTATGAGAACCCTCCAACCCCCTGGTATGGAAATGTATATTAAGAATATTATAGGTTTTTGAGACACTTGTTTTTACCAAATTCTATAGCCTTTTAAAATTAGAAAAATGAGTTCTTGAGTTTGAAAATTACTCAGTTTTAAATTTAAAACACGATACGAAGCTACAGGATTTATTTTTTATTTACCCAAGGCAAAAATGTAATTCTCCAGTATGAAATATGAAGAAGACTTCCTCCCCTCCCCAGCCTTTGTCTTTTGGGGTTGCTTAATGAACAGAATAACTTCTCTCCCTTGTGAACCATTTCCTGCTACCCCTGTGGGAAGTGTAAGATAAAGAAGGAAAAGCAAGAAGAGAAAATGGAATAAAGAAGAAAGCTATCCAAAATACAACTGTAATAAAAAGACTTTGAATATAACAATGATGCAGAATTCAAATCACAATGCAAAACAAATAAAACTACCTGTTTATGGCTCTGTAGGTTGACAATGGCGAGAATTCTCTTAACAGTGCTACAGAGCAAGTCGACATTTCTTATTACAATTTGGAAAATAAATGCAATCTAGCTTTCTTTTGCCTGTCTCACTTTAAAAAAAAAATCTAACAAGAGAATAACTGAATCTTATTAAAAAAAATTTGGGGGGGGAGGAAATACAATATATGACTTATATGAACAAACAACCTCCTGATATTCCTTAAGGCAAACAAAATGTTTCTTAACAATCTAAATTGCTTCTAATTGGACACTCCAAAACGTTTGAAAATAAATAGAATAACTATTTTCAAATGCACTTATTTCAACAAGAATATAATAAACTATTATTGTATCAATTTCTAAGCGTGTAGTTAGAATTATTTGCTGTTAACATATTGACTTTTTAAAAAAATATGAAGTATCTTTAGATGTTTGGCCTATTTGGCTTTAAAATTAAACAAGGATTATTTAGACTATAGATTAGTTTATTGAACTTGCATATGCAGAGGAAAAGTGCATTTGAGCCTGGAATATTTGACACTTTACAGATTTTAGATTAATGAAATCTGATTCAATAAGCTCCCACTGAAATTCTACATGTGACTAAATGAAGCTAACAAAATTAATAACTATGAAAAGTATGCATCGTCATCTATAAACACAGAGGGAGACTATGAATGTTTGTAAGACTTATATTTCCCAAATGCTTCCCAGGAACTTTTGCTTGTTTACAATTAAATTAGCATTTTACTAGCAGCAAGAGAGTACTATTTTGCAGCATACTCATTAGCCCTGAGTATTATTTTTTTAATTAATCTTTACCATTTTAAAGGTCCCCAAATGATATCATTGTTGTTTTAATCCACATTTGTTAAATAAATTAGATATGTAGGTGAAGAATAGCATTTAGAGTTTACTTTTAGATTTCTATTATATGAACTTAAAATGTGTAGAAGAATGATATAATAAATTTTCATATACCAGGCCAGGATTTAACATTTAACCATAAATTTAGAAGATTGTTTGATCTCTAAAAGATAAAATCTTTTTTCAATAATAGCATTTCATAACCCCAGAATTATAGTAATTTCTTAATGTAATCTAATACATAGATCACAATTCTCCCAGTTTCTCAACAATATCCTCTTATAGTTGGTTTGTTTGGATGAGAGTCCAAAATGTACACACTGCCCTTGGTTGAAGCAAATCTTCTCCTTAGGTCTGTAAAAGTGGCTTCCTTTTTCATCAATGGTTACTTATTAGAAAGAAATGGCTCATTTGTCCTATAATAATTCCCCCGTTGTGAATTCAGCTGCTCATCTCCTTGTGGCATTATTTAACATGGTTCATTAGTCCCTGTATTTCCTGTGAACTGATCATTCATAGCTAGAAACTTGATTGGTTTCAATTTGAAAGTGCAAACACTTCTTCAAAGATGGTGCCCTATGGGGCTTATGGCACCACATCAAGAGGTGCAATATTGTCTATTGTCTGAGAACTCTACTTTGAATGTTCAGTATTTTATTTCAGCGTTATTTTTTTTATTCCCGTGCACTGTTTTTACTATAGCTACAATTCCTCCATAAATAACAACTTTCTCTCATCAACTCTTTGTTGCCTTGAAAAAAAATAGTTCATAGAAAAGGTAATAAAACTGCTTGAAACTTTCTCTTTATTTATTATTTTTCCCATATGAGTTGGTGACAGGGTAAGCACCAAAAGTGGTTAGATTTTGTTTGATTTGTAAGAATTCTTACAAATTCATGGAGTTTTATGTATTTTATTTGATAAACATTTTTAGTGGTTTTTTTTCTGCTTGATGTTGAAATTATTCCATTTTTGATTAATGAGGATGCCCACACATTGATTGTGTGTTTTGTTGCTATGGTTTTATCTTGTTTTGTTTACATTATCCCAACAGTATATGATAACTTTCTTGTCATCAGGCAGGTTTATCTTGTACCATTCCTATTCTTGGTTAGAAATCAGCCATTCTGTAACAATTCCTGGTTTCTTTTAATGTAAAATCATATTGAGGGACTATATCTTCACATTATGAATACTTATTGCTAAAGGCTTATTACTAATTCTAGACATTTTCAATGAATAGAAATATGACATTAAAATTTTTTTTTGTTGTAGAGGGACACAATATCTTTCTTTTGTTCATTTATTTTTATGTGGTGCTGAGGATTGAACCCAGTCTGGCTGGGCACAAAATCAAGAGCCACTCACAGCTTTGTAGATTCAAACAGCAATTCTTTATTCCCGAACTCACACCAGCCCTCTACAAACACGTTCTGAGGAAATCCAAGTTCTGGGCAAAATTCACGTACTCCACCAGGCTTTGAATCCCAAAAACTTTCTGAATTCCACGAGAACTCAATGGGAACTCAGGCAGCAGGATATGCCCTATTCCCAGCAGGAATAACCTTAAACCTGGAACTGCCCTAAACCCAAATTGTCCTAAACTGGGAACGCCCTAAACCCAAGGAGCAAGATACTTCCTAAAACCTGATCCGCCCTAAACCCGGATCTGCCCTGGTCCTTGAGCAAGGTCCTTCACCTTACTCAAGCATACATGCAGTGTCACTGCTAATGTCCAAGGCAAGTCCATTTCCACGACTCCTTCCTCTAAGCAACATGGGGTACGCTGGCAAGGAAATTGTCATACCTACTTAGCTAATGGCTCTCAGCATCTCCCCCCTTCTGATTAATTAAACAACAAGCAATGTGGCTTAAGGACTGTGCCTGGTAGGTTGTCCAATTCAACATATGGTTCTTACCCGTCATGGGAAAAACTGACCTCTAGGCGTCAGCCTCTTGTCTTAGGTTGATACCACTGCAATTGGATCATACCCGTCACTGACTACCGGTCTAGCATACAGCCATACTTGTGGATAGGCCCATGCACCAGTGAAGGGTGAGGTTCTTGCCTCACCTCTGTTGGCCCCCAAATTTAGTCTTGGTGCCAGTGGGGGGTGAGGTTCTTTGCTTCACCTCTGTTGGCCCCCAAATTTTAGACCATCACTAGCAGAAGGGAGGAGGATACAGAAATGCCAGGACACCAAGCCAGTTGACGGCTCCTTTGGAAAAATTGCATCACTGGTGACACCATCAGCAAAGATATGCCAGCATTACCACAATTCGCTGCACCAAACGATAGTTCACAATGCATACAAGTGATATATAGTCCAGGCAAGTTCTGCAAGCAGTTCAAAGAGGAGGAGTCTATCAATATGTCCATTTCCTCCCAAAGTAAATCGAGTCCTTGATTGAGAATTATTTGTTGAGTTATATTCATTGATGCATCAGTTTATACAGTTTACTGTGATAGCTATCATAGAAGCTGTGGTTTGGTTCTATCTTTGTCTTCACCGGCACTGGGATGGAGATGGGAATTCTGGCAAAGATGCTAAAGAGACATTATCCTGAACAGAATTATTAAATATAATGAAAAGGAAAGGTGAAAGTAAACAAACAGATCTGTTAACCACCTTTAAAAACAATCTTTAACAGCTGTTTACCTAATTTAAATTAGTAAGCAAACAGATCTGTTAACAGATCTGTTGTGTGAGGCAAGTGTTCTACTACTGAGCCACAACCTCAGCCCCAGAAATATGACCTTTTTATAGATAACACAAAATAAATCCTGAGTTTATTCCAATGTTTCTAATTCACATTAAAAATTATCAGGATTTTACATAAAACTTTATATTTGGTCTTTTCTTCTACTATGATCCCTAAAAGTGTTAAAATAATTATATACTTGCTTTTTTATAATATATTTTTCCCAAATAATAGTGCTAACATTACTACCAGCAAGCGAGTTCTTAGATTGTAGTTTAAGATTTCTTTTTTTATCTTGTTCTTAATTTTCTACCGTCCAAATACTGTGTTTTAAAACAACTTGAAATAATTATTCCCTGTGTAGTTATTCTGGTAACTTGCTACACAGTTAGGTTCATTTGCTTCAATTTATTTTTGATTTGGGGAAAATTCTTTGGTTTTGATTTGATTTGATTTTAATTCCATGAAGCATTAAATGGCTCCCTATTCAAAGTTCTTAAAAAACATACAGAGAGCTCTAGCTGTCCTCTCTCCATACTTTTGTAGATAAACAGTTATATCACTGTTGGTTTATTATTTTATTGTTTCTTTCAAAATACAGACAAATAGCTATAAATGTTCATAGTCACCCCTTCTTACACAACATTCAGCATTCCATATAGTCATTTCTGTTCCTTATAAATGTATTTTTATAGTTGCTGCATTTAAGTCAGAGTATAAGCAGGTCCAAGCCCTGCATTTGGTTGACGTGGAATTAAGAATTCTAAGGATGTAGTTTGCTGGATTTTCATGTGTCTATAGTATTAGTCTTTCCAGCCAGGTTCTAAATACCTTCAGTGCAAAGATTATGTTTTACACTTTTACTACTCTTTTCCAAACTATCTATCTAGGTGCTGAGTGCACAGTAAGTACTTAAATAAACTATGTTTATATATGAATTACAACCAGATTTTAATATTCTGATGGTATAGTCGAACTTACCATCTTCCCTTTTATAGCCCTATATTTCCTGATTCAGATTTTATCACAATTTCTATAGCATCATGTTTCATTTCTTTGCTGTACAAAGCAAACCCTTTAAGTCCAGAGGTTAAGTATTACAATTCAACGTTGGTTCCTCTGACTTGTTGCAGATATTTAAAAGATATAAACTAAATTAAACTGAATCTACAGCAGCTTAATACCATCCCAGGAAGACTCAAAATCTAACTTTTGTCTAAGTTCTTATTTTAAGTTCTTACACATTCTATCCTTACTTCTATATTTCTTATACTTCTGTGCAATGGGAAAGAATAAAATATATTTTCTTCAAGTGGAAATTTTTTTTAAATGGTGCTCATCCAAGAAAATCATTTAGAAAAAAACAGTATCTGAATTCTCTAATGGAGGCTTCTAATAAGATTATTTGATAATTATTACAATCTGAAATGCTCTCCACTCATGAAACTATTTCTCCTTTAAAAATACAACAAAAATTATACATACACAGTATTAAAAGAGAATAAAATCATGGCATTTGCAGGTAAATGGATGGAGTTAGAGAATATAATGCTAAGTAAAGTTAGCTAATCCCCAAAAACCAAATGCCGAATGTTTTCTCTGATATAAGGTTGCCATCAGGAAAATACAAGTTAAAACTACAATTAATACCATCTCACCCCAGTAACAATGACTATTATAAAAAAAAAACAGAAAATGATAGATGCTTGTAAGGATATGGGGAAAAAGAAAGCCTTGTACACTGTGGGTAGGAATGTAAATTAGTAACACCACTATGGAAAACAGGGTGGAGGCTCCTTAAAAACCTAAAAACAAAACTACCATGTGAGCCAGAAAGTCCATTTCTTGGTGTATATCCATTTGATGGATAACAAAAAATAAATGAAATCAGACTGCCAAAGAGATATTTACATGCCCATGTATGTTATGGCACAATATGGAACCAGCCTAAGTGCCCATCAATAGATGAATGGATAAATAAAATGTGATATATATACATATATATGTATACATATCACATATAGATAGGTAGATATTTTTTTCAGCCATAAAAAAGAATGAAATCCTGTCATCTAGAGCAAAATGGAGGGAAGTGGAGGACATGGTGATTATCAAAATAAGCCAGACACAGAAAGACATCTTTTTACATGTGGAAGCATAAAAAAAATTCAACCTGAAATATAATAGTGATTAGTAGATTGGGACAGGTGTGATATTGGACACACCCTGGACACAGACAGGACTTTTGAGAGGATTGATTGAGTTAGTAGTGGACAAACCAGTTTCTCGCAGGTTCCCTTTTAGTTGTGACAGGTCTCCTAAAGGAGAAGCTAAACAAAAGCTTTGTCAAGAGCATCTTCCAGCTGAGATGTGCTTAGCAGAGTACCTACCACTTTATATAGGAGGGATACATATTTTGTCAAAATAACTGAGGTCTCATTTCCTACAAATTATACAGGTCTCAACAGAAGGCTATAGTTGAGGGGTGTGGATATATGTTTATAGGCACACTTAAAGAGATCCAGAACTACATGAAATCATCTATAAATTGAATTATTTCTACCTATATTACTTAGTCTACCAACTAGTCAACTCTGTAAGGTTTCCTCTCATGAAACCACTGTCACTTCTGTACACTGAATTAATATTATTATATCCCAAAGTCTACCACAGAAGCACACTGTGGTTGTCCCAATGTCCCACTAGTAATACTACTGGTGATATTAATAATTAATACTAATAAGGCTAAAAATCAAAGCAAGTCCAACAGATCCCCCAGAAAAATTGCCCTTGTGATAGTGCTAGAAGTTATTTTTAAAAATCTTGGTGTTAATTGTGACAGCTGAGGACATGCTCAGACTAAAGCTGTGTGGAGTCACCTAAGTTTTCTGTTCGGGTCGTCATTCTCTTTGCAAGATTTTAGTGTCCCAAACAGTGAACCCAGTGTTCCCCAATCATTTGAATGCCTGACTGTTTCCCCATCTTATTGTAAGCCTCTGGAGCTCTCTCCATGTCTGGGTATAAAAGCATACCCTGCTTCTTTCTTGCTGTATTGAAATATATTCATTACAATTTATATTCTATCACAATTCTGAAAAGATTTTGTTAACATGCAGAAAGAAATTTCATCAATTCTTCCATTATGTGATTGATTTGCTACCTCTGAAGAGTAGTTGCAATTACACAGGTTAGCTCAGAAAATACTATGTATTAAGTAAACAGCTATTGACCACCTATAGCAAGATCTTATCTCGTGCTGACAGCTAAAATACATGCATGCATTGTCTCCATTTCTGAAAGATTTAGAAAAATGGTACCAACAGTTTGAGGAAATATTATATAGGAGATTCATGGAAGTAAATCTGCTGGCATCAGGATCAGATTGGGACTAAAATACTATTATTTTATTATGCCACTTATTGTTGGAATCCCACTCAAAATATTCAGATCTCTGTCATCTTCTTGGGAAGGTATACCATGACCACCATGCTTAAAAATTATAATCTTCACCAACTCTAGTCTCCCCTTTGCTTTATTTTTTATGGCATACTAAGATTAATTTCCAAAGTGTAAAGGACCCAAAGCGTTACCATGTATATCTGTGTAGTTCTATAAACACACTGTCAGAATAATAAGACTCTGTATTAGATAAAGACAGACCTTTATTCATGTATTTATTGTCTGTGGCTATCACAGAAAATGGCCAGAAAACAGAAAATGTGTTTGCTTAAAACAACATAATTTTATTTTCTCCTAGTTCTCGAAGGCCTTCATCCAAAGTCAAGGTGCCAGCAGATCTTCACTTTCTATGGATGCTCTTGGGAGAATCTGTTCCTTGCCTCTTCTAGCTGCTGGTGGCTCCAGGTGTCCTCATTTTGTAGGTGCATCACTCCAGTCTGCTCCAGTGGTCACTTTGCCTCCTCTTCTCCCCTGTTTGTCTGTCTCCAAATTCCCCTGCCTCTCTTTTAAGATTCATCCCAAGAATCCAGAATAAGCTCTCACTCCCCAATTGTTAATTTAATCACATTTTTTTTTCATATAAAGCAGCATCCAGCCTTTTGTCAAAGAAAATCACATTCATAGGTTCTGAGATTAGGACATGACTATCTTGTTGGAGACTACCATTCAGTCCACTACAGGCGCAAGAATGCTGTGCTTGTTCCCCATGAGTTGACCTGACTGATGAAGACCTAAATTCACTGCGTTAATAGTGTAGCACAGGACAAGAACTCAGCCCTTAGGAGGATGGGAGGTTATGTAAGATGGCAGACACAATGTTCTCAGGATAGACAGCCGTCTTTGCTGTGGACTGTAAACAGATCCTCTCTGGGGAGGGACCATTCCAAGGTTTTCATTACTTTGAAGTATAAGCAAATAGTTCCAGTCAGGTTTCACTGTCCATAGAATGTAAATAAATGGCTCCAGGGGAGCAAAGATAAGCAAATGGTTCTCTCCAGAGGTGTTTACCTTTAGGACTGCTATTCTACCCTCCCTTAACCCAGATTTCCAGTAACTATGGCTCAGAAAGCCTCCACTATGTAGAAATAGGAAAATATTCATGGAACATTTTTTTCCTGATAGTCAACATTTAACATACTAGATATTTAGTTATTGATCTTGCTTATGGTTGAACTATAATACATACTTCACGGGGACAGGAGATTCTGTTTGCTTCACTGCTATCTCCAGAATCTAGAACTGTGTTTAACACAAAGGAGATTCTCAATGATTTGTTAAATAAGTGAGCAAAATATTGCAAAAAGTCACTTAAAAATGACCCAAAGATTAGTCTGGGACCAAGTCACATGTCAGCTGGTCCACAGAGGCCTCTACAAATCCACATTGAGTCTACCAGGAATAGTACCCGGGCCATCATGAAGTGACATTCATTCATTTGAAGAGGCAGCAGGAAAAAAGCAGCACCTGCCACAACTGTCACAGCAGAAAATCTTTTCTTCATCCTTCCTTTCTGAATCCTAGATGAATGATCAATCCACTTCCTGAAGCCACTAACATCCACTGGAATTATTTCTACTTAACCGGAAACAGGAGAGACTTGAGATTAACTGGGTAGATCAGATCCCCCTGAGCCCCTATTTTGGCATTATTTCATCATAATTTAGCCTCTATATTTCATGTCTTTACCATTTACTGCATTTGCCAGGTCATTGTTACTTTCCCAATTATGTCTTGGAAAGAGATTATCTCAAGGAATGAGAAAACACACACACACACACACACACACACACACACACACATACACATTTGTTTCAAAGCAGATTGAGATGGGAGGTCAAATGTGAAGCAGAAAATAAACCCAGATTCTCTGAGAGCAACAGAGGGCACTTCCAGCAGGTCTTCTGCTTCTGGATTTCACTGGTGAACAGAAGGATCTCCTCTACTCAATCCCACTCTGAGGCCTAACTTAGAAGATCTAAAACTGAGATATCTACAGGAAGTTCCTGATGACAGCTATCAACAGCCCTATGAAGGTCAATTGCCTAATTCATTAGATACTAGCAAAGCAGCAAGCTCCCCTTCTTCATACCACTAACCACTCTTACTAACCAGAATACTTCAACCTTTACTTATGAGTGGTTTCTTAAAGTGTAAGTTCCATGGGGGACTATCTCTATTTTGCTCACTGTTATAAATCAGATACATATTTCTATGCCTGGTCCATAACAAGTACTAACTAAATGTGGAACAAAGGAAGGGAATTGTTTGTGCCACTTCTTTCCTCTTGTCATAGATAATTGTAGCTGATTTTTCCTTAAGTTTAAGAGTTGATCTTCTTTACCAGATTCTTTCACTGGGTAACAACCTGCTTGCCATGGCAGAATCAGAGTTCGAAAGTTGAATGTCTGCTTAAAACTTCAACAGGTGTCATAATTTTTCTCTCAACCCTTATGTATCTGACTTCCTTTGAATCCAGGCATCCTGGTCTATAAAGAAAAGGAGAGAAAGGCCATTTGCTCTATAAATTAAAAGTGTGCAGCTTTTAAAGCTCATGGTTGATATAAATGCTGTTGTGGATAGACTGAGGGATGCGAAAACCTGGTTCAATTTCTTTCGCTTCTCAGCAGCCACCTCTTGCTGTCTAGTTCTTCCAGAGGTGTACTTTGACGAATGGCACCCCAGTGATGCTGGGGATTCATTGGTAGCCAGAGCTGTGAAGGTAGTAGCCTGCCCTTCTACCTGGGTGATGGATCTACCAAACCTGAGTGTGAGGGACCCACGGTGGTAACTGCAGTCATCTTTCTCTTTTATGATTCCTCTTTTTTTCCATTAGGTTTGACATTTTTGAGCTGGAGCTTTGTAACTAACTATTAGCCCAAGGCAAGGACTGGGAAAATGAGAACTTGCTGAAAAAGTGACCCCCACACCCAAACACAAAGTGTGAACAACTGTACTTAAGGCCTGCCGTAAAAGGAACTCAAGCTCGGATTTATGTCCAGATATTGTAGTTGATTTGATGAAGTGAAACCAGCACCCTCTGCACCTGCAGGCAGACCTAGAAATTTTCAATTTTTTTTCCTATTATTTTTATCTTTTTGTGCTATAGTATTTGAAATGAAAGTTTGTGCCCAATCAGTCTCCACTAGAGAGTCCCATTTACCACCAATGATGAGCTTGGAAGTTAGATCATAATAAACAAGGCTAAGAGAGGGAATGGCAAGCTAAAGGTGCTTTGTGATAAGTCTGGGCTCTGTTCACACAGCCTGCTCAGGGGCACTTCAGCCCATGATCAAGGGTGAGCATCCTCCAAAACAGCTTTCGTCATGTCAAAAAAATCATCCGTTCTCCACACAGGTGTTCATTTTTTTCAGGTAGAGTCCTCATTACAGCTGTTAAACTTGGAGCTTTGGGTGATAGGTAAAATGAGTTTTATCAGGGCTTTAGCTTCAACTCAAAGGTTTTTTTTCTTGTGCCAATCACAGCTCCTGCAAGGCCCAGGGTTTACCCAAAGACATGAAGAGCACAACCTTCTCCCAGGAAAAGTCCTACCAAAAATTCCTACGAAAACATTGCTAGCCATTACCTCTGGAGTAGAGGCATGTTCCTCTAATTCCTTTGTGCAGGGATAGAATACCTCCATTCAAGACACCGTTCCTTTTACTCAGGGAAAAAAAAAAAAAAAGTCTTCACCCAGGTCAGCAAGTCTCTAAGCAAAGAGCTGAAAACAAGAATTCCCAGTCATGAGGGCTGAGGGACCCCAGGTGAAAGAGAAAGCAGTTTCCTTGTGAAAATAAATTAACCAAATAAATTAAGGAAGTTAACAGAATGAGAAAGAGAATTATTCCTCTTTAATGTGTCTATGCAACCTCTATGGGACAGAGAGTGTGTGAAAATTTCTGAAGGGAATTAAAGCTCCTGTGCATCAATAATGTGCTGTGCTGTTTCCTTCTTCCACCAAGGACCAGAAGACTCTAGAACTTCACACAGATTGTTTACTTATGGAGAGACTATTTGAAGAAATCAGTAATTTTGCCATTAAAGTGCAATGTTAATTTATAATTAAACAAGTGATTGTTGTGTAAAAAAAAGATATAATTATTAAAAATTTTCCCTTCAATTTTAAATATTCCCCTTTCTCTCTTGAGTAGACAGTTTGTTCTCTTTTTTTGTATAAAAAAAATGTCAAGCAGAAATAAAAATAAAAACTTCATACCAATTCTTTGAAAGAGATTAAGGAAAAATGTGTAAGGAGATGAATATTTGAGTTAACTTTTAGACTGTATTGATATCATAAAAGCTTGTGGTAGTGGAGAAACAAATGAGGAACAAAAATGTTTATTTTAAAATATTTTATCAGTATTTTTGATAAATAATCACTGAGTTTTTTCAGGTTAAAAAATTATAAGAGGCTTGTAATAATGAATGAGCCATAATGATATTTATTTCATTGCTAAAATATGTGAACTCCTAGTTAGACTTTTAAAAATATATTTTAAAAAAAAGAAAAACAAATAGGTCTTGTCTCAAGTGGCTTAAAACTTGAACACACAGAAGGCAACTAATCTTTCTAGAAAATGTTGGATAAGGTATTTGAGCAGTAAATATGATGACATATCAAGTGAGCAAGATCAGGACTGATCAAGAGAAGGTTTTGTGTAGCACATGGAATTGAAGTTAGGTTTGAGAGACAGAACAGGCCTCAGTGAAATAATGATTCACTTACTGCTTTTTAATTAAAACTACTCTATAACTTAGGTTAAATAATAATGAGTATTAAAATAATTAACCCATGACTGTGGGTTGACTGGGTTCATGCTGAAAGTTGTTCTGCTTTACAAAATATTTGCTAGAGTCACATGCTCTGCTGCATTTAGCTGGTTGGGGCCCTGTGTTGAAAGATCCAAGGAGGCTCCCTTCTCCCAGATGAGACCTCTGTGATTCCACCTGTGACTCCTTCACACGAACACTTGAGCTTCCTCACAGTATGGTGGTCTCCAGGACTTCAGTATATTTCAAAAATAGCTTCTAAAACTAAGAAGGTGAAAGTTTCCAGCCTACCTTAAGGCTAGTCCCAGAATTAGCACATCCTTATTTTTGCCACATTCTGTAGTTAAAATAAGTCACATGGCTATGACAGATTCAAAAGGAGAGGAAATGAATTCCACTTCTTCATTTGCTGGGGCTGGTAGGAGAAAACCACAGAGGAAAGGAAATGACAATAGTATTTTTGTTTTGTTTTGTTTTTAAGACTATCATAAGCAGGAAGAAAAATATGAGCTATAATAAGAACTCTCCCTTGCATATTTATCTCTGAAAATAAAAACCTTTATATATATATATAACTAAAAGGACAGAGCTCTACTTTGTATACTCTGCCCTTAATCTCTTCAATTGTAACTTGCTACTACTAAAATAGACACCTTTGGAATTTTAAAGGAGAATAATAATAATAATAATAATAATAATAATGTTTTTTTTTTAAAAAAAGAGGATTTCTATGTGTGTAGCAGTATGTTAACCATAGGTGGGAAAAGAAACTTACGGTTCGGCACTACAGTTCAAAGAGTTGTCAATCATTGTGTTGTTATTGTGACTCCAGGATGTTTTTCATATTAGTTTTTATTTCCAAGTATCATATAAAGATAACCAAAAAATAAGCCTTCATTACTCAAGTAGACTCAAAAATATATACTGGAAATTGTGTCTGACACATAAAGGTTATAGACAAGTAGGAAAACATTGGCATTCAGAATGGTACACAGAGAACTTGAGGTGGATTTCAGTTTTAAAGCTTCTATTTTCCCTAAGGTGAGAATTTTTTTGAAGTTCAATTGCTTTCCTTGAGAGTGCCAGTTATCCTAATTTAACATTTGAATCTGAGTGCATGTGTCTACCCAAATCAGAAAGACACTTCCATGCAGCAATTCTAGATTATAAACTAAAGGGACAGAGCTCTGCTTGGTGTACTCTGCCCTGAATTTGCTACTATTAAAATAGATATCTTTGTGAATTTTAAGGAGGATCAAAATAATAACAATAATAGAGGCTAGGAAAGCAAGTTCAATAAGGTAGCATCAAAAACACACAATGGAGTAATCACTTCTGATTCTGATTCTTTAGCATAGAAGGCAACTAATAGTTAAAACAATCTGTGATACACTCCAAAATGACTAAAAGAGCACAATATTTCTAACACATAAAATGATTAATTGTCAAGGAGATGGAAAGGTTTATTGCCCTTATTTGTATACATTGTATACATGTACTGAATTGCCATAAAATATCCCATAAATAAAAGTAAAATAATACTACTGTTTTCCCACAGTTGAGTTCTAAATGAGCCCAATAGTAGAACGAAAGTAATAGGCCAAGAAACAAAAATTACAAGCTTTATCATAGATAAAGGCTTCCCAAAGCAGAACTTACCTGTCTCATTTCAGGGGCATGACCTATAAAACTTCCTGTACAGAAGAAAATACCAGACAGCAGTTTTTGGAGCAAGGCAGACTCCTGGAATGTATGTCTACTTTCCCCTTCCAAATATATTGGTAAGCTCACCCTTCTCCAAGGAACAGAAGTGAATGAGGAGGTAGGGCAAGGGCAAGAATATGTAAAGAAACTCCCTTCTTACAGAAATCTTATGAACAGAGATTATTTATCTCTACGCATAAGAGAAAGAGAGAGAGTTTAATCAGAATTGAATAAGTAATAGATGCTGATAGTATGCCTATTTTCCATGGTTCACTTTCTTCCACCACTCTTCTAAATCCAGAAAAATTTGCCAAGTTTTAAAATTCAAGGATAGAGCCAAATAAGCATACAAAGGGTAAAATCTTTTAACTGTGAATTAAGAATATCTTCATCGTGGTCAGTGTCCTTAATACAAAACGCCAAGGAAAATTCGACTGCATCTACACCTAATTGGGATTCCCAGCATTGAGAGAAAGATACATGCACTTTATTAAAAGTAGATCTAGTTTGGATAAAAGAAAATAGCTCTTCCCCCACATCCTATGATGGCAATGCTGGCATCAAAAACTAACAAAATATCCCAAAGTTTTAAACCTGTGTGATAATTGCAACTAATGTTCTTTGAAATCTGATCATTGATTTTTATAAACCAATTTCCCAGGTCCTAAAACATCATGATCACTCAGACCCTCTGGGTGCCACAAAGTAGAGTTTGCAGAATTGAGAACTCTGTGGGTTGAGTCCATTGACACAATCCCAAATTTACACCTATTCTGTTGTGGGATTTGGGCTGGTGGTTTTTCTTCTTTTCTTCTCAGCCTCAATGCTTATGTCCCCACTCTCAGAGTTAACCTGTTAATGCCCAAGAATATGCCACGCTGTGGTCTGCTCCTGCATTTTATAGTCTGACAGATATTCATCTCTGGCTCACAGCTTGCAGGTGGGAGCCTCAGCCGAAGAGCCTTGGTGTCAGGAAATCAGCAGCTGCTCGTATATCACACTGGTCATTAGTGGAGGATCATTCTGGACCTTTGCCCACAGCTCCTTGCTATGGCAGGAGAAGGGCTATAAAACCCTAGGCCCTGTCAGCCGTTGTCACTTAGGTGAGAATTTATCAGGTCTCCAAGTGCCCTCTGACTGGATTATTATGAATAATGAATGAAGCTTTATGCTACACTGAAGCATTAATAAGATGGGAATGACTGGGAGAAATTCTGTGCACCATACAATCACAGTGGCTCTCTAGGTTAGCAAATCCACAGCTGGTGGGCCTGCCCGTGCAACCGCTGCCGAATCTGTGACTGAAGCGAGGTCCTCCTTTAATTACGGAGCCAAGCTTCACAGTCTGAGTTTTAGCCTGTGGGTGGTAATAAAGAACCAGGAATGACACTGTGTGAGACTGCACTAGTAAAAGTAGGTGAAACAGATTTTTAGATTCGGTTCATGTAAAAAAAAAAAAAAAAAAAAAAAAGGAATGTTTAATGTCAATCATCTATTTGACTATCCCCCTAAAGCAAGAGTCTATTGTTGAAATATAGCCATGTAAGAAATTTTCATGTATAAATAAAATCTCTTTTGTGACTAAGATATTTGGAATTGGAAGGGATGAATTCTGCCACTTTTCTAAGTGTGGCTGCTCCTGAGTCTCAGAAATCTGCCAACTGAAATGAAGAAAGGTGGCTTGAAGACACGAGAGGAGCAAAAGGTGTCACTGATCTGACTGAGGGAACAGTGTGTCTTGGATATATCCTAAAAGACATCGTCTTCTAAACTTATGTCAGAGTAGACCAGCCCATTACAGAACATTGTGCTGACTTCCAGCCAGGGGTTCGAACTTTTATTTTTTAAAACAATGACCTCCTATAATATTTATTTATTTATTTATTTGGGTGCTGAGGTTTGAACCCAGGACTTCACAAATGCCAGAAAAGCAGTTTACCACTGAGCTATATCCACAGACCTCGCCCCCCGCGGCCGCCATGTTTTGTTGAAAAGAACAATGTCATCTGATTGTAGAGCTCTGGAAAGCATGGTTTGGTTGAAATAGAGAACAATCTAGGCATTCATTTTACATTTCAATTTCTCCAAGTTTCGAGGGCCAAGGATTAAACCATGTGTTTGTTTGCCTTCACTAAGTGATCAGCTCCCATTCAATTCAATTCCATTCTTTTAACATTTTTTGAGTCCCTAAACATTTTCAGGACTGTGGTGGAATTTAACAAAAACAAATTATCTTTTAAAAATAGCATTTCCACAATGATAATCCAGACATTAATACCATAACCCTCTGACAAATACTGATATGGCAGGTCCTCTACCACAGGATAAAAGGAAGAGTTTCCAAGTTCTGAGTCAATCTCAGCTCTGAGACATCCATCCTCTGAACTTCTCTCATTCAAAGGTGTCTCATCTGAAGAATGTGGAAATGATCCCAGAGGTCTCCTCTAAGACATTCTAGGACCCACAATTAAAGGCACTTGAAATATAGACACACTCCACTTGTGCTGTGAATAGAAGAAAAAAGTCAGAGCCCAAAATGTATTCAAAAAGTGAACTGCAAGCAAATCTTCCCCAACTCTTGGTACTAAGAAATCAAATTATTCCCTAGTTCTTCATGTAAATGGGAGTTATGGAGATAAATCAGTTAACATTAGGTCTCCTGATGACCTGAATTTGCTTCCCAAAGTTTTCTTTCCCCTTTCTCTTCCTAGGTGGAATCTGGATGGAACTGTTTCTTCACTCTTGTATTCCTAGACATTTTTGTGGTCTAAGCTTACAGAATCTCTTAAATGGAAGAAAATTTAGAGTTGGTCAAGTAAATCTCCTTTCATCTTCTTCCTGTGAGGGGAAAAAAAAAACCTACCTGAAATGTCAATCACCGGCAGTAGTCTTATCTCTTCCTTTTTCTTCTCTTCCCTTCCCTTTCCTTCTCTTCTCTTTCTCTCTCCCCCTTCCATCAACTATATTGCATGCTCCACTTATTTGGTACTTAAATCATAACTTGGATAATTCAATATTCATGTGTAAAAATTGTCTTCCTAAGATTGCTCCAGACAGACATTAAATCACACAGTTTTTAGAAGTTTTCATAGAATCTAGCAGTGTCTTCCTCATAACATTTATTGAACAATAATTTATTAGGCATCTACTGAGTGTCATTTCTTGTACGGGCGCCTATAGGTACAAAGGTGATTGGCACGTATCCTCATTCTCAAGAACTTCACAGTCTGGCAGGTAGTTAGTATTTATGCAACACATTTCTTATGGTCAAGATAATATCCTTAGTGGAAAGATGAAGTGATATGGTCAGATGTAAGAGGCATTAGTTAAGAAGTTAACAGGTTAAATTAGCATATCCAAAGGGCACTGAATAGTCAATATGCTGGTATCAATCTTAGGCAGGTCTCCAGTGCTATAGGATTAGTCCATGGCCTGTTTCAACATCATCTTCCATGATTTGGATGAAGATCTAAAGGACAAGCTTACTGAATTTGTGGCTTACAAAAGTAGTTAGTTCCTTAAATTGTTAAGTTAGGATTCAAAAGGAATATCTGAAGTTGAAATGATGGCCTGCATCTAGGAAAGTGAAAATTGAAATAGTCTAGTTTTGAATATTCCAAACAAATTTTTGGAAAGTTTTCTGTGATTTCCCACAGAGAAGCAGAGAAATAGGACAGGAGGGCTGTGGCCCCACTCAGCCAAGTAGAATGTAGGTCCCCAGGCAAGAAGGCCTTTTGGCTACCCTCACCCCCTCCCAAGGAAATCTTTCCTTCACCAACCCTCTGAACTGACAGAGGCACCAGGTGGACAGGTCAAGCCCCTCCCCTGCATTCCTGCCACACACTCAGGATCTATAAGAATACAAAGGAAGAAGAATCAAGGCAGCATGCCCACCACTTCAAGCCTTGGCCTTTAATGATGTGAGCTATCTTCAGAATAAAAAATTAGTTGCACCAAAGAAAACTCTAGGAACCAAGACTGGTGGATTGAAATTCTGCTCCCACTGCAATACAGTGAGTTCCTCGTTACTTGCTGCATTCAAAGCCTTTGGGAGGGTTACATGAGGGACCTTGCAGAGGGCAGACTCTGACATCAAGCAGAGGCTAACCAGGCAACAGTTAAGCCTCTCCAAATTCCAGGATGCTGGGTTTGAAATGCCCGGTGCTATTGTAGCTGAAGGGTTTATATCCTTCATGCCTAGGTCAGTATGAGTGTCTCCACATACCTTAGTAGGCATTTTTAAATGTTTACTAAGCAAAACAGATCCCTTGATTCATTGACTGAAGTCTTGACATTGAACTGAGTCACCCCTCAGTGAGCAGCATTTCTTGAGCATAGCCACAAGGTGTTGTGCAGAGCAGCTCCAGGAGCACCGGCCCATAGAAGTGCAGGCAAGTGTGCCCGTGCACTCGGAAACACATCCTCTGCTAAGTTGTGTTGTCTGCCGGAGAGGACCCTCCACTGAGCCAACACAAGTCTGCTGTGCTACACTTTGGCATTGGCAAGGTTTCATACCACCACTAAACCATAATCTGGCAGTTACGAGGGATGCCGCAACATCCCAGGGTTAATTGGGAACAAAGCTGTCAACAACAGCTTCTTCCAGGGCATTCTTCAGGCTTAGAAACTCTGTAGACTAAATCTACTTCAACTATGGTGGACAAAGGAATTAATGACCTGAACTCTCAAAGGTGAAGAAAAGCAAGGGCAATTTCACCCAAATATTAGGAAAGCTACACCAAATCCTTTATTTTTAAATGTTAAAGAGGTCACAAAGAGTTAACTGGCAAATCATACATTTTGCCAGGTAAGATTCACAAACAGGATGGAACCCCATAGTCATGGAGCCACACACAGGCACTTCAGACATCCCTGAAATAGTTTTCCATTCTGACATTTACAGGGTCTTCTTGCCCCTAAAGCTTGTTACTCCCTTAATATTCAAACTTAGACAACTTGTTTGGGTATAAGATTGGTATTTTCAACAAAACTTGAAAGACAATTCATATAAGTCAAGAGTCAAATGATAAAGAAGGGTTATATACATAAGATCTCTTTAATTCACTATAAGATAGTAAGATGAACAAAGGAGGGGTAGGTGAGCAAAGGACAGTATAGCATTAAACACAGGGAACATTTTGTGATGAAATCAACAAGGAGGAGAATAATAGCTAAGGAACTAGTGGATACCCATGAAATAGAGTGAAAATTAAGTTAGGATCAAGGTAACATGTTTGAAGAAGAGAAAAGGAAAAACATGGGTGGAAATAGGGAAATTAGAAAACAACTAGAGTCATGAAAAGATAAGTGATAGGTAATACATGAAAGGAAATAAGTTGAAAAGAAGTAGACAGGAAAGAACAAAATTATTTTTTCAAAGCAAAAATAAATATGAAATCTATTGTAATCAGTGGTGCTGCCTTTGCCCCTCAGAGCTCAAACAAAGGCAGATGAGACACCCATAATTATTATTTATTCATGCCCCTGGCTTCGGTGGGGTTCTCCTGGCAAAATTCCAGCAGCTTTGCCATTTTCAAGAATAAGGACTTGAGAGTGTAGCTGCTTTACGGATTTGGTCCTGTAATCTTCTTCAATGTTGCGTTGCATCAAAAGGTCATCTCAATTCAGATGTTCATAAAATTGAAATTAGTTTGAGGTCCCTTGGAGATCTAAAGCCCTGGCAGACAGGAGATGCCTGTAAGGGGTAACATACCCAAGACGTAAAGAACTCTTTTAAAACATACCATTTTGTCGTCTCCTCAGGTTTAATAATCATGCAGCCACACTGAGCCTGCCTTGTCCACCCTATTGCATATATCCTGCCACAAACTGAAATTTCAGTAGCAACCATCATAACTGAGTTGAAGAGCTCAGTGTTCCACCAGACATGGTAATGGAGAACATCTTTTGCTATTTCAAATAAGGTTTGTACATATGCTTAAGCATTTGTACAGATTACATTTTTAGAAGTAGATTGATGGGTCAAAGGGATTGTGCATTTAAAAACTTGATAAATGCCACTCCCAATTCACTACTGATAAACATCCAATTTTGTAAAAAAAAAAAGGAAAATATATTGCCATTAAAACCCCAGCACATATATCCTGGGGAACATGTAGAAGTTTTTCTCAAAGGCAATTCCCTACAAATGGCATGATCTTGTAAAAGGGTAAGTGTTTTCAATGTTCATAGAGACTTGTGGAAAAATCTAGGAATGCAGGGAATGAGTTATGGGAAGTACACAGGAAAGTGACTATAACATGAAGCCCACCTCACTAATACTGCAGCCCTGAAAGGAAAACATGTGGGGACATATCCATGAGTGTGCTTCATTCATTCAGACACCACCCAGTATCTGTGTCCTGGAAGCAAACAACAGTGCATGATTGTTGCTTTAAGCTACTAGAAGCCATTTGGAAATAGGACTTTGAGATAGTGGATCACAAAAATTAAGTGAATTGGGGAGAATGTGGGGCCAAGAGGAGAGCCTGGAGGTGAGCGGCAGCGGTGATATGGGTACTAAAACACAAGGAGATGGCACTGAGGGGAGAGGAAAGGCAAATGGAAGGCAATGGAGATGATCATTTTATGAGGGCAGCTGGAGCTAACTGTTCAGTCACCTCACAATACAAGAGAGGTGGGGAGGAGAAGGAGTTGAAATTCTCTGGCCGCAAGAGGTCAAAGCAAAAATTCCAGAATACTTCTGTGAGCCCTGTGAAAACACTTAGTGAAATGTGGATGCCCCTGGTCCTTCCTTTTCTCTCCCTCAAACCTTTTGAAGGATCTGCTTTGAGAAATACAACAAACCAACACTTGATGTCATTGTCATTCCATGTCCTTCTGGTAGGTGTTATAAGCACCAGGCTACTATCAAGCTTCTTTGCCTCTGCTCACCTCCCCACGCCTACATTTCCACACAGTAAAAACCAATCCTCTTTGCATTTCCAGACAGGAAGGCTCTTCTGCCAACCTATTGTCCTTTTTCTCTAGGACAACTCCTAGCATCCTTGAAGTCTAAGCTTCTAAACTGTTCTTCTAGACTGCTACCCTGTCCCCCAAGCTAGCAGTTCCTCTTGGCTGAAATATTTAGACTAAATATTTTGAGTGTTTTCCACCATCTATCAAATGGTGATTAAACAAACATATGTTTAATTGCTTATTTAATTCCAGTGTCTAAAAAAAAACATGAGAGGAAATATGCCTACCGTGAGTACCAATTTATCCATGGGATAATATAGTACCTAGCACACATTGGAAATAGCATAGAATGAATGACCAAATGAATAGATGGATGAACAGACAGATAACTGAAAAGCAGTCATCAGTGAGGTGAGGAATTTGACCTATGGACTTGAACAATTCATAAACTGGAAAATAAATTTCTGAATAACCAAGAATTAGCTAATATTCTCAAACTGTCTTGATAAAAAGTTTGTACACAAAAACATTCAGAACTCACCATGAGATAAATGAGTTATGAATAATAACAAATCCTTGCTTGTGCAGTCATATAAAATATTTTTGAAATAAACATATCAGAATTTACCTGTTCATCAAATGGTATAAATGCATTTAAATGTACACATATTTAAGTTTCACATACTAAAGACTATTTTGTCCTGAAATAAAATTTGCACAAAAACTGAAAAATTACTTTTAGGACAGTGGAGGGTTGAAAAAATTTTGGAATCTTTTATGAATTAGGGCAAGAGAACTATTTAAAAGATTAAATCACAGACTTTTATTTATAAGAGACTTAACACTAACCTTCCTGCATGACACAGACTTGATTTGATGCTTATTACTCAAGTTAAAATTTATCTTCATTTTCAACTCTTAAAGTTTTTTTACCAAAACTGTTTTATCTAAGGTGCTCAAACATATTAATTGTAACTAAAACATTGCCTTTCTGATAAACATGCAATTATCTCCTCCACCCTTATTAAACATGTATACTATATTATTTACCTGAGAAGTTGGAATTATTCCAGAACTCTCTATGTAATTGCATAATTAGGTGGTTTCTTAAAATGAGGATCATGTCCTAAAACAGAAAATGTCTGTTTACCATTCTAATATATAATCAAACTGTAGACATTCCAATAAAATTCCTGCCAAAACTCATATAAATGTACTGAAAGCACACAGGAGATGCCAATTAGTTTCGGCTAATGGGAATTTGGTAAACATTACATCAACTAACTTTATTAGCAAAAAGACCCACCTAATATGGATAAATCAAAGGGATTATGTTGGTGATGAAGTCAAAATAAATCTCTCAAAAGCATTAAAACATTGGATCAATCCAAACTGCTAAGTTTATTTTAGGGAGGGTCTAACTCCTGGAAGTGTATCCCATTTGACTTGAAACTAGTCATTCTCTTACTCTCCAACTAATTTTTTTTTCAAGCACCAAGGATTGAATTATCTATAATATTTTTGTAAAAGTGGATTTATTGAATCTATTCAAGATTTTCTTTGCAAATTAAAATTTACTCATCTTAACAAAGCTATTCCATTAAAAAAATAATTCACCTTTTGAGTTAAAATCAGTACCAACTTAATCTATTTTTAAGAACTTAATAAAAAAGCAATTCAGAGTTTTTATATTTATTGTTTTTAAAAGCAGGCCAAAAGTTGTGAACTACAATAAATGTCACAGTATTTAAAATCTATTATCTATGTCCTACTGAGTAATCTATTTGTTTTCATAAAGAGCAAAACCAAAGCACCAAGATAACAGTAGATTTCTCTTACACCAAAGAAGAGTTCATATGTTGTCACTTCCCTTCTTTTTAACATTCAATGTTCTTATCACTGTAAACTCATTTGGCGTGAGTCATTGATCAAAGGAAGTTATGCATGAGAGAGTATTTTGGTTGAGGAATGAGGGTCTGTCATGCCCTGAAACATCTCTGTGATTTATAATATATGAACTCTATGTGAAAAGAGGCAAATAAATTAAAGCAATTTGAAAACAGAGGGAAAACATGCTGTATATACAAGTGATTGGTCACACAGTCATGGATATTATATTCTAATTCCATTTTAATTTCTTAAAATATTTGGATGACATGGGAAGAAAACTGTCCTAAATATATGCAACAGTGCACACACATATACACAGGCACAAAGATCAAATACAATATGGGAACACTGGAAAAATCATTTTCATGGTTACATCTTTTAAATAGATTGGATGTTTCCATGTTCTCATTAGTTAATTAAGTAGGCTGTTCCTTTGTTAGTACTTTTCATTTTTATCTTTAATTATTGAAAGAAGATTAAAGACAAAACATTCTGTCTGCTAAAGCAGGAAAAGTTTAAACCATACCCATGACACAAAGAGAGAGATTGAGTCTGAGCAGGATCAAGAGTCAGAGAGACAGAGACACAAGAGTTCAATTCAGGCTGCATTCCTTCATAGGGCTGAAAGAATGAGTTACTTCTCTCCTTTGTAGAAAAGAGGAAGGTGAAGAGAAGAGGGCAATAGAAATTGCTGGGGTAACTCTGCAGATATTCCTGAAGTCAGGGTTGCACTTTGACTTAAAGGTTGGTTTTGAAAATTTTTGAATGAGAACTCAAATGATCTCATAGTCATCAGTGAATGTTAAATTTCCTATAAACAAGTTATTTGTGGACTGCTTGTATTTTGTAAATTTGTACAATCTTCCTTTCTATTACTATGGAAAATCATGTCATTTTGGATGGTAAAATGAAAACTCTAGGAATGCTAGTAATCAACTGTAGGCATTATAAGTTTTATACATATATTTAGATTGAGGAATTGTCCCCAAAGTTTCACTGACCAATCCTCCTTATGAACTGGTTCAATTTTTTTCCAAAGAGAATATGAGATGGTTTACTTTTAAGATGCAATCATGCTAAAAATATAAATAATGGAAAAAAGTTGAATGAAAAGAAAAAAGAAGGTAGAAAAAGGAAATGAGACCAGTGCCAAGAATAATGTATGCTGTTAATCATAACGGTTTTGTTTGTTTCAAGAATTACATTGTGAATTTGATTCTAAGCTTACTGGAATCCAAAGAAAAGTTACTATTCAGAAGTATAGATTTCCCAAATTCTGAGAAAAATTCTCTCCCTCGTTCCTCATAAAGGTGACACTATGAGACATGGGAACTTCTCCACAAGGTCACAAAAGTCTTATTTTAGCAATATTCTTTAGGAAAGCCAATGTACAGTGCCAACGTGCCATTCAGTAAAACAATTTTTCATAAGGGTAAGTTTTTCTACTTGTAACATTCTATTGAACTGGATGATTAAAGAATGAATTGTCAACCATCAAGAATTTTTAGATTGAGTATCTTTTAAATGAGTTTCAAAATCTTGCAATCAAACTTTTAAGAATAGGAAAGAAGCAAAGAGACAATTCAAGGATTGATTCCATAGGTAAAATCCCTGTGCCAATTAACAATAAATTTATGTGTTTGATAACCATCCAAAGAGTAGGTAGGAGTTTCATTATCCTCTTTAAAAGGGAAGCCTACTGACTCAGATGATGTGAAAGAAATGGCTACCCAACTTCCACAAGTGCCACCTGATGCTCTTGTATCAATTCTGAAGTATTGCATTATGCATTAATTCTGACTGATACATGACATTTGAAAATACTAATACACCCATTTTTAAAGGAGTCATGTAAAATGACAAGTTTGCAGATGTGAAGAAAAACAAAACCACAATTTTTAATGGCCAACACTTGGGAATTTTTCTGTCTGCACTTGCAGGCACTTGAACCTTGACTATCATAGCATTTATCACAGGGTATTATAAATGATTCTGCACTTCCACGTCTCTCTTTCCACATCTGTAAGCATTTGAGCCTTACCTATCATAGCACTTATCACAGGGTATTATTTCAAATTCCTCTTTACTTCCCTGTTTGCACCACAGGCAGGAACTATGTCTGATGCTGGCCACAGTGCGGCTCCTGACAGGATTAGTAGATATCTAACAACTGAGTGAATACCTCTAGGAATAATTGTAAGAACAAGGGTGAAAAAATGCAACAATGCATACTAGGTGTTTAGTAAATGTTTATATTCTTAGGTTGTCAGCAATGAAAATATAGGAAACTTTTAAACAAAAACAGAAAAGCTTCCTCAAGGCTCCGAGAAGGAGGAGCAGAGTTACCATCAAATATCTCATGTCTTTCACTTAGTATTTGGCCTGAAAGTTTGTGTTTCCTGTATATGGTAGAGCTTTGGACTCAGATCTTGGTTTCTAAATTTAGCTCAGATACTAAGTCTGCATTTTCTCATCTGTACAACGTGAATGCTATTAGTACCTAGTTCTAAATGAAAATTAAATGAGATAATGCATGTACAGCGCATGACACACAGCGCATCCTCAATGAACATTTTTTACTGTTGTCCTGGCTCCTTGTCAGCAGAGCTGTGGCTGCTTCTACCGCTTCTGAGGCTGCCCTTTGCTCCCTAGGATGCCCTTGGCTCTCTCTTCTAGATGAAGTATATCTTGACAATTGATCAGGAACAGAACTAGGTCAGTGCAGAGATATTCTAAAGATATAAAATCAGTTCTTAGAGGCGGGAACTTTTGTGTTTGGATGGGAAAAAAAAGATGAAGGAGATGAAATGGCTGAGATTCTGCTCGCAAAAGTGGTGTACGAGTAAACAAAATGTATAGGAATTATGCAAAGGAGAGCCCTTAGGAATTTCCCCTGCATATCAGAGGCTTCCAGTTTCATTTGTCCCTTCTTCTTTTTTCCTCTCCTTGAAGAATATACAGAGAATGAAAAAATCCCCCCCCCTACATTTCGATAAAAACCATGTACTACACAAGGGTGGTATTTCTGTGCAAAATTAATTCCACACATGTATTCACTCTCTTTTGTTAAAATAACTTAAATTTTGTTAAAAGTATAACAAAACATTTTCAGCCTAAACAAAGTTTCAGTTTGAATACTTAATTCTTTCTGTTCAACATTTCAGAAGCATATTTATTCCAGAAAGCAAGATACAATTGACTTATTTTACCCTGTTGAATTTATGTATTATTAGTTACAAAATCTGCTTTATACTTCTGGAACAAAGTATTTCTACCAGAATATACCAGGTCAGCTGCTGGAACAAGAGCTTGTGTTTAGCTGAGGTTTAAAAGTGGTTTCTGCCTCCCCCGTAAGGTGAGGTGGGTTGACAAATGACTGAGATATCTGAGGACAAGAGTAATTTTATCTTTACAGGATTTGGTACAGTGACTGCCATGTTTCAACATGCCATTGTTATTTAACTAAACTATTAATAGGAATAACGGAAGTAGAAATTTCTGTAAGAGGTATTGTATAGTCCACGTCTCTCATTTTATAGATGGGGATCTAAATTCTTTCAGGTGACTTGTCCAAACTCACATAACTCATCAGCTTGCAGGCATAAATGTGGTAGACAGCCTTCCATGCTCCTTGCCTACTGGTATTCATGCCCTTGAATAAACTCCCCAGGAGTGTAGGTTAGACCTGGTAACTGGCATCTAACAAAACAGCACATACCTGATGAATGTCACTATCCAAATGGGCACAAAAAGATCCCAGCTCTGTCTTATTCATTCTCACTTGCTCACTCTTTCTTGCTCTCTCAGGTGACTGATGTCATGTTATGAGTTCCTTCTGGAGACATCTACATGGAGGAGAATTGAAAGGTTTCTGTCCAACACCCTCTGAGAAGCGGAAGCCCTCAGTTCCACAGCTTGCTAGGCATTGATTCTTGTTAACAATAGTATGAATGTGTTTCAAAGCAGATCCTTCCTCAGTCAAGACTTCAGATGACACCACACCCTGTTCATGGGTTATTGATTGGTAGAAATTCTGAGATTATGAACATTTTAGATGATGAAATTTTAGTGTAATTTTTTAGTCAGCCACAGATGATTAAAACATTAGGATGAAGTCCTGAGTGTTTGTTTCATTTTGTTGATGGTATTTCAGAAGCTATTTCGTTTTCCTGCATATTTTTTCCATTTACTTTAAAAATCTTCTCTTTGTGATGTCAATCTCTGTCTTCTACTACTAAGAAAGTTTTTTTTTTATTTCTTTTACTTCTGTTGGCAAAGTTCAGGATAAGTTCTGTACCCTCTGACATAGATAGTGTAAGTAAGGCATAGTATGTCAAAATGTGCATCCAGGGACTATTTTATTAGATACGTATCAAATATATCTATTCTTAGAGATCCAGAAAGACTCAAATAAGCTGCAAAACAAGAAATAGAAAAGGCCTAACACTCTACCCCTGGGGTATATCCCTCCTTCCCATTTTCTACTGAGGCTGTGTTGATTCCCTACATCTTACCCAGACCTTATGTTTAGTCTGGTGGTTTGAAGTTTTTAGGTAGCGTTTTTGGGTTTCCTTCCATTGATTGTGTATCTAACCTTGGGCAGTCAGTTAGCCTTGCTGTAGCCCTTTTCTACTTTTTTGTAAGTAAAAATAAAATGACTTGGGCAAAAATGTAGAAATTCCCAGAGAAAAATTATTAGTAAGGAATATTATTTCAGATAAAAAATAAACTAATTATATCATACACTTATCTTTGTTGATTGTATTATTTCACATGTGTAGAGAAAACGTGTGTATTCACAACATTTTACTGTTGTGGTTATAGACACAGTCAATTGCAAAATCAGTGAACAATTCCTACTAAATGTGTTGAAAAGGTAACAAGCTACCTATCTGTGTGGTTTACATACTATCTACCACTCTGTCACAAAATGCATAAAAGCAGAGTTCATTGTTGTCTATAATGTTCCAATAAATCACATCAATTAAGAAGTCAGAATGTGAGGTCATGATAGATTTTGATCAAGGATATTCCAGAAAAATAAATGACAACATATTATGTAATGTTAATAAGCAATATAATTTTAAATTCTTATTATTCAAATTATTCTGAAGTGCCTCACTCAGAATTCATCATATTTCTTGAAAGGAAAGGTGTGGAGAACATATGAAAGGATGTAAGAATTGATTTTAATTGGAGTAAGCTATCAATTCTTTAAAAAGACCCCACTGGAAATACTCCTTCCTCTTCTCTTACTCTGGTGATTTCTGGTCTATCTTGAGTAACAGAACATCCTACAATGCTGGTAAGGTAAAAAGCACAGTCTCTGATCAGGCAAAAGTGTTTGTACTCTCCTCTGAGCAAAACTTCATTCTTGATCCAAGTGGAAACTTCCCTCTTTCCAGCGGGGGCTGCTGTGGCTGGCTCTTTCTGTGGGGAAGGAGAGTTGATTCTTCCTTTCTTCTCCCTTCACCCCCACCGGCAGCTGTGTCTGTCCTAGCCAGGGGCAGAGGAAGGAGAAGGAGTGAAGAAAGGTCTAGCCTCACTGAGACTGTTGAAAGTGGCGTCCCTGGTTTCCGGGTACTGTTGTCAATGCTGACTTTCCTGGGTTCTTGGAATCCCCCTAGCTCCCTGGGGCTCAAGGCCTGATGCAGGCGGAACACAGAGGGACTCTTTTGACAGCTCCTCCTGACACTGTTTCATTCCCTGCTGAAACCTCATGGCCCTTACTTCTGGAGTACCTCTACCTGGCAGGAGTCCCATCAAATAGGACAGCTTTGTGAACAAGCATACAAACGTTAAGATAGTATGCATGAGTTCTAGTATTCTATATCACCATAGGGGGACTATTGTTGACAATAATTTTCTGTATATTTCAAAATAGCTAGAAAAAAAGAAAAGATTTTGATTGTTCCCAACTCAAAGAAATGGTCAATGATTGACTTGACATGTATGCAAATTACCCTGATTTGATCATCACACATTGTGTACACGGGTGGAAATCTTACATGGTACCCTGTCAATATGTAAAGGTAACGATTTGGGGTTTCCTTTCATTGATTGAGTATCTAACCTTGGACAAGTCAGTTCGCCTTGCTTTATGTAGCCTTTGTCTGCTTTTTGTAAGTTAAAATAAAATGACTTAAAATGTAGAAATTCCTGGAGAAAAATTATTAATAAAGAATATTCTTTCCGATTAAAAAAATAAACTAACCAGACATTTATCTTTGTCAATTGTATTATTTCACATGTGTAGAGAAAACGTGTGTATTCACAATGTTTCACTGTTGGGGTTATAGACACATTCAATTACAAAATCAGTGAACAATTCCTACTAAATGTGTTGAAAAGGAATCAAGCTACCTATCCGTGTGGTTTACATACTATCTACCACTCTGTCACAAAATGCAAAAAAGCAGAGTTCATTGCTGTCTATAATGTTCCAATAAATCACATCAATTAAGAAGTCAGAATGTGAGATCATAAAGGTGTGGAGAACACATGTTCCATTGCTATAAAAGGATACAGAATTGATTTTAATTGGATTAAGCAAAACTTCATTCTTGATCCAAGTGGAAATTTTCCTCTTTCCAGCGGGGGCTGCTGTGGCTGGCTCTTTCTGTGGGGAAGGAGAGTTGATTCTTCCTTTATTCTCCCTTTACCCCCACCGGCAGCTGTGTCTGTCCTAGCCAGGGGTTTACATACCATCTTTTCTATCAACTAGAAAAATATATTTTTTTAAAAGAAGAGTCTGATAATTAGGCTGTCCTGATATTCTCTAACTGAACTCACCATTGGAAGGTGCCATGGTGTACCCTCAGAGGCATGCCTCACCCTGTGGTTATAGGCCCTTTGCATGAGTCCAGTTGCTGTGCCTCCATGACTTCAGGGAAACACCCCACATTCTCCATCTGTCCCATTGAAGTCCCCTCACTAAACTTGATATGCAAAGGCAAAGATTTCCCACCTTCCCTTTGTCAGAAGATCTCATAGCACAGCTCCGTCTAGACAAAGGGACAGGCAAGGAAAATCCTTGCCAGGGAAATCTCTTTCTTCATTAACCAAAACCTTTGTATTCCCCCTGGAATGGATACAGGCTGTTATAGTTTGCATATAACTATCCCTGCAAAGCTCATGTGTTAGGCAATGTGAGAACACTCATGGGTGAAATGATTAGCTCATGAGAGCTATAACCTAATGATGGGTTAGTCCATTTGATGGAATATTAATTTAAAGGGATTGTTTGGTGGTAACTATAGGCAAGTGGGGCATGACTGGAAAAAATAAGTAAGAGGTGGGGGGCATGCCCTTGGGGGTTATATTTTGCTCTAACTCTTCACTCTCTCTCTCTCTGTGTTTCCTGGATGCATGATCAGAGCAGCTTTTCTCCACTACATCCTTCTGCTATGGTATTTCTGCCACACTCAAGTCTAGAGCAATATAGTGGCCAACCATAGACTGAAACTTCTGAAACCATGAACCCAAATAAACTTTTCCTCCTCCAGGTTGTTCCTGTCTGGCATTTGGTTTTGAAAAGAGAGTGAGGAACTGGGAGATGGGCAAGTGAGAAATGAGAAAGACGGAGACCAGGCAGAGATACCCACAAGAGTTTATGTGTCAGAGCTGACAAATAAAGGCACATCTCTCCATAGACAAAGAGAGGCAAAACAGGGTTAGGGTTCGGGACTTTTATGAGGCAGGCTCTTGGATTAGAGCTGGGTGGGTCCTAATGCAGGTGGTTAAGGGTAGTGTTGGTATGAGGGAGTGGTAAGCCTTTCTCAGAAACACCCTTGGGAGGGAAAGTGAAATTTTTCTTAAAATGGTGGCTGTCCCTTAAGATGGACATCCAGATGCAAAGCAAGGACCCTATAGTAGCAAAAGCTGAGTAACACATGGGCCAAAGTTTAAAGAGTCATTTTCAAGCTGACACCTCAGAAGACATCACATCCTCACTTGGAAAACTTACATCAAATATAATTTCCTTCCGCAAAATTTCCAACTTAACATGCCTGAGAGAACGACCTGAACTATGGTGGAAAAAGTTGAGTGGCAAATTGATCCTTAATTCTATAATACTCACATGTTTTCGTATGCCCTCAAACACTGAGAGCTGCTCTACTGGGAAAGTGTTCATTGAAAAAGACATCAGGTTTGGACGCACTCCTCTGAACCTGTTACGAGGTAAACATAAAAATGTCCCCCTTCTGACACTTTAGATACCACTGTGTGGCCTAGGTCAAAGTCTTATGGCTAAGTTATAAATTCCAGAAAAGCATTATTCTTGAAGCATTGGCACAAGCTTAAACTACAGCTGCTAAGCAGAGCAGTGGGAAAGAAAGAACACATCCAAAGATACGTAAGAGCAAACTATGAAATGTGTCTACGATAGTGATCTTTTAATTATAATGAATATTTTACATGCAGTAAGTGGTATCAGAAACACTGCTGAGGAGTACATCAGTTAGAACACCATGGTAATGCTACCGTAAATAATCACCAGTGGGCTCTTGGTGTTTATTCCAGTTGTCTGTTAGTATACAATAAACTTGAATTCAGTAGTTTAGACCACAATAATTTATTGGATCCGAATTCCTCAATCTGGGTTGGGTTTAGTTTTATGGCTCTACTTCTGGTCTCACTTGAAGTCCCTCATGTTGCTATAGTCATTTGAGGCCATTGACTGTGACTGGAAAGCCAAGTTGGCTTCATTTACATGTCTGTCACCTTGGAAAGGAGGACAAGATCAGCTGGAGAGGTTCTGGCCATCTCTGACTGTGGGTATGATCTCTCAAGAACAGTAACAAGAGCAACAAAGTTGCCTTGGATTCCAGGAGAATATATTGGGAGCTTCCAGGCCTTGGAAGGCCTGGATACATGATCACTGTCACTACTTTCCATAGGTTAAAGCAATTCACAAACTCAACCCTGATTCAAGAGGATGGGAAATAGACTTCATTGGTGAAAAGGAATTTTTGAACATCAGTAATTCACCACATGATGCTTTAAAGAAAATACTTTGTCATCTCTGGAGAACAATAATATCAGTGTGATTGAATACTCTCTGAATTGTGAATCAACTGATGATCTCAAACTCAGTCCAGCAACATCTATGAGTAAAAGAGAAAGAGATTTCATACAAAGAGATGGTAGCAATATTTGTGAGACCTAGAAAAAGTGAAAATATACACATAGGGAGTATGCTAGATCTAATATGTTCCTTCCTAGACATCTCTAACTTCGCTGGTCTTACGTATTCATCATCCGTGATTATTATACTCTCTCACCCTGGTGACAGCATCCCAATGGATCCTTAATCATTCATTAAATCCATCCTTCCACCATTAATCCATTTATTCATGACACAGTTTGATCATCTTGTATGACAGATAATGTACTATACCTCAGTAATATAAAAATGAACGATGCATAGTTATTTCCTTCAAAAGACTCACAATTCTATAATCACAACCAAAGTTTAAGGAGTGATGTGACAGAGATAAAGAGGTCTGTTAGCTCAGCCTCTGCAGGGGCATGGTGATAGATTAGACTCCTAGAGAGAACAGCCAGTCTTGAGAGAGGAGTGGAGTTTACTGGGTGAATAGAACATACTCAAATTCATGGAGGCAAGAAACAGTTTTAGTGCTCAGAAAAATGAGAATAGTTCAGCATGAACAGAGAAGGTAGCATGTGTAGAAAATAAACTGAACGTCAAGCTAGAGATATGCAGGACTTCCTATGCTATTCTAAGGAGACATATTTTAACCAGTGGAGATGAGGAGACACCGAAGCAGAACAGGGACCTCTAAGTTACTATTCCTTAAGGTCATTGTTTCTTTCTGCCTTCAGAGAACTATCAGTTCTATTGTCTCTTTACAATGAATAACACTACAGACAGACTACATTCAACAGTTCTTAGTGATAATAATATTATGTAGTCACAGTTCTTCAAAATCTTTTTCTAGTGTGATTTTTCCTGCAGGCAGCTGCTAGGTCCCACATAGAACCAGAATCAGTGCAGTTGAGACAGAAAAAGCAAATAAAACAGAGAAAAGGAGAGGAAAATGTGCCATGCTTTAATGATAAATGTATAAAAAACAGATTTCTCATTTCTGCTCAGTGAAATACAGAGACAGTTGATTAGCAAGCGCACCAGCAGAACAAACATAGCATGTGTAATACAGGTATTCAGCACGTAACAAGGAGAGCAATTTGTGAGGTAAGCATTTCATTTACATTAATTGAGTAAGCCATATCCATTGCCTACAAATTACTTTCTGGACCCATTAGTGAACCCTAGACGTTCGGTGATAAATGAAATGGATTTGTTTCCACCTTGTTGGTGCTGGCCATTCTTCTCCCAAAGTATTTGATGGAAACCTCAGGAGTCATTGCCCAGAAGTTAATTTTCTTACTGATGAGGTGTGAGATAAGGATTGGAACTTCTCCTGGAAAACTTAAGACTTCATCAAGGGCTCACCCCTTACCTTGGCTGCTTGGTAATTAAGTCAGTCACACACATTGTCACCACCTGTGGGTTTTGTTTTTGTTTATGTTCTTTCTCTGGAATGGAAGGCAACACCTTGATTGGAAGTAAGTAGAACCCAGAAAACTTATTGTTGAAGACAAGTATAGAATAAATGAAGAACTAAGGCTTTTCTTCTGTCCTCTAAAAAGAATTTTCTGAGTGTTGTTATGTATTTACAATTAAATATCCAATGACAAAATGCACAAAGTCATTAGTGACCTGTGACCCTCTTGTACACATTCTTCAATGAAAATCTACGATAAATGTTCCCAGTCCAAGACATCTGTAGTTCTTCCTGCTGCAGATAGGATGCAGAATCTAGTTTCAGCTTATTTGCTGTTTGGAGCACAGCTTTTAAATTAGGGACAGTCCATTACCAAGACCTGCTTGCCTGGTGAGGAAAGGTTGACTTCAGGATAGTTGTTATAAAAAGAATCTCCCATTAAAAACTATTCAAACCACAGGGTCCAGATGTTGACCATCTGCTGTTTTTGTCAAGAGCTTAAAACTGACAATCCATAAATGGCATATTTGGAAGAACAGAGATGATCCTGGAAAGACCACCCCCTGGTCCTTGATATCTAAATGAAGATTTGGGGCTAATAGCTCCCCCACTCCCTTAGAATTTTTCAGAATTGTAGCCTCTAGGATTCTCATTTGCTCCAGTTTTGCCAATTTTGGACATACTCAGTAGGAGATATGGCCACTTCCCTACCATGCATTAAATATTAATAATCTATTCATTTCAGAGAGCTAAGGAATACAATGAGAATTTAATTATTTTGTTAAGATCAAATAAAATTAGGCTACCAAAAGACATTTTATAAGATTTTCATTCCGACTCACAAGCTCTTTAATTTGGCTAATTTAGCCTAAGACTCCATGCTGGAAGCCAAACTTGTAATTTGAAAGTAAGATGGGCTTTTCAATTTAAGTCTCCCTCCTTCCCCCGGTTTTATTACAGCCAAATGCAACATGCTGTTTTAAGATTCTGTGGATTATAAACATTTATGTGCAATCCTCTTTTAAAATTATTATTTTCCAGACTTTAAGAGGCTAGACCTATTAAAAAGTTTAAAATTTCCTAAGTCTTAGTTTAGGAGGAAGAGCAAAAATGGTTTCTACTATTCAACCTTTTGTATGTGCAAATTCAAGGTTCTGTTTTTACAGAAGAACCTTTTTCCAAATTTATTTCCAGCTACTTTTGTTTTCCTTGAGGGACCTTTGAAACACTATATTGCTACTTTTCATGTTTTTTATTTGCCCTCTGGAACAATAAAAGCTCAAAGGTTCATAAATATGCATTCTGTAAATGTATTATGCTGACAAAGTGTTGCTCAGATAGCTGTTTTTGCCTTTGGGGAAATGAATAAGTTTACAGCATGCTTAAACAACATTGTAAGGTGGAAAGAGAGGAAAGAAAAAAAGAGAGAGAGCAGAAGAAACAGAGAAGGGAAGGAAGAGAGAAAATTGGAGATAAACAAAAATGGAGAACAAAGAAATGGAGAAAATTGAAGAATCCCATCTACAAATGAGGGGAAGAAGGAACCTGTAGTGAATGAAAAATGCAAAAGGAATGAGAGACAAAAGCATAGCCATATTTTGTACATGCTTATAATGTCAAGAGAGAAAGAAATCCGTTCTCCCACCCAAAATCCAAAGTTAGTTTTTTTCCTGTAATGCAGTTGGAACTGAGCAACATGCAGCACTTCTAGTCTAATTTATGTCATGCTTTTATTGAAATAAAATTTTAATGCAAGGCTTTTGTCCTTATTAATTCTAATTTTCTCTGGACTTAATCTAGTGCAGCTCCACTCAACTAAAATTAGATAAACCACTGTCCTGATGATTATCAGTATGCAAGGAGTAGAAAGAATAGCATAATGACAGACGTGCAAAACCCCTAAACACAAAAATCTCAAGTGAAATATACTAATGAACATAAATATAAATATTAGTGAACAAAGGTCTGAGTCAGTGTAAGTGCATCAGGTCTAGCAATGATAATTGGCTAACCACATTAACAGTCTCCTTCTCAGGAGAAATTAACTGTGAGGCTCAGAAAATTCTTTATTTTTTTGAAATGAAAATGAATATTTTATACCCCAAATAGTCAAACTTGGAGAAGTAAGTAAAATGCATTTGTAACTTGAAGGAAAACATCTCAGAGCAAAATCACTAAGAATCTGGCAAATCTTTTCAGATATGAAGAGGCATTGCATAATCTCTAAATCATCAGATTATAATTATTGGTAATAATTATTACCAATTAGTGCACCAACATTGTTGCTGCTCAGCAAAAATATTGAAAAGTAATAAAATATCCTGCAGGTTTTTGTTAATTTCTATAAAAGTTTTTAACTCTGACAGCCAAAAGTCTATGATTATCGTCTTACATCTTTCTCCTTCATGAAATTCTCAGCCATTATTAAGTGGGTGAAAGTTCCCTCCCAAACTTGTTCCTTCTTTCAAGATTTCCTCAAAATCCCATCATTCTGAGGACAAAATATCTTTTGTGAACTTTACAAAAGTAATTTTGTTTTTATTCCTGTTTCATTTATCCACTGGACATTGAGAGTTCCATCTTGTATTAAGCAATTGTCTGAGGAGTTTCTAATTGCAGAAAGGTGAAGAACTATATATAACAGGATGTGTGGGGTGCTCCCGGAGAGATACATCCATAGCACAACCAGAAGCGCTGTGTCCCTCTGGGAGGAGCCCAGAGGAGACGATATTTGAATTGGGCCTTGAAGTTTTATCAAGCAAAGAAATAGGTAGAGGTATGGCCAAAGATACGAAGGCGTTGACTATATTCAGGGAGCTGTGTGGGGACTAAGCTAGTTAGATTATTTTCAAGAAATGAGGAGCAAAGAAGAAAGATTCCAACGGCAGAGAAGAAGTCAATTGTGAAAAGCCCTATAAACCACACTGTAACTTTTAGTCCAGAGAGCTCCCAATATTTCAATAACAATGTGTAAAATTAAGCACGTAATATGCGCAACTCAGCACAAAATACATACAATAATTCGAAGTTGCACATAAGGAAATTTTTGATTTGCAGCACACAGCTTTTTTAAGGTTGTTTACATTGATTATGACCTCAATCTGAAAGAAAACTTGCCCTAGATTAATGGGTTTTGTATGAGAATGATACATTTAATCTCAGTTTTAGAAAAAGAACTAGAAACTGAATAGAAGAGGGCTTAGAAAGTGGAGAAGCTGAAGGCAGAAAATCAGGTTGGAGCAGTGGCTGTAGGGATCTGGGCAAGAGATCTGCCATTTTAGCAAGTGACAAACTGCTGTTAATGTCAGATTGTCCAAAAAAGATCTGTGCACACCAAGGGTGCAGTGATTTACTACATTGCCACTTGCTATTGTTTGAACCTGGAATATGCCCCACAGAATCATATGTTGAAGGCTTGGTTTCCCAATGCAGCAATGTTCAGAGGCTGGGCTTTGGGGAAGAGATTGGAATGTGATCTTATCAGTGGATTAATCCATTCACAGATGAATGGACTATTAGGAAGCGGTGGAAATTATAGGTGGTAGGGTCTGATTGGAAGAAGTAGGTCGCTGGGGGTGCCTTCTAGAAGGATATTTCTTGTCCCCTGTCCCTAGACCCCTCAACTAGACACCCCCAAGACACCTCTACCCCAGTCCCCCTTCTCTCTTTTTCCCAGCTGCTCTGAGCTCAGCAGCTTTTCCTGTTTTCTGTTGCCTTGCCCTTCAGACATGATGTTCTGCCTCACCTCAGGTTCAAATCAATGGAGGTGGCCCACCACGGACCCTCTGAAACAGTGAGTCAAAATAAACTTTTCCTCCTTTAAGTTGTTAATGTTAGGTATTTTGGTCACAATGGCAAAAAGCTGATTAATGCACCACTCTCAGGCCTATCTATAGACCTTTAAGGGATTCTTAAAAGAATTCTTTGAAAGGGGGGATAACCTGGGGACACATTATACTGGAGTTACTCAACATATCTTTCTCAGGAGATTTCCTATGTTTTGGTCTGAGCTACAATTACGCAACAAAATTGAGATCAAGTAGTTGGTAATAGAAATGGGTACACATAAGTGCGGCAAAGCCACAGTAATGTATGAAGTTGTCCCTCGCTGCTTTTCTAAAAACCTTATCTTTTCTGTATCAAAGCAGAGGCTTCCTCTGACACAGAATGAGTGCAGGAAACCTGTCACCTCAATGTTTTAAAATAATCTGGACCAACTAAAGGAGGAAGAAACAACTGGGACTCTATCAATTTATTGTTTATCACCTTTGAAAATTTATATAAAAATGCCAAAATAACACATAGAAAAAAATTGTCATTGTCTCTATTGTATCAACTATTTCCTTTTTGTTCCCTGAGTTGTAATCATAGTCCATATACAATTTGAATTATTTTTTTCCTTATTTAAGCATTTCCACATTCCTGTAGCACCTTTGTAGAATTAAAGCTAGAGGATTCTTTCTATTTCCATTTGCAGAGTATTTACAAATCTTCCCCTATTTTTCTCAAACTCAATTTGAATTCATGCATCCATACATGTCTCATTTTCCAAAGGAGAGGATGAATTCAAATGGGAGAAATACAATGTGATTCTAAGTTATGGTCTCTCAGAAAGCCAATTCTGGAATTTGAACTTAATGTTGGGCTCACATTAGATTTTCTAAACCATAGTTTAAGGTGGAGAATTTTTTTTAATATTTATTTTTTAGTTGTAGTTGGACACAATACCTTTATTTATTTATTTTATGTGGTGCATGAAGATCGAACCCCCAGGGCTTCACACGTGCTAGGCAAGCACTCTACCACTGAGCCACAACCCCAGCCCAAGGTGGAGTATTTTCTACATAATGGGCAGAGAGATTCAAAGCTAATGAGAAAGTCCAGATATAGTAAACACAGTGGGACAATTTTTTTTATATTTTATTATATCATCTCTTTTAAATGAGCAAATAGAGCGAATGGAAAGCCTCCTGGGTAGGCTAACAGTCTCTCACTCTTCAGGAGGCATGACTCTCTTCAAGTGCCTTTTGTTTTCTGTGGTCCCCAGTATCTTCCATTTCATCTCCATTCCTTTTACATTCCATCCCCCAGCCCCAAAGACATTCTGTAACACAGAAGTCTTTAGTTTTCCCTTCTCTCTCACTTTAATTTCATGCCCTTCTGTGTGTGTACGCACTTTCTGAAGAGAGCCATCCTCCACTGAAGCAATTTCACCACATCACTGAGGGTCTTTAAGGAAAACTTGAAAAGTTAGCTTTCATGTGCTCCCCATCCACCATTCCCCGAGAATTCAATGAAATGGGCTACTGCTGGGGCTAAAATCCAATGAAACGAGGCTTCTGAGTGTATCCTACTTTGTTTGTTTATTTGTGTATCTGTTGTGCTTTGCCTTTAGAAGTTGATTCCAAGAATTGTTCTTGATTCTAAGGCATATTAAAAATGAATTTTATTAAATAAGGAAATGAGAAACAAAACAGTAAGCTATCACCCAGGATTCTACCAGCCAGGAACATCTGTTAACAAGGAGGTGTGCATGTCCTGGTCCACTGATAGTCCATTATCACAACGACGGACCTAGTTACTCCAAGTCTCCAGACCTCCGTCTGAGTAGCCAAAGGGTCATGGCATGCAGGCGAGTTTCATAAGAATGGTCCCAGGTCTTTGAAAATTAGTTTTCTCAGGATGCTCTAGGTGAGAACCTCATGTAATTAATGGTCCATACATCCAGAAAGTTCTGAAAAAAATCCCCAAATATCAATAACAACAAACAACAAAGCATGCTGTGTGCTGTTTACATCTTTATACACTGATTGGTTTGTGAACTACAGTTATGTTTATAGTTATTCTATGCTTTGGAATTAAAAACTTCACATCTAACAGACTTCACCTTTATTTTGTCCTCATAATTACTCATCTCTAGCATTGGTAGTTTGCTCCATTTTCTTAACCACCTGGATTCTCTCTTGTCTTCACACTGCACAGGTTATCACTGTCTCACTGTCTGCCTGAGAGCCATGCCCTCCCTCTTGTTCGTGTTCTCTCTCTCCTGCCCTCCATCCCGTGGATATACATATATACACATAACAGTCCCTCCCACGGCTCTCAGAACTTGGGTAGGTTTCACTGGGTTTCCTCTATTATTTCTTTGCATTACATATTTATATAAATACAGTGATATATTAAATCTCCTGTTTACAAAGTGTTGACCCATGTTTTATTTCCTCAGTACCTTCCCATTTTCTCAAGACTAGTCTCACTCACTCATCAGTGTAAGGCCCATGCCTATATCACAACATGCTTATAATCGCTAACCAAAGAGCACTGTAATGTAAAGATTAACATCATGAGTCCTAAAGTCCGACCACGATGGTTCAAATCCAAGCTCTGCTGTGTGACATTCTGGGACTTACTTAGCTTCTTTGTGTCTCAGTTTTCTCATCTGTGAACGAAAGATATTAATAGTACCTACCCATGGGGTAGGATTAACACACGTAGTGTTTAGAATGCAGTAAACATAATTTGTCAACAGTGGCTTTGCCTAGAACTCTTATTTGTATTAGATTATGATTGTCATCAAAACAGTGCCTGGCTCAGGTGTTGGCATGTGGTATGAGTAAGGAGTGAACCAGGTGAACCTTGAGCTACTGGCTTACAGTCCAGGGAGGAGCAGAGAAGCAGATGCACTGGAGCCACAGTGGAAATGTCCCTTATGGGAGCCAAAGCAAGGCCCGCTGACTCACTGGTGACCAGAGCTGAGGACGGCAGAGAAGGCTTCTGGTGCTGGGAGTGCGGGTATTTAATCAGATAGAACTCTCAGGATCACAGCTGCCAGAATCCCACTTCAATTGCCTCTCGAAATCATAATCCCAAATCCCAAATCTATACACATCCCAAACAATGAGGTCCCATCCATCACAGAAATATTTTCTTTTAAAATGTGTCCCATATGGAGGCCTCTAGACAGAGCCAGTAGCAAAGAAAGCAGGAAAACTTTTCAAATTAGTTTTCAGAGTGACTTACTCTTAAGTATGTTACTAGATTAATGCTCAGTAGTAGTACATAGAAAACTGCCACATTCATTACATCGCCCTGTGACAGCATCATCTCCCATGCAAGCCCAGGAAGCGCTATTCTCGTTATGACTATGTGGTATGAAATGTGGGCTCCAGGAAATACCTGGAGGGAATAAAGCATGTGTGACTTGCCCTGGGGCTGGGCAGCACAGAGTGCTGAAGCTAAACCAAGAGGTTGGGGACATACTTGATATTAGAAGTTTATTCTCAGAAATTGTTGGGATAAATATCAGTCATTTCACATTTTTATTCACCAGCCCTGCTTTAGCCTACACACAAACCTATCCTACATATGCTCCTTAATACATAGAAACCTTATCACTGAAGCCCCCACAGTAAAATTGGCAAACACCAAGTATTTACTGAGCTTTTATTTTAAACATAACACTATCTTAGGTGCCAATGGGATGCAAAGACACGTTCATTGTTGTCCCCTGAAAAATGGCTCCTTGATATTCTCAAGTTCTAACCCCTGGAACATGTTCAGGATACTTTATATGGCAAGAAAGACTCTGCAGATGTGATTAAGTGACAGATGAAGATGGGAATATTATCCTGAATGGCCTGGATAGGCATAAACATAATCAAATGTCCTTTTAAGAGGGAGGAAGACAGAGAGTGGACTGCAGACCAAAGAGAAGGTGATGTGACAAACGAAGCCAAGATTAGAGCAACTTGGCCTCAAGCCAAGGAAGGACAGAAGTGACCAGATGCCCAAAAGACAAGAAAATAGCATCTCCCTGGATCCTCCTGAGGGAGAACCGTCTTTCAGATACCTTGATTTGGCTCCACTGGACTCCATGCAGACTTCTGGCCTCCAGAGGCATAAAAGAAGACATTTCTGTTGGTAAAATTCACTCCCTTTATGGTCATGTGTCAGAGCAGCAATATGGAAACTAATATAATGCTATATACACTTAAAGCATCAAGATAGCAGTCCACTAAGGAAGCCAACAAATATTCCCAAGGAAAGAAATTAAGTGGTCCTGTTCCCAATGAGAGTAACTGAAGAGGTTGTTGTAAGCAGAGTGCAGGAGACCTCAGGGAGGGGAGAGAATTGAACCGGAATTTGTCAGCTGGTTGCAGAGAGGGAATGCTCAGAGCATTTCAAGCCAGGGAACACTACTAGCAAAGACTCCAAAACTGGAGGCAGAAAGGTGTTTGAATAAAGACAGCTTACATAAAACTTTCCATTTGGTAACTGTGCAGTAGTGATGGCAAATGATTGAGATCTATCAAGGACTGGATGGCTGCAGGTCAGGCACACATAATTGTTTCTGTGTGTGTCTGTATGTGTGTGTATGTGCATGTGTGCGTGAGTGTGTATGTGTGTGTGTGTGTGTGTGTGTGTGTGTGTGTGTTGCTGGGAATCAAACCCAGGACCTCACACCTGCCAGACAAGTGCTCTACCACAGATTCACACCCCCAGTTATGTAATTATAATTTTTGCCATTGATTATGATTACAGTAAATAAGACCAGCTCCCCCCCTGCTCCCCCCTTTTTTTTTAGAACAATGCTTTTAGAGGTAGAAAAACTTGGTTTTTGAATGGCTCTAGTCAACTAGCCTTGTGATTTAGGACAAGTCTTTCAATCCTTCCAAGTCTCAGTTTTCCAGATGTGACTAATATTTGCTTCCAAGTGCTTTAGTGAGGATTAATACTATGTCACGTGGAATGCCCATAGTGTGCTGATTGTTTATAGTACCTTCTCAATCTTTATTACCAGCCTATGAAGTAGGTCTGGTGTAGCCTGCTTTAACAGATCTTTCCGTAACCACCTCATTGGATAGACCATAGTTGTTCAGTACCCTGGCACAGTATAAACTAAAGCCCACAACACATTGGTCACTTGTGCAAAACGTCTCCAATACAAAAGACACTGTACACTGTGACTATTGAGCACTTGCCAGGTGTCAGTCTGAACTGAGAAGTGCTGCAAGTATAAAATACTTACTAGGTTTAGAAGTTTTCATATGAAGAAGAAAGAATTCAAATATCTCAATTTATGTATCAACTGTGGAAATGATTTTTATTGAATGATTGGTTTCATCTTTTTGTCTTTCGGTTTTAATGTGGCTTCTAGGAAGCTTAAAATCACATGTGTGGGGCTGGGGATGTGGCTCAAGCGGTAGCGGGCTCGTCTGCCATGCGTGCGGCCTGGGTTCGATCCTCAGCACCACATACAAACAAAGATGTTGTGTCCACCGAAAACTAAAAAATAAATATTAAAAAATTTTTTAAAAAATCACATGTGCGGCTCACATTTTCAGCCGGATGGCAGGTCTGCTTAGCAAGAATCAGCTGCTTTTCTCCATATCCCTTTATTGCCATTGTGCTCGTATTACCATTACGCAGCCTCGTTAAATAGTAAGATATAAGAGCAAAAAGAAGTCTATTACTTCCAGAAAATACTTGAAGAAAAGCTAGTTGCTAAAATAAATGGCTATTAAATTAGGCGTAGATCAGACAAATATGAAAAATAGAGACAAATTGTAAAATATATTAAAGGTTACTATATTGAGTTTCTTTTGCAATGATTTTTATTATTTCCATTTTAGAGAAATAAAAACTAAATGTCTATACAGTGAATTTTGGGTATGACTTAGATAAGAAATGTCAGTCCAATGGCGCTGGCCTGGTGTCAGAAGATTGTTGAATGTACTTTTAGACATTTTAGGCAATATTAAAATTTTGTATGATACAGATGGCATTTCATGGTTCCTTAAGTTATTATTTTCATTAACCAACCACCAGTTCTAATTGCACTAGATCAGACCAGTTTCTTCTATGTGACTATTAACTGAGAAAATGAGGACTAAATAGCTTAAGGCACTGGTCTAAAAACATTGTCTGATGCAAATAGACATTGAAGCGTAGTCACAGGTCTCTATACGCCAAAGCCAAAGCCTCTTGACATTATGCAGCCCTATCTCTTGATTTATAAAAATAACTTCAGCCAAGATTTATAGCTGTATGAAATGAACTATTTCATCCTAATTCCTCTAAAAGCACGTTGATCTTTATGGGATTAATTTATCTGATCAAAATAAACTAAAGACCAAATTTTCAAAACTTAGTCTTCATTGGTCACATAAAATTAAATCACAGTTTTTTAAAAAAGAAATCTTTCTCCAGATGCAATTAAATTGCCCCATTTGGCCATTTCTTTCTCATTTGGAAAATGTAAACAGTCAATACAGAGCATAACTAAGCCCAACTATTGACCTCAACAGGTCGATATGGATGTTCAATATTAGTCAGACATAGCTCAGTTGTCAAATTTGCACTTGAGGAAAAGATTACTGTTTCAGTTCCTATTACCTATTCCAGGAACCAACTGATTCCCTGTGGTCTTCTATGTAACCTATCTGTCATATTCAAAGCAAAGCTGCTTTCAAATGCAATATTGACCTCAGAGAGCAATCCTGTAGGGCAGAGAAATTTTTCTTGGTCTGGGTATTTGTGCTTCAACCATGCATTTATCCTGGCCTTTGCCAATCTCCTCCCTTTGGAAGAAACAGATACATGCAAAGTACCAACTGAGCCATGCAGGATGGATCTAAAAGAATAATATAATCTTGCATTCTAAACATTTACTTTTTAGTGAAATCCAACTATGCTCTTCATGGAAAACAGTTGTAATTTTCAACTGCCAAGAGAAAAAACTATAGAGACTATTCATGCAGACCAATAAAAAAAACATGCTATGTAGCTCAAAATGTCACTTGGGTGGCTGATCTTTGGGGAATAGTAGGATGGAAATCTTTCTTCCACGAGCACTGAATCTCTGCTATGTAACTCAAGGAGAAATCACCATGCATCTCTTTTGCCAATTCATAAGCACAAGCCTATACACAATATTCACACACAACAGTATCATGAAAACAGCCTCAAAGAAACACAATAATAAATTCAAATAACATAGCACAAACTAAAGCCTTCGTAGGGAGAATCAAGGCAGGAAACAGCACAACAAGGTGACTTAACCTGCAACCTTATTGTACTTCACTGTTCCTACCAGGTTAGGAAAGGACAAAGATGTCTCTCCAGAAAAAAACTCCATTGCCTCCACTTCTTGTGATGTTGATTATATATACACACTTTTAGAAGATAGCTATTTTAAAATAAGAAAATAAACTTTTTATTTTTTTTAACCAGTTAAGCTCTGCTTATGTGGAGGAATATTTAGCAGCTGATGGATAAAACAAAAAGAGATTAAATGTCAGTTGATTAAATCTTTGAGCCATGTGTTTGGATTTTATTAGGCCTCTAGTGTGTGTTAGTAATGAGATAGACATGGGGACACAAGAATAAATGAGACACTGCCTCTGGTTTCAGAGAGTGCAGTGTCTAATGCAAGTGGTGTGCATATAATGATAACACGATAATCAAAAACAGAGGCTTAAACAAGGTGAGAATGTCAGGACAAGCTTCAGTGAGGATGTAAGAATTAAAACTAGGTTAGAAAGGATAAGTCCTTGAAAAGACCCCAAATAGTGGTATCATAAATATAACAGTGGTGAAGACTAACTGGGAAGAGAGGAGGTGGAATGAAAAGAAGAAAAAAAGAAATGAAAAATAAGTAAAAGAAAAAGTTGAGGCCTAAGTTGAAGCACTGTATATGTCAGGATGTCTAGTCTGACATTTATTCCAGAGGCTATGACAGCCCAGTAGATGTTTCTAAGCTCAAGGAAAACAGCAGACAATATCAGATATGTGTGTTTAAAATAATTCTGACATGGTGTCTAGAACTAATAGGCACTCAATATATATTCGATAATGGAAAAATGAATATAGAGGTTGCATTGGAGGGGAGACACACTGAACAAAGAGAAACTAGTTTTACAATTATCAAAATACAGATAAGAGAAATAATGACAGACTACAGGCAGAACAGAGAAAACTAACAGAACAAATTGACCCACCACATGTTAAGGAGGTGTAACTGACTTGCCTCGTTCAGAAGTTGAGGGTTCAGGAGAGAAGAATCCGGAATTACTATATTTCATGTTTGTGTGACTTGATGTCTGGTGTATCAGCAAAAGGGGAGAAGAAAGATGACAGAGAGTCAGATTTCTGTTGGAAAAGATACAGTTGCTGCTTATCCCTATTATAATGTGTATGCATTTTCGATATTGTATATTTAATGTTTCTTCCCTTTGAGTTTTAAATTCTATGGATGTTTTGTTTCTTGCTTCATAGTACCTAACATGATTCTTGGTACAAAGTAAGTATTCAGTTTTTATTTAGACAAGAAAGGAAGGAAAGGGGAGGACGAAAAAAAGAAAAGGGAGGTAATGAGGGAAAAGGAGAGAGGGAGGGCAGTAAAGAGGGTCAGTGCACAGATCTGCAAATAGAATCATTAGATAAGACTCGAATTTCATTTATAAATTATAGAATTGATGCTTCCGTATAACGGCTGCTTTAACTCTTCCATGCCAATATAGATTTTTTTTTAAATCCACAAACAGTTTCCTAGTTAAAGGGCATTTTTTACACAAACTTTTATCTATTTCCATTGAAGATGTATCAACATTATCAATACTTCATTATCTGTAATCGAAATATTATTCTATGTTAATTAGAAAGCATCCTGATGCATAGTAGTAAACTAATGGTTCTGTACTTGGGTTCCCATATGGAATATAATAATGTCTTCAATATCACATTTTTATTGACCCATTCCAAGAGATAAAGTACAAATTTTCATAAGACTGCAAACAGTCTAACAGACACAGAGAGATGAATTCCTAAAACCAAAGTTTTCAGGACTTATAACAAAAGCATCATTATAGTGTTTAAGCAACTACTATTAATCTGTCAATTCAATGTTGAAATATTTAGCTCATACCCCATAATTCTGACATAGCTTCACCAACTGTTTTGTGTAAGGATTGAAATTATTAGCATATCACAGGAAGAAACAGAAAGGCAAAATAACACACAGTGAGCAAAAATCACTCTGTATGTTTTAATATGTGGTGTCAAATATTCTTTAACACCTGACTCAATTTTGTCTTTAACAGAGGCCTGACTTAATGTAAGATGATTGACATCGTCTCCCTATTTCATCTATTGTAATGTTCTTCAATTGCCTGAGCATTTCTTAATCAAAAGAAGAGTTCCACACCACCCTTGAATATCAAAGGAGAAGGTTTCTATAGCTATTACTGAATCAAAGAATTATTCTTTGAAGAACCTAAGGTGAAACATTGAAAAATCCTTCAGGGATAAAGATAAAAAAAATGCCACATATGTGTTTCCCCCAAGTATCTGGTGCAATCCATCAAAAAGACTAATAAAAACACAGGTCCACACTCACTTGATGCATGTATTCATTTTTCCTATTCTTTTCCTGCATTTTCTGTGTGGCTGCTGATCTACTAATCTTACTCATGCAGAGTAGACCTGGACTCAGGAAAAATGCCAGGCCTGATTAGTGAGTCAGGTGAGAAAATGACCTCGGAAATGCTTTCATTTCAATAAGCCTTTTATGCTAAGGAGCCCGGCAAGAGTGGGGAGACAGCATCCTAGAAGAGCAAAAGATACATGAATAATGGTGAGATTTCTTACATTAAGGCCTGTGCTATCTGTGGCCATAATGTCACTGGGTGAAAGTTATTTAATTACTTTGTTCTGGAAACCCAAGCCTTTTTGGTTCAAAAGAAGGCATTTATAAAGCCTACTGGGAATTAAGGTAATTAGCACATATCCCATTATTCAAAAGCTCAATTCTGTGAGACTAAATAATTATAAAATTCAAGTCAGAAATGACTCAACATATTTTTAGTACTATGGCTAGTGAACAGTCTTTTTTTTTTTTTTTTTTTTTTTTTTACTTCTTTTTAAGATGGAAACCTACGCATTTGAAAACAGAAGTTGTTAACTTGCTCCTTGAATTTAACATCTGGTAACATTTTCATCTTTCAAAAACTAGTAAAATGTTATAGTATTTTTGACAGTGGGAGTTCAGTGCCAGAAGAAATTTTATCAGTACAAAGAGACTACAAAATGGGTTTCTTACTGGGCCACAGGGTTTCCTTAATCCTTATCTTGCAGCATAAAAAAGCGCTGCGGGGAAGGTGCTATTTGCCTGTAATTTCTCTAGGAATTAATTTAGAGAGAACTTAACGGCAAAGAATGGGATACAGCTATTCCCATATACTCTGTTAATGCACAGAATGAAATCTGCTCTGTTTTAATGTTTTAGTTATTGAAAGACTTTATGAGTCCGGCTACTTCATTGGAATCCCTCTCCCCTCTTATTCAGTCAATTATATCTATCTTTTATGGGACTGCATTTATCATTCATTGATTTAGTTTTTCAACGTTAATTTTAATACCATGTGATATTCAAAGACAAACATAGTAAATATCAACAGCAAACTTTTAATATGGAAAAATGAAAATACTCTGGAGCCCTTGAACATAGCCACCTGGGCTGCTCAATACACACATTCTGAATGAACAGAAATATTTGAACAGAAGCGGACATGGTCACCCAGCAGCGCAGTGTAGACTGCCCATGCAGTGCACCAATGAATCTGAATTTATATTCAGGTTCTTGCATTTACAAGTTATGGAAATTTTCTCAAGTCTTCTAAACTCATAGTCCTCCAATTTCTCACTATAAAACTCAGGAAATAAAACATGAGAATTAAGACAATCTATGAAAAGCAATGAGCACAGTGTGGCACATATTAGGGCTTAGTAAAACACTGGTGATTCTTCTTCCGGTGGGGGAACTGTGTGAAGTTTCAAGGGGCAGGAATTATTTTGAAATTTCAGCTTCCTTATAAATTTTGAGCAAAAAGACACGAGAAGCATACGTGTGCTCACATACTCATGAAGTAGGTTTATATTTGACCACCATCATAAAAAATGAAATATTTGTCAGAATACAGAAGCCTCTGTATACAAATAAATTATTTATCAAGGACTAGGAAGTACAGATTACTTCTCTGAGGAAAAGAAGGGTCATGCCCAATAAGTGTTCTGATTAAAAACTTCTAACGGGGCCTGATTTGTCTGTGAAATTACAGAAACAATTTTCCAGGCCAAAAAGAGAAGTAGCATCTTTTCAAAACCAAATTAAGCAAAAACCATTAAAAATCTTGGTTAAGGAAAAAGCAATGGAACTATCATCAAAATGTTCTCTGCAGTACTCACAAAAAAGGGAAATAAATTTTATGGATAGTTGTTGTGTACAAAAAAGAATAATTTTTATTTTATTATTATTAAAATAACATTATTGCCATGTACTTTGAATACCTATTGTGTCTGTCACATGATAAATTATTTTCACACATTGTCTAATAGAATCTTCACAACTCCAGAAGGAAATGGAAGCTTAAAAATGGTAATAATTGCCCAAACTCTCAGTTATAAAGAGAAACTTGGCATGGACCTTATGCCAAGTCTATCTGACTACAACGCAGACTCCTTCTCAAGTTAAAATGTGCTTCCATCCATTTTTGAAGGCTCTGTAAAATTAGAACAACTCAGATATTACAGAAAAGCATTTTCTTGAATAAAAGTATCTGGAACTTCCTTAGGAAGCAGAAGACAATGTATGTACATTCTCACAATTTTATGCACCACAATCAAAGATTCACGTTAAATAAATGAAAGACTGAAAATGTACAAATAAGTTTGAAAATGCAATAGACAATGACTATGAAACAGTCAGTATGAAATAGTCACTCCAAGAACACAGAAGGCACTAAAATGAAGAAGGGGAATAGATAAACTTACCTCTAGAATGTCAAAACAAAGGCAAAAACATGGCTTGAACTCAAAGCTTTATCAAAGCCATAGATGTATGATGACAAATCCCTTATATATCACACCAATGAGAGTGAACCTTCACTCACTGATTTCAAGATACAAGATAGAAAAGTATTTGCCTTTCCAGATGTGAGAAAAAAATTGTTATGCTACAAAATTGAGGAATCACTGCCCCTCTACTGTTTTGTTTTTATCAGTAATACCTCTCTTCCAAGAGAAGAAGCAGCATAGAGCGATCCTTCTCACCCCACACTCAATGGACATGTCACTTTGGGTGAGCTATTTAAGCCCCATGAGGACTAAATTATTTATAAAGCAAGTAGAACACCATCTAGCCCAGAGTCAATTTGGTTTTTTGTTAAATACATCTTTTTAGTTCCATGTTTAAATAGAAATATTTGTACTGCAAATAATAATAACTAGAATATATTGGCTACATACTATATGGCAAGTACTGAAATAAGTTCTTTAAATGATACTGTGTACTTAAATCCTTGCAATAAGTTTTGGAGGAGGTAACTACCAGGTAAGAAAAGTGAGTTTAGAGAAATTAAATAACTTGCCCAAGGTCACGTGGCTGGTAAAAAATTTGGGACTGAGAATCAACCCAGGCCATCTGGCTCCAGAGGCCCCATTCTTAATTAGAAAACTGAAAACTATTCAACTAAATACAGGAAGGAAATCTCATCATTAAAGCACTAGGGAAATTGGTTAATGATAAGCATCAAGTGAGTCCTTAAACAAGCTTATTTTTCAATTAATCATCACAAAGAAAACATCTTATGCTGTCTTTAGCTCAACAGGAACATGTGTGTGTGTGTTTAATTTGTCAAAGACCATTGAATCTAAAATATATATTCAAACTCTTACACTTCAATATTGATTTATTTTGCTATAAACAGGCAAAAAGAAAATAACCACATAGATTAACTATGACCTAATTATGTTAGCTTTGTTCCCTACAGGAACTTTCCATCTTAATTATTAGCTTTATATTGAACTAAAGACAGCCCTTTGTATCCTTAGTGATTCTCATGCTGTGCACACAGAAGTCCACAGATAATAGCTCTTGCTTATTGAAATCTATCACGTTCTATAGTAGCCCAAGGTGTCCCAAACCATATCAAAATAAAAATGTTCTATGGGATGTAATTGGATGAACCAAGAAGAAAAAAGTACCATCTTCCCCACACAAATAAGTTGGAATGTTTAACTGTTAACCGGGTTTCCTTTTTTTTACTGCAGAATTTCTCAGAGCTCTTCCTCTATTTGCCAATGTGTATGCTGTGAACCTCTAAGTAGGGGATTTAGCAAAGTGGCTTTTCCCATGTTTATTTGACCATGGAGACTTCAGTTGTTAAGAGCACAGATTTACATCTCCTGCAGTTAAGTGATCTCCAGAACACACTTCAGTACATGGGACTTTTATGTGACTTCTGTTTTACATGTTACATTTTAAAAAGACAGGTAACATTGTCTTTGTTGTGCAACAGAAACTAATGCTAGAGATATCAAGTGTCTTGACTGAAGTCGTAATTATGATGTGGCTGTGGCAGGATTCAAACTCAGGTTCTACCCAGTCCAAATTGTCCTGCTCATTCCATTCCATCACACTGTGCTGCTTGCCTCTCGAAGAAATGGAGCAACCCACTCCCCAGAGGCAGGCTGCTGCAGGCTCCTCAACTTTCTGCCTCCTAGAATTTCTTACCACCTGCACGTACCCAACATTTCCATGAAGAGAAAACAATCTCTGTGCCCTTTGTTTTCTTTTATGCTCTTCTTCCAGACCTTCCTGGGAAAATAAAGAATTATAGAATGATTTTGTTCATTCTAATATCACCCAAACTTTGCTTTTTTCTAGAACCTTCATCCTCTTGCTTAATGTTATAATAACTACATATTTATTGAGCTTGTACTGCATACTGGATGGTTTATCTGCTTTTTCCCCCTAATCCTCATAACTCTACAAGGCATATAAAGAAAAATAATCTCCTAACTCCTCTGAGTAAATTACTCTATGATTCAATTTAGTTGTGAAATAGTCAATACTTTACTCCAATCTCTTTTTTTTTTGTGGTTGTTAGAGAAAAAAAATACTTCTTAAACATTTACTCAATGTAAAAATGTTAAACTCACTGTTTTATTCTCTAATGAAGCAAATCTTGCAGTCATTTTCATGCTACAGGTAGCACTATTCATTTTCGGTAACTGTTAATATGGCATGAAATTATTCAGAGAGTTTGCATCGTCCAAGTAGTCTGGGTTAAAAATGTATCCATCCACCTCAGCTCTCGCCTACATTTTCATTGATGTATTTACTTGGGTCAAATGGATGCAGTCTTTTCTGACCTGCAAGGTAACAAGAACCAGACCCTAAACATTATGTAATAAAATAAATCATTTTCCTCTTCTGTTCTTTTCTCTTCCCATGCATCTAATATGGCATCACCTAATAAGGAGGTGGCATTTCTTGTTTTCTATCACCAATCTGTCCTGAACTTCTTAAAATTTTAACCATAAAGTCTCTTGGCATTAGTTTGAGAGTAAAGACTGGGAAAACAGTTAAGCAACCAAACTAAGCACAAATCATTTGCCAAACTGCTCAGTTGGGGCTTATCATTTAAATACGTAGAGTCACAATACAGAAAAGAATTTGAAAAAAAGAAAGAAAGAAAAAAGAAAGAAAGAAAGAAAGAAAGAAAGGAAACAAAAACGTATATTCACTTAAAAGTAAGCACTTTTAATATTCTAAAATATCTTTAAATATTTTGTCCAACAAATGCTAGTGCTTCCTGTTTTACTGTATTAACATGTTTGCATGACATCCAATCATTATGTGAATATAATTGAGGGGCTACTTTTCATAAACACTGTTGTGGACATCTGCACATTTTCAGTAACCAACAAACATCATAAATAGAAGCAACTTTCTTCATTTACTGATGTCAGGCTTATGGAATAAAAGATGTCAGTGAGTATAGTGTTTGAACTTGCACAAGTGGATGGAGAAAGAAAACAGCTGGATTTAGCCACAACCTGATGAAAGGTTAGAGTATGTGTTCTGGATCATTCAGCTAAAAGAATATTTAAAAATAGTAAGGGTAATTGGGAGAAGAAAGAAACAGGAAACACAGAGAGAAGCCATAGATTTCAACAAGAGATTCAAACAATAGCAGCTGCTTATATGACTAATAAATTCTCCCACTCTCAGGATAATAGATCTTTTAGGCAAAAATTTCATTTAAATAAGTCCATGTCCAAATATAAAAGTTTGTTAATTAATTACAATCATTTTCTCCAGAAAACTTTTAATCCATTAATGAGATTAAATTTATAACTGGGTGTGTTTTTTAATCCAAAGGAGACTGGTCGACATTGCAACAACTGATAAACAGAGGAGAATAGAACACATTAGTATCAAGAATATTCCCCAAAGCAAAAAACCTGAAGAGTAAACTACTTTTGAGTGGAGAGAGACAAATGAAATTGGGATATTTCAAATGAAAATGGAAAATATTCCTGTTTTCTTCATGGGAAAATATTTTTTTCAAAGAATGATAAATGCATATATGAAAGCAAGGGTGAGATAAGAAGGAAGGTAGATATTTTTGTCTTTTTATGAAACTTAGTAAAACAACATACTGGTTCCCAGGATGTCAATGAGTTCTACAGTGACAGCTCATGTATCCTTATAGTTAATAGAGACACCAACAAGCATCTTAGAGCAAGTCACCAGTTTTGTTAAGTTGGTTAGGAAAAGGTCAAACCCAACTCAAACAATAAAAATTAAAGGGAAAAAAACTTGAAAAATTATTACCTATTAAAATGAACTGGTACCCCTCAGGTGATGCATTCCTGTAATCCCAGCAGGTTGGGAATCTGAGGCAGGGGGATCACAAGTTCAAAGCCAGCCTCAGCAACTAAGGAGGGCCTTACACAATTCAGTGAGAACCTACCTCAAAATATAAATAAATAAATAAAGGCCGGGGATGTTTCTCAGTGGTTTAGCACCCTTGGGTTCCATCCCTGGTGAAAGAAAGAAAGAAAGAAAGAAAGAAAGAAAGAAAGAAAGAAAGAAAGAAAGAAAGAAAGAAAGAAGGAAGGAAGGAAGGAAGGAAGGAAGGAAGGAAGGAAGGAAGGAAGGAAGGAAGGAAGGAAGGAAGGAAGGAAGGAAGGAAGGAAGGAAGGAAGGAGAGGGGGGAGGGAGGGAGGGAGGGAGGAAGGAAGGATGGAGGAAGAACAAAAGAAAGGAAGGAAGGAAATGAATGAACTTCACAAAAAATAAATTGGCTGGTCAGAAAAGGAACTCAAAAAATTACAAGATTGGTGGATATAAAGGTTAGCCCCTAGTCACTAGGACTGAGATAGAGTGTTCAATGACTAGTCTCGCAGTGCTCAGATCCAGACCCTAACTTTCTGAATGACATAGAAGTCCCCACAGTGCTATGTGGGTGGAATGTTCAAGAAACCAACCCTTGAGGGTGCCAGGCAAGGCTCCTTAGGAGAAGGACCTCGCTGGAGCACTCCACTAGGAAGCATACTGACTGCTGGGTGCTGCTGGCCACTGTGCAGTACAAGAGCCTGGTACTGCCAAGCTGGCAGAGTGGTGGGGGCCTCATGTGGTGAAGCCTCTGCCTACAGGAGCCAGGTGCTACAGAAACTACCCATGGAGCATTCCAGAGGCAAGGAGCAAAACCTTTCCTTTGGTAATGTCTCTCCAGTGCCCTCTACTATCAAAGCTTAATATTGTGACAACTGTCAAAAGAAAAATATAAAGGGCCTAGATTCTCTTTAGAGGGCCGGCGATGAATTTACAGCTGAGAAGCCATAAATTAACAACTAGCCGTCAACCCCTTTGACTATTCAGCTACTATACACACCTTGATTCACTTTTAAATCTGACTCCATATGGACCATTTTCCATACTTTTCTTTAAAAGTGTTTCAAACTTATATAAGCTTCAGGCCCACTCAAACTTGAATCCACCCCTTTATTGATAAAACACACAAAGACTGATATTGTAATTTGCTGAGTATTTTAACATTTTTACATATTTAAAAGCCATATTATTTATATAGACATTTACATATGAATCTGAGACTTATGCTGTTTTGTCCTAAGGCAATAAAAGTACATCTAAAACTTCTCATTATTATGGAAATATTCTGTCAGCAAAGATGACTACTCTCTTCACTGGGACCAATCCATTAAATTCCTTGTGTTACAGTGTTATCGTTCTTTTAAAATATCTTAAAACTTCATTAAAACTTCAATTGAAAAATCTTTTGTGAACACAGGGGCCCCCACAAGCAGTTGTGTATGCCATTCGTAATCATAGATTTGCATATTTATTATAAAATTTTGTCCCAGAAGTTGGCATCAAGTGTCTTATTCTACATCAGCTAGTATATTATGACAGTTTCCTGACAGATGAAAATAAGACGTCTTGAGCACAGGTCTTTTTTTCTAATTTGCATCAATATGCTATCTGAGATACTTGTTGTGTTGAACTATTTTGGTTATATGAGAATTCTAACCCAAAACTCAGATGCAAATTTAATTTTATGTGACTATCAACATGCAAGGCCTTAGCAGTACAGTATTTCTTCAGCAAAGATCTGGCTAACTCCTGATTGAAAGATTATTTTTCTGGATCTTGTTAATAGATATTTTGGAAAAAAATAATCTGTTGTTATCTAATCAATGTTAACTAAAACACTCATAGAGGGTCATTATGGTTTGGATGTGAGGTGTCCCCCAAAAGCTAATGTGTGAGACAATGCAAGAAGGTTTGGAGGAACTGATTGGATTATGAGAGTGCATTGATCCCCTGATGAGATTAACTGAGTGGTAACTGAAGGCAGGTAGGGTGTGCTGGAGGAGGTGGGTATTGGGGGCATGCATTTGGAGTGTATATTTTGTATTTGGTAAATGGAGTCTCTCTCTCTCTCTCTCTCTCTCTCTCTCTCTCTCTCTCTCTCTCTCTCTCTCTCTCCTTCCATCTCTCCCTCCCTCCCTCCCTCCCTCTGCTTTCTGATCATCATGTAAGCTGCTTCCTTCCACCACACTCTTCCCCTCTGTTGTTGTACATCACCTTGAGCCCCAAGGAATGAAGCCAGCTATCTATGGACCAGGATCTCCGAACCCTAGAACCTCCACATGAAATTTTCCTCCTCTAAAATTGTTCTGGTTGGGTCTTTTAGTTACAGCAACTAAAAAGTTGACCAAAGCAAGGGTTAAAAATATTCAAGAAAATATGATCCAACTGGGACATCAGTTTGGACCTGCTATTGGTTTTCTTTCGTCTCCCTTTTCACTTATACCTGTATGACCATATTTGTTAAAAATGAGTGGATGATCTTGTAAAAATGAGTGTTTGTACAGTACTATTATAAACAATGAAGTAAGTACTGGCAGAATGTAAGAGTTAAAAACCAAAGCTGATAAACAGCAGGAATGGTTTGCAGGTTGAGACTTAAGAAGCAGTGTGCCGCTGAGAGCTTTGAGAATAACATCAAGTGCAAACAGGAATGAAAATGATTTTGAATAGTGTAAAGGCTTAGACATCAACCTTGACTGAAAGACCATGAATGGATGTGCAGGATCAGTCGTTCTTTTAACGGAGGATTAATACAAGTTGCCCTATTATTTTAGCTGCATAAAATGTGCACGTAATTGTTAAAGCTCTTGATGGCATGCAGTTCTCGAAAGACTCAGCTGAAAAGTCTCATTCCCTACCGGAAAGCATTCTAATGCACATTCAAGATACAGGGCAGGGGGGTGTCTCCTTAAGTCATTTCCTTCCATCCTAAATTCTAAGACTGGCACAATTAGGCTGCTTGTACTTCATCTCTATTTTTGAATGACTACAGAATTTTAAAAGTAAGAACTTTTGTCTTTTTGCTTTTCATTGATTAATCTAGCTTTTAATCAACAAGTAATAATTATATATATATATATATATGTATTTATGAGGTACAATGTGGTATAAAGAATATGTTTGCTATCTATCCCATCTACGAATCAATAAGGTAGACTTTGCCTCAGGAATTCTCTCTTCCCTACCTGTTCTTTTTTGCATCTAACCCACACAGGATTCTTTTTTTTATTGTTTTTTTTTAAATACCTTTATTTATTTATTTTTATGTGGTGCTGAGGATCAAACCTGGGGCCTCGAACCTGCTAGACCAGCGCTCTACCGATAAGCCACAATCCCAGCCCCCACACAGGATTCTTAAATATCAAATTATATTTTTTTCCTGAAGAATCAACCCTTTCTATTGCTATTATCCCCTCCTGCAAACACAGTGGGAACTTTTTATTGTCATTATCTTTTTTAAGATATGGGGTGTGTGTGTGTGTGTGTGTAGGGGTGTGTGTGTGTGTGTGTGTGTGTGTGTGCGTGCGTGTGCGTGTTGCTGGGGTTTTGAGAGGTTTGCTTTTGTTTTGTTTGGTGTTTATTTTATTTTTAAAACAAGTGCTTCAGTCACATATGAGATTTCACTAAATCAAACTGACTTTGTAGTTGTAAATAAACACACTTTCTCTGCAAAGTCTACTACCTATGAAAGTGTAGCCCCATCTCTCCCAACAAATAAAAGGTTACCCAATATAAAAGTATCTTGGAAATGCTTAGCTCGTGAATGTTCAGCAAAGGGGCAGTGCAGTTAGAAATACGAATGCAGTGACAACCTTGTGTATCAGTGACAGGGAAGTGTCAAGGATAAGAGAAGAAAATGAAGATATTATATATATATAAAAAAAACCAACTCTAGGATAAAAGGAGAATGATTTAATGAGGGGCTACTTGTTAAAGGCAGCTGAAGAAAAGCTGAAATCAAGGGGTTACTTGGTGTATCATAGGTTAAAAAAAAGGTCCTTTCAAAGAAATCTGTCTGATAGGCGAGCTATCTATTACTGTTCCGAGTGAATGTGCTGGACCAGATGACATTTCAGGCTCTCTTTTTATGAGGAGCTCCTTGGAATGCAATCTGACCTAACTTGAAGGAGACGTAAGCAGAGAGCTGTGGAGAAAAGAGGAGAAAGAGGAGAACAGAGGAGAGGTGGGGAGCCAGATCTTGGACTGAGATGGAACAAACTGGAATTAGGTGGAGAAGACTAAAAGCAATGGGCCTATCAATTATTAAATAACATGCTAAATTAAACTGAAAAACAAAACTGTCTTATAAATTGTCTTCTTTTATTATTCTGCAATTGGTAACTAAGACTCCCAGCTGAAAGGATTTATTCTAAAGTAAGCACCACCAATTGGAATCAGATGGTACTGCAGAGATGTACCAAGACAACCACGCACCTCAATCAAGCATGTCACGCACTCCCACCCCAATCTCTTACATTCCTGAGTGGATGATTAAGCAAAGAAGAAGGAAAACAGCTGAGCTGCGAGTTGTCCATTGATAGAGCACATGATGCAGATGGATGCTTCTTTTCCCCTCTAAAAACATAAGAGAAAAACACCATGAAAATGACTTGACAAAGACTAGGGTGCTACAAGAAGAGGAGACAGTAACATCTTCTTTGCTGGAGGGACATTTCCTTTGTGATGGCTTTGTGTCTCTACTCCTGTACATATTTGAGTAAAGAAGAAAAAAGAGAGAATTAGAAGAGAAGTGAAAGGAAGGAAGGGAGAGAGCAGCTGTATTGCATATTGCAAATCTATAATAGTTTCCCGAGGAGAATTTTCCAAAGGCCACGTCGACAATGAGGACAGCATCATAGTCTTTCAGGAACCACACCTCAGAGAGCTGCCTTGTTGTGGCAGGGGACTGACAGGCGTGAGGCAGGCACCAGGTAGAAAGTAAAAGGCAAGGTGAAGCTGGAATCAGACCTCCAACGCTGTAAAATAGGCAGTTGGTTTACTTCTACACCGACCCTTGGGAGAGCCAGTACTAGGATATTTGTCACCAAAAGTGTATTTTTCAGGAAGCTTAAGATTTCAAAATCTGAGAAGGGACTGAACAATACACTGGCATCCTCCTCATCATCATCATGTTTATATTGCTTTGTTGCTTTTTGACAAATATGGAAAAATAGGATACTGCTATCGAGTGAATATTTATGTCCTCAAAATTCCTATTTCAAAGCTCAATTCCCAATATGATGTTAACAGGAGGAAGGGCCTTTGGAAAGTAATTAGGCCGTGAAGAGCCTTCATAAATAGAATTAGGGCCATTTTAAAAAGGGAAAGAGACTAGATTGTGTGTCATTTGCCCTCCTGCCCTCTCTGGCATGTAAAGAAGAAGAAAAAAGCAACTGTCTCCATACACCTGATCTGCCAGTGCCTTGCTCCTGGACAGCCCAGTCTCCAGACTGTGAGAAATAAATTCTTGTCATTAAACCTACCCTGCCTATGGTATGTTTGTTATAGGAGCCCAACCCAACTAAGACACCTATTGTAACAAAACTCACTTGAGATAGCTGTCTCTGTCTACTTTAATTTCCCTTTTGGTCACCTTTCCTTTGGGTCATGTGCTGGGATACAGTTGAAAGGAAATGGATTTGGGGTGGATTTAGTTTGTGGTTCATGAAATATAGGTGTGTGGATCTCAGTCTCTTCCATTCAGAGTTTGGTTGCTGCTGGCCCTCAGTCTTCAGGAGAAATACTTATATAAATATTCCTACTGTACAGTGTGCCAGCTCATCCAGTGTTGTTATGATGTGAATGTGTCCTAAGCACTTATGGAAAGTATGTAGGTAGTGAAAGATAAACAGGATTTAAAATGTTTAGAATTAGAAGCTAACTATAGAGTTTTCCTCCCAAAGATTATAATTCATATTTAAAAGAAAATAAATATGTAACTGTACTTAGAACTCACTCAATATTTCTAAAAATAAGCTATGAAGCTAAAGGATAATTTTTATACTGTCATAATTCAAACAAATTGAGAAAAATTGTTTTCAATGGAAAATAAAATTTCAAAATTGTTGGCACATGAACAGTGTAAAAAGCAGAAAATAATAAAAAAAAAATATTGAGGGGCTGGGGTTGTACCTCAGTTGGTAGAGTGCTTGCCTAGCATGTGTGAGGCACTGGGTTTGATCCTCAGCGCCATATAAAAATAAAATAAAGGTATTGTGTCCATTTACTATAAAAATTGTTTTTAAAAAGTTTGAGAAAGTTTTATAAATGTATATTAAATTGTTAATAATTAATATATATTGTTTTTTTAATTTTCTTGCACGTTTGGTGTTCATACCTTTTTAATTTACATAATTTGTGGTTTGTTTTCTAATATTGAATATGTCTCCTTTCTTACCTAATTTGTATTTTTATTTTGTATGATTTGCCTTAAAGAGGGTCAGGGTCTCTCAGTTTGTTTCAGCTTGGTGCCACCCCCCACCCGTCTGTCCTATAAAAGCACTGATGACCAGTCAGTCTTGGAGGAGACATAATAATCCACAGAGACCTTCTCTACCATGAGTCACTAACTCCAACGGTACTGGTTTTCCTCTTCTGTTCCTTTTCTCAGCATCCTACCTCAGGAGTTTAGGCTTTCATAAAGAGGACACACCCTTGAACCAAACTATAGACGACCCACCTATGTCTACTTTGAGAAGCAGGAGGGGTGAGAAAACAGAAAGGATAGACCACACTCCTTCTTTATATCTGTGCCATCTCCAGTCTGGACCTTGACAGAGAATAAAAACGTACACAACTTGCCTTTGAAAGTGGTAATTAGGCCCTGACCCACAGTAATGGCACAGTGAGATTGGGAAGATTGAAGATATCTCTGAAAGAAAACTCACAGTTTTAGCCGACCACTATGACTCACACCTGTAATCCCAGCAGTTTTGGAGGCTGAGGCAGGAAGATCGCAAGTTCAAAGCCAGCCAAAGCAACTCAGCAAGGCCCTGTCTCGAAATAAAATATAAAACTGGCTGGGGATGTGGCTTAGTGGTTAAGTAATTCTGAGTTCAATCCCCAGTACAAAAAAAAAAAAAAAAAAGAAAAAGAAAAGATGTCTACACATGTCACTTCCTAAAAGTGAATGATAGGGTGGTTTTAGCAGTTCCATATCCTATGCTGTTTCAAACCTATGCTTTTTCTGCCCAAAGAGTGCAGAACACCGAAGTGGCAGTGATGATGACAAGGGAGATATTCTGGCATGATAAATAAATGGAAATGTAGTCACCTTAATCCATGCAAAGGGCAGGAAGATATTATGAAAAGTTATATTTAAGTAACCCTCATTCAGGACCATTTTATTTTGTAACATTCATTATTACTTGCAATAAAAGTTTTTAATCTTTTCTTCTTATATGGAAATACACAGTATGTCTACCAACCTCACAAAGGTTTCATCCTGTTACCCTATTCAATGGTTCTGCTCCTTTCACATTTCTTGCTAGAATAAAATCCCAACACCACTGCAAGTAGAGAAATTTCCAAATCTAAAGAAGACAATTTCTCCCCTGAAAATTAAAGGCACGATTATATTAGCAGGGCTCTCTAAAGTCCTGGTCAGGGTTTCTCCAGAGAAATTGAATGGCAGGAAAAGGGGGTGGGGAGGAGACATCATAGCAACTGTCTGATACAATTATGGAAGCCAAGAAGACCTATGATCTGGAGTGGCTGTGGGCGGTGGCACACACCCGTAATCCCAGCGACTCCAGAGACAGAGGTTCTAAGCCAGCCTCAGCAAATTAGCAAGGTGCTAAGCAACTCAGTGAAGCCCTATTTCTAAATAAAATACAAAAATAGGGCTGGGGATGTGGCTCAGTGGTCGAGTTCCCCTGAGTTCAATCTCTGGCACCAAAAAAATAAATAAATAAATAAATAATCCATGATCTGGAGAATCAAAAAAGACAATAGCATAACTCTACTCAGTCTGAGTCCAAAGACTGATGAATCAGGAGCACTAACTTTTGAGAGGTGAAGAAGATGGCAGTGGTAGTTCAACTAGGAAGGGGGATTTGTCCTTCCTCTGCCTTTTTTGTCCTATTCAGGCCTTCAGAGGATTGATGTTGCCTACCTGCATTAGTGGGGCTGGACCATCTTCCCTTTGCGTTCGCTTTGTGTGACAATTCACATGCTCATCTCTTCCAGAAACACTCTCACAAATACAACCAGAAAAAAAGTTTTTGTTTTTTTTTTTTCAATTCTCTGGGCATCCCTTAGCCCCATTGAATTGACACATAAAATTACCCACCACACTAGCTTTGCTCAGCTACAATAAAGATTATTTATTTCAGCAAAAATACAGCAAAGTTGCTGTTGATATAAATTAGAAATTTGAATTCAAAAATATTTGAAATTCCAAATGCTTGAACAAATAAGAAGGAGTTGTATTTAATTGACATTATGTAAGCACAATTAAATCTAACCACTTTTGTAATTGGGCTTTTGCTGTTGTAAGACAGATCCCTGGTGACTCACAGTCCCAGGTTTTTAAGAACAGGGGTAGCCAGCATTAAGGAGGGCTGAAAATCTGAATTTCCTCAAAAATAACTAATTACTTGCTTTCTGAAATAATTGAAACTTTGAAACTTTCATTAAAGGAAAACTTATTTATTTATTTATTTACTTTTTTTTTTTGCCTGTTGGTTAAGAACATGGGAAGCCCAAAATGTCCAGGTGGCAGTCTCGTCTCCCAATTCAGTGGAACCATTTTTCTGTCTTTCCCCTGGTTGTTCAGTCCCACCTTCCCTAGACACAGGAGAATTCACCCCCTGAGATCTAAGGATTCACTGCCATCAGAACACTAAGAAGGCCCTTAGAGATAGGATTGCTACAGTGTGACTTCAGGTAACAATCATTTTATATCCCCTATAATTTCCATATTGAATCCTAAGTGTCACTTGTAATTGTCCTGAAGCTTTGATGGAGACTTCCTGACATAGCAACGAACCATAGAATAATATCAGGCAAGACAGGCAGGTTTGATGAGCTCCCCGTTTCTTAGAAATGGCTAGCTCATCCACCTGTGTTCAGTGGCTAAAAACCACTGTGGGTGGAATAACTGCCCACAGATTGAACCTGGGAGGGAGTGTGGAGATCTATGCAGAAACTTGCAGACATGGCCTTCATTGTATTCCACAGGAAACAACTCAGAGAAGGGCCTGAGTCAGACTCATAATCCACATAACCAATTTTGAAAGCAAAGAAGTGTTCAATCCTATAACAGCTTTTCTGAGAGAGGCTTATTTTGGATTCACACACACACACACACAAAAAAAAAAAAAAAAAAAAAAACTTGTGAAATAGGTATTTTTATTCCTATATTAGAGATAAAAAAAACTGAGGCTTGGAGAGATAGCCAAGTAGCCAGAAGCTTTTGGGTGGCAGAGAAAGAAATGAGAACAAAGTTTAACTCATTATAAAGCTTATGCTCTTTTTCTTGCATTTTGTCAGACATATTTTACTCTAATAAAAAGGGTAATATTCACATATCAATAATACTTTGAGAGTATTATTCACCATTTGAATTAGCTGCTTATTTTTATAATTAATTCAAGTTCTACAGTGACCCTTTTCTATAAAAGTTTTCACTATCTCAACTGATTTATAAAATCTAGAATATTTTGATAGTACATTTGGCATAGCACAATCATAGACTGTACATAAATTATTTTAAAGGTATAATAGATCTCCTAGGACACTCTCATAGATTAAGTGTCAAAAATGAAATATTGCATTTTAACTTCATAGGCTTTTTGAAAAAGATACAAAGACAACAATCAAGAGTTTTATAAAGAGCAATTTATGATAGTGAAATTTTAGAAGCCAGTAACTTTTAGTAACGATTGAATAAAATGCATTATTTGCCCCCTAGAGTGAATTCTGCTTCAGATCCCATCCCTATGACAATGCTCCAGGCAATCATATTACATTTGTGAATTTAAATGATTTACCTCACTGTACTTCATCATTATCACAAAATTCTCCATGCTTTGAAAAAGAGTGTAATCTGTAGTAGAGTTTTTGGTAAGCCACTTGATTTCTTCTCTAAATGAAAAGATTCTTTAGAGACACTGATGCTAAAGAAAATTTTTTTTTAAATGTGATTAGCAATAAGTGGATGTTGTCTTTGGCTCATGGGCAGCTCTTAGAATGCTAGGAGCCAGCATGGAATCTCAGATATAAATGGGTGAAAGTATCAAAAAAGAAATAAGATCCATTCCAGCCTCCTACCTAGCAATGCAAAAGATGAATACCTGCCTGCTTAACTTTTCTGTATTCAGAAATATATACACAAAGCTCAGTGGTCTCCGGGCAGCAGGTGATCTGTAAAGTCCCTTGTCTGTTTGGTTCTGGTCTAAGAGCAGCCTTATTGAGCTCTGTGATATTGCTGTTTCACCATTTCCTAGACAACGTCTTAGAGCTCTTCAAAGAATAAGGAAATCAATAAAGTTGCTTCTGTTTGTTTACTGCAATTTGGTATACAGTCATTTGAAAACCTCCTTTCCACACTGGCTTCAGCAACTGAGGGTGCATAGACGAACAGAAAAGCACTTCTTTCTTCCGGAGCTTGTTTCTTCCCCTATTCCCTGTGGCTGAGCACAGGATGATTTAGCAACACAGCACAGTGAGGGGTTGTCATGATGGGCTCTGACACTGCCTGCCTGGGCTGAGGCGAGGCCCAGAATCCTGGGGATGGCTGATCACACAGGAGAGAGGGAGAGAGCCTCTCAACACTGGACTAGTTTGCCAGCAAACCCGTCTCTCTTCAATTTGGGAAGATAGCATTTCTCGCAGTAATTTTTATATGTGGTCAGATTAGTCAACCAAATAAACCATCATTTTGGGCTGCTGCAGAAGATTCTCCCAGCCTGTGGCTATCAAAAGCTTCCCCAAAAAGCCACCTGTCAAAACAAATGGCCCTGGCTTACAAAACTTACCTTTTTGTCCCCCTCTTGTTGGATTATCCTTTATATCTAAGTCCTATTTCCAGTTTTAATGAAAAAAAAATACATCTGGATATCTGAAGAATACTTTCTTTGAAAATAGAATTACTTGAGTTTAATTTCAAATTAAATTTTTGTTTGTGTACTAATGATGGGCAAATAATTGCTCTACACCAGAAAATCTGTGTAGAAGAAGGAGACTTTTTTCTTAGGCACTGACAAAGTGCTTCCTTATACCCAAAAGTAGATAAATAAAATAAAATCTGTTCCTATATTTAGCATTAGAAGTCAAATGCATAGTCATTTTCCTTTCATTTTATTCTTCATTGAGTACAATTAGGCAAAGATTCTGAGAAAATATAAAAAAAATGACTTTATTAGTCTTTGGGGTTATTTGGGGGGGTTACATAGATGTATATTGACTCGCTTATAAATTAGCTCTTAAAAACAAGTGCTCACTAAAATAACAATACTTGAATACAAAAGGCTCAAGCATTTTCCATACATCTCTGTGAGCCCTGACTGTCCTTGCCCCTTCCACGGAAATCTTCTCTAAATGAAGCCTTGGCGTTGCATAGAGGTAAAGTCCTCAGTTTTTCCTATATGTCACACAAGCTTTCTTTTCCTTCCCAGCTACACATTATAAACATCTGAGTTTTTAGAATTAACTGAATTTTCTGTTCCACATATATTCTTGGAAGATATCTTCTGTGCATAATAGAATATTTAATTTTTAAGATTGTTCTAAAAAATATATAACGCATTCATTATATTCCTGTACTATTTGTTAGAACTAAAACTCTTTCACTAGTTCTGTGTAAATGTTTTTATGGATAAGACAGATGACTATAAAAGATTGAGTACCTAGTCCCAGTGCTCAAGGAGAACACAACTAAACACACACCAATACCAATGTATTCACTTGAATCACAACCTTTCATTAGCAGAAAATGTCATGCTTCTTTGACCCAGCTGCCCAGGTGGAAACCAAATGCTCTAACTTGTGGACTTACATTAACAGTGACTGTCCTTTTCAGTGTGTCTACATTAGCTAGGAGAGAAATGACAGGTTGCCCATGAGCCTTAGCTAAAGTCTCAGGATCTGCGTTCAATCTCTAATTCTATTATTAACTAGTGTATAGCCTTGAAAAAAAAAGTTGACTTCAAGACTTTTTTTCTTTATTTTTTAAAGGAAGAATGCTATTCTACTTCACACAATCAAATAGCAAAATACAATTAAAACAACTTTTTGAATTACAAATAACATGAATGTTAGTTATAATTTATCAGAGAACATGGAGAATAGTCTGAAAAACAGTGTTTCCAAACTTCTAGTCTAGACACCCACAATGAGAAGTGTTTACCACATCATGCCAATGGCCAACTCTCTCTCAGCCCTTATCTTTTCTCCTTTTCCCTGTCCTTCTCTCCCTTGGCTCCCAGGACGCATATAGAAATTAAATATTTTGAAAATTCATGGTGTAATTGCAACCAAACAGGGTTTTAAGAGTACTGTTCTCCTTCTCCCTCTTCCTCATCACCTCTATCACCATTATGGTTTCCTTCTACTGAGACTTCCTCTGTGCAAAGCTCTCTGACAGGCACTTTATACATAGTATCTACAAATCCTCAACATATTTCATGGAAGTTGGTATCTTACAACGGGACACTGAGCCTCAGAGAGATTAAGTAACCCACTAGTGGAAATTTAGTAGACTGATTAATTTGCATTCAATCAACATGGTCCCTTCTGAGCTCACCAAATATTTTCCACCAGAATTTAGAACAAATTTCATCACTTTTGAGTGAGGAAGAAGCCTTTAAAATTGCAGAGAATTGATCCTGGGTACTTCTCTACTCACCGGCTTAAAAGACAAGGATGCCTAGTCTCCATCCATTATCCAGAGTGATTCCAAAATTAACTCTGGACAACTCTGTTTATTGTACCATACTAACAAAGGTTAGAGAACAATTTAGTGACAAAGCTATAAAACAATTCCACATAAGTGACATTCCAAAGCTAACAATATTTCTTCTTGGTTAGTTTTGTTAGCATGTGGCCCACTGACTACCCCCTCAAAAAAAAAAAAAAATCTTGTATTTTACTCAGACCTCCAAAGACTTTTTTTCCACAAACCACTACCAATTTCAGCAAGATTCTAACTTCTTGAGAGTTTGATACAAGTTTAGTGGTTAACCAGTTATGCATCCTAAAATGTGAAGTCAGTAAAAAACCTTCATGAGAGAGCTTTATCCTATTTATCAAACAAAGCAGCATTGTGTTTTTTAATAGCTCTCACCCAAAAATTCCCAGAAATGTTACTCTTATGAGAGCCAAAATACAGGGCCTGTCTTGACTTCTGTAAGCAAGCAATAACCAGTCTTGCGTTCATCCATAGACTACAGGTGAGTGCATATATCTGAGGACTGCATAATGCCATGGCTAATAACTAAGTTAGAAACTGGGAGATCCAGGTTTCTTAGATTCTACCTGGTAGGAGCTTTCTTTTCTAGAAGAAACAACTGTGGATAATGGTTCTAAGGATATTTACCTGAACTTAATTAACTTATGGTTTCAGCCTGAGGATGATTCATGCACTCATTAGCTCCCATTAATTGTGGACTAGTGGCTTGGTGGAGTGACGAAAAACAGGCAGAGATACACAGAGGAAAAAGGATGGAGAGCTACCCAAACAAGAAGTTCTTATGGAGAATGGTAGACACTTCGCTGAGCCCAACAGAAGGTTAAAAGTACTTGACTGGGTTTGCTTCTTTAATTTAGTGAAACAATTCCAAAAGACGTTTTTACTTAATCACTATCACGGTCCTCCCAGTGCCCTAATCCACGGAACCTGTGAATTTACTACTTAACCTGGTGAAGGGTGTTTGCACCCATGATTAGGATTAAGGACCTCGAGTTTGGGAGAGTAACGTGGAATATCCAGCTGCACCCCACCTAATCACACGTGCTCCTAAAAGAAAAGAACCTGTTGCAGCTGCAGCCAGGCAGAGGACCAGAGTATAAGAGCTCAGCCAGCCTGGCGTTTCATTCCTGACTTTCGAAATGAAGGAAGAGGCAACGAACCATGGAAAACAGGGAGCGCTGGAAGACGGAGAGCATTTTCTTCCCCACGGGATTCCAGAAAAGACTCAACAAGCTGCTACGTGGCGAGACTCCTGTGGGACTTCTGGACCTACCCACGGTAAGATAGCACATTTGTATCTTTTAACTTATTATAGCAGCAGTAGAAAACGAATGAAAACATTCATACGGTGCCAGCCAGGCCAGCAGCAGGTTGTAGTACTAAAACTACAACATTCTATCAAAGTAGACCCGAGTCCTGCCCCAAGGATGCGGATTAGCCTAGTAATTACTGGTGGTAAACCAAGGGAAAACTGTGAGATACGGAAGGACAAGCTAGGGAGGGAGGTTCTTGTCGGGGCACTTGCTTTCTATGGTGTGTCTTAAAATTTTCGAAAGTAGCCGATTCCTGAATTGGCTTTTCTACCTATAAAACGTGCTTTTTCACAAAGCATAACGTATAAGTAACTTCAGAACCTGTTACTACTGAGCTAAATGAGTACTCCAAAATTCTTATAAAGGGTAACTCATTATATACCACTTCTTGCAAAAACAGGGAATGAGTGCGATGAAGAGCAATAAATTTGGCAGGAATAATAAAAACAGGTGACAGGTGGAATTACATACAGAAGCCTACTGAGTGTGATGACTGTTGTAGTGAAATTTGGTTATGTAGGAAGACTACACTGAAATAGCTACATATATACTTATAGTATGTTCCTAAAATTTTTATTTTTTGTTGTAAGTTGGACACAGTACCTTTTTTTTTATGTGGTGCTGAGGATCAAACCCAGGACCTCACTATGCTAGGCGAGTGCTGTACCACTGAGCCACATCCCCAGCCCCCAATACATTGATTCTTAAGTCACAAATATAAAGAAATAATCATGACCTTTCACTAATTGACTTAAATTTGTATTTTATGTTTGGATTTGATACAAAATAATACAGGAAGTGCCATTACTACTAAAATTCCTTTTGGTTGTCCTTGTGGCCAATGGAACCCAATTGACTCAGTTATTTCAATTTTGTCTTTCCAGCTGTCTTTAGTTAGTTAGGCTTCTCGGTGAAGCATTTTCAACCATATCATATCTCATTTCAGAAAGGTCCCAGTTTAGGTGAAAATAAACTAGGGGACACACGTACTTCTCAACAGCCAATTTGAAAAGTGAGCATTCTACCTGATCTTAAGATAATGTTCTTTCAAGAACAAATACAGGAATTCCTCTATAATCAATAGCTCTTATCCTGGTAATGGCTATAGACAGTACAGTGTAAATAAACTTGACAGAAATAATAAAACCTTCATGTATGAAGTGCAATCAGTTCCTAACCTCTAGTATCACATCATGGTTCTCTAGTGTCCATGAGGATTTCTTAATTTCTACATTATTGACTTAGGGGGCTACATAGTTCTGTATTCATGTACTTCCTTGTACATTGCAATATTTAGCAACATCTGAGTTCTACCAACTTTGTACCAGTGGTACCTTCTCCCTACTCGCCCCAACCTCCAGTTTTATGTTTAAACCTGGTTCTAGTGACCTAGTGGGACATGGAGTGCAAGACCTTAACATTTGAGAATCCCTAGTTCAAATGATGACTAGAGAATAATGTAAACTAACCAAAAAATATCTCTTTGGAGGCATGAAGTCACCTTGTTGTTCATGGTTGCCATTCCTTTTATTGACATGAAGAAAATGGGTTTCTATTACTAGAGCATGGGTCATTTTTCTGAGACGTGTCTAATTTTGTAACCTATTGACCATTAATGTGGCACACAGATCTTTCATTGCAGTTATTAACCTCTTCCATCTTTGTAGCTAGTATTAAAACAAAACTTTAAATATAATTGAAATTTCTAGGAAAAAAAACACAGCCACACTCTCAGATTATTTTGTAGAACCCACTCTAATTACACCAAAGGATGGCTATGGATAACAAAATAAGGCAAAATCTTAATAGACAACCCTATACTAAAATATTGCATATTTTTTTTAATCCTCCATCAAGAAGGAGGATTAAAAAAAATCACAAAACAGTACATCAGAGACTTCCATGACAAACTTAATCCCTTATCATGAAATAGCTTGATGAATGAATTCCTGGGGTGTGAAATGTGTGGTGTTATTAAAAATGGGATTTTATGTATTTTTAATGTTTTAAATTTACTTACAAAGTACTCCCATGGAGGGAACACTTTGTGGGGGCAGGGAAGGAGGCATGCTTATAAAACTCCTAAATTATATCACTTTATTTTCATAATCAGTAAATCATTTGTGAAAACATTTTGACAACAGTCATGAACAGTAGCTTGTGCCTAAGAATTAAAAGGAAATATCATTTTAAAAAAAAAACTCTGGATTTTTAAGTGAAATAACAGATCTGAAAATGAAAAGCTTTATCATAAAATTCCAAACTAGTTCAAGTCTCTAAAGATAAGGATAAGTAAGTCATTGTACACAAATGGCAGAGTTGACAGATTTCTGTAGTTAAACTGGACCATGCCTGTAAACGCTGAGAACATCATTGAGGGCTTAGCAGATATTTAAGAATGGATGACATGGTCAGAGCCTAAGGTAAACTGGTAGAGAATGTTTTCATACCCAATCCTCCTAGGTGGCTGGCAGTAAGATTAGTATCTAGATCTGTTATCATTTCTGTTGCCTTGAATTTAGCAGAGGTTGAGAAAAAGGGCTTTTATCTGAAACTTTATCAAAAGAAATCGGCATCTTTTTTATAACTTAAAGATGTTCTTAAAAATCACACTTTTCTATTTTGCCTTCAGAAATGTAAAAACGGGAATAGTGTCTAACAGCATGGATCAAATTTGTTTGCTCTTTTTGCATATCTGGCATTAGATGTGTAATCCTAGATTTCAGGAAATAACAGTATGCTTAAAGAATACTACTTCGGTTCTAAAGAGGGAATACTTTTGAATTCCTCATTTTAAACTTACTGTATCAATTCCTGTGGCTTAATCTATGGAAAGACCAGATCTTGGAGCACAATGAACACATACACACACACACACACACACACACACACACACACACACACACACACACACACACACACACACACACACACACACACACGCATAAGCAGGTATACACAGCTACCCATAAGCAGGCTGCGTGTTCTTTTCGCCCTTAGGAGTTTGAAGTTTGATTTACCAAGCTGGTGGACGGGTTAGCAATTGAAATCAAACTGCTGCTCAAAACACTAGGCAATGAGGGTCGTTTCTTCTGATTGGCTATCCCTGGAGAGAAGTACAGAGCGGAGGGAGAAGATATTGTGTCCAGAACGCACCTGAGCTGGCTGCCGGATCAATGGTCAGTATCAGCGGGGCTCTATTTAATGAAGCGTGCACCCGTGTCACCGCCTTGCTGACAACAGTGGGTAGCGCTGGTGCCAGTGCAGAGGAAGCGGTATCTAAGACGAAATAATTGCTTCATTTTGTGGTACAAAGATATAAATCTGATTTTTTTTTTGTGTACATGAGAGCGAGCTTTAAATCCTTAGCTGGAAGAGAGAGCCTTACACAGAACACAGCAAAACATGATAGAGATCGTGCGAGGCAGTCCGGCTCACAGAACTCCAGGAGAATGGCTAAGAGGGCTTTATAGTCGCAGAATCGCGGGCTCTGTGGGCAAACACTCCCCCAAATCATGCTGACTTGGGTACAGACAGAAAATAGTTGTTTTCATTTGTGCTTTTTCCATGATAAAGTGTTTTGACAAATCAATAGCAGCAGAGGGGGCAGCGCAGCTGATGTGATTTACACCTAATCTATTTTATCATTGCCTCATTATTATGGGGAGCCTCAGCAGGGAACCCTCCCTAAATTCTGCATCAGGCATACACTTGAGAGCTATAAGGAGAATGGAAGGGACAGACCTAACTCCAAATATCCATGTCATGTTTTAAATTTTCTCACTTACTCAAACTGCCTTGGTGCTGCCAAGTAAAATTATGGGGCAGTTAAACGCTTTTTAAGATGTTTCTAAATGTCACTAAGATTAAAATAAAGGTGTAATTTCTCTGAAATATTACACTAATGCACCCTAAAATAAGGATCCACATGCTATCTACAGCTTCACGTAGATCTTTTCAGATAGCTCACCTTGAATCTGAATTTGATATTTAAAATTGCATTATGCTTGTTGATGAGTAATAGGATTAATTGGTCCTTCATTAGACACCTGGAAAATTACTTAACAGATTTGATTAGCTTCAAAGCAACCTTTCTAGTAGAACAGTAGAAAAATACAAGTCTCTGCAATCTTAGCAGAAGGGAATAGGATTTCAAATTGACCATTCGAATTTTAAGTCCTAACTTCAAGGTACAATCAACTTAAAAGATTTTCCTTTTAAATAGACCTCTTTTATCAACATATTTCTGTTTTACAAAATCTGTCTTCCTAATTGTCCATCCACAGACTGATCACACAACAGTTCACTTGGTCATATAATGGATGTATAATTTTCTGTTTCTGTCAGTGTCCTCGGCCATTTGATATTTTGAGCTTCCTGATTTTTTTTAATGTAGATAATAGTCACAACTAGCTCCTGAAGCAATTGTGAAATTTTAAACAAAAATGAGTATAGGGGAATGTGCCTAAACATCATGCCTGGCTGGCTGACCCCAATGAACACAAGCCAAATGTATTTACACTTGGCATTCACCTTTTTCTATCTCTTTAAGCATTAATGGACATCTACACAGGATGCTAAAGAAGTATCTTATTGATCCTTCATAGTTCCTTGTATTGCTGCCTTATTAAGCTACCATTTCTTCCCCACAGGGTCAGTCATTAAGCAAGACCTTTATCCATCGTACCTCCTGGGCTGGCTTTCCTTACATTTGATTTTGCTAAGGGTATCAGCAAACAACCAATGAGACAAAGAATAAATATATTTTAGCTCTTTAATGCAGTTTCTGTGCAGTCAACAGATGACAGAGTGGCATGACACTTGTTCTAAAAATTCTTTTTCTAGCAGATCTTGGGAAATCCTTTAAGGGCCTCAGTGTTTTCAGCTGCTGTATAGTGGGGGAGGCCATCATTCTTACAGAAGTACTAAGAAAATACATATAAATGAGATAATGTGTGTAAGCATTCAACTATTCGTTGGGTACTTGCTATATTCTGGGTGTTCTGCCAACACTGAGGATAGAGCAGAAATAGACGTGTTCTCTCGGCTTTTAACCTTACATGGAAAGCAGGCATGAACTGGGGAATATCTGCTTGCAAGAGTGTTATAAGGAGACATGCTTGTATTAAAAGCATATTTCAATGCATAGAAATGTCAGAAAAGCCCAGGTAGAGTAAGGAGCATGCTGCCACCCTTATTTTAAACACTTAGTAATGCAAGGTATATTTCTGGATCTGACTCATACAACCCTTAAAATAGAAATATCTCCTGTTCCCTTAGCACTTTTTTAATGAAAATGGAATGAACTATGAAAATAGCCTATACCATCAAATACACATATGTTCACATATATGAAAAGATGGTATTTCTTTTTGATGCTTGAGATATTCAAGCATACATTCCAGGCTATTGAATATACATAAATGATAAGGAAACATGAATGTTGGCAAATGGTTTATATTCCTTAGGCATTGCTAGTTATATTACTTGTCAGCTTTCTGTATTTTTTATTCATCCCTTATCAAGAAAGGCTTTAAGTGAATCTGTGCCAGGCACTTGAGTATCTCAAGCAAAACTATAAATTCAATGTATTTCTTGGCCCCTTATGTCCTGGCCCTTGTTGCTTCCTTTGGATAGGCCCCGGTCCTTCCTAAGCCCTCACACTACCATCTTTCATTTAAAAAAAAAAATTAACCAAATTTCTTAAGTCAAAGTATGTAAGAGTAGCTGATTCTTCAGATTCTCTTTGAACAGTGGATAGAAGGGGGAAAATTACTGAGTCTTCTATATGGGACACTCTTGTGCCCTGCCACATGTCCTTTTGAACTACCACTGACTCTGCCATTGCTAAGACAGTGTCACCCAGGTGGAATCTATAGGGCCAGACCTCTGCTGAATTTGATTCCCAGCACTTACCCAGGGCTTCTCTGATGCTGGAGCAAGGGATAACTGTGGAAACCTGTCTGGTATTTACACGTGTGACATGCAAGTGAGAGGTAGACATCCTCACACTTGAATAATGCGGGCCTGGCTGGACAGCTTATAAGTGCTTCCCTCTTTTTTTTTTGACAAATCCAAGCATGCATTCTGTGGCCTAGAAAGTTCCAGTGGGATGGAGTTCCAAGCTAAATGGTGATGACATGAAGAAAGGCCCTGGTGCAGCCTTCTTTCACTTTTCCAAAGCCTTTCACAATCATTTTATATGATCACTCCCCCCCCCCCCAGAATAAATCCCCTGCATGCAACTCCTTAAAGTGCATTTGGACCAGAAACAGGGATACCTAAGGTAATAAACTTGCTAATGATCTATGTATGCACTTGATAACAATGAAGAGGGAAGATGGATAATTCCATTGCATGATGTAGGCTTCAAAAAAAGATGCCAATGGGAGGGAGTTGGTACATGATCTTTGATAGGAAAGATTTTTTGCTATCGTTTTCCCTTCAGATCAAGGGTTTCCTCTTCTAAGTGGCCTTTCCAGATCCTATGAAAAAATCTGGGGCAGGGGGGAGAAGGTTCCTTTTAGTCAAAAGTGCAAGGTCCCTGAGATCTCTTGGGTATATCCTGGAAATGGAAGAGTGTAGTTGGAGCACAGAGAATTGGAGAAATGATCAGACTGTTTTTTCGGGCCACTTCTAGACCACGATAGCTTGGATTTCAAGCTAAGTGTAAGATATTGAAACTTTATATGCATATAAAGTACAATGGCATGTATATTATAAATAGTTCATATCAATGGTTGCATGGAAAACTGACAGCAAAAAGGTAAAAAGTGGAAGCGGGTATAGTGCTTGGGAGATTGAGGTGACAGATGATAGTAGTTTAGACTTGGATAGCAACAGAGGGGAGGAAAAACATCTAGCCAAGAAAGGAACCTATACAATTGAGCTTCCCGGCAACACTTGGATTTAAAAGCCCATATAGTACCCCACTGACATGTGATATGTCTTAGCAAAGAGTGTCTAGTGTTTGTACCCTGGGGTTCCCAAATATACATAATATGAAACATTAGTTCAGCATCCCACTTTGAAAGACTGGGCTTTAAGATTTATTACTCGTGAAATAGTTTGGTTCTCTTATGTTGATATAATTTCAGAAAGTCCACTAACATCCTGTCAGTCTTGTTAAGCTGATGTACAGCGAGCACAGGAAAGTGTTCTGCATGCAGTACCAATTGTGTAGGTCACTTGGAGAAAAGATCTGTTGCTGTTTTCCATACAAACCTTCTCATCTAGGTAATATACAATGAGGTTAATAAGTATTACCATAGAGGTAAAATTCTAACTTTATAGAAGGCAATGGAACCATTTAAAATTATTTTAAAAATCTAACAAAACAAGCTAGAAACTTTCTTGGGTACTTACTACATGTTAACAGATTACTTGGTGAATACATACTAAATTAAGACATACTTACCAAGTTAAATATTTTAAGACAACAGCATCTAGCTACGTACTTTTAAATTATTGAAAAAGTCATTTGTTGAATATACCCCCTGGGAATTTCTATCATTTTGGGTTCATATTTTACTTGCCTGGTTTCAGGGGTTATATGCATCTATCTAGCTGACTGGCCAAGGATTTCATTTTTGTTGTACTTGGCTTCTTAAATTTTGTCCTAAAATGTCTTCACTTTGCCCCTCTTCTGTCTCTTAAGCAATCAGTTATTGCTTCATTTTCCCCCTTTTGAAAAGGGGCTGAAGCAGTCTGTAGAACCAGGACCCCTAGGGAAGTCGGAGACCGCCATGGCTGGGACCCAGGCAATGGAGAGGAGTTGGGATGAAAAGACTATAGACGGTAGTTCTCACTATCGATACTTGCCACCATCAGGTAAAAATTAAAATTTGGAGAGGGGAAAAAAGAAATCTGAATTTTTTTTGTATTTTGTAGTGGAGGCACTGGTGTAAATTCATAATTTTTTAAAAGCATACACACATAGATATGTATCTATATAAACATATGTCTAGCTCTAGCTACTGTAAAGGCCCAGAAGCAAGGCTATCCCAATAGAAATGACACTTTTAGCACTGGATTTTTTATTAATATGCATTAAAAGTACATACCGTTGGAGTTCAGTGTGATATTTATGTGAAAATAGGAAGCAGTTGTCAAGTCTGTTCACCCTTTTTCCATGCTCCCCACCAAGCAAAGGCTTACCAAACTCTGGCAATCGCCCTTCTATTTTCAGGTCACCTTTTAGCTCATATATATGAAAGAACTTGGGTGCTTCTGTGTTTGCCTTACCTTAACTAAATAACCTCCAGTTGTATTCATTCTGCTGCAAATTACAGGGTTTCATTATTTTAAAGAAATAAATATTTCATAGTATATAAGCACCGCATTTCATCTGTTGATGAGCACGAGGCTAATCTCACATCTTGGCTATCTTTGTGCCTCAAACACAGGCATGCAGGTATTGTCTTGGTATGTTGACTTCATTTCTTATTTAACTTGTTTGTTCTTTGTTGAGGATATTTTGCATCTTTAGTATTGGTCTACAGTTTTTTTAACTGTTTCTTTTTAGTTATACCCAACATTAGGATTCGTTTTGACAAAGGCATGGAATAAGATTTGCTCTTAGTCCCCAGTCCTTCCCTTCTTATCCCCCATACCCCGTTCCCTTCACTGATGTTTCTGCTACTCAGCTTTCTTGGTATCTTGTGGATGTGTTTTTTTATCAGATTTTTGGTAACAGGATAATTCTACCCTCAAAGGATAAGATTTCTCTTTATAATTCTATGGAATAGTCTGAGAAACTGGCAGGATTCTTAAAGTTGGGAAAAATTCTGGAGAGAACCCATCTGGCTATGGCCTTTTTTTGGAAAGGGGGGGATCTTACTGGTTCAAACTGTTAGTGGTTTATCAATTTGGTAGGTCATGTGTCCATAAATTGGCCATTTCATCTGGGATTTCCAGTTTCTTAGCATGCAGTTTTTTCATAACCCTAATGATTCTGTATTTCTGTGGCATTATTTGGAATGTCTTTATTTCTGTTTTTAATCAACACTTTATACATAAAATAAAGTTCAGTGTGAGATTTTGATACATGAATAAGCACACAATAACTGTAAAAGACCACCCTTTCATGTCTTGACAGTGTTCCAAATCCCCCCATAATCACTTTTCAGTGGACAGGTTGACTTTTCAGTTTCTACAAAATGAGAGTATGGTACTTGGCTGATTCATTTCCTTTCATGTGATCTCCTTCAGTTGCATCCATTTCGCTGAAGATGACAATATTTCATTTTTGTTTGACTATCACATTTTCTCTATCCACTCATTTGTTGAGGGACACTTAGACTGATTTGGTATCCTAATCTTTGTGAATAGTGCTGCAATAAACATTGGTCTGCAGGTATCTCTTTGGCAGGCTAATTGCACTTCCTTTGCAGGAAGGGATTGCTGGATGATAGTGGATCTGTTTTTAGCTTGTTGAGCATCCTCCATGCTGTTCTCCATACTGACAGTACTGACATTTGCATCAATAGGGTATAAGAATATTTTTTACTCAACCTGTTTGAGCATCTTCTTTGTTTTGATAATGCCATTCTAACTGATGAAATGGTATCTCATGATTTAATGGCTAAAAAATACTGATTATATGTGTCAGCCATTACTGTATCTAGTTTTAAGTGTGTATTCAGATCATTTGGCCGGTTCTTAAGTTGGATTACATGGGGGTTTTTGTTCTTTATACATTCTTGATATTAAACATCTGTCAGGGGGCTAGGGTTGTAGCTCAGCGGTAGAGTGCTCACCTAGCATGATGAGGTACCGGGTTCAATCTTCAGCACCACGTAAAAATATAAAGGTGTTGTATCCACCTAAAACATTAAAAACTAATAATAAAATTTAAACAAATAGTTGGAAAACATCCTCCCATTCTGTGGACAGTTTTTTTCTATTGTGTTGATGGTTCCCTTTGCTGTGCAGAAAATTTAGATTAATGGAATTTCATTTGTCAATCTTATGTTTTCTATGCTTTTAAGGTTCTATCCAGAAAATCACCTGTAAACAATGTCCTGGGTAGTTTTTCCTGCTTTATTCCAGTAGTCGGGTCTTTTATCCTTTTTTTTTTTAAATTTTTTTTTTTAATACAGGATGAGCTTTAAGTTTTCTGCATGTGGGTATCTAGTTTTTCCAGCACCATTTATATAGGAGGTAATCTTTGTATTTTTGGCATCTTTGAGAATCGGTTGACAGTAGATATGTGGGTTTAATTCTGGAATTTTCCATCCATTGATCAATGTTTCTGCTTTTATTCCAATAGGCTACTATGACTCTGTAGTATATGTTGAAACTGGGTACTGTTATGTGTCAAGCTTTGTTCTTAAGATTGGTCATTTGAGGACTTTTTTAATGAGTATCTCATTTTTCCCAGTGTTACGAATAGTGATTGGTATTTTGATGAATATTTTGAATCTATAAAAGTGTCCATATACTGAAACCAATTAACTATATTTCTTCCAATTGATGAATACAGTAGCTTTTTCCTTTTTTTTTTTTAGTATCTTCAAAATTTTTCAGTAGTGTTTGCAACTTTAGAGATCTTTCATTTGATTTATTCCTAGGTATCTTATATTTATGACATGACTTGGCAATAAGATTACTTTCATGATTTTTTTTCTCAAATTCATATGAGAAAATGTTCAACATCTCTAGCTACTAGAGTAGTTTTGATTTGCATTACTCTAAGATTTCATCTCACTCCAGAATGGCAGTATTCTTAATAGAATACAAACAATAAGTGTTGGCTAGGATGTGGGGACAAAGGTACACTCGTACATTGCTGATGGGACTGCAAATTGGTGTAGCCAATACGGAAAGCAGTATGGAGACTCCGTGGAAACCTTAAAATGAACCACCATTTGACCCAGCTATCCCACTCTTTGGTCTATACACAAAGTACTTAAAAACGGCATACTACAGCCACATCAATGTTTACTACAGCACAATTCACGATAGGTAAAACTGGAACCAACCTAGATGCCCATCAGTAGATGAATGGATAAAGAAAATGGCGTACAAACACGATAGAATATTACTCAGAAATAAGAATAAAATCATGGCATTTCCAGGTAAATGGATGAAGCTTAGAGAATATAATGAAGTGAAGTTAGCCAATCCCAAAAAAACAAATGCCAAATGTTCTGATATAAGGAGGCCGATTCATAGTGGGGATGGGAGGGGATTCATAATGGGTTTGGGAGGGGGAAGCATGGGAAGATTAGATGAACTCTCAATAGGACAAAGGCGAGGGAAGGGTATGGGAGGGGACAAGGGGTATAAAGAGGGTAATATCCATCTCATTCCACCAAGTACATGTATGAAGACACGAATGGTGTGATCATGCTTTGTATACAGACATGAAAAAATGTGCTCTATATTTGAATGCATGCTTTCATATATAATGAATTAGAATAAAAAGTAAAATTTAAAAAATGGTGTATAGAAAAGCTAGTGGGTTTGTTTTTTGGTTTGGTTTGCTTTTTTGCAGGAGAGAGCAATTGCATAGCCTCTGCTGAATTTCTTTCGTGAATCATGAATCCTTTAGGTTTATCTGTAGAGGTCATTTGACCTTACCCTTTTCTGTTATGCTTTTCTTATTCCTAACTTGTCTGGCCACATCTTTAGTACTGTAGGAGATAAGATCATTAATAGTGAACCCAGAATTAAAGATACTCAGTATAGGTAAGTGGGGGGTAGGATCAAAGATAAAGGAGACCTATTTGGGCCTAGAAAGTTGGAGACTGCCCCTGAGGTACTGAAATGTTAATGCCCTCAGAACCCTTCCTCCACCCTTATCCAGATAACCTGCCCCTGCTTCAACCGGTTGCTAAGGTAACCTGTCCCAGGAATTGTCCTTCCCTACAGGGAGTTGTAAAATTTGTTAATGTGTCCTGGACTGCTTCCTGCCTAGATCGGTTCCATTTGATCCTTCCCGGGTCCATCTGCTCCTCACCTTTTGGCCATCCCATCTGAACCCTCTCCTGAGCCTAGTCGCATATGCAGGAAGGTAGGAGATAAGGGGAAGACGGCAGAAGCACAAAGGAAGCCTGGGACATAGAAAGGCAGAACGCTCCCTTCTATCCAGGTTACCAGATATGGCCCCCTTGTCTCTCCAGAGTGAAGTCTCTTAGGCCTCTTTAAATAAACCCTGTTTATAGGCTTGCCTTGGCATGTTTCACTAATGGTATAGCTCAACATGAGAACTCAACATATGAGGCAGGACTCCTCACTAGTAACTGGCAGTATTGATAGACACATTTGTGGTGTTTTTTTTTTGTTGTTGTTGTTTTTTTTTTAAAACAAGGATTGAACCGTGGATGCTTAAGTACTGAGCTACATCCCCAGCACCCCCCACCCCAAAACATCCTTTGTTATGTCGAATCTAGATCCTTTTGTACCTAATTCATCCAGGAATTTTATGAAAAATGTATTAAATGTTATTGGATGCTGTTTTTGCCCATATGGAAGAACATGGGGTTTTTTTGTTATGGTATATTTGACTTGCATATGTTGAACCATTCTTGCAACCCTGGAATAAAACCAGCATGATCATCTGTATGATTCTTTGGGTGTGCTGTTGAATTTGACTTGCTGATATTTTGTTGAGAATTTTGGCATTTATGTTCATCAATGATATTATTCTGTATTTCTATAAATACGACAGCATTCTTATTAGCATTACCCTGTTACTGAAACTTGATACCATAGAAAAGACTCAGAAGAAAGTGCTTCCCCTTTAATTTTATGAAATAACTTGAACAAACCTGGTGATAGTTCCTGTTTAAAAATTTGGCCAAGTTCAGCTGTGAATTTGATCCATCTAGATCTGGGCATTTCTTTAATTTTTCTGATGCAATTTTATTGCTTATTAATGGTCTACTTGGGGACTTTTGTTCTCGGTTCAATTTGGTGACAATGAGTATTCAAATTGTTTAACATAATTTTATGTAATAATTGTTAATGATCCCTGTTTCTGTGATCATTTGTAATGTTTTTCCTCGACAACCTCCCACCTGCTCCACCTTCAGTACTAGGGATTGAATGGGATTAACTCTACCAAATATTTTTTACACAGGAACTCACTGCTGTAAGCCTCCCCCTTAGTATTGATTTTTGGTACATCCTTCAAGTTGGGCATGTTTTGTTTCCATTTTCTTTTTGGAGAAAATTTTAAATTTTCTGATGTCCTCAGTATCCACCATTTGTTCAAAAACAAGTTATTCATTCTCCGTACATTTTTATAACTTCTAAAAATTTCTTCTAGTTTCTTTCCATTGTGATCTGAAAAAATGTAGAGTATGGTATCAACTTTGTCTTGTGGCCTAATATATGGTCTAGTCATAGCTATGACACTGAATGAAAAGTAGATATTCAATAAGAGACTCTGTAAAATGTCTCAATTCTTTTGATGTACAGTATGGTTTAATTTTTTTTTTCTGGATATCTGTTTGACAGTGGGGTAGTGAGATTCCCCACTATTATGAGGGCACTTCTCCCTTTGGTCTTGTGTTGTATAAAATCAGATGTTCTGGAAATAGGAGCATATAGATACAATTTTTTTGGGGGGGTAAGGGGGTACCAGAGATTGAACTTGGGGGCACTTGACAACTGAGCCACATCCCAGCTCTATTTTTTTTGTATTTTAGAGATGGGGTCTGTTGCTTAGTACCTTGATGATTTATATATTTATCTTATTTATTTGCTTTGGCTGGCTTTGAACTCACAATCCTCCTGCCTCGGCCTCCTGAGCCACTGAGATTATAGATGGGAGCCAGCTCATATCTTGATGAATTTATCTTTTGAGCATTATGTGGTATGCTGCTTTGTCTACTTAGTTTTGGTCTTTAAAAAACTTAATATAAATATAGCTATTACTACTCACTTTAGGCTTTCATTTGCTTGGAATATCACTTTTCATCCTTCACTTCGTGTGTCTTTAGGAGGTAGGTTTCTGATGGCAGCATATTGGGTATTTTCGTGTCTATTCAGCCAGTCAATATTTTTAATGTCTCAATTGAAGAATTTATTCCATTTACATTTGAGGTTATTGTCAATAGGTAAGGACTTAGTCCTGTCATGTTTTTCCTTCTAATTGTTTGAATAATTGTCCTTTCTTCCCCTCGCTGTAGTTTATGGTTTATTGTTCAGATAATCTCTTTTCCGCATAGCTGCTTTTCTACTGAGATTTATACTTCATATGCTTGCACTTCTGGTTGTAGGGCTGCCTTAGCACCTTTCATAAGGCTCTCTGGTAGTCATGAATCCTGTTTTTGCATACCTTGCAAGGTCTCTGCTTCTCTATTTCTGAAGGATATCCTTGTTACAGTATTCTTGGTTAGGAATCATTTTCTTTCAGAAATTAGAATATACCCTTTCCTCTTGCTCTGTAGGGTTTCTTCAATATTTTGTTAGTATCCCATCACATTTGATAGCATTCCTGTCATACTATTACAGATTTCAAATAGTCTTGTATTTCTGACAGTTTGACTATCATATGCTCTGGAGACTTTTTTCCTGGTCATGTCTACTTGAGCTTCTACAAACTTTTTGTACCTGGATGGTCCACATCTTTCCAAAGATTAGGAAAGCTTCTATTACATCCTGGAATAACTTTTCTATGCTCTTAACTTTGGTATTCAAAGATGTGAATGGCATTTAATGACATTCCATTAAACTATGTTCTCTTGATTCTTGTGAGGTTTGTCACCCCCAGAAGGGATATTTCAAAAGATCTTCAAGTTCAATATTCGATCTTCTGCTTGATCTAGATTGAATATCTTTTCTATTTTACTTATGCCAGTCCCAGGACTGAGACCAGACATCCACATTTCCCCTGAACTGTGCTTAACTGCTCACTATGGACACGAAGAGCTAGAAATACCAAAGTTCCAGGAATTGCTTCCTAGTAGGGGCATGCTTAGGTGATCTTGAGCAACACTATGGCTCTGGCTATTGTCCTCTCCTAAGCTTCGTAACTAAGTGGGAACCAAGTAAAACATAGCTGGAATCCAGCCACATTCCACACCCACACCTAGGTGGCCAATGCTTAATGCATCTAGAGGAGAGAATCCTTGGCCATTGACTGGACACCAGGCATGCAAAGCAGGGCAAGAACAGTACTTTGCCCATCTCTGGATGAGATCTCACTCTGAGGCAGGTACTACCACTTACAGTAGAGAGGACTGCACTGTTCCTGTTGCAGTTTCATATTCATACTGTCTCCACTGGTCATCCCATACCTTGTCTGACCGTACTCTACTGTCGGGATTAGGCATGACCACCATGGCGAGGAAGTGTGCTGTAGTCTCTACTTCTGTATCTCCCCAAGCCATATTTGGGTCCATGCTGTTGGCCTTTCAGAGGAAAGCTTTGGTCACCTCACCACTATTTCTTCAGTGCCAAAGGCCCTTGCTAGTCACAGAGCTATCAGTTGCAGCTCCTGTGGAAACGCCATCACCCGAGGATTGCTCATTGTAGAAGCAGCCACATAGTAATCACCCCACACCCACTGCTGTAAACACCATCTCTGCCTGAACTGCTAGTGTCTACTATATGTCATACAGACATGGGTAACTCGGTCTCTGATTCACTGTGCCAATATTTCACTAATCACAAACAGGTAAACCACAATATGGTACCCAGTCAACATTTCATGACAAACTGACACCCTAAAATACATATTAAAGAGTCATACTATGAAAGGCCACACCATGTAAGTGGTAGAGCTATGTCTGATCTGCCAGATACACAAAGCTCAATGAGAGCATGAGAAACATGAACAAGGTAATGATTTCCAAAAGAACATAAATCCCAAAGAAACTAGATGTATACTAAAATAGAACAGAAATTCAATGAGATCCATGAAAACAAAGAATCCATTAAGTGATATTAGGAAGACAATTCAGGATACCCATTAGAAATTCAGGTTTGAGAAAGGAAACCAAACAGAAACCTTTGTTACAAAGATCTAAGTCAGTAAAATAATCCAATTGAAATTCAACAACGTAGATCAAGGAGAAGACCGAATACTGAACTTGAAGACAGTTCTTCTGAAATAACCCATCTAGGGTTGACAAAATTCAAACAAGAATCAAGAGAACATAATTTAATGGAATGTCATTCCAAAGGAACATTCACATCTTTAAATACCTAAGATAAAGATTAGAGCATAAAAAAGCTATTCTAGAATGTAATAGCAGAAACTTTACTAATCGGATGGTTGGCCATGCCCTTGATCTCAGAGCACAAACCCCTTCAGCTCCTGTTTCTTGAGAGTAAAGCTCTTCCCATTCCTTTCCATAACATACCACCCATTCATACAGTGCATGCCCCCCAGAAGAATTGGGTCAGAGTTTCTGCTGGGTCAGGAGTTTTTGAGGTGGCTACCCACTAAACCATGCAGTGGGGTGTCTGGAGAGCCAGAGGTGGGAATGTACAGGGTTTTCTGGCTCTGTAGTGCAGTCCAAGCTCATAATATCTCACTGCCTAGGATAACTTCTGCCTATAGCACTTCGGATGTCTGTTAGGAGATATGAGATCCTTCTCCAGGTTATTAGATAATTGGGCTATAATCCTATGAATATTGTGAAAACATGTCACTTAGAATTGCCAGCGTTCAGTTTGATGGGACGGTCTTTACCCTTCTCCCTGCAAAAGGGAGACTCCCCATCCCCTGGCTATGGAGCCCGGTGACAGATGTCAGGGTATCCTGCCCCCACTTTCCTACACTACTGTCTCAAGCTTCTGAACCTTACAAAGCTTCAGTCTTCCTTCTTGCTGATCTCCAGGATTCTTCCATGATCACTCAGCTTAAAATGGAACTATATACTTGCTACTCTGAAGGCTCTTCGTGGTGGTGAGTGCTAGATGCCTCTATTCTACCATTTTGAAATCCCCTCCCCATCTCCACTTCTAAATTCAATAAAAGAAATCGGAGTTCTTTTAAAAAGTGAATAATCCTAGGGCCTAGAAGAAAAGTAAAAAATGAATCTGCCAGAAAGTAAGCAAATGCTCAAGAAAAGTAAGGGAGATCTGCTCCTGTATTTGTTATACAGGAACCGGGCTGGGAATGTGGCTCAATCAGTAGCGCGCTCGCCTGGCATGCATGCGGCCTGGGTTTGAACCTCAGCACCACATACAAAGATGTTGTGTCCACTGAAAAAGAAAAATTTTAATATTTATGTATTTTTTTTTTAATTAAAAAAAAATACAGGAGCCAGAGAACGAGACTGCAGGTGTCCCTACTGACAATTTGATAGTAAAATGTATATTGATAACACATGAAAGCCTATTGCATAAAACAGAAATCTGAGCATACTGATATAGTAATAAAACATAAAAAGGCAAATAATTCCTTCCAGTGGAGTGCAAATTAATAAATGTAAAAGGAATGATGGGGGGCAAATGGCTGCATTCTAATTCCATCAGTCATAATTAAAACTGGGAAGAATGAGCAATGAATAAAACTAGTTTGCTGAAAGACATTATTTACATCTACCAACTACACACAATTAGATACCTTGTACTTAAGGTCAGCAACTTACCAGGTGATTAAAATTTATATCACTGGACAAATTGTCAGTCTTCACGATATGTTGCCTGAGATAAACTCAAGATTGCCTCTGATATTCCTGCCAGAATCTAATCATGAAGAAATGCCAGAGAAACCCAATTGAAGGGCATTCTGTAGAATAACTGCCTTGTACTTCTCAACTGTCAGGAAAGACAAAGAATAGACTGAGGAACTGTTCCCAGATTGAAGGTGACTAAAGAGACCCGAAGAAAAAATCATTCAATCCTTAATTCTGGATGGGAGAAAAAAAATCTCTGAATGAAAAATAATTGAAGTTTTAAGATCTTCAGGGTAGACAATGGTATTGGATCAAGGTTAATATCTAATTGTCCTGTGGCTATGTGGGAGACTACAGTCTAGGAAAGACTGAAATACTTAGGCATCATGTTTACGACTTGCACTCAGTTGGCTTAGAAATTTATATTGAGATAATTTTTTGCCACATTTGCTGTATTAACATTTGGAGAACCCGGCTGAAGTATCCGTTGGCATTCTATCAACTTGCCTTGCAATTAAGTTTGCATTTATTTCCAAAATACTGGTTACCTGTCTTATATATCTTCCTGTGGTAGTCAATGTTAGCTTATCTCATATCCATCCTTTCCTCCTTCCATGTTATGACCACATTCAAGTATACACACATAGAACTACTGTTAGCTTGGAACTTCTTAAGGGAACTTCTTAAGGGAAAGAAGTATCATGGATGTAAAGAAGATATTAATAAAACCATAACATTGATTTTTATAACAGGATAAAATAATTTGTTAACCTATTCAAAGAAATTTAGAGTTCCTCCAGCAATTCTTCATCCACTACATACTGTGTGTCAAATATCAATCTATTTATATAAAGAAACCTATACATTTCTGCTCGTTTCTGTAGAACAGATTCTCCAAACTGATAAGTCAAAGTAGATGTATACTTTACAGGTTTGCCATATTAACTTAAATTCATTAACTGATACATAAAAGCTGTACATACTATTGGAATATCATAAAATGTTTTGGCATATGAATATTTAAATCAGGTTAAATATACCTATTTTGTTAAACATGTATATTAATGGAGAACTTTCAAAATCCTAACTTTTGAGAAATAGAGTTCATTAGAGTCGTCTATGGTCATTTGAAAAATAACTGATTTTCTGTCAGCAACAGTATATTTCTACCTCTTCAATACTGTTGCCATCTCTTCAAGTTTTTTTGACTGATTCTTCAGTCTGACTTCAGGTTGACTGAATTTCTTTAGCTGTGAATCGTCTGTTCCTTGCACTCCCCACCCCAAATCTTGTATTTGCTTGGATTTTCACTTACAAAATTGGTTACACACACCTTGTATGTGGCTCCCAGTTTATTTGTATTTTGATTTTTATTCATGTACACAGTACCTGAACAGATACTTTGCCACTTATACAACTATAAGGTTGTAATTCCATTAACGTGTAAATTGCACATATTAATGGGTCCAGTGCACATATCCACCCAAACACTCAGCATGCACTGATCACTTTCCACACCCCAGTTTTCACTATTCTACTCGAAGATCTGATTTGTAGAGGCTACATATGAGATTACATGTAATCCAGTCCTGGTCTTTGCAAATGGAAGACTTTCTTACTAAAGTCTTCCATTTCATTACTTAGTCAAATCAAGATTTTATGTCCTCTTTTTTTCTACTTTTGGTAAGTCATGTGTCCAAAAATTTCTCCATTTCTTAGGTTTTCCAATTTATAACTGATTTCTCATAATCCCCACTGATCCTTCGTATTTTTGTGGTATTGATTGTAATGTTTCCAATCTTATGTATAACAAAAACTTATGTATAACATTAACTAAATATACTAATGGGGCTTGGTGAAATTTCCAAAAATGCTTAGTGTGCATTGATCATGTTCAAGATTTCTTCAACCCTTCTCTGAATCCACACCCTTGCCCATCCTAAATAACTACTTGACTATCAAGACAGGTCTTTTTTTCAGTTTATACAAAAGAGAACGTTTCTTTTATACAAAGAATTTTACTAATCTGTCTTCTGGTTGCATGTATTTGCTGTAAATTATAGGAGTCCATTGTTTTAATGGTTGGGTAATACTTGATCCATTTACCTGTTGAAACATTTGAATGATTCTATATCTTAACTACTATGAATACTGTCCCAATAAACTTGGGCGTGCAGGTACATCTTTGATATCCTGATGTTATGGTCTTTTTGGAAATAAATCTGGAATGGGGATAGCTGAATCTTGTGGGAGATCTAGTTTTATAGTTTGAAAGATTCTCCATACTGTTCTTCGTGGTGGCATACAAGTTTATGCTCACACCGAAAGTGTACAGGAGTTTTTTCATTGCATCTCACCAGCACTTGTTTTTCTTACATTACTCTAAATATGGTTATATGGTGTCACATTGTAGTTTTGCACTTGCATGTCCCCAATGGCAAGTGACATACACCATATCGGCTCCACATTTTGAAGAGACTATCCTTACTGAAATGTGCATTTTTGATAACATTGTGAAATATCAGTTGCAGTAGATGAGTGATTTCTTGAAGTTCTATTATGTTCTATGGGTTTACTTCTCTTTTCACACCAGAATTATGCTGCTCTGGATAGGATGTCTGTACAATGTCTCGGGTATTTTGATGTCCAACTTTATTCCTTTTTACTCAAGATTGCTTTGGCATTCAGGATCTTTCGTGCCTCCATATAAATATCAGGATTATTCCAGTTCTGTGAAGAATGTCATAGGTATTTTTTATAGTTGTAGATGCACATCATACATTTATTTTTGTTTCATTATTAATATATTGCTGAGGATCGAACCCAGTGCCTCACATGTGCTAGACAAACGCTCTGCTACAGCACTACAGCCCCAACCCAAGAATGTCATAGGTATTCTGATGGGGATTGCATTGAATGCACATATGAATATTTTGACTATTCTTCAAATCTGAATGTTTGGTCTTTGAAATTGTTAACGTTGTCTTCAATTACCTTCAGTGTTCTGTAACTTATTGTAGAGGTCTTCTACTTCTTTAGTGTGTGGTTAGCTATTGTGAAGCAGATGAATTTCGTGACTTTTTCTCATTGGATTCATTGCTGATATTAGATTGATGTTGCTGCCTCCCTGTAGTATATCAGCAAAGTTCATAGGCGCACATTCACAACAGCCAAGCTATGGAGCCAACCTAGGGGCCCTTCAACAGATTAGAGGATAAAGAAAAGGTCTCTTCTCGCCCGCGCGCTCTCGCCCGCGCGCTCTCGCCCGCGCGCGCTCGCCCGCGCGCTCTCGCCCGCGCGCTCTCGCCCGCCCGCTCTCGCCCGCCCGCTCTCGCCCGCCCGCTCTCGCCCGCGCGCTCTCGCCCGCGCGCTCTCGCCCGCCCGCTCTCGCCCGCGCGCTCTCGCCCGCGCGCTCTCGCCCGCCCGCTCTCGCCCGCCCGCTCTCGCCCGCCCGCTCTCGCCCGCCCGCTCTCGCCCGCCCGCCCGCTCTCGCCCGCCCGCCCGCTCTCGCCCGCCCTCTCTCTCTCGCCCGCCCTCTCTCTCTCGCCCGCCCTCTCTCTCTCGCCCGCCCTCTCTCTCTCGCCCGCTCTCTCTCTCTCGCCCGCTCTCTCTCTCTCGCCCGCTCTCACTCTCTCGCCCGCTCTCACTCTCTCGCCCGCTCTCACTCTCTGTATCTGTCTCTCTTTGCCTCTCTCTGCGCGCCTCTCTCTGCGCGCCTCTCTCTGCGCGCCTCTCTCTGCGCGCCTCTCTCTGCGCGCCTCTCTCTGCGCGCCTCTCTCTGCGCGCCTCTCTCTGCGCGCCTCTCTCTGCGCGCCTCTCTCTGCGCCCCTCTCTCTCTCTGCGCCCCTCTCTCTCTCTGCGCCCCTCTCTCTCTCTCTGCGCCCCTCTCTCTCTCTCTGCGCCCCTCTCTCTCTCTCTGCGCCCCTCTCTCTCTCTCTGCGCCCCTCTCGCTCTCTCTGCGCCGCGCTCGCTCTCTCTGCGCCGCGCTCGCTCTCTCTCTCGCTCTCTCTCTCGCTCTCTCTCTCGCTCTCTCTCTCGCTCTCTCTCTCGCTCTCTCTCTCGCTCTCTCTCTCGCTCTCTCTCTCACTCTCTCTCACTCTCTCTCTCACTCTCTCTCACTCTCTCTCTCTCTCACTCACTCTCACTCACTCTCACTCTCTCACTCTCTCACTCTCGCCCGCTCTCTCTCTCTCTCTCTCACTCTCTCACTCTCGCCCGCTCTCTCTCTCACTCTCTCTCACTCTCTCTCACTCTCTCTCACTCTCTCTCTCTCTCTCACTCTCTCTCTCTCACTCTCTCTCTCACTCTCTCTCACTCTCTCTCTCACTCTCTCTCACTCTCTCTCACTCACTCTCACTCACTCTCACTCTCTCACTCTCTCTCTCACTCTCGCCCACTCTCTCTCTCTCTCACTCTCTCTCTCTCTCACTCTCTCTCTCTCTCACTCTCTCTCTCTCACTCTCTCTCTCTCACTCTCTCACTCTCTCACTCTCTCACTCTCTCACTCTCGCCCGCTCTCTCTCTCTCACTCTCGCCCGCTCTCTCTCTCTCTCGCCGGCTCTCACCCGCTCTCTCTGTATCTGTCTCTCTTTGCCTTTCTCTCTGCCTCTCTGTGCGCGCCTCTCTGTGCGCGCCTCTCTGTGCGCGCCTCTCTGTGCGCGCCTCTCTGTGCGCGCCTCTCTGTGCGCGCCTCTCTGTGCGCGCCTCTCTGTCTCTGTGTCTCTGTCTCTGTGTCTCTATGTGTCTCTATGTGTCTCTATGTGTCTCTCAATGTCTGTGTCTCAATGTCTGTCTCTCGGTCTGTGTCTGTCGCTCCCGCTCTCTCGCTCACGTTCTCTCGCACGCATGCTCTCGCTCTCACTATACTTCCACACTTCACTCACACACTTCCACACTTACGCACGATCACAAATCCACACTTTACTCACTCACACTCGCACTCTGGCTCGCGCTCTTGCCACACGCTCACACTCACTCCACTCACACTTAACTGTCTCTCGCGCTCTCGCGCGCTCTCACTGTCTCTCTTGCACGCGCTCTCACTACACTTCCACACTTACGACACTTCCACACTTCACTCACTCACACTAGCGCTCTCGCTCGTGCTCTCACTTCCACACTTCACTCACACACTAGCGCTCTCGCTCGCACACTCACTTTACTAACACTTAACTCTCTCTCACTCTTGCACTCTCACTACACTTCCACACTTCACTCACTCACACTAGCACTCTCGCTTGTGCTTGTGCTCTCGCCTCACTCTCACTCTCTCACTCTCTCACTCTCTCACTCTCTCACTCTCTCACTCTCTCACTCTCTCACTCTCTCACTCTCTCACTCTCTCACTCTCTCACTCTCTCACTCTCTCACTCTCTCACTCTCTCACTCTCTCACTCTCTCACTCTCACACTCTGTCTCACACTCTGTCTCACACTCTGTCTCACACTCTGTCTCACACTCTGTCTCACACTCTGTCTCGCCCGCGCTCGCCCGCGCTCGCCCGCGCCCTCCCGCCCGCGCCCGCGCCCTCTGTATCTGTCTCTTTGCCTTTCTCTGCCTCGCTCTGCGCCCCTCGCTCTGCGCCCCTCGCTCTGCGCCCCTCGCTCTGCGCCCCTCGCTCTGCGCCCCTCGCCCGCTCGCTCTGCGCCCCTCGCCCGCTCGCTCTGCGCCCCGCGCCCGCTCGCTCTGCGCCCCGCGCCCGCTCGCTCCCGCGCGCCCCGCGCTCCCGCGCGCCCCGCGCGCCCCGCGCTCCCCGCGCTCCCCGCGCGCCCCGCGCTCCCCGCGCGCCCCGCGCTCCCCGCGCGCCCCGCGCTCCCCGCGCGCCCCGCGCTCCCCGCGCGCCCCGCGCTCCCCGCGCGCCCCGCGCTCCCCGCGCGCCCCGCGCTCCCCGCGCGCCCCGCGCTCCCCGCGCGCCCCGCGCTCCCCGCGCGCCCCGCGCTCCCCGCGCGCCCCGCGCTCCCCGCGCGCCCCGCGCTCCCCGCGCGCCCCGCGCTCCCCGCGCGCCCCGCGCTCCCCGCGCGCCCCGCGCTCCCCGCGCGCCCCGCGCTCCCCGCGCGCCCCGCGCTCCCCGCGCGCCCCGCGCTCCCCGCGCGCCCCGCGCTCCCCGCGCGCCCCGCGCGCCCCGCGCGCCCCGCGCGCCCCGCGCGCCCCGCGCTCCCCGCGCGCCCCGCGCGCCCCGCGCGCCCCGCGCTCCCCGCGCGCCCCGCGCTCCCCGCGCGCCCCGCGCTCCCCGCGCGCCCCGCGCTCCCCGCGCGCCCCGCGCTCCCCGCGCGCCCCGCGCTCCCCGCGCGCCCCGCGCTCCCCGCGCGCCCCGCGCTCCCCGCGCGCCCCGCGCTCCCCGCGCGCCCCGCGCTCCCCGCGCGCCCCGCGCTCCCCGCGCGCCCCGCGCTCCCCGCGCGCCCGCCCGCTCGCTCCCGCGCGCCCGCCCGCTCGCTCCCGCGCGCCCGCCCGCTCCCGCCCGCTCCCGCCCGCTCCCGCCCGCTCCCGCCCGCTCCCGCCCGCTCCCGCCCGCTCCCGCGCGCTCCCGCGCGCTCCCGCGCTCCCGCGCTCCCGCGCTCCCCCGCTCCCGCGCTCGCCCGCTCCCGCGCCCGCCCGCTCCCGCGCCCGCTCTCTCTCTCTGTATCTGTCTCTTTGCCTTTCTCTCTGCCTTTCTCTCTGCCTTTCTCTCTGCCTTTCTCTCTGCCTTTCTCTCTGCGCGCCTCTCTCTGCGCGCCTCTCTCTGCGCGCCGCGCTCTGCGCGCCGCGCTCTGCGCGCCGCGCTCTGCGCGCCTCTCTCTGCGCGCCGCGCTCTGCGCGCCGCGCTCTGCGCGCCTCGCTCTGCGCGCCGCGCTCTGCGCGCCGC